>NC_092342.1:79546666-80923333 GCF_046630445.1 Rutidosis leptorrhynchoides | reverse complement strand
TATTATTAGTAATTTGAAGGCACAAAAACTAATAAGAAAAGGTTGCTATGCTGTTCTAGCACACGTCGAGAAAGTACAAACTGAAGAAAAGAGCATCAATGATGTTCCCATTGCAAAAGAATTTTCCGATGTATTTCCGAAAGAATTACCGGGATTACCCCCACAGCGATCCGTTGAATTTCAAATAGATCTTGTACCAGGAGCTGCACCAATAGCTCGTGCTCCTTACAGACTCGCACCCAGCGAGATGAAAGAACTGCAAAGCCAATTACAAGAACTTTTAGAGCGTGGTTTCATTCGACCAAGCACATCACCGTGGGGAGCTCCTGTTTTGTTTGTCAAGAAGAAAGATGGTACATTCAGGTTGTGTATCGACTACCGAGAGTTGAACAAACTTACCATCAAGAACCGCTACCCACTACCGAGAATCGACGACTTATTTGATCAACTACAAGGCTCGTCTATTTATTCAAAGATTGACTTACGTTCCGGGTATCATCAAATGCGGGTGAAAGAAGATGATATTCCAAAGACTGCTTTCAGAACACGTTACGGTCATTACGAGTTTATGGTCATGCCGTTTGGTTTAACTAATGCACCAGCTGTGTTCATGGACCTTATGAACCGAGTGTGTGGACCATACCTTGACAAGTTTGTCATTGTTTTCATTGATGACATACTTATTTACTCAAAGAATGACCAAGAACACGGTGAACATTTAAGAAAGGTGTTAGAAGTATTGAGGAAGGAAGAATTGTATGCTAAGTTTTCAAAGTGTGCATTTTGGTTGGAAGAAGTTCAATTCCTCGGTCACATAGTGAACAAAGAAGGTATTAAGGTGGATCCGGCAAAGATAGAAACTGTTGAAAAGTGGGAAACCCCGAAAACTCTGAAACACATACGCCAGTTTTTAGGACTAGCTGGTTACTACAGAAGGTTCGTCCAAGACTTTTCCAGAATAGCAAAACCCTTGACTGCATTAACGCATAAAGGGAAGAAATTTGAATGGAATGATGAACAAGAGAAAGCGTTTCAGTTATTGAAGAAAAAGCTAACTACGGAACCTATATTGTCATTGCCTGAAGGGAATGATGATTTTGTGATTTATTGTGACGCATCAAAGCAAGGTCTCGGTTGTGTATTAATGCAACGAACGAAGGTGATTGCTTATGCGTCTAGACAATTGAAGATTCATGAACAAAATTATACGACGCATGATTTGGAATTAGGCGCGGTTGTTTTTGCATTAAAGACTTGGAGGCACTACTTATATGGGGTCAAAAGTATTATATATACCGACCACAAAAGTCTTCAACACATATTTAATCAGAAACAACTGAATATGAGGCAGCGTAGGTGGATTGAATTATTGAATGATTACGACTTTGAGATTCGTTACCACCCGGGAAAGGCAAATGTGGTGGCCGATGCCTTGAGCAGAAAGGACAGAGAACCCATTCGAGTAAAATCTATGAATATAATGATTCATAATAACCTTACTACTCAAATAAAGGAGGCGCAACAAGGAGTTTTAAAAGAGGGAAATTTAAAGGATGAAATACCCAAAGGATCGGAGAAACATCTTAATATTCGTGAAGACGGAACCCGGTATAGGGCTGAAAGGATTTGGGTACCAAAATTTGGAGATATGAGAGAAATGGTACTTAGAGAAGCTCATAAAATCAGATACTCAATACATCCTGGAACGGGGAAGATGTACAAGGATCTCAGGAAATATTTTTGGTGGCCGGGTATGAAAGCTGATGTTGCTAAATACGTAGGAGAATGTTTGACGTGTTCTAAGGTCAAAGCTGAGCATCAGAAACCATCAGGTCTACTTCAACAACCCGAAATCCCGAAATGGAAATGGGAAAACATTACCATGGATTTCATCACTAAATTGCCAAGGACTGCAAGTGGTTTTGATACTATTTTGGTAATAGTTGATCGTCTCACCAAATCAGCACATTTCCTACCAATAAGAGAAGATGACAAGATGGAGAAGTTAGCACGACTGTATTTGAAGGAAGTCGTCTCCAGACATGGAATACCAATCTCTATTATCTCTGATAGGGATGGCTGATTTATTTCAAGATTCTGGCAGACATTACAGCAAGCATTAGGAACTCGTCTAGACATGAGTACTGCCTATCATCCACAAACTGATGGGCAGAGCGAAAGGACGATACAAACGCTTGAAGACATGCTACGAGCATGTGTTATTGATTTCGGAAACAGTTGGGATCGACATCTACCATTAGCAGAATTTTCCTACAACAACAGCTACCATTCAAGCATTGAGATGGCGTCGTTTGAAGCACTTTATGGTAGAAAGTGCAGGTCTCCAATTTGTTGGAGTGAAGTAGGGGATAGACAGATTATGGGTCCGGAGATTATACAAGAAACTACCGAGAAGATCATCCAAATTCAACAACGGTTGAAAACCGCCCAAAGTCGATAAAAGAGCTACGCTGACATTAAAAGAAAAGATATAGAATTTGAAATTGGAGAGATGGTCATGCTTAAAGTTGCACCTTGGAAAGGCGTTGTTCGATTTGGTAAACGAGGGAAATTAAATCTAAGGTATATTGGACCATTCAGGATTATTGATCGTGTCGGACCAGTAGCTTACCGACTTGAGTTACCTCAACAACTCGCTGCTGTACATAACACTTTCCACGTCTCGAATTTGAAGAAATGTTTTGCTAAAGAAGATCTCACTATTCCATTAGATGAAATCCAAATCAACGAAAAACTCCAATTCATCGAAGAACCCGTCGAAATAATGGATCGTGAGGTTAAAAGACTTAAGCAAAACAAGATACCAATTGTTAAGGTTCGATGGAATGCTCTTAGAGGACCCGAGTTCACCTGGGAGCATGAAGATCAGATGAAGAAGAAATACCCACATCTATTTCCAGAAGATTCGTCAACACCTTCAACAGCTTAAAATTTCGGGACGAAATTTATTTAACGGGTAGGTACTGTAGTGACCCGAACTTTTCCATGTTTATATATATTAATTGAGATTGATATTTACATGATTAAATGTTTCCAACATGTTAAGCAATCAAACTTGTTAAGACTTGATTAATTGAAATATGTTTCATATAGACAATTGACCACCCAAGTTGACCGGCGATTCACGAACGTTAAAACTTGTAAAAACGACATGACGATATATATATGGATATACATATGGTTAACATGAGATTATGATAAGTAAGTATCTCCATAAGTATATTAACAATGAGTTATATACATATAAACAAGACTACTAACTTAAGGATTTCGAAACGAGACATATATGTAACGATTATCGTTGTAACGACATTTAAATGTATATATATCATATTAAGATATATTAATATATCATAATATCATGATAATATAATAATTTAACATCTCATTAGATATAATAAACAATGGGTTAACAACATTAATTGAGATCGTTAACTTAAAGGTTTCAAAACAACACTTACATGTAACGACTAACGATGACTTAACGACTCAGTTAAAATGTATATACATGTAGTGTATTTAGATGTATTAAAATACTTTTGGAAGACTTCAAGACATATATCAAAACACTCATACTTAACGAAAATGGTTACAGTTACTTTTCCATTCTTTTCTTTCATCAAGAATTCTAGTCGTATTCTTACCCGTATTATACACAGCTTCAAAACGTACTTACTATGAGTATATACCAATAGGAACTAGCATGGGATTCCACTCTTGATTATGTCATGTATGACTAATCAATTTTAACTTCTACCATGAGCTAGTCAACTAACTAGAACTCCTTTTAACCCCACTCACCACTCACCAATTACCACTCATCATTCACTCCATTTCACTTCCAATTCTCTTTCTAATTCTCTCTCAACACACACACACTATTATGAACGTATTTTTCCAGTAGTTAATCATCATCTTCATCAAAAATCACTTCAAGAATCAAGCTATAATCATCATAGGAAGAACACTTCAAGAACACTTCAAAAATCCCTTCAAGTTTACTAATTTACTTCCAAGCTTTCTAATCCATTCCAAGTAATCATATAGATCAAGAAACCTTTGTTATATACAGTAGGTTATCTTTATTATTCAAGGTAATATTCATATTCAAACTTTGATTCAATTTCTATAACTATAAACTATCTTAATTCGAGTAAAAATCTTACTTGAACTTGTTTTTGTGTCATGATCCTACTTCAAGAACTTTCAAGCCATCCAAGATCCTTTGAAGCTAGATCATTTCTTGTCACTTCCAGTAGGTTTACCTACTAAACTTGAGGTAGTAATGATGTTCATAACATCATTCGATTCATATATATAAAACTATCTTATTCGAAGGTTTAAACTCGTAATCACTAGAACATAGTTTAGTTAATTCTAAACTTGTTCGCAAACAAACGTTAATCCTTCTAACTTGAATTTTAAAATTAACTACACACATGTTCTATATCTATATGATATTCTAACTTAATGATTTAAAACCTGGAAACACGAAAAACACCATAAAACCGGATTTACGCCGTCGTAGTAACACCGCGGGCTGTTTTGGGTTAGTTAATTAAAAACTATGATAAACTTTGATTTAAAAGTTGTTATTCTGAGAAAATTATTTTTATTATGAACATGAAACTATATCCAAAAATTATGGTTAAACTCAAAGTGGAAGTATGTTTTCTAAAATGGTCATCTAGACGTCGTTCTTTCGACTGAAATGACTACCTTTACAAAAACGACTTGTAACTTATTTTTCCGACTATAAACCTATACTTTTCTGTTTAGATTCATAAAATAGAGTTCAATATGAAACCATAGCAATTTGATTCACTCAAAACGGATTTAAAATGAAGAAGTTATGGGTAAAACAAGATTGGATAATTTTTCTCATTTTAGCTACGTGAAAATTGGTAACAAACCTATTCCAACCATAACTTAATCAACTTGTATTGTATATTATGTAATCTTGAGATACCATAGACACGTATACAATGTTTCGACCTATCATGTCGACACATCTATATGCCCACAAGTACGTGAAACTACATTCTATGGTTGAATTATCGAAATCGAATATGCCCCTTTTTATTAAGTCTGGTAATCTAAGAATTAGGGAACAGACACCCTAATTGACGCAAATCCTAAAGATAGATCTATTGGGCCTAACAAACCCCATCTAAAGTACCGGATGCTTTAGTACTTCAAAATTTATATCATATCCGAAGGGTGTCCCGGAATGATGGGGATATTCTTATATATATGTATCTTGTTAATGTCGGTTACCAGGTGTTCACCATATGAATGATTTTTATCTCTATGTATGGGATGTGTATTGAAATATGAAATCTTGTGGTCTATTGTTACGATTTGATACATATAGGTTAAACCTATAACTCACCAACATTTTTGTTGACGTTTAAAGCATGTTTATTCTCAGGTGAATACTAAGAGCTTCCGCTGTTGCATACTAAAATAAGGACAAGATTTGGAGTCCATGTTTGTATGATATTGTGTAAAAACTGCATTCAAGAAACTGATTTCGATGTAACATATTTGTATTGTAAACCATTATGTAATGGTCGTGTGTAAACAGGATATTTTAGATTATCATTATTTGATAATCTACGTAAAGCTTTTTAAACCTTTATTTATGAAATAAAGGTTATGGTTTGTTTTAAAAATGAATGCAGTCTTTGAAAAACGTCTCATATAGAGGTCAAAACCTCGCAACAAAATCAATTAATATGGAACGTTTTTAATCAATAAGAACGGGGCATTTCACAACCCCCGCATCATCATTCTGTTTATAACCTTCATCTCCCTTGCTAGGAGGGTTATTATTAGAGGAAGGAACAGGGTTTGAATGAAGAATATCCTTTCCATCATCAACAGTTTGTGTCCCTGGATTATCTCTGATCTTGTTCATGTGAACACCAGCTGCTGTATCATCCTCGTGATCATCACAACCTTCATTGTTAGGATATGTATCATCATCACCCTTCGTATCTTTAACTGAAGGATCCTTTCATGTTTCAGCTTTCGAACCCTTAGGCGAAGAGACTAGAGGAGGAAAGTCATAATCATTATGGATAGATTCATGATCAGATGAGTCACCTGAGTGCACGCTAACATGTTCATCCTGTTTAAAATCATCCACCGAAGCACTTGTAGGCGTATTGGTCACTTTCATGTCAGTCTTGTTTACACCAGAAATTTCAGAATCAGATGTATTAAGATCGTACGATTGGCTTCCCAAGTCTGGTCCCAGAGATCGATTACGACCTGTGTCTGAGACTTCTCCCTCCTTAGATTTGCCTACCTCCGGTTCCCTCTCCTTCGAAAGCTCATCAAGAGCTTCCCTAATTTTCCGATTGCGCAACACCCTACCCGGTGTCGCCATAAATTTCTTCTTGTTCTTGCCACCCATCACGCCGCTTGTCGGAGCAAGAAAAAAAGAAAACAGAAAATCGGTGAGACAGGAGTTACTCAAGACCACCGGATAGAAGCCGGTGGCCGGAGGAAAGGAGCTGCACAATCGATCTACAAAATGGCAGTAGAAGATCCACGAACAAAAAGTTTTGAAGGAGAAGAGGGATGCGGGTTTAAAAGATCAGAGAAAGCAAAAGAAATTTAGACCAAGCAGCTTATACGACTTCTTGATCTTCGTTGGTGACTAGAGAGCTTTTGGAGGATACGGCTAATGTTGTGTATTAGGTCACTAGGTGACCGGGGCGGATTTGAGGGTGTTCAACATGTATGCTTGCACAGGGCCCATTATTCAAAAGGGCGTATAATCCAACAATATGTATTACTTATGAACAATATTTAGTACTTATGAATAATATTTATTATGACTAATGCTTGTACTTAATCTAATTTTTTATTATTTAATGAACTTATTCTTACAATTGTTTAAAACTTTTGTAAAGTAAAGGTCTATTATTTGATAACTGAACAAGGCCCATGTGAAAAATTGAAATCTACGGGACGCCCCTGTAGGTAACTAATTAGGTGACTACTCTTGTGTTGTGAAAGCTTCGAGTAGTTGACTTTAGCAGTGAAAAAACGAGTCTTAGGACTGAATTATTCATGAATCATAACCTCATTTCTCAAATGATCTTAAAATACTTGTATCTTCCACAGCTGGTGTGGGTTGGTCCTGACAATCTTCCTTTTTTGATGACTTGTACTTCTATGATCATTGATGAAAAACTTGATAGATCTTCAACTTTTGATGTTATCTTTGATGAAGCTCTAACGTCATGAGTTGTAGTAGACATGTTGAGAAGAATTTCGAAGCACAATCTATTATGATGATCTTCTCTCGGAATGTCAATAATCTTTGATTTTGAACTTTCACAAAAACATTTGTTGAAGATAAATCTTACCTGAAATGTTTGATTTTGAGAGAATAAACAACATTAGAAGGGACTTGACAATGACAAAATTACATATATCTTTTGCTCCCGTCAAATGTAGAATCTTCATTAAGTTGCCTTTTACTCCCCCTCAATCACAAAATCATCTTGTAATCTTGAACTCTTTTGATTGTTTTTTTCTGAAAGGCGATATCGACATCGAATCCTCTCATTTGTCACCTACACACGAGTTAGTAGGAAACCCAATTCGCATTGATGTTGGCAGTACCATCGAAGGTTGGGAAACACACCCTCGCCAGAGACTTTTCCAAATCGCATTGATGTTGGCAGTACTATCAAATGTTGGAAACTCCCTGCTTGGAGTGAGAATCGAACCTGGATTGGTAGTACCCCAAGTTAGATTCCACCCCCATGCCACTCAAGCCAAGCTTCCATGGTTTGAACTCTTTTGATTTATAGCGGAAGTTCTAGCTCAAGAAAATTGGTTGATGAAGTAAATGAAAATTACAGAATTGTATCATTGAGCTTTTTAATTTTCAAAGTTATTACGATGGGATGAATATTCAATTATGAACGGCAACTGATATCATCTATTTTATACGTTTACAAATAAATTTAGGGTGATATTCTTTCCATTTAAGTGAATTATGCCTTATTCTCATGAACATTTAACGTTTTGTGTGTTTGGAATAGTTGGTATGATTTTGTATTCAAACTGATGAAAAATATGCGAAAAGGAGTAAAGAAAAGTCGAAGAGGAATAAAGAGAAGTCGAAGACAATGAAAACAACCTCATTTGTTCATTTAGCTGCCATCTATCATGTTGAATAAATTTAAGAATTCCATATCTGTAAAGAATAGCCGTCGGTTAATCAGAGAGCCTCCGACTTTCATCAGAAATAGCCCCCGACTATTTAAAGAGCCGACGTCTGTCATAAAAAGATGTTCAAAATTGAAAAAATATGAAAATTAATTCGAACTGCCAACTAAGGAAACAGCCTCTAGCTTGTCAGAGAAGTTTCTAGAATAGTGAAAAGAGCCATCGGCTAATGCTTGTAACCACCGGCTAAAATGGGAAAAAGCCTCCGGCTCAACAAAAATTCGAATTTTTGAGGGTTTTGCCCTATAGATGGAGAGCTAATATGTAGAGTTATGTATCACTTTATGTATCACTTTCCAATTAAGTTCAATTACGTTTTTAATTAGCTTTCTCTAAGGTAGATAAGGTTTTACTTTTCAAGTCTTTAAGGATTTTAATTTCCTAACGCTTTGTTCTTATTAAATGTTTACTTTAATTCTATCTTTAATGCTTATTTCAATTTTGTTTATGATTCATTGTTTGATTGTTATTTACAATTGCATGATGAGTTAAACCTGTTAATATTTACTTGGAATGACATGAACTTTTAGGATTATATTATAAGAGTTTGACACTTGTATGGTTTAGAATTCTTATTGATCATGCATATATTTTCCATAGGATCAATATGCCTGTTCAATAAGCTAAAGGGAGGGGGGAGGGGGTTAAGGATCTTAGAACTTGACTCTCCGGTCCGACTACCGTGAATAGCCCTGGCCGACATGATGATGTCGGCAGGGTGGCCAAGTGATTAAGTCCACCTTCGGTAACGGTCGTTGATCAGAAGGCCCCATGTAAGGTTGTAGGTGCTAGTCAATATGGAACTAACCTGTAAACCTTGAGAAGATGAAAGATGATGCTTGTAACGTGAGATGTGTAGCAGACAGTGGTTACGTAACGTGATGGTGTCTAGAATGATAATTAGGGTTAGTATATATAGGCAAACCCTAATTCTAGAACCGTCTAAGATTGTGACAATCCTCTCCATAACAAACTCCCCCGAATCTCGGTTGTAATTATGGAAAAGATATTGACTTGATGACCAAGTAACCGTCGTACCGGGAACAAAGGCATTCGATACATTACCGCATGCCTCATACAGCATACAAAGTACACGCATACGCATGCTAGCGAGCGCCCGCATACGTATATAATGCGCATGCGGGTTGCGGTATCATTATGTCCCCCCAGTTTGATATTATATGACGTAAGACAAATGATATCAAACTATTAAGCGAAAAAGAAAAACAAGAAAACGGCTAGCATTAAATTTACCGCGTGCGTCTCAAGGTCATTAAATGCCTGTCACTGTCGCAGAAGCGCATTCGGCTGACAAGACGTAAAGTGGCAGTTGGCAGGCGCGTGTGATCCACGCACTCAACATTAGGCACATCAGACTGACATCCACGCGCGTGCAAAAAATGCCGATCGTTGATTGCGTTACACGTGTACAACCACGATGAAACCGTTTCACCCCATGACTCCCAATCTTCGCTATAAATAGGCCGGATTTACCCACATTTCTATTTTTCTGACCCAAGCTTCTTCGATATGCTGCAAATTTTACTCCGATCAAATCAATTCCGATCAGAAGAAGTTTATTTCCGGCCAGTCAGAAAAGGTCAGTAACTCTCCGATCATCCTTATTAAATGACGAAGGCTAACGAAATGTTTATAGATAGTGTAGTATCTGTTATTGAGCAGAAACATATAGATTCTTTAATTAAGCAATATCCACCGTTAGCACAGTATAACCCGGTACCACCCCAATCCCACCAACGTGCCCATGAGCCACTGGAGAAGAAGGTGGCTATTTACGAACACGCATTTAAGCACGGGAACTTTAGGGTTCCACCATCTGACTTTTTCCTAGGTGTGTTAGACCATTACCATGTAGAATTAGGGAAGTTACATCCATACGCGATAGGAAAGATAGTCCTGTTTGAAATGTAGTGTGCTGCGCTAAACAAGGTACCCATGGTCAACGTGTTTTGACATTTATACCATCTCGTCATGCACCATAAATCTTGGTTCACGTTTTTCGCACGCCAAAATTTCACAAAAACCCCCCAAATCAAATGCCGGCCAATGGAAAGAAACCTTCTTCTATATTGACCAAACCGTCTTGGGCACGAGTTTTCCGCAAACCTTAGTTTGGTGCGAAGGGGTAGCAAAAGATGTAAACAAAACCCCAAAGCTGGACGATGAAGAATCCAAGCTGCTCGTGGAGTGCACAAATGCACAGCTTGTACACCGCGCCTATGGAAACGTCATGCTGTGTCTGGGGAAGATATCTGCCCATTGGCCATGGGAGGATCTGCGACCAGCCATAGTCGCACCGAATGGAAAGGGTGGGAATAGTAACGTGCATATTTATTTTACGCAGCCATATATGTCTGTGACTAACACTCGTTTATGTATGCAGAGATGAAGATGAAGAAGGTGTTAACCGTGGAGGAGATTGCGACGATTTCCTTTCGCAAACAGAAAATAAACGAGCCCCTTGAGCAGGAAAAATTAGGCAAGAACGAGGTACTTGCCAAGCAAACATCGGGAAACAAACGCAAAACGACCGCAGACCCATCAGCTGCTGCATCCAAGAAGAAGAAACTGACTCCGAAACAAATGGAGGATATGCGGAATGACAACTTCATTCCCGTAGAGCATCCATCCACAAATCTTCCACCTCCAACCACGGGTGAGCATTACATTACCACTGCTTCTGTTAAGTTATGACGATATTAACTAACCAATGCATCTGCGCAGAGCATCTAGACGACAGGCACCACATGCCACCGCAGGCCAATCCAGACCTTGAAGCCACCGCCACATCAAGAGACAAAGCGATACATCTTGATTCGGATTCTACACCAACTCCACCACGCGGTAGCTTCCGCCTTGCTAACCTGGACCAACTTACTCAATCCTCCGCAGAGAATGCTGCTGAACAGTCTGCTTTCCTGCAACAAATTTTTCCGGTCGAATTCCGCGAGCAACTAGCAGCACCGCCCTTCCACCAAGCGTACAACGCCTTTATCCAAAACGGCCTTGTGTTTTTTGGCATGTTCGCGAAAGGGGTACGTCGTGCTACGAATTTGTACCAATTGGCTGTGCGGAAAGAGACCGATCTAGGCTTGCTACAAGCGGGTATTGATCAGTTACGAAATGATAGGAGAGACGCAGATGAGGCACGCAAGGCTGCCGAGGCGTCTGCGGATGAAACGAAAACTTCCTTGATTGCGAAAAGGAAGAAAAATCAAGAGCTGATGGGGGCCGTTGATCAGGCCAAGGGTGAAGCGAAACGTTTGCGGGCTGACCTAGACAGGGTCAGCCGAGAGAAGGATGACGTGGTAACTGGCCGCGAACTAGCCGAGGCGGACTTGTTGAAGCTTCGCACCTCCCTCCCCATCATTGCGCAAAAGATAATGGACTCGGACCCCGTGTCTGTAAAGTTCAATGCCTATGTCAATGCGGTGAAGGAGTGTGACGACCCAGGAATTTTTGACTTAATTTAAACTTAATCTTTACATGATTTCGATACGATAAGCAAAGTATGTAATGTTGAGTCTAGAAAATTTTGAAACGATGTTCATATATTCAATTGACCTTCGACTGCTCTTGATGATTCACGAACAATTCCACGAAAAATATTGTAGAGTGAGTTTCATTTGCTCCCTTTTTAAATGCTTTTGCAATATATATTTTTGGGACTGAGAATACATGCGCTGTTTTATAACTGTTTTACGAAATAGACACAAGTAATTGAAACTACTTTATATGGTTGAATGATCGAAATCGAATATGCCCCTTTTAGCTTGGTAGCCTAAGAATTAGGGAACATCACTAATATTGAGAATTAGTGCACCCCTAATTAACGCGAATCCTAAAGGTAGATCTACGGGAACTAACAACCCCCATTCTGGAATTTGGAATGCTTTAGTACTTCGAGTTTATTATGTCCGATGGGTGTCCCGGAATGATGGGGATATTCTATATACATCTTGTTAAGGTCGGTTACCAGGTGTTCACCATATGAATGATTTTTTATCTCTATACAGTTTACGAAATGCCTGATATGAGATGTATATTTATGAGAAATGAAAATGAAAATTTTGTGGTCTATTAAAATGATGAAAATGATTATTTATGTTAAACTAATGAACTCACCAACCTTTTGGTTGATACTTGAAAGCATGTTTATTCTCAGGTATGAAAGAAATCTTCCGCTGTGCATTTGCTCATTTTAGAGATATTACTTGGAGTCATTCATGACATATTTCAAAAGACGTTGCATTCGAGTCGTTGATTTCATCAAGATTATTATTAAGTAAATTATAGTTGGATATATTATGAAATGGTATGCATTCCGTCAACTTTCGATGAAATGAAAGTTTGTCTTTTAAAAACGAATGCAATGTTTGTAAAATGTATCATATAGAGGTCAAGTACCTCGCGATGTAATCATATGTTATTGTATTTGTTCTTATGGATTAGGACGGGTCACTACATGTGGTATCAGAGCGGTGGTCTTAGCGAACCAGGTCTTGCATTAGTGTCAAACTGATAGTTGTTTAGATGCATTAGTGGGTCTGGACTTCGACCGTGTCTGCATGTCAAAAGTTTTGCTTATCATTTAGTGTTGAAATAATTTGCTTATCATCCTTAAAGTCTAGACACGTCTTACTGTCTCTATTGCATAGACAGTGTATAGATAAATTCATATCTTAGCGTATCTGTTATTGTTACCTTTGCCTGACAGCTTCTGTAGATTCCTTCATAACTTATGGGATTTGAGTATTATATATGCATATGTAAATTATGTATTGCAGGGTACTAATCTACATCCTATAATCTATTTCTTATCGAAAATCCTTCATCTGATCGTACGAGATGAATCCCTCAACCAGTTCGAGTCCCTCAGATTTCGATAGCTATTCCGATAGTTATTCCGACAGCTATTCCGACATGGATATTCACCTAAGCTCCGAAAGCGGTGTCACCAGAATGATTTAATCAATCAGCCATCCCAATTCATCTGATGAGTTCGTAGTCTACTTAATCAATGGAGACAAGAAGAAGCGATCCCTTTCATCCACCATATTGTCCTCTGGGCGAAGAACCTGAAGCATTCACCGGCGAACCAATCCAAAACACCATTTTCTCGCTTATTTCCAGGGTAGCTCGTCACGATTATATTCTATCCACATTTCTAAACCTTATTCATCCGCTCGTTCTAACCGACAATCATCCCGAAGTAATAAAGTCAACGAGCTTCGCGCCAGAGTTGTAGCCTTGGAAAATATGGTGTAAAATGTACCAGCTTCAACAACATCAATGACATCAACAGTACCACCAGCAACAACACAAGCCACAACAACACACGCCTCAACATCACAATCTGTACCTCGAGCATAATCATCGTTCTACATGACGTTCTACATCATTTATCCTCGTACGACATGACGATTATGTAATCCCTAATGTTCTAGAGATTATATATTCTTTTTGTAACGGTAAATCTAATGAGTTTAATATCATATTGACTCATTAAATCCATGATTACATCTGAAGAGAATATATATGTAAGTATATTTTCATAAAGATTGTAATTATAAATTCTTTTGTACAAACGATTAATGGTGAAAATATTTTAGCGGGTAGGTAATACCCGAGAAATATTTAGATTTCACATTAATAAGTTACACTGTACATTCTTAGAATCTGATTCAACAGTCATTTACTATCCTACTTACACCCACAGATATACGTATCCGTTCACCGCAGAATAACCATTTTCATTCAATTTCATATTTGGATTTTGACCTATCAGAATCCAACAAGTGGCATAATGAAGAAAACATTGGACAAAATAAAATTTGTTAGAAACACACAAATTAACTATGAGAAATTTTGCTAAGAATCCACGCTAACAAAATCCTAGCTAACTATTCCTAGCTAACTGTTAATTCCGTATTACATTTTATTTATCGCAATTTATTTATCGCAATTTATTTATCGTAATTTTAATTCTCGCAATATTATTTATTGTCATTTAATTTTTGTTATTTATTTTACGCACTTTAAATATCGGTACACGTATACAAGGTTTTGACATATCATATCGACGCATCTATATATATTATTTGGAATCACCATAGACACTCTATATGCAGTAATGTTCGAGTTAGCTATACAGGGTTGAGGTTGATTCTTAAATAATATATATACTTTGAGTTGTGATCGAGTCTGGGACATGTACACGGGTCACGATACGTATTAATTAATTCGAATATTATATATTAAACTATATATGAATTATTGGACTGTTAATTGTGGACTATCGACTGTGGACTAATAACATTGGACAATTAAAATGAATTAAAATATTAATTATAACATATGAAACTAAACATTTCTTCAAGTTTGCCACTTGATCTCATCTTAAACCTCATTTGTATCTTGACGATTACAATCTGCGTTCAAACCTTTCATGATTCTTGAAAACACCTCAATCGAGAGGATGACCCAACCGCACTTCATCTACGGAAGGAAAGATTTAAGCATATAGTTATGCACCAGAAAACTCTCGGAACCTGAGTAAAATTTTAACATGTATCTGTGTGTGACGACCCGAAAATTTCCGAACAAATTTAAACTTTATCTTTATATCATTAGATAAATATTTCAAACATAAATATTACATACAAATTTACAATTCTAAATATATATATATATATATATATATATATATATATATATATATATATATATATATATATATATATATATATATATATATATATATATATATATATATTTTAACTTAGTCACAAAACGTCCTGATTTAAAATAATATATTTTGATAAAGAACGAGCCACTGATTTATAGAAGCAAATGATCATAATGCTCAATTTTATAAGTTACATTTTTTATAAGATAATTTTTTGATGAGTAAGTCAAATTATTAATAAGGGTACACGTCGCGTAACATAAAAGGCTAGTTTTCTAAACGTACGAAAGTGCGTTCGAAAAACCGAAAGTGGTACATGAGTCGAGTGACAACGTACGAGTCACTTGAACAAAAATTACATTTTTACTATGCACGTAAATATAATATAATATTTAATTAATTCTAAAGATTAAATATATTATATATTAAATAATATATAAATAAGCGTATCATATGTATAATTGAGTGTCGGCAGGTAAAAGTTAAGCTTTGTGAGCTGTAAGAAGTCCCCATGCGATCGCATGGGGAATGTATTGATATGTCATGCGACCGCATGACCATTTGAGACACGACCACTCTATAAAACTCGATTCATTTCACTCAGTTTGCACACACATATATCTTATTACTCCGTATATATTTATATTTATTATTATTATTATTATTATTATTATTATTATTATTATTATTATTATTATTATTATTATTATTATTATTATTATTAAGAGTAATATTATGATCGCATTAATATTAGTAGTAGTATTATTATTATACATAAAATACTACGACGAGGTCATGAGCGAGTAATTTCAAAACTGGTTTCCGAGTAGGATAGGGCTAAGGAAATTATGGGTTATAGCTATGGAGGTGATGGGTAATGTTCATGGGTATTCTCGTGAGGTCAATCTAGTGTTTAACATCTCCGTTGCGTCTACGTACCTTTCCTTCAATATTGAATCTCAATATTGATACGTGAGTACTCGTAGTTTAATTTTTATATATTAATAGTGTATCCCTGACTAGTGCTCGAGTATATAGGATTATGCATGCTTGTACTTTTGATATTGCCATTAGATAAGTTATGTTGAATTCTGAATTAGTTACATATGCGGTTGAGATAAGGAATAATATATGCATGTCGTTGGAAAGCTAGCGAAAAATTATTAACTTTTCATTTAGAAATCGCGTGATTTCGATGAACGGATTAAAAGATATGGTCAACTGAATTATGGTTAACGTTAAATGAAATTGTGTTTGAAACTGTAAATTAATATTTAAACAACTTGTCTATGAGATTGATAAATTGAATTTTTAAATATTACTAATCGAGTAAATGAATTTCTATATAAGGCACGTCTCGTCTTGTTGAGCAATTGTCAAAGTTGATTGTCTTATCATGTTATAAATCTTTATAAACACTACAATCTGATTTTACAAGTATTGGAAAACTATGTGAAATAATAAAATATGTTCGATTGCCGTGATAATTCAAATATAATATAGCTCCTGAAATAAATAATATTTTGAGTTTGACAAACTATAAATTCGTTCAATTATCAAGACTTATATTATGTTAATAGACATGTATAGATTTAAAGATCATATTGGGTAAGGTTAACTTTTGAGATGACTTTTGTTAACTTTTGTATGTCGGTCTCGAGCATTAGGATTGTGATACACTATGACCAGACCTAATTTGTTAGACATGTATTGACCAATATATGTTCTCTAGGTTGAGATCTACGGTTATTTTACATTTCGAGTTTCGGTCACATTCCGGTGAATTACTTTATGTGCTGTTAAGGTGAGTTTCATTTGTTCCCTTTTTAATTGCTTTTGCAATCTATATTTTTGGGCTGAGAATACATGCACTTTATTTTAAACGCAATGGATACAAGTACATACTAAATTCTACACCGAGTTTGAACCAAAAATCCCTTAGCTTTGGTAACTAGTAACTGCCGATTATAAGAACTGGTGGGCGCGAGTAGTAGTATATGGATCCATAGGGCTTGATATCCCCGTCCGAGCTAGAGCACTAGCCTTTTAATGGACGTATGCTATTTGAGGAGCGTACACGTTGGTTTGCGTGTATTATTAAGATGATTATACAAAGGGTATAAATTATATATACTTTAAGTTTAGTTACCAGTTTGCTCAATTTCGTAGAATATTTTGATAAACATTTCTGGATGAAACAACTGAAAACTTGTGATTCACCTTTATATACAGATTATGCCTAACATTAAAACTATGAACTCACCAACATTTGTGTTGACACTTTTAAGCATGTTTATTCTCAGGTTTCTAGAAGTCTTTCGCTGTTTGCTTATATGTGATACAAGCTATGTTCATGGAGTCATACATGCTTTATTCAAGAAAACTTTGCATTCACAAAATCATTACCGTGTATCTTATTTTGACTGCATTGTCAACGAATGTATTATGGTAAACTATTATTTATGGTGATTGTCTATATGTAGAAATCATCAAATGTTGAAAACCTTAGAAATTGATATTCATTTATTGTGTACCTTTAGAAAAGAATGCAATGTTTACAAAACGTATCATATAGAGGTCAAAACCTCACTATGAAATCAATGAATGATGTATTCATCCAAAGGGATTTAGAAGGATCATCACAGTTGGTATCAGAGCTTGAGGTCATAGGAAACCAGAATTTGCATTAGTGTGTTTAACTGGTAATTGTTAGGATGCATTAGTGAGTCTGGACTATGACCGTATCTGTTTTTACCGAGTTTTGCTTATTATTTCTTGTCAGAAATTACCTGTTATTATCTTAAGCCTAAGACATGTTTTACTGCATTGATTGCATAGATAGTGTATAGACAAATTTCGTATCTTAAGCATATCTATTACAGTAAACTCTGTCTTACACTTTCCGAAAATTTCTCCGTAACTTATGGGATTTTGGTATTATATATACATATGTAAATTATGTATCGGAGAATACCAAACTAAATCCTATAATCTATCTCATATCAAAATCAATTCCCTGATTATACAAGATGGATCACTATCTAGTTCAAATTCCTTAAACTCCGACAGCTATTCCGATATGGATATTCACTTAAACTCCGAAGACAGTGTAACCGGAATGGATCAACCAATTAGCCATCATCTATTCTGGATGAATTGGGGATAGGTTCGTAGTCTACTTAATCATTGGAGATAAGAAGAAGGCGATCCCTTCCATCCACTACATTGCCCTCTTGGCGAAGAACCTGAAGCACTTACAGGTGAACCTGTTCGTAATACCATTTTCTCTCTCATTTCTAGAGTATCTCATCATGATTATATACTATCTCACATTCTAGATCTCATTCATCCGCTCGTCCGAACCGACAATCATCCCGGTGTAATAGAAGAAGTCAACGAGCTTCGCGCTCGGGTAGTGGCTTTGGAGAATATGGTGCAAAGGTTACAAGCACCAGCAGCAGCACCGGCAGCAACAGTACCACCATCAGCAACACCAACAGTACCATCACCACCACCACCAACAACATCCACATCCCACACTTCAACATCACAATTTGTACCTTGAGCATCAACGTCATACTCACCATAGATACCAAGGAGTACCAACAACAATAACCAATGAAGTATTGATTCATAACTTCATTGGAGAAATATTCTGCGGCGATTATGTAATATCTAAAGTCTTAGAAATTATCTATTCCAGCCATAATCTTAAATCAGATGAGTGGACCGAAATGATAGAAGGAAGAGTAGAAACCCTGACTGGAATGGTGCACGATTTACAAGCTAGACTTGTTTTACCAGCAGCATCAACAGTACCGTCAGTATCACCAACACCGGCAAAACCTGTAGCACTACAAGTTCCGCCAATTCCGTAATCACCAACATCGTCACAAATCAACAACGCGTATATTGTTTCAACGAGATATGAAGTATTAAATCATTTCTCCTGAAGAAATTATATGTATATTTAATATATATGAATTTTGAAATCAAAATAAATCTTTTTGTACTAAGCTATTACGTGTGAATCTTAACTGGTACGTACTACTCGGTTACTTCATATTACTAATATGCAATGATGTACATCCTTCATTAACGACATAACCATCGTTAATTACAATCTCTGTTTCAAATTCAATGAATTCCTTTTCATAATAAACTAAGTGTATTATTCAATTACACGTTTAATTTTACACTTTCATTTTCGATGTACTCGAAACTTTCTAGAAAACATCATTTGTACTTTGCAAAGTTAGCAAGAGTTCCATAAGCACCAACATGATTCACTAAGGAAATATCACTAAAACTGAATAACAAGTATTGATTACATTAGTGAAATACTCCGCGAAGATTATTAAATCTTTAATGTTTTAGAGATTATTCATTTCTGATCCAGCTGAAAATCAAATGAGCTTAATATGATATTAACTCATTAAATCTGTATTACATCTGAAGAAAATATACATACTTATATTTTCATAAAGACTGTAATAAAATTCTCGGGTACAAAATATTACTTGTGAAACTTTTAACGGGTAGGTAATACCTGAAAGATATATGAATTCACAATTGATATGTTACATTATTAAATTTTGATTAAGCAAATCATCAACTATACTCACTACTTCACAACGATATACATTCTTTCCTAGAAATCAAAACAACCATTCGCATTCAAATTTGATTACATATTTTGATTTTGAAAAATCAGAATCCAAGCCAAGATTTAACAGAAAACATCACTCTTAGATTCTTACATCTTTCAAAGCTATACTTTGACTTCAAAATTGTGTTAGAACATCACTTCTATTCATAAACCCAGAAAAAATATTTGTATCATTCAAAATTCTAGAACATCATATGTATCTTGACAATTACAATCTTCATGCAAACCCTTCAAACTTTTGAAAACACCTCGGATTGATAATCGACGATTCGGTTATGATAACTTTGAATGCTGGTGAAGCAGCAAAAACTGTAAACGACCTTAACAGCCAAAAGTTTGATGATAAAGAATAGTGTGTTGGCAAAGCTCAGAAGAAAAAAAAGAGAAGATTTGGAAATGGAAAACGGATTGAGCAAAGTATGAAGGAGGCTGTGGATAAATTACAAAGACTAAACCTGCCTTCAAAGAATCCAAATGATTCAGTATCTGCTGAAGTCATTAACAAATACCTTGCTCCTGATACTAAATGTAACACCCGCATTTTGGGCCTAGATGAAATGACCATTGTACCCTTGGGTATGGCGTAATTAGTGATTTTAATAATTATATGTTTATAATTATTTGATTGTTTAGTTGAGACCAGTTTGTGATAAGGGTCACAGAACAGTTTCGTTTGTTGAATTTGAACTCCGTTAGGGCCTCCTAACGAAGTACGAAAGATATCAGATAACTGATAAATACCCGTGTGTTATGGGGTATGGGTTTTAACCCATTTATAAGCCTGTTTCCAGACTATTCTTCCATTTTTTCCCAAAATTAAATCAAGAACACCGTACCTAACATTTATCACTCTCAAACCCTAATCTAATTCAAGTGTGGAATTGGATCAAGAAGCTTTAAGGATTGAATTGTTACTTCTTAGTGATCATCTATCCAGGTTTGTAAGATTGAATCATTGTTTGATTTCTTAAGAATTGGGTTTTTATGTTCTTGAATAAAAGTGAGTTTTGATGCTTGAATTTTCATGAAATGTGTTTGTTATGCTTAATTGATGTTAGATATATGTTATATAGTTGTTATATGATATATGATGTTTTTGAAGTAGTTTCATGACCAGATTGAGCAAAAATCATGTTTTGGGGTCAAAAAACGCGAAAACAGCGAGTTGTAGGTGTTCATCAGCACCCACACTTTTGACAGGTCACTCGTACGAGTGACCACACTTTTTTGGGTCAACCGCGCATGTGAGGGCTCACTCGCACGAGTGAGGCCTCAGTCACACGTGTGACACCTGGTCAGAATTTGTGGAAACTTGTTTTGGTCATAACTTTCTAACCGTAGCTCCGTTTTTGATGAATCAAGTATCGTTGGAATCGTAATGAAAAATCCTTTCCAATGGAAAGCTTTTAAGAAACTGGATCAGATTTATTTTGGTCAGAAAAAGGGGTTTTAGGGTATATGCCTTGTTGTGCACGCTTTTGAGTGTCGTTATGGGTTGAAGTTATGATGTAGACTTATCATATAGTGATTACATATTTATAGGTGTTGATTTAGTATATGTATTGATGTTTATTGTTGTGATTTTGGGTTGAAACCCATATAAATAGCTGTTGCTACTGTTCTTCATCACTCGCACGAGTGAGCCTTCACTCGTACGGTTGAGGTAGTCAACCGTGTGGTGAACCGTGCGAGTGAGTGGTGATGGGAACTTATGTTTTGATTGTGATGATACGTACGATTGAGATGTGACTCGTACGAGTCACTGGTCACTCATGTAGTGAACCATACGGATCAGGTGAGTCATTGTTGGATGTTTGGTCATAGACCAAACGTACGAGTGAGTTGTCAACCGCACGGTTGAGTATTCTCAAATGTGCGTGTGATAGTGTTACTCGTACAGTTGACAGACCAATTGTAAAGTGATTAAGTGTTGGTTTTAGTATTGGTGTTGTTGTCTTGTTGTTGAGTTGTTATCAAGACATGATTACTGACTGTGTTATGTCTATTCTCAGGTGATAAGGACGAAGAGAAGGCTCAGTAAGATTAGAATTCTGAGTACCTTCTGTCGCTGGTAATCGGTGAGTGGGATTATCCCCAGGTGTAGTATAGAGTAGCAAGTTGTGCTACTATGTTATACTGTTATAGTTGCTATGCTTAGTAGATATGTTGTAATAATGATCATCGTAGAGTTGCCATGCTAGTCGTAGCAACAGTTGTTCGTAGTGGTAGTTGCTTAACAGTTGTATACACAAGTTGTAGTTGCCTGTTGGAACCTATTGTTGTTAGGTTCAGCTCAGGGAGGTCAACCTTGTTGTGGTTGGGTCCAGTTGGCTACTGTTTATTGAGTATAGTGCTGAATGACGCATTACCTACATGTGGATTTACTATACTGGGGATTCAGTAGTAAGGACTTTCGGTAGATGCTAGACTGATCAGCTAGTGGTCGTGTACTCGTACAAGCCGCCGAGTCTCTAGTTGGAGCATAGTTGCTAGTTGATAGTTGCTAGTTGTTAGTTGCCGGTTACCTGCTATTGATTGTTGTAGTTGCTGTAGTTGTACAAGTTGGTACTGTATGCTAGATCTGTTAGATGATTCCATTCACTTAGCCTCGTGCTAACCCCCCTCACCTCCTCCCTTGCAGGTTTTGGATATTAGTGCTGGTAGGGACGGGAGTCGGGTTGACGATATGTTTGACAAGACGAACTCTGATGTCTTAACCTTTTTAAATATGTAACTAGTTGTTTAATGTAACACCGGTGGTTTGTAATGAAGTAATTAACTAAGGGTATTTATGTAAATTAAGTCTTCCGCTGTGATTTAAAAAAAATCTAGGGTGTTACAACTTGGTATCAGAGCATAGGTTTGGCCGCATGTACATTGTGTTGAATGTCATGTTCCCAAACCTTGTGTTGTGTCAAACATAGCTGAGGGGATGGGTTAAGTTAATGTAGGGATTACATGCGTTAGTTGATAGGTACTAACTTGTTTTCCACTAAGAGTTTGTGTGAGTTGTTGTGGTAGTGCAGATATGACAGATAATACAGGAAACGCAAATGGTCCATCAGCCCCCGGAACATTCAGAGCCCCAGATGAAGATGGATATGTGTCAGAAGAGGATCTGCAGGAACAGATTCTAGATTTAGAAAGTCGGTTAAAGGAAGCACATGATCGAATAAGGGAATTAGAACAAAGTCAGGTAATAGTGAATCCAAGTGGAAGTGTACCGAATCAGATGTTTAGTGGGTATCCGGTGCAGCCAAATATGTATCAGCAAACTGGAAGTGCTTTCCAACAACAACAATGGTTACCACCTCAGTATCAGTTTCCTCAACAGTATCAGATGCCACCTCAGTTTAATCAACAGTTCCCAAATCATATGTGGGGCCCTTATCAGATACCGACGTTTCAATAACCGAAGAAATGTACCTTCAAACAGTTTCTGAATTGTAATCCACCAGAGTACTCAGGAAGTTCTAACCCAATGGTAACCCTTAACTGGTTAAGAGAGATAGAAAAGGTTTTTGAGGCATGTCAGTGCAAACCAGAATTGCAGGTTATTTATGTTAGTCGTATGCTGAAGAATAGGGCAATGATTTGGTGGGATACAGTTATTTCTAGTATATCAAAAGAGCAAGAGAACATGATTACTTGGGAACAATTTTATAGTAAAGTTTGTGAGCAGTATTGTTCATCTTATGACCTCAATTGAATTAATACGGAATTTCTGGCAATGAAAATGACACCTCAGATGACGATAGATGAGGTGATTGAGCAGTATATGGATAAATTAAGGTTTGTGCAACAGTGGGTTCCAGATGAGCAGTCCAGAATTCAGCACTTTGTTAACATAATTTTACCAGAGTACAGAACGATGGTTAGGATGGCGACGACGTTATCGCAAGCGTTTGTTATGGCCAAGATGGTAGAGGATGACATCAGAGCAGCAAGGAATAGAATAGTAGGTTATGAGATGTCACAACAAGATCAGGTGATGAGTCATTCGGACTCTAGGTCAAAGAAGTCTGTTAAGTTGAAACAGAAGAGTGGGTCAGAACAGAGTGGGTCAGCATCAAGTCAGAATTCTTGGTGTTATAGTTGCAGATCATCTCATAGTGGTCCTTGTTCAGATTCAACCAAAAGATGTTTGAGATGTGGTATTGTGGGACACGAGATTCGGATGTGTTCGTTCCAAGAGGATGTATGTTGGAGATGTCATCAAGTAGGGCATAGGTCAGCTCAGTGTCTGTATGTAAGAGGATCAGGTTCTGGGGCGGGGCCAGGAGCGCAGTCGAGATCAATAGGTGGATCCTCTGGTTCTCCAGTTGGGCAGAAAAGAAAGAATCCATCTACGGCAATAGCAAGAGCTTATCAGATGGTTGCAGATGCAGATGTTGAATATGATGTGAATACAGGTATGCTTCAAAATCCTCGTATTGTTTAGTTATATATATGTATATGATTGTGTATATATATGTGTGTGGAGATTGGTAGATCTTGATTGTAGTGTAAGATTTATTTTGTTGGGTTATGTTGTTTATGTTTGGTCGCGACCTTGTGTGCTTTGTGGGGGTAAGGGTGACCCTTAGGTTGAATTTTTGGGATTGAAGACCGTGACTTGGATAGAGAGGTGTTGGGTACCCTGATGTAGTGGACTTTTGTCAACATGAGATTATATGATAGTAACACTATTGTAAAGAGGACTGTGCTGATTGGATAACTCCTTTACTTAAACAGATGTATGATACTGCTAGTTGAGCGTATTTTTGACATTGATGAACATATGTTGCGATTTCCTATGCTTGTTGGATGTGTATTAATGTTGGTAGATTATATTTGAGCATTTGATGGACAATGTTTTGAGTAACTACGATTGGACAGATGTTGTGATTGATTAGTCATAAAGTAGTTAAATTAATTACCAATGTTTATTGAGGAGATTGATTGGACATAAGTTAGTGAATGAGACAAGTAGAATTTTTCCATTACGAGCAACTCAGAATGAAGGTATGATTTAGGATAATATGCTTGTGTCTGGCCAACAGAAGTATATTGTGATAAATCATACGGAATTTCTGGGAAGTTGAAGGAAAATTAGGTGGCCTGTGCTATATTGGATTGTGATGTGACTGGACATGAGACGAATAACCTGTGAAGTTCTGTTGACATAAGAGACAATTTTGTGAATATAGGTACAGATTTTAACATGATGACTAATTCTATTGCCTAAGCTTGGGATAATTGGGAAAAGTGGACTGTATAAAGAGTTGAATTGGATGACAGATCTTGAAATTTGTGATACAGAATGGGGTAGAAACATGAATTTAACTCTGATTATTTGACTTGATCGTGTAATTTATGAGTTTAAGTGGATTAACGGACGTTGATCGATGAAGATTGTGACAAATTATTTTGTATCAGGAGTGTATTGACGTCAAGAATCTCATTTCCCTATGCAATTGTGGTGGATATTGTCAGTACCGGGGATAAGATCGATAAAGTTAACCGTGTGTTTTGGCGGTTCGAGTAACAATTTTTGGGTTTGTTGACCATAGTTGACCCGATTCCGAGGACGAAATCTCTTTTAAGGAGGGTAGATTTGTAACACCCGCGTTTTGGGCCTAGATGAAATGATCATTGTACCCTTGGGTATGGCGTAATTAGTGATTTTAATAATTATATGTTTATAATTATTTGGTTGTTTAGTTGAGACCAGTTTGTGACAAGGGTCACAGAACAGGTTCGTTTGTTGAATTTGGACTCCGTTAGGGCCTCCTAACGAAGTACGAAAGATATCAGATAACTGATAAATACCCGTGTGTTATGGGGTATGGGTTTTAACCCATTTATAAGCCTGTTTCCAGACTATTCTTCCATTTTTTCCCAAAATTAAATCAAGAACACCATACCTAACATTTATCACTCTCAAACCCTAATCTAATTCAAGTGTGGAATTGGATCAAGAAGCTTTAAGGATTGAATTGTTACTTCTTAGTGATCATCTATCCAGGTTTGTAAGATTGAATCATTGTTTGATTTCTTAAGAACTGGGTTTTTGTGTTCTTGAATAAAAGTGAGTTTTGATGCTTGAATCTTCATGAAATGTGTTTGTTATGCTTAATTGATGTTAGATATATGTTATATAGTTGTTATATGATGTTTTTTAAGTAGTTTCATGACCAGATTGAGCAAAAATCATGTTTTGGGGTCAAAAAACGCGAAAACAGCGAGCTGTAGGTGTTCATCAGCACCCACACTTTTGACAGGTCACTTGTACGAGTGACCACACTTTTTTTGGGTCAACCGCGCGTGTGAGGGCTCACTCGCACGAGTGAGGCCTCAGTCACACGTGTGACACCTGGTCAGATTTTGTGGAAACTTGTTTTGGTCATAACTTTCTAACCGTAGCTCCGTTTTTGATGAATCAAGTATCGTTAGAATCGTAATGAAAAATCCTTTCCAATGGTAAACTTTTAAGAAACTGGATCAAACTTTATTTTGGTCATAAAAAGGGGTTTTAGGGTATATGCCTTGTTGTGCACGCTTTTGAGTGTCGTTATGGGTTGAAGTTATGATGTACACTTATCATATAGTGATTACATGTTTGTAGGTGTTTATTTAGTATATGTATTGATGTTTGATGTTGTGATTTTGGGTTGAAACCCATATAAATAGTTGTTGCTACTGTTCTTCATCACTCGCACGAGTGAGCCTTCACTCGTACGGTTGAGGTAGTCAACCGTGTGGTGAACAGTGCGAGTGAGTGGTGATGGGAACTTATGTTTTGATTGTGATGATACGTACGATTGAGATGTGACTCGTACGAGTCACTGGTCACTCGTGTAGTGAACCGTATGGATCAGGTGAGTCATTGTTGGATGTTTGGTCATAAACCAAACGTACTAGTGAGTTGTCAACCGCACGGTTGAGTGTTCTCAAACGTGCGTGTGATGGTGTTACTCGTACGGTTGACAGACCAATTGTAAAGTGATTAAGTGTTAGTTTTAGTATTGGTGTTGTTGTCTTGTTGTTGAGTTGTTATCAAGACATGATTACTGACTGTGTTATGTCTATTCTCAGGTGATAAGGATGAAGAGAAGGCTCAGTAAGATTAGAATTCTGAGTGCCTTCTGTTGCTGGTAATCGGTGAGTGGGATTATCTCCGGGTGTAGTATAGAGTAGCAAGTTGTGCTACTATGTTATACTGTTATAGTTTTTATGCTTAGTAGATATATTGTAATAATGATCATCGTAGAGTTGCCATGCTAGTCGTAGCGACAGTTTTTCATAGTGGTAGTTGCTTAACAGCTGTGTGCACAAGTTGTAGTTGCCTGTTGGAACCTATTGTTGTTAGGTTCAGCTCAGGGAGGTCAACCTTGTTGTGGTTGGGTCCAGTTGGCTACTGTTTGTTGAGTATAGTGCTGAATGACGCATCACCTGCGTGAGGATTTACTATACTGGGGATTTTGTAGTAAGGACTTTCGGTAGACGCTAGACTGATCAGCTAGTGGTCGTGTGCTCGTACAAGTCGCTGAGTCTCTAGTTGGAGCATAGTTGCTAGTTGATAGTTGCTAGTTGTTAGTTGCCGGTTGCCTGCTATTGATTGTTGTAGTTACTGTAGTTATACAAGTTGGTACTGTATGCTAGATCTGTTAGATGATTCCATTCACTTAGCCTAGTGCTAACCCCCCTCACCTCCTCCCTTGCAGGTTTTGGATCTTAGTGCTGGTAGGGACGGGAGTCGGGTTGACGATATGTTTGACAAGACGTACTCTGATGTCTTAACCTTTTTAAATATGTAACTAGTTGTTTAATGTAACACCGGTGGTTTGTAATGAAGTAATTAACTAAGGGTATTTATGTAAATTAAGTCTTCCGCTGTGATTTAAAAAAAAATCTAGGGTGTTACACTAAACCCCTACGGACAATATTCTTCATCATCCTCTGATATTAGAAATTCTAAGATATCATCGTATCTTTCATTATAAATATCCTCCATAATTCTAAAGATATTTCCATATTTATTCTTATCTGAAATCATTTACCTCTTCGCGCTATCTGTATTACATCATAAAAGAAACTATTTTAGTTTCTAAATTCTGAAACTTTCGAGTTTAAAATAGGAATATTCTTGAAGTAGTGTTGAGAACTGAAGCATGAGTTAGTATAATATAATGACACTTGATCAACGTGATTATATTACAGTAATTTATGCTGAGTTTATAAATGGAATGTAATGATTCACAGATCATAACATCATCATGTGCCATGTTACACGACTCTTGTATCCTATTTAATCTCTAAAATATCAAGAAAATATTTCTTGATGATTCGGTCTTTTCCAGGGTATCCTGGTAATTTAACAAATCAAAATCGTGCCATTATCATTTCTTTCCTAGAACATTAACAATGTTCATTCCGAAATTTATATATGCGAATTCTGGACCATTACAAGAGATGCCTAATCGCAAGAAGAAGAAACGAAGGGACAAAGCTTCGAAATAGAAATTGGAGTATAAATCGCAGCAAATAGGAGGGAGTATTAACTTTGGATGACAATGATTATAGAAGACAGAAGTAGGGACATTGAAATATAAGAGGAGATATAAAACCCGATAACAATGCATAAATTACAAACCGTGAATATCGATGTTTATCGCAACATAAAGACACGGGAGAATTAAAAGCACTATAACCCCAAGAGCAAAGTAGAAGTAAGCAGATTCCTCTAGTGGAAGTTGAAAAAGGAGAATGATTGTTACGATAGTAAGGATAAGGACAAGGATCAGAACTGGATTAAGCATTTTCACAATCTTTTGAATTTGATAATTAAGTATAGGAATGGTAAAAGTGACAAACCGGAAGAAGTTAATTTATAGTGAAATATTTGATAGAGAAATCAAGGCAGATTTCCGCATTTAATTAGAGAGATCCTAATTTCCTTATTCGCCGAAGAATCAAATCTTTTAGATTTAGAAGATTTTCTTTAAATCCCTTGAATTCCGGAATTCAACCAAAACAACGTCAAAAGTTAAGACAAAACTTTAGTTCTCATTTCATTCCTTTTAGGATAGCTTCACTCGTACTCTTCAATTAATCGAATCGTTTTACCTATATTACTCAATAGTGATAAAACCCTATATACCAACTCATATTCGTCATAAAAATATTTTTTATGATTAGCCATGACGACCACGATCAAATTTCGGGAAGAAATTTCTTTAACGGGTAGGTACTGTGATGACCCGGAAATTTCCGAACAAATTTAAACTTTATCTTTATATCATTAGATAAATATTTCAAACATATATATTACGTACAAATTTACAATTCTATATATATATATATATATATATATATATATATATATATATATATATATATATATATATATATATATATATATTAACTTAGTCATAAAATGTCCTGATTTAAAATAATATATTTTGATAAACAACGAGCCACTGATTTATAGAAGCAAATGACCACAACGCTCAATATTATAAGTTACATTTTTTATAAGATAATTTATTGATGAGTAAGTCAAATTATTAATAAGGGTACACGTCGCGTAACGTAAAAGGCGAGTTTTCTAAACTGAAAGTGCGTTCGAAAAACCGAAAGTGGTACATGAGTCGAGTGACAACGTACGAGTCACTTGAACAAAAATTACATTTTTACTACGCACGTAAATATAATATAATATTTAATTAATTCTAAAGATTAAATATATTATATATTAAATAATATATAAATAAACGTATCATATGTATAATTGAGTGTCGGCAGGTAAAAGTTAAGCTTTGTGAGCTGTAAGAAGTCCCCATGCAATCGCATGGGGAATGTATTGATATGTCATGCGACTGCATGACCATTTGAGACACGACCACTCTATAAAACTCGATTCATTTCACTCAGTTTGCACACACATATATCTTATTACTCCGTATATATTTATTATTATTATTATTATTATTATTATTATTATTATTATTATTATTATTATTATTATTATTAAAAGTAATATTATGATCGCATTAATATTAGTAGTATTATTATTATTATACATAAAATACTACGACGAGGTCATGAGCGAGTAATTTCAAAACTGGTTTCCGAGTAGGATAGGGCTAAGGAAATTATGGGTTATAGTTATGGAGGTGATGGGTAATGTTCATGGGTATGCTCGTGAGGTCAATCTAGTGTTTATCATCTCCGTTGCGTCTACGTACCTTTCCTGCAATATTGAATCTCAATATTGATACGTGAGTACTCGTAATTTAATTTTTATATATTAATAGTGTATCCCTGACTAGTGCTCGAGTATATAGGATTATGCATGCTTGTACTTTTGATATTGCCATTAGATAAGTTATGTTGAATTCTGAATTAGTTACATATGCGGTTGAGATAAGGTATAAGATGTGCATGTCGTTGGAAAGCTAGCGAAAAATTATTAACTTTTCATTTAGAAATCGCGTGATTTCAATGAACGTATTAAAAGATATGGTCAACTGAATTATGGTTAACGTTAAATGAAATTGTGTTTGAAACTGTAAATTAATATTTAAACAATTTGTCTATGAGATTGATAAATTGAATTTTTAAATATTACTAATCGAGTAAATGAATTTCTATATAAGGCACGTCTCGTCTTGTTGAGCAATTGTCAAAGTTGACTGTCTTATCATGTTATAAATCTTTATAAACACTACAATCTGATTTTACAAGTATTGGAAAACTATGTGAAATAATAAAATATGTTCGATTGCCATGATAATTCAAATATAATATAGCTCCTGAAATAAATAATATTTTGAGTTTGATAAACTATAAATTCGTTCAATTATCAAGACTTATATTATGTTAATAGACATTTATAGATTTAAAGATCATATTGGGTAAGGTTAACTTTTGAGATAACTTTTGTTAACTTTTGTATGTCTGTCTCGAGCATTAGGATTGTGATACACTATGACCAGACCTAATTTGTTAGACATGTATTGACCAACATATGTTCTCTAGGTTGAGATCTACAGTTATTTTACATTCCGAGTTTCGGTCACATTCCGGTGAATTACTTTATGTGCTGTTAAGGTGAGTTTCATTTGCTCCCTTTTTAATTGCTTTTGCAATCTATATTTTTGGGCTAAGAATACATGCACTTTATTTTAAACCCAATGGATACAAGTACATACTAAATTCTACACCGAGTTTGAACCAAAAATCTCTTAGCTTTGGTAACTAGTAACTGCCGGTTATAAGAACCGGTGGGCGCGAGTAGTAGTATATGGATCCATAGGGCTTGATATCCCCGTCCGAGCTAGAGCACTAGCCTTTTAACGGACGTATGCTATTTGAGGAGCGTACACGTTGGTTTGCGTGTATTATTAAGATGATTATACAAAGGGTATAAATTATATATACGTTAAGTTTAGTTACCAGGGTGCTCAATTTCATAGAATATTTTGATAAACGTTTCTGGATGAAACAACTGAAAACTTGTGATTCACCTTTATATACAGATTATGCGCAACATTAAAACTATGAACTCACCAACCTTTGTGTTGACACTTTTAAGCATGTTTATTCTCAGGTTTCTAGAAGTCTTTCGCTGTTTGCTTATATGTGATACACGCTATGTGCATGGAGTCATACATGCTTTATTCAAGAAAACTTTGCATTCACAAAATCATCACCGTGTATCTTATTTTGACTGCATTATCAATGAATGTATTATGGTAAACTGTTATTTATGGTGATTGTCTATATGTAGAAATCATCAAACGTTGAAAACCTTAGAAATTGATATTCATTTATTGTGTACCTTTAGAAAAGAATGCAATGTTTACAAAACGTATCATATAGAGGTCAAAATCTCACTATGAAATCAATGAATGATGTATTCGTCCAAAGGGATTTGGAAGGATCGTCACACTGTGCTAGATCCTTTATCATTATTATTACCTAAAATAACATTACAGTCCCTTTTCAGGGTAGCCAATTTTGTCACAACTCCAGCAAGTCAACTTCGACTTTTCGTTCAAAACAACCATATTATAACCTTGATATATATGCGTACTCTTTTATTGTTACCGGGGAACCTTTTATATTCCACCATATTACTAGCAGATGTACCAGCAACTTCGTTGCCTTTGGCTTAAATCTCTCTGAACAAATCACAAGGATTAAATTTATACATAAAGAATCCTGATGATTCTGATTCTGATTCTGATAAAATCTTTAACGAATACCTTGATCCTTAATCGCTCTAAATCATCGTGAATGAATTTCATCATCACAATTTGATTCTAAAATTCTAAGATATTATCGTATATTTCAATACTAATATCCTCAATATTTCTGAAGATATCTTCATAAATATTCTTATCCGAAATCATCTATTTTCTCGCATTATCATTATTACATCATAAAGGAAACTATATAGTTTCTATATTCTGTAAACCTTCGAGTTTAAATTATGAATATTTTTGAAGTAATGTTGGGAACTGAAGCATGAGTTAGTATAATATAATGCGACTTGATCAACGTGATTATATTACAGTAAGTCATGCTGAGTTTCTAAATGGATCGTGTTGATTAACAGATCGTAACCTCATCATGTGCCATGTTACACGACTCTTACATTCTACCTCATCTCCAAACACATTAAGAACATATCTTCTTGATAGTTCTATCTTTCCGGGTATTTTTGTAATTTGACAAACCAAGATCGTGTCATTACAATTTCCTTCTTAAAACATTAATTATGTTCATTCCGAAATTCATATCTACGAATTTTGGACCATTATTCGCTTGACTTGAAGTCGGGAAGAGGAGACAAAAGTATGGAACTCTTGAATATAAAAAAAAATATAAAGCTCGACAACAACACATAAATTACAAACCGTGCATATCGATACGTATTGCCACGTAAAGGCACGGGATAATTAAAAACACTATAACTCCAAGGTAATAGTAAAAGTAAATAAAATCCTCCGGTGGTAGATGAAAGAGAAAAATGACATATACGAAAGTTAAGAGTATATCATGGATCAGAACGGGATGGAGCATATTGACGAATGCTTTAAATTATGTGTTGAGGGAGAAAGAATAGAAGGTGTAAATTATAAGGAAACGAAGGGGGTGGATTTATAGTGAAATAACCGACAGAGCAATCGAAACAGATTATTGCATTTAATCAAAGAAGATCCAATTCCCTTAATTACCGATGAACCAAATCTTATTACGAAGATTTTCTCTAAATTCCTTGATTTCCGAAAACCAACCGTTACTACGTCACCGGTTAAAATTAACCTACATTTAATTATTTCACTCTTTTATGATAACTTCACTTATACTCTTCACATAAACGGATTATTTATTCCATATTACTTAATGATGATAAAAATTCTATCTATCAACTCATATTGGTCATGAAAACATTCTTATTGTTACCCATGACGACCTCGATCAAATTTCGAGGACGAAATTTCTTTAACGGGTAGGTACTGTGACGACCCGGAAATTTTCGACTAAATTTAAACTTAATCTTTACATGATTTCGATACGATAAGCAAAGTATGTAATGTTGAGTCTAGAAAATTTTGAAACGATGTTCATATATTCAATTGACCTTCGACTGCTCTCGACGATTCACGAACAATTAATTGTAAATAGATATGTGTGTATGTATATATAAATAATAATTCGAAATATAATTTAAAGTATTATATGTTGTTGTTAATTAAAAAAAAAATAATAAAATAAAGATAGGATATTATAATAATTATTATTTAAAATATATCTCTATATATAAATAAAGTATATTAAAAATAAATATTAAATGCTTGTAATACTCGTTTGATGTTCCGATTGATATTAAGCAAGTTAAATTCGAACTTATGTAATTTTAAAATAAAAGGTGATCCGAAAATGAATTATATAAGTCATAGGCTTATTAAAAGTATATTTAGGATCTAATTATTTAATTTTAACACTTTTTATATTTCACTCATAAATGAGAGGGACAGTTGATGTAATTTTTATTTATCAAATTAATGATTAAATTTTATACCATAATGACCAAAATAAATAAATATAATTAATGTAAAAAATTTGGGATTTTTCCGAAGACTTTTTTTCGCCACTGAGTAACAACGGAGTACGAAATAATAGTCAGGGAAAACTGTCGGTAATATGATCCAAAAGTTTCGATGGCTGTACTGTTCTCTCCTAACTTTTTCATTTGAAATTGAAGATATTTTATTATTATACTATTATTAATTTTACATATATATATATATATATATATATATATATATATATATATATATATATATATATATATATATATATATATATATATATATATATATATATATATATATATATATTACGATACATGATGAAGATCACCACTACTATCCATTTTATTCTATTCTCTGCATATTATCTAATTCATTTTGAAGTTTAAGATATTACATTCATAATCATATGCATATACATCCGCACGAAGATATACATATATTTTTGGTTCATGATCAAACAAGACCACTTTCACCCTCACTACACTCGACAACCGCAAGCAAACCCACCTAGTCCGCCATCGTCGATCAACACTCAACCTCCTCCGAGAACCACCATACACCACACTACAAACCACCACTCCACCATGTACGCTACTCTATCACCATCCTTTCATCCATCTCACGACCACCAATATCCTCTCTCAACCGTCATCTCACCACCATTGTAAAGCCATCTGTACCATCTCTCATCCACCACCCTCCTCACCAAGAACAAACGAACTCACCACAACCTACATCATCGTTCAACCATGGATATCAACTGCAGCTGCTATGCTTATTATTATTTTTTTGTTACAGTCGATAAGAACTACCATCATCTCTAACTCTCTCTGTCTCTCATCCTCTCTTTCTCCTAAATTCAGTCTAAACACAAAATCAAACGGACTATCGCTTGTGCCATGTTCTTCCTCGCTACCTTTTGCTGAATACTACCTGCAAAAACTTGCTATTCGTTATCTTTCATTCTTTTCACGGTATCCTTCAAACCAACCCATCATAAAACCACAAATTGCAAGTTTTCATTCTGTGTAATAAAAAAAAAAAGAAGAAACCCATTTTATATAGATGTTGAATGATGATGATACGAAAAATAAAGGTGTTATATTAAAATCGTATTGCTTTGTTCCACTACGGTCCACCCATTTCATATTGTCGAGCAACAAGGAGTATCCAAAGAGAAATTGTGGTTTCCAGTACATTATAAAGCTTCCTTGCCAACCCTCTTGTCTCAAGTTGCCAAATCTGTTTCCTTTAATACTTTAGAGAACGCAGATACATGATTAGGATTATAAATACTTTGGTCTAGTGGGCTGTTATTAACTGTTGGGCCGAATGTTTCATAGGCCATGATTGCTAAGCCCATTGTTCTAAACTCTGGTTCCTACTCGACTAACATGACTGCTAATCCTTTCTTCATGTATACGGTTGATAAGTATGATGATGCTACAGCGATTGCATATATGTTTCTCTATTTTATTCCTTTCGATGCTCACAAGCTGTTACGGTTTTATTCCTGCATTTTTTTCTGTTAACACACGATGAAAAGGGTTTATGATAATGATCATGAATGGTGATGAAGGTTATGATAATTGATTCCGAGGATACATGATAATGATGCTGAGTCTGTGATAATATGATGATGTAAGTGGCGGTGAAGATATCCGATTATGACGAAGGATGAAGAAGACCATCTGTTATTTCTATTCGCGTATTACCCTAACACGAATCTGTGATGGACATTAAAAATGGTTTTGGGTTTGAGTAGAATTGTTCGTGGACTTAATTAATGATGGGTAATTGGGCCTGTTACAAATAGAGATGGATTAGGATTAAATAGATTTAAGGGAGTAACTATATCAAAAAATCGAAACAGAACAGATGGTTTAGGGGAGATGACGAGAAGCAAGAGGTCACGAGTTCGAGCCTAGACTGAGGCTGTTTGTTTTCTTTTTGGAGTTTTTCCTTTTAAGGTAGTCTTATTATTATTATTATTATTATTATTATTATTATTATTATTATTATTATTATTATTATTATTATTATTATTATTATTATTATTATTAAAAATATTATTCTCATTATCATTATTATTAAAAGTATCATTTTTTTTCATTGTTATTATTATTAACAGTACTATTATTATCATTATTATTATTATTATTATTATAAGTATTATTATTGTTGATATCATTATTATTATCATTATTTGTAAAAGTATTATTTTAACCAAATAAATATTAGTTACATAAAAATATATCTAATACATGTAACCTAACTTTATTATTATTTTTATAATAAGTAAGATATATAAAATAAATATATATAAGTTGTTAATGAAAAGCATAAATGATTAAACTAACAGATATATCACTAATAATAATATATATATTGTTCGATTAAAATTACATGTGTTAATATATATAATTGAATATAGGTTCGTGAATCCGAGGCCAATCCTGCATTTTTCAGTTTCATCGTATGAATATTTTTACTACAAAATATTGTAGAGTGAGTTTCATTTGCTCCCTTTTTAAATGTTTTTGCAATATATATTTTTGGGACTGAGAATACATGCGCTGTTTTATAACTGTTTTACAAAATAGACACAAGTAATTGAAACTACATTATATGGTTGAATGATCGAAATCGAATATGCCCCTTTTAGCTTGGTAGCCTAAGAATAAGGGAACATCACTAATATTAAGAATTAGTGCACCCCTAATTGACGCGAATCCTAAAGGTAGATCTACGGGAACTAACAACCCTCATTCTGGAATTTGGAATGCTTTAGTACTTCGAGTTTATCATGTCCGATGGGTGTCCCGAAATGATGGGGATATTCTATATGCATCTTGTTAAGGTCGATTACCAGGTGTTCACCATATGAATGATTTTTTTATCTCTATGCAGTTTGCGAAATGCCTGATATGAGATGTAAATTTATGAGAAATGAAAATGAAAATCTTGTGGTCTATTAAAATGATGGAAATGATTATTTATGTTAAACTAATGAACTCGCCAACCTTTTGGTTGACACTTGAAAGCATGTTTATTCTCAGGTATGAAAGAAATCTTCCGCTGTGCATTTGCTCATTTTAGAGATATTACTTGAAGTCATTAATGACATATTTCAAAAGACGTTGCATTCGAGTCGTTGAGTTCATCAAGATTATTATTAAGTCAATTATAGTTGGATATATTATGAAATGGTATGCATGCCGTCAACTTTTGATGAAATGAAAGTTTGTCTTTTAAAAACGAATGCAATGTTTGTAAAATGTATCATATAGAGGTCAATTACCTCGCGATGTAATCATATGTTATTGTATTCGTTCTTATGGATTAGGACGGGTCACTACAAGGAGCATGACCGCAATAAGGTGATGCTCGAGGTGATTAAAGGATGTAACCTTACACTACCATACCCCCAGATTGTATAGAAATACTTGAAGGAAGATACAGCTGAGGCGCTCCTTGAAGCTGAGCAGGCCATCCAGTCCATCTCGATCCCCTTAATAGACGCTTTCGCTGCGGATCCCAATATGTCAGTTGATGGGTTTCTTAAGGAAGATTTTTAGGTTGAGCACTTAAACGTTTGCGCCGTAAGTCCTATGCTTAGGCATGCAATTGTAAGTACAATTTTTGAGCCCTAAGTCCCGTGTTGGGCAGGCATTTGAAACAATTATTATCTGTAACAACTTAGTTGAATTATATATATTTGTGTTATGCATGCGTTATGTATTAATTGTTTATATATCGCGAATCAAAACAAAGGATAAACCGCATGCCCATGCACATAGTTAACCAAAACTCATGCGCAGACGCAGATACTGTGTAAAATAAGCCAATACTTTAGCAATTTTACCTTTAACAGTTTAGACTCAAAAGCTACTACGTTATTGCTTTGTCATGTGCTAGAGGTACACTTTAGCTGTATGGTAAGCAACGCAACTAAAAACAAACCAATGCTTTTATACTTAAGAGTTCCTCAAACAAACCAATGCGAGAGTAATTACGCACAAGTAAACTAATGCTTGTATTTTTAAGTCGACTTGGCAGCCATCTAGTCTGCGTGGCGCTTGGTTAGGGGAAAACCAATTCCCTTTACCTGCCGTTAATGTCTAGCCTTGTAACCAAACAAGCTTATGCCGCACGGGGGCTAGAGGACACCCCTTAAGTAGGCAGGAATCGCATACAAAAAAGAAAGACATATACAACAAAAGTATGCGTGAGTAAATATTTTAATTGGCATTAATCATGATTACAACCGCGACACATCCAAACGGACGAAAATTTCACAAGGAAAAAATTATGTGCCAAAATATTTGGAGTGATCAGGTTCAACAAGCCACATGTAACATTTTTTTCAACAACGTCGCGTGCCAAGTGCGTTTCACGGGTTTTCCATTTAATGTCGCGAGATGGTATGCCCCGGTGTTTCTTGCTCCCACTACCTTATATGGGCCTTCCCAACGGGGGCCCAATTTTCCAGTATCTTTCGTATGACTTGCGTCATTCTGACGCCAAACTAGGTCCTCGCACTTATAAAAGTGCGAACGCACACGCTGATTGTAGTACTTTGCAATTTTCTGCTTATTATTGGCTTCGTTTATCGCCTTAGAAAGTCTGCGTTCTTCCAACAAATTAAGATTTTCCAGCGAAGGGAAGCCCAACGAATGTCAGATGCAAAGCCCCGCACCTCATTAAGATCATATTGGCATACTCTCCCAAAAAAGAAAGAGCAGACCCCAAAGCTTCTGAATTATTCTGCTCGTCTAAATTCTGTATGCGGAACATTGGTACCCCAATCTCTGCGGGTACAACAGCTTCTGACCCATAGACCAAACTGAACGGAGTCTCACCAGTGTTTACTTTGGGTGTTGTTCTATGTGCCCATAAAACCTTTGGTAGTTCGTCCACCTAACCAATGCGACCATGACCCAATCTAGCTTTGATTCCAGATACTATATCCCGGTTGGTGACTTCACACTGGCCATTCGCCTGCGGATGCGCAACGGAAGTAAAAGTTTGCTTAATATTAAGCTCCACGCACCAACTGCGAAAAGGATCCCCCCGCAAACTGTGTACCGTTATCACTAACGATTTCGTTTGGTATGCCGAATCGACAAACAATGTCCTCCCATACAAAATTTTGCACCCTTTTTCCTGAAATTGTTGCTAGTGGTCATGCTTCAACCCACTTCGTGAAATAGTCAATTGCAACAATCAAGAATTTGATGTTTCATGCGTGTGCAGAGTATGCGTAAGATACTGATGTAAGTAGCATATGGTATAAAATAAATGATAATATTACCTCGGCCTTTCGAAAATGGTCCAACTATGTCAATTGCCCATTTGCAGAATGGCCATGGTGATGAGACTGGGATCATTGGGTGCGCAGGTGCTCTGCTGATAGGCGCATGTATTTGGCAAGATTCGCATTGTTTAACTATGCGCGCATTGTCTGCGTACATAGTGGGCCAATAATAACCTAGCCCTATAATTTTTGACACAATAGACTTGTGCCCTGAATGAAGAGCGCATGCACCCTCATGCACCTCGCGTATAACTTCCTCTGCCTCTTTTGGGCCAATGCACCTTAAATGCAGCCCTAAATAATTTTTTCGATATAGGACCTCACCTTCAAGGGCATACAGTGGTGCCTTAGTGCGGACTTTCTTTGCATCAACAGAATCCGCAGGTGAGGTGCCATTTCGAAGAAAAGCAATGATGGGTGTCACCCACGTCGAGCTGGATTCCTCAACAGGTGCCACTAAAGGCATCATAACAATAGACTTCGCATGTAGTTCTTCTATAAGAACTTTCTTCCCCAGATGATCAAAGGCCAAAGCAGCCAATTTGCTAAGCGCATCGGCCTTCTTATTTTGCCCCCGCATTACGTGGGAGATTTGAAAAGCCTCAAACTGGTCAGCGAGGTTATGGACAAGTGATAAATATTGCTGCATGGCTATGTCATGCGCTTCAAAGTCTCCGCTGACTTGACGGCATACTAGCTCTGAATCCACATAAGCGTGCAGAATTTTAACATTTAATTTATGCACAATACGCATACCTGCTAACAAAGCCTCATATTCTGCTTCGTTGTTCGTAACAAGGAAATTGAACCGCAATGCATATATGTGCTCTTCGCCATCTGGGCCAGATAAAATTACACCTGCACCCGCGCCAGCTGCGCTGCAGGCACCATCAGTATATAACTCCCATGATGACAAGGGTGGTGCAGGCGCATCCTGCTGCTCATCCGATGCCTCAACATCCGCAGGCAATTCTGCTAGGTAATCCGCAAATATTTGACCCTTAACCGCGCTTCGCGAAAAAAAATTTATTTCATGTTCTCCTAACTCAACTGCCCATTTAGCCATTCGGCCAGAAATCTTAGGCTTATATAGCACCTGAAAGAAAAATGATTGCGTTAGTCAATGCGGTAGCCCCAGACATTGCCGCAATTTAGGCATTTACCAACCTGCTTGATCGGTTGATCAGTTAGAACCACAATTAGATGTGCTTGAAAGTACCAGCGTAAATGCCGCGCCGTGTGGACTAGCGCGTATACTAGCTTTTCTATTGGTGAATAGTTTACTTCGCTTGCCGTCAGCGTCTTGCTTACGAAGTAGACCGGCATTTGCGTCTGAGAAAACCTCAACGTTACTTTTCTACGAAATAAATAATTCATATAAATAAAAGAGAATTGATTACCTTTCCGTGATCTGTGATAAGAACAGAGCTGATAGCTTCTTTCGATGCCGCAAGGTATAGCGTAAGCGTTTCTCCTGATACCGGCGCGGTGAGTGTTCGTAACTCAGCGAGCACCTTCTTCATCTCCTGAAAAGCCAATTATGCTTCCTGAGTCCATGCAAAATCTTTTTTCTTTAAACAATTCTTCAAAGTATTGAAGAATGGTAGCTGCCTTTCTGCAGCTTTCAACAGAAACCGCGTAATCGCCGCGAGTTTTTCGGTTAGACTCTGCACATCTTTCTTTGTTCTTGGAGATGGTAAACTATCAATGGCCTCAATCTTTTTGGGATTCGCCTTTATTCCCCGCGCCATCACCACATAACCTAGAAACTTGCCTCCCTCTTCCCCAAAACTGCATTTGAGCGGGTTAAGCTTCATGTTGATCATGCGCAGAGACGCAAACGTTTCTAGGATGTCTGCGAGCATTTCTTCTTCGGTGTTACTTTTAATTACCAAGTCATCGATGTATGCTTCAAGATTTCTACCAATTTGGTGCTTGAAGGCTGCGTCAATTACGCGCTGATAGGTTGCGCATGCGTTATTTAATCCGAAAGGCATCTTCGTATAACAATAAATACCCTGCGGCGTATGAAAATCAGTTTTGTCCTCATCTTCTGCAGCCATTAAGATTTGATGATAACCCTTGTACACATCCAGAAAACACTTGTACCGAAAACCTGATAATGATTCTACCTTCCAGTCTATCTCCGGGAGAGGGTAGTTGTCCTTGGGGCACGCTTTATTGATGTCTTTAAAATCGATACACATCCGCCAATTGCCGTCAGCCTTTTTCACCAACACAGGATTAGTAACCCATGTCTGATACCGCACTTCCCGTAGAATGTTTACTTTGACAAGGTTATCTACTTCTGCGCATAACCAATCACTGCACTCAAGAGCCATATGCCGCTTCTTTTGTGTAACGGGTGTGAGTGATGGATTAACATTCAACTTATGCTCCGCAATATCACTCGGAACCCCAGTCATGTCTGATTCTTGCCATGCGAAAACATCTGCGTTTGCGGATAATATTCCATGCAACTTAGCCTTAGTTTCGGCTGACAAGCCTGCGCTGATTTTGATACGCTTATCCGGGTGTAAACGGTTAGCTATGACCGTACTGCTTGCAAGTTGTTCTCCCATGCTGGGAATGTTTACAGGCACAACTGAACCACATAACTCGGTTGTTTGATGTGACGCAATCGTGGCAATTCCTCCCATTGTAGGAAACTTAATCAAGCCATGCACTACCGATGGTATAATATTAAAACGTCGTATGAAATTTCTCCCTAGTAGCGCATTGTAACTCGAAGTCGAACGAACCACATAAAAGTCAACTAACTCGTGTCTGGCCAACTGCGGATTCTTATCATCCGCAAGCTCTATTATTAGCTCTATCCGGCCTAGCGGCCATGAGCTTTCTCCAGAGAACCCTGATAGCGTAATATCGGGCTGGCGTAACTGCGCTTTAACTTTCGCAGGAAGGAAACGATAGCAATGCTCATACATATTATCGACGCCACTCCTGGTGTCAACATGCATGCGTTTGATCTGTATTCCGCAATTAGGAATTCGACATTTGATGATAATGGGCTCGTTAACTGTGTCGATCGACATTACGGGAGGGAATGAACTTGGAATGAGCTCCCAATCCTGGTAGTCGTTGTATTTCCTTCGCTGGCCAACTTTGTCTGCGTCAACCATATTGATGGTTACATCGGCGCTTTTAGATTTATCTGTTTTTGCCATGCGAACATTTTGGCTATTGAACACTCTTTCGCGGCCTTTCCCTTATCTTTCTTTGGCAGCTTGAGATGATCTAATTTTCCTGCGCGTAGCGCTTCCAGCACTCGCTCCATTAAATTTTTACACCGATTGGTGTCATGGCCGTGATCGTCATGGAACTCGTAGTATTTTGTTTTATCCCGCTTGCCAAATTCTGTCAGCGGAGTTGGAACCGTAAAGGTTGCGCATACTGGTTCAGTTGCCAAAATTTCTTTTGGTGTTTTAGATAAGCTTTTGAGCAGCGCATAATTCTGATTATTAATACCGCGCTGATTATTGTTTCGAAAACCACCACTTGCTCGCCCTTTATCATTTCTTATAGGACCACCACTAGGGTATCGTCCGCGAGAGCTGTTATCGCGATTTTGATCGCGCGAACGATCATCATCGTCTTTCCTTTCGTTACGTGAGCTAGCTGTTGGAATATCATTATCTTCGCCACTTCGCATATAATCATGGCATTCATTAAGCGCTTCAGCATAAGTTGTTGGCACTGTATGGCGCAGACACCTTACCAGCGTTGGATGACGTTCTGTACTTATACCATGTATCAGCCCAGAAATCTGCTGTTCTGGCTTTAGGTCCGGTATGCGCAAGCACTCATTAGTATATCTCGTGAGAAATTCTCCCAAAGATTCCTTGGGTTTCTGCACAATATCGTGACATTCAATGTGAGTGTGTTTGCGCGGCCTTTGATTTTGATACTGCAGCAAGAACTTTGTACGCAAATCCATGAACCCGGATATGCTACCTGCTGAAAGTTTATTGAACCATTCATGCGCAATGCCCTGCAACGCCATGGGAAATATCTGACATGCAACTGGGTCAACCCACCCTTGGGTGCGCATCGCGCCTTTGAAACGCTGCAGGAAATCATCTGGGTCAGTCAAGCCATTGTAGGTACCTAACGTGTGAGGTATCTTTGGTACTGATGGAAATGGATACGCGGTTATATGCGGAGGAACTTGTCAAAAGTAGTTGGTAGCTCAAAGGGCGGTTTAACAGGATCCCCTTTGAGTCCTGCGAAGAAACGCTTCATCATATCCTGAACAAAATTAGGTTACGAAAATAATGGACCATGTCAGGAGGTGCCGCCTGCATAAATTGGCTTGCGAGATTCGCATGTCCCTGAATATTTTGCCAAGGTTGCCCCAGCGTCTGCGGATATAGCCAAGGCTGATGCGTTGGAAAAGAAGGCAGGCTTGACGGCACAGAGTATACGGGTAGCTGAAAAGGTGCCAAAACCTGTGGCGCAGATGCCTGCGACACCCGAGGATATGCCGTTAAGAGCCCTACTGTATGCGCAGTACTTTGCTGTTGCGCAGTGATTGTCGTCCAATGAGAGTTTGCATCTGGAATGACCCCAAACCCCCAACTATTAAGTAATGTCTGCGCATCCGCAGGGGTCAGAAACTGCGATACTGGACGCGGCGGTTGCCAAGGTTGCAATGGTGTAAACGACAAATTTTGCTGAACACTCTGAGTCTGCAGAGGGATTGAAACCGTGTTACTGTAAATAGGTACCTGGCTGCAGCATACCACATACGGACCTACTGTTTCACCGCTAGTGCCTACCAAGATGACCCTTGGATCCACCGAGGAAAAATCCAGCCGCGTGGTTGTGACTGGTGAGTTTGCCCTTGGCGGTGTAATTCCATCCGGATATATCGGCTTGTGCCTTTGGAAAGGCTCGCCGGACACTGGTGGAGGGTAAGGCCTATAACCTGCCCCCGTAGTCATAGCTTGCGTCTGCTGATTACCAGACGGCGTGTTTTGATTGTCTGTTTGAGTACGTTCCGATGAGTCCCCGGAAGTCATGATACTGTAAAAGAGACAAAAAATTCAGAAATTTTGTGAATAATGAGCCTTATAATTCAAAACTTTCTAAAAGAAAAACAATTAAACATGTCTTGAATTAATTCGACTCTCAATGAAAGCACCACTTGATCATGCATATATTTTTCATAGGATCAATATGCATGTTCAATAAGCTAGGGGAGTTAAGGATCTTAGAACTTGACTCTCCGGTCCGGCTACCGTGAATAACCCTGGCCGACATGATGATGTCGGCGGGGTGGCCAAGTGATTAAGTCCACCTTCGATAACGGCCGTTGATCAAAAGGCCCCATGTAAGGTTGTAGGTGCTAGTCAATAAGGAATTAACCTGTAAACCTTGAGAAGATGAAAGATGATGCTTGTAACGTGAGATGTGTAGCAGATTACGTAACGTGATGGTGTCTAGAATGATAATTAGGGTTAGTATATATAGGCAAACCCTAATTCTAGAACCGTCTAAGATTGTGACAATCCTGTCCATAACAAACTCCCTTAAATCTCGGTTGTAATTATGGAAAAGATATCGACTTGATGACCAAGTAACCGCCGTACCGGGAACAAAGGCATTCGACACATTACCGCATGCCGCATACCGCATACAAAGTACACGCATACGCATGCTAGCGAGCGCCCGCAAACGTATAGAATGCGCATGCGGGTTGTGGTATCATTACTTATGTCTAATTAAAGAACCATAGCTTATCTAGAGGGTGGAGATTGAATTGTATGCGTAGGTTAAGGGTAGGATTGATGAACCTAATCAATCCGAGAACTTGCCCCTACTAGTCTTTTATATGTAAACCTAGATAGTGAGGATATTATTGGAAGCGAACCATCCAACAATAGTAGACTTGCTAGTATACAAATAAGTCTTGAAACTTATATTTTCTCTACTAATATTCTAATATGTCAATATAGGTAATGGTAGAACTAAGTTTGCGAACCAACAACTTAGGATAACTGCTGGTATGTGAATCATAGTAAAGTTTAAGTAAATTGTGTAACCTCTATGCTGTCTTGCTGGGTGGTTAGGTTTTAAACCACGATTAGGTCATATTTATTAATAATCCAGTTTTACTTATTTATCTTTCTAGGTTGATCTGATATATGTTAGGTAAGTAATGAAACTCTAATAATAGGTTGTGTTCCAAAGTTAGTCCGAAGCTATGGAGGTTGAAAGTCCAAGTAAATACTCTTTCAATTATATGTCTTTTACTTATTATTCTATTGTTTAAAATCATTTTTACTCAAAACCCAAAAAAACATCTAGCTTAACTAATAGTAACTAATCTATTAAATTACTTATGCATTGTGGAACGAACTTGACTTACCAATTATCTATTACTACACTGATCAAGATTAGTTGTCTGTAACGTGTGATAGTATTTAGTGGTTTGTTTTGTTTACAGATTTAAAAGTTGTTTATCATGCATCAACAATGTAATTACAATGAAAAATACAAATGAAATGACACTAATTATTACTGAGTAAACAATCATTCTCTTTCAAAGACCAACTGGGTGTGTATGAGAAACAAACCTACATAACATGGGATATCTTGTTTAGGGTGTGTATGGGAAAATTGAATCACAAAAGAAACAATTTATCGTGTATAGGGTACAGGGTAAGTCATTTGTGCCATTCACATATAATCCTGGTGAAAAGGATAGCGGCATGGTGCAATTATCAAGCTTTAGAATTAGGATTTCCACTCATGAAGAAATATTTCTATTATATATATATATATATATATATATATATGGTCATCATCAAGATGTAAGCACTTTTGGGGGTAGTAAATTTTTTTTTTTTTTTGAACTTTTTTTCAAACATTAAGATCACATGAAAATATGAACATTTAAAAAAGACACCTTGTGACGAATGTTATTACTTTGACGAAAATTGCTCGAAGAATTAAATGATAGCATTCATCATGAGTAATGTTTTAATTGGAGTTTATTTGCATCGTTTTGTTTTCATCTTGTGTGAAGTGTTTTTTTCGAAATTTAGCCTGATTTAGAGTTTAGGGTTTAGGGTTTAGTCCCAAAACCCAAAACCCAAAACCCTAAACTATAAATCGTTCGTGTTAAAAATTCAATTTATACCCTAATTTCTAAACCCTAACCCCTAATTTCTAAACTCAAATTTCTAAACCCCAATAGCTAAACCCTAATATTTAATCCTCTAATTTCTAAACCCTAATTTCTAACCTTAAAAAAAACATAGAATCAAAACATTTATTAAAATGAATATTATCATTTATTTCTTCGAGCGTTTTCCCGCCAAAATAATAACATTTATCAAAAAGTGTCTTTTTAAATATTCATATTTTCATGTGATCTTAATGCTTGAATTTTTTTTTCAAAAAAAAAGAAAAAAAATTACATCCCTAAAAAAAAGTGCTTCCCTCTTGATTAAAACACTATATATATATATATATATATATATATATATATATATATATATATATATATATATATATATATATATATATATATATATATATATATATATAGTGTTTTAATCAAGAAGGGAACACTTTTTTTGGGGAAATAATTTTTTTTGTTTTTTTTCAAACATTAAGATCACATGAAAATATGAACATTTAAAAAAGACACTTTGTGATAAATGTTATTATTTTGGCGAGAAAACGCTCGAAAAAATAAATGATAACATGCATCATATGTAATGTTTTAATTGAAGTTTTTTTTTAAGGATTTAGAAATTAGGGTTTATAGTTTAGAAATTAGGGTTTAGGGTTTAGAAATTAGGGTTTAAATTGAATTTTTAACACGAACGGTTTAGAGTTTAGGATTTAAGGTTTAGGGACACTAAACCTTAAACTCTAAACTCTAAATCGGGCAAAATTTTGGAAAAAAAACTTCACATAAGATGAAGAAAAAAAACGATGAAAAAATTACTCTAATTAAAACATTACTCATGATACATGTTATCATTTATTTCTTCGAGCATTTTTTCTTCCAAAATAATAACATTAATCACAAAGTGTCTTTTTTTAATGTTCATATTTTCTTGTGATCTTAATGTTTGAAAAAAAAATTAAAAAAAACAAAAAAATAAAAATAAAAAAATTTACTTCCCCTATCCCAAAAAAGTAGTTCTTCTTGATGATGACGCTATATATATATATATATATATATATATATATATATATATATATATATATATATATATATATATATATATATATATATATATATATATATAGTGTTCTATATGTTCTGATGTGGTAGAAACAACTAACCCTCTTGTTTGCTAAGCCCGAGATGTTTGGAGTCGTATTCGTGTGTGGATATAGATTACCATTCCTCACAAGTTGTGTTACACAAAGTAATATGTTCGGTGTACTTTGGGAATATACGAAAAATCTGTTTAAGAGAATTGTGTCAAACACAAGCTCGGTTTAACCTTTTATCAGTTAGATCGTTTTAATTTCTGTCATTAATCTAATTATTTGTTATGAATGCTTATAGTTAAACACATGTTTGCAATATTTTTTTAAAAAGGTGTTGTATGTATTATAAAATACTAAAATGAATTGTACAACCCGAATTACAACATGGCAATGTATCAGACATAAGAGGTTAACGAATATTTACAAAACAAATCACGACATTAGGCACTACATACAAACAAAAGACACTTATTAGTAGTCCCATACCTGCGGAGCATGCCGATTTTGTATTTGTAAGCCATGTATGCCAACTAAATGTGTTATTTTTTGAGCGCTTAGAGATCTATTCAAAACTCTTTACTTGTATTTCACTTAACAAAACCGAACTTGAGAGTTCCTTCCTACCAAATACTTTTAGGATTCGATTTTTCCAAATGAGATAGCCACAAATCCATTCACATGCTTACCATATAGATTTGGTCTTGCTCGAAAAATTAAGTCCTCGGTTTCCATGGAACAAATTCGAAAGACTTAGATTTGAACCCGGCCCAAGATGACACAAATTGTAAACGCGAGTCCATATGTCCATCGCATGTTTACAATATATGAGTATATGGTCCATCGATTCGACGTCATCTTCACAATTAGAACATAAAATTGTAGATCTATTCCCCGCTTGTATAACTCGGTCTTTACTGATAGTCTTTTCCTTTGAGATCTCCAAACGAATATACCTATCTTTGGTTTTTCCAATCTTCGAATCCCTTTACTGATTTTTTTTTTTTTTTGTGATTTGTGAGTTTACGGAGTTAGTGTTGGTCAGTTTGATTTACATTCTATTCGGAAAATCATGATATTTGAGATGTACTGTAGAGCTCGTGGTCTGAAACCTTCTGTTCGCATCTTCACAAACTTAGTTAGCGTTGTTTTTTTTTTTTAAAGATGGTGGTTACGTTTTGTATTGACAAACATCATGAATTTTATCTCCGATCAACAGATATTGTTGGAGACTAGACATACTCTTAATTTTTTCTATCAATAGTGATTGTATCGTATTCCTCATATAAGTTGTATTACCAGAAGGCCGTAGCTGACGCTTCACTACTCAACCTTGTGCTATTACTCGTGAAAAAAATAATAGTATTATTATATAAAGGTTATCACTCATACTGGAGCAATTCTTTTTCGCAAAAAAAAAAAATTAAATAAATAAATATAAAAGAATAATAATAGTAATAACTAGTCCGGATCGGCCCGCGCGTTGCGGCGGGGACTTTCGGCCTGCGTATTGATATTTAATGTAGTGTTGTGTATTTACAGAGAGGAAAACGGGTCATGTGTTAAGCGCCGTTGTAGGTGTCGCCGTCTTCAGTGTTTTTTAAAAAGTATCTGTTTCGAACGTAGTTAGTTTCGTTTTGTTGATAAAATTATTTGGAGTATAACGGTGCTGTCGGAAAAATTTAACTCGCGTCGAGGAGGAAGATACGGGCTGTCGTTGTGTTTAGCGTTTTTTAAAAAGTGTCTGTTTCGAACTTGGTTAGTTTCGTTTTGTTCATAAGATTATTTCGAGTCTGGCGCTGCCGTCGAAAAAATTTAACTCGTGCCGAGCGTGAAGATAAGGGTTGTCGTTGTGTTTAGCGTTTTTTTGAGAAGTGTCCGTTTCACGTATAGTTAGTCCCGTTGGGTTGGTAAGATTTTTTCGAGTTGAACGGTGGTCTCTGAAAAATTTAACTCGCACTCAGCGAGAAGATAGGGGCCGTTATAAATTCGGGTGGATTTAGTTTTTTATATTTTAATTAAATTATGTAATTTACACTTTTCACCTCTAAAAAATGTAAATTTGAGGGACCGATATAGAAATATAGGCAAAGTTGAGGGACCGTTTGTAGTGTGAACGCAAACTAAAAACTACAACCAAATAGAGCTCAAACTACAAAACTTTCCACCTAGAACTGAAACTACAAAACTTTCCACCGCTTTTAGTAATATAAAAATAAAAATAAAGGTTAAGGTTAATAGTAGTTGATAATAATTGTATTTTTATGGATTAATAGTAAGTATTCTAAAATATAGATATAGATATGGTATAGATAAAGATTAAAGTGTTATAATTTTGTAGGCTTATAACTTCTTTTAGTGGCCTGGTTCTTGACTGTAGACTACTAATAAGTATATAGAGGAAATATGAGAGAAGTAGGTGTTTTATTTATGTTTTTGGTGTACACCTTATGTGCTCATAACACACATATATATACTAAAAAAAAAACTACTATGCAATGTTTATAATAATAATAAAATTAGCATCCATGACTTTTATAACACTCCCCCTTGGATGACAATTTTATTATAGAATAACTAGTACTGCCTCGTTAAAAACCTTGCTAAAGAAAACCCATTGGGATAAAACTTTAGCTAAGGGAAAAAGAGTGCAGCATAGAGTTGACTCCCCCTCAAGTAGGCAACTCCTGAATTGTTACATCTTCTGGACATGTCTCATGCCAATATTATGAACGTGTGTTCTGAAAATAGCAGTTGGAAGTGCTTTGGTGAAAAGGTCGGCAGAGTTTTTGCTGGACTGAACATATCTCATTTCAATCAAGTTTTCCTTAATGAGATTTTGAGTGTATGAGAAGAATCTAGGATGTATGTGTTTTGTTCGGTCACTTTTGATATACCCTTCTTTCATCTGTGCTATGCAAGCTGCATTATCTTCATATATAGTTGTTGGACTTTTATCGCGTTCTAGTCCACAAGAATTAGTAATGAGTTGTGTCATTGATCTCAACCAAAAACATTCCCGAGTAGCTTCATGTAATGCAATCACTTAGGCATGATTTGATGATATTGCAACAAGTGTTTGTTTTTGAGAACGCCATGATATTGCGGTACCTCCATTTAGGAATACATATCCATTTTGAGATTTAGCTTTATGTGGATCAGATAAATAACCTGCATCTGCATAACCAACCAAATCTTGTTTTGATTCGTTAGAATAAAATAATCCTAAATCAGTAATTCCTCGAAGGTATCGAAATATGTGTTTGATCCCATTTCAGTGTCTTTTGGTAGGTGCTGAGCTGAACCTTGCCAACAAATTAACTGCAAAAGAAATGTCAGGTCTTGTACAATTTGTAAGATACATAAGAGCTCCAATTGCACTAAGATATGGTACTTCTGGTCCCAGGATATCTTCATGATCTTCACAGGGACGAAATGGATCAGTGTCAACATTAAGTGATCTAACAACCATAGGAGTACTTAATGGTTTTGCCTTGTCCATATTGAAACGTTTTAAAATCTTTTCAGTATATGTTGTTTGATGTATAAGTAAACCATTAGGCATATGCTCAATTTGTAAACCAAGGCAATACTTGGTTTTTCAGAGATCTTTCATTTCAAATTCTTTCTTTAGAAGTTGAATAGCTTCATGGATCTCTTTATTTGTTCCTATGATGTTAAGATCATCAACATAAACAGCTATGATCACATATCCGGATGTTGTTTTCTTAATGAAAACACATGGGCAAATAAGATTATTGGTATACCCTTTGCTTATCAAGTAATCACTTAATCGTTTATACCACATGCGACCCGATTGTTTCAACCCATATAAAGACCCTTGTAACTTGATTGAGTACATTTCTTTGGGTTTTGCATTGGTTGCTTCTGATACCTTAAATCCTTCAGGTATCTTCATATATATATCACTATCAAGTGATCCATAAAGATAAGCAGTCACAACATCCATGAGATGCATTTCTAAATTTTTAGAAACTGCCAGGCTGATTAAGTATCTAAAAGTAATTGCATCCATAACAGGAGAATAAGTTTCCTCATAATCAATTCCTGGTCTTTGAGAAAAACCTTAAGCTACAAGTCTAGCTTTATACCTTGTAACTTCATTTTTCTCATTTCTTTTTCGTACAAAAACCCATCTATATCCCACAGGTTTTACATCTTTAGGTGTGAGAATGATAGATCCGAAAACTTTTCTTTTATTGAGCCATTCAAATTCAGCTCGTATTGCTCCTTTCCAATGATCCCAATCATGTCTATTTTGACATTCCATGACAGATTTTGGTTCTGGAACATCATCATCATTCATGATGTCATATGCAACATTATATGAAAATATCTCATCAAGATTTTTCATTTCATTTCGGTTCCATAATATTTTTGAATGTGCATAATTGATTGAAAATTCCGTATTGACATCATCAATCTCCTCTGTAGAAGGAGTATTGATTTGTAGTTCTTCTTGAACACTTTCTTTTACCTCATTATCAGCTGATTTTCTTTTTCGAGGATTTTTATCTTTGGAACCAATTGGTCTCCCACGTTTCTGGCGTGGCAAAGACTCAAGAATGACATTATTGTCAGTTTTTAGAATTTCAATTCGAGCAGGAGCATTTACTGCTGGTATATATGATTTAGTCACTCTTTTTGTATCTGTAAATGCATCAGGCAATTTATTCGCAAGTTCTTGCATATGCATTATTTTTTGAATTTCGGTCTCGCATTCTTTTGTGCGAGGATCAAGATACATTAATTGAGGTTCACACCATGAAACATCATTTTCTTTATTTTTTATTTCTCCCCCTAATCTAGGGAATAATGTTTCATTAAAGTGACAATCAGCAAAACGTGCTGTAAAAACATCACCCGTCATGGGTTCAATATATCTTATTATTGAAGATGTTTCATATCCAACATATATTCCCATCCTTCTTTGAGGACCCATTTTAGTGCGTTGTGGTGGTGCGATAGGGACATAAACCGCACAACCAAATGTTCTAAGGTGGGAAATATTTGGCTGATGGCCAAAAGCAAGTTACAAGGGAGAATATGTATGACTTGCACTTGGTCTAATGCGAATCAATGATGCAGCATGCAAAATTGCATGGCCCCATACAGATACTGGGAGTTTTGTTCGCATTATCAATGGTCTAGCTATTAGCTGCAATCGTTTAATTAATGATTCAGCTAAACCATTTTGTGTATGCACATGGGCAACGTGATGTTCAACAATAATCCCAATAGACATGCAAAAGTTATTAAACGCTTGAGACGTAAACTCACCGGCATTATCTAGTCTCACCCTTTTAATAGTATAATCAGGGAAATGTGCTCTCAATTTAATAATTTGAGCAAGAAATTTTGCAAATGCCATATTTCGACTTGATAATAGACAAACATGAGACCATCTACTAGATGCGTCTATTAGAACCATAAAATATCTAAATAGTCCACATGGTGGATGAATTGGTCCACATATATCACCTTGAATTCTTTCAAGAAACATTGGTGATTTTTTTTCAACCTTAAGAGGTGATGGTCTTATTATCAACTTTCCAAGTGAGCATGATGTACATGGGATAAGTGCATCATGAGGGATCCTTTGATCCGCCAATAGATGTCCATGTGTATTTTGTATTATTCTTTTCATCATTGTTGATCCTGGGTGGCCTAATCTCTCATGCCACAAACTGATCATTACAGGATCACATGATTTTTCTTTAACTACCATATTTACTTCAGGTACATTTATATGTGTATAATGTAAACCAGAATGAAGTCTTGGTAGTTTTTCAATTACACGATTCTTATCAGTGATACTTAAATATTTTTCATTTTCTGTTGTCACTGACTGATAATCATATCCATTTTGGTATATGTCAGAGAAACTTAACAAATTTCTCTTTGACATGGGAGAAAATAAGGCATTATTTATCAGAAAATTCGTACCATTTGGTAACATGAATTTTACCTTTCCCATTCCTTTTATTAAGTCCACGGGACCTGATATAGTATGTATAGTTCCTTCCGTTGCTTTCAAGTCTGTGAAATATTTTTTAGATTTGAGTATGGTGTGAGTGGCACCACTGTCTGCAATACAAATATCTCCACCATTTGACTGATTTTTTACTCCAGCAGTATACATCATGAACTTCAAAAAAAATATGAGAAACAAAAAATGAGTACATAATTCATCAATATATTACATTCAAAACATGTTACAAACGATAGCACATAATAAGGAAATATGTAGTAAACTAGATATGGTGTAGATTGAAAATCTACAACCATTTATTTAACGGAAACATATAATAGGATATCTATATATATAGATATTAGAAATTTATTCATTAAAGTAGTCACAAGTTGGCTCAGTGATTTTTGTATCAAGGTCATCCACAAGATTTGCTTCTTTTCGTTTTTCCTTTAGGGATTCTTGATAAACAGAATGCTGATTTGTTCGGCAGTTTTTAGACCAGTGGCCAATTTTACCACATCGGTAACAAGAATCTTCAACATTCTTTGAAGAGCCTTCTTCAACATTGTGATTTGTGGGATTGTATGGTGTTTGAATTTTATAATTTTGTGGATTATTATTTCTTTGTCCACGACCACGACCACCACGACCACCACCACCACCACGACCATTACCATAAGGGTGATTTCGAACATAGTTATGATTTTTATTATTGTTATGGTAATTTCCATGATGATGGTTTTGGCCAATATGGCCACGACCTTGTCCACGCCCTCGTCCATGTGCATTTCTTCTTTTATTATTATTATTGTTAATAGCATTAGCTTCAGGAAATGCTAGCGCACCGGTAGGACGAGATTCTTGATTTTTCATCAGTAATTCTTTATTAACTTCTGCAACTAAGAGATAAGTTTGAAGTTTGGAAAAAGTTTTATAATTCTGCAATCTTAAATTTTCTTGCACAGTTATGTTTGCAGAATGCATTGTGGAGAAAGTTTTCTCCATCATATCAGCATCACTTATTTCTTGACCACAGAATTGAAGCTTTGAACGGATCTTGAACATGGCCGAGCTGTATTCACTTACCTTTTTGAAATCTTGGAACCTTAGATTTCTCCATTCTTCCCTCGCAGCTGGGAGTAATATTTCCTTTTGATTATCGAATCTACTCTTGATACTTTCCCATAAAACATGTGTATCTTTGATAGTGAGAAACATATGTTTTAAAGCGGTATCAATATATTTGCGAATAAAAGCAATTGATTTTAATTTATCTTGATCGGAACAAGTATTATTTTCTTTTAAAGTTTCTAGAATACCCAATGATCCAAGATTTATTTCTACGTCCATAACCCATGATGTGTAGTTTGTTCCCGATACGTCTAAGGCATCAAACTCAAGCTTTGATAAGTTTGACATTTTCTATTTTCAGAAAGATGAACAACATAAATCATAATCATAATCATAATCAATTTTTTTTTATAGACAAATAACAACATGAAATTAGAATTAGTTTAGATTCATAAGTAGCAAACAAAGGAATAATGGTATGATTACAAATAATAAAACCATAAGGGAAGGATAGAATATAGGTTCATATTATATTATTAATAATATTCTTATAATATATATTAAGTTATAATATATATTATTATAATATATTTTTCTTATTTTAACTTTTAAGATTTACTTTTAATAAAAATACAAACTATTTTTTCTTATTTTAACTTTTAAGATTTACTTTTAATAAAAATACAAACTACTTTTTTTATTTTAACTTTTAAGATTTACTTTTAATAAAAATACAAACTACTTTTTCTTATTTTAACTTTTAAGATTTACTTTTAATAAAAATACAAACTACTTTTTCTTATTTTAACTTTTAAGATTTACTTTTAATAAAAATACAAACTACTTTTTCTTATTTTAACTTTTAAGATTATAAATTTAAGAATAAATATTAGTATGCATGAAATAAATAATGATTAATTGCATAAGTAATCATAAATGTTAGATAACATATAAAGACCCCATCGTATTCGTATTGATCAGAATTAATCTCGACCCATGGTACCGTGTTGTCAAATGACGTGTTGCGTACATAAAGTACCGTGTTGTTAAATGACGTGTTGCGTACAATCATGAGGTCTTATTAACATAAATATAAATGTTAGTGAAGTTAATAAGAGTTAGATTACAGAAAATATAATTCAGGCGGTATAACCGACCATATATAACTTAAATAACATAAATATAAATGTTAGTGAGGTTAATAAGAGTTAGATTACAGAAAATATAATTCAGGCGGTATAACCGACCATATATAACTTAACATAAATATAAATGTTAGTGAAGTTAATAAAAGTTAGATTACAGAAATATAATTCAGGTGGTAGAACCGACCATATATAACTTAAATAACATAAATATAAATGTTAGTGGAGTTAATAAAAGTTAGATTACAGAAATATAATTCAGGTGGTAGAACCGACCATATATAACTTAAATAACATAAATATAAATGTTAGTGGAGTTAATAAAAGTTAAACAATTTCTTACCTAGATTAGTGACGTGTGCTTGCTTAGATAAACCTTGATTATACAGAGCACTTCGTTCCGATAACGTGTTATAATTTTGTAGGCTTATAACTTCTTTTAGTGGCCTGGTTCTTGACTGTAGACTACTAATAAGTATATAGAGGAAATATGAGAGAAGTAGGTGTTTTATTTATGTTTTTGGTGTACACCTTATGTGCTCATAACACACATATATATACTAAAAAAAACTACTATACAATATTTATAATAATAATAAAATTAGCATCCATGACTTTTATAACATAAAGATTAATATTAATAATGAAATAATGATTAATTATGAACTGATGTCAGAGTAAATCATAGATTTGTCTAATGGCCAATTAGTTTTAACGTGATTTGTTGATAAATCATCACATATAGTATAACTACTTACGCATGTAATAAAATTACGTATTTTAATGGACTCATCAAAATATGATAAAAATATCATTGACATTTCTAATAGTAGTAATAAAAATTAAACACGAGAACGGAAGCTTAAATTATATTATATTATATTTATATATAGGGGGATGATTCTCACACACACTTTTTTGATCCTCACACACCAATTTAAAGAAATGGAGTATTATTAGAAGAGTAAAAGGTTAAATTATGTGTGTGAGGATCAAAAAAGGGTGTGTTAGAATAATCCTCAATTATATATGAGGGAATTATAATAATCTACAAATCTAACAATCGTCTCTATAAAAAATCATCGATTATATATCTTTATTTTGTTTGTTCATATTTATTTATAGGATAACGTTATATTTTTCTGACATTTATTTATTTCAATAGGATAGCACTAGAATATAAATATTAATTTAATTATGAATAACAGGTAGCAGAAATTCTCACTAATTACTTAAATAGATCTATACAAATTTTCCCATTGGATCTCACTTTTTAGGAAGAGACTAACGTGGCTTTTATAGATGAACAACAAAAAGTCATATTCAGCTCCAAAAACCCGCTTCGACGGGACACAACTCACGCATTCATCTCTCTCCAGTTGCATAACTCGCCTCCAACTGCTATCCAGAAAGAAACCCGATTCAATCCGAAGGCATGGACGGTAAAACCCCCCGTCCCCCACTGCCTTCGCAACGCGATGTGCGAAAGGCACCTTTGGATGGAATTCAAGGGTAAAAGGCAACCTTGTGTGCAATGTTACACCCCACGAGAGTCCAAGTCATGACCTCTCGCTAAAAGAGTCAGGTGAGTACCATATGAACTACAACATAAAAGAATAAAGAATAAAATGTAGAAGGTTTTCCCTGTTCGGGAGTGTAATCCGACCCCATACTCTGATGTACATAGCCCAGTAGGATTACTCCCTGGCTGTTCGAACCCATCCCTGGCCACCAATAAATATTCGCCCTAGATGGGATTCGAACCTGAAACCTCTTGCAGGGAACTCAGAGCCCCGACCACTGGGCTATTTAGGGATGGTTATGAACTACAACATAAGTTTACTTGAATTATCACGATTAATAGAAGTTGGTCAAAAGTTAATTTCATATAAATATAACGAGAATATTCATAAGAAAAGCTGATATTTTAAAGTATTTCCAGTGGGGCACTGGATATGTTGATATATTTATCACACTCATATAGTAAAAGCTTGTACAATAGATTTATCAAAACTTTATTTTATTATCGCAATATTACCATAACAAGAATGAGGAATGGACAGTTCGCTGTTTTGTTTGTAAAAGTGACTTGGAGATTACTATACCATTGTGGTAAAGTTGTAAATATTTATTTTCTTTAAAACAAATAATTAGTGATGTGATTTTTATCTCTTATCTTTGTTGTTTTAAGTTGAAGACATAGTCGTTTTTTTTAAGAATGTTACAATTTTTTGACTGTACTTTCTAATTTTCAGCTTTTATAATTACGTAATCTTATGGATTTTCGTTAATGTGCGAATATGGATGAGTAGTATTTGACGGTAGTTATTGATTTTTTATTGTTATTCTTTTGTAAAAACATTTTAAACACCTTAACGATAATCCTATAATATTTTTTACAACCTCTTTTTCGTACAACCTTTTTTTTTTTTACCTTTCTTTAAAAACATCATTCTTTACTTTTATCATATTTTACTATTGATTAATTAAGTGGGCTTTCTTGGTTTTAATTATAGTAAATTAAGTTATGTGGATTTGGTATGTTGAATCAAATTATCTTTTATGATTTTGTTTAGCTCACTATGGGTACAATATTTTTTCGAGAAATATAATTTTATACAATGAGAATCATCTCATTCGCATCAACCCTATACCTATATTCGTTTAAAATACGACTGTATGTATGGTTATGTTTTGACCATTCTTAAATGGGTTTCTATTATAGTTTAGCTATTAAAAAAATGGATTTTTGTTAATGACAATTGTTGGCTATTGTTAACGTTCATAAAATGTTTGCACGAGGTTATATATTGACTTTATAGTGACGGTTATTGAATTGTATAATTATTTTATGCACGTTAATTCGTTAATGATAACTTTTGAAGTTCTCGTTAGCAAATCCATAAAATATGTACAGAGTATTAAATGGGGGCTGATGTTAAAATACATAATACTTAATCTTATACTTTTATACATCCTCTTCGTAACATTCTGTAGCTACTTGTTAACCTTTGCACACGACTTGTACCAAAAACCAAACAATAAATACTTTAATTAATTCTCATTTAATTTAACATCATTAAATGAAAAAATAAAAAGTTGAGGGACCAATTTTAAAAAAATTCACTGGCCCTCGAATAAAGCTCCATATATCTCCACTTGCAAAAACATAAAAAATTTGTATTCATTCATCCTCTTCTTCCTCTGTGTGCACAAATCACACATATATAAACTCTGCTCAAAATCTGTATCTATAGGTTTCAATATATGGAAATCATTCAAACCATTAAATCAATTAACTTTGAACATGAATCGTTCCCAACATATGCCGATTTCATTGTTCTTCCATTCTTCGCCATCTTCTTCCCAACTGTTAGGTTTTTTCTTGATAGATTCCTTTTTGAGGTAATTAATTTTAATTATTGAATTTTTTTAATTATGTTTCATAATTTGTATAATTACATGTAGAAACAGTGATGAATTAGATCGAATTGATGTTTATTTAACAGAATATCAAGTAATTGGATCATGGAAAGTCAACAGTATAGTTAGTTTGACTTATTAGTTGTTTACTTTAGGTATTTTTTATAGGTTTATAAGCATGTGAATTTTTTTAAGTAATTGGTTAGTTATTCAAATAAAGGTGGAAACTTTTTAATGTCCCTACATTGTTTAGGGCTTGTGGAGTTGGTTATGGATATACAATGTTCTATTTGATCCTTAGTTAAGATGCATATAGGCATTACAATATTATTAGTTATGGTATTGTGGCATATTTTGGTGGGTAATAGTAACTGCAGTATATGGGTTTTGTTTAACGTTTTATCGAAAATTCGTTCGTGAAGTTGAATATTGGTTCGAGTAGCTCATGTTGTACTAGTTAAGAAAAAAAGCTGAGATTTTTATGATTTGTATTTAATTTGCATAATCAGATTCAATGTTATTATTGCAGAAGTCAGATGATTTAGGTTGTAGATTTTTTCCCCAAATTTATGCATGAAATGGTATCGGATTCAACGAAAAAATGAATGCTTTAATAGTTAAATACTTTGATGATATTAGAGTAATTAGGGTAAACGGTATTCATGGGTATAATTGAGTTATGTGTCGCAGCGTGTAGGTAGGTGGTTAATATTTGACAAAGGGCAGCAGAAATTGGACGTTGAGACAGATGACAGGAATAAGAAGATACGAAAATTTAAAGAATCGGCGTGGAAATGCATTTATTATCTTTCAGCAGAAATTTTAGCCCTGGCTGTAACCTATAATGAACCGTATTTTACAAATACTAACAATTTTTGGGTTGGTCCGGGTGATCAGAGGTGGCCTGATCAGAAAATGAAGTAAGCGTTTTATATTAGTTTACAAAATTGATAGTTAACATTAATAATCGATTAACTTTTCATTAATAAATTAACGTCCAGGTTAAAACTGAAAGGTCTATACATGTATACGGGTGGATTTTACACGTATTCCATCTTTGCTTTAATTTTCTGGGAAACAAGGCGCTCTGATTTTGGTGTGTCGATGGGACATCATGTTGCAACCGCCATTCTCATTGCAATGTCGTATATATGCAGGTTTTTTTTTGTGTTCTTTTTTTGTTGAGAAACTAAGGATGAATGTTTTATGTAAAAATTTGGATGAATATGCTTTTGCGTGCCTGTTTCTTGCAGGTTTGCTCGTGCTGGCTCAATTATTTTAGCTCTTCATGATGCAAGTGACGTTTTTCTTGAAGTAGGAAAGATGTCGAAATACAGTGGCGCCGAAGCACTAGCAAGCTTTTCATTTATTCTGTTTGTATTGTCGTGGGTGATTCTTCGTCTTATTTATTACCCATTTTGGATCCTTTGGAGTACAAGGTAAGAATTGCGAATACAAATTATTACTCTCTCTGTCCCATTTTAAATGTCCCCTAGGACTTTTTGTTAGATTTAAGATATGTTGGATGATGTCAGTTTTGCCCTTATATTCAAGGTTAATTTGACTGAATTTAATTAAAAAATGAATGATTGATAGTAATAAATTAGGGTCAAATGGGAGTTTAATGATATTTAGTAGTTATTTTTTAAGTGGACAATTATTTTGGATAAATATAAATAGTAAGGTGGACACCTATTTTGGGACGAAGGGAGTATCTGCTTTTATATACGAATGAGTTATGTGATTAATGGTCTTAGTTATTAGCATCCTTTTGGTCAATTTCGCATCGCAACTTGCCAATTTGGATTGTTGGGGTACCTTTGAGCATATTTTTATTTAATTTTATATTATTTAAATTTCAGTTATGAAGTAGTTATGACATTGGATAAGGAGAAGCATATTAAGGAGGGACCACTCTACTATTATGTGTTCAACACCCTTCTTTACTGTTTACTTGTTCTTCACATATACTGGTGGGTTCTTATGTATCGCATGCTTGTTAAACAAATTCAAGATAGAGGGAAACTTAGCGACGATGTTCGTTCTGGTAAGTTAATTTATTAGTTTTTCTTTTGTTATGTTGTTTCTTGTTTATTTATTTATTTATTTATGTGTTTGTTTATCATCTTTATTAAGGTAAATAGTAAACTTATATCATGTCAAATGCATATATACTTTTCTATATTGTTCTATGGTAAATTAAGAATGCGATGTCTTATTTGGTGTTAATTTTGTTTTCTGTTTTTTGTCATATTTGTAGATTCTGATGATAGCGATAAAGAACATGAGGATTAATCGTTCATTCCTGTTGGGCTGGCTAGGGTAAGTTTCGTTGATTACAAAGTTCAATTGATCTATATATAAATTAAGGTTTGAATGAGTGCTTATGCTAATTGTACACTTTTTTTTTTTACTCTGATTAGAAGAGAAGACATGTTTTAATCTTGCATTCATTCATCTGCAAATGAGGGAGATGTTTTTTATATCTACCTTAATTAATTGGTGTCCTAAAATGATGTATTTTAGAGAAGACTAGTATACAGAAAGAGTCAAACAAAGTCAACTTTCATCATTGGATGCTGGTTCAACTACAATCATGATTCGTTTTTGGTTTGTTGATAGTTTTCTCTTTTTAATGTACTTATTCTTATCATCATCATCATCATCAAGGAACCTTGGTGATAGCGTTGGATCAACTCCATTAATGTATCATTATTACTTACTCCGTATATTTTTCGGTTCAATAGATCCTGCAATTGATTAAAAAATTTACCTTTTATCTTGTGGTTTGTTAACCGTCTCAGGATAGCCTAGTGATTGTGGTGCTAATATTCTCATTAAGGTTTCAGTTCAAATCTCATCACAAGCATATCCTGTGTTAGCAGGATATTATTGTCTTGATGTTTTTGTGCTAACATATTTAAGTTCAAATCTCATTACAAGCATATCTTGTGTTAGCAGGATATTATTGTCTTGATGTTTTTGTACTAATTTGTAGTATAATTCAATGTAAAAAATAATTAGTAAAGAGATTGTAAAGAAAAAGTAGATGCAAGTGAATTTAGAGCGAATATGTCGCTGTTATATGTCACTAGATATGGTGGTCCATCAATCAATCAATATTTGAAAGCTTAACGTAAATGTAGTATAGAGAAATTCTAACAATAAATTTACACATGATATCTTTTACAACGTATAAAGCACAAGGACACTACCACGTGTCCTTCCGCTAATCACTCTCAATTTAGTTAATTCACATGTTAACCTCTGATTAGTAGGATTAATTAGGCCTAATACTCATGACAGACTCACAAGTGTCCAATTTCAATTAGTCTAACACACGACCTCTCAAACCGGCCTCATTCTCTCTCTCTCTCTCTCTCTCTCTCTCTCTCTCTTCAAAAAAGTAAAACCTCCATATCCTTTTCACCGTCGATTATGCCTTCAGACCACCGAATTAGGCGACGCCACTACTACCAACGAATCCGTAACGTTTTTTGAGACCTAACCATACAAATTTAATATATTATCGTCAGATAATTCGAAACCGCTGGAAACATCTCCGGTGACTGGAATACACATGAAGACGGCGTGTTTTTGCAACGATTAGGGTTTTGAACGATTTAGGGTTTGCTGCGTTATTAGCTTTTTGGTATTAATCTTTATATTAAGCTTTTGATAATCGATTAGGGTTTGCAGCGACTTATGTTCGTTTTAGGTTTTGCAGCGATTTAGGGTTCAATTCGGGTTGGGTTCAATTCGGGTTCCTCGGGTTCGTTTTCATCCACCAAAGAATCTATCTATCTATTTTTGTGATGTTATTGTTTTAAATTTTTGCTTTGCACTTTTATCATCATTTCTGTAAAGGTATTAACTCATAGAAGAAGATATGTTGCAGATGTAGTTTCAAATTCGTTACTTGCTTCTTTGACAGAGCTTTTTTACAAGAGATGTTACTCTTCGTCATGCAACAAAGGTACATTTTGTTTTCATATCAGAAAATTTGAAGTTCTGTTTATGATCTCGCATCACCTTTACAATTTAATTTTCATAAGTCTATGTGTTATAGATAAATTTTGTAATCACAACTATCTTTGACGATATACTTGGTATGAATTATATTTTGGATTGTAATATTAATATCACTTTGAGTTTATACTAATTCACAGTCAACTAATTTGTTAAGCCAACTAGAAAATCAAGATTATGCATGGGTCATGGCTGCTGATAATTGGGTCAAGGTTTTTATGTTGTAGATTCGAACAATTGGGTCACGTTTCTTATATGCTGCTAATTTTCAGGTTGTTGTGCTGTTGTGTTTAAAGTAGGTGGTTTTGATTGCTAATTTTCAGGTTGCTGATTTGTCAAGTGGTTCTCTTATTTGTAATGAGTTCTATTTGGATGGGTCAAGTCTTAGCTAAATAGGTTATCGATAAGTTTTTTCACACATCCCTTACTCCATTGTTGATAATAAAATTTTACTTACTGATTATATGATTCTATTGAACTCTATGTCTAGAACATTTTCTTACTCTTAAATACACTATTTAGTTTACTTTTTATGAGAATTATTATATTATGTTAAATTGAAGCAATTATAGTCCTACTGTGGATATGTTGAACTAATAAGCACTTAGCCTTTGAGTGACAAAAACTGATTTAACAAGAACTTTCTTCTATATATATTAATAAAATAAAAGTAATATATGGTATGGCTTAATATTTTATTAGCTTTGATTCAAAGTTCTTTTAACCAATTGAAGATACAAATGCAAGAAGATGTAAGTTGTTCATTGGGTTATTATTGTGTAGAGGTAGTAACCTTGACCAGTTTGTTTCGTTTAATGAATTGAGTAGGTCTAAAATGTTTATTACAGTTATAATATAGTTACGTTATAATTTGAATATATTGGAAATGTCACGATTGCTTTGTTAGTATTTGTTTATGGTATATAGCTTTTTACTCTGAAATGCATGGACATATGGCCCAAGTCAAGTGAGCAATGCTTATATGAAAACTAAACTTTTGGCAAAATTCTACTCTGAATTACATTGTGTTTTTATTTGCACGTAGGATGTTCTCCGGCTGAAAGTTGTCGCCATCCATCTTACTGTTTCATGGGATTTTGGATTGACTAATCCACTTACTGAATGGGTCATGAATACCTGATGTGTAAGATCTAGTATATAATTTATCTTGGAAAATGCCGGTTTCAAGATTACTACACATTAACGGGCAGTGTACCCGATCGTGCAATAGTATAAAGTTGGTAATTCCGAAATCGTTCCAAGGACAGTTTAAACGTGAGAATTAAGATTGCAACTAATAAAAATAAACTAAGTTAATCTATGAAAATCGAAAGTACGAGATAATTTGTTTTGTGGCTATTTAACGATTAGCTAAATCAAGGATAGATTAAAAGTAAAAGACAATATTTTTGTGTTTTTAAGTTTAAGCTTTAAATGCAGACTCAACGAAAAGTAAAGATATTTGAATTCAATAGATAAAAGAATGTTCGCCTAGATCTCCTATTAGTGTCGGATGATTTGTTATTAAGCACTAGTTCAATTTATCAATACATGCAACTACAGAGTCGGTTTACCCAGAGTTCTCTTTTAGCAAACACGTCAAACTAGGATTTATTGGCTTAGGGTTCCCTTTCACCAAAGACCTCTTTCGTTTGTGACTTAGTAATTAGCTAATTATAAGATTAAGATTCAATTGGTTACGCATTCGTTCCACACAATTCACCCCTATTTTGTTCAATCTATGTTACCCGGTTTACCCCCTTGGTCCAGTAAGCATCCAATTGGTTAAGACAAAGCAATTGGAAACTGATGTGTGCAGAGGTGTATACGAAATACTATTATTTTTATTACGAAATACGATACAATTTATACAAGTTATTTATTTATTTATATAGATGGGATATACTTAAACCTTGCTACAACACTTATAGGCAGTGTACCTAATCGTAGAGTAGTGTAGTTTTTTTAGTAAGTCCGGTTCGTTCCACAGGGAGCTAGCTGAGTTTAACGCTATATTTTTAACAACTATATTTATATAAAATATATATAATTATATATAGTAATATTATTATAAAAGGGGGTTTTTACCGTCTAATGACCGGTTTGTCGATTTTAAATAAAGCGTAAAGATAAATGACGATAATATAAATGATAGAATTTAAATTTCGATAAAGTAAATTGCAGTAATTAAAATGACAGTAAATAAAGGTACGATGAAATATGAAATAAAAGTATTATGCTTATTTAAACTTCCGTAATCATGATGTTTGACGTTTTGATTAATTGTTACCCGGGTTAATTGTCCTTTGTCCTTGATTATTTGATACCTATTTGGTTTTTGTCCATAATAGTCCATCGGTCATAATTATAAAATGCTCGTCAAATTAACCTTATTCCCGAAGTCAAATATTCTAACTAATTAGGGATTCGAATTGTAACAAGGTTTTAATACTTTGTTTAATGATTACACCAGGTTATCGACTGCGTGTAATCCAAGGTTTTATAACTTTGTTAACAATTACACCAATTATCCTTGTATGTAAATCCACCCCTGTTTTAATGAGATATGAATATTAATTTACCCACTTGATCAGAATGAATAATCAATTACCCAACCCGAATAATTAATTAAATGATCGTAAAAGATGTCGTATAAACGTCACTAAATAGAACATACATAATCATTTTAATAATTATTAGATTAACTAATTTGAAGATAGGTTCGACAGATTCTAATGAGTTGTCATTCGATTAGACAATACCCCCTATCTATTTAATAGTCATAGTCCAATGTCCACAAGTGTCGGTCTTTTGTCCAAACCTTAATTATGGTACAAAATCTAATAACCCCGTCTTAATATTTAGTCTAACATCACGATTACTTTGGCTCAAATAAGCGTAATAATAACTTAGTTACGAGACATTAATTTAAAAAGGAAGAACATAACTTACAGTGGTGATTAATCGCGTAGCGTTGCACGGACAGAATTTCGACTTAAAACTCGTAAAACATTCTTAAAATAACTTTATTATTATTAACTTAAAATTAAACTTTAAATTATATATATATATATATATATATATATATATATATATATATATATATATATATATTTACATTACATATGAAGGAAAAGAAAAAGGTGTGTCCTAATTCGCTGAAAAACGTTGCAATTTATAGATGTGGCCAGATTCTGATGCCCATGCGATCGCATGGATTTTGTGCCTTCTGGCCATGCGATCGCATGGCCGCCTGGGACAGCTCACATATTTTTGTTTTCTTATTTGACGACGTTTTATTATATAATATAATATATATATAATTTTAAGAATTATTTATATATTATATTATATTTATGTGCATAGTTGACTTGTAATTTTAGCCCCGTTGCGTCGCGCGTTGAGAGTTGACTCTGGTTTCGGTTCCGGATTTTCGAACGTCCTTGCGTACTATTTAATATCTTGTACTTTACGTTTCGCGGCTCGTACTCTTGTAATTTTGAGACGTTTCTTATCAATAAATTGAACCACTTGGATTGTACTTTGTACTTTTGAGCTTTTTTGGTCATTTGCATCTTCAAATCGTCTTTTTCTTCTTTTGTCTTCGCACTTATTTATTTAAACGAATATTACATAAAAATAGAACAATTACAACCAAAAGCTTTACATATTGGAAGGATATTGTGCCTAAATATATGTTCATTTGTAGCACTATCAAATATCCTCACACTTGAGCGTTGCTTGTCCTCAAGCAATACAGAACTTAAAATAAAATCACACTTCACTTGAATCACTTTTTTATTCTCACACTTTATACATCAATGATTTTGATACAGCGGTATAAACAATGATAGTAACGATGTGGTTTACAGTCCCACATGACTATGAAATTTTAGATTCTTTAAGGAAATTGAATCTTTATGAAAACATTTGAACTTTTGAAAATTCATTCTAGCTTTCACCCTAGATAAGTTTTCCGGAATAACCCTTCACCGGTGTTTGCAAAATATTTTTGTGGGTTTTGTGGGTTTCATATTTTAAAATTTTAGCTCAAAACTTATGGTTCTGTGTCACCCACTTGCTAACCTTATATTGGGAAAGCAACACGTCCAGTTTACTTACTCCGTATATTACCTTTCGGTAAACTACTGTCCGGTTGTAAAGGAAAGCGTTGAACAAGCAACTGTTGAGGCAATGTCCCATGACATGCAGATAGTTATGGTCAAAAATGTGTCGGATGCAATTACTATTCTTTGTAGGAGCAATAGTAAAGATCACCCTATAGTTTTTCGGTCTGGCACAAGGTCCTGTCTTCGACCATGCTATGCAACCACCGTTCTTACGGTTGACACCCGATTTGGTTCAGGTGACCTAATGAATTCCAGGTGAATTCCTAGGATTTTAAGTTCAATGGTAATGAACGCATTGAAAATGGGTTTTCAGAAAATAAATCGGTTTGTAATTTTGATCAAAATATTTTCTCGTTCAAGCTCGAGTTTAGATATCATTGAATTCCATGAGTTTGTAATTCTCAATCTTTAAAGTCAATCTCAAGGATTGAGTAATATCAGGCTTAAAAGCTGATTTTTAATCTTTAAGGAGATTATCCTTTTCTGGGGGTCTGATTCATTAGTCTTATCAAGCTAATTTGCACGGCGCCCTCCCCATTTTACGAGACAGATCCTCTCATAGTTAGGATAAGTCTGACCACTTGGCGACCCTGTTTGATGCTGAGGTCCGTGGATTTCCTGCCGATTTTAGAGATGACTTTTCTAGATTTTTCGTCAACTTACAGCTGGTCTGGACGACAACTTCCTGACCTAAATCAAGAAGCGCGTGTCTTTTTCGGAAGACTTTACTTCCTTTTAATGATGGAATTGATTCATCGTGTAGATCCATCTTTCTTTCAAATATATATTACAGTAAATTAGGTAAAACTGATTAAAATCGTCCAAAGAAAAAGTACCTGTAATAATCTTGTACAAACATATGTGATATGTGTTTTAAAGAAATTGGTAAATTCTTCCCACACTTAGCTTTTATTTATTTATTTATTTATTTTTCTTTGCCTTTTTATTCTCCTCTATTCCATTTTAAATGAATTCTAACGTTTTGGGTTGTTTCTCCATTTATATTCTCTCCGAGGTAACAATAATTTCGGTAATAAAACCTAGTTTTATTGTTCATAAATATGTATAAACATGATTTTGAATTCATTTAGTTGAAAATTTTTCAAATTTTCACAAAATTTGGCAATTAAACTAAGTGTAAATCCGAGAGAATTTATAACCCTTCCCCACACTTGAGATCATGCAATGCCCTCATTTGCATGAAATCAGACTATAATTATAAATTCATGAGGGTGATTAGTGTAGAAAAGTGATTAAAAATACCGAGTTTGCAAACATATTGTTTTATGTCACATTTGATATTTTGCGTCTTGTTGTTAAAATTAGTAGCTTTTGTTGAACTTAATGTCAGTCTTTGAAAGTGCGCTGTTTTACCATGTTTTGTACATAAGTTAAACTACAAACATATATATATTATATAAATATTTTTTTTATAAAACCTTTATCTATTAAAACAATTTAAATGAATAATTTTTTAAAATTTTGTTTCCTTTTACTTTAGGTAGTTTCGGTATGTTTACCTAGTCCGTCCCTCGACAAAATTTAAAATTTGTCATTTTTAAAGTGATTGTTTTAAAAGCAAAGATTTTTAGGTTTTTAATTTTTATTTTTATTTTTTATTTTTTTTATACTTTAGATCAATAAAATTAAAAATAATGATAACAAAATTTTTCGCCCCGCCCTCGGGTAAAGCAATTTCGGTTCCATGACATAGTCTTCAAATTACGATGAATTTTAGAAATCATTTTTTTAAAATTAATAAAATAAAGTAAATTTTGTTTTTAAATTCACACAAAACTTAAATTTTAAAAAAAAAACATATTAATTTTATATAAAACCTACAAAAAAAAATTCAGAATGGGGGGAAGAGAACTAGTTCTTTAGTGTCTGCTAGTGGAAAAGACCAATCGAATTCCATTCTCGGAACTACACGAGAACAGAACAACTAACCCTAGACAGCATTATTTCTTAGAACATTTGAATCTCCCCAGACTTAGGTAGCTGTGGTGTCGAAATTGTGATTAACTTCATTGTCAATTTCTCTTGGACCATAATCAACTTGCATATCTGTGAATTTTCCTTAAGCCATTGGTCGGATTCCTGTGTAATATCCACAAATTCAACTAGTTTTGCCTTTTCTTTAGGCGATAGATTGGATACTAACCGGTTACATAACTTAAAGTTCCCCTTGGTTCTAGCATCGCGAATCCGTTTAATAAGTTTCTTCATTGAACTGTTAATAACGGAGTCATTTAATTTCGTATCAACAACGGGGTTCTTTGTTATCAAGTCATCATTAGGTGTTACTTCATCTTCCCCACACTTAGGCGTTTTATTATTGTTAAGCATTACCGTTGGAGTTGGTAAAATAACATGGTTCTTACCAATCGTTTTTGTTGGTTCAATGGTTTTGGTTGGTGGAGATTTAGACTTTTGACTCATAAAGGTGATCGATTTTTCATTATTACTAAGTGTCATTCTACCCTCTCTTACATCAAATAACGCCCTGGTGGACGCTAAGAATGGTCGACCTAAAATTAGAGGAATGTTTGAGTCCTCTTCTATGTCAATGACAATGAATTCGACTAGAAAGGTTAAATTACCCACTTGAACGGGTAGGTTGTCAGCAATTCCAACTGGGTGTTTAATAGTTTGATCAAAGAGTCGAACACTCATTTCCGTTGGACTTAACTCACCTACTCCTAATCTCTTATATAATGAAAGAGGCATAACACTCACACTCGCACCTAAATCTGCTAGTGCATCATACATGACACAATCACTAAGTAGACAAGGAACAATAAATTCACCCGGATCACCTAACTTGGGTGGAGGTTTTGGTAGAACTGTCTTCACCGGGTTTATCTTTACGGTTTTTGTTTTTTGTACTTTCTTATTCTTCTTCTTCTTCTTTCCAGAGGTATCACAAATTTTATTACCTATTGCTTGCTCATATTCAACTCCTTTTCTTGGAAACGGGATGGGTGGTCTGTATAGTACCACCACTGGCTTTACATACTCGGTTGGTAGTGGTGTTGTAACTTCTTTATTGTTACTCACAGATGTTTCGCGAGGTGTATATAAAATACTATTAAATTTTACAAGAAAATACTATTAAATACAATACAATTTTACACAAGATATTTATTTATTTATAGAATGGATATACTTAAACCTTGCTACAACACTTATAGGCAGTGTACCTAATCGTACAGTAGTGTAGTTTTTAGTAAGTCCGGTTCGTTCCACAGGGAATCTTTTTAAACAAAGCTTAACGCTATATTAGTTTACTTTTATAAAAATACAAATATATATATAAGTAATATTATTATTATAAAGGGGGGTTTTTACCGTTTAATGACCGGTTTGTCGATTTTAAAACTTTAGTCGCAGTTAAAACCAAATGTAAAATAATAAATATAAATACAAGACTTAAATTAAAGCGTAAAGTAAATAACGATAATGAAATTGCGAATAATAAAAGTGCGATAAAATAAACTTGCGATAATTAAAAAGTATGATAATTAAAAGTGCAATTAAATACAATAACAATAAAAATGCGAGAATTAGAAGTGCAATTAAATATAAAATAAAGGAAATTAAATATGAAATAAAAGAATTATGCTTATTTAAACTTCCGTAATCATGATGTTTGACGTGTTGATTTTAGTTTTATGCCCATGGGTTAATTGTCCTTTGTCCTGGATTATTTAATATGTCCGTCTGGTTTTTGTCCATAACAGTCCATCAGTCATAAATATAAAGTGCGAGTGTCCTCGTCAAATTATCCTTATACCCGAAGTTAAATATTCCAACTAATTGGGGACTTAAACTGTAACAAGATTTTAATACTTTGTTTAATAATTACACCAGGATGTCGACTGAGTGTAACCCAAGGTTTTAATATTTTGTTATCAATTATACCAAGTGTCCTTGTACATAATTTCACCCCTGTTTTAATTATTCTAGTGGCTATTAATCCATTCCCGTGTCCGGTTAAATGAACGATTATTCGTACATATAAATACCCCGCCCATCGTGTCCGATCGAGTGTATATGGTAATTTATAGGGACGCCCAATTGTAAATCTTTATATTAACATTAACAAACTATCATTTAGTTAAAAAAATATAAAGCCCATTAATAGCCCATAGTCTAATTTCCACAAGTGTCGTTCTTTTGTCCAAACCCCAATTATGGTACAAAGCCCAATTACCCAATTTTAGTAATTAGCCCAACATCATGATTACTTCGGATTAAATAAGCATAATAATAACTTAGCTACGAGACATTAAATTAAAAAGGTTGAACATAACTTACAATGATTAAAAATAGCGTAGCGTTACACGGACAGAATTTCGACTTACACCCTTACAACATTCGCTAACATACCCTTATTATTAGGATTTAAAATTAAAATTAAAATATAAATTATATATATATATTTACGTATATGAGAGAAGAGAAAGATAGATGATGGATTTTGTGGTGCACCAAAGCTCGATTTTTATAGGCATGTGGGCTGGAACTGGAGCTCATGCGATCGCATGGATTTATGCCTTCCAGGCCATGCGATCGCATGGCCAGCTGGGGAGGCTCATATTTGGTTGTTTTCTTCTGCCGACGGTTTTATAAATAATATAATATATTAAATAATTATAAGAATTATTTAAATATTATATTATATTTATGTGCATAGTTGACTTGTAATTTTTAGTCCGTTGCGTCGAGCGTTGAGAGTTGACTCTGGTCCCGGTTCCGGATTTTCGAACGTCCTTGCGTACAATTTAATATCTTGTACTTTGCGTTTTGAATCTTGTACTCTTGTAATTTCGAGACGTTTCTTATCAATAATTGGAACCTCTTGGATTGTATTTTGTACTTTTGAGCTTTTTGGTCGTTTGCGTCTTCAATTCGTCGAATCTGTCTTTTGTCTTCACCTTTTATTATTTAAGCGAATATCACTTGTAAATAGGACAATTGTAACTAAAAGCTTGTCTTTCTTGAGGAATAATGCTATGAAATATATGTTTGTTTTTAGCATTATCAAATATTCCCACACTTGAGTGTTGCTTGTCCTCAAGCAATATCGTCTTGAAATACTAGAATCACTTCTTTATTCTTCACACTTTGTACATCAGTGACTTCTATACGGCGGTATAAACAATGGTAGTAATGATGTGGTTTACAGTCCCATATGACTATATAAAAATTTAGATCCATTAAGGAAATTGGATCTTTATGAAAACATTTGATCTTTTGAAAATTAAATCTAGTTTTTACCCTAGATAAGTTTTCCGGAATAACCCTTCACCGGTGTTTGCAAAATATTTTTGTGGGTTTGGTGGGTTTCAGATTTAAAAATTTTAGCTCAAAACTTGCGGTTTTGTGTCACCCACTTGCTAACCTTGTATTTGGAAAGCAACACGTCCAGTTTACTTGTCCCGTATATTACCTTTCGGTAAACTACCGTCCGGTTGTAAAGGAAAGCGTTGAACAAGCAACTGTTAAGGCAATGTCCCCTGACATGCTTTTAATTATGGTCTATAACGTGTCGGACGCAATTACTATCCTTGGTAGGCGCAATAGTAAAGCTTACCCTTATAATTTTTCGGTCTGGCACAAGGTCCTGTCTTTGACCACTATGCAACCACCGTTCTTACGGTTGACACCCGATTTAGTTCAGGTGACCTAATGAATTCCAGGTGAATTCCTAGGATTTTACGTTTAATGGTAATGAACGCATTGAAAATAGGGTTTTCAGAAAACAAATCGGTTTGTAATTTTGATCAAAATATTTTCTCGTTCAAGCTCGAGTTTAGATATCATTGAATTCCATGAGTTTGTAATTCTCAATCTTTAAGGTCAATCTCAAGGATTGAGTAATATCAGGCTTAAAAGCTGATTTTTGATCTTTTAAGGAGATTATCCTTTCTGGGGATCTGATTCATTAGTCTTATCAAGCTAATTTGCATGGTGCCCCCCCATTGTACGAGATAAATCCTTCTCATGGTTAGGATAAATCTGACCACTTGGCGACCCTGTTTAATGCTGAGGTCCGTGGATTTCCTGCTGATTTTAGTGATGACTTTTCTAGATTTTTCGTCAACCTACAGCTGGTCTGGACGACAACTTCTTGACCTAAATCAAGAAGCGCGTGTCTTTTTCGGAAGACTTTACTTCCTTTTAATGATGGAATTGATTCATCGTGTAGATCCATCTCTTCTTTTCTTTCATCGGGTAAAATAGTTTAGTTTAGTCTAAAGCAAAAGTATTTTCAGTTTATTTGTTACAGAAATATGTGACATATGTTTAAAATAACTTGATAATTTTTCCCACACTTGGCTTTTATTTTCCTTTTTATTGTTCTCTATTCCATTTTAAATGAATTTTAACATTTTGGTTTGTTTCTCAATTTATGTCCTTTCCGAGGTAACAATAATTTCGGTGTTAACACCTAGTTTTATCGTTCATAAATATGTATAAACATGATTTTGAGTTCATTTAATTGAAAATTTTGAAAATTTTTACTAGAATTGGGTAGTCAGTATATAAGACTAGGGCTGTTCTTTATTATCAGAGAGCACTATATTCTAATACAACTACTACGTTACTAGTATTTTTAATGGTAACCAAGTGTATAAAGATAAAAATTTTAAAAATCCGAAATACTATATATATTATGTATAGTAAATAAATAAATAACTTGTGTAAAAATGTATCGTATTTAATAGTTTTTTTTAGTAAAATATACACTATTTCATATATACCTCACATAACATCAAGTTTTTGGCGCCGCTGCCGGGGACTCGGCGAAACGCTATATTTTTAATATATATTTGTATACATATATTTATATATCATTTTTAGAAAAACAATAAAAAAAACCTGGAACCCAGACCCATGCGATCGCATGAGCCGGGTGTTGTAAAGCCATGCGATCGCATGGCCTGATCTGACACGCCAGAAACCCTATTTCAGCATTTATTACGGGGTATTATTTATTATTATTATTATTTAGGGTTATTTATAATAATATTTAGTTTTAGTTTTAATTTAATTTGTAATTTAAGTTTTAATTAGTTTTATAATTATAAAAAAATTAATACTTTAATAAAATATATAATATAAAAATAATATTTTTATAAAATTTATATTTTTATCATTTTAATTACAATTTGTATTTTTATCGTTTATTCGTAATATTTGTATTTTTATCGTTCGTAATTAGTTTTAAGACTAGTATTTTGCCGTAGCTTATTTTATATTTCTAGATTTTTAAGTTTTGCCGTAAAATCACTTAAGTGCCTTTTCTTTAGATTAAGATTTAGGTGCTTTAGAATTTTGCGACGCTGTTTATAAATTTTAGTACCTTTTAAGTTTCGACGTTTTTCTTTCTTATTTTTATTTTTCGACGTTTTTCGACGCGCTTCTTTTTCTTTCTTATTTCTCGACGATCTAGTTTTTAGGACATAGAATTTTCTATTTCTTCTCTAAAATTTTAAAAACGAAAAAAATTATTTTAAGCGGTTAAATTGATAGACATCCAAATTTTCTGGTTCGTAGTAATAGTTGGATTTGTTAGTGGCTGAGTTGTGAGCTTCTGATTTAAAGGGTTCTGGCTCCCTGCTGCATCTATTGGCTATTCGAAACGTGGGCAAAATCAGAAAAGTCTATTAATTTGATAACTTATATAATTTTTATTTTTATAACTAATAGGATAATTAAGTAAATGCACCACATTGTAGCTAAAATTTGGTATAAAAAAAAAAGCGCATTATGGAAAATCTCGAGAATATTTTGGAAACTCTTTATGACATCCGAAATCAATTTAATCAATACTCTCAAACGGGTGTTGATGACAATTCGTTCGGTCAATCTTGGATCACGAATGACGAAACAATAACTGGTTGTGAAATCTGTGGAGATTATCATTCAACATGGGAATGTTATTATTATGTTCCTATGGAAAATTACGCACCCATGGAACCTGAATGGAATGATTATGAGGAATACAATTCAAATTGGGATTATTCCCAAGAATATTTCCAAACTCAACAACCAGAAGACGAGAAAAATTATGTGTCTGAAAATTCTTTAGATTATATGAAAATCAAACTCGAAGAACTTGATGCTCAAAATGAACAAATGAGAAAGTTTGTAAATAGGCAAGCTGAAACTCTATCAGACTAAACACCTGTTGATCTGAGGAGTCATGTACAAGAAAATCTCATATCATCGAATTTTGTTGAATTCGAGAGCTCCGAAATCACCAACTATCCCGATGATACTTTTTATTCAGCTTTACCAATTTCACAACATATCGACACATTAGCCTCTACCGACGAAATCATAGATCAATCAATGAATGAAGAAGAAGTAAGGGTGACAAATTTGTACTCTTGGGAAAACGATAATGTTGAAAATTTTACCCCCGAGACCAAAGTGGTGGAACCGATAAGTACCGTTAAAGAAGAAGAATCTACTTCGATCCCGGAATTCACCATTCCACAACCTTCCAACCCAATATTCTCAATAGACGAGTCGTCTACTGAAGATGAACTACGGGTTGTAATAGATAATGACACCTTAGATTTCACCCAATTGGGTAATAGAGGTGAAACCTTTGATCCCGAGAATAAAAGGAAGAAAATGTTAGGAATTTTCCACCCTATAGTATGTATGTCGGTGTATATCGATCCATTTGACCAAGAACCAGAAAAGAGACATATCCATTTACTAAAAGCTACACTTAAAAAAGAATTAAGTAGTGAAGATCGGGTGGGTTTAAACTTTAAACCCATTGATATATTTTATACCACCCGAGATGTAAATAACTGGCTCACTATTTTAATTCGTGGAACTTATTCTACCGACTTCACATATCGTCAGCTAAGTGTGGGGAAGTCTAACCCCAATTAACGTTAAATTAGGGGTTCGGGTTAGTGCATAACTCGTTAATAAACATGCATAATAAGTAAGGGTAAAAGACGCATTTTCAAATATTAACAAACAGCTCAGAAAATCAGCCATTTTTGAAGAAAAAAAAACATGTGTGATAAAACAAGAAGGGATGAACGATGAGGCGCGCCATCTATCATTCGACGAGCTTTGTAATTACAAAACTGGGTATCTTTAACTACTTTTCTGCACTAATCACCCTCATGAATTTATAATTAGAGTCTGATTTCATGCAAATGAGGGCATTGCATGATCTCAAGTGTGGGGAAGGGTTATAAATTCTCTCAGGTTTACACTTGGTTTAATGGCCAAATTTTGTGAAAATTTGAAAAATTTTCAACTAAATGAATTCAAAATCATGTTTATACATATTTATGAACGATGAAAACTAGGTGTTAATACCAAAATTATCGTTACCTCGAAAAGGACATAAAATTGAGAAACACCCTAAAACACTTGAATTCATTTAAAATGGAATAAAGGAGAATAAAAAGGCAAAGAAAGAAACTAAGTGTGGGGAGAATGTACCAAGTTATTCAATTAAAAAAAAACTATCTATCACATATTTCTGTAAAGTTATTGCAGGTGCTTTTGTTTTGGACTAAATTGACTGTTTTACCCGCAATATTATAATAAAGATAAAAGAAAAGATGGATCTACACGATGAATCAATTCCATCATTAAATGGAAGTAAAGTCTTTCAAAAAAGACACGCGCTTCTTGATTTAGGTCATGAAGTTGTCATCCAGACCAGCTGTAGGTTGACGAAAAACCTAGAAAAGTCATCTCTAAAATCAGCAGGAAATCCACGGACCTCAGCATCAAACAGGGTCGCCATGTGGTCAGACTTATCCTAACCATGAGAGGATCTGTCTCGTAAAATGGGGAGGGCACCGTGCAAATTAGCTTGATAAGACTAATGAATCTGACCCCCAGAAAGGATAATCTCCTTAAAGATTAAAAATCAGCTTTTAAGACTGATATTACTCAATCCTTGAGATTGACTTTAAAGATTGAGAATTACAAACTCATGGAATTCGATGATATCTAAACTCGAGCTTGAACGAGAAAATATTTTGATCAAATTAAAACCGATTTGTTTTCTGAAAACCCATTTTCAATGCGTTCATTACCATTGAACGTAAAATCCTAGGAATTCACCTGGAATTCATTAGGTCACCTGAACCAATTCGGGTGTCAACCGTAAGTACGGTGGTTGCATAGCATGGTCGAAGACAGGACCTTGTGCCAGACCGAAAAATTATAGGGTGATCTTTACTATTGCTCCTACAAAGGATAGTAATTGCATCCGACACGTTGTAGACCATGAACATCTGCATGTCATTAGACATTGCCTTAACAGTTGCTTGTTCAACGCTTTCCTTTACAACCGGACGGTAGTTTACCGAAAGGTAATATACGAAGCAAGTATACTGGACGTGTGCTTTCCTAATACAAGGTTAGCAAGTGGGTGACACAAAACCGCAAGTTTTGAGCTAAAATTTTAAAATCTGAAACCCACAAAACCCACAAAAATATATTTTGCAAACACTGGTGAAGGGTTATTCTGGAAAACTTATCTAGGGTAAAAGCTAGAATGAATTTTCAAAAGATCAAATGTTTTCATAAAGATCCAATTTCCTTAAGGATCTAAATTTTTATAGCCATGTGGGACTGTAAATCACATCGTTACTATCATTGTTTATACCGTCGTATCAAAATCACTAATGTATAAAGTGTGAAGAATAAAGAAGTGATTCGTGTGATTTAATTTCAAGTTTTGTATTGCTTGAGGACAAGCAACGTTCAAGTGTGAGGATATTTGATAGTGCTCCAAATGAACATATATTTAGTAGCAATATCCTCCCAATATGTAAATTATTTAGTTGTAATTGTCCTATTGTAAGTTGTAATCGTTATTATTAAATAAGTGCGAAGATAAAAGGTGAAAACGACGATTTGAAGACGCAAATGACCAAAAAGCTCAAATGTACAAGATACAAATCCAAGTGGTTCAATTTATTGATGAGAAACGTCTAAAAATGACAAAAGTACAAGTTGCGGAATGCAAAGTACAAGATATTAAATTATACGAAAGGACGTTCAAAAATTCGGAACCGGGACCTGAGCCAACTATCAACGCCCGACGCAACGGACCAAAAATTATGAGTCTACTATGCACAAGAATATAATATAATATATATATAATTATATAAAATTATATATATTATATTATATAATTAAATATAACGTCGACAAGCTAGAAAACAAAGCAATTGGGCATGGCCAGACTGGCCATGCGATCGCATGAGATTAACACTGAGAACCCATGCGATCGCATGGGCCTCAGGATCAGACCACATCTATAAAAGGCAACGAGTTTTGGCCATAAAAAAACATAATAATAATAATACTCTATAATAAATAAATAAATATATATATATATATATATATATATATATATATATATAATATATATAGTATAGGGTAGTTTTATATTAGATTAGTTCGGGTTATGTAAAGGTTATTTTACGGGTTTTAAAGTCGGAGCTCTGTCCGTGTAACACTACGCGATAAATAATCAATGTAAGCTATGTTCTCCTTTATAAATTAATGTCTCGTACTTAAGTTATTATTATGCTTATTTGAGCCAAAGTAATCATGATGTTGGACTAAATATTAAAGACGGGGTAATTGGGCTTTGTACCTTAATTGGGGTTTGGACAAAAGAACGACACTTGTGGAAATTAGACTATGGGCTATTAATGGGCTTTATATTTGTTTAACTAAATGATAGTTTGTTAATTTTAATATAAAGATTTACAATTGGACGTCCCTATAAATAACCATATACACTCGATCGGACACGATGGGCGGGATATTTATATGTACGAATAATCGTTCATTTAACCGGACACGGGAATGGATTAATAGTCTATGGAATTATTAAAACAGGGGTGAAATTATGTACAAGGACACTTGGCATAATTGATAACAAAGTATTAAAACCTTGGGTTACACGCAGTCGATATCCTGGTGTAATTATTAAACAAAGTATTAAAACCTTGTTACAGTTTAAGTCCCCAATTAGTTGGAATATTTGACTTCGGGTATAAGGATAATTTGACGAGGACACTCGCACTTTAAATTTATGACCGATGGATTGTTATGGACAAAAACCAGACGGACATATTAAATAATCCAGGACAAAGGACAATTAACCCATGGGCATAAAATTAAAATCAACACGTCAACCATCATGATTACGGAAGTTTAAATAAGCATAATATATTTTATTTCATATTTCATCGTACTTTTATTTACTCGCTATTTTATTTAACGTCATTTATTTATTGTCATTTATTTTTCGCTACTTTAATTATCGTCATTTATATTTTGCATTAGGTTTTAATTGTAACTTAAAATATAAAATCGACAAACCAGTCATTAAACGGTAAACCCCCTTTTATATATTATCAATATAATATATTTTGTACAAATATAATTATTTAAAAATATAGTGTGCAATAAGCCCGCTCCCTGTGGAACGAACCGGACTTACTAAAAACTATACTACTCTACGATTAGGTACACTGCCTATAGTGTTGTAGCAAGGTTTAGGTATATCCATTTTGTAAATAAATAATTAAAACTTGTGTAATATTTCGTCGTATTTCGTATTTAAATTAATACTATTTCGTACACCCCGCTGCACACATCAAGTTTTTGATACTATATATATTATGTATAGTATTTAATACTATACTAATAAAACTATTAAAAATAACTTGATGTTTCGCGAAGTGTATATAAAATACTATTAAATTTTACAAGAAAATACTATTAAATACGATACAGTTTTACACAAGATATTTATTTATTTATAGAATGGATATACTTAAACCTTGCTACAACACTTATAGACAGTGTACCTAATCGTACAGTAGTGTAGTTTTTAGTAAGTCCGGTTCGTTCCACAGGGAATCTTTTTAAACAAAGCTTAACGCTATATTAGTTTACTTTTATAAAAATACAAATATATATATATATATATAAGTAATATTATTATTATAAAGGGGGGTTTTTACCGTTTAATGACCGGTTTGTCGATTTTAAAACTTTAGTCGCAGTTAAAACCAAATGTAAAATAATAAATATAAATACAAGACTTAAATTAAAGCGTAAAGTAAATAACGATAATGAAATTGCGAATAATAAAAGTGCGATAAAATAAACTTGCGATAATTAAAAAGTATGATAATTAAAAGTGCAATTAAATACAATAACAATAAAAATGCGATAATTAGAAGTGCAATTAAATATAAAATAAAGGAAATTAAATATGAAATAAAAGAATTATGCTTATTTAAACTTCCGTAATCATGATGTTTGACGTGTTGATTTTAGTTTTATGCCCATGGGTTAATTGTCCTTTGTCCTGGATTATTTAATATGTTCGTCTGGTTTTTGTCCATAACAGTCCATCAGTCATAAATATAAAGTGCGAGTGTCCTCGTCAAATTATCCTTATACTCGAAGTTAAATATTCCAACTAATTGGGGACTTAAACTGTAACAAGATTTTAATACTTTGTTTAATAATTACACCAGGATGTCGACTAAGTGTAACCCAAGGTTTTAATATTTTGTTATCAATTATACCAAGTGTCCTTGTACATAATTTCACCCCTGTTTTAATTATTCTAGTGGCTATTAATCCATTCCCGTGTCCGGTTAAATGAACGATTATTCGTACATATAAATACCCCGCCCATCGTATTCGATCGAGTGTATATGGTAATTTATAGGGACGCCCAATTGTAAATCTTTATATTAACATTAACAAACTATCATTTAGTTAAACAAATATAAAGCCCATTAATAGCCCATAGTCTAATTTCAACAAGTGTCGTTCTTTTGTCCAAACCCCAATTATGGTACAAAGCCCAATTACCCAATTTTAGTAATTAGCCCAACATCATGATTACTTCGGATTAAATAAGCATAATAATAACTTAGCTACGAGACATTAAATTAAAAAGGTTGAACATAACTTACAATGATTAAAAATAGCGTAGCGTTACACGGACAGAATTTCGACTTACACCCTTACAACATTCGCTAACATACCCTTATTATTAGGATTTAAAATTAAAATTAAAATATAAATTATATATATATATTTACGTATATGAGAGAAGAGAAAGATAGATGATGGATTTTGTGGTGCACCAAAGATCAATTTTTATAGGCATGTGGGCTGGAACTGGGGCTCATGCGATCGCATGGATTTATGCCTTCCAGGCCATGCGATCGCATGGCCAGCTGGGGAGGCTCATATTTGGTTGTTTTCTTCTGCCGACGGTTTTATAAATAATATAATATATTAAATAATTATAAGAATTATTTAAATATTATATTATATTTATGTGCATAGTTGACTTGTAATTTTTAGTCCGTTGCGTCGAGCGTTGAGAGTTGACTCTGGTCCCGGTTCCGGATTTTCGAACGTCCTTGTGTACAATTTAATATCTTGTACTTTGCGTTTTGAATCTTGTACTCTTGTAATTTCGAGACGTTTCTTATCAATAATTGGAACCTCTTGGATTGTATTTTGTACTTTTGAGCCTTTTGGTCGTTTGCGTCTTCAATTCGTCGAATCTGTCTTTTGTCTTCACCTTTTATTATTTAAGCGAATATCACTTGTAAATAGGACAATTGTAACTAAAAGCTTGTCTTTCTCGAGGAATAATGCTATGAAATATATGTTTGTTTTTAGCATTATCAAATATTCCCACACTTGAGCGTTGCTTGTCCTCAAGCAATATCGTCTTGAAATACTAGAATCACTTCTTTATTCTTCACACTTTGTACATCAGTGACTTCTATACGGTGGTATAAACAATGGTAGTAATGATGTGGTTTACAGTCCCATATGACTATATAAAAATTTAGATCCATTAAGGAAATTGGATCTTTATGAAAACATTTGATCTTTTGAAAATTAAATCTAGTTTTTACCCTAGATAAGTTTTCCGGAATAACCCTTCACCGGTGTTTGCAAAATATTTTTGTGGGTTTGGTGGGTTTCAGATTTAAAAATTTTAGCTCAAAACTTGCGGTTTTGTGTCACCCACTTGCTAACCTTGTATTTGGAAAGCAACACGTCCAGTTTACTTGTCCCGTATATTACCTTTCGGTAAACTACCGTCCGGTTGTAAAGGAAAGCGTTGAACAAGCAACTGTTAAGGCAATGTCCCCTGACATGCTTTTAATTATGGTCTATAACGTGTCGGACGCAATTACTATCCTTGGTAGGCGCAATAGTAAAGCTTACCCTTATAATTTTTCGGTCTGGCACAAGGTCCTGTCTTTGACCACTATGCAACCACCGTTCTTACGGTTGACACCCGATTTAGTTCAGGTGACCTAATGAATTCCAGGTGAATTCCTAGGATTTTACGTTCAATGGTAATGAACGCATTGAAAATAGGGTTTTCAGAAAACAAATCGGTTTGTAATTTTGATCAAAATATTTTCTCGTTCAAGCTCGAGTTTAGATATCATTGAATTCCATGAGTTTGTAATTCTCAATCTTTAAGGTCAATCTCAAGGATTGAGTAATATCAGGCTTAAAAGCTGATTTTTGATCTTTTAAGGAGATTATCTGTAATGACCCGAAAATTTGCGACTAAATTTAAACTTAATCTTTAAAGGATTAATGATTTCGACACGATAAACAAAGTCTGTAAAACTGAATCTCAAAATTTTTGAACTATTCAAGTACCCTTCGATTTTCTCAACGATTCGCGAACAATTATATGTAAATAGATACATATATATACTATAACTTGAAAACGTAACAAAGTTTTAATTGCATAATACCGTACATTAAACTTATTGGTTTATATATCTAATTAAATATATATGATTTCAAGTTATTTAGTAAATGATAGTAACATTCGATTATTGATTTGATTGATATTTAGATAAGTTAACTAAAACGTTTAAGATGAACCAGTAAAACACTAATTTGATAAAGTATTTTCAAATTGCTACAGTACCCAAAATGCTACAGTGTTTTCGAAAATCACTATTTGCTACAGTAAAATGTATTTTAACAAATAGTGAGACGATGATTTATAGAAGTAAATGACCAAAATACTCGAAAGTTTAAGATATACTTTGAGTGGTATAGTTTAGGAATAATTTAAGGCTATATTTTAACAAAGGTACGAGTCACGAAATGTAAAATGCAAGTTTTCTCAGCGTACGAAAGGACATTCGAGAAACCGGAACCGGGACATAAGTCAAGTAACAACGTACGACTTATCGGAACAAAAATTACAAATCAACTATGCATGGGAATAAAATATAATATATAATTAATTAATTTAAATTATATATTATATATATATTATTTAATTATGTCGACAAGCTAGGAGCCAAAACAATGTGAGCTGTCCCTGGTCCTCATGCGAGTCGCATGGCCAGAAGGCCATTTCCATGCGAGTCGCATGACTCCAGATTCCAGGCCAGGTACTATAAATTCAGGTGTTTTGCTCGAATGAAAAATCAAACACACATACACAAATATGTATTACTCCGTATAATATTTATTATTATTATTATTATTATTATTATTATTATTATTATTATTATTATTTTTATTATTATTAAGATTATTATTAATCTTATTAATCTTATTATTAGTATTATTATTTTTGCGATACAAAAATAATAATGTACATAAAATATTACGACGGAGTACTGTCCAAGTAATTTTCAAAACGAGTTTCCGAGCGAGCTAGAGCTAAGGAAAATGTGGGTTATTGCCAAGGAGGTTATGGGTAATGTTCGGGGGTATTTTTGTGAATCAAACCTCGTGTTTATTATCTCCGATGCGTCTACATGCTTTCCTACAATATTGTATATCAATATTAAACAGTGAGTTTCATTTGCACCCATTTTAATTGCTTTTGCAATATATATTTTTGGGCTGAGAATACATGCAAATGCTTTATTAACCGATATACAATATTTATATGTGTGAGTTTCATTTGCTCCCTTTTTAAATACTTTTGCAATATATATTTTTGGGCTAAGAATAATGCACTTTATTTTAAACGCAATGGATACAAGTACATACTAAATTCTACACTGAGTTTGAACCGAAAATCCCTTAGCTTTGGTAACTAGTAACTGCCAGTTATAAGAACTGGTGGGCGCGAGTAGTAGTATATGGATCCATAGGGCTTGATATCCCCGTCCGAGCTAGAGCGCTAGCCTTTTAACGGACGTATGCTATTTGAGAAGCGTACACGTTGGTTTGCGTGTATTATTAAGACGATTATACAAAGGGTACAATTTATATAAACATTAAAGTTTAGTTACCAGGGTGCTCAACTTTGTAGAACCAAATGATAAACGTTTCGGATGAAACAACTGAAATCTTGTGATCCACCTTTTATGTAAAACCTATTGATAAACGTTTTGAATAAAACAACTAAACTTTTGTAATCCACATCGATATACGGATTATGTGTAATATTAAAACTATGAACTCACCAACCTTTGTGTTGACACTTGAAGCATGTTTATTCTCAGGTTTCTAGAAGTCTTCCGCTGTTTGCTTATACGTGATACAAGATATGTGCTTGGAGTCATACATGTTATATACAAGAAACTTGCATTCACCAAACCATTACCATGTATCTTATTTTGACTGTATTGTCAACAGATGTATTATTGTAAACCATTAAAATGGTGATTGTCTATACGTAGGAATCATCAGATGTTAAAAACCTGAAATTTATATATTCATTTATGAAATACCTTTTCAAACGAATACAATGTTACAAAATGTATCACATAGAGGTCAAATACCTCGCAATGAAATCAATGAATGACGTGTTCGTCCATATGGATTTGGAGCGATCGTCACATTATCTTTTCTGGGGATCTGATTCATTAGTCTTATCAAGCTAATTTGCATGGTGCCCCCCCATTGTACGAGATAAATCCTTCTCATGGTTAGGATAAATCTGACCACTTGGCGACCCTGTTTAATGCTGAGGTCCGTGGATTTCCTGCTGATTTTAGTGATGACTTTTCTAGATTTTTCGTCAACCTACAGCTGGTCTGGACAACAACTTCTTGACCTAAATCAAGAAGCGCGTGTCTTTTTCGGAAGACTTTACTTCCTTTTAATGATGGAATTGATTCATCGTGTAGATCCATCTCTTCTTTTCTTTCATCGGGTAAAATAGTTTAGTTTAGTTTAAAGCAAAAGTATTTTCAGTTTATTTGTTACAGAAATATGTGACATATGTTTAAAATAACTTGGTAATTTTTCCCACACTTGGCTTTTATTTTCCTTTTTATTGTTCTCTATTCCATTTTAAATGAATTTTAACATTTTGGTTTGTTTCTCAATTTATGTCCTTTCCGAGGTAACAATAATTTCGGTGTTAACACCTAGTTTTATCGTTCATAAATATGTATAAACATGATTTTGAGTTCATTTAATTGAAAATTTTAAATTTTTTTACTAGAATTGGGTAGTCAGTATATAAGACTAGGGCTGTTCTTTATTATCAGAGAGCACTAGATTCTAATACAACTACTACGTTACTAGTATTTTTAATGGTAACCAAGTGTATAAAGATAAAAATTTTAAAAATCCGAAAGAATTTAACCCCTTCCCACACTTAAGATCTTGCAATGCCCTCATTTGCAAGAAATCAGTACAATTTAAATTATTGAGGGTGATTAGCGTAGAAATGATTAAATTTTACCAAAGTTTCCAAACATATTGGCGTTTGTTTGCTGAATGATAAATGGTGCATATCATTTGTTCATTTCGTCTGTTGTTACATCACATTTATTTGTCATCTTGTCGTCAAAATTAGTAGCTTTTGCTGAACTTAATGCCAGTCTTTGAAAATGCGTTGTTTTACCCTGTTTTGTACAATCGACAATATACATACATACAAATATAATCATGCATGGCAATTTGAAATGGGACTTAATATCCCACTTTCAAATTCTAAATATGAAATATTAGTACACAATAATAATAAAATAATAAAAATTACACAAATATATCCAATAACATAAGTTTAAACATGAAAAAGTCAAAAGATAAAAACATAAAAATCATAAAAATAACCAAATGGAACTAAATCAGTCTGGATAGGGGTTCCAGTTCATCTCATCGGGTGGGTTCCATTGTTGGTTATAGGTGTTCTGATAGGCTTGGTTATAGTCATACCGGTTAAAGGGTGGTCGGATATCGGTGCTATGTGGCGGAAAATGAGCAGGTCGAGTAGGTACATAGTTATTTGGTACCTAATATGATAGCTGGCTCATGATTTGGTGCTGATGAACTAACCAGCTATCGTGTTGGCGTCGCCTATAATCCTCGTATACTCGCTCGGAGTTCCACTGCTCATACATACTATGTCTTGCTGCGTTCGTCATTGCTTCCTCATCTATACGAACGTGGACGTCAAGAATAGCATCTCGAAAGACATCCCTAATGTCTTCCGCCTCCTCCATTTCCTCGTCTGAGCCTCTCTCTATCTGAGGATGAGATCCCTCATAGGGTACTGCCTGGTTACGTCTACTTTTCAATACCTTAGCACCCACATAAACTTTCAATCCTTAGGGCTCAACCTGTTCTCTACAAATCTGTAATGGACCCTCTTGGTTCCTATCAACACCTAAATACTCTCCAATGAGAGTAACAAAAATACCTCCTCCTATTATACTCCCGTCCTGCATTCCCTCTACCATTTTAGATAAATAAAAAGCAACACAGTAAGGGATATTGACAAAGCTTCTAGGATCCCGAATACACTTTAGGTAGAATAAATCATATAATGTAATTTTTTCTTTATTATGACCTCTTTGTGTAATCGAGTTAGCCAAAAATCTATGAATAATACGAAGCTCGGCTCTGTCAATATGTGTATAGGAGTGTCCTCCTGCTCGTGTAAAAACATCAAAATGTGACATACGCCTCCAAATGGCGTCAGCGTCAAAGTTACTATCTACCCTTTCACCATAATGAATCAAATTTGTACAATCGGGTAATAGCAACTCACCAGGGGTATATATCTGTAAGGCCCTGGCCATGTCCAACATGGACATTCTGTACATCCTACCGCCAAGGATAAACCTAAGAAATCTTCTATCATCTATTCTAACTATATTTGTATCAAGTGATACAGTACTCATCAACTCAACACACCATTCCTTATATACAGGTCTACGAATGGTGAAAAGACGTTCCCAATCTGTAAAAGAAGAACTGCCATACCTTTGAACTAAAAGCTGTCTAACACGGTCAGCTAGATGGACCATTTCCAAAGGGGCCCAATCGATTACCCTTGGCACCTCTACATTTTTTGTTACCAATTTGAATTTGTTCCTTTGATATGTCTCGTAATCTCTCCATCTTCTATCAAATCTCAGATTAGGATGTAGAGTGTGCTCAGGAATCGTTGGGAATTCTACTGGCGGCCTCATTGGGAATACTATGAATTCATCAACAAACTGTACCGGATCATAATAAGGTATGTGCTGATCAGGCTGTTGTTGTTGTTCCTGTTGTGGTTCTTGTTCGTGTTGCATTTCTGGTTCTGGTTCTGGTGCTGGTGCTGGTCGTCTAGATGATGATGCTCCTGAACCTCCAGTATCGGCTCTCTGTAAAACACATTAAACACAAAATTTGTGCATCCAAATATGCATTAGTGTTAGCAAAATAACAACTTAAAACAATCACTATAACATGTTAAATCAAAATTAAACTTATACACATTTTCACAATTTTTCACAATTCTACACTTTTCAAATAAGTACATATGAAAATGTATACAAAATTCATAAGCATTTAACTCAAATAACATGTCAAAATATTCATTACTAATAATTAAACAAGTCTCAAATGGCAAATATATCAAATTAATCAAGTTCATGAATTTTGGACTTAAAAAGTCCACTTTAATCTCCAAAAATCATGTTTAGGATCATTGTTTGGATCATTTAACTATCTAAACATGTTACACTACTCAATTTAGCAATAATTCATGACAAAAATCGGCCATAACCTGTTTATATCAAAAAGCCCCAAATTGCTCAAGAACACAAACCCTAGATTTCTAAAAATTTTGAAGTTTTTGGCTTCAAATCATGTTAAATAGCATCAATCTAGGTTATACATGCATAAAATACTAACAATTTAACACTAATTACACTAGAAATTAACAAAATTGCATTAGGTAAAAAAAAAATTGGTAATTATCACAAAAACTAGAAATTTATAGAGTTTAGGGGTGTAATTTTTACCAATTTGCTGAAGAATGAGAATCTATGCATGATTAGAGCAAGAAAAATGACGAATTACGGTGAATTTTGGCGAAATTTGGTGAAGATTTGAGAGTTTTTTCGGGTGTATGTGTGTGTTTTGTGTGAAGAACAGACCCGCTGGACTTCTTGTATCTGGCCTGGATTTCAGCTCCATGCGATCGCATGGAGTTGAAGTGTAAATCCCATGCGATCGCATGGGGGTCCGGGTACAGTGTTTTCAACTTTTTTTTTTTTAAATTAATTTATAAAACAATTAAGTGATTAATTTTAAAATTTTGTTTCCCTTTTTCTTAGACGATGTCGTTTCGGATCGATGTCCTAGTCCGTCCTTCGACAAAATTTTAAAATTTGTCTTTTTCAAACGATTGTTTTAAAAGCTTAGATTTTTGGGTTTTTTAAATTTTTTTTTTTTGGCATACTTTAATTCAATAAGATTAAAAATAATGATAATAAAAGTTCTCGTCCCTCCCTCGGGTAAAGCAATTTCGGTTCAAAGACCTAGTCTTCAACTTACGACGAATTTTAAAAATCATATTTTTAACTTAATGAGATAAAGTAAATTTTTATTTTTAAATTCACAAAACTTAAATATAAAATTCATAATTAATATTAAAAATTCACACCAAACTTAAAATTTGAAATGCATAAAATTAAAAATTCATATTTTAAAAATTAAAAATTCACACCAAACTTAATTTAAAAATTTATATTATAAATTCACACCAAACTTATATTAATTTTTCAAATATTTACAATTTTAAATATATTATTTTTACAAAGTTTATAATTTTAATTTAAGAAAGAAAAAGAGCGCGTCGAAAAAAAGTCGAAAAAGAAAAATGGTTGAAAAATAAAAGGTGACGGAAAAATAAAAGAAGTCTATAAAACTTAAAAACACTTGACTAACCTAACCTTATTACTACAACTAACTTAAAATTATAATCGCAAATTGAGATTACTAATTGGAATGATAATTGATACATAGGTAAAATTCGTCTAAAAATATTAAAGCTTATAGGAAAAACTCAATCCCAAATGGAAATAACTTAAAAAGAAACTAAAACTTAAAAACTGCGTCGCAAAATTCTAAAGCACTTAAATCTTAGTCTAAAGAAAAAGCACTTAAGGAATTCTACGGCAAAGTCTAAAAATCTAGAAGTAAAAATAACTATGGCAAAAACTATGAATTAAAACTAAATATGAGCGAAAAATACAAAAGTTACGCTAAAACGATTAAAAAGGGAAAAAAATATAAAAATATATAAAAAGTTGTAAAAAGTACAATTTTTATAAAAATATTATTTTTATATTATTTATTTATTAACACTATTAATTTTACAATTTAAATAAACTAATTAAACTAAAAATACAAATTAATAATAAAAACTAAATTAATATATATAATATATAACCCTAATTAGGGTTTAAATATAATAATAATAATTATTATCCGTAATTAATGCAGGCTGCAGTCTGGCGTGTCAGATGGGCTCATGCGATCGCATGAGTCCTCAGTTGCCCAGCCATACGATCGCATGGGCTAGGGTTTCGGGCCACAGAGTGGGCTGCTACAGTACAGGCCGAATTAATAAATTTTTTTCTTCTGTTTTTGCTGTAAATTATAAAATATATTTATTAATTAAATAAAACTTATATTTTTACAAAATAAAAAAATAGAAATAAAGAAACTTTATAAAACTTAAATATTTACCAAACTCTAAAAAAAAAAAATTTATATTTTTGTTTTTCTTTTTTATATTTTCGAACATTTAAAACGTATTTTTATAAAAACGAATTTTAATAAAAGTAAACTAAAAATCTTCTTTTTTTTATATATATATTAGCGTTGCGCTTCTGGCGTTTAAGAGATTCCCCGGCAGCGGCGCCAAAAATAACTTGATGTTTCGCGAGGTGTATATAAAATACTATTAAATTTTACAAGAAAATACTATTAAATACGATACAATTTTACACAAGATATTTATTTATTTATAGAATGGATATAGTTAAACCTTGCTACAACACTTATAGGCAGTGTACCTAATCGTACAGTAGTGTAGTTTTTAGTAAGTCCGGTTCGTTCCACAGGGAATTTTTTTAAACAAAGCTTAACGCTATATTAGTTTACTTTTATAAAAATACAAATATATATATAAGTAATATTATTATTATAAAGGGGGGTTTTTACCGTTTAATGACCGGTTTGTCGATTTTAAAACTTTAGTCGCAGTTAAAACCAAATGTAAAATAATAAATATAAATACAAGACTTAAATTAAAGCGTAAAGTAAATAACGATAATGAAATTGCGAATAATAAAAGTGCGATAAAATAAACTTGCGATAATTAAAAAGTATGATAATTAAAAGTGCAATTAAATACAATAACAATAAAAATGCGATAATTAGAAGTGCAATTAAATATAAAATAAAGGAAATTAAATATGAAATAAAAGAATTATGCTTATTTAAACTTCCGTAATCATGATGTTTGACGTGTTGATTTTAGTTTTATGCCCATGGGTTAATTGTCCTTTGTCCTGGATTATTTAATATGTCCGTCTGGTTTTTGTCCATAACAGTCCATCAGTCATAAATATAAAGTGCGAGTGTCCTCGTCAAATTATCCTTATACCCGAAGTTAAATATTCCAACTAATTAGAGACTTAAACTGTAACAAGATTTTAATACTTTGTTTAATAATTACACCAGGATGTCGACTGAGTGTAACCCAAGGTTTTAATATTTTGTTATCAATTATACCAAGTGTCCTTGTACATAATTTCACCCCTGTTTTAATTATTCTAGTGGCTATTAATCCATTCCCGTGTCCGGTTAAATGAACGATTATTCGTACATATAAATACCCCGCCCATCGTGTCCGATCGAGTGTATATGGTAATTTATAGGGACGCCCAATTGTAAATCTTTATATTAACATTAACAAACTATCATTTAGTTAAACAAATATAAAGCCCATTAATAGCCCATAGTCTAATTTCCACAAGTGTCGTTCTTTTGTCCAAACCCCAATTATGGTACAAAGCCCAATTACCCAATGATGAAATCTTTAGCGAATACCTTGCTTCCGAATCTAAACCCTTACGGATAAATATTCTTCATCATCCATCGATATTAGAAATTCCAAGATATCATCGTATATCCATTTATAAATATCCTCCATATTTCTGAAGATATTTTCATAACTGTTCTTATCTGAAATCATTAATCCCTTCGTGATATCAGTGTTACATCATATAGAAACTGTTAGTTTCTATATTCTGTAAACTTTCGAGCTTAAAATATGAATGATATTGAAGTAATGTTGGGAACTGATGCATGAGTTAGTATAATATAATGACACTTGATCAACGTGATTATATTACAGTAAGTCATGCTGAGTTTCTAAATGGGACATGATGATTCACAGATCATAACGTCATCATGTGCCATGTTACATAACTCTTTCATCCTACTTAACTCCGGAACAAATCAAGAAAATGTATTCTTGATGGTCCTATCTTCCGTGATGTTGATAAATTTGAAAATCAAATCGTGCTATCACATTCCTTCCTACTTAGAACATTATAATCTCGAGGGCGAAGTAAAAGAAAGCAGATTCCTCTGGTGGAAGTTGAAAAAGGAGAATGATTGTTGCGGTAATAAGGATGAGGACAAGGATCAGAACTGGATTAAGCATTTTTAGAATCTATTGGATGTATGAAAGAAGAAGGAAAGTATAGGAATGTGAGAATAATGGAACGAAAGAGTTTAATTTATAATGGAAATATTAGACAGAGTAATCAAAGCAGATCACCGCATTTAATTCAAGAGATCTTAATTTCCTTACTCGCCGAATAATCAAATCTTTTAGATTTCGAAGATTTTCTTTATATCCCTTGAATTCCGGAATTCAACTGAGATGACGTCAAATGTTAAGACGCACCTTATTTTCTAAATTCAACCATGACTAGTCAAAAGTTATGATGAAACTTGCCTTTCTCATTTCACCATTTAGTGATAGCTTCAATCGTACTCTTCGAATAATCGAATTATCTTATCCATATTATTCAACAGTAATAAAACTCTATTTATAAGCTTATAATTGTCATGAAAACATTTTTATTGTTAACCATGACCATCACACTCAAATTTCGGGACGAAATTTCTTTTAACGGGTAGGTACTGTGATGACCCGGGAATTTCTGACCAAATTTAAACTTTAATCTTTATATAATTCCGACACGATAAGCAAAGTCTGTAATATTAAGTCTCGAAAGTTTTGAAATCTATATTCATGTAATGAATTGACCTTTGACTATTCCCGACGATTCACGAACATTTATGTGTATAGACATGTATGTATATAAGATATAGTTATATTAATTGAAAACGTTAACAAAGTATTAAATGTATAATACTTTACATGACTATATTAAATTACTAAGAGATAAAATATAAATGTCATATTTATAGTATTTGTACTGTCATTAAAATAAAGATTTATATTAATATCAGTATTATTAGTAATATCAATATTATTATATAGATATGAAATTTGATACAATAAAATTGTTATGGTTATTACTAATAATAGTGTTACCATTATTAATAAAATTATTATTATACATAGTGATAAATTATGAATTTGGTCATTTTAAATTTCATTATTATGATTAAAACTAATAGTTAATATTAATAATTGTATAATTATTATTATTATTATTATTATTATTATTATTATTATTATTATTATTATTATTATTATTATTATGTTTCCTTATATATTTAAAATTTAAAATACATATATATATATATATATATATATATATATTTATATTTATAGTCGATATATAAATGTAGTTATACAAATGCAAATACAAGGTGAGTTCTGTTTATAGTCGTGATCAGGCCATATCAATGTTTGCTTTTACTTCCAATTCAGTACAATAGGATTCCCTTTTGTTCCATTAGCAAACAAGATTAGTTGAGAAAAAATAACAGTTTTTAAATATATTTTTTTTATTATTACTTTCGTACCAGAAGGAAACAAACCATGTTGATATTTTTTTATTAATTAAAAACTAATCAAACTCAGTTATTAAAGGAAATATAAATATATAAAGGCAAGGCCTTTCACTGTTATCTGCTATCTATATCTATTAGCTATATTTTTTTTTCTTCATCTGCTTCCCTTTTAGTTTTTTTTTTTTTTTTTTTTTTGTTCTTTCCTCTGCTCGTGACTTTATAGTCGATTCTCACCATTACAACATAACAAATCGAACATGTCACCTTGCTGCTGCAAGTATTTGATCTATATTAATATCACAGGCTGCAATTAATTGGAAGAAGAACCCGTTCATTTCTGTTCTTATTTTTTTTCTTTCAAAACTCAAATTCAAGCGAAATTCAAGGATGTATAAATGGTGTTATGTTAGGAATAATATACACAAACCTTCTGTAAGTTTTTGTTCCCTAATTCCTCCAACTGTGTTTGAAATTTTAAGTCAAAGTTAAAAATTTTAAAAGTCAAACCAGGTGTTCATTGATCAAATTGAAGCTTGATTGATCGTTTATGTCAAAATCAAAGGTTTAGGAAGTTTCTATGATTCATTTGAAATCTAATTTATTTTATAAATATTAACTAAAACAACCTCTAAATCAAAATCAAAGTTTATGTTTTTGTTTTGAGTCGCGACAGTAGTAGCAAGGATATCCAAGATTTTTTTTATTTTTTTTCGTTTTCTAATGATTCAAACACTCATATGGAATGTTTCTGATTCAACTACAAGTCTTAATTCGAACAAATAAATTAATTACTGAATTGATATGGACCTCTGGTCGATTTAATAAATGAAGAAGAAGAAATGGGACAGAAAAACTAAACTGGGTTAAATACAGTCGAGGATATTATAAATCAGAAAAACGGTTAGCGGAGGAATGGTTAAGGTGTTGTGTTGAGGATCAAGGGGTCACGGGTTCGAGCCCTACAATGGCCAATCCTTTTTAGAATTTAATTAGAAGGTAGTATACTAGCATGTTCATTTTTATTATTATTATTATTATTATTATTATTATTATTATTATTATTATTATTATTATTATTATTATTATTATTATTATTATTACTATTATTATTATTATTATTGTTATTAATATTATTTATTGTTATTATTATGATAGTTATTATTAATCCTAAAATTTAGAAGTATGATTAAGATCATAGTTAATATTATTAAGGAGTATAGTTATAATCATAGTTAGTATTAAAGATATTATTATTATTATTATTGTTATTATTATAAGTATTACTAATTACTAACGTTATTATTATTATGTTTATAAATCTTTGTACTAAAAATTCTTATTATGATTACGAAAATTATTATTATGAACCTCATAAAATTTATTATCATATTCATTAATATTAGTACTGGTATCATTATAAATATTAGAATTATTATTATAAACATGAGCATTATTAATAAGATTATTATTATTAGTATGTTATTAGTATTAAAAGTTATTATTTTTACAACTATAGTAGTATTGAAAGAATCATTATTAGTAAAACTATCATTTTATCTTTATTACTAAAAACATCATTATTAGTAAAATTATTATTATTATTAAAGTTATTACCTTTATTAAAAATTATCATTTTCAAAATTAACATCTTTATTATTACTACCATTATTACTATCATTATTATTACTATCTTTAATATAGTAATATTGTTAAATTAATAAATAAGGGATCCTTATATAAAAATATATTTAATACACATAACTTAACTATATCTTTAATTACTTAAAATATATAAAATGAATATATTTAATTAAATAATGAAACCTATAAGTTATTAATATAAAAATTATATCATTATTAATATACATATATTTTTGTTCGTTTACGATTATATGATTTAATAGATATACAATTGATATAGGTTCGTGAATCCGAGGCCAACCTTGCATTGTTCAGTTGTTCAATATAGTCATATGTATTTTTGCTATAAAATACAGTACGGTGAGTTTCATTTGATTCCCTTTTACTCTTTACATTTTTGGGACTGAGAATGCATGCGCTACTTTTACAACTGTTTGTTAAATGCTTTTGAAATATATTTTGAACTGCGAATACATGCAAATGCTTTATTAACTATTTTACAATATTTATATGCGTGAGTTTCGTTATTCCCTTTTTAAATGATTTCGCAATATACATTTTTGGGACTGAGAATACATGCGTTGTTTTTATAACTGTTTTACGAAATAGACACAAGTAATCGAAACTACATTCTATGGTTGGATTATCTAATCGAATATGCCCTTTTTATTAAGTCTGGTAATCTAAAAATTAGGGAACAGACACCCTAATTGACGCGAACTCTAAAGATAGATCTATCGGGCTCAACAAGCCCCATCCAAAGTACCGGATGCTTTAGTACTTCGAAATTTATATCATGTCCGATGGAGGATCCCGGAAATGATGGGGATATTCTTATATGAAAATTGTGAATGTCGGTTACCAGGTGTTCAATCCACATGAATGATATTTTTGTCTCTATGCATGGGACGTATGTTTATGAGAAATGGAAAATAAGAAATCTTGTGGTCTATTAAAATTATGAAATGATTATTTATGTTAAACTAATGAACTCACCAACCTTTTGATTGACACTTGAAAGCATGTTTATTCTCAGGTACGAAAGAAATCTTCCGCTGTGCATTTGCTCATTTTAGAAACATTACTTGGAGTCATTCATGGCATATTTCAAAAGACGTTGCATTCGAGTCTTCGAGTTCATCAAGATTATTATTAAGTCAATTATAGTTGGATATATTCTGAAATGATATGCATGCTGTCAATTTTCGTTGGAAAGAAAGATTGTCTTTTAAAGTTGAATGCAATGTTTGTAAAATGTATCATATAGAGGTCAAATATCTCGCGATATAATCAACTGTTGTGAATCGTTTATAATCAATATGGACTTCGTCCGAATGGATTAGGACGGGTCCTTTCAGTTGGTATCAGTCCTAAAAATAGTTTATATTCTGGAGCTCTTTGCCTCTTTATTCTCCTCTCGAACTCTGGTAAAGCGAGTAATGGTCCAGATTGTAATCGTCCAGATACAAATGAGGTTTAAGATGAAATCAAGTGGCAACTTGAAGAATTGTTTAGTTTCATATGTTATAATCAATATTTTAATTCATTTTAATTGTCCAATGTTATTAGTCTACAATCGATAGTCCACAGTTAACAATCCAATAATTCATATATAGTTTCTCTGATACCAACTGAAAGGACCCGTCCTAAACCATCTGGATGAAGTCACCAACAACTGGTTCCATTGCGATGATCGACTCCAAATACTGTCTTTAAAATGAGCAAATGCACAGCGGAACGTTTCTTTCATACCTGAGAATAAACATGCTTTCAAGTGTCAACCAAAAGGTTGGTGAGTTCATTAGTTTATCATAAATAATCATTTCATAATTTTAATAGACCACAAGATTTCATATTTCCATTTCTCGTAAACATACGTCCCATGCATAGAGACAAAAATATCATTCATATGGATTGAACACCTGGTAACCGACATTAACAATATGCATATAAGAATATCCCCATCATTCCGGGATCCACCTTCGGACATGATATAAATTTCGAAGTACTAAAGCATCCGGTACTTTGGATGGGGCTTGTTGGGCCCGATAGATCTATCTTTAGGATTCGCGTCAATTAGGGTGTCTGTTCCCTAATTCTTAGATTACCAGACTAAAAAGGGGCATATTCGGTTTAATAATCCAACCATAGAATGTAGTTTCGATCACTTGTGTCTATTTTGTAAAGCATTTATAAAAGCAGCGCATGTATTCTCAGTCCCAAAAATATATATTGCAAAAGCATTTAAAAAGGGAGCAAATGAAACTCACCGTATTGTATTTTGTAGTAAAAATACATATAACGACATTGAACAACTAAACGATGCAAGGATGGCCTCAGATTCACGAACCTATATCATTTGTATAATTATTAAAATATATAATGGATTCACATAATTTCATTTATTATTATTTGTTATTTATATATTTTAGTTATATAGAATTTATTCTAAAAATCCATTAAAACATTTACATATATTATATCTTACATTATATGTTATATATATAATTATTTGTAGATATATTTAAAATGAATAATATTATATATTTAGTTGTATCAATATATCTATATATATTATATGATCTGTATTATATTTAAAATCATTAGTTGGTTATATATATATATATATATATATATATATATATATATATATATATATATATATATATATATATATATATATATATATATAGTTATGAGAAATATAATTATAGTATATGTAATAAGTATATTTTATATACAAAATATTTGTCTGGTTAAAGAGATAGTTTTGATAATAATAATGATTTAATAATAATAATAATAGTAATAACTAATATTAATAATACTAATACTATTAATAATTCTAACACTTAACATTAATAATAATAATGATAGTAACAAAAATGATAAGTGTGATGATAATAATAATATCCATAATTATAATAATAATATTAACACTAAAATGGTAACATTAAATAATAATAGTATTAATAATACTTATAGTAATTAATGATAATAACAATAATAATAATACCTAAGGATGATACTAAAATGATAATAATTTTCATGATACAATAATTATAATACTTTAAATGTAAATATGATAATAATAAGTATAATACTAATACTAATAATAATAATAACAATAACAATAATAACAACAACAATAATAATAATAATAATAATAATAATAATAATAATAATAATAATAATAATAATAATAATAATAATAATAATAATAATAATAATAATAATAATACAAAAGACTACCTCAAAAGAAAGTGAGTTCCAAAAAGAAAACTGCTCGCGCCCAGGTTCGAACCCCCGACCTCTCGTTACCATGTCACCACACCATACCAGCTGAGCCAAATCGTTTTCCTATTTAAACTACGGACCCAAACTATTTAACCCGTTCTAACTGTCTAAGCCCAATTAGAATATCCAAAGCATAAGCCCAACAATCATAGTCCAACACATATAACCTCTTATTTGATTATTAGATCAGGAAGCCCAAGAGTGTTTGTAACCCAAGTGACAAGTGGTAATATCAATCGACAAAAAAATAGGTTTAAAGGACATCATGAATTAGGGTTTTTTTTACAGCTATAATTCGGTGTAAAGGAGATCAGAATCAGGAAGAAATAAATATGGTAGATCGAAGATTTACAGAGGCCTTCAATGATGTTGGGTGATCGGAGTATGAACAAAACTAGTAGCCGTCACTTGTTCTTCATCGATACTATATTTACAGTATCATCCTCCTCCATCTTCCATTGTCATCTTCATCATCGTTCATCTTCATCCCTCATCAATCGATCACTAAATCGGTTAATAAATTGATTCAAGTAAGTAATCGGTTCATCTATTATTCGTTTAATTCCTTCATCCCTCTATTATGTATTCTGTACCCATATGTGATTGAACAAGAGTAGTAAATAATGGTATTATTAGTGGGTTTGATGAGGCCTTTGATTTGAACAGATTCGTACAGTATCAGGTTAAAGAGAACCAGCAGTAGCAGTTTGCTGTAATTAAGATAGTAGCTGAACCAGGTTGTGGATTGATGGTGGGTTCAGTTTCCATGGTTTTCAAGTGGCCGATTACAATGGTAGCGATTATGAACTGTAAAGAGAAGTGGTCAGATTAATTATAGTGATTAAATACATATGTCTGACCAAAATTTTGTTGGGTTTTTATTGCAACAGTAAAAGAGACATAGCAGTAGCTGTAATAGCTGTGTTGGTTTGATGGTGGTTGTTGGTTGATCAAAATAGAACACCTGTAGCAGTAGCAGAAGTTCGAGAAGTTAACATGAAGCAGTGGCAGTTTGTGATTGAAGGTACTCATCGTGGCTTAAATTTGTGTTATAGATCGAACAGCAAGTCAAAGATAACAGTTTACTCTGATTTGTGGTATTTGGAAAAATAGAAGGCATTAGCTTAGATGTTACAAAACACAAGTAATATTTGCAGGTGGTTGTTTAAATGATGAAAATGATACTGACGGTTTGGTTTGACAGAAATATAAAGAAGTAATTGTAATGAGTAGCAATGAAAGAAGGTGGTAGCAGTTTGATCTTGGTGTTCTTGATTGAAACTTGGTGGGAGTTACATGGGTTCATTTGTGAGTATGGAAACAAAAAGGGTTGTTGTTAGTAACTTGAATTCTTCTGTACAGAATGCTAATGCGAGTACAATGATATTTTGAATTTGTTGTTTGATTTCTTTGATTGATGATTTTTTTTTTTGAATTGGTTCTTGTTTACTTGTTTGTTACCAGGTTGTAGGTAAGGATATTGGAGGCGAAGATGATGATATTGGAGAAGAAATGCAGTTTACTAAAATTCCTTGTGTTGAAATAGAAAAGAATGATGTCAATGGTAATGGTTTGTGTTGAATCATGTTTTTGGCTAGTATCATGAATCGAAATTTAAAAGTAGAGAACGAATTAGTTTAGTAGTAGAGAAGAAGTACTCAAGGAAGGTGATGGCGATTTATATAGAATGTACGTGTTTTGCATATATAAATATTTTAGATAGATAACATTATTATATAATATAGATAGTGGATGGATTAGGAATGGAAGATGTAACATAAAGTAGATACACTTGATTGTTTGTTATCTATCAATATATATTTGTACTGTAAGTAGATAAAGATATATAAAGATATATGAATGTAGATAGTGATAGATGTTAAAGTCCAACAATAATACAAAGATAATTATATTATAAGATTTGATGCATGAATATTCATATTGATATTATATAAAGCTAAATGGTATTATTAATACAAGTGGTTTTTGATTCCATAAAAGTGAAAGATATTGGTTTAAGGTGGGTGTATGTGTTATTTTGTCTAAAAGCATCTATATGCATACATATATAAAAGATGAGGTAAGGTAGTTGGAATCATAAACACTTACACATTCAATTCTATTCGATTCACGAAAATCATTTGGTAAAAGAAATATATTATAATATAATTAATAATTAGCAATAATAATATCTTATCAATCATAACACAATCAGTTTATAACTTGGAAAGAAATCACTTAATAATCTTTAACAAAGCAAATCATTTAATATATATATATATATATATATATATATATATATATATATATATATATATATATATATATATATATATATATATATATATATAAAGTTATGATTTTAATTATCAAGTTTTAAATTATCTTAAATTATCTGTCATAATACTAAATTACATAATAATTTAATTAATAATGTTTAATTATTTATATATATACTTATTTATTTATACATCTTTATTTACAACGATTGTTCGTGAATCGTCGGAAATGGTCAAAGGGTAAATATCTTCCTGTAATCCATTCCAAAATTTTCGAGACTCAACATTACAGACTTTGCTTATCGTCTCGAAATCATATAAAGATTAAGTTTAAATTTAGTCGAAAATTCCCGGGTCATCACAGTACCTACCCGTTAAAGAAATTTCGTCCCGAAATTTGAGTGAGGTGGTCATGGTTAACAATAAAAATATTTTCATGACGAATATGAGTTTTTAAATTGAGTTTTATCATCATTGAGTAATATGGATAAAAATAATTCGATTACTCGAAGAGTACGAAAGAAGTTATCACAAAAGAGTGAAATGAGTAAATGAAGATTCAACTGAACCAGTGACGTAGTCAAGATTGAATTCCGGAATTCAAGGGATTCAAAAGAAAATCTTGAAAATCTATAACATCTGATTCTTCGGTGAATAAGGAAATTAAGATCTCTCTAATTAAATACGGTGACCTGTTTCGATTACTCTGTCTGATATTTTCATTATAAATTAAACTCTTCCGTTCCATTATTCTCACCATTCCTCTACTTTCTTTCTTAGTTCATATATCCAAAAGATGGTGAAAAAGCTTAATCCCGTTCTAATCCTTGTCCTTATCCTTACTATCGTAACAATCATTCTCCTTTTCCAACTTCCACCCGAGGAATCTGCTTACTTCTACTTTGCTCTTGGGGTTATAGTGCTTTTAATTTTTCCGTGTCTTTATGTTGCGATAAATATTGATATACACGGTTTGTAATTTATGCGTTGTTATCGGGTTTCATATCTCTCCTTATATTTCAATGTCCCCCTTTCTATTTCTATAATCATTGTCATCCACAGTTAATACTCCCTCCTATTTGCTGCGATTTATACTCCAATTTCTATTTCAGAGGTTTGTCCCTTCGTTTCTTCTTCTGGCGATTTGGCATCTCTTGTAATGGTTCAGAATTCGCAGATATAAGTTTCAGAATGAATATTATTAATGTTCTAAATAAGAAGGAACGTAATAGCACGATTTGATTTGTCAAATTATCAGATTCACTGAGAATAGAACTATCAAGAATATACTTTCTTGATATGTTCAGAAGTTAAGCAGAATGACAGAGTTATGTAACATAGCACATGATGACGTTATGATCTGTGAATCATCACGTCCCATTAGAAACTCAGCATGACTTACTGTAATATAATCACGTTGATCAAGTGTCATTATATTATACAAACTCATGCATCAGTTCTCCACATTACTTCAATGACATTCATATTTTTAAGCTCGAAAATTTACAGAATATAGAAACTAACAGTTTCTATATGATGTAACACTGATAGCACGAAGAGATTAATGATTTCAGATAAGAATAATTATGAAAATATCTTCAGAAATATGGAGGATATTTATAATGAAAGATATGATGATACCTTGAAATTTCTAATATCGAATGATGATGAAGAAGATTTATCCGTAAGGGTTTAGATTCGAAAGCAAGGTATTCGCTAAAGATTTCATCAGAAACAGAATCATTTGGATTCTTTGAAGTCAAACTTATTCTTTGTGATTTGTCCACGGCTTCCTTCATAGTTTCGCATAATCCGCCTTTCGGTAATAGATTTTCTATTGAATGTTTCCAATATAATGATACATAGGAAGCACGAAGAGGTATATAATTTCGGACGAGAATATTTACGAAAATATCCTCAGAAATATCGAAGATATTGATGATGATATTTTGGAATTTCTAAGTTCGATGGTTGATAGATAAAGATTTTCCGTAAAATTTTAACATGACTTCGGAGCAAGATATTCTCTACAGATTTCAACGGATCCAGAATTACCTGGATTCTTTGAATATAGGGTATGGTCCTTGTATTTGTCCTTGGTCTCCTTCTTGGTTAGCTCAATCCGTTTTCCAATTCCAACTTTTCTGAGCTTTTCCAACATACTATTCTTTATCATCAAACTTTCGATAATTAAGGTCGTTTACGGTTGTCTATAGTTTCTGCTGCTTCATTCAGCTTTTTCAACATTCAGAGTATTGATTTGTGACTGAGTGTTTTTCAGAATTTCAGAATGAGATATTATAATTCTAAGAGATAAATATCATACATATAACTGTTGATGTAGATATGCTGTGAGTTTTCAAAGTACTGATTGCTGATTCCCGATAATTGGTATGGCAGTTCTCGTTACAAGATGCGGATGATTATATAATGTGGTTTCAATGAATGTAACGATTTTTCGAAAAGTCCAAATTCATTGAAGTTGCTGGTAAATTTACTGCTAATGTGGTGAAATATAAACGGTTCTCCGGTAACGATGACGACAGACAACTTATATATCGAGGTTATAATAAGGCTAATTCGAATGAAAAGTCGAAGTTGACTTGCTGGAGCTGTGACAAAATTGGCTACTTTGAAAAGGGATCGCAAAGTTATTTTTGCTAATAAATGCCAAAGGATTTGACGCGGCTACGTGTTAAACTTTTACTCAGTTGTCGAGAGTTTCTCAGGTGCATAACTATATGCATAAATCTTTCCTTTCGTAGATGAAGTACGGTTGATTCATCCTATCGATTGAGGTGTTTTCAAGAATCATGAAAGGTTTGTACGCAGATTGTAATCGTCAAGATACAAATGAAGTTTAAGATGAGATCAAGTGGCAAACTTGAAGAATTGTTTAGTTTCATATGTTATAATCAATATTTTAATTCATTTTAATTGTCCAATATTATTAGTCCACAGTTGACAGTCCAATAATTCATATATAGTTTATATATAATATTCGAATTAATTACTACGTGTCGTGACCCGTATACGTCTCAGACTCGATCACAACTCAAAGTATATATATTATTATAGAATCAATCTCAACCATGTTCCTTGTAATTCTGGAAATTCTTCTAATAATTCTGCATGTGCATCTATAGTTTGAATATAATAACATGTATCATCTGCAGATTGTGGTTGTTGCATTGCTATATCAACTGAAAAGGTAACACTCTCATCCTCTATACTTAGGGTCAGTTTCTTACCGAACACGTCTATCATTGCTTTAGCCGTGTTTAAGAATGGTCTTCCTAATATGAGAGGAACTTGAGAATCTTCTTCCATGTCCAAAACAACAAAATCTACTGGAAATACTAAAGTACCAACTTTAACTAGCATGTTCTCCATTATCCCTCTAGGATATTTTATTGATCTATCGGCTAGTTGTATGCTTATTCTGGTTGGTTTCAATTCTCCAAGGTCTAGTTTAGCGTATAGTGAATACGGCATTAGATTTATACTAGCACCTAAGTCTGCCAATGCTTCTATTGAACTAAGACTACCCAGAAAACATGGAATTGTGAAACTTCCTGGATCAGATAATTTTTCTGGTATCTTATTCAACAGCACTGCTGAACAATTAGCATTCATAGTAACAGCCGAGAGTTCTTCCATTTTCTTTCTATTTGAGATTAGATCTTTCAAGAATTTAGCGTATCTAGGCATTCCTGAAATCACATCAATGAAAGGAAGATTTACATTTATTTGTTTAAACATATCCAAGAATTTGGATTGCTCGGCTTCAAGTTTTTCTTTCTTCATTTTACTCGGGTAAGGAAGTGGTGGTTGGTATGGTTTAACATAAGGTTTATCCTTAACTGTGTTATCTTCATTAACCTTTTCAACTACCGGTTCTTTTTCCTTATCTTGATTAGGTTGTGGTTCTTGTGGAGTAGGAATAGCTTCATCAGAAGTTTCAGGTATTTCAGGTGGTTTAAGTGTTGTACCACTTCTTGTGGTAATAGCTTTAGCTGTTTCATTCCGGGGGTTAGCATTTGTATCACTAGGTAGACTTCCCGATTTTCTTTCACCTATTAACCTTGCTAGGTTACTTACTTCTTGTTCCAGATTTTGAATAGAAGCTTGTTGATTTCTAAATACTTGAGCATTTTGTTCATTAGTTTGTTTCTGAGATATGAAAAACTGCGTTTGAGTTTCAACTAGCTTCGTCATCATGTCCTCTAAATTCAGCTTTTTATCATCGGTTTGTTGTGGTGGTTTGTTTTGAAAATTAGGTCTTTGCTGATTGTAAGTATTATTGGATACTTGTTGATTGCTAGGACCTTGTTGGTTGTTGTATGGAATATTTCGGTTATAATTCTGGTTTTGATTGTAAATCGGTCTTGGTGGTTGATAATTATTCTGATAATTATTTCCAGGCCTTTGGTTTATGTATGAAATATTCTCTCTTTGTTCCATTGTTAATTCAATACTGAGACAATCTTTTGTCAAATGTGGTCCTCCACACTGCTCACAACTAATTCGTATTGAGTGAATATCCTTAGTCATCTTTTCCATTCGTCTCTCCACAGCATCTATCTTTGCGGAAATGGAATCTAAGTCATGGCTAGAATTGGCTCTAGCTGCTTTAGATGATCTAACGATATCTTTTTCTTGGTGCCACTCATGTGAGTGGGAAGCAGTGTTATCAATAATTTTGTAAGCATCAGTTTCGGTTTTCTTCATAATAGAACCACCAGCTGCTATATCTATGTCTTTCCTTGTAGTGATGTCGCATCCTTGGTAGAATATTTGTACTATTTGACAAGTGTCTAAACCATGTTGCGGACATCCTCTTAATAACTTTCCATATCTAGTCCACGCCTCATATAGAGTTTCATTTGGTTTCTGTGTGAACGTAACAATTTCTGCTTGAAGTCTTACGGCTTTAGATGCAGGAAAGAATTGTTTAAGAAATTTGTCAACTAAAACATCCCATGTATCGATCGCCCCTTCAGGTAACGATTCCAACCAATCTTTGGCTTCTCCCTTTAAAGTCCAGGGAAATAACATGAGATATATCTGTTCATCCTCCACTTCTCGGATTTTAAATAGTGTGCAGATCCTATTAAAGGTACGTAGATGTTCATTTGGATCTTCCTTCGACTCACCACTAAATTGGCATTGATTAGTCACCATGTGTAGAATTTGTCCTTTGATTTCATAATCTGGCGCATTAATGTCTGGATGAGTAATTGTGTGACCTTGGCCAGTGCGTTTAGCTCTCATTCGGTCTTCCATACTTAAAGGTTCCAGATTCTCCATAATTGAATTTGTTGAATCGGAATCACTAAAGGATTCTGATTTAATGGTTCGTTCCTCAACAATCTTTGTTTGAATGATTGGTGGTTCCGGAGGAAAGTTTAGTGGTTCAGGATCTACGAATCGTTCCTGAATATTCTCCGGATTCTCAATTGTGAGGTCGGGTTCAAAAAATGGATTATCGGAAATTTGAACTGGAGTACTTGGTCGACTGGATGATGATTCTAAAGAAAAATCAACTGCGGTAATATTTGCTAGATGTCTTGATCTAGTTACAGGTGGTGAGCTTACAAAAGGTGGTGAACGTCTTGCTCGGTGCATTCACTGAATATCCTATTAGTTTTTAAAAGGAAAGAAAAATTATAATAAGTTATCCAATCAATAGACTTTTCTGATTTTGCCCACGTTTCGAATAGCCAAAAGATACAGCAGAGGGCAGGATTCGTTTGGTCTCAATATAATTGAGGACTGTTTGGCTCCAATAACCCGGTCCACGTACAAATCCAACTATTACTACGAACCAGAAAATTTTGATGTCTATCAATTTAACCACTTAAAATAAATTTTCGTAATTTTAAGAAATTTAGATAAGAAGTAGAATAAAAATCTATGTCCTAAAAACTAGAATAGCGAGAAATAAGAAAGAAAAAGAGCGCGTCGGAAAAAGGTCGAAAAAGAAAAATGGTTGAAAAATAAAAGGTGACGGAAGAATAAAAAAAACTTATAAAACTTAAAAACACTTGACTAACCTAACCTTATTACTACAACTAACTTAAAATTATAATCGCAAATTGAGATTACTAATTGGAATGATAATTGATACATAGGTAAAAGTCGTCTAAAAATATTAAAGCTTATAGGAAAAACTCAATCCCAAATGGAAATAACTTAAAAAGAAACTAAAACTTAAAAACTGCGTCGCAAAATTCTAAAGCACTTAAATCTTAGTCTAAAGAAAAAGCACTTAAGGAATTCTACGGCAAAGCCTAAAAATCTAGAAGTAAAAATAACTATGGCAAAAACTATGAATTAAAACTAAATATGAGCGAAAAATACAAAAGTTACGCTAAAACGATTAAAAAGGGAAAAAAATATAAAAATATATAAAAAGTTGTAAAAAGTACAATTTTTATAAAAATATTATTTTTATATTATTTATTTATTAACACTCTTAATTTTACAATTTAAATAAACTAATTAAACTAAAAATACAAATTAATAATAAAAACTAAATTAATATATATAATATATAACCCTAATTAGGGTTTAAATATAATAATAATTATTATTATCCGTAATTAATGCAGGCTGCAGTCTGGCGTGTCAGATGGGCTCATGCGATCGCATGAGTCCTCAGTTGCCCAGCCATGCGATCGCATGGGCTAGGGTTTCGGGCCACAGAGTGGGCTGCTACAGTACAGGCCGAATTAATAAATTTTTTTTTTTCTGTTTTTGCTGTAAATTATAAAATATATTTATTAATTAAATAAAACTTATATTTTTACAAAATAAAAAAAATAGAAATAAAGAAACTTTATAAAACTTAAATATTTACCAAACTCTAAAAAAAAATATTTATATTTATATTTTTGTTTTTCTTTTTTATATTTTCGAATATTTAAATCGAATTTTAATAAAAGTAAACTAAAAATCTTTTTTTTTTTTTTTATATTAGCGTTGCGCTTCCGGCGTTTAAGAGATTCCCTGGCAGCGGCGCCAAAAATAACTTGATGTTTCACGAGGTGTATATAAAATACTATTAAATTTTACAAGAAAATACTATTAAATACGATACAATTTTACACAAGATATTTATTTATTTATAGAATGGATATACTTAAACCTTGCTACAACACTTATAGGCAGTGTACCTAATCGTACAGTAGTTTAGTTTTTAGTAAGTCCGGTTCGTTCCACAGGGAATCTTTTTAAACAAAGCTTAACGCTATATTAGTTTACTTTTATAAAAATACAAATATATATATATAAGTAATATTATTATTATAAAGGGGGGTTTTTACTGTTTAATGACCGGTTTGTCAATTTTAAAACTTTAGTCGCAGTTAAAACCAAATGTAAAATAATAAATATAAATACAAGACTTAAATTAAAGCGTAAAGTAAATAACGATAATGAAATTGTGAATAATAAAAGTGCGATAAAATAAACTTGAGATAATTAAAAAGTATGATAATTAAAAGTGCAATTAAATACAATAACAATAAAAATGCGATAATTAGAAGTGCAATTAAATATAAAATAAAGGAAATTAAATATGAAATAAAAGAATTATGCTTATTTAAACTTCCGTAATCATGATGTTTGACGTGTTGATTTTACTTTTATGCCCATGGGTTAATTGTCCTTTGTCCTGGATTATTTAATATGTCCGTCTGGTTTTTGTCCATAACAGTCCATCAGTCATAAATATAAAGTGCGAGTGTCCTCGTCAAATTATCCTTATACCCGAAGTTAAATATTCCAACTAATTGGGGACTTAAACTGTAACAAGATTTTAATACTTTGTTTAATAATTACACCAGGATGTCGACTGAGTATAACCCAAGGTTTTAATATTTTGTTATCAATTATACCAAGTGTCCTTGTACATAATTTCACCCCTGTTTTAATTATTCTAGTGGCTATTAATCCATTCCCGTATCCAGTTAAATGAACGATTATTCGTACATATAAATACCCCACCCATCGTGTCCGATCGAGTGTATATGGTAATTTATAGGGACGCCCAATTGTAAATCTTTATATTAACATTAACAAACTATCATTTAGTTAGACAAATATAAAGCCCATTAATAGCCCATAGTCTAATTTTCACAAGTGTCGTTCTTTTGTCCAAACCCCAATTATGGTACAAAGCCCAATTACCCAATTTTAGTAATTAGCCCAACATCATGATTACTTCGGATTAAATAAGCATAATAATAACTTAGCTACGAGACATTAAATTAAAAAGGTTGAACATAACTTACAATGATTAAAAATAGCGTAGCGTTACACGGACAGAATTTCGACTTACACCCTTACAACATTCGCTAACATACCCTTATTATAAGGATTTAAAATTAAAATTAAAATATAAATTATATATATATATTTACGTATATGAGAGAAGAGAAAGATAGATGATGGATTTTGTGGTGCACCAAAGCTCGATTTTTATAGGCATGTGGGCTGGAACTGGGGCTCATGCGATCGCATGGATTTATGCCTTCCAGGCCATGCGATCGCATGGCCAGCTGGGGAGGCTCATATTTGGTTGTTTTTTTCTGCCGACGGTTTTATAAATAATATAATATATTAAATAATTATAAGAATTATTTAAATATTATATTATATTTATGTGCATAGTTGACTTGTAATTTTAAGTCCGTTGCGTCGAGCGTTGAGAGTTGACTCTGGTCCCGGTTCCGGATTTTCGAACGTCCTTGCGTACAATTTAATATCTTGTACTTTGCGTTTTGAATCTTGTACTCTTGTAATTTCGAGACGTTTCTTATCAATAATTGGAACCTCTTAGATTGTATTTTGTACTTTTGAGCTTTTTGGTCGTTTGCGTCTTCAATTCGTCGAATCTGTCTTTTGTCTTCACCTTTTATTATTTAAGCGAATATCACTTGTAAATAGGACAATTGTAACTAAAAGTTTGTCTTTCTTGAGGAATAATGCTATGAAATATATGTTTGTTTTTAGCATTATCACTCACATTAAAAACCTTCCCATCTTTTGGAGCTGGTTTTTCAGAATTTGTTGATACCATATTAACATTCTCATTCCAAGGATTTACTTCAGTATCACTCGATAGCTTTCCTTGTTCCCTTTCACTCATCATGCTAGCAAGAGTACCTACGTGTTTTTCTAGATTCAAAATGGAAGCTTGTTGAGTTCTTAATGACTGATCAAACCTCTCATTTGTTTGGGTTTGAGATGTAATAAATTGTGTTTGAGATTCCATTAGCTTTGCCATCATTTCTTCCAGATTTGACTTTTTCTCTTCGGTTTGTTGTGGTGGTTTATACAAGATAGGTTTTTGTTGATTGAAAGTGTTGTTTTGAGTTGGTAGGTTATTCGGACCTTGTTGGTTGTACGAGTTATTGTTTGGCCCATTTGGATTGTAAAGAATGTTTTGATTTCGATTGAAGTTTGGCCTTGGCAGTTGATAATTATTTTGATAATTATTTCCCGGCCTTTGGTTCATGTAGGAAACATTCTCACGTTGTTCCATCGTTTGCTCGATGTGACACTCTTTCGTTAAGTGTGGTCCACCGCATTGCTCACAACTGATTCGTATTGCGTGAATATCTTTAGTCATCTTTTCCATTCGTCTCTCGAAAGCATCTATTTTTGTGAAAACGGAATCAAAGTCATGGCTAGAATTGGCTCTAGCCGCTTTAGATGAACGAAAGATATCTTTTTCTTGGTGCCACTCATGTGAGTGGGAGGCAGTGTTATCAATAATTTTGTAAGCTTCAGTTGCAGTTTTCTTCATAATGGAACCACCAGCTGCTATGTCGATGTCTTTTCGTATAGCAACGTTGACACCTTGGTAGAATATTTGCACTATTTGATAAGTGTCTAAACCGTGATGCGGACATCCTCTCAACAACTTTCCAAATCTTGTCCACGCTTCATATAATGTTTCATTTGGCTTTTGTGTGAACGTAACTATTTCTCCTTGAAGTCTCACGGCTTTAGATGCTGGAAAGAATTGTTTAAGAAATTTTTCAACTAAGACATCCCATGTATCAATCGCCCCTTCAGGTAACGATTCTAACCAATCTTTGGCTTCTCCCTTTAAAGTCCAGGGAAATAACATGAGATAGATCTGTTCATCCTCAACTTCTCTGATTTTGAATAGAGTACAGATCATATTAAAGGTTCGAAGATGTTCATTTGGATCTTCTTTTGGCGTACCACTATATTGGCATTGATTAGTTACCATGTGTAGGATTTGTCCTTTGATTTCATAATCTGGTGCATTAACATATGGCTTAATAATGGCGTGTCCTTGGCCCGTACTTGTGGTTCTCATTCGATCTTCCATACTTAAAGGTTCCGTTACTTCTATAATTGAAATTATTGAATACGAATCACTAGAAGATTCTGATTGAACGGTTTGTGGTTCAGGAGGAATGATTAGTGGTTCTGGATCTTGGTATTGTCCTTGAATATCCTCCGGGTTTTCAATTTTGAAGTCGGGTTCAAAAATTGCATTATCAGAAATTTAAATTGGAGTACTTGGTCGACTAGATGACGATTCTAAAGAAAAATCAACGGCGACAATATTGCCTAGATGTCTCGATCGAGTTATAGGTGGTGAACGTATGAAAGGTGGTGAACTTTTTGCTCGGTGCATTCACTGAATATCCTATTAGTTATAAAAGATAAAAAATTATATAAGTTATCAAATTAATAGACTTTTCTGATTTTGCCCACGTTTCGAATAGCCAATAGATGCAGCAGGTAGCCAGGACCCTTTAAATCGAAAGCCCACAACTCGCCACTAACAAATCCAACTATTACTACGAACCAAAAAATTTTGGATGTCTATCAATTTAACCGCTTAAAATAATTTTTCGTTTTGAATTTTTAGAGAAGAAACAGAAAATTCTATGTCCTAAAAACTAGAGCGTCAAGAAATAAGAAAGAAAAAGAGCGCGTCGGAAAACGTCGAAAAATAAAAATCGAAAAAATAAAAATAAGAAAGAAAAACGTCGAAACTTAAAAGTCTAAAAACTAAATCTAAAAAGTTGCGCCTAAAGGTATTAAAGCTTAAAAAGAAATCTATATCCAAAACGACAATAACTTAAAAGGCACTAAAATATATAAACGGCGTCGCAAAATTCTAAAGTACCTAAATCTTAATCTAAAGAAAAAGCACTTAAGGGATTTTACGGCAAAGCCTAAAAATCTAGAAATAAAAAAATAACTACGGCAAAAACTAATCTTAAAATTAATTACGAACGATAAATATACAAATTACAAAATAAACGATTAAAATATACAATTTATAAAAAGATATAAAAAATAATAAAATTACATATTTTTATAAAAATATTATTTTTATATTATTATTTTATAAAAGTATTAATTTATATATTAATAAAACTAATTATAACTTAAAAATACAAAATAAATAAAACTAAAACTAATTAATATAATAATTAACCCTAATTAGGGTTTAATAATAATAATAATTAAAATTATTAACCCTAATCCGTACCAGCAGAGGGATCAGACCTGTCAGACAGGCTCATGTGATCGCATGAGTCTTCTGTTATGAGGCCATGCGATCGCATGGACTGTGGATCCAGGATATAAGTTCGGCTGCTACAGTGTTCGGCCCAGTTCATTTTAATTATATATATTTTTTTTCAGATTTTAATTTTTACAAAATAATAAAAACAAACTTATATTTAAAAAAAATTAAAAATAAAATAAAAATACTTTTTAATTTTATATATTTTAAACGAAATCTTAAAAATATTTATATTTTTATATTTTTTTTTCTTTTTATTATTTTTAACACTTATTATAAATACAAAATATTTTTATGAAATAAGAAATAATATATTTTTACAAAAATATAGTTTTACTAAAATATAGCGTAAAAATATAGCGTTTCGCCGAGTCCCCGGCAGCGGCGCCAAAAACTTGATGTGTGCAGAGGTGTATACGAAATACTATTATTTTTATTACGAAATACGATACAATTTACACAAGTTATTTATTTATTTATATAGATGGGATATACTTAAACCTTGCTACAACACTTATAGGCAGTGTACCTAATCGTAGAGTAGTGTAGTTTTTTTAGTAAGTCTGGTTCGTTCCACAGGGAGCTAGCTGAGTTTAACGCTATATTTTTAACAACTATATTTATATAAAATATATATAATTATATATAGTACTATTATTATAAAAGGGGGTTTTTACCGTTTAATGACCGGTTTGTCGATTTTAAATAAAGCGTAAAGATAAATGACGATAATATAAATGATAGAATTTAAATTGCGATAAAGTAAATTGCAGTAATTAAAATGATAGTAAATAAAGGTACGATGAAATATGAAATAAAAGTATTATGCTTATTTAAACTTCCGTAATCATGATGTTTGACGTTTTGATTAATTGTTACCCGGGTTAATTGTCCTTTGTTCTTGATTATTTGATACCTATTTGGTTTTTGTCCATAATAGTCCATCGGTCATAATTATAAAATGCTCGTCAAATTAACCTTATTCCCGAAGTCAAATATTCTAACTAATTAGGGATTCGAACTGTAACAAGGTTTTAATACTTTGTTTAATGATTACACCAGGTTATCGACTGCGTGTAATCCAAGGTTTTATAACTTTGTTAACAATTACACCAATTATCCTTGTATGTAATCTACCCCTGTTTTAATGAGATATGAATATTAATTTACCCACTTGGTCAGAATGAATAATCAATTACCCAACCCGAATAATTAATTAAATGATCGTAAAAGATGTCGTATAAACGTCACTAAATAGAACATACATAATCATTTTAATAATTATTAGATTAACTAATTTGAAGATAGGTTCGACAGATTCTAATGAGTTGTCATTCGATTAGACAATACCCCCTATCTATTTAATAGTCATAGTCCAATATCCACAAGTGTCGGTCTTTTGTCCAAACCTTAATTATGGTACAAAATCTAATAACCCCGTCTTAATATTTAGTCTAACATCACGATTACTTTGGCTCAAATAAGCATAATAATAACTTAGTTACAAGACATTAATTTAAAAATGAAGAACATAGCTTACAGTGGTGATTAATCGCGTAGCGTTGCACGGACAGAATTTCGACTTAAAACTCGTAAAACATTCTTAAAATAACCTTATTATTATTAACTTAAAATTAAACTTTAAATTTTATATATATATATATATATATATATATATATATATATATATATATATATATATATATATATATATATATACACACACACACATTACATATGAAGGAAAAGAAAAAGGTGTGTCCTAATTCGCTGAAAAACGTTGCAATTTATAGATGTGGCCAGATTCTGATGCCCATGCGATCGCATGGATTTTGTGCCTTCTGGCCATGCGATCGCATGGCCGCCTGGGACAGCTCACATATTTTTGTTTTCTTATTTGCCGACGTTTTATTATATAATATAATATATATATAATTTTAAGAATTATTTATGTATTATATTATATTTATGTGCATAGTTGACTTGTAATTTTAGCCCCGTTGCGTCGCGCGTTGAGAGTTGACTCTGGTCCCGGTTCCGGATTTTCGAACGTCCTTGCGTACTATTTAATATCTTGTACTTTACGTTTCGCGGCTCGTACTCTTGTAATTTTGAGACGTTTCTTATCAATAAATTGAACCACTTGGATTGTACTTTGTACTTTTGAGCTTTTTTGGTCATTTGCATCTTCAAATCGTCGTTTTCTTCTTTTGTCTTCGCACTTATTTATTTAAACGAATATTACATAAAAATAGAACAATTACAACTAAAAGCTTTACATATTGGAAGGATATTGTGCCTAAATATATGTTCATTTGGAGCACTATCAGAAACTAATGCACTAAATTGAAACAGGGTTCTCTTTGTTCAAACAAGTACACTAATCAACCTAGTAACAATAATCAACACCCACAAGAATGGTTCTTAATCAAAACTCATAATTATCATGCATTAATCAAATTAAACATTAAAGTATCATCCAAACACATACGAATATTCAATCTAGACAAACATTAAAGTGCTTAGCCAACAATTATGGCTAAAACCAAAATCACAATAAACAATTAAGAGTATTCATAATAATGATAAGAATAAAACCTAATGAAAATTGTGTTCTTGAATGATATATGGATCGAGACGCGTTTCTGGAATGATTGATGCGTTAGAATGATCTTGGGATTCCCCAAAAATCACCCTTTTTCGTCAAAAAGCTGCTGGAATTCGTCTGGATGCAATAATGAATAATTAGGGTAAAAATTCGGGCTTTAAATACCAAAATCCTGAAGTCGGCTGGAAGTGGAGCGGCACTCCATATATGGAGCGGCGCTCAATATAACTAAATTCTGACTTGTGGATTTCCAAAACCCCTCGAACTATTTTTCCTGCCTACAGGAGCGGCGCTCCACCTTTTTGAGCGGCGCTTCAGGCCCTTTTTGCTGATTTCGGACTGTAAAACTCAGTAAAACCACCCAAACTCGAATCGAACCAATATCTTTCATCCGTTTACATAGAAAATCACTAAAACCATCAAATAACTTCAAATTTCATCTTCTTGGTCTTAGAACTCGAACAGTTATCGAAATATCACCAAATCGTATCCAAAAGGACCAAAATGTGCCCGATATCGCTAAGAAAAACGTGTATTAAATATGCGATATCAAACAACCCACACTAGAGTTTTTCTTGTCCTCAAGCAATTAAGCTCGAAAATAATCTTCTACCATATAATAACTTCTTCAAACATGTATGTAGGACCAAACGAACAACCAACAAACCATTATCTAGCATGAGCACGATTTTGGAGTAAATATCACCCATACCTCCCACTTGCATTCCCCTGAAATTAACTTCCCAATCCTCAAGCAATCAAATATGAACTAAGTAGCTAAATATAGTCTTGAATAGCGTACCAAATAAAATGAGGCAAAGAATCTCGAACCATAATGTAAGTCTTCAAAGTAACCGGGAATCAAGTGGGAGCCAAACACCAAAGATATGACAATCGAACGCATGTGCCAAAAAGAACGCACGGGCTACCCCGCAATTGGTCAAGCCAATGCCTCCCACAGTACCTAACATCGTGAGATGTCGGTAAGAAAATAATGTGCTTAGGAGGATACACATTACGTCCAGATATCATCGATAATCATGAGGTAATCATCTAATCCGTTAAGTCAATCATAAATATTGAAGTTCATCAGGCTTAAAAGTTGATATCTTACCTTTCCGGAGGTTATCCAACTGGGAATCTGATCAATCACAGAATTGTGTATCATGGTGCGCTTCCCATTTGACGAGACAGATCTTCATCATCGAGATAAGTCTGACTACCAGTTTTCCTGTTTGATGTTGAGGCCTGGTAGATTTCCAGTTGATTTTAGCAATGACTTTTCAAGACTTTTCGTCTCCCTACAACTGGTCTGGACTACAACTTCTGAAACAAATCAGCAAGTATGTCGATTTGGAGACTTTACTCCTCGGGTTATATAAAGTGGTCGGGTGCAACATTGTCCTTGTTAGGAGAAACGATGAGGATCGCCCTATTAAAGTTTTCGATCTAGCGCATGGCCCGGTTTTGACCACACGATACAATCACCGTTTATACGGTTGACATCAGCCTTGGTGCAGGTGACCTACGATTGAATTCTTAAAGAATTCGTAGGATTTCACATTCAATGGTAATGAACGTGGTTGGAATTAATTCCAAGTTGCCTACTTCCCACATGACAAGCTTTTCTGCTTGTTTTAAGAAAGGTAGGAAGTAGATACTACCCTTTCGATAAATCCTAAAAACCTTTGGGTGCCATAGCTTTTGGCTATGGGTTGTGTTGTCTAAGCAAACACAAGCACGTAGCTATTGTTCCTAAAAAGGACAACACTGGTGAAGCTCAAGGCTCCACTTCCCACAGCATCACACCATTAGATGATGTAATAATAAAATAGTATACTTTCGGAAGTCTGCTATACCAAGTAACCAAAAGTTTTTGATCTGACACGTGATTCGGTCACAATCACGCTATGCAATCACCGCTCTCTCACGGTTTACACCCGTTTTGGTACAGGTGACCTACTATTGAGTTCCTCGAACTCGTAGGATTTCATGTCCAAGAAAATGAACATGTGGAACAATTTTGGCTTCTTTGAAATCACGAAATATGCCATAAAATACCAAGCCAAATCAAAACCAATTTTCATAACAAAGGTTTTGGCCGAATTTTCAATTGTTTTTCTACTTTTTTTATTTTTAAACTAACTTTTCTATTTTTTTTTTTCTAATTTTTCAAATTTTTTTTTTACGACCAAAACCCGTGAAACGTCAAGTCTTTTTAGATTAAAACTACTATGATGATGATTCCATTAACAACCAACCCGGAAGATTTTACATCCCCCACCCCACACTTGAGATCCAGTAATGTCCCCATCACTTGAGATCAAAAATAGATTAAAATCGAAAAGGGTTATGTGAGAAGAAAATATAAAAACTTATCGAGCTTAACCACTGATCGCGGAATGCCAGTGACAGATGGCGCTGAACTGACTGCCAGCATAAGAACATCGTCCATTCCCGACCATCACACCAATATCATCAATCATGCAGTTTTGCTGAACTTAATGCCAGACTTGAAAAATCGTTTCACCAACAAACCTAAGAAAAGAAAAACAAACGAACTACATAAACAGGACAAGGTGGCACCACCCGATGCCTAAACGCCTTGCCCCCAAATTAAGTTTTAAAGTACATAAGCAGAATACATAATTATCCAAATACAGACCAACGAAAAGGAAATAGTTTTAAACAAATTACAACAAAAATATGCGCAACAAATCATTCTCACGGCCATAAATCTCTGGAAGGGTCCCAATCCACACCATTGGTGTCTTGGCAAGCCTGGTACAGATCATATGATGGATCCGGCCTCGGGGGAGTAACAGATGTATAATCAGGGATGATAGTCCGCGTCGGAATGTAAGATTCCAGATTCTGACGCATCTGTCTCTGAACTTGCCTCTGATGCATCTCCCACTGATTGTGAGCCCGAATCCCCCTCACATCATACTTGACCATATCAACAAGCTCACCCAGGTTACCAACATCTGTTCCAAACCGCCCAAGCGCTGTGTTAATCAATGCATAACTGTTCTCATGCCAAACCCTCATATCGTCATTATGCCTGCGTTGCTCTTCCAACATCCTCTGGTTATGCTCAACCTTTGCATTATACGCTGACCGACTATCCCGATACTATATATGCATCCCATCTACAATGTTAACCAGAGAATCCCATCTTTCTTCACTGAGGGACCACGTACACGGTACGTTTGCACTTGAACTGCCTGCTTCATAAGTGGATCGACTACCACCACGCCCGCGACCACGTCCAGTGAAGCAACCCGTCCTAATCCATAAGGACGAATAAGATAACATATGATTCCATTGCGAGGTATTTGACCTCTATATGATACATTTTTCAAACATTGCATTCGTTTTTAAAGACAAACTTTCATTACATTGAAAGTTGACGGCATGCATACCATTTCATAATATATCCAACTATAATTGACTTAATAATAATCTTGATGAACTCAACGACTCGAATGCAACGTCTTTTGAAATATGTCATGAATGACTCCAAGTAATATCTCTAAAATGAGCAAATGCACAGCGGAAGATTTCTTTCATACTTGAGAATAAACATGCTTTCAAGTGTCAACCAAAAGGTTGGTGAGTTCATTAGTTTATCATAAATAATCATTTCATAATTTTAATAGACCACATGATTTCATATTTCCATTTCTCATAAACATACGTCCCATGCATAGAGACAAAAATCATTCATATGGATTGAACACCTGGTAACCGACATTAACAAGATGCATATAAGAATATCCCCTATCATTCCGGGAAATCCTTCGGAGATGATAAAACAACATCGAAGTACTAAAGCATTCACTCCAACGGATGGGGTTCGTTAGGCCCAATAGATCTATCTTTAGGATTCGCGTCAATTAGTAGATCGGTTTACTAATTCTTAGGTTACCAAGCAAAAAGGGGCATATTCGGCTTCGATCATTCACCCATATAATGTAGTTTCAATTACTTGTGTCTATTTCGTAAAACATTTATAAAAAAATTGCGCATGTATTCTCAGCCCAAAAATATAAAGGGTAAAAAGGCAAATGAAACTCACAATAATGTATTTTGTAGTAAAAATACATATGACGATATTGAACAATGCAGGGTTGGCCTCGAATTCACGAACCTATATCATTCATATATGTATTAAAACGTATACTTGTAATCGAAAAAAATATACATATTATTATTAGTGATATAATTTTTATATCAATAACTTATTTATTTCATTATTAATATATATTCATTTTATATATGTAAAAATATAAATTTTGTTATGTTATATGTACTAAATATATTTATATATGTATATGTATTATTTGTTTGTTAAAATAGTATTATACTAAGATAACATTAGTAGTGATAAAAATAATTATACTAATGGTATTACTAATATTAATTAATAATGATGATAACGGTATTTTTTAATAAATTGAATAATTTAGTAATAAAGGTCATGAAAATGTTAATTTTTGATAATAATACTTAGTTCCTAATAATAATAATTATTATATAAATATCTATTTTGTTAATATTGATAATAAGTATAACTATAACCATACTAATAATCATGTTATCAATAATAATGATTTTACTACTAATACTTTTACAATAATATTAATATTCTTAATCTTAATAATAATCAAAATACTAATACTAATAATAACAATAATAATCAAAAATCATATTAATAATAATGATGTTAACAATTATAATAATAATCATTATAACAATAAAAATAATAATAATAATAATAATAATAATAATAATAATAATAATAATAATAATAATAATAATAATAATAATAATAATAATAATAGTAATAATAATAATAATAACAATAACAATGATAAAAATAAAAATAAAATAAGAGTGTTACCCTTAAAAGAGCTTTTCTAAAAAAAAAAATTCGCCATAAACCGGGTTCGAACCCAAGACCTCTCGAAACCCAACACATTCTCCCAATCAACTGAACCACACTGCTTTTCTGTTAATATCGGATTTTAATTGCGTTTAACCCTTAAACCGTAATCATCTTCTTCCTCACAACTCAAAATCAAAATCGATCCAAAAATCAAACCCACATAATATCCATCATAAAAACATATATTAGTGATGAATTGGATTGAAAAAAAAATAATAATAAAAAAATATGAAAGATAGGTTGCTGTGCGACGGTTGAAACCAAAAAAAAATATAATGCTTTTCGATCTTAATTGCTTTATAGCTAAAGACTATAACATGAAGTAGTTTAGTAATCACATATAGAAACTATGGGAATCATCAATTTACCTTGAAACACACACACGAATTTGAATTTCGCGATGAACGATTCGTTTGACTTTTTGAAACCAAACTTTGACTCGAAAATTGATATTCGATATGATGAATTGGGCTTTGAAATTTTTCAGAAAGTTTTCTAAAGAGATTCCTAACAACTCTGCAATTCTAGATTTTAACAATTCTTTCGGTTTCGATTTTTGAATAAAAAGTATGAAACAGGGGTATAATAAACTGTAAAAAGAGAAAAAAAAATTAAATCAAGCAATTTAGTTTAATTCAGTAATTTGAAGTAATTGCAAATGATAATTGATCGTGATGATAAAACGTCTTATAGCGTGAATAATTGATCCTTGTAGCAAAGAATTCGACAGAAGCAATTCGGTAGTACATAAAATAAATAAAAAAATAAAAAGTTGAATAAGACTTATAACAGCTTTTGTTTGAGAATGATCATTTGGATTTTTGCAGCCAACAAACGAATATTGAAGAGAAAATTGGGACTAGATTCGTGATGCCAAACTGGTCAGATCAAATTCCATGTTTAATTAATTAACATTAATAATTAATATTAATAATAATAATACTTTAATATATATATATATATATATATATATATATATATATATATAAAATATATTCTAATTCTAATAATAATAATAACAGAATTAATAATAATACTCTTAATGATAATAATATCAAAATAATAATAATTGAGATCAAGATTATTTTTTTTATTACTAGTTATAATATTAATGTTATTAGAAATGATAACTTATAAAAAAATGATAGCTTATAATTATAACAATGATTTTTAATGTTAATAGTAGTTATAAAAGTAATAATATTAATAAGAAAAATAGTATTAATAACAATAACACAAACATTTATATATGACAAACTTCATATCTATATGTTATATATCTTAACATAATGTTATCAATAATACTAATGTTGATTTTAACTATTGAAAATACTATAACAATTATATTTTGACTTTAATTATATTTTATATAATAAGATTATATCTTATTAATCATATAATATTTATTGATTATTTATAATATCTTATATTGAATATTAATGTTAGATATCTTTTAGTGTATTTTACATTATACATATAATAATGATTATATGTAGAAAATATATATAATATATATTCATCATACTTATATATATATATATATATATATATATATATATATATATATATATATATATATATATACACATATATGTATATATATAGATTTCTAGTAATATCATATATTAATTATTCACAAAATTACTTAACTCATATAGATTTAGATTTCAAATTAATACATATATATATATATATATATATATATATATATATATATATATATATATATATATATATATATATATATATATATATATATATATATATATATATATATATATATATATATATATATATAACTAGTGGTTCGTGAATCGTTGGGAATAATCGAAGGTGAAATGAATCAATGTAAACAGTTCCAAAATTTTTGAGACTCAAACTAACAGACTTTGCTTATCGTGTCGAAATCATATAAAGTTTAAGTTTAAATTTAGTCAGAAATTTTCGGGTCATCACATCCAGCACCGCCACCTGGTTGTTGTTGTTCATCATCCCACAAAACCCAACCTGTTGGACCTCTTCTGATAAATTCAGCTTTTGAGAAAAATAGAATATTAGTGGGCATCGCCTCAACCCCCGACATATCACACCTATTAGTCGGGACTGAAAATGCCCGAGCAAACCTAGTAACCAAATCCCTACCTAACAACGGGCGTTCTATTCGTTTATCCATTCCAATCTCTTGCAACCACACTCCTAACATACAAGGGACATCAATTCGCTCTCTCGATTTAATCTGCTGTAGAATCCAAAGATCCCGTCGCTGAATCTTATTCGCATTTCCTCTAGCCATGAACATATGAGCAATCATCTTGAAAATCATTCGGTCCTCCGGAAGTCGAAGCATTGACTGAACACTTTTCATGACCCGTCCTAATCCATCCGGACGAAGTCCGTATCGATTATAAACGATTCACAATAGTTGATTACATCGTGAGGTACTTAACCTCTATATGATACATTTTACAAACATTGCATTCGTTTTTAAAAGACAAACTTTCATTACATCGACAGTTAACGGCATGCATAACATTTCGTAATATATCCAACTATAATTGACTTAATAATAATCTTGATGAACTCAATGACTCGAATGCAACGTCTTTTGAAATATGTCATGAATGACTCCAAATAATATCTCTAGAATGAGCAAATGCACAGCGGAAGATTTCTTTCATACCTGAGAATAAACATGCTTTCAAGTGTCAACCAAAAGGCTGGTGAGTTCATAGGTTTATCATAAAACAATAAAATTCATCATTTTGATAGACCATAAAATTTAAATCCTGCATGGTACAAATGGGCCCGAATCCTATACCCACCTGTAATGTACATGCGATATCTTTTAAATACATTACACATTTCTCGTGTACGAAATCATCTTTCATAAATCTTAGTAACCGTACACATATCTTGTGCACAAAAAATAACATACACATAACCTGTGTATAAAATCATTCTCTCGATACATAACATTCACTTTTCATTGCTTTCAAAACTTGGCTTGGTAACCGACCTTAACATATAATGCGTATAATAATATCCCCAAAACTGAACATCTCATCTGTATAATAATCATATAAATTTCGAAGTACTAAACACCACGCCCACTAGCCCTTCCGTCTAGTGAACATTCTGGATGGGGGTGTTAAACCCGGTAGCTACCTTTAGGATTCGCGTCAATTAGGCGTGCACTAATTCTCAAAATTAGTGATGTTCCCTAATTCTTAGGTTACCAAGCAATAATAATCAGGGGAAAATATTCATATCAATTGTGGCAATTATCACGTACACATAATTCAATGGTGGCAATTATCACGTCCACATAATTCATTCGAGGAATGTTTTGCTTGTGTCTATCTCGTCAAACATTTATAAAAGCATTTCATGTATTCGCAGTTCAAAATGTATTTCAAAAGCATTTAATAAAGTAGTTATAAAAGTAGTGCATGTATTCTTAGTCCCAAAAATGTAAAGAGTAAAAAAGGGAATCAAATGAACTCACCATACTGTATTTTGTAGTAAAAATACATATGACGTCATTTAACAAGTGTAGGGTTGACCTCAGATTCACGAACCTATATCATGTATATATATATTAACACATTATAATATAAATCAACTAAGTTTATATATATTCTGTTATGTATTAAGATTAATATTCTTATGTATAATTTCATTAGTACTTATAATACTTTATGATACTTATTTGATATTTAATTAATGTTACACCAATAATATTAGTTAAAGTAAAATTTTATGTAATATTAGTATACTTTATATATTTTTATATAAATATCTTTGTTTGCAAAATTAATAATTTTTAATAATAGTAGCTTAAGGATAATGATAATAGTGATAGTAATAATAGTAATAATAAAATGAAAATTTTAATAATGACAATTTTAATAAAGATAATAACATTAATAATAATGTTATATGATAGTTTTTAATAATAAAAATGCTACAATAATAATAATACTAATAAAATAATAATAATTATAAATTACTACCTTAAGAGTATAAGCTCCAAAAATAAAACTGTCCTTGCCAAGACTCGAACCCACGATCTCCCGCCCACCCATCAACACCCCTTACCAATGCTCCGTCTCTATTTTTCTGTTATACTCTAACTTTATATTTATATATATCCCGTAATTAACTGTTTCCATCTCCTTTTTCTTAACAAATTCGACCCAAACATTCTTTTGGCCCAAATAGTTTCACAAGCCCCAACAACAAATAGTTATAACTCGGCCCAACAGTTCATGATCCATGAACTGATTTTTGAAGGGTTCGGTTTTAAAAAAAAATGAACAGGAATTGGAACAGAGACTAGGCAAACTTCAGCTCATTATCATTGTACCATCATTAACTTATCATGATCCATACCATATCATCATCATCACAGTCCCTCATCATCATCATACCATACTCGAATCTTTTATGTTTTATCATAATCGCGTCTTTATTATACGGTATCATATCATCAACTCATCTGATCATGTACATCATAACCATTATGACCATTATCATCTCATAAGATAGCATCATCATATACATCATGATTCATGTTATCTTCATCATAATATAATCATAATCTCATGATCCCATCATCATCAATATTACTTTTAACAACCCTCACCAAATCCGTATACTTTATTATATCAGCGAATCACCATGCGTTTAAAAAAAATAATAATCAATTATTGGTCCATGTTCGTCGATCATGGAACGTGCTTGGTTCCACTTGTACTATTTAAACACGTTGTATATTTTTAAATATATCTAGCTGTGTAAAGTAAGTAGGTCGATAGGAATAAAGGGATTATTGAGCTGGCACTTTTAAACAGAAAGTATAGCATGCAATTTAAATAACACAAGTGGGTTACTTGGGTGTCGGCCACAAGGGAAAGAGGAAAGGACGTGCCATCATATCGTAAAATCGATTGACATGGATCTTTTTATATGATACATAACAATTATTGTAAAACAAGTGGTTTAATGGTTAAGGGTTGTAGAAATAACCACTGGATTAGAGTAGCAACGAATTATCAAGTGTTGTGAGGTGTTTGGTTTTATCGAGTCTCCAACAGGAAGAGAAGGTAACTGCAACAGTCGTATATGATTGCTCCCATCACCTTCCTTTTTCTTTAAATTCAATTACAATTCACAAGTGAGGTTACTTGCTCTTAAAGTGTCATGTGATGAAGAAGATAGAAAGAAACATAAAATCAACCGTAGCAATCCATGGTGGTTTGATTGTTGAAGATGGTGTTGGAAGACGTTTGTAGAGTGGCGGTTTTAGTAGTTTATGGGTGATCATGTTTGGTTCGTTCGTGGGTTCAAAACAGAAATAAGTAGCAGTATTCGAGCATAGTTTTCAATAGCCAACACAAATTGTTTACTTGGATGTGTGTGTGGAACAGGATGCAATCATAAGAATAGTAGCAACAACTTTGATAACTGTTGGTTTGTAATCAAGTAATAGGCCAAGATTATCGTTCCAATTACATAGAAGAAGGCTGATAATGCCAAAAACGAACATATATTTCATAGCATTATTCCTCAAGAAAGACAAGCTTTTAGTTGCAATTGTTCTATTTACAAATGATATTCGTTTAAATAATAAAAGGTGAAGACAAAAGACAGATTCGATGAATTAAAGACGCAAACGACCAAAAAGCTTAAAAGTACAAAATACAATCAAAGAGGTTCCAATTATTGATAAGTAACGTCTCGAAATTACAAGAGTACAAGATTCAAAATGCAAAGTACAAGATATTAAATTGTACGCAAGGACGTTCGAAAATCCGGAACCGGGACATGAGTTAACTCTCAACGCTCGACGCAACGGACTAAAAATTACAAGTCAACTATGTACATAAATATAATATAATATTTAAATAATTCTTATAATTATTTATATATTATATAAATAATAAAAATCCGTCGGCAAGAAAGACTCCAAAGTTGGTGAGCTGCATTTTCAAACTCCGCGACTCGCGGAGTTTGAAGGCAAAAAAAGCCGCGAGTCGCGGAGTACCCCTGAACTCAATTCCCTATAAAGCCAACCGAATTCTGATCATTTTCATCATCCATAATCTATCTCACTCTCAATATATACGTAAATATATATATATAATTTATATTTTAATTTTAATTTTAAATTCTAATAATAAGGGTATGTTAGCAAATGTTGTAAGGGTGTAAGTCGAAATTCTGTCCGTGTAACGCTACGCTATTTTTAATCATTGTAAGTTATGTTCAACCTTTTTAATTTAATGTCTCGTAGCTAAGTTATTATTATGCTTATTTAATCCGAAGTAATCATGATGTTGGGCTAATTACTAAAATTGGGTAATTGAGCTTTGTACCATAATTGGGGTTTGGACAAAAGAACGACACTTGTGGAAACTAGACTATGGGCTATTAATGGGCTTTATATTTGTTTAACTAAATGATAGTTTGTTAATTTTAATATAAAGATTTACAATTGGACGTCCCTATAAATAACCATATACACTCAATCGGACACGATGGGCGGGGTATTTATATGTACGAATAATCGTTCATTTAACCGGACACGGGAATGGATTAATAGCCACTAGAATAATTAAAACAGGGGTGAAATTACATTCAAGGGTAATTGGTGTAATTGTTAACAAAGTAGTAAAACCTTGGTTTACACGCAGTCGATAACCTGGTGTATTCATTAAACAAAGTATTAAAACCTTGTTACAATTCGAATCCCCAATTAGTTGGAATATTTAACTTCGGGTATAAGGATAATTTGACGAGGACACTCGCACTTTATATTTATGACTGATGGACTGTTATGGACAAAAACCAGACGGACATATTAAATAATCCAGGACAAAGGACAATTAACCCATGGGCATAAAACTAAAATCAACACGTCAAACATCATGATTACGGAAGTTTAAATAAGCATAATTATTTTATTTCATATTTATTTCCTTTATTTTATATTTAATTGCACTTCTAATTATCGCATTTTATTTATTGTTATTGTATTTAATTGCACTTTTAATTATCGTACTTTTTAATTATCGCAAGTTTATTTTATCGCACTTTTATTCGCAATTTCATTATCATTATTTACTTTACGCTTTAAATTAAGTCTTGTATTTATTTATTATTTTACACTTGGTTTTAACTGCGACTAAAGTTTTAAAATCGACAAACCGGTCATTAAACGGTAAAAACCCCCCTTTATAATAATAATATTACTTATATATATATATTTGTATTTTTATAAAAGTAAACTAATATAGCGTTAAGCTTTGTTTAAAGATTTTCCCTGTGGAACGAACCGGACTTACTAAAAACTACACTACTGTACGATTAGGTACACTGCCTATAAGTGTTGTAGCAAGGTTTAAGTATATCCATTCTCTAAATAAATAAATATCTTGTGTAAAATTGTATCGTATTTAATAGTATTTTCTTGTAAAAATTAATAGTATTTTATACCCCTCTGCTAAAACATCAAGTTATTTTTGGCGCCGCTGCCGGGGACAATCTAGCTTAAAAGCCGGAAGCGCAACGCTAAATAAAAAAAATAAAAAATTTTAGTTTACTTTTATTAAAATTCGTTTTTATAAAAATACGTTTTAAATATTCGAAAATATAAAAAGAAAAACAAAAATATAAGTATTTTTAAGATTTTGTTAAATACTTAAGTTTTATAAAGTTTCTTTATTTTTATATAAGTTTTATTTAAGTATTTTGTTTTTATTTAAAACATAAAAATAAAAAAAATAAAAAAAAACGCGTCAAGTTTTAAACTGTACCAGAGTTGAATTTTGGAACCCCGCGACTCGCGAAGTTTGCAGCCTCGACTACCGTAACTCGCGGAGCTACCCTGACAACGACAGAAACCCTAATCTGCATTTAATTACGGAGTAATTATTAATTATTATTATTATTAACCCTAAATAATTATTATTATTATAATTAGTTTTATTTTAAAGTTTCTTTTTATTTAATTTGTTTTATTTAGTTAAATTAGTTTAATTAAATTGTAAAATTAATAGTTTTAATAAATAAATAATATAAAAATAATATTTTTATAAAATTTGTACTTTTTACAACTTTTTGTATATTTTTATATTTTGTCCATTTTTAATTGTTTTAGCGTAATATTTGTATTTTTCGCTCATATTTAGTTTTAAACTTAGTTTTTGCCATAGTTATTTTTACTTCTAGATTTTTAGGCTTTGCCGTAGAATTCCTTAAGTGCTTTTTCTTTAGACTAAGATTTAGGTACTTTAGAACTTTGCGACGCTTTTTTAAGTTTTAGTTTCTTTTTAAGTTATTTCCATTTGGGATATAGTTTTTCCTGTAAGCTTTAATATTTTTAGACGACTTTTACCAATGTATCAATTATCATTCCAATTAGTAATCTCAATTTGCGATTATAATTTTAAGTTAGTTGTAGTAATAAGGTTAGGTTAGTCAAGTATTTTTAAGTTTTATAAGTTTCTTTTATTTTTTCGTCACCTTTTATTTTTCAACCATTTTTCTTTTTCGACCTTTTTCGACACGCTCTTTTTCTTTCTTATTTCTCGCTATTCTAGTTTTTAGGACATAGATTTTTATTCTACTTCTTATCTAAATTTCTTAAAATTACGAAAATTTATTTTAAGTGGTTAAATTGATAGACATCAAAATTTTCTGGTTCGTAGTAATAGTTGGATTTGTATGTGGACCGGGTTATTGGAGCCAAACAGTCCTCAATTATATTGAGACCAAACGAATCCTGCCCCTCTGCTGCATCTTTTGGCTATTCGAAACGTGGGCAAAATCAGAAAAGTCTATTGATTGGATAACTTATTATAATTTTTCTTTCCTTTTAAAAACTAATAGGATATTCAGTGAATGCACCGAGCAAGACGTTCACCACCTGTAACTAGATCAAGACATTTAGCAAATATTATTGCCGTTGATTTTTCTTTAGAATCGTCATCCAGTCGACCAAGTACTCCAGTTCAAATTTCCGATAATCCATTTTTAGAACCCGACCTCACAATTGAGAATCCGGAGAATATTCAGGAACGATTCGTAGATCCTGAACCACTAAATTTTCCTCCAGAACCACCAATCATTCAAACAGAGATTGTTTTGGAACGAACCATTAAATCAGAATCCTCTAGTGATTCCGATTCAACAAATTCAATTATGGAGAATCTGGAACCTTTAAGTATGGAAGACCGAATGAGAGCTAAACGCACTGGCCAAGGTCACGCAATTACTCATCCAGACATTAATGCGCCAGATTATGAAATCAAAGGACAAATTCTACACATGGTGACTAATCAATGCCAATTTAGTGGTGCACCGAAGGAAGATCCAAATGAACATCTACGTACCTTTAATAGGATCTGCACACTATTTAAAATCCGAGAAGTGGAGGATGAACAGATATATCTCATGTTATTTCCCTGGACTTTAAAGGGAGAAGCCAAAGATTGGTTGGAATCGTTACCTGAAGGGGCGATTGATACATGGGACGTTTTAGTTGAAAAATTTCTTAAACAATTCTTTCCTGCATCTAAAGCCGTAAGACTTCAAGGAGAAATTGTTACATTCACACAGAAGCCGAATGAAACTCTATATGAGGCGTGGACTAGATTTGGAAAGTTATTGAGAGGATGTCCGCAACATGGTTTAGACACCTGTCAAATAGTGCAAATATTCTACCAAGGATGCGACATCACTACAAGGAAAGACATAGATATAGCAGCTGGTGGTTCTATTATGAAGAAAACCGAAACTGATGCTTACAAAATTATTGATAACACTGCTTCCCACTCACATGAGTGGCACCAAGAAAAAGATATCGTTAGATCATCTAAAGTAGCTAGAGCCGATTCTAGCCATGACTTAGATTCCATTTCCGCAAAGATAGATGTTATGGAGAGACGAATGGAAAAGATGACTAAAGATATTCACTCAATACAAATTAGTTGTGAGCAGTGTGGAGGACCACATTTGACAAAAGATTGTCTCAGTATTGAATTAACAATGGAACAAAGAGAGAATATTTCATACATAAACCAAAGGCCTGGAAATAATTATCAGAATAATTATCAACCGCCAAGATCGATTTACAATCAAAACCAGAATTATAATCAAAATATTCCATACAACAACCAACAAGGTCCTAGCAATCAACAAGTATTCAATAATACTTACAACCATCAAAGACCTAATTTTCAAAACAAACCACCACAACAAACCGATGATAAAAAGCCGAATTTAGAAGATATGATGACGAAGCTAGTTGAAACTTAAACGCAGTTTTTCACATCTCAAAAACAAACTAATGAACAAAATGCTCAAGCATTTAGAAATCAACAAGCTTCTATTCAAAACTTGGAACAAGAAGTAAGTAACCTAGCAAGATTAATAGGTGAAAGAAAATCGGGAAGTCTACCTAGTGATACAAATTCTAACCCCCGGAATGAAACAGCTAAAGCCATTACCACAAGAATTGGTACAACACTTAAACCACCTGAAATACCTGTAACTTCTGATGAAGCTATTCCTACTCCACAAGAACCACAACCTAATCAAGATAAGGAAAAAGAACCGGTAATTGAAAAGATTAATGAAGATAACACAGTTAAGGCTAAACCTTATGTTAAACCATACCAACCACCACTTCCTTACCCGAGTAAAATGAAGAAAGAGAAACTTGAAACCGAGTATTCCAAATTCTTGGATATGTTTAAACAGATAAATGTAAATCTTCCTTTCATTGATGTGATTTCAGGAATGCCTAGATATGCTAAATTCTTGAAAGATCTAATCTCAAATAGAAAGAAAATGGAAGAACTCTCGGCTGTTACCATGAATGCTAATTGCTCAGCAGTGCTGCTGTTGAATAAGATACCAGAAAAATTATCTGATCCAGGAAGTTTCACAATTCCATGTTTTCTGGGAAGTCTTAATTCAATAGAAGCATTGGCAGACTTAGGTGCTAGTATAAATCTAATGCCGTATTCACTATACGCTAAACTAGACCTTGGAGAATTGAAACCAACCAGAATAAGCATACAACTAGCCGATAGATCAATAAAATATCCTAGAGGGAAAATGGAGAATATGCTAGTTAAAGTTGGTACTTTAGTATTTCCAGTAGATTTTGTTGTTCTGGACATGGAAGAAGATTCTCAAGTTCCTCTCATATTAGGAAGACCATTCTTAAACACGGCTAAAGCAATGATAGACGTGTTCGGTAAGAAATTGACCCTAAGTATAGAGGATGAGAGTGTTACCTTTTCAGTTGATAGAGCAATGCAACAACCACAATCTGCAGATGATACATGTTATTATATTCAAACCATAGATGCACATGCAGAATTATTAGAAGAATTTCCAGAATTACAAGGAACAGGAGAATGTTCTTTAGGAGAAGGTAATGAACCAATTGATGAAGCTGAAATGTTAGCTACACTTATAGCTAATGGATATGAACCAACAACAGAAGAAATTCAAATGCTAAAAGAAGAAGACAGATATCGATACAAATCATCGATAGAAGAACCTCCGAAATTAGAGTTAAAGCCACTTCCAAACCATTTGGAATACGCTTATTTACATGGTGAATCTGAATTACCTGTAATAATATCGTCTTCTCTTACTGAAAATGAGAAATCACAACTCATTTCTGTGTTGAAAGCTCATAAACCAGCCATTGCATGGAAGATTCATGATATTAAAGGAATAAGTCCTTCGTATTGCACACATAAAATCCTTATGGAAGAAGGTCATAAAACGTAAGTGCAACGCCAACGAAGACTAAATCCTAATATGCAAGATGTAGTTAAAAAAGAAATTATTAAACTGCTAGACGCGGGTCTAATTTATCCAATTTCTGATAGTCCATGGGTAAGCCCAGTTCAATGCATACCTAAGAAGGGTGGCATGACTGTCATTACAAATGAGAAAAATGAGCTTATTCCTACTAGGACTGTAACAGGATGGCGTGTATGTATTGATTATAGAAAATTAAATGACGCCACCAGAAAAGATCACTTTCCCTTACCTTTTATAGATCAAATGTTGGAAAGATTAGCCGGAAATAGTTACTATTGTTTTCTAGATGGATTTTCCGGATATTTTCAAATTCCAATAGCACCTGAAGATCAAGAGAAAACCACATTCACGTGCCCTTATGGTACTTTTGCTTACAAACGCATGCCATTTGGAAATTGTAACGCCCCTGCAACCTTTCAAAGGTGTATGATGGCGATTTTTCACGACATGATAGAAGAATGCATGGAAGTTTTCATGGATGACTTTTCAGTCTTCGGTGATACATTTGAATCATGTCTAGCTAATCTTGAACGAATGCTTATTAGATGCGAACAATCAAATCTAGTACTTAATTGGGAGAAATGCCATTTTATGGTTAAAGAAGGCATCGTTCTTGGTCATAAAATTTCAAAAGAAGGAATTGAAGTGGATAGAGCTAAAGTAGATGTAATTGCTAAACTTCCACATCCCACCAATGTTCGAGGAGTTAGGAGTTTTCTAGGGCATGCCGGTTTTTACCGACGTTTCATAAAAGATTTTTCTAAAATTGCCACTCCTATGAATAAACTCCTAGAAAAAGATGCTCCATTCATCTTTTCAGATGAGTGTATCAAATCTTTTAATATTCTTAAAGAGAAACTCACTAATGCGCCGATCATGATAACACCAAATTGGAATCTACCATTTGAATTAATGTGCGATGCAAGTGATTTTGCAATGGGAGCCGTTTTAGGACAAAGGATTGAAAAACGATTTCAACCTATATATTATGCTAGTAAGACGTTACAAGGAGCACAAACGAACTATACAACTACTGAAAAAGAACTCCTTGCTATTGTCTTTGCTTTTGACAAATTTCGATCATATCTCGTTCTAGCAAAAACGGTGGTCTATACCGACCATTCTGCTCTTAGATACCTATTTTCGAAACAAGATGCTAAACCAAGATTAATCCGTTGGATCTTACTCTTACAAGAGTTTGATATTGAAATCCGAGATAAAAGAGGAGCAGAAAATCTCGCCGCTGATCATCTTTCTCGTCTTGAAAATCCTGAGTTAGAAGTTCTAAATGAATCGGCCATACAAGACAACTTTCCTGATGAATATCTATTGAAGATAGATTATAAAGAAATTCCATGGTTTGCAGACTATGCAAACTACTTAGTTTGTGGATTCCTTGAAAAAGGATTATCGTACCAAAAACGAAAGAAATTCTTCAGTGATATAAAACACTATTTTTGGGAAGATCCACATCTGTTTAAAAGTTGTCCCGATGGAATAATACGCCAATGTGTATTCGGAGATGAAGCCAGTAAAATATTAAACCATTGTCACACAGGACCAACAGGAGGGCATTATGGGCCTCAACTAACAGTAAGAAAAGTTTATGATGCTGGATTCTATTGGCCTACAATTTACAAAGACGTACACCTTCTTTGCAAATCCTGTGATGCTTGTCAAAGGGCCGGAAAAATAAGTCAACGTGATGAAATGCCACAAAATGTCATCCAAGTATGTGAAGTATTTGACATTTGGGGTATTGACTTTATGGGTCCATTTCCAAAATCTCATAATAATCTATATATACTCGTAGCTATTGATTATGTATCTAAATGGGCGGAAGCACAAGCTCTCCCAACTAACGATGCACGAGTTGTAGTCAACTTTTTAAAACGTCTTTTTGCAAGGTTTGGAACACCGAAAGCTTTAATAAGTGATCGGAGTACTCATTTCTGTAATAATCAACTTGAGAAAGTTCTTAAAAGATATGGAGCAACTCATAAAATCTCCACCGCATATCATCCACAAACAAGTGGACAAGTTGAAAATACCAACCGAGCTTTAAAACATATTCTAGAGAAAACCGTAGGATCAAATCCGAAGGAATGGTCCATTAAATTGGAGGATGCACTCTGGGCTTTTAGAACAGCCTACAAAACTCCAATTGGAACCACACCTTTTAGACTTGTTTATGGAAAAGCATGTCATCTTCCAGTAGAAATTGAACACAAAGCATTTTGGGCTTTGAAGACATGTAATCTTGATTTACATGAAGCTGGACGCCTACGATTAAATCAATTAAACGAATTAGAAGAATTAAGACATGAAGCATACAAAAATTCGTTAATCTATAAAGAAAGAACGAAGAAATGGCATGATAAAAAAATCAGAAGTTCAAAAGAATTTAAAGAAGGAGACAGAGTTCTTCTTTTCAATTCACGATTCAAGCTATTTCCTGGAAAATTGAAATCAAGATGGTCTGGACCATTCATAGTCAAAAGAGTTTTCTCATACGGAACGATAGAATTAATAAATTCAAATGGGATTGAATTTAAAGTTAATGGTCACAGAGTTAAACATTACATACATGGTCCGATGGAAGAAGACAATGAAGTTAATCACAATTTCGATACCACAGCTAACTAAGTGTGGGGAGAATCAAGTCTTTAAAGGATAATATGTATTTCTGTTAGAGTTAGATTGTCTGTTTTCGTGTAGTTCTCGAAAATGGAACCCGAATGGTCTTTCCCTAGCAGACCCTAAAGAACTAGTCTTCTCCCCCCATTCTGAATTTTTATTTTTTTTAGGAAATGAAGACTGCCTGTGAACTAAACCATGGTCTAATGCTACACGCTTTGATCACTAAACGTAATAATGACACAGTACCGAGTGAAATAGTATCAGTAATCAGAGAAAGATTGGACGGAGTTAGAAAAGAATCCAGATGCGAAGATAATAAGTTACAATTTGGTAAAGGAAAATCAAAATCCGCAGCGAAAAGAAGAGCACGACACCTAGAAAGATGTCACAAATGCGGAAAATGGTCACATGGAGGTAAATGTTCAAATAATCAAACCTATTCAAACACCGAATTTGTTACTTTATGCAGATACGGACCGTTCATATGTTTAGAAGAAAAGACACTGAATGCTCGAGGTTACGCCTATGTAGCTATGGAAAACCAATTAAACCGACTATCTTATGAATGGGATAGATCATATAACTAAGAATACTATCTCACAGGTAAGTCTGTACAGTTTTTTTTTTATTTATTTTTATTTTTAACCTTTTGATAATAAACGCTAATTTGTTCGCTATAAAGTATTAAATTGGTATTGAATAAAATTAGGTTTGGCGACCGAAATTATTGATATCATTCAAAAATTTATTACATCACTGCGAAATTTAACGTTTATTCTTAAGGTATAAATATCTTTAATCAATCAACCCAAAATATTTCAAAAATTCGTCATGAGTTAAATTAGGTCATGGAACCGAAATTACTTTACCGAAAAGAGGGGCGCATATTTTTGATAATATTTGATTGATTAAAGTGGGATAAAAAGACAAAAAGATTTTTAATTTTATTTTTACCATGTTTCTAAAATTAATATATAAATCTTAAATTAATATTGTAAACTTTGTAAAAACAATATATTTAAAATTGTAAATATTTGAAAAATTAATATAAGTTTGGTGTGATTTTATAATATGTATTTTTATTTTAAGTTTGGTGTGAATTTAAAAACAAAAATTTACTTTATCTCATTAAGTTAAAAATATGATTTTTAAAATTCGTCGTAAGTTGAAGACTAGGTCGTTGAACCGAAATTGCTTTACCCGAGGGAGGGACGAGAACTTTTATTATCATTATTTTTAATCTTATTGAATTAAAGTATGCCAAAAACATTAAAAAAAACCCAAAAATCTTAGCTTTTAAAACAATCGCTACAAAAAGACAAATTTTAAAATTTTGTCGAAGGACGGACTAGGACATCGATCCGAAACGACCTCGATCCGAAACGACCTCGTCCTAAATAACAAGGGAAACAAAATTTTAAAATTAATTACTTAATTGTTTTAATTAGTATAAGATGTTAAAAAAAAAAAAAAAAAAAAAAACTTCGCGACTCGCGGAGTTTGAAGGTTTAAACCCCGCGACTCGCGGAGGGACCAAAAATCAGAAAAAAAATAAAAACGCAGAACTGATCAGTTGCACACCACAAACACACCAAATACTGCGAAATACTGCGCAAAAACCCCGAAAAAACACCCCCAAAATCACAATTTTTAACCGTTAATCATCAAATCTTTTACTAAAATCATGTTGAGAAGGATGCTATCAAGGAATTACTCAAGAAAAAAGGTAAATTTCTACACCTAAACACCATTTAATCCGAAAATTAGTGTTCTTGAGCAATTTTTTCCCAATTTGATTTTGATGCTTTTTAGTGTAATTATGCTTAAATTGTTTATGTATTATGCTTGTATAACCTAGATTGATGCTATTTAACATGATTAGAAGCCTTAAACTTCAAATTTTGAGTAATCTAGGGTTTGTGTTCTTGAGCAAATTTGGGGCTTTTTGATATAAACAGGTTATGTCCGATTTTTGTCATGAATTGTTGCTAAATTAAGTAGTGTAACATGTTTAGGTAGTTAAATGATTCAAACTTTGAGCCTAAACATGATTTTGAGAATTAAAGTGGACTTTTTCAAGTCTAAAAATTCATGAACTTGATTTTTGAAAGATAATGCCATTTGAAACTTGTTTAATTGCTAGTAATGATTATTTTGACATGTTATTTGAGTTAAATGCTTATGAACTTGGCGAACATTTTCGTATATGCTTATTTGAAAAAGTGTAGATTTGATGAAAATATGAAAATGAGCTTAAGTTTGATATAAATTGATCATGTCATTGTAATTATTTTGATTGATGATTTTGCTGACACTAATGCATATTTGGATGCACAAAAATTGTGTTTGATGTGTTTTGCAGACTGAAAGGGGTGAATCTTCATCCCAAGCTCGCAATGCTCCTGCTGAGAATGCGGAACAACAGGAGGTGGATAACTACTACAAGCAAGATATACCTCATCCAGTCATGACATTTTCTGATATGCACTTGGAAGATTTGCACCCGAACCTGAGATTTGACAGACTTTGAATAGATTATCCAAAATACCAAAGGGGTTTGCATACTCTTCATTCTAAAGTTGTTGAGGTACCTAGGGTCATAGAATGGGGACCATTAGAAGCTGTAGAATTGGCCGGGCCAATTAGGGAATTACTTGCACAGAGGTATGGTAATTCTACTTTTAATGACTGGGTACGTTTATTCACCATGCGTAGACCTGTATATAAAGTATGGTGTGAAGAATTGTTGTGTAGTATAGAATTAAATGATCGGGTAGCTAGTTTAACCGATCGATCTTTTATTAGATTTTTGTTAGGAGGTTCGATGCGCCACATGTCTTTACTAGACATGGCTCAGGCTTTACGTATATATACGCCTGAGGAGTTAGCATCTGCCGATTGTAGAGGGTTGATACTAAATGGTAGAAAGATAGATGAAAATTTTGATACACATGGTGTATGGAGTCAAATGACAAGCCATCACCGATTCAAAGGGGGAAATTACTCTTATTTGGATATAGATAGAGCTGAATTAAGAGTGATTCATAGGTTTTTAGCTAATTCGATTACACAAAGAGGTAAGAACAAGGAAAAGGTAAATGAACAGGATTTGTTTTACCATATGTGTATTCGAGACCCACAAAGCGCTGTAAGTATACCTTATTGTGTGGGTTATTATTTATCAGCTATGGTTAGGGGGATGAGACCGCATAGCATAATAGGAGGTGGTATATTTATAACTTTAATTGCTGAATATCTCGGTGTGGATATAAGTCGGGGGGGATTATTAGTTGAAGAACCAGAACCCCGCGATACAATAGGTTTAAATGTATACCATGGTGCGAAAGTTTTAAAGAGGCGAAATAACGCCGCAGTACAATACCATGGTAGACATCCACAGGTTGAGAGAAACCAACAGCAAGGTAATGTAGGAGGGGGAAATGAAATGCAAGAAATGCAAAGGTTTATAGCTGCACAGGAGTACGAAAATGCTAGACAAAGAGCATTTGAAGATTGGCAAGTTCATCAAAACCAAATCATAGCTTATTGCCAACATATAGGTAGAAACTATATTCCTACTCCAAAGCCCATATTCCCTCCATGGTCTATAGAGATGCAACCACCGTATCCTACGTATAACCCTGCCGAAGCATTTTATAGCATCTATGGTTATGCATGGAACCCCTATTGGTATCAGTATCATCCCTAGTCTACTTAGTTTTATTTATTTTGTAATTTGTAATGTTGATACGTTTAATACTTATTTAATATTGTAATATTTTTTATAATTTCTAACTTTTATTCTTAGATCTTAATAATTTTTGAATGTGGGGTAATATACCGAACTTCAAAAATATGTATATATGTTTGCAGTTTATCTTATGTACACAACAGGGTAAAACAACGCATTTTCAAAGACTGGCATTAAGTTCAGCAAAAGCAACTAATTTTGACGACAAGATGCAAAATATATGTGAAATAACAACAAGACGGAATGAACAAATGATGTGCACCATTTATCATTCAGCAAACAAACGCCAATATATTTGAAAACTTTGGTAAAAATTTAATCATTTTCACACAAATCACCCTCAATAATTTAAATTGTTACTGATTTCTTGCAAATGAGGGCATTGCAAGATCTTAAGTGTGGGAAGGGGTAAAATTCTTTCGGATTTTATAATTTCTATTTTAAACACTTTTTTACCATTAAAAATACTAGTAAAGCAGTAGTTGTATTAGAATCTAGTGCTCTATGATAATAAAGAACATCCCTAGTCTTATATACTGACTACCCAATTCTAGTAAAAATTTTTAAAATTTTCAATTAAATGAACTCAAAATCATGTTTATACATATTTATGAATGATAAAACTAGGTTTTAACACCGAAATTATTGTTACCTCGGAAAGGACATAAATTGAGAAACAAACCAAAATGTTAAAATTCATTTAAAATGGAATAGAGGAAAATAAAAAGGAAAATAAAAGCCAAGTGTGGGAAAATTCTCCAAGTTATTCAAAACATATGTCACATATTTTTATACAAATAACTGAAAATACTTTTGCTTTGGACTAAACTAAACTATTTTACCCGATGAAAGAAAAGAAGAGATGGATCTACACGATGAATCAATTCCATCATTAAAAGGAAGTAAAGTCTTCCGAAAAAGAAACGCGCTTCTTGATTTAGGTCATGAAGTTGTCGTCCAGACCAGCTGTAGGTTGACGAAAAATCTAGAAAAGTCATCACTAAAATCAGCAGGAAATCCACGGACCTCAGCATCAAACAGGGTCGCCAAGTGGTCAGATTTATCCTAACCATGAGAAGGATTTATCTCGTACAATGGGGGGGGCACCATGCAAATTAGCTGGATAAGACTAATGAATCAGATCCCCAGAAAGGATAATCTCTTTAAAAGATCAAAAATCAGCTTTTAAGCCTGATATTACTCAATCCTAGAGATTGACTTTAAAGATTGAGAATTCAAACTCATGGAATTCAATGATATCTAAACTCGAGCTTGAACGAGAAAATATTTTGATAAAATTATAAACCGATTTGTTTTCTGAAAACCCATTTTCAATGCGTTCATTACCATTGAACGTAAAATCCTAGGAATTCACCTAGAATTCATTAGGTCACCTGAACCAAATCGGGTGTCAACCGTAAGAACGGTGATTGCATAGCATGGTCAAGGACAGGACCTTGTGCCAGTCTGAAAAATTATAAGGGTGAGCTTTACTATTGCTCCTACCAAGGATAGTAATTGCGTCCGACACATTATAGACCATAATTAAAAGCATGTCAGGGGACATTGCCTTAACAGTTGCTTGTTCAACGCTTTCCTTTACAACCGGACGGTAGTTTACCGAAAGGTAATATACGGGACAAGTAAACTGGACGTGTTGCTTTCCAAATACAAGGTTAGCAAGTGGGTGACACAAAACCATAAGTTTTGAGCTAAAATTTTCAAATCTGAAACCCACCAAACCCACAAAAATATTTTGCAAACACCGGTGAAGGGTTATTCCGGAAAACTTATCTAGGGTAAAAACGAGATTTAATTTTCAAATGTTTTCATAAAGATCCAATTTCCTTAATGGATCTAAATTTTCATAGTCATGTGGGACTGTAAACCATATCGTTACTACCATTGTTTATACCGCCGTATAGAAATCACTGATGTACAAAGTGTGAAGAATAAAGAAGTGATTCTAGTATTTCAAGACGATATTGCTTGAGGACAAGCAACGCTCAAGTGTGGGAATATTTGATAACGCTAAAAACGAACATATATTTCATAGCATTATTCCTCAAGAAAGACAAGCTTTTAGTTGCAATTGTTCTATTTACAAATGATATTCGTTTAAATAATAAAAGGTGAAGACAAAAGACAGATTCGATGAATTGAAGACGCAAATGACCAAAAAGCTTAAAAGTACAAAATACAATCAAAGAGGTTCCAATTATTGATAAGTAACGTCTCGAAATTACAAGAGTACAAGATTCAAAATGCAAAGTACAAGATATTAAATTGTACGCAAGGACGTTCGAAAATCCGGAACCGGGACATGAGTCAACTCTCAACGCTCGACGCAACGAACTAAAAATTACAAGTCAACTATGCACATAAATATAATATAATATTTAAATAATTCTTATAATTATTTATATATTATATAAATAATAAAAATCCGTCGGCAAGAAAGACTCCAAAGTTGGTGAGTTGTATTTTCAAACTCCGCGACTCGCGGAGTTTGAAGGCAAAAAAAGCCGCGAGTCGCGGAGTACCCCTGAACTCAATTCCCTATAAAGCCAACCGAATTCTGATCATTTTCATCATCCATAATCTATCTCTCTCTCAGTATATACGTAAATATATATATATATATATATATATATATATATATATATATATATATATATATATTTTATATTTTAATTTTAATTTTAATTTTAAATCCTAATAATAAGGGTATGTTAGCAAATGTTGTAAGGGTGTAAGTCGAAATTCTGTCCGTGTAACGCTACGCTATTTTTAATCATTGTAAGTTATGTTCAACCTTTTTAATTTAATGTCTCGTAGCTAAGTTATTATTATGCTTATTTAATCCGAAGTAATCATGATGTTGGGCTAATTACTAAAATTGGGTAATTGGGCTTTGTACCATAATTGGGGTTTAGACAAAAGAACGACACTTGTGGAAACTAGACTATGGGCTATTAATGGGCTTTATATTTGTTTAACTAAATGATAATTTGTTAATTTTAATATAAAGATTTACAATTGGACGTCCCTATAAATAACCATATACACTCAATCGGACACGATGGGCGGGGTATTTATATGTACGAATAATCGTTCATTTAACCGGACACGGGAATGGATTAATAGCCACTAGAATAATTAAAACAGGGGTGAAATTATATTCAAGGGCAATTGGTGTAATTGTTAACAAAGTAGTAAAACCTTGGTTTACACGCAGTCAATAACCTGGTGTATTCATTAAACAAAGTATTAAAACCTTGTTACAATTCGAATCCCCAATTAGTTGGAATATTTAACTTCGGGTATATGGATAATTTGACGAGGACACTCGCACTTTATATTTATGACTGATGGACTGTTATGGACAAAAACCAGACGGACATATTAAATAATCCAGGACAAAGGACAATTAACCCATGGGCATAAAACTAAAATCAACACGTCATACATCATGATTACGGAAGTTTAAATAAGCATAATTATTTTATTTCATATTTATTTCCTTTATTTTATATTTAATTGCACTTCTAATTATCGCATTTTATTTATTGTTATTGTATTTAATTGCACTTTTAATTATCGTACTTTTTAATTATCGCAAGTTTATTTTATCGCACTTTTATTCGCAATTTCATTATCATTATTTACTTTACGCTTTAAATTAAGTCTTGTATTTATTTATTATTTTACATTTGGTTTTAACTACGACTAAAGTTTTAAAATCGACAAACCGGTCATTAAACGGTAAAAACCCCCTTTATAATAATAATATTACTTATATATATATTTATATTTTTATAAAAGTAAACTAATATAGCGTTAAGCTTTGTTTAAAGATTTTCCCTGTGGAACGAACCGGACTTACTAAAAACTACACTACTGTACGATTAGGTACACTGCCTATAAGTGTTGTAGCAAGGTTTAAGTATATCCATTCTCTAAATAAATAAATATCTTGTGTAAAATTGTATCGTATTTAATAGTATTTTCTTGTAAAAATTAATAGTATTTTATACCCCTCTGCTAAAACATCAAAGGCTGGTGAGGTGATTGAAATAGTGATGATGTTAGAGGTTCGTTAATAGCAGCAAACAACGTAAAAGATAGCAGGTACAAATTCGGGTATTCGTTCTTTGGTTAACGCAGTAGCATTCGAATAGGTTGGTCAAAATAAAATGATGTTTGTGGTGGTGAAAGTGTCGATTACAGCAAAACAAGAGGATGATGATATATATGAACGATTTTCTGTTCTTTAATTGTGATTGAAAACAATTGATAACAAACTGGCGACATGGACAAAAAATTCGAACAGGAAAAGGAAAAAATTACTGTTTACTCTTGATACATCACAGAATATGTAATTTCGTATAAAAGCAACTACAGATAGAAACAAAGTTTAAAGAAAGTTAGATAGTGATATAAAACTAATTCATTATATATATAATCGCTGTTTATACTAATACTAATAATAAATACACATAAATACATTAATAATAATAATTCTTTTAATAATAATACAGATAATAATATTTCAAACTTGCAATTAAATATAATACCATTTATGTAATATTATATTATGTGATGACATTTATTGAATTGTTAACATTTATATATATTACAATCTATATATAACATTAACTATGTATAGAAATCATATTTACATATAGATTTATTTTAATCACAACTTTATTATTTTATATAATATTTTACTTATTCAATTCAAATGATTTATTTATTTTCTATTACTTAAAATTATTATATATAATTATATTTATATTTACATATTCATTTACACACAATTGTTCGTGAATCCTCGGGAGTGGTCAAAGGTTAACTGAATCTATCTAAACAGTTCAAAAATTTTAAGACTCAACATTACAGACTTTGCTTATCGTGTCGAGTTCATATAAAGATCAAATTTAAATTTGGTCGGGAATTTTCGGGTCGTCACAGTACCTACCCGTTAAAGAAATTTCGTCCCGAAATTTGAGTGAGGTAGTCATGGTTAACAATAAAAATATTTTCATGACGAATATGAGTTGATAAATAGAGTTTTATTATCATTGTGTAATATGGATAAAATGATTCGATTAATCGAAGCGTATGAATGAAGTTATCATAAAAGATCGAGATGAAGAAATGGAGATTTTCCATAACTTTTGACGTAGTCGCGATTGAATTCCGAAATTCAAGGGATTTAAAGAAAATCTCCGAAATCTAAAAGATTTGATTCTTCGGCGAGCAAGGAAATTAAGATCTCTATAATTAAATACAGTGATCTGCCTCGATTACTCTGTCTGATATTTCCATTATAAATTAAACTCTTCCGTTCCATTATTCTCACCATTCCTATACTTTCCTTCTTAATTCATACATCCAAAAGATTATGAAAATGCTCAATCCAGTTCTAATCCTTGATATTTTCCTAATTATCATTTCTGTCATTCTTCTTTTCAACCTTCTACCAGAAAATCTGTTTACTTCTACTATTACCTTGGGGTGATACTATTCTTAATTATACCGTGTCTTTATATTACTATTCGTATTAATATCCACGGTTTGTAATTTATGTGTTGTCATTGGGCTTTATATTCTCCCTTATATTTCGGATTCCCTGCTTTCGTCTTCTATAATCGTTGTCATTCACAGTTAATGCTCTCTCTTATTTGCTGCGATTTATACCCCCTTTCTATTTCGGAGCTTCATGCTTTTGTTTTCTCTTCTATCCATTAAGCACATTTAGTAATGGTTCAGAATTCGTGGGTATGGAGTTTCGAATGAACATGGCTAATGTTCTCATAAGGAAATCGTAATAGCACGATCTTGGTTTGTCAAATTACCAGAATACCTCGGAAAAGACCGAATCATCAAGAAAATATTTTCTTGATATGTTTAGATGTTAAGTAGAATACCAGAGTCGTGTAACATGGCACATGATGACGTTATGGTCTGTGAATCATCACGTTTCATTAGAAACTCAACATGACTTACTGTAATATAATCACGTTGATCAAGTGTCATTATATTATACTAACTCATGCATCAATTTCCAACACTACTCCAGAAGTCATTCATAATTTAAACTCAAATTTTAAAGAAATTTAGAAACTAAAATGGTTTCCTTTATGATGTAATACGGATAGCACGAAGAGATAACTAATTTCGGACAAGAAAAGTTATGAAAATATCCTCAGAAATATTGAAGATATTTATGATGATATTTTGGGATTTCTAAGTTCGATGGTTGATGAAGAAAGATTTTACACAAGATTTTAACATGAGTACGGAGCAAGATATTCGTTGAAGGTTTCATCGGATCCAGTATTACCTAGATTCTTTGAATATAGGGTATGATCCTTGTATTTTTCCTTGTTCTCCTTCATGGTTTGCTCAATCCGTTTTTCAGTACCAAATTTTCTATCGAGTGTTCCTAACACTCCATTCTTTTATCATCACTTTTGACCATTAAGACCATTTACTACATGCTGCTTCGTCAGCATTTTCAAATTTAACGGATCTGGATCATTGGTTATCAAACCGAGGGATTTCAAGAGAATTGTGTTTTTAGATGATTAAACGCTAATTTCTGATAATTGGTATGGCAATTCTTGTTACAAGGTGCGGATGAGTTCATGATAAGTCTTCAATATATAAATATAGTGATTTGTCGGAGAGATTTAAGCCAAGGAGTAACGAGATTGCTGGTACGTATGCTGGTGATGTAGTGGAATATAAAATGTTCTCCGATAGCAATAAAAGAGTACACATATATATCAAGGTTATAATAAGGTTGTTTCGAATGAAAAGTCGAAGTTGACTTGCTGGAGCTGTGACAAAATAGTCTAATTTGAAAAGGAATTGCAAAGTTATTTTTGGTAATAACAACTCCCAAAGAGTTAGCATAGATACGTTTTAAACATTTACTCAGGTTTCGAGTGTTTTCAGGTGCATAACTATATGCATCAATCTTTTCTTCCGTAGATGAAGTGCGGTTGGTCATCCTCTGGATTGAAGTGTTTTCAAGAATCATGAAAGGTTTGAATCGCATATTGTAATCATCAAGATACAAATGAGATTTAAGATGAGATCAAGTGGCAAACTTGAAGAAATGTTTAGTTTCATATGTTATAATCAATATTTTAATTTATTTTAATTGTCCACTGTTATTTCTCCACAGTCGATAGTCCACAGTTAACAGTCCAATAATTCATATATAATTTAATATATAATATTCGAATTAATTAATACGTATCGTGACCCGTGTACATGTCTCAGACTCGATCACAACTCAAAGTATATATATTATTATAGAATAAACCTCGACCCTGTATAGAGAACTCGATCATTACTGCATATAGAGTGTCTATGGTTATTCCAAATAATATATATAGATGCGTCGATATGATATGTCAAAACCTTGTATACGTGTCCCGATATTTAAAGTGCGTAAAATAAATAACATAAATTAAATGACGATAAATAAAATTGTGAGAATGTAAATTGCGATAATTAAATTGCGATAAATAAAATGTAATCAGTTAGCTAGGAACAATTAGCTAGGAACAATTAGCGTGGATTCTTAGTAAAATTTCTCATAGTTAATTTGTTTGTTTCTAACAAATTTTATTTTGTCCAATGTTTTCTTCATTATGCCACTTGTTGGATTCTGATAGATCAAAATCCAAATATGAAATTGAATGAAAATGGTTATTTTGCGGTGAACGGATACGTATATCGGTGGTTGTAAATAGGATAGTAAATAAATATTGAATTAGACTTGAAAGAATGTATAGTGTACTTATTAATGTGAAATCTAAATATTCCTCGGGTATTACCTACCCGTTAAAATATTTTCACAATTAACAGTTTGTACGAAAGAATTTTTTTAATTACAATCTTTATGAAAATATATATACATATATATTTTCTTCAGATGTAATCATAGATTTAATGAGTTAATATGATATTAATCTCATTTGATTTCCGTTTGGAACTAGAATGAATAATCTCTAAAACTTTAGAGATTACATAATCGCCATGTAGAACGAAGATAAATGATGTAGAACAATTCGTAGAACGATGATTGTACTCGAGGTACAGAATGAGATGTTGAGGCATGGAATGCGGATGTTGTTGAAGCTGATACGTTTTGCATTATATTTTCCAAGGCTACAACTCGGGCGCGAAGGTCGTTGACTTCTTCTATTATACCGGAATGATTGTCGGTTCGGACGAGTGGATGAATGAGGTTTAGAATCTAAGATAGTATACGATCGTGACAAGATACTCTGGAAATAAGAGAGGAAATGGTATCTTGAACAGGCTCGCCGGTAAACACTTCAGGTTCATTGTCAATAGGTGAATTCGGTTGGTGGAAGGGATCGCCTTCTTCGCGTCTCCATTGATTAAGTAGACTACGAAACCATCAAATGAATTGTGAATGGATGATTGGTTGATTCCTTCCAGTGACACGGCTTTCGGAGCTCGAGTGAAACTCTATGTCGGAATAGCTGTCGGAATAACTATCGGAATAGTTATCGGAATCTAAGGGACTCGAACTGGTTGAGGGACTCATCTCGTACGATCAGATGAAGGATTTTCGATAAGGAATAGAATAGGATGTAGACTAGTACCCTGCAATACATAATTTACATATGCATATATAATACTAAAATCCCATAAGTTACGGAGGAATCTACGGAAAATGTCAGGCAAGGTCTACAGTAACAGATACACTAAGATATGAATTTTGTCAATACACTATTCATGCAGTCAATACAGTAAAACGTGTCTAGACTAAGGATAATGAGCAGGTAATTTCCTAAGGATGATAAGCAGATGATTTCCGACAAAAATGATAAGCAAAACTTTCGACATGCAGACACGGTCGAAGTCCAGACTCACTAATGCATCCTAACGACTATCAGTTAGACACACTAATGCAAGACCTGGTTCGCTAAGACCACCGCTCTGATACCAACTTTCATGACCCGTCCTAATCCATTCGGACGAAGTCCATATCGATTATAAACGATTCACAATAGTTGATTACATTGCAAGGTACTTGACCTCTATATGATACATTTTACAAACATTGCATTCATTTTTAAAAGACAAACTTTCATTACATCGACAGTTAATGGCATGCATAACATTTCGTAATATATCCAACTATAATTGACTTAATAATAATCTTGATGAACTCAATGACTCGAATGCAACGTCTTTTGAAATATGTCATGAATGACTCCAAATAATATTTCTAGAATGAGCAAATACACAGCGGAAGATTTCTTTCATACCTGAGAATAAACATGCTTTCAAGTGTCAACCAAAAGGCTGGTGAGTTCATAGGTTTATCATAAAACAATAAAATTCATCATTTTGATAGACCACAAGATTTAAATCCTGCATGGTACAAATGGGCCCGAATCCTATACCCACCTGTAATGTACATGCGATATCTTTTAAATACAGTACACCTTTCTTGTGTACGAAATCATCTTTCATAAATCTTAGTAACCGTACACATATCTTGTGCACAAAAAATAACATACACATAACCTGTGTATAAAATCATTCTCTCGATACATAACATTCACTTTTCATTGCTTTCATAACTTGGCTTGGTAACCGACCTTAACATATAATGTGCATAATAATATCCCCAAAACTGAACATCTCGTCTGTATAATAATCATATAAACTTCGAAGTACTAAACACCACGCCCACTAGCCCTTCCGTCTAGTGAACATTCTGGGTGGGGTGTTAAACCCGGTAGCTACCTTTAGGATTCGCGTCAATTAGGCGTGCACTAATTCTCAAAATTAGTGATGTTCCCTAATTCTTAGGTTACCAAGCAATAATAATCAGGGAAAAATATTCATATCAATTGTGGCAATTATCACGTCCACATAATTCAATGGTGGCAATTATCACGTCCACATAATTCATTCGAGGAATGTTTTGCTTGTGTCTATCTCGTCAAACATTTATAAAAGCATTTCATGTATTCGCAGTTCAAAATGTATTTCAAAAGCATTTAATAAAGCAGTTGTAAAAGTAGTGCATGTATTCTCAGTCCCAAAAATGTAAAGAGTAAAAGGGAATCAAATGAACTCACCATACTGTATTTTGTAGTAAAAATACATATGACGTCATTTAACAAGTGTAGGGTTGACCTCAGATTCACGAACCTATATCATGTATATATATATTAACACATTATAATATAAATCAACTAAGTTTATATATATTCTGTTATGTATTAAGATTAATATTCTTATGTATAATTTCATTAGTACTTATAATACGTTATGATACTTATTTGATATTTAATTAATGTTACACCAATAATATTAGTTAAAGCAAAATTTTATGTAATATTAGTATACTTTATATATTTTTATAAAAATATCTTTGTTTGCAAAATTAATAATTTTTAATAATACTAGCTTAAGGATAATGATAATAGTGATAGTAATAATAGTAATAATAAAATGAAAATTTTAATAATGACAATATTAATAAAGATAATAACATTAATAATAATGTTATATGATAGTTTTTAATAATAAAAATGCTACAATAATAATAATACTAATAAAATAATAATAATTATAAATTACTACCTTAAGAGTATAAGCTCCAAAAATAAAACTGTCCTTGCCAAGACTCGAACCCACGATCTCCCGCCCACCCATCAACACCCCTTACCAATGCTCCGTCTCTATTTTTATGTTATACTCTAACTTTATATTTATATATATATATATTCCGTAATTAACTGTTTCCATCTCCTTTTTCTTAACAAATTCGACCCAAACATTCTTTTGGCCCAAATAGTTTCACAAACCCCAACAGCAAATAATTATAATCGGCCCAACAGTTCATGATCCATGAACTGATTTTTGAAGGGTTCGGTTTAAAAAAAACGAAAGGAATTGGAACAGAGACTAGGCAAACTTCAGCTCATTATCATTGTACCATCATTAACTTATCATGATCCATACCATATCATCATCATCACAGTCCCTCATCATCATCATACCATACTCGAATCTTTTATGTTTTATCATAATCGCGTCTTTATTATACGGTATCATATCATCAACTCATCTGATCATGTACATCATAACCATTATGACCATTATCATCTCATAAGATAGCATCATCATATACATCATTATTCATGTTATCTTCATCATAATATAATCATAATCTCACGATCTCATCATCATCATTATTACTTTTAACAACCCTTACCAAATCCGTATACTTTATTATATCAGCGAATCACCATGCGTTTAAAAAAAATCAATTGTTGGTCCATGTTCGTCGATCATGGAACGTGCCTGGTTCCACTTGTACTATTTAAACACGTTGTATATTTTTAAATATATCTAGCTGTGTAAAGTAAGTAGGTCGATAGGAATAAAGGGATTATTGAGCTGGCACTTTTAAACAGAAAGTATAGCATGCAATTTAAATAACACAAGTGGGTTACTTGGGTGTCGGCCACAAGAGAAAGAGGAAAGGACGTGCCATCATATCGTAAAATCGATTGACATGGATCTTTTTATATTATGCATAACAATTATTGTAAAACAAGTGGTTTAGTGGTTAAGGGTTGTAGAAATAACCGCTGGATTAGAGTAGCAACGAATTAGCAAGTGTTGTGAGGTGTTTGGTTTTATCGAGTCTCCAACAGGAAGAGAAGGTAACTGCAACAGTCGTATATGATTGCTCCCATCACCTTCCTTTTTCTTTAAATTCAATTACAATTCACAAGTGAGGTTACTTGTGCTTAAAGTGTCGTGTGATGAAGAAGATAGAAAGAAACATAAAATCAACCGTAGCATTCCATGGTGGTTTGATTGTTGAAGATGGTGTTGGAAGGCGTTTGTAGAGTGGCGGTTTAAGTGGTTTATGGGTGATCATGTTTGGTTCGTTCGTGGGTGCAAAACAGAAATAAGTAGCAGTATTCGAGCATAGTTTTCAATAGCCAACACAAATTGTTTACTTGGATGTGTGTGTGGAACAGGATGCAATCATAAGAATAGTAGCAACAACTTTGATAACTGTTGGTTTGTAATCGAGTAATAGGCCAAGATTATCGTTCCAATTACATAGAAGAAGGCTGGTGAGGTGATTGAAATAGTGATGATGTTAGAGGTTCGTTAATAGCAGCAAACAACGTAAAAGATAGCAGGTACAAATTCGGGTATTCGTTCTTTGGTTAACGCAGTAGCATTCGAATAGGTTGGTCAAAATAAAATGGTGTTTGTGGTGGTGAAAGTGTCGGTTACAGCAAAACAAGAAGATGATGATATATATGAACGATTTTCTGTTCTTTAATTGTGATTGAAAACAATTGATAACAAACTGGCGACATGGACAAAAAATTCGAACAGGAAAAGAAAAAATTACTGTTTACTCGTGATATATGCATCATAGAATATGTAATTTCGTATAAAAGCAACTACAGATAGAAACAAAGTTTAAAGAAAGTTTGATAGTGATATAAAACTAATTCATTATATATATAATCGCTGTTTATACTAATACTAATAATAAATACACATAAATACATTAATAATAATAATTCTTTTAATAATAGATAGATAATAATACAGATAATAATATTTCAAACTTGCAATTAAATATAATACCATTTATGTAATATTATATTATGTGATGACATTTATTGAATTGTTAATATTTATATATATTACAATCTATAAATAACATTAACTATGTATAGAAATCATATTTACATATAGATTTATTTTAATCACAACTTTATTATTTTATATAATATTTTACTTATTCAATTCAAATGATTTATTTGTTTTCTATTACTTAAAATTATTATATATAATTATATTTATATTTACATATTCATTTACACACAATTGTTCGTGAATCCTCGGGAGTGGTCAAAGGTTAACTGAATCTATCTAAATAGTTCAAAAATTTTAAGACTCAACATTACAGACTTTGCTTATCGTGTCGAGTTCATATAAAGATCAAATTTAATTTAGGTCGGGAATTTTCGGGTCGTCACAACACTTCTACTTGAACTAAACGGACCCGCGGTTTCCTTCGCCACTGTTGGCCAATAATCACTCTCACTAAAGGCTTCTTGCCCAAACACCTTACACTGAATCAAAAACCACTTTAAATCATTCACATTCAACTCGGGATACAAATCTAACGCTCGAGCTACCCCAATCTTACTCATGCTACGCTCTAACCTGCCTAACCTGAATGTCAAGAAATCTGCCTCGGTCGGAGAGGCTCGCGGTCGACAATTCACCGTTGAAAAGAACTCGATAGTCAACTATTCAAAAATATCTTCACGAATTTCAAATAACCTTTCGTATGGCCTCAACTCTTGACCCGCATATGTCACCCACAAATACTGACGCAATGTTCTAACAATATTATTACCCAACGCTGTAAGTTGCGTCCAATCCAAATAATATGTTCGTTCAATCGGACGGGCGCTAACTATCGTAAAACGTTATTCTAATTCCTCATCATTAGCGATTTGGGACAACCAAAGTTCTGGGTTATTTGTTGGTTGTCGTGGTTGCTCTGTGTTTCCTCTCGATCTCTACACACATGAAACAAATAAAGAAAACAAAACACCAAACTCAAAAGTTAGTATTAGTCAAAATAATAAGCACCAAATACCCATCACAATCAAACCATGTTACATGTAAATCTACCTTAAAGACACTCAACCATACTCATATAACCAAGTAACACATGTAAACATGCCAAGAGCTCAAATCTAAACATATTGCATTATCTCTTAAAACATAGAACATAACAACCATACTCTCATAACAACACAACCAAAACATGACAAACATGATTACACATAACTCTTTTAACTTCCACAAATCTAATAAAGTTCATCATGTTTGCTAACTTTCACCAATTCAAATTACCACTAACACAATACTCATCACATCACAAAACATATGTTATGTTCCCTCTACCATGGCATCATAAATAAACAAACCAAAGATAGCACATGTCATTCAAACCAATATGACCCGCCCATATGAACACAACCCCACACTAGCTCAAAAACATATCAACAATTCAAGATCAAAATCAATTTCAAGCAAGTAACTCTTCTATGACTTACAAATTCGGATTCTCAAACACACAAACCCTAGGTTCAAGTATGACTTCTAAAAACACAAAATTAATCATGAAATCAAAGCATACAATCATAATCTAACAAAACCCATCACTAATTAGAAGACAAAACCCCAATTAGACAAACCCCACACTAATTTATCATGTAAATCAAAGATTAAGCAAGTAACTACACATAATTAGATGAAATTAGCAAGATAGAAAATAAATTCAGACCTTAGGGGGAGCCATTCTTGCAAGATGTAGAAGTAATTAGACAAGAAATTGAAGTTTAGGAATTTAGGGTTTTTAGATCTAAGGATTTGTAGGTGTAGAAAATTAGATAGAAGAGATGGAATAAGAAGGTTTGAGTGTAAAATAAGCTGGAACCCGCCTCCTATTTTTGTGTGGTTGAAAAAATTTGTTTTTTTATATATTTAAAATCAAAACAGCCTGCCCGACAGTGAAACGAAGCGGCGCTCCAGGTGTGGCGCGGCGCTCAAAATCATTGCGCGGCGCTCCAAAGTGTCGCGCGACGCTCCATTAGGCAGCAAAATCATGTCAAGGGGTTTCAACAATCCGGCACATCATGTACGTACAATCTGAGCGGCGCTCAAAGGTTTGGAGCGGCGCTCCAAGTGCTGATAACCCAGAATTTCGCAATTTTAAGCCATTTTAACCCAATTTCTCAACCTAAAAACCAATAAACACCCCAAACAAAAATCCGAGCACGATCACATTGCACATATTATCAAACAAGCACAAAAACATGCAAACTCTACAACAATGTGAAGTTTATTACCGAGTCATTCACAAGACTCGTCCCCAACTTCAAGTGACGTTAGGATCGGGTTCAACGTGAACCCCATCATCAATCTCCAACGGACCATCGAAATATTTCTTAACTCGATATCCGTTAACCTTAAAGGTAGTACCACTCGCATTTTTCAACTCAATCGCACCGTATGGGTACACCTTAACAACCTCAAATGGTCCCGTCCATCGGGACTTAAGTTTTCCCGGTAAAAGCTTCAATCTAGAGTTAAACAAAAGCACTCGATCACCCTCATTAAACTCTTTCGGACCCTTTAAACTTCTATCATGCCATTGCTTGGTTTTCTCCTTATAAATCAACGAATTTTCATACGCATCAAGGCGTAATTCACCAAGCTCATTCAATTGCCCCGCCCTTAGCGTCCGGCTTCCTTTAAATCCAAATTGCACTTTTTAAGTGCCCACATCGCCTTATGCTCAATCTCTAATGGGAGATGGCACACTTTTCCATAAACCAACCGATAAGGAGTGGTACCAATCGGTGTTTTGTAGGCGGTTCGAAATGCCCACAAAGCTTCATCGAGCTTATTCGCCCACTCCTTCGGATTCGACCCCACAGTTTTCTCAAGAATTCCTTTAAGAGCTTGATTGGTATTCTTAACTTGTCCGCTCGTCTGGGGATGGTATGAAGTAGAAACTTTATGGAGAACTCCATATCGCTTCAATACCTTCTCCATTTGAGCGTTACAAAAATGAGTACCCCTATCGCTAATTAATGCTTTAGGAGTTCCAAATCGAGAGAATAAACGCTGAAGGAAAGAAATCACAACTCGTGCATCGTTTGTGGCTAAAGCTTGCGCTTCGGCCCATTTAGACACGTAGTCAATGGCGACGAGTATGTAACTATAATTATGAGATTTCGGAAATGGCCCCATAAAGTCAATTCCCCAAACATCAAATACCTCGCACACTTGGATGCTTTGTTGAGGCATCTCATCCCGTTTGGTGACTTTACCGACTCTTTAACAAGAATCGCATGATTTACAAATCAGGTGGGCATCTTTGAAGATTGTCGGTCAAAAGAAGCCGGCATCATAGACCTTACGCCCAGTGATTTGGGGTCCAAAATGCCCACCGGTAGGCCCACTATGGCACTCGGTTAAAATTCGCATACACTCTTCACCGGAAACACACCGGCGGATAACCCCATCGGGACAACAATGAAAAAGATAGGGATCCTCCCAGAAATAGTATTTAAGGTCACTGAAGAATTTCTTCCTCTTTTGATGTGACCACCCTTTTTCCAAGAATTTCCCCACGAGATAATTAGCAATGTCCACATACCATGGCTCGTCCACCTTGTCCATCTTCATGAGATATTCATCGGGAAAATCATCATGGATGCTCGACTCATGAAGGACTTCGAGATTTGGATTCTCGAGTCTAGATAAGTGGTCGACCGCAAGATTCTCGGCACCCTTCTTATCCCGGATCTCGATATCGAATTCTTGCAAAAGCAAGATCCATCTAAGCAGTCGAGGTTTGGCATCCGGTTTGGCGAAAAGGTACTTTAGAGCAGAATGGTCCGTAAAGACTATAGTCTTAGATAAGACTAAGTAGGACCGGAACTTATCAAACGAAAAGACCACCGCAAGGAGCTCTTTTTCAGTGGTAGTATAATTCAACTGTGCTCCCTGCAAGGTCTTGCTTGCATAATAGATGGGTTGGAAATGTTTCTCGACCCTTTGGCCTAAAACAGAGCCAACAGCAAAATCATATGCATATCACATAAGCTCGAACGGAAGGGACCAATTCGGAGCAATTATGATGGGTGCATTGATGAGTTTCTCCTTAAGAAGTTCGAATGCCTTTTGGCACTCTTCAGAGAAATTCCAAGGTGTGTCCTTTTCGAGGAGTTTGTTCATCGGGTTAGCGATTTTAGAAAAATCCTTTATGAACCGCCGGTAAAAACTAGCGTGCCTGAGAAAACTCCGAACACCCTTAACATCGGTAGGAGGTGGAAGGTTCTTAATAGCTGTTACGTTTGTGGGATCTACCTCAATACCGTTCCTAGAAATCTTGTGCCCGAGAACTATGCCCCTTTATACCATGAAATGACACTTTTCCCAGTTGAGCACAAGATTAGATTTCTCATACCTTACCAACATCCACTCTAAATTAAGAAGGCATGAATCGAAAGTGTCACCGAAGACCGAAAAGTCATCCATGAACACCTCCATGCAATCTTCTATCATATCATGGAATATGGCCATCATGCACCTTTGAAAAGTGGCCGGAGCGTTACAAAGGCCAAAGGGCATGCGACGGTATGAGAATGTGCCATACGGGCACGTGAAAGTTGTTTTCTCTTGGTCCTCGGGCGAGATAGGAATTTGAAAATAGCCCGAAAAACCATCAAGAAAACAATAAAAGCTGTTTCCCGCCAACCTCTCTAGCATTTGATCCATGAAAGGTAACGGGAAGTGATCTTTGCGTGTGGCGTCGTTCAACTTATGATAGTCAATACAAACACGCCACCCCTTGATAGTCCGAGTGGAAATTAAATCATTTTTATCATTGGTGGTAACAGTCATACCACCTTTCTTAGGTACACAGTGTACCGGGCTAATCTACGGACTGTCAGAAATTGGGTAAATCAGACCTGCATCGAGGAGCTTAATGATCTCTTTCTTCACGACATCTTGCATGTGCGGGTTCAACCTCCTTTGACGTTGCACCACAGGTTTGGAGTTATCCTCCATTAGAATTTTGTGGGTGCAATAGGAGGGACTAATACCCTTGATGTCATGAATTTTCCACGCAATGGTCGGTTTGTGGGCCTTTAGCATGGTCACAAGTTCAGTTTTCTGACCTGTAGTAAGAGAAGAATAAATAATTACCGGGAGCTTAGATTCCTCCTGCAAATAAGCGTATTCCAAATGATCTGGAAGTGGCTTCAATTCTAACTCGGGAGGTTCTTCAATTGAATACTTACTCCGATAATCCACATCACGTTCGAGTTCTTTGAACTCCTCCTCAGTCGGCTCATAGCCGTTCTCCATCAAGGTGGTTAAAATATCCACCTCCTCAACCTGCAACACCTCATCAATTTCAACCAAGGAGCATTCTCCGAAACCCTGTAACTCTGGGAATTCCTGCAAAAACTCAGACTGGACATCCACAGTGTTAAGAAAATAACATGTATCATCAGTGTAGGCAGGGTACTTTAAAGCATGGTCGATTTAGAATGTTGCACTCAAGTCATCTATCCTAAGGGTCAACTTTTGGCCATAAACATCGATGATACACCTAGCAGTATTGAAAAATGGCCGACCCAAAATAAGTGGAATCCTTTCATCTACTTCTATATCCAAAAACACGAAATCAGCCGGGAAAACCAACGACCCGGTCTTAACTAGCATATTCTCGATAATTCCACTAGGGAATTTAATAGAGCGGTCAGCTAGCTGAATAGCCATACGCATGGGTTTTAAATCCCCGGGGTCTAGCTGTAAATAAATATAATAAGGCATTAAATTTATGCTAGCCCCCAAATCTGCCAACGCCATCACACAATCCAAATTACCAAGTAAACAAGGAATGGTAAAACTCCCAGGATCCTCAAGCTTCTCGGGAAGCTTGTTTGCAACTACCGCTGAGCATGCGGCATTCAACCTGACTGAAGACACGTCCTCCAGCTTCTTCCTGTTAGTCAGCAAATCCTTCAGAAACCTTGCATACTTTGGCATACCTGCAATCACATCAATAAAAGGCATATTTATGTTAACTTTTTTAATCACGTCCATGAACTTGGACTTTTCCGCCTCAAGCTTCTCCAATCTCTACTTCCTTGGAAATGGGAGCGGTGGTTGATACTCTTTAACTACCGGTTTCACAGCAACGGTATCTGGTACCCTTACAACTTTCTCAATCACTTGTTCTGACTCCTTTTCCCCCTCCAGTTCACTAACAACAACCGGTTCACTATCCTTAGCTAACGGCACTCGCAAATCATACTCATCGGGCTTGTGTGGTGAATCATATGCTAAACTACTTCGGGTGGTGATAGCATTAACGTGCCCATTCTTCGGGTTAGTATCTGTTTTGCTCGGTAACTCCCCCGGTTTCTTCTCATTACTCTGATTAGCAAGCTGACCAATTTGTTTCTCTAAATTCTGAATAGCCGCTTGATTTCAAAACATTTGATCATTCTTCTCATTGTTTTGAGTAACAGTAGTAACAAGCTGAGTTTGAGACATCACAAGCTTTTCGATCATAGCTTCAAGGTTGGACTTTTTCTCTTCGGCTCAGGGTTTCTGAAAATACCCGGGAGCTTGCTGTTAATATCCTCCACTAGATCCTCGATGGAACCTCGAACCTTGATTACCTTGAGGATTATAGGTATTGTTGAAATTCCTAAACTGAGCATGTCCTTTTCCAACTTCTCCAAGTGTCTACCAAATTTGTCTAACTTAGCATTAATAGACCCAAAATAATCATACGTACCAGTGGTTTTGGTTCTCTTAACTGACGCTGAACGGGTTGACTCATGATCTTGATGCCATTCATGAGTGTAGGCAGCTTGCTTTTCAATGATCTCTAACGCCTCTTCTTCTGTCTTATCCTTAAAGTTCCACCTGCTGCTTGATCAATACTCTGGCGAGTTGGTATGTCACACCCCTTGTAGAAAATCTGGACCTTTTGTAAATCATTCAACCCTTGTTGAGGACACGAGCGTAACATATTAGCATAACGGTCCCAAGAATCAAATAATGTCTCACTGCTCTTTTGCCTGAATTGTGAAATTTCTGCTTGAAGTCTAGCAGCTCGAGACGCAGGGAAAAACTTTGATAAAAACTTATCCACCAAAACTTCCCAAGAGGTAATCGTTCCCTCTGATTGCTTATCTAACCATCGCTCAGCTTCTCCCTTAAGAGTCCAGGGAAAAAACTTTCTCTTGATCGAAGTATCGGCAACCTGATTCAGCTTGAACAAGTTGCAAACATCATTGAAAACACGAAGATGCTCGTTTGCATCCTCACTATCCTTGCCATGAAATTGGCAATCAGTAGCTATCAAACTCAGAATTGGTCATGTGATTTTGAAAGGCTGAGTGATGTTTGGTTGAGTAATCGAATTGCCTTGGCCAGCTCGGGTGGACTTCAACTTTTCTGCCATAGTCTGAGGATGATTTGGTTGTTCAGCCATCTCTTCAGTCTCGAAAATATCTAAGGAAACGTAAGATTCTTCTTCTTCTCTGATTTCAGGTGGTGTATCGGGCACCACAGTCTCAGAACTACTACCCAAATTAATTATATTAGCACTCGAAGAAGAAGATGAATCCACTGTAGACTGTTGCTCTTGACTTAACGCCCTGAATAACTCTCTTTCGGGTTCGTCAAATGGTTGAAGAATCGGAGAATTAGAAGAACGCGTATGTGGCATGCACTACCTGTATAACAACCCTCATATTTCCATACCTGAATTGACTAATTTGACTATAGGGTTGTTATCCATACGTAATATATAATTAAATTCGACGTTGATCAAATATTTATTTTTAGTCAACATGTTCTGTTAACTAAAGTTTACACTAATTATATAAAATAACTTTAGTTAATATTAATGCGTATTATATTTAAAACTATATGTAACATAATTATTAATTAAATGATAAGTTATTTTAATCATTATATATATTTTTAGCTTATAAAAAAAATAAAAATATAAAGAAATAAGATTTTTTTTATAAATTAAATAATGAGCCCATGAATTTTGACTAAATATTTTCAAAAACAAAAACTTATTAAAAACATTTTTAACATGTTTTTATTATTTTATCAAAATTGGCACCTTTATTTTATTATTTTTTTTCTTTTCACCAACCATTTTTTACCTATAAATACATGGCTCTTCATTCATTTTTTCTTGCTAAATACAAAAACTTAAGTTATTCTCTCAAAACCTTCAAGAAAATTTGAGGTACTTTCTATTTTTATTAATTTTTTTCAATATTGTCATTTATATTTATATTTATTGTATATTCTTTGTAAAATTCGAAATTAATTATGTTTATATGTTATAATTAGTATTATAAGTGTTATGATGCATAAAAATAATTTTGATAATTTATGGAATATTATTTATAATTAAATACGAATTATGTAGTGTTTAAACGTAAAAACAATGTAAAATTCGTAATAAATACTTTTAACCAAAAATAAAATATATATAATTTTTTATGAGTTTTTAAAACTTATATATATCTGAAAAAATTATAAAAATAATTACTTGGGTCGAATTGGTATTTATTATATAATTAAACTCTATTATTATGTAATTCGAAGGTAAATTAAGAATAAATATAAAATAATAAAAAAATATTTTTTTAAATATTTTTCTACAGGTTATTAGACTGATAGAAACTTATAAAAATTATAAAAATAATTATTTGGGTTTATTTAGTAATTATGTAGAATTAAAATTGTTTTGTGAATACATTAAGGGTAAAAACAAAAATAAATAAAAAAATATAATAAAAACGTTTTCTTAAATTTTTCTACTAATCTATATGATTAACTAAGACTATAAAAATTATGTATGTAATTTTTAGATATTTAATTTATTATTTAGACATTTTTGAATAATGTTCGATTAATAAAACACTATTATTTTTGAAGTAATTTAGGTATTTATTTAAAGGTAATTATATTTAATATATATAAGACATACTAAGGTATAATAACTAAATATTAAATAAAACTTAGGTTATATTATCACATATATAATTATTAAGTACATTAATAATTCGTTGTGTGTATACACCTAAAGTGAAGGTTAATCAAAGATAATGTATAATTCATGTGAACTTCATCGCTACTCGCGGTCGTAAGTGAATGATGTCTAGGTTGCCATTTATGGGTAAGCTTGTGGATCTCGAATGCCATGACTTAGATTCTGGTCAAGAATCCTGGGCCCCCGGTTACATCTGGTCATTCCTGACTTATTTGATAGCAACGAAGTTTGAGTAAAGTTATACAACGTCTTGCTAAAGATTAACCCGAACTTTCTAAAATTGAAAAATTACTATAAGTGGAAACTTTCCATAAATAGTAACCTTCCGAAAATGGAAATTCTTTAGTGAACCATTACTATCAATATAGTACTATATACTATTGTCTGTTAGGCAATGTCTGATCATACGTTCTATCTCTAGGTTGAGATCTCGGTCACGTCCTTCCGTTCAATTCTTTCGTGTGCTACTAAGGTGAACTTCATAGCCCCACTTTTTACTGTTTCATAACTGTTTTATAACTTTTGGGGTGAGACACATGCTTGCTTTATAACTGTTTTACGCTTAGACACAAGTACTAAATTGTTAACTATGCTGTCATGCTTTGACTCATGCTAAATCCCTACCGTAATATCGTTAATTGCTACGTTTAAATGCAAACTTAATTATTGTGAGTAGGCCTATTGAGAGTAACGTCTCTAACCATTCGACCGTTGGTCTTTGGTTACATAATAATGATTCCACGACACTGACAGTACAAGGTGTCATAGGGTAAACTTGTTTAGTAGCGATATTACAAAATGCAACAACACTTTTAGATTGATATTTCTATATCAATCAACTTTAAACTAAATCTTGTGGTCTAAAACTTTGGATATTATTTATAAACCTATGAATTTCACTCAACCTTTTTGGTTAACACTTTAAGCGTGTTTTGTCTCAGGTGATGATTGAGCTAGCTGCTACTTGCTACTAGATGATTGATGTATGCTTTGCTGCTTGCATGGAGTCCATCATTCATATTTATCATTTTGTTTAAGACATTTTCTATTTACTGTACTCTTATGATGTAAAACTTTGAATAATGCTTCCGCTGTTTATTTAATAAATAAAACGTCTCATTTAGAGTCGTTCTCGCTTATACAACTGTGTTATGATATGATTGGTCACAATTACCCCTGGTCCATTTTGGGGGTGTGACAGATTGGTATCAGAGCAGGTTGTTGTAGAGAACCAGGATTGCATCTTATGTGTGCCTTATACAATTAGGTACCTTAGCAATGTAGGACTACAACTTCCTTTGACTATAGTGCCTTTAATTGTTGCCTTTAACTGTTAAATGCTACACTATACTTTAGAAACTTTACTTATCTTAGAATGCCGAGCCAATCTAAGAACTCTGCTCATTCTCCTAAGTAGTATTCAATTCCGCCACCACATTTAAATGCGACACCGTTCTCGACATTCCTATGTCATTTATCATGGTTTTGTGTATTACATATGTATTACATGAAATATTATCCATGAATTTTTGAAACTCCTATATTTGTTACTATTCATACTCAAACGTATATAACTCCCTGTTATATCACGTACCTATATGCTTTAAGCCTTTATGCATCGGTTTGTGAACCAGAAAATGTCATTGAGTTATCTCAAAGACATTATAATGTCATCACTACTCATATTCATTACTTTTAAATCTTTGATTTCTCATTATTTTTTTATCATTGAATTTTCTTGACGGATGGCGTCTACGAAACTCTAGAATAGAAGGGTTTGGATTATCGATTTAAAGGATCCTATAGCTCAAGCCGTAGACTTGAATAGGCCATTACGAATTGAAAGTCTTTAATCGAAAGATTATCAGATTACATACTTATCATTTTATGATCTCAACACGTCATACTGCTATTATTGGAGTATAGACACATCATATCTTATTATATCTTATCATATCTATCTTAATAGACTTTGTCTAACACTTTTTCTAAATTTCCTCCGTAAATTACGGAAATCTTTTTGCTATATATACGTATATCAAGAAGACAAATATATCATTCAATATTCAACACTCATCTTATAACAAAAACCCTTATTCCGATCAGATAATATGGATTTCTCACTTGATTCCTTGAACTCCTCAAGCTCTAATGGCAGCGTAACCGGAATGAACCAACCAATTAGTCATCACCTTTTCTAGATGAATTGGGGATGGGTTCGTAGTAAACTTAATCAATGGAGACAAGAAGAAGGTGATCCCTTCCACCAACCGAATTCACCTCTTGGTGAAGAACCAGAAGCACTTACCGGCGAACCCGTTCGGAACACTATTTTCACCCTCATTTCCAGGGTATCCAGTCACGAATATATAATATCTAAAATTCTAGATCTTATTCATCCACTTGTCCGAACCGCCAATCACCCCGGAATAATAGAAGAAGTCAATGAGCTTCGCGCTCGAGTGGTGGCTCTGGAGAATATGGTGCGAAACCTACGAGCACCAGCAGCAGCACCAGCAGCATAACCAGCATCACCACCAGTACCAACAGCATCACCACCAACAACATCAGCTTCACCAACAACAAACACCATAATCTGTACCTCGGATATCAACATCATACGCCCCATAGATACCAAGGAATATTAGTAATAATGAGTTAAGATGTATTGACTCATTCTTCCTGAAAATTATATATGTATACTTTATATATATATATATATATATATATATATATATATATATATATATGGTTTGGAACAATAATAAATCTTTTCGTATTAAGCTATTACGTGTGAATCTTAAATAGTATGTACTACTTGGTTAATTCATATCACTAATATGCTATGATATACATTCCTCGTTAATCACTGCTTCATCACAATAAACTCCATTTCATAATAAACTAAGTGTATTATTCAAATACATGTTTGGTTTTACACTTTCATTTTCGATGTACTCAAAACTCTTTAGAAAACATCATTCGTGCCTTGTGAATTTCACAAGAATTCCACGAGCATCAACATCATATACCGAGGTATATCAATAACAATGAACGATGGAGTATTGATTCATAACTTCATTAAAGAAAGATTCTGTGATGATTATGTAATCTCTCAAGTTTTGAAGATTATTTATTCTCACTTCAACCGCAAATCAAATGATTTTAATAGTATATTAACTCATTAAATCTATATTATACGTGAAGAATACATATATGAACGTATATCTTCATAAAGATTGTAATTAAAAATCCTTTTGTACAAACTGTTAATTGTGAAAATATTTTAACGGGTAGGTAAAACCCGAGAAATATTTATATCTCACATCAATATCTTACATTGTACATTCTTCAAATTCTGATTCAATAATTAGTAACTATACTACTTACATCCACATATGTATCCGTTCACTAAAGAATAACCATTTTCATACAAATTTAATTACCTATTCTGATTTGGACATATCAGAATCCAAGTAAAGCTTTGGCAAGTGTAATCTTCCTAAAGATCACTACATTCATGAATTATATTCATTTGTATTCTATGATGAATTATCACATCAAACCACCGAAATTATCGTTCATTACTTTTGAAATCAATAACGCCTATTCATCAACCATTAGATCCGTTGATGATTACAATCAGCGTTTAATCATCTAAAAATGAAATTTCTTGAAACCATCTCGGATTGATAACCGATGAATCAAATATGGCTGCATTAAATGCAGAGGAAACAGCAAAATTGTAGATGGTCTCAATGGCCAAAAGTTTGATAATAAAGAATGGTACGTTGGAAAAGCTCAAAAGAAAATTTGGAACTGAAAAACGGATTGAGCTAACCATGGAGGAGACCAAGGACAAATACAAGGACCAAACCCTATATTTAAAGAATCCAAGTAATTCTGGATCCGATGAAATCTTTAGAGAATATCTTGCTCCGAAGTTATGTTAAAAGCTTGCGGAAAATTTTTCTTCATCAACCTTCGAACTTAGAAATTCCAAAATGTCGTTATAAATATCCTCTATATTTTTGAAGATATTTTCATAACAATTCTTGTCCACAATTAAGTATCTCTTTGCGATATCTTTATAAAGGAAACTATTTTAGTTTCTATATTCAGTAAAATTCAAGTTTAAATTATAAATGTTTTGAAGAAATGTTGGAAATTGAAGCATGAGTTAGTATAATATAATGACGTCAGGCCAACGTGATTATATTACAGTAAGTCATGCTAAATTTTTAATGGAAGATGATGATTCATAGACTTTATAATCATTATTTGCCATGTTACACGACTCTTACATTCTACTTAATCTCTGAACATATCAAGAACATATATTCTTGATAGTTCTATCCTCAGTAATTCTGGTAATTTACCAAATCAAATCGTGATATTACGCTTAGAACATTAGGTTCATTCGAAACTTCATACCTACAAATTCTGGACCATTACTCGCTTAACTTAGAGTCGAGAGCAGAATAAAAAGGTAAAGAGCTCCGACATATAAGGGAAAATACAAAGCCCGATAACAACACGGAAATTACAAATCGTGTATATCAATGCGTATAGCAACATAAAGACACGGGAGAATTAAAAACACTATAACCCCAAGAGCATAGTAGAAGTAAACAGATTCCTCTGGTGGTAAAAGAAAAAGAAGCATGACTGCATATATGGTCAATATAATAACAAATATCAATACGGGATTGAGCATATTAACAAATCTTTTGGAAGTATGAATCTAGGAAGAAAGTATAGAAGTGGTGAAGATAATGAAACGGAAGAAGCTAATTTATAGCAAAATTTCCAAACACAGCAATCGAGGTAATTCACCGCATTTAATCAAAGAAATCCCAAAATTCCGTAAATACCGGATAATCAAATCTTATAGATTATGAAGATTTCCTTTAATCCCTTGAATTCCGGAAATCAATCGTGACTACGTCAAAAGTTAAGGCGAACATTTAATTTACTCATTCACTATTTTACGATAGCTTCATTTATACTCTTTCTATAATCGAATCGTTCTATCCATATTATTCAATAGTGATAAAACTTTATTCTTCAACTTATATTCATCATTACAATATTCTTGTTGTAAACAATGATGATCTCTATCAAACTTCATGACTATAATTTTCATGAACTACTCTCTGTTTTGTCTACCCTAACATTGTGGCATAAACGCTCAAGGTTTAAATGAGCTCGATATTATTCATAACACATTTTATATATCCAATTTACTGAAATGACTTGTATAACATCATCATTTTGAATGATCTCCGCATTAATAATAAAATGCACTTCGTAGAAGAACTTGTAGAAATTATGGTATGCATGATTTTAATTCTTGAAACAGAACAATATTCTATCCGTTGGAATTCACGCAAGGCCCCGAGCATACCTGGGAACGTGAAAACCAAATAAAACGTAAATATCCTCGTCTATGTACGAACAACACCGATTAATGGCAACAACTAAATTTTGGGACGAAATTTCTTTTGACGGGTAGGTACTATAACAACCCTCATATTTCCATACCTGAATTGACTAATTTGACTATAGGGTTGTTATCCATACGTAATATATAATTAAATTCGACGTTGATCAAATATTTATTTTTAGTCGACATGTTCTGTTAACTAAAGTTTACACTAATTATATAAAATAACTTTAGTTAATATTAATGCGAATTATATTTAAAACTATATATAACATAATTATTAATTAAATGATAAGTTATTTTAATCATTATATATATTTTTAGCTTATAAAAAAAATAAAAATAAAAAGAAATAAGATTTTTTTTTTATAAATTAAATAATGAGCCCATGAATTTTGACTAAATATTTTCAAAAACAAAAACTTATTAAAAACATTTTTAACATGTTTTTATTATTTTGTCAAAATTGGCACCTTTATTTTATTATTTTTTTCTTTTCACCAACCATTTTTTACCTATAAATACATGGCTCCTCATTCATTTTTTCTTGCCAAATACAAAAACTTAAGTTATTCTCTCAAAACCTTGAAGAAAATTTGAGGTACTTTCTATTTTTATTAATTTTTTTCAATATTGTCATTTATATTTATATTTATTGTATATTATTTGTAAAATTCGAAATTAATTATGTTTATATGTTATAATTAGTATTATAAGTGTTATGATGCATAAAAATAATTTTGATAATTTATGGAATATTATTTATAATTAAATACGAATTATGTAGTGTTTAAACGTAAAAACAATGTAAAATTCGTAATAAATACTTTTAACCAAAAATAAAATATATATAATTTTTTCTGAGTTTTTAAAACTTATATAGATCCGAAAAAATTATAAAAATAATTACTTGGATCGAATTGGTATTTATTATATAATTAAACTCTATTATTATGTAATTCGAAGGTAAATTAAGAATAAATATAAAATAATAAAAAAATATTTTTTTAAATATTTTTCTACAGGTTATTAGACTGATAGAAACTTATAAAAATTATAAAAATAATTATTTGGGTTTATTTAGTAATTATGTAGAATTAAAATTGTTTTGTGAATACATTAAGGGTAAAAACAAAAATAAATACAAAAATATAATAAAAATGTTTTCTTAAATTTTTCTACTAATCTATATGATTAACTAAGACTATAAAAATTATGTATGTAATTTTTAGATATTTAATTTATTATTTAGACATTTTTAAATAATGTTCGATTAATAAAACACTATTATTTTTGAAGTAATTTAGGTATTTATTTAAAGGTAATTATATTTAATATATATAAGACATACTAAGGTATAATAACTAAATATTAAATAAAACTTAGGTTATATTATCACATATATAATTATTAAGTACATTAATAATTCGTTGTGTGTATACACCTAAAGTGAAGGTTAATCAAAGATAATGTATAATTCATGTGAACTTCATCGCTACTCGCGATCGTAAGTGAATGATGTCTAGGTTGCCATTTATGGGTAAGCTTGTGGATCTCGAATGCCATGACTTAGATTCTGGTCAAGAATCCTGGGCCCCCGGTTACATCTGGTCATTCCTGACTTATTTGATAGCAACGAAGTTTGAGTAAAGTTATACAACGTCTTGCTAAAGATTAACCCGAACTTTCTAAAATTGAAAAATTACTATAAGTGGAAACTTTCCATAAATAGTAACCTTCCGAAAATGGAAATTCTTTAGTGAACCATTACTATCAATATAGTACTATATACTATTGTCTGTTAGGCAATGTCTGATCATACGTTCTATCTCTAGGTTGAGATCTCGGTCACGTCCTTCCGTTCAATTCTTTCGTGTGCTACTAAGGTGAACTTCATAGCCCCACTTTTTACTGTTTCATAACTGTTTTATAACTTTTGGGGTGAGACACATGCTTGCTTTATAACTGTTTTACGCTTAGACACAAGTACTAAATTGTTAACTATGCTGTCATGCTTTGACTCATGCTAAATCCCTACCGTAATATCGTTAATTGCTACGTTTAAATGCAAACTTAATTATTGTGAGTAGGCCTATTGAGAGTAACGTCTCTAACCATTCGACCGTTGGTCTTTGGTTACATAATAATGATTCCACGACACTGACAGTACAAGGTGTCATAGGGTAAACTTTTTTAGTAGCAATATTACAAAATGCAGCAACACTTTTAGATTGATATTTCTATATCAATCAACTTTAAACTAAATCTTGTGGTCTAAAACTTTGGATATTATTTATAAACCTATGAATTTCACTCAACCTTTTTGGTTGACACTTTAAGCGTGTTTTGTCTCAGGTGATGATTGAGCTAGCTGCTACTTGCTACTAGATGATTGATGTATGCTTTGCTGCTTGCATGGAGTCCATCATTCATATTTATCATTTTGTTTAAGACATTTTCCATTTACTGTACTCTTATGATGTAAAACTTTGAATAATGCTTCCACTGTTTATTTAATAAATAAAACGTCTCATTTAGAGTCGTTCTCGCTTATACAACTGTGTTATGATATGATTGGTCACAATTACCCCTGGTCCATTTTGGGGGTGTGACAACCTGTTATCTGTGAAATCACAACTAACAACTGATTAAACACACCGATTCAACTGAGAATAAACGAAAAGTAATAATAAACTATAATTAAATCTAAACTAAGAACAATTAGATAACAATCTTAATTTTCGACACAACTGTCCCCGGTATCGGCGCCAAAAACTTAATGTGTAAGATCTAGTATATAATTTATCTTAGAAAATGCCGGTTTAAAGATTACTACAAATTAACGGGCAGTGTACCCGATCGTGCAATAGTATAAAGTTGGTAATTCCGAAATCGTTCCAAGGACAGTTTAAACGTGAGAATTAAGATTGCAACTAATAAAATAAACTAAGTTAATCTATGAAAATCGAAAGTACGAGATAATTTGTTTTGTGGCTATTTAACGATTAGCCAAATCAAGGATAGATTAAAAGTAAAAGACAATATTTTTTGTGTTTTTAAGTTTAAGCTTTAAATGCAGACTCAACGAAAAGTAAAGATATTTGAATTCAATAGATAAAAGAATGTTCGCCTAGATCTCCTATTCGTAGTGTCGGATGATTTGTTATTAAGCACTAGTTCAATTTATCAATACATGCAACTACAGAGTCGGTTTACCCAGAGTTCTCTTTTAGCAAACACGTCAAACTAGGATTTTTTGGCTTAAGGTTCCCTTTCCCCAAAGACCTCTTTCGTTTGTGACTTAGTAATTAGCTAATTATAAGATTAAGATTCAATTGGTTACGCGTTCGCTCCACACAATTCACCCCTATTTTGTTCAATCTATGTTACCCGGTTTACCCCTTGGTCCAGTAAGCACCCAATTGGTTAAGACAAAGCAATTGAAAACTAATGCACTAAATTGAAACAGGGTTCCCTTTGTTCAAACAAGTACACTAATCAACCTAGTAACAATAATCAACACCCACAAGAATGGTTCTTAATCAAAACTCATAATTATCATGTATTAATCAAATTAAACATTAAAGTATAATCCAAACACATACGAATATTCAATCTAGACAAACATTAAAGCGCTTAGCCAACAATCATGGCTAAAACCAAAATCACAAATAAACAATTAAGAGTATTCATAATAATGATAAGAATAAAACCTAATGAAAATTGTGTTCTTGAATGATAAACGGATCGAGACGCGTTTTCAGAATGATTGATGTGTTAGAATGATCTTGGGATTCCCCAAAAATCACCCTTTTTCGTCAAAAAGCTGCTGGAATTCGTCTGGATGCAATAATGAATAATTAGGGTAAAAATTCGGGCTTTAAATACCAAAATTCTGAGGTCGGCTGGAAGTGGAGCGGCGCTCCATATATGGAGCGGCGCTCAATATAACTAAATTCTGACTTGTGGATTTCCAAAACCCCTCGAACTTTTTTTCCTGCCTACTGGAGCGGCGCTCCACCTTTTTGAGCGGCGCTCCAGGCCCTTTTTGCTGATTTCGGACTGTAAAACTCAGTAAAACCACCCAAACTCGAATCGAACCAATCTCTTTCATTCGTTTACATAGAAAATCACTAAAACCATCAAATAACTTCAAATTTCATCTTCTTGGTCTTAGAACTCGAACAGTTATCGAAATATCACCAAATCGTATCCAAAAGGACCAAAATGTGCCCGATATCGCTAAGGAAAATGTGTATTAAATATGCGATATCATTACCCGGTCTTCATGCTAAGCAAATACTTGACTTTACATAGGTCCATTTGGGTCATAACACAAAGGTTCATTTGGATCATAATTGTCCATTTCGACATGCTTACATTAGTTTTGAAATTTGAAGTCTCCAACAGGTTTATAAAGTCATTTTAGAGTTGTTGAGTGAATTTGTGTAACCCGGGTACATTGGATAATAATTTGAGTCGATAACTATATTTGGTGTCATATTGGGTTAACATGGTTAAAGGTTAAACATTTAGAGATAGCGAGTTTGTAATTTTATCATACCATTAATTGATATAACATTTTACGTTTTTAGTATGTTTGATCAAGAGTTTTCGAGCAACGCACGGGCTCTTAAAGGCTAGTATTGTATATATAAACAACGATACCCCACCATCTAGGGGTGTTTATAATATCCGAATCTGTAAGTCGAATTATCCGATCCTAAAATATTCGAAAATTTGGATATTCGGATTTCCAATTTCAGATGTCGGATCGATTTTTCAAAATATGCGGATAATCCGGTATTCGAAATAAAATACACTTATTATTATTATATTGTATTCATATATTCATAATTTTAGTGGTCAAGTGGGTTATGACTTATGGGTCGTACAACTTTTAGGTGTTATTTGTTTTTATAATGTTTTTGTCTGAAGATATGCGGATCATATATGCAAAGAAGATATAACCTAAAAATCTGTACGGTGAATAAAGAAGATTGTTTATTTTTTTATGTGTAGAATAAATACAACACTTAGAATCATATTTTTAGCTCTGCTAGTTTGCACACAGAATAAAACATTATTCTATCTCATGTTTTAAGAAAAACAATCAGTGTGCAGTAAAAACGTATACCAATGTGCAGACGACATGATAAGACCTGCTGATTAAAAAACAAACGTCACCTTAATCTTTTAATTCAAGATTTCAAAAGGTAAACCTTTTAACTTTTAAGACCATCTTTAACCGGGCGTCGGGAGCTCCGGTGACGATGAGTTGGCGAGAGGTGACGCCGCTAACCCAGCGCAACCGGTGACGGTGGCCCGACGTTTTTCAACTAAATGTCTAAGTAGAGGAAGGTGTTTGAGTATGTTTCAACCAATCACAATTTAATACGGATATACTTATTTTATTAATTTATCTTTTTCCACTTAACTTGAATCATATTTTACCATTATCCGAAACTTTTTCACTCACTCAAATTTAACAACCAATACTATTTACCTTCACATTGTCACTTAAAGGAAAGTGCACCACATCACACTCATTTGGTTCACGATTAAAAATGTTCAAGATACCAAGATATATAACAAACAAACGTTACACAACCCTAGATCTCACGAGTCACCCTCTAAATTGATGAACACATGGTTAACCCATTACAAGTTGTAATTTACAGCCGAACATTTAGGCCCTCGGACCCGAGTTTCCTTCAGGACAGTAGTTGAGGGCGGTTTATGCAACTACGAGAGATGAACGCGTGGGTGATTAAGTCACCCTGAGTAATCTTAAACTGATGTTCAAAAAAAAAAAAGTTGTACTAATTTACAACCGAAATTGATTAGTTTGGTATTACATGTTGTAATTTACAAACGAAGTTGATTAGTTTGATGTTGTTGCAATAATCAGTTACGTTGATAATAAGTTACTTTTTTATTTTGAAAATTTCTAATGACAGCCCTAAAGGCTGTCTTTAAGCCATTCAGACATGCATTAAACAATTGTACACTCAATATAACTACCCACTTTCTGCAGAAAACTACCTCCATATACTACTTATTTATGCATATAATTATTTGTTAATGACAACCCTTAGGGTTGTCATTAGAAAAGTTCTTTTATTTTTGTTTGTTACACTTGGCGTTTATTTTGTCAGACAAAAACCGATGTTGTACTTTTCTCTCTCTCTGGTATTACAAGTTGTTAATCAGTTACTTTGATTTTGTCCATTACGCTTGAAGTTCATTAGTAACTACTCTGAACAACATTAAAGAAAACACATAAGACACTTATAGTTTTATACCAACTTAAGAACCTACTAGTAAGGACAAATACTCGTATGTGATATCAATACAGATATAAACATGAAAATAATACTCCGCAATATATTAAGTAAAAAAATAAAAAATAAAAATAAAAATAAAAATAAAATATTTCGTAATATATATCAAGTCAAAATTGATACATATTAAATTCATACAACAACAACAAAACCCAATACCACATAAGTGGTGTATGGGGACATATTAAATTCATACTAGACTTTAAAAAAGCTTTTCACCTAATTTCCTTTTTTTTTTCTTTCAGTTATTAAATTCTCATTTTTACTCATAATAATTTATCTTCTTATTTAACAGACGTTATCTATTATAAATCAACGTGGAATTGAGATATATAAATCGATTTTTTTAACAGCAAAATTTTAACTTAACTAGCTACCCTCTAGCAAGCTGCTAGAGGTGAATAAGCCAACGGTTAAGCGAACTTTACATACCAATCGTTCCAAATTACATCAGATTTTCCTCTATTAAAAAATCAAAAATACGAAAAATTATAAATAAAATTAACTAAAAAAGACTTCTTCATATCTTCATCGGGGAATAATACACTATTCGATTAGATTACAAGTACCTCATGTGATGTTTATAAACTTAATTAGTAAGGGTATATTTTTATCCTCTTGTACACGGCAACCAAATAATCAGGACCGACTTTGGATCAAGGATTGCTATTCTTAGTCATAACCCTCTTATGTCATATACATATGAGTATAAATAATTCAATTTTAGTATGATATATGATTATACTGAACAACAAGAAATATCTTATTCATTTGATAATACTTTAAAAATCTTATTTAATTTTGTAATACTTTATAAATGAGGGAGCCGGTGGCAAGAAAATAAAATGAAAGGGTTAGATACAAAATACGAAAATTACTGATCACATATTCACATTCACATTCACATTCACATTCACATTCACATTTATATTTATTTTAATTTAATAATTTAATTAATATTTCTCATATTTTTTTCTCCTTTTAAAATTCGACCACTTAACGAGTTTGTAGAAAACTGCAACCACACACATTGAGTTCAACAGAGTCGGCTGCTTTCAGCTAAATCTTTCGTCTCTCAGGTTCGATAACTGCCTTTCATGTTTTAACGTATATTGATTCTTGTTTTAATCTGATTTATTATTTGGATATGATTTATATGCAATATTCATTTATATATATATATATATATATATATATATATATATATATATATATATATATATATATATATATATATATATATATTTGTATTTAAGATCTGCTTAGTTTTCGAGATCTCTACGCTGTATAAATACATACATACATACATACGATGTGTAAACAAACTGAGTGTTGCTGTGTGATTTTATGCTCGTGAATGATGAAAATGGTGATTCAGTGACTAATGACGTTATTGTGATAATTTGAATAATTATACTTCGAGTACTTTTATAGCTAAATATTGAATATTGATATACAGTAACTTTAGTCAAATGTGGCTGCTACTATTGTGATCTAGTGATTTGATTTTATAGATGCAGTGGCGGAATTAGGAATTTTTTTCATCAGCGGCCATTTTTTTTTTTTTTTTTTTAAGCGTAGCAACATTTTTGGGGCAAAATATAGAGGCTTTTGGCAAAATTTTGAGGCTTTGGGGGCAAAATAGGGAGACTTTTGGGAAAAAAATATTCCACCGGGGGCAAAATGAAAAAATTCCAAAATTTTTGCATTAAAAATTACAAATCCACGGGGAAGGTGCCCCTGCACTGTGTACATGTTTTTTAGGTTGGTGTATTGTTATTATATATTATGCATATGCGAATATTATTCTGTTATCTGATCTGTGTGTCAGTACAACTATACTAAGATACCTGTGAAAATAAATGATGTCAAATAGAATTGGGAACAAAGTACATGATGTATGAAAATTAATGCAGATCTTAGTCACGGCTTCATATACTTAGCTTTCTTTACGAATCATATTGAAGCTATTTGTATTTCCTTATACATGTCATGTACAGATGCTCACCTATAGGCATGCAAGGTACCATGATTTTGCATTATAAAATTATATCAGCTACATAGTATCCAGTTCGTGTCTGTTAGCTACTTAACTCTCTTCACGTAGTATCCAGTTCGTGTTTATTAGCTACTTAGTGCTCTTTACTTAGTTCTCTTATGTGTCCTCTATGATGTTCCGTAGGGTGAGGGCAGAGGCTTTGAAGAAAAACGAATCATTTATTGAATATGAACTTCAAACTATGCTCAAATCCTTCAGAGATAACATCATCCCCTTGTTTAGAAAGATCACAAAGGATGATAAACATAAATAAAACACAAACCAGGGCTAGTGACTTGGTCAACAAAGACAGTATCCAAGTGTCCAGTAATGGGCCTAGGAAGGTGGTGCTTTCTAGTCAATATGTACCAGATCAACTGGAAGAAACATGTTTAACACGAAAGCCATCGTCAAAGCCAAGACAGAAGGTTGAATTTGTCAGGACATTGTTGATTGACAACTACGACAGCTATACATACAATATATACCAGGAGTTATCTGTTGTTAATGGAAGTAAGCGTCTTTGTATCTCTCTCAGCTTGTGTGTGATATATATATATATATATATATATATATATATATATATATATATATATATATATATATATATATATATATATATATATATATATATATAGGGGTAGGATCAAGAGGGAAGTAACCAATCGGGGGGAAGGGGGGAAGCAAAAACTTTTTTTTTTTTCGTTTTTTGAAAAAACTTTGTTCACGAACATTATAGATGGGATGAAAATATGAACATTTAGTAGAGACACTTTGTGATAAATGTTTTTATTTTGGCGGGAAAACGCTCGAAGAAGTAATATATAACAATTATCGTGTTTTTCGAGCGTATGTTGAGGTTTTAGCTATTGGGGTTTAGATATTAGGGTTTAGATATTAGGGTTTATAGGGTTTAGATATTAGGGTTTAGAAATTTAGGGTTTAGGGTTTAGATTTAGGATTTAGATTGAGTTTTTAACACGAACGGTTTAGAGTTTAGGGTTTAGGGTTTAAGGTTTGGTGTTTTGGGTTTATGGAATAAACCCAAAACACCAAACCCTAAACCCTAAACTCTAAATCGGGCTAAATTTTACTTCACAAAACATGAAAAAAAGACGTTCATATTCTTCACGAACAATATTATCTTGAATGTTATTTTTGTCGATCGTTTTCCCGCCTAAATAATGACATTCATCACGAAGTGTGTCTTCTAAATGTTCATATTTTCGTGTGATCTTGATGCCGGAAAAAAAAAATTCCAAAAAAAACGAAATTTTTTTTTTTTTGCTTCCCCCGCTTCCCCCCGATTGGTTACTTCCCCATTGATCCTGCCCCTATATATATATATATATATATATATATATATATATATATATATATCCACATTGGGAAGATATGTATGCTTATATGTGTATATACATACCTATATAGCTTACGGAAGTTTTTTTTTTTATAGAGAAAAAAAGGCTCGTAGCTATTTTCTTATAACTTATCTTGTTGTCGTGTAGTACCTCCTGTTGTGGTGCAGAATGATGAATGGACATGGGAGGAGGCATGCTATTACATTTACGAGAAGAGACTCTTTGATAACATTGTTATCTCACCAGGTCCAGGATCACCTGCATGCCCAGATGATGTAGGTAAGAAAGACATTGATCTTGCTATATGCACTACTACTAAAATAAAATATAGTGTGCCGTTGTGCATAAAAGAACATATTAACATATCTCTTCTAGGGACAAAGTGTATAAAGCTTAAAAGATAAACTAGTTTCATTTTTTTTTTTTTTTTTTTTTTTTTTTTTTTTTGAAAGGTAGACAAAGTGTATGAAGCTTGGTATATATGCTTGAATAATAATAACTATGAGTTAGGGAACATTGGATGTATATTTCTTTAAAGTCCTTCCATTGTGTGACATGACATATGCCAAGTAAAAAATGTGAATGGTCTAATTATTCTTGGGAGGCAAACTATGTGGTCAAAAATACTTTGGAATAATTATAAGTAAGTGATAGGTTCATTGGAAAGACAATAAAGTGTCTCTCCTTACAAGTCTACCTATTTGTGGTTCACTTTCTTAAAAATGTGGATTATATATATATATATATATATATATATATATATATATATATATATATATATATATATATATATATATATATATAGGGGTAGGATCAAGAGGGAAGTAACCAATCGGGGGAAGCGGGGGAAGCGAAAACTTTTTTTTTTTCGTTTTTTGAAAAAACTTTGTTCACGAACATTATAGATGGGATGAAAATATGAACATTTAGTAGAGACACTTTGTGATAAATGTTTTTATTTTGGCGGGAAAACGCTCGAAGAAGTAATATATAACAATTATCGTGTTTTTCGAGCGTATGTTGAGGTTTTAGCTATTGGGGTTTAGATATTAGGGTTTATAGGGTTTAGATATTAGGGTTTAGAAATTTAGGGTTTAGGGTTTAGATTTAGGATTTAGATTGAGTTTTTAACACGAACGGTTTAGAGTTTAGGGTTTAGGGTTTAGGGTTTGGTGTTTTGGGTTTACAAAACACCAAACCCCAAACCCTAAACCCTAAACCCTAAACCCTAAACTCTAAACTCTAAATCGGGCTAAATTTTACTTCACAAAACATGGAAAAAAAACGTTCATATTCTTCACGAACAATATTATCTTGAATGTTATTTTTGTCGATCGTTTTCCCGCCTAAATAATAACATTCATCACGAAGTGTCTCTTCTAAATGTTCATATTTTCGTGTGATCTTGATGCCGGAAAAAAAAAATTCCAAAAAAAAACGAAATTTTTTTTTTTTTGCTTCCCCCCGCTTCCCCCGATTGGTTACTTCCCCATTGATCCTGCCCCTATATATATATATATATATATATATATATATATATATATATATATATATATATATATAGGTAATACCGTAATACTATACTATTGTTTTGTTCCTTACTTTTGCTTAGTCTACTTTATTATACGTCACTTGGAGAAACTGTTTGACCTATTTCGGACTTAATAATAGGGATTTGTCTCAAGTTGCTGCTAGAGTGTAAAGACATTCCAATCTTGGGTGTTTGTCTCGGGCACCAGGTACAATAATCTCAATTTTGGTTTTAAGATATTCTCTGTGTCAGTATTTATCTCATTTAAATTGTCACCTAACATGTTTATGTATATTTTTTGATCATATTGAAGATGCGTTATATATATGTATGTTCAATGTGGTATCAGTTTTACTATTCATCTTTTCATGACTGACCTTTCCCCTTGTTCTTGACAAGTACTTGAGCCATTGTTATTTCTATCTTATATCGTATATATATGGCATTACAAGCTCACATTGGGTTCGGGTCTATGTGAACTTGACTAGAGAGTGGTGTTTATTACCCATTTACATTGAATTGGTCGATTTGAGTTTTGATTTAGTTCGTATAGATCCAAGTGAATCATTTACTGAATACTACTGGGTCAAACAGACTGAAAGATTGCTGAAGTTAATTTTTGATGAAAACATCCTCCTAGATCTTTTTAATTTGGATTTAGTCTATTATCACAATGATAATATTCTTTCCGTGGTCATAATTAGAACAGTAAAATGTTAATAATAATCTTCTTAAAAATATTTTTTTCGTCATCATAATTAGAACATTGTTTGCGGATCATTTACCGGCCCATCCTGTTGTAGACCATACTAAAATTTGACCTGCTTCAGTCTGATAGTTTTTACATGTTCTCCAGCCCGTCCATCTTGACACCTCTACTCTACTGCAGCTCTCTTTACATTGTTTATTCTAGTAGTAATTGTCCTTTAGCTTTTCATCCTAATAATACTGAAGAATACATTACTCTTGTATGCTTCATAGTTTCGCTGTTGTGTTCTGATGATACATACTTAAATGATGCTTTGCCAGGCCTTAGGATATGTGCATGGTGCAGATGTCATTCATGCCTTTGAACCTGTCCATGGACGTCTCAGGTATAAATAAAAACTTTACTATAATGGCTGTTCCAATATGTCTAATTGAATTGAAAATTTGTCATCCCAATAAGAACCATCTTCTACTAGTCAATCTATCATTTTGAAACATGAAAGTGCGCATTTGTATCTTGTTGTGTTTAAGCTCTGTTTTTATAAGTGGGAATTTCAACACACTTAAACATTTGGTGATACGGGACTATGGGTTATTTAACTCAGTAGGTCAATTTTATTTAACTTAGTGGGTCAGTTTAAAAGTGTAGCTAAAAGCCTCAAATTAAAGCGAATCAAGAGTGATCAAAGTTGGCGGCCAAAGTGTTATTCAATTGTTTTGACCTCTTGGTCGATTTATTCATTTACTGTTTTCAACAATAGAAGTTACGTAATATATCCCCAAAAATCTTAATGTTTGACCCACATCAAAAAATAATTATATTGTCACAAACCCATTATTTTGACTCGTTACCCAATAGTGTTCTTTTGCCACTTTTTTATCTATCTATTGCAATTTCATGCTTTTTTTTGGATCATAATACTTTTAAGTTGGCTACAAGGTGTCTATGGTGATTATAATTTTTGCTTTACTCAACTTCCCCTTTATCTTATTTAGCGAAATTCGTCACAATGGAAGCAGACTATTCAATGATATTCCTTCCGGCACGGATTCAGGATTTAAGGTCAGTTTAGTATGTTGTGACTGATTTAATATATTACATGACTCACAAAAAGTTCCTGGGTTTGACATGGCGTATGAAGGAAAACACATGAAAAATACAATACAATTGAATAAATAATTAATTACAGTTAACATCTTTTTAGAATAAGAGGTTGGCCAGTATATATTTTCCAGGAGGGAGCGGTTTGTTTGTTGACTATGGGGGCTTTTAATTGATGTGATGCAGGTGGTTCGATATCATTCCCTTGTTGTAGATGCAAAATTACTTCCAAAAGAGCTCATACCTATAGCATGGACATGTTCATCATCTGATACAGTTTCTTCTCTAAGGTCTGTTGACCGTGATAGTCAACTTGACCGAATTGTTGAAGACACGAAAGAAGTTCTCATGGGTATCATGCATTCCACAAGACCTCATTATGGTTTGCAGGTGCGTTTTGACCAATTTTTGTTGTTTAAGTTACTATTGTTCCCCTTCATTTGTGTGCTAAATCAGCCTTGAACTACTACAGTTTCATCCTGAGAGCATTGCCACCTGTCATGGTAGTCGGATATTCAAAAACTTTAGAGATATAACTGAAGATTTTTGGGGCGAAAGGAAGTTGCAGTATAATAATGGTAAACTACTATGTTTCTAAATATGGTCAATTGCTCGATATCTTTTTTCATTTTCGGAGTTGCTTCAAGGAGGTCCGCAAGAGTTTTAGGCTGGCGTTACTTTAAGTATGACTTTGTGCATAGTATTTGAGGAGGAAACTTTGGCCTATATACTTGTTATTTATGTGCCAAAAAATATTTTGTTTTATCCTTAAGAGGTCAATTGGGTAAAATAATCCATAAAACTAGTAGCTAAAAAGGAAGCAGGTTAAATTGGTTGGACAAGCCAACTTCTTAAACTGTTTTTAATGTACAGTTTTACAGTGCACTATTATGATAAGAAGTTTTATGATAAATGAACACATGAATTATCCGTAGAATATTTCTATGAAGTTGACTCTATCATCTTTCATATCAGCTATATCTTCATCTAGCCTGTTGTACGGGATAACAATTATATAAAAATTAATTTCGGTATGTCAATATGGACATGGACTACATTATTACGATCTCTCATAACCCCCTATTTACTCTATTATGTGTACTGCATGTCTGGATAAATAATAGACGATTTTGATCTCCTCATAAGTTCGTCTTGATTGATGATCTGAACCTCATCTTTGTCGTCTCATCACTCATTGAATTGGCACTTAAGAAGTTGTTCATTGATGCTCTTAGGCTTAAATATACACCACCTCTTGAAGTTGATTTGTGTTTCATATAGTGTTATTATTAGCACTGAGTAGTAAACTTTCCTTAGCGTGCATGCAGATGGGAAATGGAAGATGGCAGTTCAAAGACAACCCTCCTAAAAGTGCAGCGTATTTATCAATTCTTGATACAAACCATGTCAATAACATGTACAGGATGATGGTAAACTCGTCAAATCTGAACTACTCTAGTAGTATCAAGAACTTCAAGTTATTATTAAAGTTACAATGGAGGAAATTAGACAACTTTTCTTGTCAAGTTGGTGGGGCAAAAAATATATTTCTAAAGCTGTTTGGAAATGAAAAGGCTGAAAACACCTTTTGGCTGGACAGCTCATCTACCGAAAAGGTCTATCTCTTGCTTTTTTAAACTATTTAGTTTTCTTCAAAGGTGGCAAGATGGGCGGGTCACTCAGAATAAATCTGAAATGCTTTTTTGTCAAATTTTTATTCAATTAGTGTTCAACACACACAATCACAGTTAACAATCACAATCTAAATGTGTAAATAAGGCTCTTTATTATGAGGTGATATGCAAATATATATTTCTTGCAACTTGCATGGCCTTTGTACTAGATTAATAATGTTTTTTAATTAGGTGACTGTTTAGGTATATATGAAAGGGTTAATGCTAAAAATAGGCTACAAACTTACACAAATGTACCGATGTCGCCCACAAACTCATTTCCGTCCTACTGTCGCCTACAAACTTTGAAAAAATGTGCTAATATCAACATTTTGGCGTTTTGACCTGTTACGTACTATTTTTGACCTTTTTTTTTTTTTTTTTAGAATTAAGGTCCAATCCACGAACGACACGTGTCAATTTTGACCGGTTTAGGCGGTAGCAAGTCATTTTTGTTTACATTGGTACACTTTTTGAAAGTTTTTGTTTACATTGGAACACTTTTTGAAAGTTTGTAGGCGACAGTAGGACGGAAATGAGTTTGTGGGCGACATCGGTACATTTGTGTAAGTTTGTAGCCTATTTTTGGCTTTAACCCTATATGAAAAATAAAGGTTTAGCATCAGGCCCTCAAGTTATGGATCAGTAGTCTTTTTTTTTTTTTTTTTAGTTTCCGCTACAATTAATAGATAGTATGATTGTAGTAGTACTACGATCCAAGGGGGGCATCCTTCTTGATTCATTGTATGGAATCAGTTTCTTTTGTTAATATCTGCTTGCTATATGCTTCTTGTTTATTATGATGCAGAAACGAGCAAGGTTTTCATTTATGGGTGGAAAAGGTGGTTCTCTTTGGAAGCAGATAACTTTCCGATTGTCAGACCCAACCAGGTTTGAATGATGATGATCACTTTTATGGTTTGCTATCAATTAATTGATTGGAACGTTTGGTTACACACACATTTGAGTTATATCTTCTTGTTTGTTAGTCATGATGATATTCTATGTTCATGTTTATTTTGCAGTGAGGTTAGTTGTAGTACGCGTGGAGGTCATTTATCAATTGAAGATGCTCAAGGGTTATCTACAACCACGTTTTTGGAAGATGGTTTCTTCCATTATATGAATAAGGTATGAAAAATAAAAACTTGTCTCCATCTTTTATGTAATAAATTTAATTGTGTATGATGACTTCTCATACTTGTTGATCAGGAACTTCAATCTATACATTATGATGAAAAAGATTACGAAGGGTTACCATTTGAGTTTTACGGTGGATACATTGGCTATCTTGGGTATGTATGTATGTATGTATAGTTTTGTTGCTCGCTCAAGTTATTAGTGGTTACCAATTTGACTCTTCAACTTATAACAGGGTTTGACTGGGGTATCTTTTAGTAAATGTTATCGCTCAAACGAGTAAACAGAAGAGTTAACTAATTAACAAGGAAACAAGTTAAAAGTCTCCTGAAGTGTGTATATTTCAGGCTTCAAACAGTTCTGTCAGTAATTTACATATTATAGAACTAAAACACTTTTAGTAATTACCCTGACTTGTTACAGAAAACAAAGAAGCTTTTGAACATATAGTTTAATGCCATACTGGCCCATTTCAAACCGATCCATAACATTTTGACCCGCCCATTTTCCACCTCTGGCGACTAGCAAGAAGGATCTTTAAGTCTTGACTTGTACACAATGCTGTTTTCAAACCTTATTATTGACCATATTATTATTTTTTCACAAGCAGATATGGTCTTAAAGTTGAATGCAGTGGTGTATCACATAATCGGCACAAGGCAGAAACACCAGATGCATGCTTCTTTTTTGCAGACAATCTTATCGTTATTGATCATTCCAACAATGATATCTACATTCTCTCTATTCACGATCAAACCAATAATAAACCAACAACAACGTGGTTACATGATGCTGAGCAGAATCTGATCGCCTTAAAAAAAGAGTTAACAACTCCCAAAACTTGTATCCTGCCCAAGAAGAGCACTGTAGTAGTAAAAGAGGCCGGATTTTTATCGGACAAAACGAGAGAGGAGTATATTGAAGATGTGGAGAAATGTCAGAAATATATAAAAGATGGAGAAAGCTACGAGCTGTGTCTCACAACTCAAATGAGAAAGAACGTAGGAGTTGACTTTGATCCTTTGGGGCTTTACCTTAATCTAAGAAATAAAAATCCTGCACCGTATGCCGCCTGGCTTAACTTTTCAAAAGAAAAGTTGACTATTTGCTGTTCTTCACCCGAGAGATTTTTACGCTTAGATACAGATGGTATTCTGGAAGCAAAACCTATCAAGGGTACTATAGCCCGTGGCTCGACACCTGAGGAAGATGAGATGCTTAGATTACAACTACAACACAGGTATTGCATTGTACTTGTCAGTTAGCATTTTTTTTTGTCCGTTTTTAATCATCGTTTCATAAATAGAAATCTAAATAAACTGGGGGCAATTTTCATCCCGTTCGACCAGTTCCCTTTTTGCTAATAACTCCGTTTTGATCCAAAGGAGAGCCATTATAAATAAAACTACCAACTCCACCTAGAGGTTAATTTGGTTATTTCAATTATTCAGACGGTTATTCAGCTTTTAAAACAAACATCTTATATAAATTTAGACGTGGGAAATAAACAATCGGGCGTCAAAAGTTGAAAACTTTTTTCCTATTAAGTTATGTTGTCTAAATTTAAATAAGACGTCCGTGTAGAACAAGTGACGAATAAATAATTAGTGTTTGTTTTATGTACCGAATAACCATCTGAATAATTGAATTACCAAATTAACCCTGTACATGGGCAGTTCATAAAGCAACTATTAAAAAGTCAGGACCTAAATGGAAATTCACATTTATTTGAATTTTTTTCATTAAGACGTGCGTTTCTCAATAAGTTAAAAACACACACACGTCAGTGACTTCCCATATTAAGACCTAAATGGAAATTCACATTTATTTGAATTTTTTTCATTAAGACGTGCGTTTCTCAATAAGTTAAAAACAAACACACGTCAGTGACTTCCCATATTAAGTTATTAAGTCGAAATCAAACATAACCTTAGCTTCTTAAGTTCTTATATAAGCAATGAGAGGTTTCGGTTTAAACTTCTATCCTTATAGTGTATGGTAACTTTCTTGATTACCATTCTCATTCATAGCAGTGTCTGTTGTCTGTCCACAGTGAAAAAGATCAAGCAGAAAACCTGATGATTGTTGATCTTTTAAGAAATGATCTGGGCCGTGTATGTGAACCTGGTTCTGTGCACGTACCCCGTCTTATGGAAGTTGAATCATACGCAACCGTCCACACTATGGTAAGCACAATTCGAGGAAAAAAACAATCAAATTTAAGTGCAATCGATTGCGTTAGAGCAGCATTCCCTGGTGGCTCAATGACAGGTGCACCCAAATTGAGATCAATGGAACTACTAGATTCTTTAGAAAGTTGTTCGAGAGGCATATATTCTGGTTGCATTGGGTTCTTTTCGTATAACCAAACGTTTGATCTCAATATAGTTATACGAACAGCTGTCCTTCACAATGGTGAAGTTACTATCGGTGCAGGTGGAGCCATTGTGGCTCTATCGAGTCCTGAAGAAGAATACAAAGAAATGGTTTTGAAAGCAAGAGCACCTGTTAACGCTGTGGTCGAATATCAACATGAATCTTTGGAGTAGTAGTAAGTTATCTTTTTACCATAAAACTTACACAAAACTTACACGCTTGAAAGATGGTCAACCAACATACTCGATATTGGACCAATTCGATATCTAGACGTGCCATTGGTGGTGGTGTTGGATCTTTGATAATTATAGTTATAGTATATTGTTTCATTGTAGTGGATGTAATTTCATTGTTTGAGCATTGCAGTTGTGATTCAAGAAGGCAGTTGTGTTATTGTCTGTTTAGTGGATTACACTGTTTTTAACCAATTAACCGTGACTGTGACGTAAAAGTCAAGTGGTATTTTTTGTGATGTGACAAGGTCAAAAAGTAAAGTTTTTTAAAGGAGAATGTCGAACTACATCACTCATACTCATCATAAAATTTATAACTCAAAAAGTAAAGTTTAAAGGGGATTGTCAAATTTGAGTTTTAAATTTGTGATGGGTGATGTGGTAAAATATTATTGATAGTTAAGTATAAAATATACTTATAAATTAATAATATATGTAAAAATTAGTGGTGAAATCTGATTAGCTGAAAAGCCTTTGACATACTTTTTTCCGTCAGATTTGTGACTGACGCCTATTTTCGTCAACTTTTGATGCCTGTCGGGGGCGTAAAAGAGATGACACCTTGGATTTCACCTCATTTGACGGTTGATTTTATCGCTGCACTAGGAAGAGTTTTAGTTGTATCGGACCAATTTGATATCCAGTAGTCATTAGATCAAGCAGTTGTACTGTACTAGTTAGCAACTTCACATTTGAATACACTAAATCCTTTATACATTCTTCCCTCCTGACCTCCTCCATATCCGTTCTCTATTGTTTACTTATATATTTTTATTATTATATAATATATGATATAATATAAAATAAAATATAATATAATTACTAACATTGAATTTGAGGTATACACTATACATTTGCAATTAGCCCATCGTTGTATTTCTTCTACACTATACATCTGGGTTTGAACTATAAGAGGTCCAATAAACCCCATCATAACCACCGAAAGCGTGGCTTTAGTGGTCATGAGGTGTGATCCAACTTGAGGTACTGCCAATTCAGGTTCGATTCTCACTTCAAGCACGGCGTTTTCAACATTTGATAGTAGTGCCAACATCATTGCGAATTGGGAAGGTGTCTGAGGGGTTTTCCCAACCTTCGATGGTATTGTCAACATAGTCGCGAATTGAGTTTCCTCCTAACGCGTGAGTGAGTGACATATGAGAGCATTAGATGTCGATATTGTCGCTCAAAACAATAATAGTAATAAACCCCATCATATGTGTAGGCTTTTGCATAAACATATCCCGTAAGCCCCAACTTATTTAAGTATTATCACTTAAATGCTATTTTTCTACATTTTTTCCCTCGGAACCCATAAAAAAAATTGTCAATTTTTCGGCACAAGGGCACAAGGTGCCATCTTTCCTTCCTCCCTGGTGGAAGCAAGGACACAAGGTGCTCTTGCGACCTTGCTTTCACTTAGAGGTGTCTCTTGCAACATTGCTTCCACCTGAGAGCAAACTGCAATGTGCCTTTTGCTCTTACCTGCATACCATAATCACTTTTTCTTTTAGACATTTCATCAAACACATTAAGTGCATTATTTTAAGTTTTCAACCATTCCAAGCACTATTTTCTCTTGTATTGAGAATATATCTTGAACGATTTTCAACACATTAAACATATCTTTTTGGATCTAACATCTGCTAAAACCACAACGAAAACTAAAATCTGGTCATTTTTATGTACATGGTTCGACAATGTCATTAAACACCTAAGGTGCACGTAAGGTGTTTGATGAAATGTCCGAAAGAAAACATTGGTTATAATATGCATGCAGGAGCAAGAGGCACCTTGCTTTTTGCTCTCAGGTGGAAGCAAGGTCGCAAATGGCGCCTTGCGCGGGTAAATTGGCAAAATGAAATTTTTTTATGAGTTTTGAAGCAAAAAAGATAGAAAAAATGATCATTTAAGTGATAACTAGTGGAGGAGCCCTCGCTCCGCGCCGGGACTCCGTTTCGGATATAATTTGTTGTGTTTGGTTCGTAAAATTATTTCGTGTTTAATGGTTATGTCGGTTAAACCTATCCCAAGTCGTACGAAAATTTAAAGACGGTTAAAAATTTAAGTGGATTTGTTGGGGAGTTTTATGAAAAATAAAGAAGTTACAATTTGGCCCTTAGAACTTTAACTTTAGACCCCTATGGAGTTTACATTTTTTACCTTAGGAATCTATATTTGGCGCCCTAAAGTTTATAATGGTTCTCAATGTTTAGTGCGGTGTCATTGTGGGTACAACCTTTTTGCACGACGTATAAACGATTAAAGCATGAGGAAGAACTATTCATAAAGCTTTTGTCTTTTTGAGATGTAGAGAATATATATATATATATATATATATATATATATATATATATATATATATATATATATATATATATATATATATATATATATATATATATATAGTGGTAGGATCAAGAGGGAAGTAACCATTCGGGGGGAAGCGGGGGGAAGCAAATTTTTTTTTTTCGTTTTTTGAAAAAACTTTGTTCACGAACATTATAGATGAGATGAAAATATGAACATTTAGTAGAGACACTTTGTGATAAATGTTTTTATTTTGGCGAAAAAACGCTCGAAGAAGTAATATATAACAATTATCGTATTTTTCGAGCGTATTTTGAGGTTTTAGCTATTGGGGTTTAGAGATTAGGGTTTATAGGGTTTAGATATTAGGGTTTAGAAATTTAGGGTTTAGGGTTTAGATTTAGGGTTTAGATTTAGGATTTAGATTGAGTTTTTAATATGAACGGTTTAGAGTTTAGGGTTTAGGGTTTGGTGTTTTGAGTTTATGAAATAAATCCAAAACACCAAACCCTAAACCCTAAACTCTAAATCGGGCTAAATTTTACTTCACAAAACATGAAAAAAAACGTTCATATTCTTCACGAACAATATTATCTTTAATGTTATTTTTGTCGATCGTTTTCCCACCTAAATAATAACATTCATCACGAAGTGTCTTTTCTAAACGTTCATATTTTCGTGTGATCTTGATGCCGAAAAAAAAAAATTTCAAAAAAAACGAAAAAAAAAATTTGCTTCCCCCCGCTTCCCCCGATTGGTTACTTCCCCATTGATCATGCCCATATATATATATATATATATATATATATATATATATATATATATATATATATATATATATATATATATATATATATATATATATATATATATATATATATATATATATATAATGAGTTACGTAGTTAATTTATAATAAGAAAAAAAGTTAAACAATAATAAAGTGAAAAATTACGTGGTTGATTTAATAATAATAATAATAATATAATAATAATAATAATAATAATAATAATAATAATAATGAATAGTTGTTAGTAAAAATAATGGGATCGATTTATGATGAATGAGAAGTGAAATTGGTAAAGTATAAAATGTGAAAATTATGTGGTAAGTTTGTAAAAGCTATAAAATTATGTGTAATAAAAGGTTTGAGGGGTGTTTGTGAAAATATAGAAGGCTACTATTCATTTGCGTTATATCATATATAGAGTAATAATTCCACTTACTTAAGGTTACGGTTAGCAAGTGTTTACCACTACTATTATAATTACCGTCCAAGCTCGTCATTTCTCTTCCTTGTAGTTTAATGTTTAATGTTTAATGTTTAGCTTACCTTTAAATTTATGTAATGTGTTTACAATTAATGAAGTATTTTTTAAATAGTTTTGATTCTTTAGCTTTTAATAATTATATATATAATAATATTATTTATATAAAAATAATAATAACAAAATTTAGTATAGAAAATGAGGTGGGTCTATTAAGGGTATATGAGTGAAATATTTTGAGCAGAGTCGTCTCAACAATTTAAGAACCTCTGAGCGAAAATAAAAATTTACCATTACACAAAGTACGCAGTCATTTCTAATTTAAATTTCCTCCAACTTTAATTAAACAATTATTATAATAAAACTACTCTCTTACTCGGTATTTTTAGAAGCGAAGTCGTTGATCAAGTCATTATCGTCAATGTTATCTAATATATCATTCCCAATTTAACAGCCCCAAATCCGCTTACCAAAAACGAAGCACACTTTTTATTTTATTTTATTATAAGTTAGATCCCATTAATACAATTCATTTCCAACTCTATTTTACCCAAAAACATAATATTGTAACGATACGTTTGACAATTTATAATGACCCTTGGTACACAAATTACACATTACAAAACCATTTGTAATAATGACCAGATCACACGAATACGGGTTAATACACAATAACCCAACCCGATACCAAGAGCATAATCCGGGGGACTACCAAATCCCTAATCCGCGTCCGAACCTCCAAAAGCTACCCCATCGAGCTCAAGCGCTCCTACGCATCTAATCTACAACTAGCTAACATCACAATCACAATCCCTGTAAAAAGATAAACAACGAGAGGGGTAAGCTTGAAGCTTAGTGAATGCAATAATTATACATATACATATATAATCTACTTACTTGCAATCACTTACACAATACCGTATACAAGCTAGCAATTCAACAACCATGCAATCATCATGCATAAACTAATATCCGCAATTCACAATAAGCTAGCAACACCAATAGCATATAGTTCACAATTTAATATGCTAATACAAAATTCACACAACCATGGTTAACCAATCGTACAAGGGAACGTGTTGGTCCCTTGTTTAACAACAGGAGTATTGTAGGGGGGTGAATACAATTTCTTTTAATTAACTAACTAATTAAACACAGTTTAGTATTCAAGCATGTAATGTAAATAGAGTCAAAGGTAATTTTTCAACTGTTATTCTTTATTGATTAAATCACAAAGAATTACAACTATCCTTGGCGGAATGATAGTTGGTTGATACAGATTTACCTAAGTATAGTTATGAACATAAACTTAAAGCTATTACACGTTTTGGACTCTAAATAAATAAATCCACACTACTAGTTGTTACAATAGTGGATACAACAATTTATATGTAATAACCCTGATTTTTCCGTTACTTCCGTTAACCTTCCGTTAGTTTATTTAACGGCGACTATTTAACTTTTGTGCGTTTACGTGTATTAAATGCGTACTTGATCTTCGGAGGGTTACAATAATTAATATGGGTTGATATTAATTCAAATAAATATTTCGGATAATGAAATACGATAAAAACGATACGATTTTGATAATAGCTTTCTGAGCAACGAAACGCTCGGGTTTATTTTAATAATTAATTTTATTAATTATTAACTTTAAAAAAATATTTAATTTATTGAGTTTTTAATAAATTAAGCGATTGGTTGCGTTTAACGATCGGGTTAGCGTTCCGGGCCTTCGGTACAACTAAACGACACTTAAAACGGACCACGATTACACGAAATTGCAAAACACGAGCCCGGGAACCCATCCCAAGTGGGCCAAGGCCGAACACCCCCTCCCCACCCTTATTTTGTTAATTTTTACTACTTTAGGGACTTAAGTGTTAATTAGGAGAGTTAGGGCTTGATATAAATGCTTAAGTGATAACCTAAAACACTGTAACCCTCACAAACACAGCATACCAGTCGACTTTTTTTGGCTCCTCCCTCCCTTCTTGGCCGTCGACCTTCACCACCAATACCACCATCAAAAATTCAATTTTTGCTCAAGCCTTGAACATCAAACTTGCAATTCTCGATCTCCTCTACGCGTTGGTATAATTCTTTTAGCGATCTAAGGTATAATTGCATAAACCCTAAATCTTCAAATCTAATTTTTATAAGAGTTTCATAGTTATGTTGTCAATTGCTCAAGTCTATACGCGTACGTGTTAATCGTTATCGTTATTTTGATTGTTTGATGAGCTAGGGTTTAAAAACGAATTTGTTATTGCTTGATCAGAAAAATTAAGTTTTCCAAATGTTAAATATTATGTTATAATCAGATTCCTTGCGAAAAACAATTGAGTTTAGGCTTTGGATTCGCTTGATTTCGTTTCCGTATGATTAAGTTATGTCAATTTGAATTATCGTTGTGTTTTTGTTGCTTGATCAGAAATCTGGTATTGATAGACAACGAATTGGCATGTGAGACTTATACCAATGGAAATATAATTTAAAAACACTCAATTTAGACTAGGATATCATGTCGTTTGCTTATGTATAGCCCGAGATATGCTTGAATTAGTGTAAAAGTAGTTTTAAACAGCACTTGCATGAAAATAACCTTGTATGATAAAATGTGTTAACTTCTGTGATTAAATCTTTGCATATTTGAAAATTAGAAAAAAATTACTTCATCTTTCATGTGGATATAATAGGCTAATTGTATCTAGATCTTCGGATAATCGCGTGCGAATGTGACTAACTAAATGCGAATCGAATATGTAACTTGCTCACGGTTTTGTACTCTGTGGATTGTGTGTATTGATTGAGCATGTATGCTTCTGGAAAATGAAACTTAACATGATATTTGACTTATTTTTAGTTTATGTCAATCTCTGAAACCTTATGCATTGGGCACAATAGAGCCATACTTTATGTGAATTCTGATTTGAGCTGAAAACTGAATGTTCAACTTGCACGAATAAACTATACAAATTGGCTAAACAAAAGTTGCTAGATTTTTGATATGTGTTACTTTGATTTGTCTTTGAACTATGGCCACTGGTATTGTATCAATTTCATGCTCCTAACTCCGGTTATAGCCAAAATGAAATCAGTGCGCGGTCAGAAACTGACTTGGCAAACCCCAAATGTATCCCTTCTGATTCCTGACTTTTAATTGTCGTATGAGTCCCTGGCCAGACTTTTTGGAATCTATTTTAAGTATATTTATGATCTGGAGTTTTCCATATTTAATTGAATTTTATACTATGAGATAATGTGCTAAGTATGCCACGTGTTCATGAACTTTGTGCATAACGATAAACTGAAATTGTGAAAATGATCATTCATGACCTAAAACGTATTGTTTGACTTAGGATTGACATGTTGACCAATATTTGACATGAACCTACTGATGTTGACTTTAGTTGACCATATTGACCAAGTTTGACTTCGGTTGACTTTGTTTGACTTGCATGATATAGTTGACTTTTACTTTGAAACGCGTCGAGTCGAGCAATAAGACAACGTACACTATGAAACCACACTTATTTAAGATACATATATTGACCAACCTACATACGTATACTTAGGTTGCATTACTCGGCTATAAACCGTACAAGTTAATTGTTCACTTTTTCAATCTGAGCTTTATTCAAAGGTGAGTCTACAGTCCCGCTTTTTACATGTTTTCAGGGATGAGAATACACACTGTTATACTTACATTTTCAAATGCTTTTGTATTGACATGAGAACTATATATGCATATCGAGTTTGTTCAAAAAGCCTCTAGCTTGAATACTTTTAATACCATCGGTGTAAGCACAATTTAGATGGACGGATCCATTAGGTTGACAACCTCACCCACTATAAAAACGGTGGTGCATTTATTTTGAACATTAAATACATTTGAATAAGTGTATAACATTTTAGGAGGTAAAGGCGGGTATAGTGGCTTCTATACTCGGGTCATTGCTAGTATTCAGGTGCTCAGATTATGCGAACGTTAAAATCTCGTGGTCAAGGAAACTAAACTATTTTTCTGATAACTGTTTTTCAGATACTGTAACATTACTTTAAACCTGTAGATTCACCAACATTATTTGTTGACCTGTTTTTGCGTGTTGTTATTCTCAGGTATTAATTGCTTCCGCTGTAGAATATTGCTGTTACGTAGAAGTCAAGTCAAGCACTGGGACCAGCGTTAACATTCCGTTAAAGGGATTTTTGACGGGGTGTTACATTTGGTATCAGAGCTTTGGCTATAGGGAACTAGGATAAATTAGTGTGTCTAACCGTAGGGCACATTAGTGGGTCTAGACTATAGCCGTGTGTCTTGGACGACTTTTATGCATCATACTTGCACTGTATGTGTCACTATGCTACATGTAGGGCTACACATTATATCACGTACATATACACCTTATACTCATATGATATGGACTTGAACTGAACGCTATACTACAAATCACATACGTACACGTGATGCGAGATTTAACTAAATTAAGTTGATTACGCCATCTTGAACTTATGGAGTGATGTCGAATGAAAATGTGAGATAGCTTAATGTAATGACCGAGATTACATTACGGTGACTCATATAGAAGTTCCGACATCACAAGATGAGGAATTGGGGCCGAGTCAAGTAGGTTACTTGGATAAACAACGCTTAGAAAACAAACCGTGCAATCCCAAATATGAGTAGAAACTTACACTGTGCAAACTAATTGTAATATAACCTGTAATCTTGACACAACTCGTCACTACTCGACACTTCCACCACCGATCACTACATGTCACTACAAAGACACTACTTGAACACACTCGTCATCTCATACCACTACTCAGTACTGTTTATCGCTGCTAATTACTACTCAACGCCGCCTCTCACTGCTAGTCACGACTGATTACTACTTCTCACTGCTTGTCATTGCTAAATACTACTTACTGCTACCCCTTGTCACTTACTATTACTCATTACTACTTACCACTACTAATTACTACTCGTCACTACTCACACCTCCACATTTTACTGCTCGCTACTGTACATCACAACTCATTTCTGATACGTCTTTAGAGGAGAAATTCCTAATGACAACCCGCACAATGCGTAGTAGATATTTTCCACTCGATTACCAACTTACCTATCATTCAGCCACCCGCCGTCCATGATTTTGTTTTCCGACACGAGCCTACCGACTGATGACCATTATGCCTTATTGGGTGCATTAGAGTACATGTGCATATACTCATGATGCGAGCATGCTATCTAACAACCTATACATCACTACTAACATCACTGCTTATCACAACCCATCACTACTTATTGCTAACGCCATCACTCATTTCTATTAGTAAGTACTACTTGTTACCGTATCCTTCCTCATTCTATTCCAATGTACTTTTCTTAAGCGGCAATCATTTTCATTATACTCACAAATATTACCAACCAACTTTGAACACATAGACGCGAACTGCACTTCATCTGTTTCCCGTGAGACACATACGTCTGGGAGTTTGTACCAACCCATTTCGATTAAATATCAGATTTTGTTCGAGTTGCCATTATACCTTTTTCATTTCCGTTTTCCATAAAATTAGCCACGAAATTGTTCCTACTCATTAATCATAATGTTTATATATGTTGTCAACACTGGTGCTGATAGAAACTTTAATGCTAGAGAATTTGGTCACAACGTTTATAACCATGTACCTTCCTTAGACAACGTGTACTCTATAGAACTATTAAACTAGGAAATTTTAACCTCGTGGTTGAATCAAACTGGTTATCTGACGATACAATCGAGGCAACTACGACCAGAAGACTATTCAAATTTCTTTCACCGATGATAATAGTGTATGGAGAAGAGATCAGTACACCATCATGTTACACTAATTACTCGAAGGTCCAGAAGTACATGAGATGAGAATGTCTCGCAAATCCGGCACATGGGAGTAAATATGAGCCAACATTTAAGAGACCCGAATATTTTCCAACTATTAGAGATTGCCCTGAGGTTACACGCCCACCCCACCGTGAAGTCGAATTTCGGATTGATTTGGTGCCAGCAGCTGCACCTGTTACGCGTACAATATACGGACTTGCACCTTTAGAACTACAAGAGCTTCCCGTGGTGAAAAAAATCAGAGTTGTAATGCCCTAATTTGTGACCGGTACTAGAAGGTGGGTCACATAGCCATGAATTTCCGAGTTGGAACTCCGGTCTTGTTTGTTAAGAAGAAAGATGGGTCGATGAGATTGTGTATCGACTACAGAGAATTGAACAAGTTGACAATCAAGAATCGGTGTCCGCTACCGAGGATTGATGACTTATTTGATCAGCTGCAGGGATCCAGTTATTATTCGAAGATTGATTTGAGATCCGGGTATCACCAATTGAGAGTCAAAGAAGCTGATGTTCCGAAGACAGCGCTTGGAACACGTTATGGACATTATGAGTTTACAGTGATGTCGTTTGGTTTGACGAACGCACCAGCAGTGTTCATGGACCTCATGAACCGTGTGTGTAAGCCATACCTAAATAAATTTCGTTATTGTGTTTATTGATGATATATTGGTGTACTCCAAGAACAGAGAAGAGCACGAGCAGCATCTACGTTCGATATTGACTATGCTTAGAGAAGAGCAGTTGTATGCAAAGTTCTCTAAGTGTGACTTTTGGTTACCAGAAGTACAATTTCTTGGCCATGTTGTAGGGGCCAATGGAATACAGGTCGATCCAGCAAAGATTGAGTCGGTTAAGAATTGGGAAACTCCAAAGACGCCAACCCAGATTAGGCAATTTTTGGGTCTAGCTGGTTACTACAGAAGATTCATTGAAGGATTCTATAAGATCGGCCGGCCATTAACCGCATTGACACATAAGGGCAAGAAGTTTAAGTGGTCAGAACCGCAAGAGACTGCATTTCAGTTGTTGAAGGAGAAGTTAACAACTGCACCAGTATTGTCTCTACCCGAGGGAAGTGAAGATTTTTTTGTTTATTGTGATGCCTCACGTCCAGGAATGGGCTGCGTGCTTATGCAACGAAATAAAGTTATTGCTTATGGATCAGTTAAAGATTCACGAGCAGAACTACACTACGCACGACCTTGAGTTAGGAGCTGTTGTCTTTGCACTTAAAATGTGGAGACACTACCTGGTTGGAACCAAGTTCACTATCTTCACTAATTATAAGAGTTTACAGCACATATTCGGTCAGAAACAGCTCAACATGAGACAACGACGTTGGATGGAACTACTTAACGATTATAACTGCGAACTTCAATACCATCCGGGCAAGGTGAATGTTGTGGCGGATGCCTTAAGCAGAAAGGAGTGAAAGAAACCTCTTAGGGTTAAAGCGCTTAACGTAGTTGTCCGTACGAATTTCACATCACAAATCCGCGAAGCACAACAAGAAGCCATGAAACAAGAAAATGTCGATGTTGAATTTCTCAGAGGAATGGATAAGAAATTTGACATCAAGGAGGACAGAACACAGTACTTTTCTAATCTAATTTGGGTACCAAAGTTTGGTGGATTGAGAGAACTAGTTTGGAGGAAGCACACAAGTCGAGATACTCAATTCATCCGGGAACAGATAAGATGTACAAGATTTGAAGGCGTTTTATTGGTGGCCGAATTTGAAAGCTGACATTGTTACCTATGTCGGGAAGTGCTTGACTTGCGCTAAAGTCAAGGCTGAGCATCAGAAGCCATCAAGATTATTAACTCAACCAGAGATTCCCCAGTGGAAGTGGGAAGGTATTTCCATGGACTTCATTACGAAACTACCAAGAACGGCGGGAGGTCACGATACTATTTAGGTTATCGTGGATCGTCTCACTAAGTCCGCACACTTCTTACCGATAAGAGAAACTGATAAAATTGAGAAGTTGGCTCAGATCTACATTAAGGAAGTCGTCTCCAGGCATGGAGTGCCTATATCTATTATATCCGATCGCGACAGCAGATTTACTTCCAGGTTTTGGCAATCATTACAGAAAGCAATGGGGACCCGTTTAGATATGAGTACAGCATATCACCCCCGGACGGATGGCCAGAGCGAACGAAATATTCAGACTTTTGAGGACGTGTTTAGAGCGTATGTCATCGATTTCGAAAACGGATGGGATAAATATTTACCACTAGCTGAGTTCTCATACAATAACAGCTACCATGCGAGCATTAAAGCTGCACCTTTCGAAGCATTGTATGGAAGGAAGTGTAGATCTCCCGTTTGTTGGAGCGAGTTGGGAGATAGTCGGTTGACAGGTCCTGAGATTATTCAGGAGACAACTGAGAAAGTCCTACAGATTCAGGAATGACTGAGAACGGGTTGAAGTCGTCAAAAGAGTTATGTCGATGTTAGACGGAAGGACATAGAATTCCAAGTTGGTGACAAAGTTATGCTTAAAGTATCACCTTGGAAGGGTGTTGTACGATTTGGGAAATGAGGTAAACTGAGTCCTAGATATGTTGGACCATTTGAGATAACTGAAAGAGTTGGACCGGTAGCTTACAGATTGGAACTGCCACAAGCACTCAGCGGTATTCATGATGTTTTCCATGTATCCAATCTCAAGAAGTGCCTAGCCGATGATAATTTGATTATTCCTTTAGAGGAACTACGTATCGACGACAAACTTCATTTCATTGAGGAACCTGTTGAAATCTTGGGCCGTGAAGTCAAACAGTTGAAGCAAAGCAGAATTCCTATCGTTAAAGTTCGGTGGAACGCGAGAAGAGGACCAGAGTTCACGTGGGAGCGTGAAGACCAGATGAGGCTGAAATATCCGCAATTGTTTCCAGAGGAAACTACTTCAGAGGACGATCACTAAAATTTCGGGACAAAATTTTCAATAACAGGTGGGTATTGTAACAACCCTGATTTTTCCGTTACTTCCATTAACCTTCCGTTAGTTTATTTAACGGCGACTATTTAACTTTTGTACGTTTACGTGTATTAAATGCGTACTTGATCTTTGGAGGGTTACAATAATTAATATGGGTTGATATTAATTCAAATAAATATTTCAGATAATGAAATACGATAAAAACGATACGATTTTGATAATAGCTTTTTGAGCAACGAAACGCTCGGGTTTATTTTAATAATTAATTTTATTAATTATTAACTTTAAAAAAATATTTAATTTATTGGATTTTTAATAAATTAAGCGATTGGTTGCGTTTAACGATCGGGTTAGTGTTCCGGGCCTTTGGTACGACTAAACGACACTTAAAACGGACCACGATTACACGAAATTGCAAAACACGAGCCCGGGAACCCATCCCAAGTGGGCCACGGCCGAACACCCCCTCTTCACCCTTATTTTGTTAATTTTTACTACTTTTGGGACTTAAGTGTTAATTAGGAGAGTTAGGGCTTGATATAAATGCTTAAGTGATAACCTAAAACACTGTAACCCTCACAAACACAGCATACCAGTCGACTTTTTTTGGCTCCTCCCTCCCTTCTTGGCCGTCGACCTTGACCACCAATACCACCATCAAAAATTCAATTTTTGCTCAAGCCTTGAACATCAAACTTGCAATTCTCGATCTCCTCTACGCGTTGGTATAATTCTTTTAGCAATCTAAGGCATAATTGCATAAATCCTAAATCTTAAAATCTGATTTTTATAAGAGTTTCATAGTTATGTTGTCAATTGCTCAAGTCTATACGCGTACGTGTTAATCGTTATCGTTATTTTGATTGTTTGATGCGCTAGGGTTTAAAAACGAATTTGTTATTGCTTGATCAGAAAAATTAAGTTTTCAAAATGTTAAATATTATGTTATAATCAGATTCCTTGCAAAAAACTATTGAGTTTAGGCTTTGGATTCGCTTGATTTCGTTTTCGTATGATTAAGTTATGTCAATTTGAATTATCGTTGTGTTTTTTGTTGCTTGATCAGAAATCTGGTATTGATAGACAACGAATTGGCATGTGAGACTTATACCACTAGAAATATAATTTAAAAACACTCAATTTAGACTAGGATATCATTTCGTTTTCTTATGTATCGCCCGAGATATGCTTGAATTAGTGTAAAAGTAGTTTTAAACAGCACTTGCATGAAAATAACCTTGTATGATAAAATGTGTTAACTTTTGTGATTAAATCTTTGCATATTGGGAAAGTAGACAAAAAGTACTTCATCTTTAATGTAGATATCGTAGGCTAATTGTATCTAGATCTTCGGATAATAGCGTGCGAATGTGACTAACTAAATGAGAATCGAATCTGTAACTTGCTCACGGTTTTGTACTCTGTGAATTGTTTGTATTGATTGAGCATGTATTATTCTGGAAAATGAAACTTAACATGATATGTGACTTATTGTTAGTTTATGTCAATCTATGAAACCATATGTATTGGGCACAATAGAGCCATACTTTATGTGAATTCTGATTTGAGCTGAAAACTGAATGTTCAACTTGCACGAATAAACTGTACAAATTGGCTAAAGAAAAGTTTCTAGATTTTTTTATATGTGTTACTTTGATTTTTCTTTGAACTATGGCCACTGATCTTGTATCAATTGCATGTTCCTAACTCCGGTTATAGCCAAAATGAAATCAGTGCGCGGTCAGAATCTGACTTGGCAAACCCCAAATGTATCCCTTCTGATTCCTGACTTTTAATTGTTGTATGAGTCCCTGGCCAGACTTTTTGGAATCTATTTTAAGTATATTTATGATCTGGAGTTTTACATATTTACTTGAATTTTATACTATGAGATAATGTGCTGAGTATGCCACGTGTTCATGAACTTTGTGCATAACGATAAACTGAAATTGTGAAAATGATCATTCATGACCTAAAATGTATTGTTTGACTTAGGGTTGACATGTTGACCAATATTTGACATGAACCTACTGATGTTGACTTTAATTGACCGCATTGACCAATTTTGACTTTTGGTTTGACTTCGGTTGACTTTGTTTGACTTGCATGATATAGTTGACTTTTACTTTGAAACGCGTCGAGTCGAGCAATAAGACAACGTACACTATGAAACCACACTTATTTAAGATACATATATTAACCAACCTACATACGTATACTTAGGTTGCATTACTCGGCTATAAACCGTACAAGTTAATTGTTCACTTTTTCAATCCGAGCTTTATTCAAAGGTGAGTCTACAGTCCCGCTTTTTACATGTTTTCAGGGATGAGAATACACGCTGTTATACTTACATTTTCAAATGCTTTTGTATTGACATGAGAACTATATATGCATCTTGAGTTTGTTCAAAAAGCCTCTAGCTTGAATACTTTAATACCATCGGTGTAAGCACAATTTAGATGGACGGATCCGTTAGGTTGACAACCTCACCCACTATAAAAACTGTGGTGCATTTATTTTGAACATTAAATACATTTGAACAAGTGTATAACATTTTAGGAGGTAAAGGCGGGTATAGTGGCTTCTATACTCGGGTCATTGCTAGTATTCAGGTGCTCAGATTATGCGAACGTTAAAATCTCGTGGTCAAGGAAACTAAACTATTTTTCTGATAACTGTTTTTTGGATACTGTTACATTACTTTAAACCTGTAGATTCACCAACATTATTTGTTGACCTGTTTTTGCGTGTTGTTATTCTCAGGTATTAATTGCTTCCACTGTAGAATATTGCTGTTATGTAGAAGTCAAGCCAAGCACTAGGACCAGTGTTAACATTCTGTTAAAGGATTTTTGACGGGGTGTTACATTATAGCAGTCCTATAGGATTTCTGTACTTGTGGGGACAACTGCATAAGAGAGCGTGCTCTCCTCCTTCCTCTTTGGTAGCTATTTGTAGGAACACTCCAATTTGGTTTGGCACCATTATTCATTTAAACAAATAGAATGTTGATGTTATGCGAGGCGTATATGAAATAGCTTATATTTTACTAGGAAATACTATTAAATATGATACAATTTTACACAAGATATTTATTTATTTATAGAATGGATATACCTAAACCTTGCTACAACACTTATAGGCAGTGTACCTAATCGTACAGTTGTGTAGTTTATAGTAAGTCCGGTTCGTTCCACAGGGATACACTTAAACAAGCTTAACGCTATATTAGTTTTCATCTTATAAAAATACAAAAATATATATATATATATATATATATATATATATATATATATATATATATATATATATATATATATATATATATATATAAGTAATATTATTATTATAAAGGGGGGTTTTTACCGTTTAATGACCGGTTTGTCGATTTTAAAACTTTAGTCGCAGTTAAAACCTAATGTAAAATATTAAAAATAAATACAACTTAATTTAAAGCATAAAGTAAATAATGATAATGAAATTGCGATAAATAAAGTGCGATAAAATAAAATTGCGATAATTAAAAAGTACGATAATTAAAAGTGCAATTAAATATGAAAATAAAGGAATTATGCTTATTTAAACTTCCGTAATCATGATGTTTGACGTGTTGATTTTTGTTTTATGCCCATGGGTTAATTGTTCTTTGTCCTGGATTATTTAATATGTCCGTCTGGTTTTTGTCCATAACAGTCCATCAGTCATAAATATAAAGTGCGAGTGTCCTCGTCAAATTATCCTTATATCCGAAGTCAAATATTCCAACTAATTGGGGACTTAGACTGTAACAAAATTTTAATACTTTGTTTAATAATTACACCAGGTTATCGACTGCGTGTAACTCAAGGTTTTAATACTTTGTTATTAATTATGCCAAGTGTCCTTGTACATAATTTCACCCCTGTTTTAATAATTCCATAGACTATTAATCCATTCCCGTGTCCGGTTAAATGAACGATTATTCGTACATATAAATATCCCGCCCATCGTGTCCGATTGAGTGTATATGGTTATGTATAGGTATGTCCAATTGTAAATCTTTATATTAAAATTAACAAACTATCATTTAGTTAAACAAATATAAAGCCCATTAATAGCCCATAGTCTAATTTCCACAAGTGTCGTTCTTTTGTCCAACCCCAATTATGGTACAAAGCCCAATTATCCAATTTTAGTATTTAGCCCAACATCATGATTACTTCGGCATTAAATAAGCATAATAATAACTTAGCTTCGAGACATTAATGAAAATAACATAAACATAACTTACAGTGGGTGTTATTAGCGTAGTGGTACACGGACAGAGTTTCGACTTACAAAACCTTAAAACATTCGACTAATCGATCCTTATTATTATCACTAACTTAAAATTAAAATTACAAATTGAGATTACGATTTGGAGTGATACTTGATACATAAAAATGGGGAAAGAAAAATATATATAAAATATAAAAGGTATATATAAATCGTCGAAATGCATGTTCTTTTATAGGCAGAGAGTGCTCCGCGAGTGCGGTGCATTTTGGTCTTCAAAGCTCCGCGAGTGCGGAGCTGTGGATTCCAGCTCACACTTTTGGAATCCAAGGCTGCCGACGGTTTTTATTATAAATATAATATAAATATATAATTTATATAATTAATTATATATTATATTATATTTATATACATAATTAATTTATAATTTCTGATCCGTTGCGTCGTACGTTAAAAGTTGGTTCATGTCTCGGTTCCGGATTTTCGAACGTCCTTTCGTATAATTTAATATCTTGTACTTTGCGTTTTGCGTCTTGTACTCTTGTAATTTTGAGACGTTTCTCATCAATAATTTGAACCACTTTGATTGTACTTTGTACTTTTGAGCTTTTTGGTCGTTTGCGTCTTCAATTCTTGGAATCTGTCTTTTGTCTTCACCTTTTAATTTTTAAACAAATATTCCTTGTAAATAGGACAACTGCAACTAAAAGCTTGTCTTTCTTGAGGGATAATGTGATGAAATATATGTTCGTTTTTAGCATTATCAAATGTTGTGTTCCCTTGGCATTGACAAAGTATAGCACATGTCTGCACATGCGTTAAACTTCTGCATTTTCACGTGGTCTTGTAAGGTCACTTGTCAGCCGTTGACGCGTGTCCTTTCCTGTTCAACTTTGTCTTTAACTTCTGTTAAATAGTACAATTGATGTAGACCACTCGGGAAACCGCCATGCTTGTAATGGAGCATGGCTGTCTTGTGTTGTATGCTGCTTACCAGGTTTACTGGTTCTTCTTATGCTGAGTCACTTGAAATTCTTGAATTGCCGAGTACTCATCCTGTGCTGATCCGAAGGATACACTCTACCTTGTGCTGGTAGACTAGGCAGCATACTGAACACTTGACATAGAAATATTTGCTGTCTATTCATAAACAAACTTGTGCTGGCTGCACATAACATTTTAGTACTAATAAATTACAGTTTTATTATAAGTAAATCCTTAATTATTTTGGGGACTCAACAATCTCCCCCTATTTGATGATGACAAAACTTATGACATTTAGAGAAAACACTAAAGCCAGTACTGAGAGACCTAATGAAAAATAGGCGGTAAATTTGTCCCTTTTAAGTTTGTTTTTGGAATCTTTTGCTGAGTTATCTATATCTTATAACTTGATATAATTTTGAAGAATAACTCATTTCATCTTCATTACAGCAGATTATATACAGTAATTACAAAACATCATAATGAAAAATGAAGTAACAAAAGATACAATTTAAGCACTAGAAGACTATCTGTCGTTATCTTTTTCTTTTTCTAGTTCATCACCAGATAGCTCTTCTTCTTTCACTTTCAGGGCAGCCCAGGTTTCAGGAAACAAGTAAGGCAGCTCAGCAGGGTTATAAACTGGAACATGAGGAGGTAGAATGATGGGATCTCTTCTGTGTGGGCCTTCACCAGTAGATTTCTTTTTTTTTTTTTTGGCTTTTGAGAGAGAATTTCTTCTACGTTTACTACTGGTGCATTCCCAAATTTTGTTACTTTATTGAAGAGCTCTTGGAGTTCTAGCTTCAATGTCTTTTTAATACCACTTTCAGATTTACCAATGAAGTACTCCAATATCTCCATCCATTCACTGAATCCAAAGGTTCTCAAATCAGTGTAGTCCACCCTATCTTGAATGTTATCTTCCCTGCTGATACTAAAAGCTCTTTTTGTGCCTCTGTGCACTTTGATGATCTTGCTGGGACTTGATCTCCTGGTCAGTACATCACCATACTTGCTCCTATAATAGTGATCAGATAGCTAAATTGTTCGTTCAGTTTCTATAGGAGTAGTAGCAGGTGCTTTCTCAGCACCCTCCAGTTTATCAAGAGCTTTATCTTGTTCCTTAACAATAGCTTTGGCTAGCTTGAGGGACTCAGCTTCTTGCTTTCTATCAGCAGCCAATTTAGCTTCTACTTCCTGATGCCTTACCCTTTCAGCATATTCAACATCAGCATCCTCCCTTCTTTGCCTTTCAACTTCTAAGCCCAAAAGATAATCATCGGCATTAATATTCAGGGACTTTGCTGTTTCAATCATTTTCCTTCCCTCTTCAGTTCTAAGGGCATCACGATACTGCCTTAGATCCATACCCAGTTGCCGAGCCTCATGAAATTGAGCTTTCTCTTCATCAGTATGTAGCCTTTGACCACTGTTATTTAGATACACGCCAATTTCAATACCATAAGTTAAGGCAGTGATGTAGAATGGCTGATCAAGAGGATGATGCAGCAATCTAACTTGGCGTATCCTTTCAGAAATAGCTGCTTGTCTTTGCTCAAGCAATTCAGGTACAGTGATCTCCAGCCTGTAAGCCTCTCTTTCATCTGGATTCATCCTAAATAGATTTGGCTCACCACGGGCAACTGAATCATCTTCCCAAGTTGTGTGTTTATCATGTGGTTTTGGGGAAGATGGAGAATACATGATTGATTCTGATATGCCTGAAGAACTCACTGAAAACCGATTAATACGTTCATCCTATGTTCTGTTAAAATAAGCAAGAGTCCGGGGAGAGATAGGTGATTGAACGAATAAGTGATCTCCTCTACCCCAGACAGTGAAGTCAGCAGGATCAACAATATCATCATCTTGCTTAGCACCCAGCTCAGCCGCCTTGGCTGGGTCTTCAACACTTGTTTCACCCAGCAGCACACTACTGGCTGGGTCTTCTATCACAACACTCCTTGCTGTGTCTTCAGTTCAGCTGACTGATTAGTATCAGCTGGCACACCTGCCTCAGTATCTTCATTAGCTATCTCAAATAGGGGTCCTTTCCTTAGGGGCTGGTTGTCCCTAGGAGTAGATTTCACCATTTGTCTGTCGATCGGAATGGGTTCAGCTGATGGTTCTTGTGTTGATACTGGTTCTTGTGGAGGCAAATAGGGAACAATAGCAAGATGCTCCCCCTTAACATCATCAACATCAAAGTCTGTTATTTCTGCTGGCTGTTGTTGTGTAGCTGGCTGAGCAGAAGATGCTGGTTGAGAAGATGAGCTGGTTTCTAACATTGCATCTAGCCATTTCATGAACATGTCAGCTCTTACTCCTCCTGACCCAGTAGATTACAGATAATCTTTCATTTCTTCAGGGGTCATTCTTTTGATCCTGTCTGCTCACTCAGCATACAGCTTTGCCCTTTTCTTGTCATACTTAACCATGAACTTATCATTTCTTTTACGAGCATCTCTTTTGTAATTTTTAATGCTGATTAGTTCATCATTAATATCCAACTTGTCTGGGTACAGGCTTCTTCTATGTTCAATTCTGTGTTGTTTACGAGCAACATAAGCCTCCCATTTAGCATTAAAGGCATCATTTAAATCTTGCTGCCTCTTCTGATGTCTCTCCAGTTTTCTTTTCATTTTTCTTTCAATTGTTTGAGAGACAACAAAAGATTTAGCAACAGCCAGCTCAGATGTGATGACCCGGGAATTTCTGACCAAATTTAAACTTAATCTTACTATGATTCCGACACGATAAGCAAGGTTTGAAAAGTTGAGTCTTAAGAATTTTTGAACTGTTTACATAGATTCATTTGACTTCGACCATTTCCAACGATTCACGAACCATTGTGTGTAAATAAATATGTAAATAAATAAATATAGAAATATATAGATATAAATATAAATATAAGTGTATATATAATATTTTTAATTAATAAAATACACTTTAATCAATTGAAATTAAAAATATAAAATAATATATAGAATAGTTAAGTTACTATTAAAATGAATTTATATAAATTCTATACATACGTAGTATTATATATTGTAATATATAAAAATTACATTATTTTACCATATATATTATATAACTAGTAACTATGATATAATTAGTTATAACATTTTTATATTAAATGTAATTACAAGTATAAAATATAATTGTTGTAGTAATATTATTATTACTTTTATTACTACTACTAATATTAATATCAATATTAGAATTATTAATATTAGTATTAGTATTAACATGAATTTAAGATTGTTATAGTTATTATATTAATAATGTTATTATTACATTCATTAAAATAAATATAAATATTAATATCAATATTATGAATATTATTATAATATATAGATATAAAATTATTATAATTAGTATAATTGTTATTATAATACAACTTATATGATTATTAGTAGTGATATGATTATTAATATTACATGTCACTAAAAAAAATTATTATTATTTAAAATTATCATTATCATGATTCTTATTAACTTTATCATTATAATTAATATTACTAGTATTATTTTATTATTATTATTATAAATCTTGCAAAGGATATTAAAAATATTATTATTATTATTTATATAACTATATTTAATAAAATATTAATATTAATTATATATTTATATAAAGTCAAGAACAGCTCGTACGAATTCAGTTGTGTGTTGTGATCAAACTGTTTATGATTTTTGTAGTTATCTCTTAATCGACTAACAAATAGAATCCCATCTGAACAACCCAACAAAATCAGTTAGCAATTGCTTTCTTTCTTTTATATATATTTTTTTATTTAGGATCCTAATAATGAAATCTGTCGACTTCACATCCATATAAAACCATCAATTGAATATTTATCAGACTCAAAACCATTCAAATTATTCCTCATCATTGTCAATTACCAATTATAATTACTTCAATCCGTAGGATTTAACAGAAAATGAAGAAAATGAGCAGGTACCTCTGTTCTTATATTTTTTTAAAAAAAAGCTTGTATTTGAACAAATTCCCAAAATGTAATAATGCAGAAGTATTATGAATCCTTTATTCAATCTATCTACAAAAGCTGGAGTTCTAATTTCTCCTATCAAATTTTAATTTTCGAGTCAAAGGATTGAAACAAAAAGTCAAAACGATATGATCTTCATAAAATTCGAATCTGTTGTAACATTTTAGATTCAATTGATAATTTCAAAAGTTTATAGGGATGATTTAACATCTATTTCATGTTATAATCATAACTTAATTGTGTCTAAAATTCAAAATCAGGAATTGAGTTCATAAAAATATTTAACGGGTTTCATGATACTGTAAACGTTTTTTTTTTATTTCTCTGTTTTAATTAATTCAAACAACGATGTAGGATGTTTCTGTTTCGATGTTAAAAACTTAAATTAACTGGTAACTTAATTTTTGTGATTGTAGAATTGATTTTAGTCGATCTAATTTGAGAAGTTAAAGGAGAAAATGAAACAGGCAGTAAAAGGGGTTATAAATAATTTAGGCCATATAATTTCAGGAAAAATGAACTGGAACAATGGTTTAGAGTGTTAGAATGTGAGCGAGAGGTCTCGGGTTCGAGCCTGGTCCAGGGCACTTTTTTTTTTTAGGAAAAGCTTATAAATGGGTATACATTCTTATTTATATTCCTATCATTATTATTGATAGTGCTCCAAACGAATATATATTTAGTCGCAATATCATCCCAATATGTAAAGTTTTTAGTTGTAATTATTCTATTTTTAAGTTGTAATCGTTTAAATAAATAAATGTGAAGACAAAGCACGAAGATTAAAGAATTGAAGGAAAAGTGCCACTAAAGCCTGAAAAGTGTCACTAAAGCCATAGTGCACTCAAAAGTGCCACTAAAAGTGAGTTAAAGACGTTCGAAAATCCGGAACCGGGACCTGAGCCAACTATCAACGCGCGACGCAACGGACCTAAAATTACAAGTCTACTATGCACAAGAATATAATATAATATATATAAATATAATTATATATATTTATTAAATTATGTCGACAAGCTAGAAAAAAGCAAAACAGCTGGATCCAGGGTGGCCATGCGATCGCATGGCCAGAAAGCAGAAATTCCATGCGATCGCATGGATGAAAATTCCAGGCCAAGTCCTATAAATGCAACGAATTCTGGCCGAGTTCTTTACACAATATCAATATCTCTCTGTATCTTTATATATATATATATATATATATATATATATATATATATATATATATATATATATATATATATATATATATATATTATATATATATTTATAATATATATTAGTTTAGTTTTATATTAGGTTAGTTTGGGTTATGTAAAGGTTATTTTACGGGTTTTAAAGTCAAAGTTCTGTCTGTGTAAAGCTACGCGATAAATACTCAATGTAAGTTATGTTCTCCTTTTTAAATTAATGTCTTGTAACTAAGTTATTATTATGCTTATTTAAACCGAAGTAATTGTGATGTTGGGCTAAATATTAAAGACGGGGTAATTGGGCTTTGTACCATAATTGGGGTTTGGATAAAAGAACGACACTTGTGGAAATTAGACTATGGGCTATTAATGAGCTTTATATTTGTTTAATTGAATGATAGTTCGTTAATTTAATATAAAGATTTACAATTAGACGTACCTATAAATAACCACATACACTCAATCGGACACGATGGGCGGGATATTTATAAGTACTAATAATCGTTCATTTAACCGGATACGGGAATGGATTAATAGTCAATGGATTCATTAAAACATGGGTGAATTACATACAAGGAAAATTGGTGTAATTATAGTTTAAGTCCCCAATTAGTTGGAATATTTCACTTCAGATATAAGGATAATTTGATAAGGATACTCACACTTTATATTTATGACTGATGGACTGTTATGGACAAAAACCAGATGGACATATCGAATAATCCAGGACAAAGGACAATTAACCCAGGGTAATAAATTAAAATCAACACGTCGAACATCATGATTACGGAAGTTTAAATAAGCATAATATTTTTATTTCATATTTCATCGTACCTTTATTTACTGTCATTTTAATTACTGCAATTTACTTTTTCGCAATTTAAATTCTGTCATTTATATTATCGTCATTTATCTTTACGCTTATTTAAAATCGACAAACCGGTCATTAAACGGTAAAATCCCCTTTTTATAATAATAATAATAATACTACTATATTACTAATATATATATATATATATATATATATATATACAAATATAATTATTTAAAAATATAGTGTACGCAATAAGCCGTCTCCCTGTGGAACGAACCGGACTTACTAAAAATTATACTACTCTACGATTAGGTACACTTCCTATAGTGTTGTAGCAAGATTTAGGTATATCCACTCTATAAATAAATACATAACTTGTGTACAATTGTATCGTATTTAATAGTATTTCACAACAAAAATATAGTATATTTCGTACCCCTCTGCTTTAACATCAATTATTACTGGTAACTTAATTTTTATGATTGTAGAATTGATTTTAGTCGATCTAATTTGAGAAGTTAAAGGAGAAAATGAAACAGGCAGTAAAAGGGGTTATAAATAATTCGGGCCATATAATTTCAGGAAAAATGAACTGGAACAATGGTTTAGAGTGTTAGAATGTGAGCGAGAGGTCTCGGGTTCGAGCCTGGTCCAGGGCACTTTTTTTAGGAAAAGCTTATAAATGGGTATACATTCTTATTTATATTCCTATCATTATTATTACTACTACTTATTATTATGATTATTATTGTTATTGTTATATTTAGTATTTTAGTTATTATTATAAGTATCATAATTATTATTATTATCATAAAATAAGTAGTATATCTATTATTATTATAGTTAGTATTATTATTAATTAATGATATTGTGATGATAACTATTATTATTACTAATGTTAATAACATAATCATTATTATTATTACTAATGTAATTCATATTATTATCTTTATTATTACTAGTATTATCATTAAAAATTTATTGGTATTATCATAACTAATATTATTACTATTAGTATCATTATTATCATCATTATTTTATTATTAGAATTATATTATCATTATTAATAAAGTTATTATTATTATTATTATTTCTATCAAAAGAATCAGTATTATCAAAAGTATCCTTTTGAACAGATAAATATTTTGTATATAAAAATATACTTATTACCTATACTATAATCATATTAATATCTCATAAAACTATATATCAAACCTATTAACATTTTTATATATAAATATATACATATAACAAACTATTAATTTTAAATATAATACTAATAATATATATATAGATATATTAATATAACTAAATGTATGGATACTAATTATTTTAAATATATTTACAAAATAAATACACATAATATAAAAATTAAGATATAATATAAATATATGTTTTAAATGGAATTTAGTATAAATTCTATATAACTACAAATATATAAATAATATATATATATATATAAATGAAATTATGTGATAGTTCTATTATATGTATATTAATAAATATACAAATGATATAGGTTCGTGAATCCGAGGCCAACCCTGCATTGTTCAGTTTCATCGTATGAATATTTTTACTACAAAATATTGGATTGTGAGTTTCATTTACTCCCTTTTTAAATGCTTTTGCAATATATATTTTTGGGATTGAGAATACATGCGCTGCTTTTATAACCGTTTTACGAAATAGACACAAGTAATCGAAACTACATTAAATGGTTGAATGATCGAAGCCGAATATGCCCCTTTTACTTGGTAACCTAAGAATTAGTAAACCAGTCTACTAATTGACGTGAATCCTAAAGATAGATCTATTGGGCCTAACGAACCCCATCCGTTGGAGCGGATGCTTTAGTACTTCGATGTTGTTTTTATCATGTCCGAAGGATTTCTCGGAATGATAGGGGATATTCATATATGCATCTTGTTAATGTCGATTACCAGGTGTTCAATCCATATGAATGATATTTTTGTCTCTATGCATGGGACGTTTATTTATGAGAACTGAAAATGAAAATCTTGTGGTCTATTAAAATGTTGAAATGATTATTTATGATAAACTAATGAACTCACCAACCTTTTGGTTGACACTTTAAAGCATGTTTATTCTCAGGTATGAAAGAAACCTTCCGCAGTGCATTTGCTCATTTTAGAGATATTACTTGGAGTCATTTGTGGCATATTTCAAAAGACGTTGTATTCAAGTCGTTGAGTTCATCAAGAATATTATTAAGTCATTTATAGTTAGACATATTATGAAATGGTATGCATGCCATCAATTTTCGATGTAAAGAAAGTTTCTTTTAAAAACGAATGCAATGTTTGTAAAATGTATCATATAGAGGTCAAATACCTCGCAATGAAATCAACTATTGTGAATCGTTTGTAATCGATATGGATTTCGTCCAGATGGATTAGGACGGGTCGCTTCAGTTGGTATCAGAGCGATGGTCTTAGCGAACCAGGTCTTGCATTAGTGTGTCTAACTGATAGTTGTTAAGATGCATTAGTGAGTCTGGACTTCGACCGTGTCTGCATGTCAAAAGTTTTGCTTATCATTTCGTGTCGAAAATTACCTGCTTATCATCCTTAGGAAATTACCTGCTTATCATTCTTAGTCTAGACACGTTTTACTGCATTGACTGCATGAATAGTGTATAGATAAAATTCATATCTTAGCGTATCTGATAATTCATATCTTAGCGCATCTGTTACTGTAGAGTTGCCTGACATATGCCGTAAATTTCTCCGTAGTCTACGAAATCTTTAGTACTACATATATAGATATTCTATGTAGTTAGAATATCATCCAATATTCTAAAATCATTTCATATCGAAAAAAAAAATCCTTATTCAGTCGTACGAAATGGAACTCGTCACTAGTTCAAGTCCCTCGGATTCCGATATGGAGTTTCACTCGAGCTTCGAAAGCAGTGTCACCAGAATGAACCAACCAATCAGCCATCCCCAACTCATCTAATGAGTTCGTAGTCTACTTAATCAATGGAGACGCGAAGAAGGCGATCCCTTCCACCAACCGAATTCACCTCTTGGCGATGAACCTGAAACACTTACCGGTGAACATATCCAAAACACCATTTTCAGCCTCATTTCTAGAGTAGCTCGTCACGATTATATTCTATCCACAATTCTAAACCTTATTCATCTGCTTGTTCCGACCGACAATCATCCCGGAATAATGGAAGAAGTCAACGAGCTTCGCGCTCGAATTATCAATGTGGATTATATGGTGCAAAACTTATCAGCTTCAGCAACATCAACAGTACCATCACCACCACCAACAGCAACATCCGCATCCCACATCTCAACATCACAATCTATCCCACGAGCATCAACAACATACGTACCATAGATACCAAAGAGTACCAACAACAATGAACAATGAAGTATTGATCTATAACTTCATTGAAGAAATATTCTTCGAAGAATATGTGGTTCCTAATAGTTTTAGAGATTATTTATTCTAGCTCAAACCGAAAAGCAGATGAGATTAATATGATATTAACTCATTAAATCCATGATTACATCTGAAGAAAATATATATGCAAGTATATTTTCATAAAGATGGTAATTAAAAATTCTCTTGTACAAACTGTTAATGGTGAAAATATTTTAACGGGTAGGTAATACCCGAGGAATATTCAGATTTCACATTAATAAGTTACACTGTACATTCTTCAAAGCTGATTCAACAGTCGTTTACTATCCTACTTACATCCACCGATATACAAATCCGTTCACCACAGAATAACCATATTCATCCAATTTCATATTTGGATTTTGATTTATCAGAATCCAACAAGTGGCATAATGAAGAAACATTTGACAAAATAAAATTTGTTAGAAACAAACAAATTAACTATGAGAAAAATTTTGTTAAGAATCCACGCTAACTGTTCCTAGCTAACTGATTACATTTTATTTATCGCAATTTACATTCTCGCAATTTTATTTATCGTCATTTAATTTCTGTTATTTACTTTACGCACTTTATTTATCGTCATTTAATTTCTGTTATTTATTTTTACGCACTTTAAATATCGGGACACGTATACAAGGTTTTGACATATCATATCGACGCATATATATATATTATTTGGAATAACCATAGACACTCTATATGCAGTAATGATCGAGTTCTCTATACAGGGTTGAGGTTGTTTCTTAAATAATATATATATATATATACTTTGAGTTGTGATTGAGTCTGAGACATGTACACGGGTCACGATACGTATTAATTAATTTGAATATTATATATATGAATTATTGAACTGCTAACTGTGGACTATCAACTGTGGACTGCCAACATTGGACAATTAAAATGAATTAAAATATTGATTATAATATATGAAACTAAACAATTCTTCAAGTTTGCCACTTGATTTCATCTTAAACCTCATTTTTATCTTGATGATTACAATCTGCGTTCAAATTTTTCATGATTCTTAAAAACACCTCAATCGAGAGAATGAACCAACCACACTTCATCTACGGAAGAAAAGATTGATGCATATAGTTATGCACTTGAAAACACTTGAAACCTGAGTAAACGTTTAACACGTATCTGTGCTAGCTCCTTTGGCGTTGTTATTACCGAAAATAACTTTACAATCCCTCTTCAAAGTAGCCAATTTTGTCACAGCTCCAGCAAGTCAACTTCGATTTTTCGTTCGAAACAACCTTATTATAACTTTGATATATATGCATGCTCTTTAATTGTTACCAGGGAAACCTTTTATATTCCACCATATTACCAGCAGACGTACCAGTAACCTCGTTGCTTCTCGGCTTAAATCTCTCTGATAAATCATTATATTTATTCATTGAAACCCTATCATCTACTCATCCGCATTTTGTAACGAGAACTGACATACCAATTACCGGGAATCAGCAATCAGTACTTTGAAAACTCACCGCATATATGCATCAACAGTTATATGTATAACATTTATCTCTTAGAATTATGATCTTTCATTCTGAAATTCTGAAAAGCACCCAGTCTGCAAATCAATACTCTGAATGTTGAAAAAGCTGAATGAAGCAGCAGAAACCGTAGACAACCGTAAACAACCTTAATCATCGGGAGTTTGATGATAAAGAATAGTATGTTGGAAAAGTTCAGAAAAGTTGGAACTAGAAAACGGATTGAGCTAACCACGAAGGAGACCAAGGACAAATACAAGGACCATACCCTATATTCAAAGAATCCAGGTAATTCTGGATCCGTTGAAATCTTTAGAGAATACCTTGCTCCGAAGTCATGTTAAAATCTTGCGGAAAATTTTTCTTCATCAACCATCGAACTTATAAATTCCAAAATATCGTCATAAATATCTTTGATATTTCTGAAGATATTTTCATAAATATTCTCATCCAAAATTATTTATCTCTTTGCATTATCTGTGTTACATCATAAAGGAAACTATTTTAGTTTCTAAATTCTGAAACCTCCGAGTTTGAATTATGAATGATTTTGAAGTAGTGTTGGAAATTGATGCATGAGTTAGTATAATATAATGACACTTGATTCACGTGATTATATTACAGTAAGTCATGCTGAGTTTCTAATGGGATGTGATGATTCACAGATCATAACGTCATCATGTGCCCTGTTACATAACTCTTTCATTCTGCTTAACTTCTGAACATATCAAGAAAATATATTCTTGATAGTTCTATTCTCAGTGATTCGGGTAATTTGACAACTCAAATCGTGTGATTACTTTCTTTCTTGTTTAGAACATTAAGTTCATTTGAAACTCCATACTTACGAATTCTGGACCGATACTCGCTTAACTAGAGGTCGAGAAGAAAATAAAAAGGCAAAGAGCTCTAAAATATAAGAGAAGATATAAGGCCCAATAACAACATGGCGGTTACAAACCTTGGATATTAATACGAATAGCAATATAAAGACTCGGGAGAACTAAAAACACTATAAACCCAAGAGCATAGTAGAAGTAGATAGAATCCTCCGGTGGTAGATGAAAAAGGAGAATGACAGATGTGAAAGTCAGGAATATATCCAGAATTAAAACTGGATGAAGCATATTGACTGATGATTTGAAAACATGAATTAAAGTATAGAAAATGGGAGTAGTGAAAAATATTGGAACGGGAAAAGCTTAATTTATAATGGAAATATCATACGGAGTAATCGAGGCAGATCACCGTATTTAATTATAGAGATCTTAATTCCCTTATTCGCCGAAGAATCAAATCTTTTAGATTTCGAAAATTTTCTTAAAATCCCTTGAATTCCGGAATTCAACCAAGACGACGTCAAAAGTTAAGACGAACCTTATTTTCTAAATTCAACCATGACTAGTCAAAAGTATGATGAAACTTATCTTTCTCATTTCACTATTTTGTGATCTCCTCATTCATGCACTTCTAATAATCGAATTGTTTTATCCATATTACTCTATGATGATAAAACTCTATATATCAACTTGTATCCATCATGAAAACATTATTATCGTTAACCATGACGACCTCACTCAAATTTCGGGACGAAATTTCTTTAACGGGTAGGTACTGTGATGACCCGGGAATTTCCGACCAAATTTAAACTTAATCTTACTATGATTCTGACACGATAAGCAAGGTTTGAAAAGTTGAGTATTAAGAATTTTTGAACTGTTTACATAGATTCATTTGACTTCGAACATTTCCAACGATTCACGAACCATTGTGTGTAAATAAATATGTAAATAAATAAATATAGAAATATATAGATATAAATATAAATATAAGTGTATATATAATATTTTGAATTAATAAAATACACTTTAATTAATTGAAATTAAAAATGTAAAATAATATATAGAATAGTTAAGTTACTATTAAAATGAATTTATATAAATTCTATACATACGTAGTATTATATATTGTAATATATAAAAATTATATTATTTTACCATATATATTATATAACTAGTAACTATGATATAATTAGTTATAACATTTTTATATTAAATGTAATTACATGTATAAAATATAATTGTTGTAGTAATATTATTATTACTTTTATTACTACTACTAATATTAATATCAATATTAGAATTATTAATATTAGTATTAGTATTAACATGAATTTAAGATTGTTATAGTTATTATATTAATAATGTTATTATTACTTTCATTAAAATATTTATAAATATTAATATCAATATTATGAATATTATTATAATATATAGATATAAAATTATTAAAATTAGTATAATTGTTATTATAATACAACTTATATGATTATTAGTAGTGATATGATTATTAATATTAATTGTCACTAAAAAAAATTATTATTATTTAAAATTATCATTATCATGATTCTTATTAACTTTAAAATTATAATTAATATTAATAGTATTATTTTATTATTATTATTATAAATCTTGCAAAGGATATTAAAAATATTATTATTATTATTTATATAACTATATTTAATAAAATATTAATATTAATTATATATTTATATAAAAGTCAATAACAGCTCGTACGAATTCAGTTGTGTGTTGTGATCAAACTGTTTATGATTTTTGTAGTTGTCTCTTAATCGACTAACAAATCGAATCCCATCTGAACAACCCAACAAAATCAGTTAGCAATTGCTTTCCTTCTTTTATATATATATTTTTTTATTTAGGATCCTAATAATGAAATCTGTCGACTTCACATCCATATAAAACCATCAATTGAATATTTATCAGACTCAAAACCATTCAATTTATTCCTCATCATTGTCAATTACCAATTATAATTACTTCAATCCATAGGATTTAATAGAAAATGAAGAAAATGAGCAGGTACCTCTGTTCTTATAATTTTTTTTAAAAAAAGCTTGTATTTGAACAAATTCCCAAAATGTAATAATGCAGAAGTATTATAAATCCTTTATTCAATCTATCTACAAAAGCTAAAGTTCCAATTTCTCCTATCAAATTTTAATTTTCGAGTCAAAGGATTGAAACAAAAAGTCAAAATGATATGATCTTCATAAAATTCGAATCTGTTGTAATGTTTTAGATTCAATTGATAATTTCAAAAGTTTATAGGGATGATTGAACATCTATTTCATGTTATAATCATAACTTAATTGTGTCTAAAATTCAAAATTAAGAATTGAGTTCATAAAAATATTTAACGGGTTTCATGATACTGTAAACGTTTTTTTTTTATTTCTCTGTTTTAATTAATTCAAACAACGATTTAGGATGTTTCTGTTTCGATGTTAAAAACTTAAATTAACTGGTAACTTAATTTTTATGATTATAGAATTGATTTTAGTCGATCTAATTTGAGAAGTTAAAGGAGAAAATGAAACAGGCAGTAAAAGGGGTTATAAATAATTCGGGCCATATAATTTCAGGAAAAATGAACTGGAACAATGGTTTAGAGTGTTAGAATGTGAGCGAGAGGTCTCGGGTTCGAGTCTGGTCCAGGGCACTTTTTTTTAGGAAAAGCTTATAAATGGATATACATTCTTATTTATATTCCTATCATTATTATTACTACTTATTATTATGATTATTATTGTTATTGTTATATTTAGTATTTTAATTATTATTATAAGTATCATAATTATTATTATTATCATAAAATAAGTAGTATATCTATTATTATTATAGTTAGTATTATTATTAATTAATGATATTGTGATGATAACTATTATTATTACTAATGTTAATAACATAATCATTATTATTATTACTAATGTAATTCATATTATTATCATTATTATTACTAGTATTATCATTAAAAATTTATTAGTATTATCATAACTAGTATTATTACTATTAGTATCATTATTATCATCATTATTTTATTATTAGAATTATATTATCATTATTAATAAAGTTATTATTATTATTATTTCTATCAAAAGAATCAGTATTATCAAAAGTATCCTTTTGAACAGATAAATATTTTGTATATAAAAATATACTTATTACCTATACTATAATCATATTAATATCTCATATAACTATATATCAAACCTATTAACATTTTTATATATAAATATATACATATAACAAACTAATGATTTTAAATATAATACTAATCATATATATATATAGATATATTAATATAACTAAATGTATGGATACTAATTATTTTAAATATATTTACAAAATAAATACACATAATATAAAAATTAAGATATAATATAAATATATGTTTTAAATGGAATTTAGTATAAATTCTATATAACTACAAATATATAAATAATATATATATAAATGAAATTATGTGATAGTTCTATTATATGTATATTAATAAATATACAAATGATATAGGTTCATGAATCCGAGGCCCACCCTGCATTGTTCAGTTTCGTCGTATGAATATTTTTACTACAAAATATTGGATTGTGAGTTTCATTTACTCCCTTTTTAAATGCTTTTGCAATATATATTTTTGGGACTGAGAATACATGCCCTGCTTTAATAACTGTTTTACGAAATAGACACAAGTAATCGAAATTACATTATATGGTTGAACGATCGAAGTCGAATATGCCCCTTTTACTTGGTAACCTAAGAATTAGTAAACTAGTCTACTAATTGACGCGAATCCTAAAGATAGATCTATTGGGCCTAACGAATCCCATCCGTTGGAGCGGATGCTTTAGTACTTCGATGTTGTTTTTATCGTGTTCGAAGGATTTCCCGGAATGATAGGGGATATTCATATATGCATCTTGTTAATGTCGGTTACCAGGTGTTCAATCCATATGAATAATATTTTTGTCTCTATGCATGGGACGTTTATTTATGATAACTGAAAATGAAAATCTTGTGGTCTATTAAAATGATGAAATGATTATTTATGATAAACTAATGAACTCACCAACCTTTTGGTTGACACTTTAAAGCATGTTTATTCTCAGGTATGAAAGAAACCTTCCGCTGTGCATTTGCTCATTTTAGAGATATTACTTGGAGTCATTCGTGGCATATTTCAAAAAGACGTTGCATTCGAGTCATTGAGTTCATCAAGAATATTATTAAGGCATTTATAGTTAGATATATTATGAAATGGTATGCATGCCGTCAATTTTCGATGTAAAGAAAGTTTGTCTTTTAAAAACGAATGCAATGTTTGTAAAATGTATCATATAGAGATCAAATACCTCACAATGAAATCAACTATTGTGAATCGTTTGTAATCGATATGGACTTCATCCAGATGGATTAGGACGGGTCGCTTCATCAGAAACATCACTGGGCTTACTGCCAGAACCAATATCATCCACTGATGTAGCAGACACACTGGGTTGAGATTCGCCAGCAGCCTGTACACCAGCTTCTGTATGAGCGTTGCTGGGCTTAGTGCCAACACTTTGATCAATACCAGTACCATCATCATCACCATCTCTCCTTTGCTGTTTAGGAGCCTTTTTATGCTCATGTTCCCCCCTCAGATTGTTTTCTCTTTTTGGACTTCTTTTTAGACTTCTTCTCCCCCTTTTTGTCATCAGCAGGAGCAGAAGGGTGATCAGGGGAAACATGTGCATCAAGGTCACTATCTGACTCAGGAACTAAAAATGCAAAGTTGTTCCAGTCAGCATCAGCGGGAGAAAGATGGGCACCAGGATCTACACCATATTGTCGAAGACATATATTTGAAGTCCTAACTTCATTTCTTGAAACACCCATGGCCATTTGATTAACAATGGCCCTAACATCTACTTGTAGGGTAGCCATTTGTTGCATAGTCTCCACCAATTGAAGATAAGCAGAGATAGGAACCATATTAGCCATTTGCTGTTCCTGCGAATCCAACCTCTCTGTCAATACCCGATTCTCTTCATTAAGAAAAAGATTCCTTCTATTAGCAGCATCAAGATCAGTTTGAAGACGGGTAATATGATCAGCATATTCATTATGAGAGATGATTTGCCTCTTGAGATCCTCCTCTTCTTCAAATTGGTTGACAATAGCATCCACCGCTAGATCAGCAAAAGCACATACTTGTTTGAGCTGGTTTTTAATGGTAGAAGTAGTAACCTCCCCAGCTCTGCGTATGGCTTCAGTCATTCTATCAACAATAGCAGAGCGAATGGTGCTTTGTAGATCTGGTGTAACCTTGGCTAACGTCTTATAGACAGCCAGAGTGGAGATGGCAGCCACCTCATCAGCATTAAAACTGCTGGTTGAAGGGCGATCACTAGCAGCTAACATAGAAGTACCTCCGTGGGGTGGTGGAGGTGGAAGGTCAGAATCTGACTCGTCACCATGATCTCCATCATTTTTACCTTAACCCGAAGGTTTAGAACCACTGGTATTCTTGTCAGCATCATTATCAGCATCATCAGTTGGAATCCACTGGTTTGTCTTTAGAACCAGTCACATTATCATGAGTGACTGGTCTGCCCTTACCAGTACCTTTATCAGCATCACCATCAGATGAAGAAGATGATTAGGAAGAAGTTGATGAATCAGACGGTACTGGCAAATCAGGGACATTTTGTATAACACATTTACCAGTAGTAGGATCTATAATGAACTTGAGAGGCCTCCATGTACCAGGCCATGGATAAGCAGCTGGAGCCATACCAAAGTAGTGATAGTATGGCTGCTCATTAACTTGTTGTAGCGTAGCCAACCTCTCATATATCTCTTCTCTTGCTGGTCGATCCAGCTGAGATAATAGCTCAGTCAGCTCCTCTTCTGGTAATTTGCTGGCTGAGACTATAGCACTTTGGGGATCAATAGTCAGCTGATCCACCAGCAAGGCAACTCTGAGAGTGATGGATGCTCCCCTATAGATGAAGTTAGGTACAACTTCATCAGGATCTGGTACCTGGCACACATATGGTTTCTTCTCAGCAGAAGCAGTAGCCTGAGAAGAGTCAGTGGTGGTAGTAGCAGAGGTACCAGCATCCATAGTGGGTTCCGTAGAACCAGTGACATGTGCAGAACAGGCAGTATGTGCTGCAAGAAGCTCATCAGTAAGCACCACGTCATCTGGGTCACTACCTGTGATAATCTTCTCAATAGAAGCAGTTGGAGAAGTAACAGTGGTAGTGCCAGAAATATCAACATCAAGAACCTCCTTAACAATATTACCAATGACCTTTTCAAGTGAAGGAGGAGGTTCCATTATCATCTCCTCAACCACTACAGAATCAGTGGTTGAAGCAGCAATACCAGAGACAGTAGGAGGAGTAGCAGAAATATCAACAGTAGCTAACTCCTCATTATCAGTAAGAACAGTGAAACCAGTAACCACATTGTCTCCAGTAGAGCCAGTAGTAGTAGAAGCAACAGTACCAGTAGCAGTACCACCAGTAGACAAATCAGTAGCACCAACACCAGTAGCAAAAATGGAGAGCTCATCAGTAGAAACAATAACATCCTTTTCTTGCTCCGCCTCTACCTGTTCATCTACCCTGCTAAGAACTAAAACAAAATAATATTTTATGTTAACAACCGTAGAACCAAATAAATTTGACTCAACAATTGCATCTGTTGTTGGTCTCTGGGAATAGACTGGTGATTTAGTCAGCCCTTCGATTGAGACAGAGTTAGGTGTCTGAAAGTACAGCTGCGACTCTGCTGACTCATTGGCAACACATGTTGACCCAGATAGTGTAAGAGTTCTGGCTAGTAATGATGTAGGAGTGAGACTCTTAGCATGATCAAAGTAACAGTTAGGCTGTGCAGTGGCCTGAGGTGATTCAATACGATGAGGAACCAGCTCAAGACTACTTTGGGGGTCAGTTATGTTCTCTGCTGGTTGTACTGTCAGCAGAGGATATTGCATTATGTTCATTTTAGAAAAATGTGGAAGTGCCTGGTTAGAAGAGTATGGGTTGCTACTCTTCTTAACACTAGTTTGAAAACCAGTCAGCTTGGGAGTAAAGGTTGTGCCTTTAACTCCACTTTTATTTTTTAATTCAGCAATTAAATTTTTTTTAATTAAGTTAGAGATTTCTGCTGTTTGGTCTAGAGATGCACCAGGTTCCATAGCAGCTTTCTTTGCAGAAGCAGCAGTTGAGACTGGGGCAATCCCTCCTGTGGTTTGCTTGGAGCCAGCTTTAGCTCGTTTGGATTTGCCTGTTACCAAGAAATAGTTAAGCAACGGATTCCAATACTAGAAGTGGGTAGTCAGTATATAAGACTAAGGCTGTTCTTTATGATCAGAGAGCACTAGATTCTAATACAACTACTGCTTTACCAGTATGTGAGACAGTGGCTGTACTAGTTGAGGTAGCTAGCTTCTTCCTTTTCACAGCTGGCTTTCGCTGAGGTCCCTCCCCCTCAGCTGGTGCAACACCAGAGGCAGTCATTGGTTTTACTCCACCCCGAGCAGCAAGATACTCGAGCATGCCTGGTGTTAAACTAGTATATGGAGCATCAGGAGCATATTTTGGCATTTCCCCTTGTTTTGGAGGCAGGTCGATTGATTGATCAGTAATCTGCTGGTAAGCTTCACCCAGCTCATTTTCAAAAACAAGGCTCAAGAACCTTAAAAAGGGGATTAGATGTGTTCGTTTAGTTGCAAGCACCATTTCCCTTAACCTGAGGTAGATCTCAGCTACGTAGTCAATGTTCCTGTTAAACAGTAAACCATGACCAATTTTGAGCTGAAAATCTGAGCACTGATCAAAACTACCGGACTTTTGGCTGATGCACTGGGTCAGCAGTCTAAACAAGTAATACCATAGAGGTGGCATGTTCTTCCTTAGTGGTGTATGAGTAATTGGAACATCATATCCAATCGTTTCCAGCACTTCCCTCCTGAAATCATCACTCGTTGGTGAATTAACAAATGAACCACCGGGTAATTAAAGGGCACGACGGATGGCATCAACAGTGATCGAGCAGTGGAGGATTTCAGTCACCATACCACGAATACATGGAGCATCCTGTTGAGTGGTGGCCATGGTGGCAGTATACCAGAATCTTGCTAAACAGGTCGGATAGAGACGGGAAGGAACTCCGGTGATGGATCTTGCCAAGGGACAATGCCTGATGTAGTCGATCAGAGCCTCATAGCCAATGTTGGCTTTAAACTTGAGAATTGAAAGAGCGTATGCTGCATTGCCTCTCGATAGGCAAATTAATGCTTGATCTGGTGCATTAACAGCCCTGATCAGATTGGGGTGAAGGTTGAACAGTGGACCCTGTACAACTTGTTCCTCAATGACCGGAGGAGGGTGTTGTTGCTGTTATTGTTGTTCCACCGATTGTTGTTGATGTTGTTGTTCCTCTGGCTGATTCTCAGCAGGTGGTGATTGGTGTTGTTGTTCTGCCATTGATGAAATGTTGAAGATGAATGTATGAAGTATTTGAAGATTTGGGATTTTTAGAGAGAAGAGTGTGTATTTGAAAGGTAAATCAAAGAGTTAATAACCGAAGGTTATTATGTGGAATTGATCGCCTTATTTAACCTTTCGGATTGGTGGAAAAAGTGCAGGAGAGAGAAAATGGCAACTGTCATCTGCAGGCGCGTGGGCAGATGTGACAGACTGGCACGTTTTCGAGGGGACACGGACTGTTGACATGAAGTTTAATCGGCTTGAACACTCATACTGTAACAACCCTCACTTTTTGACTTCTAAATTTACTGAATTAACCCTAGGGTTATCTGCCTGACTATATGTATTAAGGATTGTTATATACAATTAAATATTGATCGAATAGTAATTTTTAGTCAACAATGTACGCTTAAATAAATAATATATTATTAATTTATATAATTTGACATAATTTAACTAAGTATATAAACTTTGTATCACTTTTATTATTTAGTTAATGTATTATATATTTAACTATATAATAAATCCAATTATATATAAATGTAATAATATTTACAAACTTACTAAAACTATAGTTTAATAATTAAAATCATAATTATTATTAAAAATACAAAATACCGAATTATTTATTATTTTTATGCAAAATTTGTAGTTATTAATTAAATAAAAAAAAATATTGGCAAATATTCTTGGAAAAGCACTAAATCAATTTGTTTATTTATATAAAAAAATCCTTAAAATAAATGAATTAAAAAAAATAAATAAATAAAATACTTTTTAATTAAAAATTATAATGGAAAAACTACTTTTATTATTTTATTTTGTGCATTATCCCATGACCTAACATTTAATACTTTTGAATTTTAAAATCCCATTAAAAATTAAAATATTTCTTTTTATTTTAATTATTTTATTCTTTTTACCTAATTTTTTCAAGTATAAATACCCCTCATTTCTCATTCAAACTCACACCAAAATTTCTCTCATTCTCTCTTTGAAGAATTACTACTAGTAAGTATTCTTTTCTTACTTTTTACTTTTTACTTTTTACTTCAGTTTATTATTATTATTTTTTTTACCAAAACATGTAAATAATGTTATAAATTATATGCAATTAAAAATAAAATAAATAACATGTTATAATTAGTAATATATGTTACTAAAAATTATAAAAGTATTTTTATGAATTAATATATAGGAATTATAATTAAAATCGAATTAATGAATATATATGTATATACGCACCTAACTTGAAGGTTATAATTAAAGATAGCGTACAAAGACTACAAACATCACCGCTACTTGTGGCCTATGGTGATCCTTGTTACCATTATGGGATACTTGTGGATAATGCCAAGACTTAGATTCTGGTCAAGAGATCCTGGGCCACTCGGTAACAATAGATCATTCGAGTAACTTGCATGTTAGCAACGAAGTTTGGGCGAGATTGTACAACATCTTTGTTAAGAATTATAACCCGAACATTCTTAAACTAGAAGCTTACTATAAGTGGAAGCTTTCCATAAATAGTAAGTTTCCAAAAATAGAAACTTTTGAGAATTAGGAACTTTTCTCGAAAACCGTCACTGTCAATATAGTTGCTATATTAATAAACATACTTTATGTCAGTTAGACATTAACTAATCAAACGTTATACCTCTAGGTTGATATCCAGATCACTTACTTGCTTTACTTTCCTTCTTGCGTGGAACACTTCAACTGCTATTTAAGGTGAATTCATAGCCCCTCTTTATTGCTAGCAAACTTACTTACTTTACTTGGGGTGAGACACATGCTATTTTTACTTTTTACAATTTAGACACAAGTACCAAACTGTTAAACTATGCTATATCCGACTAAGTCCCTACAGTGATATTTTTAATTGCTGTTGCATGCTTAATTATTGGGGGTATGCCTATCAGGAGTAACGTCCCCGATACATTTGACTAAGTCTTTGTATTACTTGATAATGAAATTAAACCGACAAGGACAGACACAACTTGTCATGGGGCAAACTTGAACGTTTAGTCTAAATATCACGCTTTGGCATAACGTTTTGATCCTGCAGGAGATCAACTTTATAAACTAAATCTTGTGGTCTAAAACAACGGTCAAACTTTGTTAAACCTATGAACTTCACTCAACCTTTTGGTTGACACTTTAGCATGTTTTGTCTGAGGTGCTGTTTGATTCAAGCTTACTTATCTACTGCTTATGTGATGCTACTTGGACATAGGATCAAGAGATTAACACATTTGTTACTATTGCATTTAAACATTTACTTTACTCCTTTGTAACGACATTTCGTTTTCCGCTGCGTACTCCATAAAGTTTAACTTTCTCATTTAGTATTGTTCTCGTTATTATAATATGTTGGTATATTTTGATATTAAGTCACATTTCGCCCAGGCCCTAACTGGGGGTGTGATAGATTGGTATCAGAGCATAACCAGGCTGTTATAGAGAATCAGGATTGCATTTTTGTGTGTGCCTTATGTGTTAGCTAGGGTGCCTTAACAATCTAGGAAACTATGACCTTTCCTGCCTTAGACTTAAAGCACTTAGGATTACCTTATAATCTTAACAACCTTGCTTTGATAATCTTGGCTTAAAATGCTAATCAAAGTCTCTTTCCTAATGTTAGAATGTCTAATTTTCATCAAGCGAACAAAATGACTCTTTTCAAGCCGACCGAAGAAGATACTAAAGGGTCTTCCACTGAAAGACCAGCCCAAAGTCCACCTTATGGCTTTGGTAGTCCTCGTTCACCAAACTATAGTCCGGATACTTTACCTAATTCTCCCGATCACTACCCGACCCCGAAAACTGAAGACAAGGGGAAACGTCCTGAGGAAACTGGTCCGTCAAGGAAAAGAGTCCGATCTTCTTCTTATAATGATGCTGCTAAGTATGAGGGTTTGCTTCGCCACATGGCGAGAGTGGAGGTCCGTATGGATGAGAAGGACCGCGAAATTAAGAAGTTGGTGGAGGAAAATGTTGAACTAAGAAAAGAATTAAGGCTCCTAAAGTATGAGGAAGAACGCAACACTCGTTGGGGAAAGCAATCACTTGCTCATCTCCAGGAGGATGTTAACTTCCGAATGAAAATGGAGAGAAGCCGAGTCGACAAGCAACTTGCCCTAAGGGAATACGACATCAATGCCGTTAACAGTCATGTTACCGACCTTTATGACAATCTCGAATATCTCTACGAAAAGCAAAAAGGGAAGAACGAGCTATATGATAAGTTTATCAAAGAGTCTCTCGACTCTCAAACCGAAAGGTTAGAGAAACTTGTGAAGAATAACATGGAAAAAGTGATGAAGCAGTTTGAGGACGAAAAGAAGAGATATGAAGATTATTTCAATCTTAATAATCTTTAGTTATCTTTCCTATTTTTCCATCTATGTAAAGGCTATGGCTTAAAATTATTTCTAATTCCGAATCGTGTATTAAGGCTTATTTAATGCCTAGTTCTTTAATAAAATAAAGTGTTTTATTTATATCATGTGTTACGATAAAACTGTTCATGTTCCATTGGGAAATGGAGAGACTCTCATCATCCAAGGTGAAAAGAGTGGTTCCAATCTCAACATCATCTCCTGTATTAAAACTCGCAAATACCTTAAGAAAGGTTATCCAGCTGTTCTAGCTCATGTTAAGATGATCGAATCGAAAGAGAAGCGTATTAAAGATGTACCAGTGGTTAAAGACTTTCCTGATGTGTTTCCTGAAGATCTTCCTGGTCTTCCACCTCCTCGACAAGTTGAATTTCAAATTGATTTAACTCCTGGTGCTGCTCCTATTGCTAAAGCGCCGTATCATTTAGCACCCTCCGAGATGAAGGAACTTTCCAACCAGCTCCAAGAACTATTGGATAAAGGTTTCATTCGTCCAAGCTCGTCCCCATGGGGAGCTCCTATTCTATTTGTTAAAAAGAAGGATGGTACGTTAAGGATGTGCATTGATTACCGCGAACTTAACAAGCTTACTATCAAGAACCGTTATCCGTTGCCACGTATTGATGATCTATTCGAACAACTTCAAGGGTCAAGTGTTTATTGAAAGATTGATTTGAGGTCCGGATATCACCAAATTAGAGTCAAGGAATCCGATATTCCTATGATTGCTTTTCGCACTCGTTATGGGCACTATGAATTATGTGTCATACCTTTTGGTTTGACCAATGCTCCTGCTGTGTTCATGAATCTTATGAACCGTGTTTGCAAACCCTATCTCGATAAATTCGTCATTGTATTCATTGATGACATCTTGATCTATTCCAAGAGTGAGAAAGAACATGAGCAACATTTGCATATGATTCTTGAACTCTTACGAAAGGAACAACTTTATGCTAAATTCTCTAAGTGCGAGTTTTGGCTCAAAACCGTACAATTCTTTGGACATGTTGTTGATAGAAGAGGAATACATGTTGATCCTGCTAAAATCACTGCTATTCAGAACTGGGAGATACCAAAGACTGCGAAGCATATTCGCCAATTTTTGGGACTTGCCGGTTACTATCGGAGATTTATAAAGGATTTTTCACTTCTTGCTAAACCTCTTACGAAGCTAACACAAAAGGGAAGAAATTCGAGTGGTCCGAAGAACATGAATCTGCTTTCAAGATTCTAAAGGAGAAGTTGACCACAGCCCCGATTCTATCTTTACCTGAAGGTACTGACGATTTTGTTGTTTACTGCGATGTTTCAAAGCAAGGCTTTGGTTATGTTTTAATGCAACGTGAAAAGGTTATTGCCTACGCATCTAGACAGTTGAAGAAACACGAGGAGAACTATACCACACACGACCTTGAGTTAGGTGCCGTGGTATTTGCATTAAAGATATGGAGACATTATCTATATGGTACCCAGTTTACGGTGTACACTGACCATAAAAGTCTTCAACACATCTTTGATCAAAAACAGCTGAATATGAGGCAAAGTCAATGGCTCGAGTTATTGAATGATTATGACTGTAAGATGGAATATCATCCTGGCAAGGCAAATGTAGTTGCCGATGCCCTTAGTCGAAAAGACGATGTTAAACGTGTTCATGCCTTAAACCTGAAAATCAAATCAAATCTTATATCACGAATTTGCGAAGCTCAACTGGAAGCTATTAAACCAACACTTATCGAAGGTGAAGGACCTATCGGTTTCGAGAACCAACTCCAAGTGAAAGCTAATGGTACACGGTACTTTGGCAATAGAATTTGGGTTCCTCGCTTCGGTAATCTCCGTGAACTAGTCTTGGATGAAGCGCATAAGACTAGGTATTCTATTCATTCGGGTTCCAGTAAGATGTACCACGATGTGAAGGAATTCTACTGGTGGCCTAACATGAAAACTGACATTGCTACTTATGTTAGTAAGTGTCTCACTTGTTTGAAAGTCAAGGTTGAACATCAAAAGCCTTCTGGTCTGTTGACACAACCCAATATTCCGTAGTGGAAGTGGGAATGTATTGCTATGGACTTTATTACTAAATTGCCCAAGACTTCTAGTGGAAATGATACTATATGGGTCATAGTAGATCGTCTTACTAAATCTGCTCATTTCTTACCGATCAAGGAGACCGACAAGATGGAGAGATTGTCACAACTGTATATCAAAGAAATTGTCTCTCGTCATGGTGTTCTTATATCAATCATATCCGATCGCGACAGTAGATTCACTTCCAGATTCTGGAAATCCTTACAAACTGCTCTTGGAACTCAACTCGACATGAGTACTGCTTATCATTCGCAAACCGATGGTCAAGGTGAATGAACTATTCAAACATTAGAAGATATGCTTCGCGCTTGTGTTATCGACTTCGGCAAATGCTGGGATAGACATCTGCCTTTGGTTGAATTTTCTTATAACAACAGTTATCACTCTAGCATTAAAGCTGCACCTTTTGAAGCTCTATATGGACGAAAGTGTAGATCCCCTCTGTGTTGGGATGAACTTGAGGACAGACATTTAACTGGTCCTGAAATTATTCACGAAACTACGAAAAAGATCGTTCAAATCAAGCAACGTTTAGAAACTGCCCGTAGCCGACAGAAGAGTTATGCCGATAAGAAACAAAAGGACATCGAATACCAAGTTGGAGATAAAGTCATGTTGAAAGTATCCCCTTCGAAAGGTGTTGTCTGTTTCGGTAAACGAAGTAAACTCAGTCCACGATATGTTGGACCTTTCACAATCACTGAAAGAATTGGTCCAGTGGCATATCGATTAGAACTACCAACTGAACTCAGTCAAGTACATGATGTGTTTCATGTCTCAAATCTTAAATGGTGTATTGATGATGACACTCTCGTTATTCCTTTGGATGCCATTCGCATTGATGATAAAATGCACTTCATAGAGGAACCCGTAGAAGTCATGGACCGATCTGCTAAACGCTTAAAACAAAGCACCATACCTATTGTTAAGATCCGTTGGAATTCACGACGTGGCCCCGAGTATACCTGGGAACGTGAAGACCAAATGAAATAGAAATATCCCCATCTCTTCTCAACCGTTGATGCATCCGAGAAGTCTACCTAAAACTTTGGGACGAAGTTTTTATTAACGGTGAGGTACTGTAACAACCCTCACTTTTTGACTTCTAAATTTACTGAATTAACCCTAGGGTTATCTGCCTTACTATATGTATTAAGGGTGGTTATATACAATTAAATATTGATCGAATAGTAATTTTTAGTCAACAATGTACACTTAAATAAATAATATATTATTAATTTATATAATTTGACATAATTAAACTAAGTATATAAACTTTGTATCACTTTTATTATTTAGTTAATGTATTATATATTTAACTATATAATAAATCCAATTATATATAAATGTAAGAATATTTACAAACTTACTAAAACTATAGTTTAATAATTAAAATCATAATTATTATTAAAAATACAAAATACCGAATTATTTATTATTTTTATGCAAAATTTGTAGTTATTAATTAAATAAAAAAAATATTGGCAAATATTTTTGGAAAAGCACTAAATCAATTTGTTTATTTATATAAAAAATCCTTAAAATAAATGAATTAAAAAAATAAATAAATAAAATACTTTTTAATTAAAAATTATAATGGAAAAACTACTTTTATTATTTTATTTTGTGCATTATCCCATGACCTAACATTTAATACTTTTGAATTTTAAAATCCCATTAAAAATTAAAATATTTCTTTTTATTTTAATTATTTTATTCTTTTTACCTAATTTTTTCAAGTATAAATACCCCTCATTTCTCATTCAAACTCACACCAAAATTTCTCTCATTCTCTCTTTGAAGAATTACTACTAGTAAGTATTCTTTTCTTACTTTTTACTTTTTACTTTTTACTTCAGTTTATTATTATTATTTTTTTATCAAAACATGTAAATAATGTTATAAATTATATGCAATTAAAAATAAAATAAATAACATGTTATAATTAGTAATATATGTTACTAAAAATTATAAAAGTATTTTTATGAATTAATATATAGGAATTATAATTAAAATTGAATTAATGAATATATATATGTATATACGCACCTAACGTGAAGGTTATAATTAAAGATAGCGTACAAAGACTACAAACATCACCGGTACTTGTGGCCTATGGTGATCCTTGTTACCATTATGGGATACTTGTGGATCTCGAATGCCAAGACTTAGATTCTGGTCAAGAGATCCTGGGCCACTCGGTAACAATAGATCATTCGAGTAACTTGCATGTTAGCAACGAAGTTTGGGCGAGATTGTACAACATCTTTGTTAAGAATTATAACCCGAACATTCTTAAACTAGAAGCTTACTATAAGTGAAAGCTTTCCATAAATAGTAAGTTTCCAAAAATAGAAACTTTTGAGAAATAGGAACTTTTCTCGAAAACCGTCACTGTCAATATAGTTGCTATATTAATAAACATACTTTATGTCAGTTAGACATTAACTAATCAAACGTTATACCTCTAGGTTGATATCCAGATCACTTACTTGCTTTACTTTCCTTCTTGCGTGGAATACTTCAACTGCTATTTAAGGTGAATTCATAGCCCCTCTTTATTGCTAGCAAACTTACTTACTTTACTTGGGGTGAGACACATGCTATTTTTACTTTTTACAATTTAGACACAAGTACCAAACTGTTAAACTATGCTATACCCGGCTATGTCCGACTAAGTCCCTACAGTGATATTTTTAATTGCTGTTGCATGCTTAATTATTGGGGGTATGCCTATCGGGAGTAACGTCCCCGATACATTTGACTAAGTCTTTGTATTACTTGATAATGAAATTAAACCGACAAGGACAGACACAACTTGTCATGGGGCAAACTTGAACGTTTAGTCTAAATATCACGCTTTGGCATAACGTTTTGATCCTGCAAGAGATCAACTTTACAAACTAAATCTTGTGGTCTAAAACAACGGTCAAACTTTGTTAAACCTATGAACTTCACTCAACCTTTTGGTTGACACTTTAGCATGTTTTGTCTGAGGTGCTGTTTGATTCAAGCTTACTTATCTACTGCTTATGTGATGCTACTTGGACATAGGATCAAGAGATTAACACATTTGTTACTATTGCATTTAAATATTTACTTTACTCCTTTGTAATGACATTTTGTTTTCCGCTGCGTACTCCATAAAGTTTAACTTTCTCATTTAGTATTGTTCTCGTTATTATAATATGTTGGTATATTTTGATATTAAGTCACATTTCGCCCAGGCCCTAACTGGGGGTGTGATACATACCTCCCATTAAGCATTAAACGCATCAGTTTTCAAATCAATTTGAAGTTAAAAACCATAAGATAAATTTTGTATTAAATACAAAAATTCTTTGTGACATTTAATATGTAATGAATTTAATTTTAAATCATTGGGAGTAAATGAGTTTCAGATTTAAGGTATCATTTAAGTATTGTGAGCTATTTATTATTTCGTTTTGAACATTGAATAACCATGATATAAAAGACCCTGTTGTGCTGACTGTTAAACATGTAGGCAGTAAGTGAAAGAAATTTTGACTTACTGGTTTGCCCTAAATATTGTAAAGCCAGCACACCAATAAAGTTGCCTTTTATTTTAAAGTTTAAGCATACCCAGCTCAGAGATGAGATAGTTAAAACGTTTCTCATCTAAGGGCTTTGTGAAAATATCTACCAACTGCTGGTCTGTTGAAATAAAATGTAGCTCCACATCTCCCTTTTAAACATGATCCCTTATGAAGTGATATCGAACGTTAATGTGCTTAGTTCTTGAATGCATCACAGGATTGTTGGTGATAGCAATAGCACTTGTGTTGTGACAGTAGATTGGAGTTTTTGTAACATGAACACCATAGTCCTTCAGCTGGCTTTGCATCCATAGTACTTGAGCAGTACAACTACCAGCAGAAACATATTCTGCCTTAGCAGTAGATGTGGACACAGTATTTTGCTTTTTGCTCGTCCAGCTGACTAGCCTACCACCTAGTAACTGGAAACCACCATTAATACTTTTCCTGTCTATTTTACACCCTGCAAAGTCAGCATCTGAATACCCAATTAGCTCAACCCCAAAGACCACGTTTAGCAGTACCTTTCAGATACCTAAATATCCTTTTTACTGCTAGCAAGTGTGACTCTTTAGGATCAGCTTGATATCTGGCACAGAGACATGTGGCAAGCATAATATATGGTCTGCTGGCTGTAAGATAAAGTAGGGATCCAATCATACCTCTATATTCAGTGATATTGACTGGTTCACCATTGGGATCAGCATCTATTTTAATAGATGCTGCCATTGGGGTCCCTATATCTTTTAAATAGGTCAGACCAAATTTCTTTAACATATCTTTGATATATTTATCTTGACTTATAAAAATTCCATCATCAAGTTGTTTAATTTGCAATCCTAAAAAGTATTGCAAATCTCTTTGTAAGCTCATTTCATATGTCTTCGACATAAGTTTTGAAAAATCTTGACAATGTTTCTCATTTTTAGATCCATAAATAATATCATCCACATATATCTGTACTAGCAAGAGATCACCATCTATCTCTTTTGAGAACAGAGTGGTATTAATTGTTCCAACTTTAAAACCTATACCAGTGAGATACACATGAAGTGTCTCATACCATGCTCTTGGTGCCTGTTTGAGGCCATAAAGAGCTTTGTCTAACTTGTAGACATGGTCTGGATATTTACTGCTTACAAAACCAGGAGGCTGTTTGATATAAACTTCTTCTTGCAGCTTCTCATTTAGAAATGCAGATTTAACATCCATCTGGAATACCCTAAAGTTCATCTTAGCAGCATATGCCATGAACAATCTGATAGCTTCCATCCTAGCCACTGGAGCATATGTCTCTCCATAATCCAATCCTTCTTCCTGTTTAAAACCCTGAGCTACCAATCTAGCTTTATTTCTGATCACAATCCCATCTTCATCCATCTTATTCTTGAAAACCCACTTGGTACCAATGATCTTCTTAGTTTCATCATCAGGTTTAGGTACCAATGTCCAAACCTTATTCCTATCAAACTGGGAGATCTCTTCTTGCATAGCTCCTGCCCAGCTTGGATCTTTGATTGCATCATTAGGACATGTAGGTTCAATGGTAGACACAAAGTTTACATGCATACAAAAGTTGCTGGTTGCATGTCTTCTTGTTTTAACGCCGCTTGCCAGATTACCAATAACTTATTCAATTAGATGCTCCTTTGTCCATCTAGTATTATAGACAGGTGAGCTTGTTGTGAAACACACAGCATCTTGATAATCAGCTGGCTTAGAGGAATGAGCAGCAGTAGGAGACAGCTGTTCATTTTGAGTGTAACCAGTACCAGCTTGAGATCCTTCAGAACCAGTAGACCTATGCTCCAGTTGTAAAACTTTAGTAGAGCCAGTAGGTCCACATGGTTTAGACACAGATGGAACAGAGTGTTCCATCTCATCATTAGAGAACCCAGCTGTAACGACCCTGGATTTTCCAACGTTTATTTATTAATAATTATTATTATAAATACGTATGATTAAACGAATGTATGTATTACATTTACTTGTTGCCATGATTAACCGTACGTGACTTTTGAATGCCCGACACGTCTTTGTGACACACGAAACTTTCACGAATAATATTTTTAGAATATTATTTACATTCATGATTGATTTTATTAATCATTTTAATTAACTAAAGTTATTAGTTAATTACTTGGGCCTTTACTAGTGTTAGTGGACTTTTACTTGAATTATCATTTAATTGGACTTGGGCTCACTTTAATGGACTTGATTAGCCAACCCTACTTCTTATATGGACTTAATTAGCCCATCATCACATGTAAGTATTACTTGTAAATGGAAACTAGTTAGTTAAGAACAATTGGAATCTAGTTAACATATAATCCCCATGTAAACCCATCTTTTATCCACACTTTTAAGGCTTTACATACAAGGAACCATTGAACTTCTCCCTCCCCTCCTTTTTCTGCTGCTGGCCGACGGTTTAGGCCTCATGGGGAGGTGTATTTGGCTTTCAAATTTTGTTAACTTAGCTACTAGTTCCCTCACACTTCATTCATTCCAAACACACACTTACTTGCATACTTTTTTTTTCTCTCCTTTCTCTCTAAACTTTGTAAGTTACAAGGCTTTCTTTCTTTCTTCTTTTCTTGTTAAAACCGAAACCAAGGACATCTAATCATCATCATTCTTTGTTTGTTTTAATCACTTGTTCTTGGTTGTTGTTTAGTTACATGTATTTGTTAGTTATTTACTTACTAATTTCAAGAATCAAACTTACTAGTTTCATTCTTCATTTTATCTTGTAATTTCAAGAACACACAAGAATTAAACTTACTAGTTTATGTTCTACATATGTTGTTTCAAAAGATTGTAAGTTCATGGTTGTAAATCATACTTGAAGTTCATGAAGTAAACTTTAAAGTTTACTTTCTAAAGATCAAACTTTGGTTTGAATCTTTAAAGTATGAACAACCCATGAACTTGTTTCTTGTTTATTTAGTTCACTACTTCATTTACTTGCACTTTAATTTTGTGATTTTGGTTGTTGTTGGTCAAGTACTACAAGTTAGTCTTGATCTCATTTCTCTTGAACTAAAAGTTAACTTAAAAGTTCAAGAACATGTAAGTAAGTTTTCTTTAAATATAACTTTGTATACTTATGCTTGATCTAGACTTTTGAGTCTTGGATCTTCAAGATCAAACTAAGAACTATGTTCTACAACTTAAGATCTTGATTTCATAAGTTCACTTTCAAGTTTGTAACTTATTATTAGTTTTAAAGTTCATGTATGTGTTAGATCTAAGACTTTGATGTAACTTTGGTTCATCAAAACACTTGCAACACTTAAGTGAGTTGTGCTTCATGTCTTAGACTTACACTTGGGTTATGATGGTCAAACCTTGGTGAAAATGATGCAAACACATCAACGATTTGTACACTTGAAGCTATATGCATCAAAAGATGAGAACCGTGATAAGCATCGAGCACCAAGACCACCGGAACCCACTATTTTTCTGTTTTCTGTCTTCTGCCTACTGTTTTCTGGTTTCTGTAACATACCAATAAACCTGGGCTACTGTAACCCTGATTTTCAGATAGATCTTTTCGATTAGATAATTTTTCATATAGGACTCATCTTAATCCGAGTTACGGTTTAGGATTTATGTCCCTCCGATCGTCACTATGTCCTTTTAACGTTGTGCAGAAATTTCTGACCTACTCGCACTTAGACCGTCTCCACGGTCAGACGAAGACGATTTTGCTTCTGTAAATTTTACCACACTTAAAGGACTCATATATGGAGCCATGGCCACTGGTATCACCTTAATTCAGTAAGGGTAGAGGCCGTGGTGACTGATCGAAATCAGCCTTTGTTTTAAACTACTTTCATGAACGAAACTTACTTTACGCCTTTTGTTTGATGATGAATGATGATGACCCTTAAGACCTTATTTACATACTTTTAAACCTATTCAGATGATTTAATGACTTAGTACTATTTGACTTAGGTTGAGGACCCGTTTGGACAACCTTCATTACTTGCACACTTTTCCCGACTCGACTTTACCGCTACTTTATCATTGTGAGTTATAGCATTCCCTTTTTACTTTAACTTATTTTGGGAACTGAGAATACATGCGGATTTTATGTTTCACATACTAGGCACGAGTACTTAAACTTATATATGTGTGGGTTATACAACGGCATAAACATTCCCTTTAGCTCGGTAACGTTTAATCATTGGTTTTTGAACCATGAACGCGAATCTTAGATATGGATCCATAGGGTTTGACATCCCCACTCGGGCTAGTAGCGCTAGCATTTAATGAGTATTTAATACTTCGTAAACATACGCACTTTCCAAGTCTACTTTCAGGGGGTATAAACTTTAAGTTAGTTACCAAGTGCCCACGGTTAACATATACTTTATCATACTGTTTTGAAACGCTCTTCGTAGCACTGAAATCTCGTGGCCTACCTTACATACTGTTATACTTAAACTATAGCTCACCAACCTTTGTGTTGACATTTTTAAGCATGTTTTTCTCAGGTGCTTAAGGTTATTTGCTTCCGCTGTCGTGCTAGTCTTGCCGTAGACACCCGCTACTCTAGTGTTATCACCGCATGAACTGTTTATCTTGCATTCAAACTTTAATACTTTTGAACTATGTTTTGTAACGACCTAAGGGTCACATACATTTATTCATGCTTGCTATTTGTAGAAGCATACTGTTGGTGTAAAACAATTGACGTCGGTTATGACGTCATCTTTTTATCGTGAATGCAACTTCTTTTATTACAGCATGTAGTACTTAACCTTGTAATGATCCTGTTGTTGATGATTCGTACATGATGGTTTTGTACAGGGCATCACATTTGGTATCAGAGCATTGGTTGTAGGGAATTAGGATGCATTAGTGATACTAAGACCGACCCGAGTAGGATTCACTAATAGGACTAATCTACAACTTGCTAGTTTACTTGTTTCCGCTGAACTTTCTGCATGCTGCTGCTTAATTTTACTACTATGTGCCGTATGCTACTACATGATTTTACTACTCTATGATATTACTTGCTTTCGATTGCATGCTACCTCTGCACGATTCGTTATTATTGCCATGCTACTTATTGTTATACATGATTTAAACTGTTGGCCTAATACATTCTTGCTTTATGACTTACTGACATGGAAAAATTTATTTTTCCTTATTCAGATGTCGGATATTCCACCTGCTATCATTTTGGGCAGTTCAGACTCGTCAGCCACCCCACCTGCTGCTAGTGTCAACACACCGATCCCGATACGCACCAGTGACCCCGGCGCTTCGTCTTCCGGAGCTAGTAGTAGTGCGCCGGCACCAGTGGCTACTATTGACGGACACGTGGACCCTACGGAGATTCCAGCTCCGTCTGCTCCTGGACCCTCGGAGCCACAGCCCCGCATCGGTGGTGTTGTGATTCCCGCGGAGTTCGGGGAAGGGCCATTCCGTAACCATATGCGCATGCCGTGTCGACGCGCTCCTAATGGACGTTTAGTGCCAATTCCGCCAGGCAGATACAGACAGATGATGGCCGCCCACGGACTGCCAGTTCAACCACCAGTGCCACCACCACATTGTAGTGACCCGAACTTTTCCATGTTTATATATATATTAAATGAAATTGTTATTTACATGATTATGTGTTTCCAACTTGTTAAGCAATCAAACTTGTTAAGACTTGATTAATTGAAATAGGTTTCATATAGACAATTGACCACCCAAGTTGACCGGTGATTCGCGAACGTTAAAACTTGTAAAAATTATACGATGACATATATATGGTTATATATATAGTTAACATGATTTTATTATAAGTATGTATCTCATTAGGTATTTTAACAATGAGTTATATACATAAAAATGAGACTATTAATTTAAGAAACTCGAAAACGATATATATAACGATTATCGTTATAACAACGTCTTACTAGGTACATATGAATCATATTAAGATATTGATACACTTGGTTAATTATGTTAAATGATAAGTAAATATATTATTAAGTGTATTAACAATGAAATACATATGTAAAAATAAGACTACTAACTTAATGATTTCGAAACGAGACATATATGTAACGATTATCGTTGTAACGACATTTAACTGTATATATATCATACTAAGATATATTATATATCATAATATCATGATAATATAACAATTTAACATCTCGTTTGTTATAATAAAAAATGGGTTAACAACATTCAACAAGATCGTTAACCTAAAGGTTTCAAAACAACATTTACATGTAACGACTAACGATGACTTAACGACTCAGTTAAAATGTATATACATGTAGTGTTTTAATATGTATTCATACACTTTTGAAAGACTTCAAGACACTTATCAAAATACTTCTACTTAACAAAAATGCTTACAATTACATCCTCGTTCAGTTTCATCAACAATTCTACTCGTATGCACCCGTATTCGTACTCGTACAATACACAGCTTTTAGATGTATGTACTATTGGTATATACACTCCAATGATTAGCTCTTAGCAGCCCATGTGAGTCACCTAACACATGTGGGAACCATCATTTGGCAACTAGCATGAAATATCTCATAAAATTACAAAAATATGAGTAATCATTCATGACTTATTTACATGAAAACAAAATTACATATCCTTTATATCTAATCCATACACCAACGACCAAAAACACCTACAAACACTTTCATTCTTCAATTTTCTTCATCTAATTGATCTCTCTCAAGTTCTATCTTCAAGTTCTAAGTGTTCTTCATAAATTTCAAAAGTTCTAGTTTCATAAAATCAAGAATACTTCCAAGATTGCAAGTTTACTTCCAAGTTTTCTAAATCCATTCCAAGTAATCATCCAAGATCAAGAAACCTTTGTTAATTATAGTAGGTTATCTTTCTAATACAAGTTAATAATCATATTCAAACTTTAATTCAATTTCTATAACTATAACAATCTTATTTCGAGTGGAAATCTTACTTGAAATTGTTTTCGTGTCATGATTCTGCTTCAAGAACTTTCAAGCCATCCAAGGATCCGTTGAAGCTAGATATATTTTTCTCATTTCTAGTAGGTTTATCTAAGGAACTTGAGGTAGTAATAATGTTCATAACATCATTCGATTCATACATATAAAGCTATCTTATTCGATGGTTTAAACTTGTAATCACTAGAACATAGTTTAGTTAATTCTAAACTTGTTCGCAAATAAAAGTTAATCCTTCTAACTTGACTTTTAAAATCAACTAAACACATGTTCTATATCTATATGATATGCTAACTTAATGATTTAAAACCTGGAAACACGAAAAACACCGTAAAACCGGATTTACGCCGTCGTAGTTACACCGCGGGCTGTTTTGGGTTAGTTAATTAAAAACTATGATAAACTTTGATTTAAAAGTTTTTATTCTGGGAAAATGATTTTTATTATGAACATGAAACTATATCCAAAAATTATGGTTAAACTCAAAGTGGAAGTATGTTTTCTAAAATGGTCATCTAGACGTCGTTCTTTCGACTGAAATGACTACCTTTACAAAAATGACTTGTAACTTATTTTTCTGACTATAAACCTATACTTTTTCTATTTATATTCATAAAATAGAGTTCAATATGAAACCATAGCAATTTGATTCACTCAAAACGGATTTAAAATGAAGAAATTATGGGTAAAACAAGATTGGATAATTTTTCTCATTTTAGCTACGTGAAAATTGGTAACAAATCTATTCCAACCATAACTTAATCAACTTGTATTGTATATTATGTAATCTTGAGATACCATAGACACGTATACAATGTTTCGACCTATCATGTCGATACATCTATATATATTTCGGAACAACCATAGACAATCTATATGTGAATGTTGGAGTTAGCTATACAGGGTTGAGGTTGAATCCAAAATATATATAGTTTGAGTTGTGATTAATACTGAGATACGTATACACTGGGTCGTGGATTGATTCAAGATAATATTTATCAATTTATTTCTGTACATCTAACTGTGGACAACTAGTTGTAGGTTACTAACGAGGACAGCTGACTTAATAAACTTAAAACATCAAAATATATTAAAAGTGTTGTAAATATATTTTGAACATACTTTGATATATATATGTATATATTGTTATAGGTTCGTGAATCAACCAGTGGCCAAGTCTTACTTCCCGACGAAGTAAAAATCTGTGAAAGTGAGTTATAGTCCCACTTTTAAAATCTAATATTTTTGGGATGAGAATACATGCAGGTTTTATAAATGATTTACAAAATAGACACAAGTACGTGAAACTGCATTCTATGGTTGAATTATCGAAATCGAATATGCCCCTTTTTATTAAGTCTGGTAATCTAAGAATTAGGGAACAGACACCCTAATTGACGCGAATCCTAAAGATAGATCTATTGGGCCTAACAAACCCCATCCAAAGTACCGGATGCTTTAGTACTTCGAAATTTATATCATATCCGAAGGGTGTCCCGGAATGATGGGGATATTTTTATATATGCATCTTGTTAATGTCGGTTACCAGGTGTTCACCATATGAATGATTTTTATCTCTATGTATGGGATGTGTATTGAGATATGAAATCTTGTGGTCTATTGTTACGATTTGATATATATAGGTTAAACCTATAACTCACCAACATTTTTGTTGACGTTTAAAGCATGTTTATTCTCAGGTGAATACTAAGAGCTTCCGCTGTTGCATACTAAAATAAGGACAAGATTTGGAGTCCATGTTTGTATGATATTGTGTAAAAACTGCATTCAAGAAACTGATTTCGATGTAACATATTTGTATTGTAAACCATTATGTAATGGTCGTGTGTAAACAGGATATTTTAGATTATCATTATTTGATAATCTACGTAAAGCTTTTTAAACCTTTATTTATGAAATAAAGGTTATGGTTTGTTTTAAAAATGAATGCAGTCTTTGAAAAACGTCTCATATAGAGGTCAAAACCTCGCAACGAAATCAATTAATATGGAACGTTTTTAATCAATAAGAACGGGACATTTCACACATGATTCGGATGACTCATCATCCGCCGATTCTTCATCAGATGACTCTTCCTCAGACGACTCTAGTGATGATGAGGACCCTGTTGATGTACCTATTCAGCCACCCTCCACCCCGCCGAAGAAGCGGTATCGCTTCGTGTAACAACCCAACCCGTATTTCCATACGATTTTTTTTTATATAATACAAATTTACGCGCCAATTAAATATGTAAACCATTCCACAATTCCATTTAAACGTACATCAATTTAAATGTTTACAAAAGGCACAAAGGCCATTGATTAAGTTCAAAACAAGTTTGACCCACTACAACGATAGTTTATAATCCAAACGACACTCGAGCATGGTTTGGGGCTAAACTACCCAAAACGGAAGGCCAACTTCAAAAGCTATCCCAAAAGCACCCCCTGTCAACATAAACGGGAGACCACTAATCCAACCGTATGCCCTTACCCTTGTCCAAGCCGGAACCTATAAAATGGTAAACAACGAGAGGGTAAGCAAGGCTTAGTGAGTGCAACAATTATACATACATATATATAACCTACTTACTTGCAAACACTCACCAAATCCGCATACATACTAGTTACCTAATTAGCATACCTTTCACATGTATAATGCTAAGTACCATGATTACAAGGCTAGTATAATAATAGCATATAACACAACAATACAATATGCTAAAACATAAGTATAACGATGATGTTCACGACATCCATAGTACTCAAGATCCCAAGGCTAGCCCAACGAATGGTATCGTCAACATCAAACTTAAATCCCATTCGCCTACATTAATGTGGTATCGTCAACACCGAACTTTAAACCCACATATGAGGTATCGTCAACAACGAACTTTAAACCCTCATCAACGTCACTAAATAATCGTATGGCATCGTCAACATCGAACTTTAATTCCATACGTATGAGGTATCGTCAACAACGAACTTTAAACCCTCATCAACAACAATATACTCTAGGGTATGGTATCGTCAACAACGAACTTTAACCCATACCTCACAAGTAAATAAATTATATACATGCATATATAATTATTCCACTCACCTTATCGTCTTCGGTGAATTAGGAAGCAAGCTCGCAAACTTCAAAGTAAAGCACCTATTACATTATGCATATAATTAACACACCATCAAGTTGAATTAAATGTCAACTTCTAACACCCGAGCATTTAATGGCCCGAGCATTAAATGACTCATCTACACCAACCACCCAAAATTGGTCAAGACTCATTATAATCACTAAAGCTAGTGAATTAAAGTCCATTACTCTTCAACTAGCACAACCTAGGGTATTTCTCACCCATTTTACCCAAATTAGGTCAACTTTGACTCATGTGACCCATCTAACACTTAAACACATAATTTTGGTCAAACATGACCCATTTAACATCTCTTTCAACTTTGAACAAGTGTTTTAATGCTTACAACACCTTTGACACTTACAAACCTCATTACATTAGACCAAAACCCTAGATTATGATAATTAGGGTTTCCTTTCAACAATCTAACCCAAGATCCACCCATTTATCCCTCAAATGGGTCATACAAACCCCACATGAACCAAACCCTAGCTTAAACAAAAATAAAACTCAAAACATAGAGTTAAGACTTACCAATGCAATCACAACGTAGCTAGAGACATAGGGAGCAACTTTAAAACTTGGATTCAGGTGAGATTTGGTCTCCTTCTTCTCTGGGTGAGCTTTCTCTCACTAAACCCTAACTCTCTCTCTCTCTCTCTCTCTAAATTGAATGTGGTGTAGGTGAAGATGTGTTAAATGAGTTAGGATAACTCATTTATCATTTTTCTAGATCTAAAACCGTCCACCAGTGAAAAGACTTAAACACCCCCAAAGATGCCATTTAATTGGGTCAAATTTGTCAAACAGCGACATCTGTCGCGTTTCACGCGACACCCAAACGCAACAAACCACAACAGAACGTGATAACCTTGACAGAACTGGGTTTATGAATCTGTCGCATTCCAGCCTACTTTGTCGCATATCGCGATGCACCAGGACGCGATGAAACCCATTCAGACGCGACAGAAGACCTGATCAAACCATTTTCCATTATTTTCACACATTAAACTAAAATAAACGATCATAGATGCAATAATAAACGTACCCGAGGTTAATTACGCACCTTAAGTCATATTCGAGGAAAACGGGATGTTACAACTCTCCCCCACTTGAATCGGAGCGCATCCTCGCGATCCAAGCCGCATGACAAGAGGGTAGGTAAACCAACACGAATTCTTCGGGCTCCCAAGTAAATTCAGAACCTGTACTACGACGCCATTGAACTTTAAAAGTTCTCACTTCTTTATTTCTTAACCTTTTGACCTTCTCATCGAGTATAGCAATCGGCTCCTCAGTATACTCTAACTTATTGTTTAGCTCAATTTCGTCTAAAGGCATCCAAGAAGAATCATCCGCAAGACACTTACGGAGATGGGAAACATGGAATGTATCATGGATCCCCGCAAGCTCTTCGGGTAATTCCAAACGATACGCAACTTCACCAACATGAGCTAAAACCTTAAACGGCCCAATAAACCGAGGAGCTAACTTTCCCCGTTTTCGAAACCGAATAATACCTTTCCATGGCGAAACCTTAAGCATCACCATATCACCTTCTTGAAATTCGATCATTCGTCTACGCTTGTCGGCATATGACTTTTGTCTATCTTGCGCCTTCTTCAACTGGTCCCGAATAGTATCGATCTTGTTATTCGTCTCCAAAACCAAATCGGTACTCCCGATTTCTCTTTGACCCACTTCACCCCAACAAATTGGAGTTCGACACCTACGCCCATAAAGCATCTCATAAGGTGGCATCCCAATACTAGTATGATAACTATTATTGTACGAGAATTTCACCAAAGGTAAGTGCTCATCCCAACTACCACCGAAATCGATAATACACGCTCATAACATATCCTCCAAAGTTTGATTCGTACGTTCAGTTTGACCGTCCGTTTGAGGATGATATGCCGTGCTTAACTTCAATTGCGTACCCATATCTTCATGAAACTTCTCCCGAAATCGAGATGTGAAACGGGTATCTCGATCCGAAATAATAGATATAGGAACCCCATGTCGCGAGACCACTTCCTTGATAAACAACTTAGCCAAGGCCTCCGACGATATCGCTTCTTTAATGGGAATAAACAAAGCACTTTTCGTCAAACGATCAACTATCACCCAAATTGTATCAAATTGGGTTCTCGCCATCTTAGGCAACTTTGTAATGAAATCCATGGTAATGTGCTCCCATTTCCATTTCGAGATTTCTAACGGTTGCAATTTACCATACGGCTTTTGGTGTTCGGCCTTTACTTGCAAACAAGTAACACATTGTTCAACGTATTTTACAACATCACGTTTCATGCCCGGCCACCAATAATCCTTCCTCAAATCATGATACATCTTCGTCGCGCCCGAATGAATGGAATATTTTGACTTATGTGCTTCATCAAGTAGCACCCGTCGAAAATCACCCATCTTAGGCACCCACACCTTTCCTTGAAAAGACAACAACCCACGCGGGCCCATAGTAATGAACTTCGATTGGCCCACGATTCGCTCCGTATGCTTGTTGTGAACATAAGCCTCTATTTGAATCTCACCAAGCTTCTCTAGAAAATCGTTGGTAATAATCAAACGTAACGATCCCACTTTTATCGCCGGATGTTGACTCTTTCGACTCAACGCATCCGCAACAACATTCGCCTTACCCGGATGATAAAGTATCTCACAATCATAATCTTTCACCACATCCATCCACCTACGTTGGCGATAATTCAAATCTCGTTGATTAAAGAGATGTTTCAAACTCTTATGATCCGAATAAATCGTACACTTGACACCATACAAGTAATGGCGCCAAATTTTCAACGCATGCACCACCGCCGCCAACTCAAGATCATGAGTCGGATATCTCGTTTTGTGTTCCTTCAATTATCGAGAGGCATATGCGATGACTTTACCTCTTTGCATAAGAACACACCCGAGCCCATTGAGAGAAGCATCACAATAAACCGTCATATCTTCCACACCTTCCGGTAATACTAACACCGAAGCTTGACATAACTTCTCCTTCAACAATTGAAAAGCAATTTCTTGCTCGTTCTCCCAATTAAACCCATCATTCTTTCTTGTCAACTTCGTCAATGGAGAAGCAATCTTAGAAAAGTCTTGGATAAATCGACGATAATAACCGGTCAATCCGAGAAAACTCCAGATTTCCGTAGGCGTAGTCGGTTGTCTCCAACTCTTCACCGTCTCTATCTTCCCCGGATCTACTTGAATGCCATCTTTGTTCACAATGTGACCAAGGAATTGAACCTCCCTTAGCCAAAATTCACATTTGGAGAGCTTAGCATACAACTTCTCCTTTTGTAACGTCTTCAATACTTCATGCAATTGACGTTCATGTTCGTTCATACTCTTCGAGTAGACTAGTATGTCGTCAATGAACACAATCACCGACTTGTTCAACATGGGTTGGCACACCCGGTTCATAAGATCCATGAATACCGCCGGTGCATTCGTAAGACCAAAAGGCATTACCACGAACTCAAAATGCCCATAACGCGTTCGAAAAGCCGTTTTCTCAATATCTTCCTCACGGACCCGCATTTGGTGATAGCCGGACCGTAGGTCAATCTTTGAGAAATATATCGCACCTTGGAGTTGGTCAAACAAATCGTCAATCCGAGGCAATGGATAACGATTTTTGATTGTCACCTTATTTAACTCCCGATAATCGATGCACATCCGCATACTACCATCCTTCTTTTTCACGAATAAAACCGGAGCGCCCCACGGCGAAGCACTCGGTCGAATAAAACCCTTCTCAAGCAACTCTTGGGTTTGATTTAACAACTCTTGCATTTCCGTTGGTGCTAAACGATAAGGAGTTTTAGCAATGGGAGTAGCTCCCGGAACCAACTCAATACGAAATTCAACTTGTCTTTCCGCCGGAACACCCGGTAACTCATCCGGAAAAACGTCTTTGAATTCACTAACTACCAGAATTTCATGAATGGGTGGTGGCTCATTACGAGTATCCACAACATGGGTAAGAAAAGCCATGCCACCACTAACAAGAAAACGGCGTGCCCGTGCAAAAGAACATATCGGCACAAGTCTCCTCCGTTTATCACCGTGAATAATTATCTCTCCCCCACTTGGGGTCTTCACATGAATAGATTTCTCATGGCACACGATATCGGCTCTATTATGATCGAGCCAATCCATACCAACAATGATGTCAAAATCGCCCAAAGTCATAGGGATGAGATCAATTTTAAAGTTTTCGGCACCAAAAACAACGTCACAATTCTTACACACATCGACCACTAGCACCGTCTTGCCGTCCGCTATTTCGACTTCTACCGGACGACTTAACTTAGCTAACGGTCTATCAAGTTTAGGCACAAATTTTGGAGACACAAACGACAAATTTGCACCGCTATCAAAAAGAATCCTTGCCGGATTAGAATTAACCAAGTAGGTACCTGAGACAACTTCGTTGGATTACTTGGCTTCGTTGTTAGTCATCAAATAGTTTCACCCTCAAGCCGTACCCGCCGCCTTCTCTAGCCTTTTAACATTATCGTTGTTCAAATCGGGACACTCTGACTTTCCTTGTCCTTCTTTGTTGCAATTAAAACAAGTGAGCTTGTTTGTTGAATTTGGCTTCGGACAATCTCGAGCCATATGTCCACGTACCCCACAATTGTAGCAAGTAGGGACAAAGTTCCCAAAACCACCGGTAGCGCCCTTCTTCACACTATTGACACTTTCGGGACCCTTTTTGTTCTTGTTCTTTTTATTTGAAAAGTTTGAATGACTCGAACCTTCAAACTTTCTTTTTGAAAAAGTGAAATCGCTTTTTCTTGGAACCTCCGGCTCAAAACCCCAAGCCAACTCGAATAGCTCTTCAAAAGTCTTAGCCATACCCCGACTAATCTTACCCTTGAACTCGTCGTTCAAAGTACGGTAGAAATCTTTCATTAGCTTGTGATCGTCACCAACATATTCCGGGCAAAAGCGAGTCTTTGCCAAAAAGGTAGACTTGAGAGTAACCAAGTCCATTGAACCTTGTTGCAAATGATGCAACTCGTCCCGGATTCTATCAAGGTCGGAAGGAGTTCGGTATTCTTGGAAGAATTCCTTCTTAAACTCCTCCCATGTCAAGCTCATGCATTGCTCTTCACCATATAAATTGATTTTATCGTCCCACCACAACTTGCCTTCCTCACGTAGCATGCTAGACCCATATCTTGTCTTCTTTTCGGGAGGACATTCCGCCGTACGGAAAGCTCCCTCGATATCGGAAATCCAACAAGTGCTTTTCAATGGATCCCTCACCCCATTAAACATCGGAGGTTGAGTATCCTTGAAATTCTTGTAGTGGAAGTCCCGCCTTCCACCCCCACCATTACCTTCACCCCCTTCGCCTCGAGGATAAATGTTTCTAGTTTCCAAATCCTCCTCTATTGCGGCTTTCATTCGTTCATTTATCATTTCAGTCACTTGTCCATCAACCGACTCTTGGAAAACCTTTCGAATGTCGTCAAGAAAGTCCTTTTTTAGTCTTTTAAAGATGGCCTCGACCTTGACCGTGAATTCGGGGTCCTCACTTGTACCACCGATATCGTTATCGTGTCCGTTTTTCGTCTTCATTCTATAAAACGGAAAAGGTTAAACCATGAACGAAAAGGCACAACACGTAAGTATAAACATACATACCACACTACCCCATCTTGCTCAACAATCGTCGTACATTACTCGTTTGACACGATTTGCACCCGTAACAACGGTAGCTAATCGTTGTTACGCGAGCACGTCGCATTAACTCGCTAGTACAACGTCCGTCTTGCTTGATGATTGCTAAACCCAACACAAAACAATTAGCACAAGGTTAGTTCACATAAACCAAGGCACTAACAATTCCCGATTAGACCCAAATTCCTACAAGTCCCGCATAAAGTGCTCACCAATAAAGCCCAAGTCTAGGCACCTATCTCAAGTCGTCTAAATCCCTTAGACCATGGTCTGATACCACTTGTAACAACCCAACCCGTATTTCCATACGATAATTTTTTTTTATAATACAAATTTACGCGCCAATTAAATATGTAAACCATTCCACAATTCCATTTAAACGTACATCAATTTAAATATTTACAAAAGGCACAAAGGCCATTAATTAAGTTCAATACAAGTTTGACCCACTACAACGATAGTTTATAATCCAAACGACACTCGAGCATGGTTTGGAGCTAAACTACCCAAAACGGCAGGCCAACTTCAAAAGCTATCCCAAAAGCACCCCCTGTCAACATAAACGGGAGACCACTAATCCAACCGTATGCCCTTACCCTTGTCCAAGCCGGAACCTATAAAATGGTAAACAACGAGAGGGTAAGCAAGGCCTAGTGAGTGCAACAATTATACATACATATATATAACCTACTTACTTGCAAACACTCACCAAATCCGCATACATACTAGTTACCTAATTAGCATACCTTTCACATGTATAACGCTAAGTACCACGATTACAAGGCTAGTATAATAATAGCAAATAACACAACAATACAATATGCTAAAACATAAGTATAACGATGATGTTCGCGACATCCATAGTACTCAAGATCCCAAGGCTAGCCCAACGAATGGTATCGTTAACATCGAACTTAAATCCCATTCGCCTACATTAATGTGGTATCGTCAACACCGAACTTTAAACCCACATATGAGGTATCGTCAACAACGAACTTTAAACCCTCATCAACGTCACTAAATAATTGTATGGCATCGTCAACATCGAACTTTAATTCCATACGTATGAGGTATCGTCAACAACGAACTTTAAACCCTCATCAACAACAATATACTCTAGGGTATGGTATCGTCAACAACGAACTTTAACCCATACCTCACAAGTAAATAAATTATATACATGCATATATAATTATTCCACTCACCTTATCGTCTTCGGTGAATTAGGAAGCAAGCTCGCAAACTTCAAAGTAAAGCACCTATTACATTATGCATATAATTAACACACCATCAAGTTGAATTAAATGTCAACTTCTAACACCCGAGCATTTAATGGCCCGAGCATTAAATGACTCATCTACACCAACCACCCAAAATTGGTCAAGACTCATTATAATCACTAAAGCTAGTGAATTAAAGTCCATTACTCTTCAACTAGCACAACCTAGGGTATTTCTCACCCATTTTACCCAAATTAGGTCAACTTTGACTCATGTGACCCATCTAACACTTAAACACATAATTTTGGTCAAACATGACCCATTTAACATCTCTTTCAACTTTGAACAAGTGTTTTAATGCTTACAACACCTTTGACACTTACAAACCTCATTACATTAGACCAAAACCCTAGATTATGATAATTAGGGTTTCCTTTCAACAATCTAACCCAAGATCCACCCATTTATCCCTCAAATGGGTCATACAAACCCCACATGAACCAAACCCTAGCTTAAACAAAAATAAAACTCAAAACATAGAGTTAAGACTTACCAATGCAATCACAACGTAGCTAGAGACGTAGGGAGCAACTTTAAAACTTGGATTCGGGTGAGATTTGGTCTCCTTCTTCTCCGAGTGAGCTTTCTCTCACTAAACCCTAACTCTCTCTCTCTAAATTGAATGTGGTGTAGGTGAAGATGTGTTAAATGAGTTAGGATAACTCATTTATCAGTTTTCTAGATCTAAAACCGTCCACCAGTGAAAAGACTTAAACACCCCTAAAGACGCCATTTAAATTGGGTCAAATTTGTCAAACAGCGACATCTGTCGCGTTTCGCGACAACCTGTCGCGTAACGCGATGCCCAAACGCGACAAACCACAACAGAACGTGATAACCTTGACAGAACTGGGTTTCTGAATCTGTCGCGTTTCAGCCTACTTTGTCACGTATCGCGATGCACCAGGACGCGATGAAACCCATTCAGACGCGACAGAAGACCTGATCAAACCATTTTCCATTATTTTCACACATTAAACTAAAATAAACGATCATAGATGCAATAATAAATGTACCCGAGGTTAATTACGCACCTTAAGTCATATTCGAGGAAAACGGGATGTTACACTTCGACGGTAGCATCATTCCGGGGATCAACGGAGGAAGAGCCTTCACTGACGCGTTTGGTCGACGTCGTAGGGTTACTGCTCATAAGTGGCTTGTGCCGTACCCTGCCGACCCACAAGTGCGTAAGACACCCCGTTACGTACTGACTATTTCTGGAGCCAGAACATCTGCACCCCGTTATGTGAAGTCTGCACCACCGGCACCACCTGCACCACCGGCACCACCTGCACCGCCAGCACCACCTGCCCCACCATCTCCCACTGTCGAGGAATTGACAAGGGAGGTGGAGATCCTCTGAGCTCGAGTTACTGAGCTCGAGGAGCATATGGCTCATGTATTGGACATTCTTCACCCACCTTCACCGTAGGGCTTTTGTATTTAGATTTCATTATGTAATCTAGTTGTAGTTTTATGTTTCACTTATGTATTGTACGGACTTATTCAGATGTATGAAACTTATTATTATTAATGGAACTTTGCGTTATTTAATTCTTGCACGATGTTCTATTTACATTGATGTACGATGATTCTGTGGTATTTGTACCTAGATGCGTTATTTAATAACATGTGATGTTTTGACTCCATGTTGGTTACTATATACTGTATTATTATATATTGAATGCTGGATTTTGACTTGATTCAAAATTTTTGTTTAGAACACCATGGCTAACGGTCGATCCACACCTACTGCTGCTCAAATTGAAGAGATGATCCAAGAACGTGTAGCCGCAGCCATTGCGGAAATGCAACCCCAAGCTCCACCGCCACCGCCACCGCCACCGGTTATTCAACCCGTTCGAAATGGGTGTACTTACAAGGAATTCCGGAGCTGTAAATCACATAACTTCAGCGGCACTGAGGGACCGGTTGGTCTCACCAGATGGTTCGAGAAACTTGAATCAGTATTCCGAGTTAGCAACTGTTCGGAGGACAGCAAAACCAAATTTGCTTCTTGCACGCTATCTGACGGCGCGTTCACATGGTGGAACACAATGGCACAGGCACAAGGCATTGATGAGGCGTATGCTACGCCATGGGAGGAATTTAATTGTGCCGTGATTGAGGAGTATTGTCCGAGAATCGAAATCCAAAAGATGGAAATGGAATTCACGCAGTTAAAGGCCGTTGGGAACGACCTTGATAGTTACAACAGGAGATTTTTGGAGTTAGCCCTGATGTATCCGACAATGGTCACCCCGGAATTCAAACGAATGGAAAGGTACTTTTGGGGACTTCCTAAGAGCATTAAGGGAAATGTCACCTCGTCCAAGCCACCGAATGTTCCCGAAGCGATGCGCATGGCGCATACTTTGATGAATCAAATAACCATCGATGAACCGGAGAAAACTAAGTCTGAAGCGGGTACTAGTGAGAAGCACAAATGGGATAACCATAACAACAACAACAACAACAACAGAGGAAGAAACTATGAACAGAACCCGACGAAATGACATGAGGGTTTCAGAGAAAACAACAACGGTGGAAACCCCAACCCCAAAAACAACACCAACTCCAGCCCGAACTACAAGGGAACCCTACCTCAATGCAAGAGGTGTTACAAACACCACACTGGGTATTGCAATGTTGTCTGCGAGAAGTGCCAACGGTCCGGGCATGTTGGAAAAGACTGCAAGGTCACCACTTTGAATGGGAAGCTGAATACCAATGGACCTAAAAAGTACTACGAGTGCGGTCAGACGGGCCATTTCAGAAATGCGTGCCCAAACAAGCGAAAAGACGGTGGACCACCCCGTGGTAGAGCTTTCAACGTTAATGTAAGGGATGCACACGAGAATCCCGACTTGGTGACAGGTATATTCACTATCAACAATCTTTTAGCTTCTGTCGTGTTTGATACTGGTGCGGATAGAAGTTATGTATGTAGATATTTTTGCGATAAGATTAATTGGTCGTTAGTCCCGTTAAAAGATAGTATGCTTGTCGAGGTCGTCAATGGAAAACTTGAGAAAGTTGACCATATTAGTCGAGGAGCTATTATCAACATAGCTGGTGCAGATTTCGAAATTGATTTGATACCCATCAAATTGGGAAGTTTTGACGTGATCGTCGGTATGGATTGGTTGAGCAAGATAAGGGCCGATATTATCTGTGGAGATAAAGCTCTTCGTATACCACAAGGAGACGGTGAGCAACTGGTTATCTACGGAGAGAGATGTACCTCGAAGTTGAACCTCATTAGTTGCGTGAAAGCACAAAAGATTATGAAGAAGGGACGTCTTACTGTCCTAGCGCATGTGAAAACGGTAGAAACTGAGGCGAAGAGCGTGAACGATGTTCGAATCGTGAACGAATTTCCCGATGTCTTTCCTGAAGAATTGCCTGGATTACCGCCGCCGAGAGCAGTAGAGTTTCAGATTGATTTAGTGCCAGGAGCAGCACCTGTAGCTCGCGCACCTTATAGACTCGGACCTTCTGAGATGCAAGAATTACAGAGTCAACTACAAGAACTACTTGACTGAGGGTTTATCCAACCAAGTTTCTCGCCTTGGGGCGCACCTGTTCTATTTGTGAAGAAGAAGGATGGATCCTTCCGTATGTGTATCGACTACCGTGAACTCAACAAATTGACAATCAAGAATCGGTATCCTCTCCCCAAAATTGACGATCTTTTCGATCAACTACAAGGATCGAGCGTTTACTCAAAGATCGATTTACGATCCGGTTATCACCAGTTGAGGGTGAAGGAAAGTGACGTGATGAAAACTGCATTCAGGACCCGTTATAGTCATTATGAGTTTCTCGTAATGCCATTCGGTTTGACAAATGCACCTGCCGTGTTCATGGACCTCATGAATCGTGTCTGCAAGCCGTACTTGGATAAGTTTGTTATCATCTTTATAGATGACATCCTTATCTACTCTAAGAGCGAAGAAGAGCATGAGCAACACCTCCGACTAGTACTTGAACTCTTGAGACAAGAGCAACTTTACGCCAAATTCTCCAAGTGTGAATTTTGGTTGAAGGAAGTCCAGTTTCTGGGTCATGTTGTGAGCGACAAGGGTATCAAAGTTGACCCCGCCAAGATTGAAGCTATCAGCAAGTGGGAGACTCCCACTACTCCGACCCACATTCGCCAATTCCTAGGTCTCGCCGGTTACTACCGAAGGTTCATTGAAGGTTTTTCTCTGATTGCGCGTCCTTTGACCGCGCTGACTCACAAGGGCAAGAAGTTCATTTGGGAACCCGCACACGAATCAGCATTCCAAACTTTGAAGAAGAAGTTAACCACCGCACCTATCCTATCACTTCCTGAGGGCAGTGATGACTTTGTTGTTTATTGTGATGCATCGAAGAGTGGTTTTAGTTGTGTACTGATGCAACGATCAAAAGTTATTGCCTATGCCTCCCGCCAATTGAAGATTCACAAGCGAAACTACACTACTCACGATCTTGAACTTGGAGCCGTTGTCTTTGCACTCAAATTGTGGACACACTATTTGTATGGAACTAAGAGTACTATCTTCACCGATCACAAGAGTCTCCAGCATATCTTTGATCAGAAGCAACTGAATATGAGACAGCGTCGATGGATCAAGATGCTCAACGACTACGATTGTGAACTCCGTTATCATCCCGGCAAGGCCAATGTTGTAGCCGACGCTTTGAGCCGAAAGGAGAGGACGGTACTTCTTCGTGTTAGGACTTTAAACATCACCATCCATTCGAATCTCAACAGCCAGATCAGAGTAGCCCAAGATGAGGCTCTCAAGGAGGAAAATATATCTCACGAACATTTGAACGTACTTGTCTCTCGATTCGAGGTTAGGGAGTCTGGACTCCGATGTTATGCTGGAAGAATTTGGGTACCTTATTATGGAGATCTACGGAACCTTATACTTGATGAAGCCCACAAGTCGAGATATTCGATTCATTCTGGAGCGGGCAAAATGTACCACGACCTTAAAGAACAGTATTGGTGGCCAAATCTTAAGAAGGACGTTGCGACTTATGTTGGTAAGTGTTTGACTTGCTCGAAGGTTAAAGCCGAGCATCAGAGACCTTCTGGTTTACTTCAACAACCATAAATCCCACAATGGAAGTGGGAAAGGATAACGATGGATTTCATCACCAAGCTACCAAAGATGGTGGGCAGATACGATACTATTTGGGTTATCGTTGACCGTCTTACCAAATCTGCACACTTCCTAGCAATGAAGGAGACGGATACAATGGAAAGACTTGCTCAACTATACATCAAGGAGGTTGTATCTCGTCATGGTGTACCTTTATCAATCATCTCAGATCGCTATCCCCGTTTTGCTTCTAGATTTTGGCGTTCTTTGCAAGAAGCCATGGGAACTCGTCTTTACATGAGTACTGCTTATCACCCTCAGACTGACGGGTAAAGTGAACGAACAATTCATACCTTGGAGGACATGTTGCGTGCATGTGTCATTGATTTCGGAAAGGCCAGGGAAAGGCATTTGCCGTTAGTCGAATTTTTGTACAACAACAGTTATAACTCAAGTATTAATGCCGCACCTTTTGAAGCATTGTATGGCCGCAAGTGTCGATCTCCTATTTGTTGGGCCAAAGTAGGAGAAAAGCAAATCACCGGACCCGAGGTAGTCCACGAAACAACGGAGAAGATTGCTCAGATTCAAGCTAGACTTAAGACTGCCCGCGATCGCCAAAAGAGTTATGCCGATCTTAAACGTAAAGACTTTGAATTCAACTGGAATACCCTAAAGTTCATCTGGAATACCCTAAAGTTCATCTTAGCAGCATATGCCATGAACAATCTGATAGCTTCCATCCTAGCCACTGGAGCATATATCTCTCCATAATCCAATCCTTCTTCCTGTTTAAAACCCTGAGCTACCAATCTAGCTTTATTTCTGATCACAATCCCATCTTCATCCATCTTATTCTTGAAAACCCACTTGGTACCAATGATCTTCTTAGTTTCATCATCAGGTTTAGGTACCAATGTCCAAACCTTATTCCTATCAAACTGGGAGATCTCTTCTTGCATAGCTCCTGCCCAGCTTGGATCTTTGATTGCATCATCAGGACATGTAGGTTCAATGGTAGACACAAAGTTTACATGCATACAAAAGTTGCTGGTTGCATGTCTTCTTGTTTTAACGCCGCTTGCCAGATTACCAATAACTTATTCAATTAGATGCTCCTTTGTCCATCTAGTATTATAGACAGGTGAGCTTGTTGTGAAACACACAGCATCTTGATAATCAGCTGGCTTAGAGGAATGAGCAGCAGTAGGAGACAGCTGTTCATTTTGAGTGTAACCAGTACCAGCTTGAGATCCTTCAGAACCAGTAGACCTATGCTCCAGTTGTAAAACTTTAGTAGAGCCAGTAGGTCCACATGGTTTAGACACAGATGGAACAGAGTGTTCCATCTCATCATTAGAGAACCCAGCTGTAACGACCCTGGATTTTCCAACGTTTATTTATTAATAATTATTATTATAAATACGTATGATTAAACGAATGTATGTATTACATTTACTTGTTGCCATGATTAACCGTACGTGACTTTTGAATGCCCGACACGTCTTTGTGACACACGAAACTTTCACGAATAATATTTTTAGAATATTATTTACATTCATGATTGATTTTATTAATCATTTTAATTAACTAAAGTTATTAGTTAATTACTTGGGCCTTTACTAGTGTTAGTGGACTTTTACTTGAATTATCACTTAATTGGACTTGGGCTCACTTTAATGGACTTGATTAGCCAACCCTACTTCTTATATGGACTTAATTAGCCCATCATCACATGTAAGTATTACTTGTAAATGGAAACTAGTTAGTTAAGAACAATTGGAATCTAGTTAACATATAATCCCCATGTAAACCCATCTTTTATCCACACTTTTAAGGCTTTACATACAAGGAACCATTGAACTTCTCCCTCCCCTCCTTTTTCTGCTGCTGGCCGACGGTTTAGGCCTCATGGGGAGGTGTATTTGGCTTTCAAATTTTGTTAACTTAGCTACTAGTTCCCTCACACTTCATTCATTCCAAACACACACTTACTTGCATACTTTTTTTTCTCTCCTTTCTCTCTAAACTTTGTAAGTTACAAGGATTTCTTTCTTTCTTCTTTTCTTGTTAAAACCGAAACCAAGGACATCTAATCATCATCATTCTTTGTTTGTTTTAATCACTTGTTCTTGGTTGTTGTTTAGTTACATGTATTTATTAGTTATTTACTTACTAATTTCAAGAATCAAACTTACTAGTTTCATTCTTCATTTTATCTTGTAATTTCAAGAACACACAAGAATTAAACTTACTAGTTTATGTTCTACATATGTTGTTTCAAAAGATTGTAAGTTCATGGTTGTAAATCATACTTGAAGTTCATGAAGTAAACTTTAAAGTTTACTTTCTAAAGATCAAACTTTGGTTTGAATCTTTAAAGTATGAACAACCCATGAACTTGTTTCTTGTTTATTTAGTTCACTACTTCATTTACTTGCACTTTAATTTTGTGATTTTGGTTGTTGTTGGTAAAGTACTACAAGTTAGTCTTGATCTCATTTCTCTTGAACTAAAAGTTAACTTAAAAGTTCAAGAACATGTAAGTAAGTTTTCTTTAAATATAACTTTGTATACTTATGCTTGATCTAGACTTTTGAGTCTTGGATCTTCAAGATCAAACTAAGAACTATGTTCTACAACTTAAGATCTTGATTTCATAAGTTCACTTTCAAGTTTGTAACTTATTATTAGTTTTAAAGTTCATGTATGTGTTAGATCTAAGACTTTGATGTAACTTTGGTTCATCAAAACACTTGCAACACTTAAGTGAGTTGTGCTTCATGTCTTAGACTTACACTTGGGTTATGATGGTCAAACCTTGGTGAAAATGATGCAAACACATCAACGATTTGTACACTTGAAGCTATATGCATCAAAAGATGAGAACCGTGATAAGCATCGAGCACCAAGACCACCGGAACCCACTATTTTTCTGTTTTCTGTCTTCTGCCTACTGTTTTCTGGTTTCTGTAACATACCAATAAACCTGGGCTACTGTAACCCTGATTTTCAGATAGATCTTTTCGAGTAGATAATTTTTCTTATAGGACTTGTCTTAATCCGAGTTACGGTTTAGGATTTATGGCCCTCCGATCGTCACTATGTCCTTTTAACGTTGTGCAGAAATTTTTGACCTACTCGCACTTAGACCTTCGTCACGGTCAGGCGAAGACGAGTTTGCTTCTGTAAATTTTACCACACTTAAAGGACTCATATATGGAGCCATGGACACTGGTCTCACCTTAATTCACTAAGGGTAGAGGCCGTGGTAACTGATCGAAGTCAGCCTTTGTTTTAAACTACTTTCATGAACGAAACTTACTTTACGCCTTTTGTTTGATGATGAATGATGATGACCCTTAAGACCTTATTTACATACTTTTAAACCTATTCGGATGATTTACTGACTTAGTGCTATTTGACTTAGGTTGAGGACCCGTTTGGACAACCTTCATTACTTGCACACTTTTCCCGACTCGACTTTACCGCTACTTTATCATTGTGAGTTATAGCATTCCCTTTTTACTTTAACTTATTTTGGGAACTGAGAATACATGCGGATTTTATGTTTTACATACTAGGCACGAGTACTTAAACTTATATATGTGTGGGTTATACAACGGCATAAACATTCCCTTTAGCTCGGTAACGTTTAATCATTGGTTTTTGAACCATGAACGCGAATCTTAGATATGGATCCATAGGGTTTGACATCCCCACTCGGGCTAGTAGCGCTAGCATTTAATGAGTGTTTAATACTTCGTAAACATACGCACTTGCCAAGTGTACTTTCAGGGGGTATAAACGTTAAGTTAGTTACCAAGTGCCCACGATTAACATATACTTTATCATACTGTTTTGAAACGCTCTTCGTAGCACTGAAATCTCGTGGCCTACCTTACATACTATTATACTTAAACTATAGCTCACCAACCTTTGTGTTGACATTTTTAAGCATGTTTTTCTCAGGTGCTTAAGGTTATTTGTTTCCGATGTCGTGCTAGTCTTGCCGTAGACACCCGCTGCTCTAGTGTTATCACCGCATGAACTGTTTATCTTGCATTCAAACTTTAATACTTTTGAACTATGTTTTGTAACGACCTAAGGGTCACATACATTTATTCATGCTTGCTATTCATAGAAGCATACTGTTGGTGTAAAACAATTGACATCAATTATGACGTCATCTTTTTATCGTGAATGCAACTTCTTTTATTACAGCATGTAGTACTTAACCTTGTAATGATCCTGTTGTTGATGATTCGTACACGATGGTTTTGTACGGGGCATCACACCAGCAACATGGATTGGTGAGGGATTTGATGCTGGTTCTTCATCATCATCAAGAGCTTGATGAGTTAGCTCTTCAAACAGTAACTCCTCATCTTCTTAATCAGAAGATGTAGTAGGGGCAGTTTCATCAAATGTAACATTAATGGATTCTTCAAAACAACCTCTTATTTTATTGAAAACCCTATATGCCTTTGACATGTTAGAATATCCCAAGAATATACCTTCATCAGCCTTAGCATCAAACTTGCCTAGCTGATCCCTATTGTTTAGAATGAAACAGGGAGTGCCAAATACATGAAGAAATGAAATTGAGGGTCTTCTGCCTTTGAGAACTTTATAAGCAGTTTTCTGATGTCTTTTCACTATTAAAGATCTATTCTGGGTAAAACATGCAGTGTTCACAGCTTCTGCCCAATATGAAATTTTCAGCCTAGACTCAGCCAACATAGATCTTGCTGCTTCAATGAGAGTTCTGTTTCTTCTTTCTGCAACACCATTCTGTTGAGGTGTTCTCACAGCAGAAAAATTCTGTGAAATACCTTTGTCAGCAAAAAATTCTTCCAATGTTGCATTTCTGAATTCTGTACCATGATCACTTCTAAGCTGCTTCACCAATTGCCCATTCAATAGTTCCATTCTTTTGATGAAATTGATAATTTCATCAGCAGCTTCACTCTTTTGCTTCAAAAAGAACACCCAAGTGTATCTGGAATATTCATCAACAATCACCAGTGTATACTTCTTCCCACTACAGGTGGCTATATTAACAGGACCAAAAAGATCCATATGAAGAAGGTGAAATGGTTTCTCAACAGATAAAATCTGCTTTGATTTGAATGAGGCATGGTGATGCTTCCCTTTTTCACATCCAGGATATAATCTGTCCTTCACATAAGACATTGTGGGTAGCCCAGACACCAAACTTTTACTAGATAACTTATGAATATCTTTGAAGTTGAGATGTGAGAGTCTCTTGTGCCATAACCACTTGAGGTTGTCTGCTGCCTTTGAATAAAAGCAAGTATCAGTTGTTGTGACTGATGTGTTCATGTCAATTTGATACATGTTCTCATGTCTTTTTGCTATCAGCAGTGGCTTCCCTGTCTTATCAAAAATAGTGCCAATCTTCCTTCTGAACTGGACTATCTTACTTTTGCTTGTCAGTTGGCTTATGCTGAGTAGATTATGTTTAAGCCCAACGACATATGCTACATTTGAAAAAGTAACATTCCCATTTGTTAAAGTACCAAAACTCTTTGTGTAACCCAACGAATTATCTCCATATGAAACAACTGGACCATCCTTTTCTTGATAGTCCATCAGCAGGGACTTACATCCAGCCATATGTCTCGAACAACCACTATCGAGATACCAGATTTGCTTGTTTTGAATGCCCTGCACAGTAGCTAAGAGACTAGTTCTTTTTGGGAACCCATCCAAGGATGGGTTCTGGAAGGGTCATCTTTGATGATCTCTTCCTGTCTGCTAGTTTGTGTGAAGAAGCAGCAGCAGATGGGGTTAGGGTTAGAGTACACCGGTTGGCTAAGTGAAACTTGCTGCCACATTTGTAGCATTTTCTCACATTTGGTATCGGTGACTGGTCATACACCGAGTAAATGGGTGCAGTAAGATCGGGTCTACTTTCAGATATGGCAGCTATGAGCTGGTCAAGCTTGACAGTCATTATCTCAGTGATAGATGACCCAACACTTGATTCCACAATTTGGTTCACTTTAGCTTTTCCCTTAAGGGCAGCTTTCCTTTTAGAACCAGTACCATAATCATGGTATACTGCTTTGCCTTTGTTCGACGAGTCAGTGTGGGAAGTTACTGACCCGTCAGCTGATGCTGGTCGATTCTTGTGAATCTTGATTGCTGCCTTTGACTTTCCAGTATTGCGTTTTGCTGGCTTGTCAGCAGCTACTGGTTTACCAGTACAATTTTTATCAGCTGGCTCAGCATTGGTGGAATTTGAACACGAAGGGGAATCAATTGATTTTAACTTTCTTTGATTGTTTTCAGTGATTTCCCTTTTAATGCGTCTTTCCTTTGGAGTCATATAGTAAATGCTTGAGGGATCAGTAGTTTCATCAATTGAAATACTGATTTCCTTGGCTTTTACTTCATCCTCCAAAATTTCTTTCATGGACAGTGGTGGGGTCTCAGTAGGTCTGACAAACTTATTTGTTAAGACCTTTTTACCCTTAACTATCTTGGCAAAGGTATTTGGCAAGACAGCTTCATAATCTGTTACAAGAATGGGGTCCATGTAAGTAACTTCTACGAGAGCAGCATCAGCAGCATAGTCATCAGCAAAGAAAGCTTCAACTTGGGTAGGCACCTGCTCATTTACACACTTAGCTGTGCGTTGAGCAGATGTACACCATGAAGTAACAACCTTCTTGAGGTCGTTATCTGGTTCTTAACATCTGCTACCTCAACGTGAAGAGATTTTAAAGCAAAATGTTATTTTTCAAGTTTTGAAATTTCATCCTTTAAGATCTTAATTTCATCAGTTTTGCTTTTAAGTTTATCATTTAAATATTTGTTATCATTTTTCAAAACTTCTTCACGTTTACTGCCTCTACATAAATCAACTCTTAGGTAGTCAAACATTTCAGCTTTTTCATCATCAGTATCAGTTCAAAAATTATCAACTTTATACAGCATTTCAGATTTCCATTGAGGTGAATCCTTTTTCCGATCAGCTTCCCTCATATCAGCCAAAAAAATGCTACCATTATCATCCTCCTCCTTAGACTCCTTGACCTCCTTGGCCATCAAACACAGCTTTTTACCAGAAGCATAACCAGCATCATCATCATCATCAGTATCACTGTCAGAGGATGAAGAAGAGCTGATTTTATCCCAATCATGATGCTCAGCAACTAGAACCTTTTCTGGCTTCTTTCCCTTCTTATCAGCCTTTGCACTTTCCTTCATCTGAGCCTTCATTGCTTTGTACTAGTTCTTGTACTTATCAGCTTTTGAGAAAGAGTTAGCATGTGATGTTGAAGGTTTCCTAGACATGCATTCAGCAGCAAAATGTCCAACCTTTCTACAATTGTAACACTCAGATTTAAAACCCTTGACTGATTTGCTGATATACCTGGCACTTGGTTTCTTACTCCTTTTGTATGGCTTGCTAGTTCTATTACGATTGAACCTTTTGAATTGCCTAGCCAGCAAAGCCATACCTTCAGCAAACCCTTCCACATCATCTTCATCATCACTGCTTTCTTCAGACCCAGTACCACTATCCACCTCATCTTCAGCTGACTGATCTTCTGCCATCAACTTTTGAACCAGTAAAGCTTTTTGAGATTTCTTTTTAGCAGCAACAATATGAGCAGTATCATCAGTTTTTGAGGATTTTGAGGTGGTGGGGGCAGACTTAAAGTTTTCTTTTAAATTCAGTTCAAGTTTAGCTTCTGCCTTCTCATGGTTCTAAAGTGTGCCATAAAGAGAGGACATGTTAAAGTTCTTTAAGGTCTGGGTGGTTCTTAAGGGGTCAGTGACAGGTTTCCATTTAGTAAGCAGTGAGTCAATGAATTTGTTTACTTGTTCAAATCATTATATGTGATTTTTAAAGTAAGCAGGTCAGCAACTAAGGAGTTAAACCTAATGAAGGTTTGCTTAAGGGTCTCATTCTTATAGACAAAGAACATTTCATACTCTTTTTTCAAAGCAATAATCTTGTTCTGCCTAACTTCATCCATGCCTTCATAAGTGATATCTAGATAGTCTAACATCAGCTTAGCATTCAGCTTTCCCTTAATCAGTTTGAACAGGTGGTTAGGTAAAGTTATAGCTAACAGAGTCCTGATCTTAGGGTTAAGTCCAACACGACGTTTGTCCTCAGCATCCCATCTGGCTGGAGTGAGAATAACTTCTCTACCAGGAACGGCAGGAGTGTCAGCAGTAGCTGGGATGCTATCAATAGTCTCAGTTGGGACAAATGGACCATCTGTGGCAATATCAGGCATAAGTGGGTCAATAGACTCCAGGTGAAGCATGAACCTTGCCTTACAAGTTTCATACTCATCTTCATCAAATTTGGGTGGTCTATTGGATGAGCCATTTTCAAGGTAAGCAGTATTTGAGTATGCAGCCATGAGAGAATTCAGATCTAAGATATTAAATTATCAAGACTGAAGCTCTGATACCAGTTGTTGGTCCCTTGTTTAACAACAGGAGTATTGTAGGGGGGTGAATACAATTTCTTTTAATTAACTAACCAATTAAACACAGTTTAGTATTCAAGCATGTAATGTAAATAGAGTCAAAGGTAATTTTTCAACTGTTATTCTTTATTGATTAAATCACAAAGAATTACAACTATCCTTGGCGAAATAGTTGGTTGATACAGAAGTATAGCTATGAGGAGAAACTTAATGCTATTACACGTTTTGGACTCTAAATAAATAAACTCACACCACTAGTTGTTACAATAGTGGATACAACAATTTATAGTAGTCCTATTAACCGTGTAATGGTTCTATTGCCCACTGGTACATAGGATGTCTGTACTTGTGGGGACAACTGCATAAGAGAGCGTGCTCTCCTCTTTCCTCTTTGGTAGCTACTTGCAGGAACACCCCAATTTGGTTTGGCACCACTATTCGTTTAAACAAATAGAATGTTGTGTTCCCTAGGCATTGACAAAGTATATCACATGTCTGCACATGCGTTAAACTTCTGCATTCCCACGTGGTCTTGTAAGGTCACTTGTCAGCCGCCGACGCGTGTCCTTTCCTGTTCAACTTTGTCTTTGACTTCTGTTGAATAGTAAAATTGATGTAGACCACTCGGGAAACCACCATGCTTGTAATGGAGCATGGATGTCTTGTGTTGTATGCTGCTTACCAGGTTTACTGGTTCTTCTTATGCTGAGTCACTTGATATTCTTGAATTGCTGAGTACTCATCCTGTACTGATCCGAAGGATACACTCTACCTTGTGCTGGTAGACTAGGCAGCATACTGAACACTTGACATAGCAATATTTGCTGTCTATTCATAAACAAACTTGTGCTGGCGGCACATAACATTTTAGTGCTAATAAATTACAGTTTTGTCATAATTAAATCCTTAATTATTTTGGGGACTCAACAGAACGGTACTCGCGAAAGACCATCGGAGTTCATAACATCCATTAGTGTACTTAACACCGCGTAACACTAACCCCCCGGGTGATGTCTTAACACCGCGACTAACTCACCCGTTGACAATGTGGTGTCTTAACACCGCGACTAACCCACATGTCAATCAAACCCATGAGTGGTGTCTTAACACCGCGACTAACCCACTCCCATGACAATGTGGTGTCTTAACATCGTGACTAACCCACATGTCAATCAAACCCATGAGTGGTGTCTTAACACCGCGACTAACCCACTCGTTACGTAGAATGTGGTGTCTTAACACCGCGACTAACCCACATTTCACGCTACACAAATAAATACATTATATACGTACACGCATAATTATTTCACTCACCTTGGAATGCCCGCACAAGTCATGTACAACATGATCTCCGTCCTCAACTCCGAGCAAGTAACCACCTATATCACACATAGGTACAATATACACATAAAAAGCCATTCTCTAAAAGAGAACCCGACACAAACATCCCTCAGCCGAGGGATCACACCTTGCTGGTAATTCAAACCAACACAACAAAGTACAATTTAACCCAAATCATACTTTACACCAATTAGACCAAACCTAGGTCTTAACACTAAATTACTACTTAGGTAGTAATCATTTCAAACGCCAATTACACCAAAAACCCAACACGTGCAATATTGACCCATATTGCTTTTAACCACGTTTGACTTTTGTTAAAATGTCATTTTAACCCAAAAACACTTCCCACGATTACTTTCATTTAAAAATGCCATTTAACACTTAACAAAAATGTTTAACATCCATTTAATCCAATTTAGTGTCATTACCAACTTCGATCCAATCAAAGTCAACCCATTTTGACCTAAGTCTCAAAAATGCCCAAACTAACCAATAATCACTAACACAAGTGAAAATGGCCCTAATACACCAATTAAACAAAATCACAAGTGTTAAACCCTTAACTTACCCAATTCAAAATTAGTCAACCACTTAAGCCCAAATGTGTTTCAATACTTCCATAGTCACTAAACCTAGTGATTAAACTCATTTTGCAAGCCTTAAACTTGAACAAAACATCAACCAACCCAAAATCCACCAACGACACTATAAAACATGATTACTAGCAACACTAAACTCACTTCATGAGTTTAAATGGGTTTCTCAACAAACCAAGTTCAAACCCTAACTTTGAATATCAAATCAAACAATGAAATTCAGAGTTAGAACTTACCAACACTACCAAAACGTAGTCGTGAACGAGGAGAACAACTTTAACTCTTGTGACCCGACCCAAAACACTCTTCTTCTTCCCCGATTCGAGCTTTCTCTCTCTAAACCCTTTACTCTCTCTCTAGGGTTTGGTGTGTGAGTGGGAGGGAAATAGAATGAAGAAAATGAGGTGGGGATAAGATTTTGGCCAGATATGTGGCCCTCAAACCGTACACAAGCAAAAGGACAACTTTACCCTTCATTAAACTCATTAAAAGGCTGAAAAGCATCAGATCGTGCCTATTGTCGCGCCGCGGAGTAAACCCTCCGCGCCGTGGCCTAAAGGGTGATTCTCACAGGTCTGATTGCATCGTTGAAGCTGCTTCTTTTCTCTTGCAAACAAGCCTACTATAATTTAGTTCACATTTTCAAGCTTTCTGACCCTAAAAATAGGCAAACGTCGCGCCGTGGAGATTCTGGTCGCGCCGCGGAGTTTGCCTGTTTCATCCGAACTTCAGCAACTTGTTTCGGCCATAACTTTTTGATCGTAACTCCGTTTTCGATGAATCAAATATTGTTGGAAACGTAATAAGATTTCCTTTCCAATGGTAAGGTTTTGAAACATCAACTCAAACTTTATTTGGGGTCGAAAAGGTACGTACACACCTTGTAACTCAAACAACGTCCAGTTTTCTTCGACATTCGAACAAGCAACACGTACACGCTTGGTACACTTCATACACGCATCGTACAATCATCTTTATACAATTATACAATCAAGTATGAACATTCTAAAGATCAATTACGTACCTCGAACATGTATGGTGAAAAACGGGATGTTACACCCAAATGTGCATATATAAGTTTATGAGAATTTCCCTCTATCACCAATTGATTTTAGAGTAATGTAGAACCCATGAGCTTATATGTTGTATATGTTAGTGGACCTAAATCAATCCTACAAATGGTATCAGAGTCTGGCTATAGCCCAGATGTGTGGCTGGTGCAGAATGGTAGCGGAGGTTTAACCCGAGATGACTGTGAATGTGATCAGGGAAGAGGTCGGGGGTCCGAGTGAGTCGAGATGGTATTGAACGCGTATGTGCGAGTAGCGTGGAATGAACCGATTAAGGGGGTGATTGTTGGTGCTAATTGGTTCATTGTGTCCCATATCGGAAAGTGAAAGAAACACATGTGCATATATAATCTTATGAGAACCTCCCTCTATTACATAATTTTAGAGTAATATGAAACTCATCAACACACATTTATATATATTTAAAATTTTAGATTTTTTAAATTTTTTGAGCCATGGACGATTCCTCATTATGTCCATCTTCGAAAACGCCTATGATTTTGAATTAGTGATGAAAAGAAAATAGTAAAATAAAACTTATGTGATTGTATGATAATAAAAAATTACATTATGGTTTTGAATGGTTAAGACTTTAAGATTTTTTAAAACCATTACTCTTACTTGGAAAAACTCAAATAAATCCCTAATTTCTTTTGAAAACGTATGGGCCCCAATAGCCCAAAGCTATATAAAATATAAAATTGGCTACAAATCGCTCACACTCCCACATCAATTCAATTTTCAATTTAATTTTGAAAAGGGGCGATATCCTCTCCCCCCTGCATACTATAATCCTAAAGAATTCACATTTCCCAAGAAAATATCATAAAAATCACACCTTTTTTTATTATTAATCGACGAAGATTCTTGATTTTTTTTTTAAGAATTGAATACACACATACACACAACGTAACCTAAGAAGCCCTCATTGCTGACTAATCTTGTACTCATTAATTGCTCAAGAATCACACAAATTATGTCTAATTTTGTTCTATAATCACAGGGTATACTTCTCATTTGATCAAGATTTGTTCCCCATTAAAGGATTTCTCCTCATTGGTAACCTTTCTTCTGCTCTGTTCTTTGTCTGTTCTTTTAATAGTAATTAAATTGGTTGTTTTGATTGTTTTTAGATCCAAAATTAGTTCATCAATTTATATATTTTGGGTATTACTTCAGGGTTAACTTTTGGGTATATTTAGGTGAAACATTGTATATATTTGGATTATGGTTTTTAGAAATAAGAATGTTGTGTGTGTGAATTGATTCTTGGTATTAAAAAGTTTGAAACTTTATTGTGTTTGTGATATGATATGATTTGATATTGGCAATAATTTCACAATTATGAAACTTTTAACTCTAAAAATATGTTATTGCCTAGAATCCAACAAGTGCCCCATTCTTTTTAGCAGTAATGATCTTGTTATCTTGCCTGCAAATTAGTTTAACATTTTGAATATTTTTTGATCTTAGTTTGTTGCTACCTTTGTCTGTCCATAATTAGGAAGAACTTTTGATTATGTGTTTAGTGAATTCGTATGATTTCGTGAGGCGAAAGCATTGTTTCTTTTATAGAAATTTTAATGCAAAACTGAAACTTTCCCATTTTTATAACTGTTTAACCGAAGATTAGTTTACTGTGAATGCGCAGACGTGATGGATCAAGATATTCCAATTGCTGAATCAACGTCAAGAAAACAACGTCTTCTGAAAGATCAAGTTCGTCTAGTAAAAAGAAAAGATAACGCTCGATATGAAATTGTTCCGATTAAAGATAATCTATCTTTTGAAAAGGGTTTCTTTGTTGTTATTCGCGCATGCCAAATGTTGACTCAAAAAAACGATGGAATCGTACTGATCGGATTAGCGGGTCCTTCTGGTGCTGGAAAAACCGCATTTACTGAAAAGATACTTAATTTCATGCCTAGTGTTGCAGTCATATCAATGGATAATTACAATGATGCCACTCGAGTAATCGATGGTAACTTTGATGGTAAGATCTTTATATCATTTACAGACTTTGTGTTTTCATGTAAACATTTAGTGAAACTAAATGTGTATTCTTTTTTTTTTTTTTTTTGTTTCTCGTAGATCCTCGGTTGACAGACTATGATACGCTGCTAAAAAACATTCATGATTTGAAAGATGGGAAGACAATTGAAGTTCCAATTTATGATTTTAAGTCTAGTATGCGCACGGGTTACAGGTTTGTATCTATTAGCTTTACATAGGATCAGTGCTGTAAACGGCGGCCGTCTCGGCCAAACAGTCAGTTTGGTGACTAGCCCGTTGCGTTTCGCACTAAAAAATAGTTAGTCAGTCAACGCTAAAAAGTCATGTCAAAGTCGGTTGGTAGTCGGTCGAAGTCAGTGTTGGTCAAAATTTTAATATTTTATACCCAGATTCCGTGCCCTTTTCATATGTTTGAAATATTTACGTTTGAAATTTTATGTCTGATATATTTATGTGTAATTACATTACTAAAAGTCAACGTTAGTCGGCGTACGACTCGACCGACTAGTCATTTCAAAGTCCCGATCGACTCGTCTCTGTCTCACAACTTTTCCAACCTTGCATAGGATAACATAGGGGTGTTTGGATATCTGTGTTGAAGCTAACTGCTCAATAATCATAACCAAACATTCATCTGTATAGTAAATTATATGACGGTTAAGTTTTTATCAAACAGATTCGATGGATTACATGATTATATACTTATGGCAGGACACTTGAAGTCCCTAGCTCGCGCATTGTGATAATCGAAGGGATCTATGCATTGAGTGAAAAGTTACGGCCTTTATTGGATCTTCGAGTATCTGTAACAGGTGGCGTTCATTTTGATCTTGTTAAACGTGTTTTAAGGGACATACATCGTGCTGGTCAGGAACCCGAAGAAATCATATACCAGATATCTGAAACGGTTCATTCTAAATTACTTAGTGAAAAAGTATCAATCTTACAAGCCTATTATGTTTTTTTAATACTTATTTATAAGTGCAGGTTTATCCAATGTACAAGGCATTCATAGAACCTGACCTCCAAACCGCTCATATAAAGATTGTTAACAAGTTTAACCCCTTCACAGGGTTTCAGAATCCCACTTACATTTTAAAGGTTCATTGCTTATATAATCACTAAACGCCATAAAAGTCTGTCAACGCTAAAAGTCTGCTCAAAGTCGGTCCAAGTTGGGTCTGAGTTTGGTCCAAGTCGGTCAAAGTTAGGTCAAATATTATATACTTTTTAAAATTAAATTTTGTGCCATATATCTATGATCGAAATATTCATGTGTAATATATATGCGTGTTTAATTTATTATTTATTTTTTTACCAAAGTTCAACGTTGGGCAACACATGACTCGACCGACTCGTCCCTTCAAGGTCCCGACCGACTTGTCCCCGACTCGCGACTTTTACAACCTTGTATATAATATTAGTAAATTAACATAAGTAACACTGATATACTCATGAGATTATGAACATTGTTAGTCGTCAAGAAATGTGAGTGTCGAACAAGTGAAGAGTGTCATGTTGGAGGAACACACGGAAGCTTTGGAGCAGCTTTACGATATATTTCTGTTGCCACCAGGCGAAGATCCAGAAACGTGCCAATCGTATTTGAGGATGCGGAATCGGGAAGGAAAATACAATCTCATGTTTGAGGTTTAATTTTCTTTTTTCTTTTAATTTTTAAAAAAATGATTATTTTTATTCACATTACTCGTGCTAGTTCAAGACTCGTGTTATATTACATTTTTAGGAATGGGTTACGGATCCTCCATTCATAATATCCCCGAGAATTAGTTTCGAAGTTAGTGTTAGGCTTCTTGGTGGTCTGATGGCTTTAGGCTATACAATAGCATCCATTCTTAAAAGAAGCAGCCATGTGTTCAAAGACGACAGGATCTGCGTGAAAATTGACTTTCTGGAACAAGTTAATCGGCATTATGTTCAGGTACGTTATACCGTTGACTTGCGATTGTGAATTTGACTTTGAAGTCTTGAATTTTAATTCAAGTTTAATTTCATGAAAAGGTGCTAGGGAAAGACCGACAAAGCGTAAGATGTGTTGCTGACGAGCTGGGATTAGAAGGCTCGTATATTCCGCGTACATATCTTGAACAAATGAAGCTCGAAAAGCTCTTGAATGAAGTCACGGTATGAAAAGTTGAAAACTTTTTCGAAAATAGAGGTGGGTTGGGTGTCAAAATGGGTAACTTTCGACCATCTCCACTTCTAATTCTGTTTTTTTTTTTGCCCATTCGATACATTACTTTCTGTAGGTACTGCCTGAGGATTTAAAAACGAAGCTCAGTATAGATGAGGAACTTCTTTCAACTCCTAAAGATTCTGCTACGCGCACTACTATGAGAAGGTACCGTTTTCTAACGATCCACAAAAAAAAAAAAAAAAAAAAAAAAAAAAAAAACTGATATCAGTTGATTGTGTTGTGATGGTTACGCGCTTGTTTTCTTATAGTGGGATGTCACATTCATACTCAACGGCTAGGGATAAAAATCTGACCGCCATTAATACTCAAAGGTTCGAAGAGCCGACATCCACATTAGCAAGCCAGGTGATCTTATTACTCACTAGTCACTATACAGTCTATACTAAATACTAACTGTGCACCATGTTGAATTACTAAAATACCCCTGCGAACAGTAATGTTCACAGTTGTATACGCGGGGACATTTTAGTAATTCGCATTTTTTCCAACTTCTTTTTTTCTTTTCGCTCGTTTGCTTTTTGCCCCAGTGAAAAGGGGCCCGGAGGGCCCGGACACCCCTCGTATCTTCAAGTGATATTAGTGTACCCAAAACTCAGAAGGTATATATATTTGACTTTTAAGATTTTTTTTATCTTTTAAGGGATCAATTAGTCAACTCTCGGAGCAGATATCAACTTTAAATGATCGCATGGATGAATTTACGTCTCGGATTGATGAACTTAATTCGCAGCTCAGTAGAGGGTCTAATCATGGCAGTCAAAGTCAACATATTATTGACCCGTCTAATGGACCTGGATCTGTATCAACTTCGTACTTCACATCAAATGGAACCTCAGTGCGTCATTCATCGTCATCAAATCAGTTATCTAAAGATTTAAATCTAATGGACGAGGTAATATCTTTATGCGCATTTTCCAAATCATTGGATTCTGATTAGCGATCAAACTTGTCTAATTCTTTTTTTTTTTTTTTTGAAAGGCGAAAGTTTTATTAAAAAAAATGTTGTGTAATATTTGATCATATTGAACAGATATCAGGAATTGCAAGAAGTCAAGTCAAAATCATGCATCAACTTGACATTTTGAGTAATAGTCTGCGTGATAGAACGGGGGAGAGATCTCGTAAAGGGAAGGGTGTCGAGAAAAGTAAAGGACTCGAGGTTGATGCGGGGGTTGTGGTTTCGTTACTATTAGCGTTGGTTTGTGGTGGTGTTGGGATCTTGTTGTTTAAAGGTGGTTCATCTAGAAATTGATCTTTTTTGACAAGAAGTTGAAATATTCATCATGATGGTGTTGGATCCTTGTTTGTTTTTTTTTTTTTTTTTAAGATAATTCTTGGTCTTTTATACAAGAAGTTGAAAATGAAAATTTTTATGGTTCAAATTGAACAATTGTTTTTGCATACTTTGGATGTTATTGAGTTGTAAAAAAGAAAGTTATTGTTTTATACTTGATATTATAGTCTTTTCTTAATTATCATTATTAGTGGTTCTATTTAGCCTTGATGTTATGCTGTGACCATTATTAAATTAGGATAATAAGCCCATAAAAATAAAATATATAAATATATATATGTATACTTAACATAAAAATATAATAACTCCAAGATATTTGGTACAACCAATAATAATTGAGATTGTGATTGTGACAAAAGAAACTACATACATATACATATAAATGTTACATATTACATATTACATATTACATATAAATATAATATAAATACATTAATACATTATTATTATGGGACCATAAAATAAAAAGGACCCAAGACTCTTGTTGATTCACTCTCTGCTTCAATCAGCCATGGCAGCATCACTCACCTTCTCCAAGGTTGTTTCTACTGCTTCTCATTTTTTATTTATTTTTTATTATCTTTTTGTTTCATGATTGTATGATTCTTCAAGTAAAATAATATAATGGGTTCACAGCTTAGAGTGTACCTAGACCTATTTCTGACTTAAATTAGTGTTTTGGGTCTAAAAACTGAAAGGTCAACACCTTTATATTTCTAATCACACCTGGGACTTTTTTATACCAAATTGATGCTAATTTTGTTAGATTCATTTGATCATAATTTGTACATCTAATGATTATATACAAATTTGTTTCTAAACTGACCTTAAAATGCATGTAAATTTTCAAGTTTATATCTTAAGGCCTTTGACCACAAAAGTCAAACGTTATCTTGATCAGATAAATTCTTGCTGAAGCCAATTATATGATTCTTGATGGGATTTTGTAATAAAGATTAAACTTTACATGCTCAAAATGATAAGTACTTATCAACTGAATAAATTTCAAGTTAAAATGCTACTTACTCGTTACTGAATTGTGCTGTGTAATCATTTGTTTTGTGTATCTATAAACGGGTCGAATTACATACATACAGATTCGTTCATGCGCAAGACATTTGCGACCTTTTTCCACCAACAGTACCAATGTTGCCATTGCTGATGATGAGGGGTATGTCATACATATTGCTTTTTTGTATCTATACATGCTTTACTAGTAACAGTTTGTGTGAGGTTTTCGTATAATATGGTTTTTAACAGATATAAGGGACATGGTATGTTGGCACCTTTCACAGCTGGATGGCAAACTACCGAATCAAATCCATTGGTCATCGAAAAATCTGAGGTATTCGATTAGTTTCGTTTGTTAAAAATGTGATCTTTTTCTGCCTAAAAATTAAAGAAGATTTCGTTCGCTTAATTTGTAGGGATCGTATGTATACGATACAAATGGGAAGAAGTATCTTGATGCACTTGCTGGTTTGTGGTGTAATCCTTTAGGTAAGTCTCATATGTTATCTTGACTTACACGGTCAACAAATTGACACTTTGATCTTTTTAAAGACATTTCCTATACGGAGTATATTTTATATTTATACATTTTGATAACGACCGCCTTATTTCTACTTATTGGCCGGAGGTCCACTCGAAAGCAATCTATTTATCCGTCGAATAGAGAGAGGGATGACTTTCTCTAAGTGTTTTCACTTTGGGTGGAGAAATGACTTGTTTTTATTCTCGGATAGGGGAATGATTGTCTACATCTCACCTCCCCAATACACCACTCATGTGGTATTGGGTTTTGTTGTTGTTGTTGTTGTTGTGATAACGACAGCCCTTAAGATGTCGTTAACATGCTTTAAACTGTTGTACATAGCAGGTCACTTATTAATTTAGTGGTGGCAGTTACATGAATGTACAACTGTTTAAAGTGTGTTAATGACTGCACGTTTTAGGCTGTCATAAGCAAGATAATTTATTTTTTTTTTATTTTTTTTAAATTTCTTTTAGGTGGAAACGAGGCTCGGCTTGTTGCTGCTGCAATCAAGCAGCTGAACACTTTACCTTTTTATCATTCATTCTGGAACCGTACCACGAAGCCCTCTTTGGTACAATGAAATCATTTATGAACCAAACGTTATGTTCTATCGAGTTTATGAATTATGATGTCCTTATATTATCATATTTCTATAAAAAATTTTATAGGATCTTGCAAAGGAGCTACTGGGAATGTTTACTGCAAATAAAATGGCAAAAGCCTTTTTCACAAACAGTGGGTCAGATGCAAATGATACTCAGGTTCAGTAACTATTCATTTGATTTTCATTGATTTAATGCTCATAAAATTAAGAATGATCATGCACGTTTTAACGCCTATTTTTTGAAATTTTAGCTGAAAATAAATTGCCTTTTCATTGGTTTTTTTTTATAGGTGAAGCTGGTATGGTACTACAACAATGCACTTGGAAGACCAAATAAGAAGAAAATAATCGCCAGGGCAAAATCGTAATTTGACTTCTTGATAAATTCTTTTACTTGGTTTGTTGTGGCCATTCATTAATACGGAGTAATTAATATACTATGTATGTCTCATCACAGATACCATGGATCAACTCTTGTATCAGCTAGTCTTTCTGGGTATGGCTTCTATAGAATTTGTATTTTGGTTGACTTGTGAAGTCAACCTATCGAATTAATATTATTATTATTATGTTTCCTAAAATCAAACATTTTCCATCTGGATGTTATGTTATAAACATCAACATTTTAAAAAAATGAAAAAAATGGAAGGTAGGATTGGATTCAGTCTTGAATTTAAGGATTAGTCCCTTTGACCATTAAAGTCAAACTGCTAGCTTATTTGTGTGATTTCATTTTCTTTTCAGGCTTCCAGCATTACATCAAAAATTTGATCTGCCAATTCCATTTGTATTGCACACCGATTGTCCCCATTTTTGGCGGTTTCATCTTCCAGGTTCTGTTTGTGTTTCTTTCGTTTAACAAGTACTTAATCGATCAATAATCAAAAGTCAAAACAATGCGATAATCATACTTTGTATTAGGTGAAACCGAAGAAGAGTTCTCAACAAGATTAGCTACCAATTTAGAAAACCTTATTCTCAAAGAAGGACCCGAAACGGTAAGCACATAACTTAACACAATAGTACTAATCATGATTTTAGCAAATACTAATAATAATAATAATTCTTAATTTCTGTCTGTTTGTTTCTAGATAGCTGCATTTATTGCCGAACCCGTAATGGGAGCAGGAGGTGTCATACTCCCTCCAAAAACCTACTTTGAGAAGGTCAAGTTGACTTTTAAGATGAACATCGACTTTAAGCAAAGTTCGGTTACTTATTTTTACATCATAGTGCTTTTCTCTTATGCAGATTCAAGCTGTTGTTAAAAAATATGACATTTTATTCATTGCTGATGAGGTACTTAGATCTTTCATTCTATTCGTATTTCATATTATTAGCTCAACTATGCGATACACTTTAATCTTAGGTTTGCATTTTATTTTTCAGGTAATCTGCGGCTTTGGAAGGCTTGGAACCATGTTTGGTTGTGACAAGTACGATATCAAACCTGATCTTGTTACCATAGCTAAGGTATAACTATAATAATTTCAATAAAAAAAGAAAAATTACAGTAAAAAATAAAATAAAAAATTACAGTGCATCGCACCACTAAAATTATCCGTACACCACTAAACGTGCATTAGAGTGTTGTATGTACAACCCTCTAAAACAGTTTTAGTGGTGAACGGATAAATTTTATTGGTGTACGAATCACCATCTATCTGGAAAAGTTATTGATTCGAAAAGGATAGCTATTAGATTATTCTTGTGATATTTTTAGGCTCTATCGTCAGCATATATGCCGATCGGTGCTGTTCTTGTGAGCCCTGAGGTCTCAGATGTTATACATACTCAAAGCAATGGACTTGGTACAATCACAATCTTTTAGACCTTTTTCACAGAATATAAAAAATTGTTTTAAGAATAATTTTCTTTTTCTGTCATTGTGTTAGGTTCATTTTCTCATGGATTCACGTATTCTGGACACCCTGTTGCATGTGCTGTTGCGCTAGAAACGCTCAAAATATACCAGTACGTTGTTACAATACGTATCAATTATAAAGACCTGTTTTCTTTTCTTAAAATTTCTTAGTAACTTAAAAAGAATACGACAACGAAACCATAAATCTTGATTCTTGATTTGTGAAATATTTACAGAGAGCGAAATATTCTTGAACAAGTAAACCGTATCTCCCCAATGTTTCAAGATGGTATAAAAGCCTTCTCCTCAAGTCCCATAATTGGAGAGGTACATTTGAACTTGTTCATGTTAAATTCTTATGAAAAATTGTGAAATATCACAAAAAAATATATATAATTTTTAGCCTTCGATTCTAAAAGTTTCGCGTTTTCATTTTGTAGAGTCGTGGAATTGGGTTGATTCATGGTACTGAATTTACAGATAACAAGTCACCACACAAATTGTTCCCATTTGAATGGGGTAAGATTGTTAAGCCAGTTTCGAATCACGAGCTTTAAAACTAACAAACTTGTTATTCTTTCGGACTTTTGAATTCGACTGAACATTTCAACGATATTGGAACACAGGAATAGGTGCTTACTTCGGAAAACAATGTGAGAAGCATGGAATGTTGGTTCGGGTTGCTGGTGACAGTATAATGATGTCACCACCGTTCATTATGACATCAAATGAAGTTGATGAGGTTGTTTTTAAACTCAAACAATTGTTGGAAATTTTGTTTCTAATGTGATTCAATTGGTTTGATGTGTTTTTGTTCTTGTGTTATAGTTAGTGAGCAAATATGGGAAGGCATTGAAGGACACTGAAACAAAGGTGGAGGAGCTCAAATCTAAGATGAAGTAGCCATTGGTTTGGAGTCTTAAATTGTATGCATCTTTTGATAAAATGAATATGGATGCAATGATTTGAGTACTAATACACTAGCCTAATTGATATGTGTAAAGAAGTATGTACAGCTTTGAACGGTACAAGTGTCAGAACGCGTGAAATCAGTAAAGAATATTGTATTTGATCGAACCTCAAGATAAATCCGAGTACATCAAGGGTGTTTGGGGGTGTTATGTTATAAGGACGTTATGATCATCATTTGAAAATTCATCATCTTCAAATAAATAACCACCACGTTTCATACATAATGATCAATATGATCATTCATTCATACTCTTGAGACCTTCAATGTAATAGGGCTTATCACTTATGACAGAAGCTAACCCTTGATTGAGGTTATGACATTTTTATTTATAGTGTTCATAAATTAGAATCAAACTTGGGTTGATGGTACCATAAGTTGGATCTCGCTCTCATACCACTCAAGCCAAGCTTCGGTAGTGTTAGATATCATTATGTTATAAAGTGAAATGTGATACTTCATAATTTTTCTCTTTTAGTGACGTGTGAGAAATTTAATATGGTGGTGACATGTGTCAGATTGGCCAAACCTCGTATATGTGTATAGATTAAAATTAGAGTTCCCTTACCTTAAAAGTTCTCATTAGATCCCTTCAATATGTGGTAAGGATCAAGAGAGAACTCTAATTTTCAGAGAACTCTGAGAACTCGGCGGTCGAACAAAAAAAGAGGCGGGCGAACAATTTTCAATCTGGTCATCTACATTCATGTTCTACATTCTTGTTCTACATAACAATTTTTGTTCGACTTAGGCTATTTATTGTTCAAATTGAGCGTTTTTTGTTCGAATTTGAGTTATAGATCAAATTGTTTGAACATACACAAAATTGTTTGAATTCGGCTTTTTTTTTTTCTTTTTAAATCCCGATTTAGAGTTTCGAGTTAGGGTTTAGTGTTTAGATCCCTAAACTCTAAAATCTAAACCGTTCATGTTAAACGCTAAATCTAAACTCTAAACGTTGAAATTTAAACCTTAAACGCTATATCTAAACTCTAAATCCTAAAATCACACAAACATACTGAAAAGTGTAGAACATGAATGTAGAACATGATGTAGAACCGGAACGTAATTCATATGCATCTAAAAATTTTGTTCGACCAGACTAATTTTATTCACCTGCCTCATTTTTTGTTCGACCATCGAATTCTCAGAGTTCTCTCCTCTAAAAAGTTCCCATTGTTTCCCCTTCAATATAGAGTGAGGATTCAAAGAGAACTCTAATTGCCAGAGAACTCTAAGAACTCGATGGTCGAACAAAAAAGAGGCGGGCGAACAATTTTCAGTCTGGTCGAACAAAATTTTAGATGCATATGAAATCCTTTTGTTCTATATTCTTCTACATAGCAATTTTTGTTCGAATTGAGTTTTTTTTTCGAATTGAGCTTTTTTTTTTGTTCGAATTTAGAGTTATAGATCAAATTGTTCGAATTCAATTTTTTTTTTTTCGAATTCAGTTTTTTAGAGTTAGCCAGATTTAAAATTAACCCAATTTATATATACACTTTTAAAACCAAGTGGAAGTTGAGCTGTAATCATGTTCACGACAATCGGACCAAAATGCCAAACTTTAACCCTCCTTCGCCCTCATTTCCTCTTTCGTCTTTTACACTACCAATTTCTCCTACATTCTAAAAAATTATTGTAGTTTCGTTTTTTAAAGTCCTTTTCACTGATATGATTGAATATAAAAATTAAATTACTAGCTGTACCTCAAGGAAGAGTAGAGTCCATTACTATCTCATAGTTTTCGGAAATTACAAAAGAAAAAAAAAAATCACTAACAACGGCATTTAGGGCCGTCGTTAGTCTTCTTTAAAGTTTTATTTTGAGCTGTTACTTAGTGACTTGAATAAGACATTTTTAAAATCGTACAACTAATTTATACACGTTAATGACACTCATTAGGGTTGTCGATAGCAAAATCCAAAGAAATATTGCTAACAATTAAAAGGATTTTACATAGCAATAAGAAAGTGTAATTTCGTTTCTCTTTTTTCCAGTGAAAAATGTAAAAGCATACTTCCTCTTCTTTTCCTTTCTATTCTCTACTCTCTACTATTTTTTTGTTTTTGTTTAATATCATATTATTTTTTGAGATTTAAATTGAAAAATGAGATTTGAGATAGCTCCAATCTTATTCTTAGTCAGCGCAACGTAGATAAAGTGATGGATATATATTCGTTAAAGAAAAAGACATCTGCATATATATGATTTTTTGGTTTCACATTATCTTATTTGATATCTGATACGGAGTATTTAATATTCAATATTACAACTGTCTTTGTCTAATGGAGGTGGGGGATGATTCTAACACACCCTTTTTTGATCCTCACACACCTATTTTAACATTTTACTCTTCTAATAATACTCCATTTCTTTAAATTGGTGTGTGAGGATCAAAAAAGTGTGTGTGAGAATCATCCCCTTGTCTAATTATTGAATAGGAGAAATTATTAATTATTATTTATATTTATATTTTATTATGCTAGTAGTTAATTATAACATGTTAAGGAATTAAGGTAAACATAGTTAAGGATAACATAAATAAAATGTCTTTTATTGACGACGAAAAATATAATCAAATTAATTGACGTCTTTTTCACGTTAATCCAATAATTTTATTTCACATATATTATTATTTTATAATAATATACTAATAATAATAATTATAAAAAGTTAAGGAATTAAGGTGAAAATAGCTAAGGATAACATTTGCATATACTCCCTATTTGATTTTTTCTAATACGGAGTGAGTAACACAACTTCTTTTTCGTCATCAATTTAATTGACAAAAAAAAATGAAAATTTTCCTCCTATGAACGAGTACATTGACTCCCTCGTAGAAGGTAAAACCTCGGGTAATCAAGCCCCCCGAGCGCGAGACCCCTGTACCAGGTGAATTGCGCATTATGCGCACCCTCTAGTTACACTCGTGTTTTAAACAATTTGGCATAGCCAGGAATTGAACTCGGGTTGTGTGCTTTATTAGGCAACTCGGTGGCCACTCAAGCAAGCATCAATGGTTAAAAAAAAATTAAGGTCTAGAATATTTTTTCTTCTCTATCAATGGATTATTTGTTTAGAAAATCTTAATCATGATTGGGCAAGCGGTGAAATGGGTGTGTCGTATCTGATTTGGAAATAACGGAATCAAAATGTTTTCAAGAATAACTCTTGGAAGTTGGAAATCATTGAGTGACATTTGTAGTTATCTAATCCTCAAAGTGCCATTTCATGATTAGGGACATTTAGCAATAGGTTGACTACTCGGTTGTTATTTTGTTTTAAGTTTGAGATGTATGTGGTGAGCTGTTTTCTTGCTAGTTGATGGCATCTTCCTTGTGTAATATGTTCTTTCTAATAAAAGTGATGTTTTAAAAAAAAAAAAAATAATAAAAAATTAAAAATAAAAATTTTTAATCATGATATACTAACGTGAATAGGTGATCGATCTATCTACATATAGTGTACGTATGTATGATTGAGATGGATCCATGAATTATTGCAAATTCAAAATCATTACAAAGATGAACAGTTAGACCCGATAGACATACGTGGGTTCCGAATTTCATATTAGGCATGTAGCCAACTAGTAGATTTAATAATTTTAGACTGATACGGAGAAAATGAAATATTATTTTTTAGTTTAGGGGGTAAAATATTCCATTGCAAACAACGGAATAGTGTGTTTGGATTAAAAAGTATATTGAGGATTACTGATAATAACCTAATTGTTGTTTCAAGTTCGTTTATGCTTCAAACTTTTTATTTAAAATCTGGTTCAATTAAATTCCATTGCTTATAAATGTTTGTTGGTTAACCTATTTTGACTTTTTATATGTTGTTCATCAAACGTACACACACTCATGAGTCAATAATTTATACCAACCAAAACACCACTTGTACTAATATTCCACTTTTTCGTCAATAATTTATATTTTTTTGTTTGCATTTTTTGGTACCACTAGACAGCATAATCTGACCTTTTATTCTTGATCATAATATATTGCACGGAGTATTCTACTACATCTCATTCTTTCTTTTCTTTCCTTGCAGATTCCATATTCCGTTATTGTTACTTGCATGATACATAAACTACGAATGTTACATATATGAATGATTCCCACAAACTAAACAATCATAAGGCTCAATTTAATTAGTTTATAAACCCAAAATTGGCTTAGTAGATTCACAATTTTTGCTTCATTAGAACTTGTGCAGACAGCAGACCCCAACTGATCAAGTAAACATCATACATACATCATATCATACAAGTATATTAAAACATAAACTAAAACTACTCGAATCAAGCATAATATAAAACCAAATTCTTATTAAATGAGGCATAACCATCTCTTAAATCATAAGTAGCAGCAAAAGGGTCTACCAACCCAATATAATCCACAACTTAACATAAAGACACCAAACAACAAGAACACAATTCAAGTAGCAGAGCCATTACAATGGCTTTTATTTAATGCATTACGACACAACCCTTCTTCGATACGGTACTAATAATAGAGCTAGATATACTCCTTTTCTTCATTCTCCTTCTCTTTCCAACTGCCAGATTTCAAAACCGACCTAGGCGAGCCACAGCAGCTCCCATCTTTCTTCACAAACTTCTGGTACACAATCGAGCCTTCACGTCCTAGCTCTTCGTAACTCTTCTCTTCAACACTGTACCCCTCAACATCAATTAAACAAGTCTTCTCAAGCTTCTTCGATGCAACGGCTGCACCCACGGCAATAGAAAATTCACCCGGCTCAAAACAAGACAGAACCCGTTGAACCATCTCCTCAAGACTCTCAGTTTTAAAATCATATCCAACTGCTTCAAAACTAGCGTAACTGAACCCATCTTCAGGGGTAACGTGAATGGTCGAAAAAGCAGCGTCTTCAATAGCGTTCATTGAATACCCGCATGGGTCGAATTCAAAATCGCAGATTTCTGATTTCGGGAGAATCATTCGAATGCCGGATTCGTTAGTCATTGTGACAGCTGAGCTGTTTTCAGTTTTGTAAAAGACGGATGCTTTTTCGCGGTCCAAACTAGTCATGCACATCTCGAGTGTGTACACTTTATCACAAGGGGTAACGGAACCCGCTGAAGCAGAATAAACAAACCATTTCTGAGGCCTATTATCAAACCCGCCCATAACGTAAGCCTTGCTGCTCAAACCGAGCTTTTCAAAATGACCATCGAGCACGGAAACTTCTTCGTTGAAGCTGCGGTGCGGGTAGGATTGAGCACCGGGGAAGATAAAGCTGCCACGTGTGTACCTTACTGACCGGACAGTAAGCGAAATGGATTCAGCCAGCTTCAAAATGGGTGGGATCGAAAGAAGCAGTTTGGTGGTCCCACAGGTTTTGATCACAATCTTGTACGCGAAAACAAATAGACTTGACTCGGATAACACGTATGAGTCGACATGATCGTTTGATAGTGAAGATACAATTGTGCATTCAGCAGGGTTCAAGATCTCATCCAGTTGGGCTTTTGATAAAGCCCGGAGACCTCGCCCTTCAGGGTCAGCAAAAATGCTGGGCTCGAAAAACGTTATTTCGAGCCTCTTCTCGTAACCTTCGAAACCAATAGCAGACATGGCTTTTTACAGAAAACTTAACAGCAATTGAGCAGGTAGAAAAGGAACAGGAACACGAAGAAAAGGAGGAAAAAGGGGTACTAATAATAATATCTAAATAACTAATTTGAAAGCAGTAAATAAAAGCACGTCAGGAGACGTGAGCGGAAACTATAATATGAGAATATCAGGACGGTTTGCGAGCGCACTGCATTAAGAAAAATATAAACACATTGTTAGTATAGAATAAAATGTAGATAAAACATGAATTCGACTATAAAATGTGGAACAGTTATTACGTTTGAGTAAGCAGCAGATCTGAACTTCTTAATTCCTCCGTTTGGGCGAACGTCTTCAATGCTGTAACCTAGGGGAGCTTCATAAAATAAGGATTTACTACTACTACTAGACTTTTTCCCACCTTTAGTCTCCATTAGAACATTCAGTTTTTCCTGTTCAAAAGATTAAAAAAAAAAATCAATGTTACAATCTAATAAATAAGAAAGAAGATGCAACAATGCAGGAAGTTAACCCAAATCCAAAGATATATGATTATATATAAACCTACAATAACAATTAGCTACACTACATAACATATAACATGGCAAAAAACAATGACAATAGTAGCTCAATATACAAGAATAGCTCATAAAAATGAATACTTTAAGTAAAAAATGAAAGCTATGAGCTGATTGCAAGGTCAAGAGTGGTTGATTTAATTAAAATGTAGGGTTCTTCTGTTGAAATAAGGTCAAGCACTAGGTTTTACAACCTCATGAACACAATCTTTAAACCATAAAGCAAGTTATATGCATAAAAACTTTAATCTTTTTACAACTATATTAATATTAATTAAAACTATACAGGTAACAAAGCAAAAAATTAAATCAAAACAAGCATAAACTTCATATGCATCAAAATTGAAAGATGAAGACCTAAAGAAAAACAAGAATCTAAAACAATGAATACAAAAACTAATTATTGAATAATTATTAGCAATAGAAAAAGTATCATGGCGTCAACAATCATTATAATCTGATAAACATTATGATTAATAGAAAAGGTCAATCATTATTCAAATATACACACGTACACAACTTTTTTAAAAAAATAAAATTTTCAACACGATCTATAACAACAAAAGCCATTCCTTCAAAAATGCAAAAAATTCAACAAAATCCGTACAATTCTAGATGAAATGAAAACCCTAGATCCGTACAGGAACTTTAACTTGCATATATACACACAACAGATGCAGATCCATAAATTAAGACCTAAAAAAAACAGATTAACACTTACAATTCAATTTTTTGTATGTTCGACACCTCTTCAACGATCAATTAACAATCTGATCTGCAACAAAACCCTAAATAAATCAGAAATTGAACACAAAATATGTACATCGGTAATGAATAACGGAAAATTAAACTTACAATTATCGATTTAAAAGAATAACGATGATGAATTTGATGATTATAAGAAAAAGAGGCGGGTTGTATAACTTTTTAGGGTTATATAACGTGAAGAAGGCAAATGTTTATTGGCGGATAGAACAAGAAGAGTTATTTATAGGGGATCGGTATGAATATGAGCCACTAATATTTGAAATAATTACGAGTCTGCCATTGTGGGTGTGGTTACCGAGATGGTTCGTAAGCGGTGTCTAGCGTCTCAGCCACGAGTTTGGAATATTGTTCACGTGACAGCTGCTACTTAAGAAAGGACAAATTTGACTTGGTTTTTAAGTAAATACAGTAGTGAATTCAAATTTTTATAATACTCTTTTTACGGAAAATAATAAATATTAATAGTACTCCCTAATTATTACTCCTATGGCCGTTACAATTTAATAATCCACATATAATTTATACGGAGTAAATCTTATTATCACATACTACTAACTAGAAAATAGGTGAACCACTTCGTTGGCCATAACACTGGAAAAAAAGGAAGACAAAAAAAAAGGAAGGAAAAAAAAAAAAAAAACTGTTCATCGTCTCCAGGTACTGTTCATCGGCTCGGTGGTTCGACTAGGCTTGCTGTTCATCGGCTCAATGGCTCGGCTTACTATTTATTAGGGGAGCCTGATATACTTATTGAAAATACTTTTACTCCTCTTACCGTGACTATTTAATAAGACTAATTCTAACCTTTCGTTACTTTTCTTCCGTCAGTTGATGTAGCAATTTTGACGAAAACTAACATTTTCTAACAGGACGTTAGTTAGTGGTTATTTCATCGTCAGTTTGGAGAGTGACGGATATGCTTGTGTCCGTGAGTTATGTCAACAACCAATCACACATTTGATCCATGTGATTTACTCAAAATCTCGTTGGTTGTTCCATCATTTAAAAGATATACCTGTAGTCCTTGTAGTTTTAAGAATGCTCGTGGACAGTTCAATTTCTAACTCCTGTTAACTTGGGGTACTATTAACCCAGGTTCAATTCTCACTCCAAGCAGAGAGTTTCCAATCTTTGATGATACTGCCAACATCAATGCGATTTGGGAAGGTCTCTGGGGGGTTTTCCCAACCTTCGATGGAACTGCCAACATCGTCGCGAACTGGGTTTCCTCCTAACGCGTGTGTGAGTGACAAATGAGAGCATTTGATGTCGATATCGTCGTTCAAAAAAATAATTAATTTTTCTCTCATGAAGAATTGTCGCATCAGCGTCATGAAAGCATGTTCTCAAGCTTCATCCAAGAACAGAATAAGAACTGAAACATTGTCATCTATTACATACGTCTTTAAAAAAAAATTGAACTGACAATATCATTTAAATAAAATAATATACAAGTAATAAAAATATATGTACAAACAATATAATCATAACCCTCTCCCTCACATGTACCAATTAAAGACAAAGTGAAGCATGAATGAGAGCGAGTGAATAAGGGCGGGGTGAGGACATGGTGGTGTCATCCATGTCCCGGAGCACATGGTTAGGGTGGTGAGCACGAGCCCACTAATGACATCGGTCTAAGTGTTTTCTTTAATTTTTTATGACACAAATAATACGGAGTGTGTGGCATTTTTGGGTGATACTTCTTTGACGATTGAAGACAAAAACGAGTGGTTTATTTGGTGTTGTGTGTAATATTAGCAAAATGTGGGGTACAAATTGTCTAGTTTTATAATCATCGGATGATAATGACCGGTATTTATTAGAAATACTTACATGAAACTAAGCTGATGGCTTAACATCTATAATTAATTAAAGGGTTAATTATACAATTGGTCCCTGTCATTTAATCAAAATCTCGTTGGTTGTTCCTATCATTAAAAAGATATACATGTAGTCCTTGTAGTTCTAAAAATGCTCATCGATAGTTCAATTTCTAACTCATGTTAACTTAATCCGTTAAATGATAGCAGGTGTTGGTCACATTATGAACAAAAATGTAATTTAGCAACCAATTAGTAAAATAAAAACCCTAAACGTCCAATTTAAGGTAAATAACCCTAAATTGGTGTCGTAAATGGCAGGCATGATTCGCCTCGTATGGAAGGATCTTTACCTCAAGCACAACATACGACAAAGGGAAATGATAATCGAGAAACGTTATTAAATGTGTTATTACAAGATGGAGATATTCAATTCTTGACATTTTTTATTAATAATGTCACATCATTCTCTTCTTCTAATGTCAATTGACTAACGTGCAGTTTTTGTATGTTACATAAGTGTCCGAATAGCAAATGAGTTGTCATGCATTTGTACGAGTTTGAATTATAGTTGAGCACGTAAGGCATTAAGGCAACTAACTAATCACACCTTTTTTGCGTTAATGAAACTAAAAGAACATGTTTGTGAAACCAAGAAGTGCCGTGCTCCAATAAATAAAGTTATAGTTGTAAGTTAGTAATTGGTATGTTCTAACTCGTAAGAGTCTTTTTGGTTCAGTTGTTTCATAATTTTAATCACAATCCAAACAGAATTTTACATTAATCCAATGGTCAGTCTAGTGGTAGAACTTGAAAAACTTTAAAGAAAATCAAGTTCAATCTTCATGAGCTACAATTTGAATCCATGCCTAAAAAAAATGTACATTTCATTTTATGTTATCAAATCTAAATGATAGACGCTATCTAGCTACTCACTATTTAGTAGACATGACTATCTACATTTGTGTGTGTTTGTTTTTTCATAGTTTGTAATTTTATTTTATTTTTGGAAGGCAGACTTGACTATCTACGTAAAGGTAACAAACAATAACTTACTCTAGAATTTTTATAAGTAATAGTCAAATCACCCTAGTTCCTAAACGAGATTGTTGTATGACCAAACACATAGAAACACAAGGGGCGAATGAGTGTACTTGAGTTAAAATGCGCTCACAAATTTGCTTATACGAGTATATTACTAGTTACTAGGCTATAGTAAAAAAGAAGAAAAAATAAAAATTAGTTTCTGACGCCCGACAATGGAAGAAACCTTGAAAAAAACAGTGACACGTATATAGGAGAAAACCCCGAAAATCCAATGTCTTCAAACAAAAACGACAACAAATATAGCCATCAATCCTTAATTCCTCACAATGATTGAAGATGACAATTGACAAGTGTACTACTAGCTCTGACCTTAACATGATGATCACCTCTTTCTCAAAACAACCACCCCCACCCCCAATCCTTGGGAATTCTTTTGCCTTGTTAAGCTTTCATGTATGAACAAGGGTCTTTTTGGTAAATATACAATATAGATACACATATATAATAATATTAAAAAAAGAAAAAGAAAAAGTGATATACAAACTAAGCAATTGGATCAACTTGTGTATCATAAATATGCGATACCCCTACGTGGTGGTGGTGATCCAAAGGCATGGTATCAATAATTGTAGGAATTTAGCCGTTCAAACGAGTAATTGAATTTCTAATTAAAATACGACTTAGGTCTCGTTTAACGCACGGAATTTAATGGAATTCTAGCGAAATTGAAATTGAATTTAAAAATGCGTCGTGTCTAAATTCAATTCTAGTTCCGCCAAAATTCTATTAGATTCCGTGAGCCATTTAAGATCTTAGACTGCTTTCAACGGTTAGCCGTTGGAGAGCCGAAGCAACCGCGCTGTTGCTACCGGCCGTGGTTAGGTCCGCCGTTGGATCCCCGTCCCACAGTATGCTCAAAATTGACAATTCGAAGCATGCTGTTTTGTTAAAAAAAAAAAAAAACATTTAAAAATTAAAAAATGTTATGTTAGACCCCAACGATTGGTTTTTTTTTTTCCTTTTTTTTTTTCAAACTTATATAACTTTCCTATATATACACTACCACATTTCAAACATTACACACTACATTATCACTTATTCATACACTCCAAACATTATCTCAAACACTCCAAACATTACTCTTAACCAAATGTCTTCATCAAAGAAAAAGTTCCAATCAAAAACAAAAACAAACACCCGAACAACATTTAACGGGTGTCGATCGTGATATGTGGAATACACTTTTACAAGATACTGAACGACACAATATTACCATTCCGAGACCCGCAACATCTTCTATCCCCCAACAACATTTCACTCATCCACGAGGCGGTTTCGGAACGCCACAAAATTTCGGTTACGGATACGAAGGTCCACAAAATTTCGGTTTTGGTCATCCACAAGGTGGTTTTGGTCATCCACAAGGCGGTTTTGGTGGATACGGACCCCCACAACATTTCGAAAACCCCCACCAAAACATGTATCAATCACAAGTTAACCCTCCATCAGAAGGTTCACAACCCGAAATTAATGCGGTTCAAGAAACACAATTTGATACCGAAGAAGTTGAAGAAACACAAACACCCGAGTCGCGTTGAAAAGAAAAACGGGCAAAGGTTATGTGGTCCGGTGAAGAAAGTCGAATTTTAGCCGAGTGTTGGGGCGAGCTTCTGAAAACAACATTATCGGTAACTCGCAAACTACCGGGACATTTTGGTCCACCGCCAGAGTGGAGTACAACAGTTTGGTTACCGAGCCTCGCCGCTGATAATGCTAAAAACGAACACATATTTCATAGCATTATCCTTCAAGAAAGACAAGCTTTTAGTTGCAATTGTTCTATTTACAAGTGATATTCGTTTAAATAATAAAAGGTGAAGACAAAAGACAGATTTGACGATTTGAAGACGCAAACGACCAAAACGCTAAAAAGTACAAAGTACAATCCAAGTGGTTCAAATTATTGGTGAGAAACGTCTAAAAATTACAAGAGTACAAGCCACAAAATGCAAAGTAGAAGATATCTAAGCGTACGAAAGGACGTTCGAAAATCCGGAACCGGGACCTGAGCCAACTATCAACGCGCGACGCAACGTGCCTAAAATTACAAGTCAACTATGCACATGAATATAATATAATATATAGATAATTATATAAAATTATATATATTATATATTTATATTTAAATGTGTCTGCAAAACAAGAAGACAAAGCATTGTGAGCTGTCCGAGGAGGCCATGCGATCGCATGGCCATGAAGAAGAAACTCCATGCAATCGAATGGAGTGAAATATCTGGCCAGGTCCTATAAATAGCAATCGAATTCGGACGAGAGGAGTACACCTTATTCACTTATCTCTCTCACTCTCTCAATATAAATATATATTTATATTTTAATTATAATTTTAATTAAGTTAATAATAATAAGACTATAGTAGCGAATGTTTTAAGTTTGTAAATCGAAATTCTGTCCGTGTAACACTACGCGATAAATACTCATTGTAAGTTATGTTCAACCTTTTTAAATTAATGTCTCGTAGCTAAGTTATTATTATGCTTATGTAAGCCGAAGTAATCGTGATGTTGGACTAAATATTAAAGACTGGGTTATTGGGCTTTGGACCATAATTGGGGTTTGGGCAAAAGACCGACACTTGTGGAAATTAGATTATGAGCTATTAATGGGCTTTATATTTGTTTAACTGAATGATAGTTCGTTAATTTAATATAGAGATTTACAATTTGAGGTAATTATAAATAACCACATACACTCGATCGGATACGATAGGCGGGATATTTATAAATACTAATAATCGTTCATTTGACCAGACACGAGAATGGATTAATAGTCAATGGACTCATTAAAACAGGGGTGGATTACATACAAGGAAAATTGGTGTAATTGTTAATAAAGTATTAAAACCTTGGATTACACACAGTCGATAACCTGGTGTAATCATTAACAAAGTATTAAGACCTTATTACAGTTTAAGTCCCCAATTAGTTGGAATATTTGACTTCGGGTATAAGGGTAATTTGACGAAGACTCTCGCACTTTATATTTATGACCGATGGACTATTATGGACAAAAACCAGATGGACGTATCTAATAATCCAGGACAAAGGACAATTAACCCATGGTAATAAATTAAAATCAACACGTCAAACATCATGATTACGGAAGTTTAAATAAGCATAATTCTTCTATTTTATATCTCATCGCACTTTTATTTACCGTCATTTTATTTATCGTACTTTAAATTATTGCACTTTTAATTATCGTACTTTTATTTTATCGCATTTTTATTTATCGTCATTTACTTTACGCTTTAATTTGAGTTATATTTAATATTTTGCATTAGGACTTAAAATCGACAGACCGGTCATTAAACGGTAAAACCCCCTTTTATAATAATAATAATACTACTTATATATATATATATATATATATATATATATATATATATATATATATATATATATATATATATATATATATATATATATATATATATATATATATAGTGGTAGGATCAAGAGGGAAGTAACCATTCGGGGGGAAGCAAAAACTTTTTTTTTTCGTTTTTTGAAAAAACTTTGTTCACGAACATTATAGATGACATGAAAATATGAACATTTAGTAGAGACACTTTGTGATAAATGTTTTTATTTTGGCGGGAAAACGCTCGAAGAAGTAATATATAACAATTATCGTGTTTTTCGAGCGTATTTTGAGGTTTTAGCTATTGGGGTTTAGATATTAGGGTTTAGATATTAGGGTTTATAGGGTTTAGATATTAGGGTTTAGAAATTTAGGGTTTAGGGTTTAGATTTAGGGTTTAGATTTAGGATTTAGATTGAGTTTTTAACACGAACGGTTTAGAGTTTAGGGTTTAGGGTTTAGGGTTTGGTGTTTTGGGTTTATGGAATAAACTCAAAACACCAAAACACCAAACCCTAAACCCTAAACCCTAAACTCTAAATCAGGCTTAATTTTACTTCACAAAACATGGAAAAAAACCTTCATATTCTTCACGAACAATATTATCTTGAATGTTATTTTTATCGATCGTTTTCCCGCCTAAATAATAACATTCATCACGAAGTGTCTCTTCTAAATGTTCATATTTTCGTGTGATCTTGATGCCGGAAAAAAAAATTTCAAAAAAAACGAAAAAAAAAAATTTGCTTCCCCCCGCTTCCCCTCGATTGGTTACTTCCCCATTGATCCTGGCCCTATATATATATATATATATATATATATATATATATATATATATATATATATATATATATATATATATATATATATATATATATATGTATATATATATGTATATGTATATATATATATATATATATGTATATATATATATATAGTTTAAAAATATAACGTTAAACTCAGCAGATCCCTGTGGAACGAACCGGACTTACCAAAAACTACACTACTCTACGATTAGGTACACTGCCTATAAGTGTTGTAGCAATGTTTAGGTATATCCCATTCAATAAATAAATAAATAACTTGTGTAAAATTGTATCGTATTTAATAGTATTTCGTAATAAAATAATATCTATTTCGTACTACACCTCGCATAACATCAAGTATTTTTGGCGCCGCTGCCGGGGAACACGCCGAAGCGAAACGCCATATTAAAAAATATATATTTAGTTTTTAAGCTATTTTTGTAAAAATATATTTATATAAGTTTTAAATATCAAAAACAAAAATATAAAAAAAGTATATATATATATATATATATATATATATATATATATATATATATATATATATATATATATATATATATATATATATATATATATATATATCTATTTAAGTGTTTAAATAAAAAGAAAATATATTTTTTTATATAAAGTATAAAAGTATTTTTTTAGATCTTAAAAATATAAGTTTATTTTAATAAATATTACTTATTACTTATATTAATTTTGTAAACATTATAAAGTAAAAAAAAAATTACACGTTGAACCTGTCAATTTTGAACCTGCATGTGAACTGAACCTGAACCTCATGCGACCGCATGAGATTGGCCCTTTAACACCATGCGACCACATGGACTAGAATGACACGCCTGAAACCTTGGACGTACGGATTAGGGTTTGTGTTTTATTATTATTATTATTAATTAAGATTAGGGTTTTAATTTAATATAATTTGTTTAAGTGTAGTTTTAATTAATTATAAGTTTTAATTAGTTTTATTAATTTATTAATTAATACTTTTATAAAATAATAATATAAAAATAATATTTTTATAAAATTTGTATTTTTATCAATTTAGTTTCTTTTTATATTTCTATCGTCTTTATTGCTTAATTCGTAAATTGTATATTTTTCGTTCGTAACTAGTTTTAAACTTAGTTTTTGCCGTAGTAATTTTATATTTCTAGATTTTTAGGCTTTGCCGTAAAATCCCTTAAGTGCTTTTTCTTTAGACTAAGATTTAGACGCTTTAGAATTTTACGACGTCGCTTATCGCTTTAGTTTTAAATAAATTGTAGTACCTTTTTAAGTTATTGCCGTTTTGGATTTAGAATTCCTTTAAGCCTTAATACCTTTAGACGCAAGTTTTAATTTTTAGTTTTTAGACTTTTAAGTTTCGACGCTTTACTTTTTCTTATTTTTATTTTTCGACTGTTTGTTTTTCAACGTTTGTTTTTCTACTTCTTATTTTTCGACGCTCTTTTTCTTTCTCATTTCTACGCTCTAGTTTTTAGGACATAGAATTTCGTTATCTTCTTTAAAATTTTGACGAAGAAAAATTATAAAAAGCGGTTAAATTAATAGACATCTAAAATTTTCTGGTTCGTAGTAATAGTTGGATTTGTTAGTGGCGAGTTGTGGGCTTTCGATTTAAAGGGTCCTGACTACCTGCTGCATCTATTGGCTATTCGAAACGTGGGTAAAATCAGAAAAGTCTATTAATTTGATAACTTTAATAATTTTTACCTTTATAACTAATAGGATATTCAGTGAATGCACCGAGCAAAACGTTCACCACCTTTCATACGTTCACCACCTGTAACTCGATCAAGACATCTAGCCAATATTGTCGCTGTTGAATTTTCTTTAGAATCATCATCTAGTCGACCGAGTACTCCAATTCAAATTTCTGATAATCCATTTTTTGAACCCGACCTCACAATTGAGAACCCGGAGGATATTCAAGGACAATTCAGAGATCCTGAACCACTAATCATTCCTCCTGAACCACAAATCATACAATCAGAGATTGTCAAGGAAGAAACCATTAAATCAGAATCCTCTAGTGATTCAGATTCAACAAATTCAATCATGAAAAATCAGGAACCTCTAAGTATAGAAGACCGAATGAGAGCTACACGCACTGGCCAAGGTCATGCCATTACTCAACCAGACATTAATGCGCCAGATTATGAAATCAAAGGATAAATCCTACATATGGTAACTAATCAATGCCAATATAGTGGTACACCAAAAGAAGATCCAAACGAACATCTTCGAACCTTTAATAGGATCTGTACTCTATTCAAAATTAGAGAAGTTGAGGATGAATAGATCTATCTCATGTTGTTTCCCTGGACTTCAAAGGGAGAAGTCAAAGATTGGTTAGAATCGTTACCTGAAGGGGCGATTGACACATGGGATGTCTTAGTTGAAAATTTTCTTAAAAGATTCTTTTCGGCATCTAAAGCGCGTGAGACTTCAAGGAGAAATTGTTACGTTCACGCAAAAGCCAAATGAAACTCTATATGAGGCGTGGACAAGATTCAGAAAGTTGTTGAGAGGATGTCCTCAACACGGGTTAGACACTTATCAAATAGTACAAATATTCTACCAAGGATGCAACGTTGCTACACGAAAAGACATCGACACAGCAGCTGGTGGTTCCATTATGAAGAAAACCTCAACTGAAGCTCACAAAATTATTGATAACACAGCATCCCACTCACATGAGTGGCATCAAGAAAAAGATATTCTTCGTTCATCTAAAGCGGCTAGAGCCGATTCTAGCCATGACTTCGATTCCATTTCTGCAAAGTTAGATTCTTTCGAGAGACGAATGGAAAAGATTGAAAGGACCCGTTTATATACATTATAAACGATTCACAATAGTTGATTACATTGCGAGGTATTTGACCTCTATATGATACAATTTACAAACATTGCATTCGTTTTTAAAAGACAAACTTTCTTTACATCGAAAATTGACAGGCATGCATACCATTTCATAATATCTACTATCCAACTATAAATTGATTTAATAATAATCTTTGATGAACTCAATGACTCGAATGCAACGTTCTTCGAAATATGCTATGAAAGACTCCAAGTAATATCTTTAAAATGAGCAAATGCACAGCGGAAGATTTCTTTAACACCTGAGAATAAACATGCTTTAAAGTGTCAACCATAAGGTTGGTGAGTTCATTAGTTTATCATAATCATTTATTTCCATCATTTTAATAGACCACAAGAATTTCATTTCCAGTTCTCATAAATATACATCCCATGCATAGAGACAAAAATAATCATTCATATGGTGAACACCTGGTAACCGACATTAACTAGATACATATAAGAATATCCCCTATCATTCCGGGATCCTCCTTCGGACATGATATAAATTTCGAAGTACTAAAGCATCCGGTACTTTGGATGGGGTTTGTTAGGCCCAATAGATCTATCTTTAGGATTCGCGTCAATTAGGGTGTCTGTTCCCTAATTCTTAGATTACCAGACTTTAATAAAAAGGGGCATATTCGATTTCGATAATTCAACCATAGAATGTAGTTTCAATTACTTGTGTCTATTTCGTCAAACATTTATAAAAGCGCATGTATTCTCAGTCCCAAAAATATAAAGGGGAAAAAGGCAAATGAAACTCACCATACTGTATTTCGTAGTAAAAATACATATAACGTCATTGAACAAGTGCAAGGTTGGCCTCGGATTCACGAACCTAAATTAATTATATATATTTATGTGTTGGTCAATATTTGTCTAACAAATTAGGTCAAGTCATAGTGTACCACAATCCTAATCCTCGAGACTAATATGCAAAAGTCAACAAAAGTAAATTTGACTCAAAATAATTTTCAAAAATCTATACATGATTAATATATAGTTTAAATATCGTCGTTTTATATTTTTAAAAGATTTATTAGAGTAAATAATATAATTTATTTATTAATAAATAAAATTTTATATTAAATTTATATAATAAAATATACTTTTATATATATTAATTAATAAAATTTATAGGGTTCATTTAATATCATAAAGATAATATGATAGGTATTATTAAAGTAAGTTATTACACGTAGTAAAATATGTTTGTATCACATATTTATTTGATAAAATAATATCTATATTGATAGTAAGTAAAAGTTGTATTATTTTGTAATAATAATTATTATTATAAAAATATCAATATTTATAATTACTAAGATGACATTATGATAAAACGATAATTCTAATTATGATAACTTTAATATTTACGATAATTTTTAATATTATCTTAAAATAATAATTCTATTTAAATTTAAAATAATAATAATAATGATATTTTATAGTAACAATGACATTTCTATTAAAATGATAATTTTTGTTAAAATGATAGTTTTAATACTAACGATACTTTTAATAATAATAGTAATGATAAAAATAATAAGAACGATAATTTTATCTAAATCAATATCTTATAATATTTTAATTTCATCATGATACTCTTACTCATTATTTCCTAATCGTTTCGTTTAATAGCTTTTAAATCATCTTTTATATCGTGTCCATAATAATGATAATAATAGTAATCAAAATAATTAGGTGTTACAAATATTTGTTTTAATTACACTAATATTAATAATGATAGTTACTATAACATTATTAACGATAATACTAATAATTATCTTAATGATAATATAGTAATAATAATAATAACAATAACAATAACCATTTTTAAATAATGATATATATATATATATATATATATATATATATATATATTAATAATGATAATAATAATAATAATACTAATAATAACTTTAACGATAATAACGATAGTAATAGATAAAAAAAAAAAATAATTTTTAATGATAAATCCCTTTTATTGATAAAGATAATAATAATGATAATAATAAGATAAAACTAGAACGACGATAAAAACGGCGATAATAATAATTATTTTTAATAAAAATATCGAAAATTCAATTGATTATAACTTCTAATCCGTTCATCGAAACCATTCGATATCTAAAGAAAAAGTTCTTAATTTTTCGTTAGCTTTCCAAGGACATGCATATCTTATACCTTATCTCAACTGCAAGTGTAACTAATTCAAGATTCAACCTAACTTGTCTAAGGGCAATATCAAAAGTACAAGCATGCATAATCCTAAATACTCGAGCACTAGTCAGGGATACACCATTAGTATGTAAAAGTTAAATTATGAGTACTCACGTATCAATATCGAGATTCAATATTGCAGGAAAGGTACGTAGACGCAACGGAAATGATAAACACTATATTGACCTCACGAGCATACCCATGAACCATATTCAATCACCTCCATAGCTATAACCCATAATTTCCTTAATCCTATCCAACTCGAAAAACAATTTCGAAATCACTCGGACAGCACTCCGTCGTAATATTTTATGTATACTAATAATATCTTGAAATAATACGGAGTAAATATATATATGTAAATCGATTGAGAGAGTTTAGAGAAAAATATTTTCAAGTTTCTATAAAATAATGAAACCTATTGAATTCTATTTATAATAGATTTTTGAATTATTAAAGTGAATTATTAAAGTATGAATTATTAAAGTGAATTATTAAAGTATGAATTATTAAAGTGAATTATTAAAGTACGAATTATTAAAGTGAATTATTAAAGTACGAATTATTAAAGTAAATTATTAAAGTATGAATTATTAAAGTGAATTATTAAAGTTAAAGTAAAGTAAAAATAAAGTAAGGGTAAAGTTTAAGTATAGTAAAAGTATAAAACTATGTACGTATAATACGCGTATAAATATATATAATATTAATTTAAATCGTTATATATATTTAATAAAATAAAATAAAAATATCGTTATCTTTATCATACTAGTTAAGTAATGAGTTGTCAAAAGTGGTTCTAGATATTTATAAAAGTTATATACGTTTTAATAATAAAGTTCTTTTTAAACTGAAAACGTTTTTGTACGTTTGCAACTAAATAGATCAATCGAGTTGTTATGAGATTTAATCTTCCACTATCCTTTGTCTAGTTCTCAATGAATGACAATTTGTTCTTATTTATAAATCACTTTATCATTTTCCGAATATTGTTAAAATGGAAAGATTTCTCAAATCAACGTGGGCCTTTCAACAGAGACTTGTAATCATAATTCAATATATCTGATAATTCAATCATTTGATCTTATCTTCTAATTCCATTGATAAACATTTTGAAACAGATACAATCATATAAAGTATTTAATCTAATATTTTGTTTACGTTTCAAGTTATAATATATATACACGTATACATATATAATCATATTTGTTTAATGGTTCGTGAATTGTTGGAACTTGGTCGAGGTTGAATGAATGTATGAACATAGTTTAAAATTCTTGAAATTTAACTTAACAAATATTGCTTATCGTGTCGGAAACATATAAAGATTAAAGTTTAAATTTGGTTGAAAATTTCCGGGTTGTCACAGTACCTACCCGTTAAAGAAATTTCTTCCCGAAATTTGAGTGGAAAGGTCGTGAATGATAATAAGTATGTTTTCATGATGCATACGGGCTGAAAATTAGAGTTTTATCATCAGCGAATAATTTGGATAAACAATCCATTTATATGAAGAGTACGAATGAAGCTAACATAGAAGAGTGAAATGAGTAAGTGTAGATTCATCTTATCATTTGACGTAGATATGATTGATTCCCAGATTTCAAGGGATTTGAAGAAAATCTTCTTAATAATATTTGACTCTCCGGTAATCAAGGGAATTAGGATCCGATTTAAATGCGATCGTCCATTTTAATTGTTCTGTCGGAGATTTTCTTCGTTTCCTTACAACTCACACCTCCTGTTGATGCATTTTATGCGAGTCCCTAGACATCTACCCACGTCCATTACAGGTACAACAGTTTACAGGCCACCATGATTGCTCGTTATTATCCTATTCGTGTTTGTATGTGGTTACAGGAACTGCAGGAACGAGATTTAGATGTCTGACTATGTTAGACTTAGTCAGACGTACGAGTGAAGCCTCACTAGTATGGCTGACAAGATCATACGCACGGTTGATGCTGAGCTAAGTCACAATTACAACCTAAATGAGAAGACACGAGTGAGTGATCACCCGTACAGCTGATGAAGCCACCTCGTACGTGTGATGAATGAATCGTATGGATGAGTCAACAGCAGGGGTATATAAAGTCTTATGTTCTTCATTTTAGGTTAAGCCTCTCATTTGTTACACACACTCAGATCTAGTGAGCTCCTCCGATTCTCTCTCAGTCCAAATCACCCAGGTGGTGAATAATAGATCTAGGTGTTGATCTAATCACACTTGATTTAGTTGTGGTTTGTCTAAATTAATCAAAAAAAACTTAACCTATTCACTAGAGTGTTTGATTCACTTATTCCGCCATTGTGTGAGTTAAATCTGTTGATTTCTAAGTTCCTAGTCATGTTTCATCACCTTCCATTCTTTCCCCCTCAACTCATATTTTAAAGTATTCATCAATATGCTCCATCCAGTTCTGATTCTCGATATACTTCTAACTCTCATATCGGTCATCCTTATTTTTCATCTACCGCCGGAAGAATCTATTTACTTCTACTATACTCTTGGGTTTATAGTGTTTCTAGTTCTCCCGTGTCTTTATATTGCTATATGCATCGATATATATGGTTTATAATTTCTGGTTTGTCGTTGGGCTTTATATGTTCTCTTATATTTCAAAGTCTCTGCTTCTGTCTTCTATAATCATTATCATTCACAGTTAATGCTCTCTTTTATTTGCTGCAATTTATACCCCAATTTCTATTTCGGAGTTTTGTCCTTTCGTTTCTTCTTCTTGCGATTAAGCACCGCTTGTAATGGTCCAGAATTCACAGATATGAATTTCGGAATGAACATTGTTAATGTTCTAGGAAGGAAATTGTGATGGCAAGATCTTGACTTGTCAAATTAATAGAATACCTTGGAAAAGGCATAAATAATCAAGAAATGTTTTCTTGATATTTTAGAGGTTAAATAGAATACAAGAGTCGTATAACATGACACATGATGATGTTATGATCTGTGAATCATTACGTTCCATTTAGAAACTCAGCATGACTTACTATAATATAATCACATTGATCAAGTGTCATTATATTATACTAATTCATGCTTCAGTTCCCAACACTACTTCAAAATATTCCTATCTTAACTTGAATGTTTCAGAATTTAGAAACTAAAATAGTTTCTTTTATGATGTAATACAGATAGCGCGAAGAGGTAAATGATTTCAAATAAGAAAAATTAAAAAAATATCTTCAGAAATATGGAGGATATTTATAATGAAAGATACGATGATATTTTAGAATTTCTAATATCAAAGGATAATGTAGAATATTGTCCGCAGGGGTTTAGAGTCAGGAGCAAGGTATTCGTTAACGACTTCAGCAGGTACTGAATCATTTGGATCCTTTGAAGTCAGGTTCAGTCTTTGTAATTTGTCCACAGCCTCCTTCCTACTTTGCTCAATCAGTTTTCCAGTTCCAAAACTTCTCTTTTTCTGCGCTTTGCCAGCACACTTCATCATTATCATCCAGCTTTTACCGTTTAAAGTCATTTATAGTTTTTGCTGCTTTATCAGCATTTTTTCCATTTTCGTAGAACCAATTCCTAGTTCGAAGTGTTTTTCAGAAACTTCACATTCAAATTAAGTCCAGAAGATAGACGTTATATATACACATATAATTGTTGGCGTAGACATGCTGTGAGATTTCAAAATACTGATTGCTAATTCCCAATGATTCGTATGGCAATTCTCATTACAAGATGCGAATGAGTAAATGATGGGGTTTCAATGAATAATTATAATGACTTTTTGGAGAGGCTAAAGTCAAAGGGTAATGAAGTTGTTGATACATCTGCTAATAATGTGGTGGAATGTAAAAGGTTCCCTGGTAACGATGGTGTATGTCTCAAGGTTATAATAAGGTTAGTCTGACTGAAAAGTCGAAGTTGACTTGCTGAAGCTGTGACAAAACTGGCTACTTTGAATAGGAGTCGCAAAGTTATATTTGCTAATAAATGTCAAAGAATCTGACGCGGATACGTTGTTTAAACTTTTACTTTGGTTTCAAGAGTTTTTCGGGTACATAACTGTGGGTAACATGTGGTTGGAATATCATCTCGATTGCGCATCATTCGAAGTGTCTTCAATAATTTTCGAAGGGTTTGAACACAGATTGTAATTGTTAACATACATTTGATGTTCTAACACAGTTTTGAAGTCAAAATATAGCTTGTGAAAGATGTAAGGATCTAAGAGTGATGATTTTGGTCATATCTCAAGTTGAATTTTGAGATTTCAAAATCAGAATATGTAATTAAATTTCGAATGAGTATGGTTGTTTTGATTTCTATAAAAGAATGTATATTATTGTGAAAGTAGGGAGTATAATGGATAATTTGCTGAATCAGATTCGAAGAATGTAACATATTAATTGTGAATTTATATATCTCGTTAAAAAAAATTTCACAATTAATATTTTGTACAAAAGAATTTTATTACAGTCTTTATGAAAATATATATATGTATATTTTCTTCAGATGTAACATAGATTTAATGAGTTAATGTTAAATTAAACTCATTTGATTTACGGTTGAAACTAGAATTGAATAATCCCTAAAGGCTTTAAAAAGTACATAACTTTTACGCAGTATTTCTTTAATGACATTGAAATTATGAATTAATACTTCGTTATTTGTTGATGTATGATGTTCAGTTCGTGGAATTCTTGTGAATTTCGCAAAGTACGAATGATGTTATCTGAAAAGTTTCGGATACATCGATGATGAAAGTATAAAATCAAATATATACTTGATTTATTATGAATTGGAATTTGTTGAATTACGACAGAGATTGTAGTTAACGCTGGTTAAGTTGCAGCCGAAGGACGTACATTATTGCATATTTGTAATATGAATTAATCGCGTAGTTAAGATTCACACATAATAGCTTAGCACGGAATGATTTATTTCAAAATATATATATATATATAATATACATATAATTTCTTCAGAGGGAATGAGTTAATTCTTCATAACTCGTTGATACAATATACACGTTATTGATTCGTAATGATGTCCACAGTGATTCTTGAACTGACTGAGTTTGTGATGTTATCGGTGTTGTTGATCCAGAGGTTGAATGTACTGACGATGCTGGTAACGCTGACGGTACTGTTGATGCTGTTGGTAAAGAAAGTTTAGCTTGTTGATCACACACCATTTTTGTCAGGGTTTCTACTCTTTCTTCTATCATTTTGGTTTGCTTAACTGATTTATGGTTAGGACTAGATTAGATAATCTCTAAGACTTTAGAGATTACATAATCACTGCGGAATGTTTCTCCAATGAAGCTATGAATTAATACTTCGTCAGTTATTGTTGTTGGTACTCCTTGGTATCTATGGTGCGTATGACGTTGATGCTCGTGGGACGGATTGTGAAGTTGAGGTTTACGACGCAGTTGTGGTTGGAGGTGGTAATGATACTGTTGGCGTTGATGATGGTGGTACTGGTTATGCTGTTGTTGCTGCTGCTGGTGTTTGTAATCTCTGCACCATATTCTCCAAAGCCACTACCCGAACGCGAAGCTCGTTGACTTCTTCTATTACATCGGGGTGATTGTCGGTTCGGACGAGCGGATAAATAAAATCTAAAATTTTATGTAATATATAATCGTGACGAGATACTCTGGAAATGAGCGAGAAAATGGTGTTTCGAATAGGTTCGCCGGTAAGTGCTTCAGGTTCTTCGTCAAGAGGGCAATGTGGTGGATGGAAGGGATCACCTTCTTCTTGTCTCCAATGATTGAGGAGGCTACGAACTCATCCCCAATTCATCCAGAATAGGTGATGACTGATTGGTTAATCTATTCCGGTCACACTGCTTTCGGAGCTTGAATGGGATTCCATTTCGGAATCTAAGTGACTTGAACTGATGACGAATTCCATTTCGTACGATTGGAGAAAGGATTTTTTTTTACGATATGAAATGATTTTGGCTAACGGAGGGTATTCTAATTACATAGAAAAGATTTCGTAGATTACGGAGGACTTTGCGGGATATGTCAGGCAAAGTTTAAAGTAACAAATACGATAAGATATGATTTAGCAGATATGCTAAGATATGAATTTTTGTCTATACACTATTCATGCAATCAATGCAGCAAGACGTGTCTTAGACTAAAAATGATAAGCAGGTAATTTCCTGAGGATGATAAGAAGTTAATTTTCGACACAAAATGATAAGCAAAACTTTTGACATGCAGACACGGTCGAAGTCCAGACTCACTAATGCATCCTATCGACTTATCAGTTAGACACACTAATGCAGACTTGGTTCGCTAAGACCACCGCCCTGATACCAACTGAAAGGACCCGTTCATATACATTATAAACGATTCACAATAGTTGATTACATTGCGAGGTATTTGACCTCTATATGATACAATTTACAAACATTGCATTCGTTTTTAAAAGACAAACTTTCTTTACATCGAAAATTGACAGGCATTCATACCATTTCATAATATCTACTATCCAACTATAAATTGATTTAATAATAATCTTTGATGAACTCAATGACTCGAATGCAACGTTCTTCGAAATATGCTATGAAAGACTCCAAGTAATATCTTTAAAATGAGCAAATGCACAGCGGAAGATTTCTTTAACACCTGAGAATAAACATGCTTTAAAGTGTCAACCAAAAGGTTGGTGAGTTCATTAGTTTATCATAATCATTTATTTCCATCATTTTAATAGACCACAAGAATTTTATTTCCAGTTCTCATAAATATACGTCCCATGCATAGAGACAAAAATAATCATTCATATGGTGAACACCTGGTAACCGACATTAACTAGATACATATAAGAATATCCCCTATCATTCCGGGATCCTCCTTCGGACATGATATAAATTTCGAAGTACTAAAGCATCCGGTACTTTGGATGGGGTTTGTTAGGCCCAATAGATCTATCTTTAGGATTCGCGTCAATTAGGGTGTCTGTTCCCTAATTCTTAGATTACCAGACTTTAATAAAAAGGGGCATATTCGATTTCGATAATTCAACCATAGAATGTAGTTTCAATTACTTGTGTCTATTTCGTCAAACATTTATAAAAGCGCATGTATTCTCAGTCCCAAAAATATAAAGGGGAAAAAGGCAAATGAAACTCACCATACTGTATTTCGTAGTAAAAATACATATAACGTCATTGAACAAGTGCAAGGTTGGCCTCGGATTCACGAACCTAAATTAATTATATATATTTATGTGTTGGTCAATATTTGTCTAACAAATTAGGTCAAGTCATAGTGTACCACAATCCTAATGCTCGAGACTAATATGCAAAAGTCAACAAAAGTAAATTTAACTCAAAATAATTTTCAAAAATCTATACATGATTAATATATAGTTTAAATATCGTCGTTTTATATTTTTAAAAGATTTATTAGAGTAAATAATATAATTTATTTATTAATAAATAAAATTTTATATTAAATTTATATAATAAAATATACTTATATATATATTAATTAATAAAATTTATAGGGTTCATTTAATATCATAAAGATAATATGATAGGTATTATTAAAGTAAGTTATTACACGTAGTAAAATATGTTTGTATCACATATTTATTTGATAAAATAATATCTATATTGATAGTAAGTAAAAGTTGTATTATTTTGTAATAATAATTATTATTATAAAAATATCAATATTTATAATTACTAAGATGACATTATGATAAAACGATAATTCTAATTATGATAACTTTAATATTTACGATAATTTTTAATATTATCTTAAAATAATAATTCTATTTAAATTTAAAATAATAATAATAATGATATTTTATAGTAACAATGACATTTCTATTAAAATGATAATTTTTATTAAAATGATAGTTTTAATACTAACGATACTTTTAATAATAATAGTAATGATAAAAATAATAAGAACGATAATTTTATCTAAATCAATATCTTATAATATTTTAATTTCATCATGATACTCTTACTCATTATTTCCTAATCGTTTCGTTTAATAGCTTTTAAATCATCTTTTATATCGTGTCCATAATAATGATAATAATAGTAATCAAAATAATTAGGTGTTACAAATATTTGTTTTAATTACACTAATATTAATAATGATAGTTACTATAACATTATTAACGATAATACTAATAATTATCTTAATGATAATATAGTAATAATAATAATAACAATAACAATAACCATTTTTAAATAATGATATATATATATATTAATAATGATAATAATACTAATAATAACTTTAACGATAATAACGATAGTAATAGATAAAAAAAAATAACAATTTTTAATGATAAATCCCTTTTATTGATAAAGATAATAATAATGATAATAATAAGATAAAACTAGAACGACGATAAAAACGACGATAATAATAATCATTTTTAATAAAAATATCGAAAATTCAATTGATTATAACTTCTAATCCGTTCATCGAAACCATTCGATATCTAAAGAAAAAGTTCTTAATTTTTCGTTAGCTTTCCAAGGACATGCATATCTTATACCTTATCTCAACTGCAAGTGTAACTAATTCAAGATTCAACCTAACCTGTCTAAGGGCAATATCAAAAGTACAAGCATGCATAATCCTAAATACTCGAGCACTAGTCAGGGATACACCATTAGTATGTAAAAGTTAAATTATGAGTACTCACGTATCAATATCGAGATTCAATATTGCAGGAAAGGTACGTAGACGCAACGGAAATGATAAACACTATATTGACCTCACGAGCATACCCATGAACCATATTCAATCACCTCCATAGCTATAACCCATAATTTCCTTAATCCTATCCAACTCGAAAAACAATTTCGAAATCACTCGGACAGCACTCCGTCGTAATATTTTATGTATACTAATAATATCTTGAAATAATACGGAGTATATATATATATATATATATATATATATATATATATATATATATATATATATATATATATATATATATATATATATATATATATATATATATATATAGTTTAGAGAAAAATATTTTCAAGTTTCTATAAAATAATGAAACCTATTGAATTCTATTTATAATAGATTTTTGAATTATTAAAGTGAATTATTAAAGTATGAATTATTAAAGTGAATTATTAAAGTATGAATTATTAAAGTGAATTATTAAAGTACGAATTATTAAAGTGAATTATTAAAGTACGAATTATTAAAGTAAATTATTAAAGTATGAATTATTAAAGTGAATTATTAAAGTTAAAGTAAAGTAAAAATAAAGTAAGGGTAAAGTTTAAGTATAGTAAAAGTATAAAACTATGTACGTATAATACGCGTATAAATATATATAATATTAATTTAAATCGTTATATATATTTAATAAAATAAAATATAAATATCGTTATCTTTATCATACTAGTTAAGTAATGAGTTGTCAAAAGTGGTTCTAGATATTTATAAAAGTTATATACGTTTTAATAATAAAGTTCTTTTTAAACTGAAAACGTTTTTGTACGTTTGCAACTAAATAGATCAATCGAGTCGTTATGAGATTTAATCTTCCACTATCCTTTATCTAGTTCTCAATGAATGACAATTTGTTCTTATTTATAAATCACTTTATCATTTTCCGAATATTGTTAAAATGGAAAGATTTCTCAAATCAACGTAGGCCTTTCAACAGAGACTTGTAATCATAATTTAATATATCTGATAATTCAATCATTTGATCTTATCTTCTAATTCCATTGATAAACATTTTGAAACAGATACAATCATATAAAGTATTTAATCTAATATTTTGTTTACGTTTCAAGTTATAATATATATACACGTATACATATATAATCATATTTGTTTAATGGTTCGTGAATTGTTGGAACTTGGTCGAGGTTGAATGAATGTATGAACATAGTTTAAAATTCTTGAAATTTAACTTAACAAATATTGCTTATCGTGTCGGAAACATATAAAGATTAAAGTTTAAATTTGGTTGAAAATTTCCGGGTTGTCACAAAGATGACTAAAAATATTCACGCAATACGAATTAGTTGTGAGCAGTGTGGAGGACCACATTTGACAAAAGATTGTCTCAGTATTGAACAAACAATGGAACAAAGAGAGAATGTTTCATACATGAACCAAAGGCCTGGAAATAATTATCAAGTTAATTATCAACCGCCAAGACCAAACTACAATCAAAATCAGAATTATAACCGAAATGTTCTATACAACAACCAACAAGGTTCTAGCAATCAACAAGTATCTAACAATATTTACAATCAGAAAAGACCTATTTTTTTAAATAAACCACCACAAACCGATGATAAAAAACCAAATTTAGAAGATATGATGTCGAAGCTAGTTGAATCTCAAACGCAATTTTTCACATCTCAGAAACAAACTAATGAACAAAATGCTCAAGCATTTAGAAATCACCAAGCTTCTATTCAAAATCTGGAACAAGAAGTAAGTAACCTAGCAAGGTTGATAGGTGAAAGAAAACCAGGGAGTCTACCTAGCGATTCAAATGCTAACTCCCGAAATGAAACAGCTAAAGCCATTACCACAAGAAGTGGTATTACACTCAAACCACCTGAAATGCCTGTAATTTCTGATGATGCTATTCCTACTACACATGCATCACAACCTATGCAAGATAAGGAAACAGAACCAGTAATTGAAAAGGTTAATGAAGATAACACAGTTAAGGCAAAGCCTTATGTTAAACCATACCAACCACCACTTCCTTACCCGAGTAAAATGAGAAAAGAAAGACTTGAAGCCGAGCAATCCAAATTCTTGGATATGTTTAAACAAATAAATGTAAATCTTCCTTTCATTGATGTGATTTCAGGAATACCAAGATATGCTAAATTCCTGAAAGATCTAATCACAAATAGAAAGAAAATGGAAGAACTCTCGCCTGTTACAATGAATGCTAATTGTTCTGCAGTGCTGTTGAATAAGCTACCAGAAAAACTCTCTGATCCAGGAAGTTTCACAATTCCATGTTTTCTAGGTAGTCTTAGTTCAATAGAAGCATTGGAAAACTTAGGTGCTAGTATAAATTTAATGCCGTATTCACTATACGCTAATATAGACCTTGGAGAATTGAAACCAACACGAATAAGCATACAACTAGCCAATCGATCAGTAAAATATCCTAGAGGGATAATGGAGAACATGCTAGTTAAAGTTGGTACTTTAGTATTTCCAGTAGACTTTGTTATTCTGGACATGGAAGAAGATTCTCGAGTTCCTCTCATATTAGGAAGACCATTCTTAAACACGGCTAAAGCAATAATAGACGTGTTTGGTAAGAAACTGACCCTAAGTATAGAGGACGAGAGTGTTACCTTTTCTGTGGATAGAGCTATGCAACAACCGCAATCTGCAAATGATACATGTTATTATATTCAAACTATAGATTCATAAGAAGAATTGTTACAAGAATTTCCAGAATTACAAGGAACAGGAGAATGTTTCTTAGGAGAAGGAACTGAACCAATTGATGAAGCTGAAATGTTAGCTATATTTATGGCTAATGAATACGAACCAACAACAGAAGAACTTCAAATGCTGAAAGAGGAAGAGAGATATCGATACAAATCATCGATAGAAGAACCAGCGATATTAGAATTAAAGCCACTTCCAACCCATTTGGAATACGCTTATTTACATGGTGAATCTGAATTACCTGTAATAATCTCGTCTTCTCTTACAGAAAATGAAAAATCTCAACTCATTTCTGTGCTAAAAGCTCATAAACCAGCTATTGCATGGAAGATTCATGACATTAAAGGTATAAGTCCTTCGTATTGCACACATAAAATCCTTATGGAAGAAGGTCATAAAACATATGTGCAACGCCAACGAAGACTAAATCCTAATATGCAAGATGTTGTTAAGAAAGAAATTATTAAACTGCTAAATGTAGGTTTAATTTATCCAATCTCTGATTGTCCATGGGTAAGCCCAGTTCAATGCGTACCTAAGAAAGGTGGCATGACTCTCATCACAAATGAAAAAGATGAGCTTATTCCTACTAGGACTGTAACAGGATGGCGTGTTTGTATTGATTATAGAAAATTAAATGACGCCACCAGAAAAAATCACTTTCCCTTACCTTTCATTGATCAAATGTTGGAAAGGTTAGCTGGGAATAGTTACTATTGTTTTCTTGACGGTTTCTCCGGATACTTTCAAATTCCAATCGCACCCGAGGACCATGAGAAAACCACATTCACGTGCCCCTATGGTACTTTTGCTTACAAACGCATGCCATTTGGACTTTGCAACGCCCCTGCAACCTTTCAAAGGTGCATGATGGCGATTTTTCACAACATCATAGAAGAATGCATGGAAGTTTTCATGGATGACTTTTCAGTCTTCAGTGATACTTTTGAAACATGTCTAGTTAATCTTGAACGAATGCTTATTAGATGCGAGAAATCAAATCTAGTTCTTAATTGGGAGAAATGCCATTTCATGGTTAAAGAAGGCATCGTTCTTGGTCATAAAATTTCAAAGGAAGGAATTGAAGTGGATAGAACTAAAGTAGATGTAATTGCTAAACTTCCACATCCCACCAATGTTAGAGGAGGTAGGAGTTTTCTATGGCATGCATTTTTTTACCGACGTTTCATAAAAGATTTTTCTTAAATTGCCACTCCTATGAATAAACTCCTAGAAAAAGATGCTCCATTCATCTTTTCGAATGAATGCATCAAATCTTTTAATATTCTTAAAGAAAAACTCACTAATGCGCCGATAATGATAACTCCAAATTGAAATCTACCATTTGAACTCATGTGCGATGCAAGTGATTTTGCAATGGGAGCCGTTTTAGGTCAAAGAATTGAAAAACGATTTCAACCTATCTATTACGCTAGTAAGACGTTACAAGGAGCACAAACAAATTACACAACTACTGAAAAAGAACTCCTTGCTATCGTCTTTGCTTTTGACAAATTTCGTTCATATCTCGTTCTAGCAAAAACGGTGGTCTATACCGACCATTCTGCTCTTAGATACCTATTTTCAAAACAAGATGCCAAACCATGATTAATCCGTTGGATCTTACTCTTACAAGAATTCGATATTGAAATCCGAGACAAAAAGGGAGCAGAAAATCTCGCAGCTGATCATCTTTCTCGCCTTGAAAATCCCGAATTAGAAGTTCTAAACGAATCGGCCATACAAGATAACTTTCCTGATGAATATCTATTAAAAATCGATTATAATGAAATTCCATGGTTTGCAGACTATGCAAACTACTTAGTATGTGGATTCCTTGAAAAAGGGTTGTCGTACCAAAAACGAAAGAAATTCTTTAGTGATATAAAACACTATTTTTGGGAAGATCCACATCTGTTTAAGAGTTGTCCCGATGGAATAATCCGCCGATGTGTATTCAGGAATGAAGCTAGTCAAATCTTAAACCATTGTCACACAAGACCAACATGAGGGCATTATGGGCCTCAACTCACAGCAAGAAAAGTCTACGATGCTGGATTCTATTGGCCTACAATTTTCAAAGACGCACACCTTCTTTGTAAATCCTGTGATGCTTGTCAAAGGGCCGGAAAAATAAGTCAACGTGATGAAATGCCACAAAATGTCATTCAAGTATGTGAAGTATTTGACGTTTGGGGTATTGACTTTATGGATCCATTTCCAAAATCTCATAATAATCTCTACATTCTCGTTGCCATTGATTATGTATCTAAATAGGCGGAAGCACAAGCTCTCCCAACTAACGATGCACGAGTTGTAGTCAACTTCTTAAAACGTCTTTTTGCTAGGTTCGAAACACCGAAAGATTTAATAAGTGATCGGGGTACTCATTTCTGTAATAATCAACTTGAGAAAGTTCTCAAAAGATATGGAGTAACTCATAAAATCTCAACCGCTTATCATCCACAAACAGGTGGACAAGTTGAAAATACCAACCGAGCTTTAAAACGTATTCTAGAGAAAACCGTAGGATCAAATCCGAAGGAATGGTCCATGAAATTGGAGGATGCACTCTGGGCTTTTAAAACAGCCTACAAAACTCCAATTGGCACCACACCTTTTAAACTCGTTTACGGAAAAACATGTCACCTTCCAGTAAAAATTGAGCACAAAACATTTTGGGCTTTGAAGACATGTAATCTTGATTTGCATGAAGCTGGCCGTTTACGATTAAGTCAACTAAATGAATTAGAGGAAGTAAGACATGATGCATATGAAAATTCGTTAATCTATAAGGAAAGAACGAAGAAATGGCATGATAAAAGAATCAGAAGTTCAAAAGAATTTAAGGAAGGAGACAGAGTTCTTCTTTTTAATTCACGATTCAAGCTATTTCCTGAAAAATTGAAATCAAGATGGTCTGGACCATTCATAGTCAAAAGAGTTTTCCCATACAGAACAATAGAGTTAATAAATTCACATGGGATTGAATTTAAAGTTAATGATTACAGAGTTAAACATTACATAGATAATCCAATGAAAGTTGAAGATGAAGTTAATCACAATTTCGACACCACAGCTAACTAAGTGTAGGGAGATTCAAATGTTTTAAAGGATAATATAATGTTGTCTAGAGTTAGATTTTCTGTTTTCGTGTAGTTTCCGAGAATGGAATCCGAATGGTCTTTCCCTAGCAGACCCTAAAGAACTAGTCTTCTCCCTCCATTCTCAATTTTTATTTCTTTTAGGTTTTACGAGATGAAGAATTCCTTTGATTTGAACCATGGTCTAATGCTACACGCTTTGATTACTAAACGTAATAATAACATCTTCCGAAGTGAACTGGTATCATTCATAAGAGGCAAAATGGACGAAGTAAGGAAAGAACTCAGGAAAGATCATCATAAGACACATTTTGGTAAAGAAAAATAAAATTCGCAACAAAAAGAAGAGCACGACACCTTGAAAGATGTCATAAATGCGGAAAATGGTTACACGAAGGGAAATGTTCAAACAATCAAACACATTCCAATTCTGAATTCGTTACTCTATGCAGAGAAGGACCATTCATATGTTTAGAAGAAAAGTTATTGAAAATTCGTGGTTACGCTTATGTAGCAATGGAAAATCAAATCGAACGACTCTCCTATGAGTCGACTAAAGCAGGTCTCTGAGAATTCTATCTCACAGGTAAGTATGTACAGTTTTTATTTTATTTATTGCTTTTAACCTTTTGATAATAAAAGCTGAATCGTTCTCTATAAAGTATTAAATTGATATTCAATAAAATTAGGTATAATAAACCAAAATTATTGATATCATATAAAAATTTATTACATCACTGCGAAATTTACCGTTTATTTATAAGGTATAAATATCTTTAATCAATCAATTCAAAATATTTCAGAAATTCGTCAGGAGTAAAACTAGGTAATATAGCCGAAATTACTTTACCCAAAAGAGGGACGAATATTTTTGTTAATATTTGATTGATTAAAGTAGGATAAAAGACCAAAAAGATTTTTATTTTATTTTTACCCTGTTTTTAAAATTAATATATAACTATATTATTTTTTTTAAATATAAGTTTTTAAAATTAATGTATATAAATATTAATAATATTTATATGAAATGTTATGCATTTTAAATTTAAGTTTGGTGTTAATTTAAAAACAAAAATGTTCTTTATTTCATTAAGTAAAAAAAATTGATTTCTAAAATTCATCGTGAGTTGAAGACTAGGTCGTTGAACCGAAATTGCTTTACCCGAGGGCGGGACGAGAAATTTTGTTATCATTATTTTTAATTTTATTGATCTAAAGTATGCCAAAAACATTAAAAAAACCTCAAAAATCTTTGCTTTTAAAACAATCGCTTTGAAATGGAAAATTTTAAATTTTGTAGAGGGACGAACTAGGTAAACGTACCGAAACGACCTCATTTTAATTATCAAGGAAAACAAAATTTTAAAATTAATCAATTTTTGTTTACAAGTTAAAGGTTTTATTTATATAAAAAAAAGAGACAGACCCCATGTGATCTCATGGGATTTGCAAAGGGGAGCCATGCGATCGCATGGTTACAAAAAAAACTGGACAGATTAAAAAAACTCAGTCGACTGGTCTCTGTCTCATTTCATCCACACATACACGAACACCACTCCCAAACTCTCCCTAAAATCATCATTTTTCAACCAAATTCAACCAAATTTCTTGCTATAATCCGCTCTAATCATGCGTTTGCTCAGAAGTTTTTCAAAGAAGGTAACGATTCCACCCCTAAAACTCTTTAAATTCGAATTATAGTGTTCTTGAGCAAATTTTTACCTAATTTGATTTTGATAATTTCTAGTATAATTAGAGTTAAATTATTCATATATTATGCTTGTATAACCTAGATTGATGCTATTTAACATGATTAGAAGCTTTAAACTTCAAATTTTTTAACAATCTAGGGTTTGTGTTCTTGAGCAATTTGGGGCTTTTTGATATAAACAGGTTATGGCCGATTTTTGTTATGAATTATTGCTAAATTAAGTAGTGTAACATGTTTAGGTTGCTAAATAATCCAAACTTTAATCCTAAACATGATTTTTGAGCATCAAAGTGGACTTTTTAAGTCTAAAATTCAAGAACTTGATTATTTTGATATAAATGCCATTTGAAACTTGTTTAATTGCTAGTAGTGGTTATTTTGACATGTTATTTGAGATGAATGCTTATGAACATTGTATATATTTTCATATATGCTTATTTGAAAAAATGTAGAATCCTTAAATTCATGAAAAAGTGTATAGGTTTAATATTGATTAAACATGTTATTGAAATTATGTTTGTTTGTTATTTTGCTAACATTAATGCATTATTTGGATGCACAAAATTTTGTGTTTAATGTGTTTGCAGAGAAATACAGATACTGACGGTGCATCATCGTCTAGACAAGCTGATCAAGAGCCACAGCAAGAACCACAACTAGAGATGCAACCTGAGCCACAACCTGAATGACAACATAACTATGATCAACACCTACCATATTATGAACCGAATCTACAATTTGTTAATGCCTACGTACAATTTCCGCTTCATCAGTTAATAATAAACTCAAGAGTTCATGAACAGGAATTACATCCCAATCTGTGGTTTGAGCGAAACTGGATAGATTACCCGACGTACCAAAGTAACAACTTTAAGCTTTACACCAAAAATGTAGAGGTACCAAGGGTGATAGATTGGAGACCTTTGGAAGAAGTCAACCTAGCTAACTCAGTTAGGCTGTTACTAATTCAAAGGTATGGGAACTCTTCTTTTCCTGACTGAGAACTTTTGTTTACCACTCGTAGACCTGTATATAAGGAGTGACGTGTTGAATTAATGAGTACTATAGCATTAAATAGGGATGTAGATAACGTAGAAGATAGGAGCTTTCTTAGATTTTTACTCGGAGGTAGGATGTACAGGATGTCCATGCTAGACATGGCAAGGGCTTTACAGATTTACACCCCCGCTGAATTATTATCACCTGATTGTACAGCTTTGATTCATGAAAGTGAGAGGGTAGATAGAGATTTTGACGCTAATGCCATATGGAGGCGTATGTCAAACTTTAATGAGTTTAGGCGGGTTGGAAGACACTCCTATTTAGATATTAACAAAGCAGAGCTGCGCATAATTCATAGGTTTTTAGCAAATTCGATTACACAACAAGGTAAAAACAAGGAGAAAATAACCCTAAACGATTTATTCTACCTCAATTGCATTCGAAACACCAGAAGCTTTGTTAACATCCCCTACTGTGTTGGTTATTATCTATCCAAAATGGTGGAAGGTATACAGGGGGGGGGGAATAATAGGAGGAGGCATTTTTGTTACTCTCATTGAAGAGTATTTAGGTGTAGATAAATATCGAGGGGGTCCGATGGTCGAGATTGAGGGACAAGCCGAGAGTATAGGTCTATCGGTTTATCAAGGTGCAAAGGTACTAACTCGGAAACACAATAGGCCACTACCATATCAGGGCACCCATCCACATGTAGAGAGGGGTTCAGATGAGGAGATGAAGGAAGCAGATGACATTAGGGATGTCATTAGGGATAGTTATACTGATGTTTATCAGCATATAGATGAGGTGGAAATGAATAACCAGGCTAAGCATCGTCAGTATGAGCAGTGGAGAGCCACGGATGAGTATGAGCAATTCAGGCAACGCCATCATGATAGTTGGGTAGTTCATCAGCACCAGATCATGAGCCAGCTATCATATCAGGTACCACATAACTACATCCCGACTCGATCTGCATACTATCCAGCACATCAGCCTCATATGCGACCACCCTTTAACCTGTACGACCCCAACCAAGCCTATCAGGACACCTATCACCAGCCATGGAACCCGAGCGATGACATGAACTGGAATCCATATCCAGATTGATACAGTTCCATTGGTGATTTCTTATCTTTTTATCTATTAATGTTCAAACATATAATATTTTGATATTTTTATGTAATTTTTAACATTTTTATTATTGTGTTACTAATATTTCATATTTATAATTTAAAAGTGGGAAATTAAGTCCCATTTCAAATTACCATGCATGTGTATATTTGTATTGTATGTATATTGTCAATTGTACATAACAGGGTAAAACAGCAAACTTTCAAAGACGGGCATTAAGTTCAGCAAAAACAACTAATTTTGACGACAAGATGCAAAATATATGTGAAATAACAACTGCAGGAATGAACAAATGATGTGCACCATTTATCATTCAAACAAACAACAATATGTTTGAAAACTTTTATAAAATTTTAATCATATTTCTATGCTAATCACCCTCAATAATTTAAATTGTTACTGATTTCTTGCAAATGAGGGCATTGCAAGATCTTAAGTGTGGAAAGGGATTAAATTCTTTCGGTTTTAAACATTTGACTTATACACTTGGTTTAATAGCCACCGTTAAATTTTACTAGTAAAGCAGTAGTTGTATTAGAATCTAGTGCTCTCTGATAATAAAGAACAACCCTAGTCTTATATACTGACTACCCACTTATAGTAAGATTTTTTAAATTTTTTTTAACTAAATGAACTCAAAATTATGTATACACATATTTATGAACGATAAAACTAGGTATTAAAACCGAAATTATTGTTACCATGAATAGGACATAAATTGAAAAACAACGCAAAACGCTTGAATTCATTTTAAATGGAATAGAAGAGAATAAAAAGGCAAAGAAAGAAAAATAAAAGCCAAGTGTGAGAAAAATTTACCAAGTTATTTAAAACATATCACATATTTTTGTACAAATAATTGAAGATACTTTTGTTTTGGACGATATTAATCAGTTTTACCCAGTTTATTGTAATATAAATGGAATTTAAAAGGAAGTAAAGTCTTTCGAGAAAAAGACACGCGCTTCTTGATTTAGGTCAGGAAGTTGTCGTCCCGACCAGTTGTAGAGTCTACGAAAAACCTTGAAAAGTTTTCACAAAAATCAGTTAGAAATCCACGGACCTCAGCATCAAACAGGGTCGCCAAGTGGTCAGACTTATCCTAACCATGAGAGGATCTGTCTCGTAAAATGGGGAGGGCGCCGTGCAAATTAGCTTGATAAGACTAATGAATCAGACCCCCAGAAAGGATAATCTCCTTAAAAGATTAAAAATCAGCTTTTAAGCCTGATATTACTCAATCCTTGAGATTAACCTTAAAGATTGAGAATTACAAACTCCTGGAATTCGATGATATCTAAACTCGAGCTTGAACGAGAAATTTTTTTTTGATCAAAATTACAAACCGATTTGTTTTCTGAAAACCTATTTTCAATACGTTCATTACCATTGAACGTAAAATCTTAAGAATTCACCGAAATTCATTAGGTCACCTGAACCAAATCGGGTGTCAACCGTAAGAACGGTGGTTGCATAGCATGGTTGAAGACAGGACCTTGCCAGACCGAAAAACTATAGGGTGATCTTTACTATTGCTCCTACAAAGGATAGTAATTGCATCCGACACGTTGTGGACCATGAACATCTGCATGTCATTAGACATTGCCTTAACAGTTGCTTGTTCAACACTTTCCTTTACAACCGGGCGGTAGTTTACTGAAAGGTAATATACGGAACAAGTAAACTGGACGTGTTGCTTTCCTAATACAAGGTTAGCAAGTGGGTGACACAAAACCGCAAGTTTTGAGCTAAAATTTTAAAATCTGAAACCCACAAAACCCACAAAAATATTTTGCAAACACCGGTGAAGGGTTATTCCGGAAAACTTATCTAGGGTAAAAGCTAGATTGAATTTTCAAGAGATCAAATGTTTTCATAAAGATCCAATTTCCTAAAGGATCTAAATTTTTATAGTCATGTGGGACTGTAAACCACAATGTTACTATCATTGTTCATACCGCCGTATCAAAATCACTGATGTACAAAGTGTGAAGAATAAAGAAGTGATTCTAGTAAAGTTATATTCAAGTTCTATATTGCTTGAGGACAAGCAGCGCTCAAGTGTAGGAATATTTGATAATGCTAAAAACGAACACATATTTCATATCATTATCCTTCAAGAAAGACAAGTTTTTAGTTGTAATTGTTCTATTTACAAGTGATATTCTTTTAAATAATAAAAGTTGAAGACAAAAGACAGATTCGACGATTTGAAGATGCAAATGACCAAAACGCTAAAAAGTACAAAGTACAATCCAAGTGGTTCAAATTATTGGTGAGAAACGTCTAAAAATTACAAGAGTACAAGCCGCAAAATGCAAAGTACAAGATATCTAAGCGTACGAAAGGACGTTCGAAAATTCGGAACCGGGACCTGAGCCAACTATCAACGCGCGACGCAACGGGCCTAAAATTACAAGTCAACTATGCACATGAATATAATATAATATATATATAATTATATAAAATTATATATATTATATATTTATATTTAAATGTGTCAGCAAAACAAGAAGACAAAGCATTGTGAGCTGTCCCAGGAGGCCATGCGATCGCATGGCCATGAAGAAGAAACTCCATGCGATTGCATGGAGTGAAATATCTGGCCAGGTCCTATAAATAGCAATCGAATTCGGACGAGAGGAGTACACCTTATTCACTGATCTCTCTCACTCTCTCAATATAAATACATATTTATATTTTAATTATAATTTTAATTAAGTTAATAATAATAAGGTTATAGTAGCGAATGTTTTAAGTTTGTAAATCGAAATTCTGTCCGTGTAACACTACGCGATAAATACTCATTGTAAGTTATGTTCAACCTTTTTAAATTAATGTCTCGTAGCTAAGTTATTATTATGCTTATTTAAACCGAAGTAATTGTGATGTTGTACTAAATATTAAAGACTGGGTTATTGGGCTTTGGACCATAATTGGGGTTTGGACAAAAGACCGACACTTGTGAAAATTAGACTATGGTCTATTAATGGGCTTTATATTTGTTTAACTGAATGATAGTTCGTTAATTTAATATAGAGATTTACAATTTGAGGTAATTATAAATAACCACATACACTCAATCGGATACGTTGGGCGGGATATTTATAAATACTAATAATCGTTCATTTGACCATTAAAACAGGGGTGGATTACATACAAGGAAAATTGGTGTAATTGTTAATAAAGTATTAAAACTTTGGATTACACACAGTTGATAACCTGGTGTAATCATTAACAAAGTATTAAGACCTTATTACAGTTTAAGTCCCCAATTAGTTAGAATATTTGACTTCGGGTATAAGGGTAATTTGACGACGACTCTCGCACTTTATATTTATGACCGATGGACTATTATGGACAAAAACCAGATGGACGTATCGAATAATCCAGGACAAAGGACAATTAACCCATGGTAATAAATTAAAATCAACACGTCAAACATCATGATTACGGAAGTTTAAATAAGCATAATTCTTCTATTTTATATCTCATCGCACTTTTATTTACCGTCATTTTATTTATAGTACTTTAAATTATTGCACTTTTAATTATCGTACTTTTATTTTATCGCATTTTTATTTATCGTCATTTACTTTACGCTTTAATTTAAGTTATATTTAATGTTTTGCATTAGGACTTAAAATCGACATACCGGTCATTAAACAGTAAAACCCCCTTTTATAATAATAATAATACTACTTTTATATATATATATATATATATATATATATATATATATACACAAATATAGTTTAAAAATATAGCGTTAAACTCAGCAGATCCATGTGGAACGAACCGGACTTACTAAAAACTACACTACTCTACGATTAGGTACACTGCCTATAAGTGTTGTAGCAAGGTTTAGGTATATCCCATTCAATAAATAAATAAATAACTTGTATAAAATTGTAACGTACTTAATAGTATTTCGTAATAAAATAATATCTATTTCGTACTACACCTCGCACAACATTAGCCGCCAAGATCAATTAACGGAAAAGTGGAGTAAGATGTGTAAAGACATCAAGATCTTCATTGCAATTTATGAAATGCTTAAACAACATTGGAAAAGTGGAGAGAATGATGGGGATCTTATGAAACATGAGAAAAAAGGTTTCAAACTTCAAACGACTAGGTCATTCGCATACGAAGATGCTTGGAATAGTATAAAAGAATGTCCTCAATTTTTAACTTATGAAGGCTTCAACAACAAACGCGCCCAACCCGACTCAATTAATCTTGAAGATCCCGACCCAAAACCGATGCCGACCACGAATATACCAAATTTGGAGCCTTTATTCCGAGATGATCCTATCCGTCGTCCTCGAGGTCGTGATAGTTCAAAAAGTGCTAAAAGTTCGGGTTCCTTGGATGTGGCTTCTCGGCTTTCTTCAGACGAGGCTCGAGCTCGTGTTATTGATTCCTCCATAGCTACAAAGTAAGCTATGGAGGAGTTACGAAAAGAAGCACAAACGCGTACGAAGTTTGATGGTTTAAGACTTTTATCTCAAGAAGTTTCTACCAACATTCCTCCGGACCAATATGATTTGATCATGAAATATCGGAGCAAACTCACTAAGAAGTACTTAGCGGAGTACAAGTCCGACGAAGAAGATTAAGTTCTATGTTTTTTAAATTTGTAATTTTTAATTATGTCTTATTTTTTATTTTTAATTGTACTTTTATTAATGTTATTTGTGTTTTTATTTAATGATAATTTCTATTTTAATCAACTTGTTAAAAAATAAAAAAACGGTTGGAAAAAAGTATAAAAAAATAAATACATTAATAATAGTTATAATAATAATAATAATAATAATAATAATAATAATATTAATAATGTGATAAAATAAAAATTATTGGAAGTGGGGTCAATGTGGTTGGTGTAATGGCTGTTAGTGAATGTGGTTGAGAATGTGGTTGAAAGAAGGTACTGAGGTGGCGCTGATGTGGCACCAATGTGATTGTATGACAGATGTCATGGTTGAGAGTAGTCTTAAAGTTTATATATATTGGAATTGAAATCACAATAAAAAGTACCGCACACAATATAAAGAAAGATATGTTAAAACCTAATTATAAGTGACTTAGTGGAAATCATATAAAATTAAGAGAAACACTTTTTTGAGAGAATGGAAAAAAAAAATTTCTTTTTTTCTTCTTTTAACGGCAAGCTTGCATCAGTGTATCATTTATTTCAATGATACTCATCATTTGCACACACACGCGTTCGGGAGGAAACCCGAATCGCATTACAGGAACCCGATCCTTTAACCATCCCGAAGGGTAGGCAGACCGGGTTTGAATTCTGAATGGAAACATTAAGATCACATGAAAATATGAACATTTAAAAAAGAGACTTTGTGATAAATGTTATTAGTTTGACCAGAAAACGCTCGAACAAATAACATTCATCGATAAATGTTATTCCTTTCATCATGATTCATGTTATTCTTCGAGCGTTTTGTATTAGGGTTTAGAAATTAGGGTTTAGGGTTTAGATTGAGTTTTTAACACAAACGATTTAGAGTTTAGGGTTTAGAGTTTAGGATTTAGTGTTTTGGGTTTAGTCCTAAACCTAAAACACTAAACTCTAAACTCTAAATTGAGATAAATTTTGAAAAAGAAATACACAAAAGATGAAGAAAAACTCTTGTAAGACCCGAATATTTTATTGTACATATGTGTGTATAAGTTATTCAAGTTGTGGGGTTTTGGTTGTATATATTTAAAAGCAAGAAAGAAGCTGAACTGGAGTTGTCGCGCGCCGCGCGGCCTGGTGGCGCGTCGCGCCATCTGTCTGCGACAGATTCTCCTCTTCTTTTAAAATAGATATTTTGAGGGCATTTTGGTCAAAACACATTGGAGCCCGAATTTAATGCCTGGGATCAGTTTTGGAGCTTCATTCACTCCATTCCCAACAACCTTATCTTCTTCCAATTTAGTTTCTAGAGAGAGAGATTCTTAGTGAGGGAAAGCTTGAATCAAGGAAGAAGGAGGCGATTTCGAATCAAAGTGCGGGTATTAAAGTTGTTCATCTTTACTCTAGCTACGTTTTGATCATAGTGGTATGCTCTAATCTTGATTTCCTTGTTTAATTTGTGAAAGGGTTAGAGTTAGGGTTAATGATGAACTTAAAACCCATTTGTGGGTGAATGGGGTGTTTTTGGATGAATTTGGGTCATGAAGACTCAAAGATGACTAACTAGGGTTTTCAAGTGTTAGATTGATGATTATGAACTTAATTGGTTAGTTAAAGTACTAGAACACTTTAATGATATGTAAATGGGTGTTATTGGGTATGGATGACCCAAATGGGTGTGTTGACTTTGAAATGGGTCAAATGAGTCTTTAATGACCTAAGCGGCCTAGCAAGTATGAAAACGAGTTAGCCTTGTGACCTAAGTGTGTTTTAAACCCATCTTAACGAATGATTAGGGTTTTGGTGTGTGTTGACCCAATTTAGGATTAAGGGTGCAAATGGGTTGAAATTGCACCTTGGGTCAAAATGGCTTAGAATGGTGAAAGGGTTTGGTTGACCGACTTGAGTTTGCGTTTGATGATGTGTATAATATGTTAGGTACATTACTTTGAGGTCTTGCAAGCTCGGGTATCTTTTCACAAGATTTTGAGGTGAGTGGAATAATTATATGCGTATGTATATAATGTATCTATTTGTTGTAGCTTGAAATGTGTAGTGTCGAGGTGCTAAGACACCATGTTTCACGTGAAGAGTGTAGCATCGAGGTGTTAAGATGCCACTCGGGTGTAGCATCGAGGTGTTAAGATGCCACCTAGGAGTGTAGTGTCAAGGTGTTAAGACACCACTTCGTAAATTAATGAGTGATGCATTGAGGTGTTAAGATGCCACTCGGGGTGATGTGCCGAGGTGTTAAGGTGCCACCCTAAGGGTTAGTGGTGCGAGGTGTTAAGTGCCCTAACGGATGTTGTGAACACCGATGGCGTTTTCCCGAGCGCCGTTCCCTTGTACTATTGGTTAAACATGGTTATTTGCATGGTAAGCATATTATATTATTCGAGTTATATTTATATGCAGTTGTTATGCTAGCTTGTGGTATTGGAGGTTTATAGCTTGTTATTGCGACGATAAGCTAATTGTGTTTGTTAGCATGTTTGCGGGTTGTGTAAGTGTATGCAAGTAGGTATAGTTATATATGTATTCGTATAATTATTGCATTCACTAAGCTTTGCTTACCCTCTCATTGTTTACTATTTTTATAGGTTCGGTTGTGGACAAGGGTAAGGGCATTATCATGGAATAGAGATTCCTGCTTTGTTGATTAGGGGACGCTTTTTGGAAGTTTAGTTCTTGGAGTTTGACCGAGACTTGGGTAGTTTAATCCCAAACGCCATGCTCGTAGTGTAGTTTGGTACTTAAACTTTTTGGTGGTCGAAACTTATATTTTGTATTAAACTCGTAAAACGGCCGAAGTGGGCCCCGCTTTGTAAAACTTATTTTACGTTTGAATTGTGTTAGTTTTACATATTTGAAAGTGTGGTTAAAAGCGTGTCGTCTAAAAATGTCGGGAACTGGTCGATCTTTTTCGCATTTTGAGACTTTCCGGACAGACCCGAATGGCGTGCCGCGCGGCCATCCTGGCGCCCCGCGCCAGTTCACTGTGCAGCAATTTTTTTTTTATTTTGTATTTTTCACGTGGTTTGCTCGCGGGTTGGTTTGGGTTCTAACAAGTGGTATCAGAGCATGGTCTAAGGGATTTAGGCGACTTGAGATAGGTGCCTAGACTTAGACTTTATTGTGTATGCACTTTTTGCGGGACTTGTAGGAGACGGGTCGGACCGGGGATTTGGTTAGTGCTTAGGTCTATGTGAACTAACCTTGCACTAATCGTTTTGTGTTGTTTTAGCAATCATCAAGCGAGATAGACGTTGTACTAGCAAGTTAATGCGACGTGCTCGCGTAACAATGATTAGCTACCATTGTTACGGGTTCAAGACGTGTCAAACAAGCAATGTACGACGAGTATCAACCAAGATGGGGCGGTGTGGTATATGTATATCGTTCCTTTTCGTTTGGTTATTTAATCTATATGCATTCTTTAGAATGAAGACGGAAGATGGAACCGGAACGGACGCGCCTATTCATGAGGGGAAGGATGAGTTAACATTAAGGATTGAGGCGGAGTTCAAACGCTATATCTTGATTTTCGCCAACAAGGTTTAGCAAGTTCTCCAAGAGTCGTTCGAGGGAATAGTGACCGAGATGGTCCGAGACCAAGTGCCTAAGGCCGTGAAAGAAGAGTTAGAAAAGAGGGTTCCTAACCCTCCAGGTGACGGTGACGAAGGAGCAACTATGGGGAGTGAATCTCATGCTCCAAAATTTGCTGATCACTCTTTGGGTAAGAGAAAGTTTGAATCAAGAGGTGCTCCTAGTAAAAGGGCGAGAAGTACGCCCGGAGGTGTTGAAAAAGTGAAGAAGAGGAGTAAGACAGGTTATGGGCCTACGTGCTTTAAGTGTGGAGGACGAGGTCATTTTGCACGGGATTGTACGAGTGTACCTTTAAGCACGATCAAGTGCTTTATTTGCCAAAAGAAGGGACACCGTAAGTCGGAGTGTTCTGAATTGTTTGTAGATCGGGTTAGGAGGTTAGAGCGTGACTATCTGATGAATAGTGGAGCGCAAGGGTCCAACGATGATGTTTCAGGTATTTTCGTCTTTGGTACAAATATGCTTTATTATTGTTTATTTGTGCCGATGGATTCGTGTATGTATTAGGGACTTAAACTTTGCTTCGAGATCTATTTAGACTCAAGTGAACTCGGTGAAGATTCGGTTTGTTGATGGTTTTGATGATAGTGCACCGGGGTAGCGCTAAGTCGTTGACTCGTGAAAATACGCCCTGGGGACGAATGCATGGAGGTAATACGTAGTATTGATATGGGTGACATTCCTAATGGAAACACCCTATGATGACGTTGTATTGACGGCGAGGGCGTAAGACTTGGTGCAACCAAGCATTTCTTAGTGATGGGGTAAATGATTCTACTAAGCCATAAGAACGGACTTTGGTGTTAGGTTGTGAGCGCGTGTTCGCTTTTGTAGTGAAGTGGGTGAGCCATGAGGTTCGTAGGGTGGGTGAAACCCTTGAGAGCATGTGTGTATCGTCGGCCAGATGATTTTGTAGTGGTAACGGTTAGAAAGAATTTGATAGTTGGAAAAGTCTACCTTGCGGGTAGCGGTATTTTTGTTCTAAAAGGATACGTGTTATGTTGACATTGTGTCATCGCTTTAGTGGCACAAACGGGTGACGGTAGACGTTAGTTTTTATTATTATCGAATTGAGCTCTTGAGAATTCGGGAAGAGGGATCGACGCCGAGTATGGTCGTGTACGACGGTAAATGGCGAAAACGTTTGACTTGTGATAGGTGATGAGTGATATCCGGAAGGATTAGCTCTTCGTTAACCACCTTTGGTTGTGATTGATGGTAAGCGGTTCCCGAAAAGAACCGTTACTTGTATATTTATGATTTTAATTGCCCGTAGGAATTGTGCACATAGCCGTTTTGTGCACATGGTTGTGAGTAATAGCCGGTTTTTACTCACACTTTGGTATTAATAATGCGATAGCCGTGTTTCGCTCACATAATGTTGGTAGTGTTGCAATAGCCGTTTTTGCACACTACGGATATATCACGATAGTCGTTTTTGTACACCTTGAGTTTTGTATTGAATAACCTTCTTATTGTTAGTATGGAAAACTGCTGGTTGTATACGCCGGAGGTTAGGTCATGAGGACCATGTTGTGCGACTAGTGATACAATAGCCGTGTTACATGTGGTAGATGCGTATTAGCCGTGTATGCGTACTAAGAGGAGTGTTAGGTGGTAAGTGTCATCCGTAAGGATTCGTTTTTACTTGGTCTTCATCTTTTGGGTTTTTGACATTAGGTTGAGACTTGGTTGTTTTTAGCTTTGTACTTGGTAAGGGTACGCTAAGGGATTGATATCTTGGTACGACATCGGTTAAGTTTTTTCCGATATAAGGGATTGAGCAAATTTTGTGCTCGGAATTGTGGACTTTAATAAATTGCGGGTGAAAATTTGGTTATTAATGTTGACTCTTGGAGAAGGATTGCCTAGAGAAGTTGGAAGAATACGTGACGTTTTCGCGTATTCTAAGTGATCGTTGTGTGCCTTGCACGTTTCAGAATGCGTGCAAGTGTGTATTTAGTTATTGGAATAATCTTCGAATTGATGATTAAATGGCAGTTCGATTTCGATGGCGGTTTTGTGATTGTGTGGCGAGTGTTGTACGCTCTTGACGGCCACTCTTTTCTTTTATGATTTTGGGGGTGTATGCGGTATGCCGTTCGAGAGGCACTTCCGTTAACCACGTTCGTGTACGAGTAGAGTCATGGTGGTTAACTATCCTTATGTATGTAGGTAACCAGGTCAGTGGTTAGGACGAAGTCGGAAAGGTGTAAGCCTTGGTGTTTCAAGCGCCTCCTTATTGTTGAGTTGAAAGATAAATAGTCTAGCTAGGCGGCCTAGGTGGATAGTGACTAGCGGGCGTCGTTAGGAAGTCATGGGCGTTGAGCCGTAGAGTTCGATAGATTTGGTGACCGTAGAGATGGCCATGCTTAAAGTTGCACCTTGGAAAGGCGTTGTTCGATTTGGTAAACGAGGGAAATTAAATCCAAGGTATATTGGACCATTCAAGATTATTGATCGTGTCGGACCAGTAGCTTACCGACTTGAGTTACCTCAACAACTCGCGGCAGTACATAACACTTTCCACGTCTCGAATTTGAAGAAATGTTTTGCTAAAGAAGATCTCACTATTCCATTAGATGAAATCCAAATCAACGAAAAACTTCAATTCATCGAAGAACCCGTCGAAATAATGGATCGTGAGGTTAAAAGACTTAAGCAAAACAAGATACCAATTGTTAAGGTTCGATGGAATGCTCGTAGAGGACCCGAGTTCACCTGGGAGTGTGAAGACCAGATGAAGAAGAAATACCCGCATCTATTTCCAGAAGATTCGTCAACACCTTCAACAGCTTAAAATTTCGGGACGAAATTTATTTAACGGGTAGGTACTGTAGTGACCCGAACTTTTCCATGTTTATATATATTAATTGAGATTGATATTTACATGATTAAATGTTTCCAACATGTTAAGCAATCAAACTTGTTAAGACTTGATTAATTGAAATATGTTTCATATAGATAATTGACCACCCAAGTTGACCGGTGATTCACGAACGTTAAAACTTGTAAAAACTATAAAATGACATATATATGGTTATATATATAGTTAACATGTTTTTATTATAAGTATGTATCTCATTAGGTATTTTAACAATGAGTTATATACATAAAAATGAGACTATTAATTTAAGAAACTCGAAAACGAAATATATAACGATTATCGTTATAACAACGTCTTACTAGGTACATATGAATCATATTAAGATATTGATACACTTGGTTAATTATGTTAAATGATAAGTAAATATATTATTAAGTGTATTAACAATGAAATACATATGTAAAAATAAGACTACTAACTTAATGATTTCGAAACGAGACATATATGTAACGATTATCGTTGTAACGACATTTAACTGTATATACATCATACTAAGATATATTATATATCATAATATCATGATAATATAATAATTTAAAATCTCATTTGATATTATAAACATTGGGTTAACAACATTTAACAAGATCGTTAACCTAAAGGTTTCAAAACAACACTTACATGTAACGACTAACGATGACTTAACGACTCAGTTAAAATGTATATACATGTAGTGTTTTAATATGTATTTATACACTTTTGAAAGACTTCAATACACTTATCAAAATACTTCTACTTAACAAAAATGCTTACAATTACATCCTCGTTCATTTTCATCAACAATTCTACTCGTATGCACCCGTATTCGTACTCGTACAATACACAGCTTTTAGATGTATGTACTATTGGTATATACACTCCAATGATCAGCTCTTAGCAGCCCATGTGAGTCACCTAACACATGTGGGAACCATCATTTGGCAACTAGCATGAAATATCTCATAAAATTACAAAAATATGAGTAATCATTCATGACTTATTTACATGAAAACAAAATTACATATCCTTTATATCTAATCCATACACCAACGACCAAAAACACCTAAAAACACTTTCATTCTTCAATTTTCTTCATCTAATTGATCTCTCTCAAGTTCTATCTTCAAGTTCTAAGTGTTCTTCATATATTTTACAAGTTCTAGTTACATAAAATCAAGAATACTTTCAAGTTTGCTAGCTCACTTCCAATCTTGTAAGGTGATCATCCAACCTCAAGAAATCTTTGTTTCTTACAGTAGGTTATCATTCTAATACAAGGTAATAATCATATTCAAACTTTAATTCAATTTCTATAACTATAACAATCTTATTTCGAGTGGAAATCTTACTTGAAATTGTTTTCGTGTCATGATTCTGCTTCAAGAACTTTCAAGCCATCCAAGGATCCTTTGAAGCTAGATCTATTTTTATCATTTCCAGTAGGTTTATCCAAGGAACTTGAGGTAGTAATGATTTTCATAACATCATTCGATTCATACACATAAAGCTATCTTATTCGAAGGTTTAAACTTGTAATCACTAGAACATAGTTTAGTTAATTCTAAACTTGTTCGCAAATAAAAGTTAATCCTTCTAACTTGACTTTTAAAATCAACTAAACACATGTTCTATATCTATATGATATGCTAACTTAATGATTTAAAATCTGGAAACACGTAAAACACCGTAAAACCGGATTTACGCCGTCGTAGTAACACCGCGGGCTGTTTTGGGTTAGTTAATTAAAAACTATGATAAACTTTGATTTAAAAGTTGTTATTCTGAGAAAATGATTTTTATTATGAACATGAAACTATATCCAAAAATTATGGTTAAACTCAAAGTGGAAGTATGTTTTCTAAAATGGTCATCTAGACGTCGTTCTTTCGACTGAAATGACTACCTTTACAAAAACGACTTGTAACTTATTTTTCCGACTATAAACCTATACTTTTCTGTTTAGATTCATAAAATAGAGTTCAATATGAAACCATAGCAATTTGATTCACTCAAAACGGATTTAAAATGAAGAAGTTATGGGTAAAACAAGATTGGATAATTTTTCTCATTTTAGCTACGTGAAAATTGATAACAAATCTATTCCAACCATAACTTAATCAACTTGTATTGTATATTATGTAATCTTGAGATACCATAGACACGTATACAATGTTTCGACCTATCATGTCGACACATCTATATATATTTCGGAACAACCATAGACACTCTATATGTGAATGTTGGAGTTAGCTATACAGGGTTGAGGTTGATTCCAAAATATATATAGTTTGAGTTGTGATCAATACTGAGATACGTATACACTGGGTCGTGGATTGATTCAAGATAATATTTATCGATTTATTTCTGTACATCTAACTGTGGACAACTAGTTGTATGTTACTAACGAGGACAGCTGACTTAATAAACTTAAAACATCAAAATATATTAAAAGTGTTGTAAATATATTTTGAACATACTTTGATATATATGTATATATTGTTATAGGTTCGTGAATCAATCAGTGGCCAAGTCTTACTTCCCGACGAAGTAAAAATCTGTGAAAGTGAGTTATAGTCCCACTTTTAAAATCTAATATTTTTGGGATGAGAATACATGCAGGTTTTATAAATGATTTAAAAAATAGACACAAGTACGTGAAACTACATTCTATGGTTGAATTATCGAAATCGAATATGCCCCTTTTTATTAAGTCTGGTAATCTAAGAATTAGGGAACAGACACCCTAATTGACGCGAATCCTAAAGATAGATCTATTGGGCCTAACAAACCCCATCCAAAGTACCGGATGCTTTAGTACTTCGAAATTTATATCATATCCGAAGGGTGTCCCGGAATGATGGGGATATTCTTATATATGCATCTTGTTAATGCCGGTTACCAGGTGTTCACCATATGAATGATTTTTATCTCTATGTATGGGATGTGTATTGAAATATGAAATCTTGTGGTCTATTGTTACGATTTGATATATATAGGTTAAACCTATAACTCACCAACATTTTTGTTGACGTTTAAAGCATGTTTATTCTCAGGTGAATATTAAGAGCTTCCGCTGTTGCATACTAAAATAAGGACAAGATTTGGAGTCCATGTTTGTATGATATTGTGTAAAAACTGCATTCAAGAAACTGATTTCGATGTAACATATTTGTATTGTAAACCATTATGTAATGGTCATGTGTAAACAGGATATTTTAGATTATCATTATTTGATAATCTACGTAAAGCTTTTTAAACCTTTATTTATGAAATAAAGGTTATGGTTTGTTTTAAAAATGAATGCAGTCTTTGAAAAACGTCTCATATAGAGGTCAAAACCTCGCAACGAAATCAATTAATATGGAACGTTTTTAATCAATAAGAACGGGACATTTCAGTTGGTATCAGAGCGTTGGTCTTAGAGAACCAGAAAATTTGCATTAGTGTGTCTTATCGAGTTTGTTAGGATGCATTAGTGAGTCTGGACTTCGACCGTGTTTTCTTTAAAAATGATTGCTTGACATTTTTGTTGGAAACTATATATTTTTAACATATGAATATTATGTGATATATTAATGAAGTCCCATTGACTCACCTAATAATAATGAAGAGTCAAATGTAAATTGGAATGATTCGTGGACTGATTCACAAGTTCCCGAAGAGGAACCGGAAGAAGAGTCGGAACCAGAAGAAGAATCAGAACCGGAAGAAGAATCGGAACCGGATGAAGAAATAGAACCGGAGGGGGAAATAATAAAACGGTTGAGTAAAAGAAAATCCTCAACCAATCGACCGAGGTTAATTATGGTCAATGGTGTTTCCGCTAAGGAAGCAAAATATTGGGAGGATTACCAATTCTCCGATGAATCGGATTCTGACGAGAATTCCGATGATGTTATAGAAATTACCCCAACTGAATTTAAAAAGGCAAAAGAAAATAATAAGGGAAAGGGCATAAAAATAGAGAAATCTAATTCCAACCCCGATGAACTTTATATGTATAGTCAACCCCCGAACTCCTTAAGTTGTAACAATGACCCGGGAACCTCTAAACCACCAGGTTTTTCTAAACCAATGTGGAAAATTACGGCTCGTATTAGGGGAACATCATATATCCCTAGAAACCTGGCAAAACGAACCAAAACCGAAGAAGAAGAAACAAGCGAGTCGGAATAAGATATTTGTATTCATGTGGTGTAATATATGTAATATAGTGTGCTTATGCTTTATGATATATGTAAAAATTGCTTGTATTAATAAGTATTTTTATGAATCTAACTCTTGTCTATTTTACAGTATAAAAACACAAAATGGATAGACAACCCAATATTTTAAGAGACCTACCCGGAGACATGATTGATGAAATCTTGTCTAGAGTAGGTCAGAATTATTCGGCACAACTATTTAAGGCGAGATCAGTTTGTAAGACATTCGAAGAACGTTCCAAGAATGCCTTGGTTTATAAAAGGCTTTCGTTCGAAAGATGGGGGATATCACATTGGGAAATCCATAAGTTACGACGTGTTTACTTTGACGCATATATTGCGGGGAACCCAAATGCTATTTTACGCAATGGGTTAAGAAATTATTTTGACTCAATATATCCGAATATTGGACTTCGTGATTTAGAAAAAGCGGCTAACATGCAACATAAAGAAGCATGTTATGCTTACGGATTAGTAATGTTCGCTTCTCACCAAAGTGAGAACAAGAACATCGGCCTACAACTATTAAACAAAACGTTCCCACAAGTGACGGAGTCGGTAATTGGGGTAAGAAATGAGGTTTTTAGATTGTTACGGGACTGTTGGACATTACGTAACCCTCGTCCCTTTGACGACGTTACAACACGCTGTCTTATCAACGGCCATAACGGTTATGTTCCACAAGACCAAGGATGGGAAGTAGTCCTAGTACAACCAGAATGCATGACTTGTTTCTGGACGTATGAATTACGTGTCTTTATTGCCTTTGCTGAACGACTTGTGTACTAGCTAGAATTATCTTCACAACTATCTTGTATCAAAGTTATTGTGTGCTATATTTCATGCTTTATGTAAAATAAGCGGTATTGTAAGTTTGTAAAATATTGTATAAAAGTTTGAACGCGAAATATTATTAAAATCAGTTTTTCATATAGAATTGTAGTAGTTGAATTGTATATTAGCTACTAAGTATGAACTTAACGGGTAGGTACTACCCGAATTTAAACTTATAAAACGCTAATATGAAGAAAAAGCTTTTATAAATGAGTTCATATTATGCTACGAAATACTATTAACTACTCTTAATATTCTGTATGATTAACTTGCTCCATTTGACTATTTTGAAGGAAATGGCATCGACTACTCGACACACCGTGAATATGAATGAAGAGGAATTCCGTACTTTTCTAGCTTCAAACATAGCCGCAGTACAGGCTGCGCTACATACCAACAATAACCTTGGATCTAGCAGTACAGGAAATCGTGTAGGATGCACCTACAAAGAATTCACTGCCTGCAAACCTTTGGAATTTGATGGAACCGAAGGACCGATCGGATTGAAACGGTGGACCGAGAAGGTCGAATCGGTGTTTGCCATAAGTAAGTGTACTGAAGAGGACAAAGTGAAGTACGCTACGCATACCTTCACAGGTTCTGCGTTAACATGGTGGAATACCTATCTAGAGCAAGTGGGACAAGACGATGCGTACGCACTACTGTGGTCAGCATTCAAGCACTTGATGAACGAGAAGTACCGTCCCAGAACCGAGGTCAATAAGCTCAAGACAGAACTTAGAGGGTTACGAACCCAAGGATTTGATATTACCACGTACGAAAGACGATTCACAGAATTGTGCCTATTGTGTCCGGGAGCATTCGAAGATGAGGAAGAGAAGATCGACGCGTTTGTGAAAGGATTACCGGAAAGAATCCAAGAAGATATAAGTTCACACGAGCCCTCCTCCATACAACAGGCATGTAGAATGGCTCACAAACTAGTGAACCAGATTGAAGAAAGAATTAAAGAACAGACTGCTGAAGAGGCCAATGTGAAGCAAGTCAAAAGAAAGTGGGAGGAAAACGGTGATAAGAATCACCAATACAACAACAACAGCAATTACAACAATAATCGCAACAATTATCCCAACAATCGCAACATCAATCGCAACTACAACAAACGGCGCAACAACAACAACAACAACAACAATCAGAAGCAGCTATGCCAAAGGTGTGAAAAATATCACTCGGGGTTCTGCACCAAATTTTGCAACAAGTGTAAAAGAAATGGTCATAGCGCGGCGAAGTGTGAAGTCTACGGACCAGGGGTTAATAGAACGAAAGGAACAAATGGTGTCGGAACGAGTAATGGCGGAGCAAGTAGTGTCGGAGCAAGTTATGCCAATGTAGTTTGTTATAAATGTGGAAAACCGGGCCACATTATTAGAAATTGCCCGAACCAGGAGAACACGAATGGACAAGGCCGCGGAAGAGTTTTCAATATTAATGCGGCAGAGGCACAGGAAGACCCGGAGCTTGTTACGGGTACGTTTCTTATTGACAATAAATCTGCTTACGTTTTATTTGATTCGGGTGCGGATAGAAGCTATATGAGTAGAGATTTTTGTGCTAAATTAAGTTGTCCATTGACGCCTTTGGATAGTAAATTTTTACTCGAATTAGCAAATGGTAAATTAATTTCAGCAGATAATGTATGTCGGAATCGAGAAATTAAACTGGTTAGCGAAACATTTAAGATTGATTTGATACCAGTAGAGTTAGGGAGTTTTGATGTGATAATCGGTATGGACTGGTTGAAAGAAGTGAAAGCAGAGATCGTTTGTTACAAAAATGCAATTCGCATTATACGAGAAAAAGGAAAACCCTTAATGGTGTACGGAGAAAAGGGCAACACGAAGCTACATCTTATTAGTAATTTGAAGGCACAAAAACTAATAAGAAAAGGTTGCTATGCTGTTCTAGCACACGTCGAGAAAGTACAAACTGAAGAAAAGAGCATCAATGATGTTCCCATTGCAAAAGAATTTCCCGATGTATTTCCGAAAGAATTACCGGGATTACCCCCACATCGATCCGTTGAATTTCAAATAGATCTTGTACCAGGAGCTGCACCAATAGCTCGTGCTCCTTACAGACTCGCACCCAGCGAGATGAAAGAACTGCAAAGCCAATTACAAGAACTTTTAGAGCGTGGTTTCATTCGACCAAGCACATCACCGTGGGGAGCTCCTGTTTTGTTTGTCAAGAAGAAAGATGGTACATTCAGGTTGTGTATCGACTACCGAGAGTTGAACAAACTTACCATCAAGAACCGCTACCCACTACCGAGAATCGACGACTTATTTGATCAACTACAAGGCTCGTCTGTTTATTCAAAGATTGACTTACGTTCCGGGTATCATCAAATGCGGGTGAAAGAAGATGATATTCCAAAGACTGCTTTCAGAACACGTTACGGTCATTACGAGTTTATGGTCATGCCGTTTGGTTTAACTAATGCACCAGCTGTGTTCATGGACCTTATGAACCGAGTGTGTGGACCATACCTTGACAAGTTTGTCATTGTTTTCATTGATGACATACTTATTTACTCAAAGAATGACCAAGAACACGGTGAACATTTGAGAAAGGTGTTAGAAGTATTGAGGAAGGAAGAATTGTACGCTAAGTTTTCAAAGTGTGCATTTTGGTTGGAAGAAGTTCAATTCCTCGGTCACATAGTGAACAAAGAAGGTATTAAGGTGGATCCGGCAAAGATAGAAACTGTTGAAAAGTGGGAAACCCCGAAAACTCCGAAACACATACGCCAGTTTTTAGGACTAGCTGGTTACTACAGAAGGTTCATCCAAGACTTTTCCAGAATAGCAAAACCCTTGACTGCATTAACGCATAAAGGGAAGAAATTTGAATGGAATAATGAACAAGAGAAAGCGTTTCAGTTATTGAAGAAAAAGTTAACTACGGCTCCTATATTGTCATTGCCTGAAGGGAATGATGATTTTGTGATTTATTGTGACGCATCAAAGCAAGGTCTCGGTTGTGTATTAATGCAATGAACGAAGGTGATTGCTTATGCGTCTAGACAATTGAAGATTCACGAACAAAATTATACGACGCATGATTTGGAATTAGGCGCGGTTGTTTTTGCATTAAAGACTTGGAGGCACTACTTATATGGGGTCAAAAGTATTATATATACCGACCACAAAAGTCTTCAACACATATTTAATCAGAAACAACTGAATATGAGGCAGCGTAGGTGGATTGAATTATTGAATGATTACGACTTTGAGATTCGTTACCACCCGGGGAAGGCAAATGTGGTAGCCGATGACTTGAGCAGGAAGGACAGAGAACCCATTCGAGTAAAATCTATGAATATAATGATTCATAATAACCTTACTACTCAAATAAAGGAGGCGCAACAAGGACTTTTAAAAGAGAGAAATTTAAAGGATGAAATACCTAAAGGATCGGAGAAGCATCTTAATATTCGGGAAGACGAAACCCGGTATAGGGCTGAAAGGATTTGGGTACCAAAATTTGGAGATATGAGAGAAATGGTACTTAGAGAAGCTCATAAAACCAGATACTCAATACATCCTGGAACGGGGAAGATGTACAAGGATCTCAAGAAACATTTTTGGTGGCCGGTATGAAAGCCGATGTTGCTAAATACGTAGGAGAATGTTTGACGTGTTCTAAGGTCAAAGCTGAGCATCAGAAACCATCAGGTCTACTTCAACAACCCAAAATCCCGGAATGGAAATGGGAAAACATTACCATGGATTTCATCACTAAATTGCCAAGGACTGCAAGTGGTTTTGATACTATTTGGGTAATAGTTGATCGTCTCACCAAATCAGCACACTTCTTGCCAATAAGAGAAGATGACAAGATGGAGAAGTTAGCACGACTGTATTTGAAGGAAGTCATCTCCAGACATGGAATACCAATCTCTATTATCTCTGATAGGGATGGCAGATTTATTTCAAGATTCTGGCAGACATTACAGCAAGCAATAGGAACTCGTCTAGACATGAGTACTGCCTATCATCCACAAACTGATGGGCAGAGCAAAAGGACGATACAAATGCTTGAAGACATGCTACGAGCATGTGTTATTGATTTCGGAAACAGTTGGGATCGACATCTACCGTTAGCAGAATTTTCCTACAACAACAGCTACCATTCAAGCATTGAGATGGCGCCGTTTGAAGCACTTTATGGTAGAAAGTGCAGGTCTCCGATTTGTTGGAGTGAAGTGGGGGATAGACAGATTACGGGTCCGGAGATTATACAAGAAACTACCGAGAAGATCATCCAAATTCAACAACGGTTGAAAACCGCCCAAAGTCGACAAAAGAGCTACGCTGACATTAAAAGAAAAGATATAGAATTTGAAATTGGAGAGATGGCCATGCTTAAAGTTGCACCTTGGAAAGGCGTTGTTCGATTTGGTAAACGAGGGAAATTAAATCCAAGGTATATTGGACCATTCAAGATTATTGATCGTGTCGGACCAGTAGCTTACCGACTTGAGTTACCTCAACAACTCGCGGCAGTACATAACACTTTCCACGTCTCGAATTTGAAGAAATGTTTTGCTAAAGAAGATCTCACTATTCCATTAGATGAAATCCAAATCAACGAAAAACTTCAATTCATCGAAGAACCCGTCGAAATAATGGATCGTGAGGTTAAAAGACTTAAGCAAAACAAGATACCAATTGTTAAGGTTCGATGGAATGCTCGTAGAGGACCCGAGTTCACCTGGGAGCGTGAAGACCAGATGAAGAAGAAATACCCGCATCTATTTCCAGAAGATTCGTCAACACCTTCAACAGCTTAAAATTTCGGGACGAAATTTATTTAACGGGTAGGTACTGTAGTGACCCGAACTTTTCCATGTTTATATATATTAATTGAGATTGATATTTACATGATTAAATGTTTCCAACATGTTAAGCAATCAAACTTTTTAAGACTTGATTAATTGAAATATGTTTCATATAGATAATTGACCACCCAAGTTGACCGGTGATTCACGAACGTTAAAACTTGTAAAAACTATAAAATGACATATATATGGTTATATATATAGTTAACATGTTTTTATTATAAGTATGTATCTCATTAGGTATTTTAACAATGAGTTATATACATAAAAATGAGACTATTAATTTAAGAAACTCGAAAACGAAATATATAACGATTATCGTTATAACAACGTCTTACTAGGTACATATGAATCATATTAAGATATTGATACACTTGGTTAATTATGTTAAATGATAAGTAAATATATTATTAAGTGTATTAACAATGAAATACATATGTAAAAATAAGACTACTAACTTAATGATTTCGAAACGAGACATATATGTAACGATTATCGTTGTAACGACATTTAACTGTATATACATCATACTAAGATATATTATATATCATAATATCATGATAATATAATAATTTAAAATCTCATTTGATATTATAAACATTGGGTTAACAACATTTAACAAGATCGTTAACCTAAAGGTTTCAAAACAACACTTACATGTAACGACTAACGATGACTTAACGACTCAGTTAAAATGTATATACATGTAGTGTTTTAATATGTATTTATACACTTTTGAAAGACTTCAATACACTTATCAAAATACTTCTACTTAACAAAAATGCTTACAATTACATCCTCGTTCATTTTCATCAACAATTCTACTCGTATGCACCCGTATTCGTACTCGTACAATACACAGCTTTTAGATGTATGTACTATTGGTATATACACTCCAATGATCAGCTCTTAGCAGCCCATGTGAGTCACCTAACACATGTGGGAACCATCATTTGGCAACTAGCATGAAATATCTCATAAAATTACAAAAATATGAGTAATCATTCATGACTTATTTACATGAAAACAAAATTACATATCCTTTATATCTAATCCATACACCAACGACCAAAAACACCTAAAAACACTTTAATTCTTCAATTTTCTTCATCTAATTGATCTCTCTCAAGTTCTATCTTCAAGTTCTAAGTGTTCTTCATATATTTTACAAGTTCTAGTTACATAAAATCAAGAATACTTTCAAGTTTGCTAGCTCACTTCCAATCTTGTAAGGTGATCATCCAACCTCAAGAAATCTTTGTTTCTTACAGTAGGTTATCATTCTAATACAAGGTAATAATCATATTCAAACTTTAATTCAATTTCTATAACTATAACAATCTTATTTCGAGTGGAAATCTTACTTGAAATTGTTTTCGTGTCATGATTTTGCTTCAAGAACTTTCAAGCCATCCAAGGATCCTTTGAAGCTAGATCTATTTTTATCATTTCCAGTAGGTTTATCCAAGGAACTTGAGGTAGTAATGATTTTCATAACATCATTCGATTCATACACATAAAGCTATCTTATTCGAAGGTTTAAACTTGTAATCACTAGAACATAGTTTAGTTAATTCTAAACTTGTTCGCAAATAAAAGTTAATCCTTCTAACTTGACTTTTAAAATCAACTAAACACATGTTCTATATCTATATGATATGCTAACTTAATGATTTAAAATCTGGAAACACGTAAAACACCGTAAAACCGGATTTACGCCGTCGTAGTAACACCGCGGGCTGTTTTGGGTTAGTTAATTAAAAACTATGATAAACTCTGATTTAAAAGTTGTTATTCTGAGAAAATGATTTTTATTATGAACATGAAACTATATCCAAAAATTATGGTTAAACTCAAAGTGGAAGTATGTTTTCTAAAATGGTCATCTAGACGTCGTTCTTTCGACTGAAATGACTACCTTTACAAAAACGACTTGTAACTTATTTTTCCGACTATAAACCTATACTTTTCTGTTTAGATTCATAAAATAGAGTTCAATATGAAACCATAGCAATTTGATTCACTCAAAACGGATTTAAAATGAAGAAGTTATGGGTAAAACAAGATTGGATAATTTTTCTCATTTTAGCTACGTGAAAATTGATAACAAATCTATTCCAACCATAACTTAATCAACTTGTATTGTATATTATGTAATCTTGAGATACCATAGACACGTATACAATGTTTCGACCTATCATGTCGACACATCTATATATATTTCGGAACAACCATAGACACTCTATATGTGAATGTTGGAGTTAGCTATACAGGGTTGAGGTTGATTCCAAAATATATATAGTTTGAGTTGTGATCAATACTGAGATACGTATACACTGGGTCGTGGATTGATTCAAGATAATATTTATCGATTTATTTCTGTACATCTAACTGTGGACAACTAGTTGTAGGTTACTAACGAGGACAGCTGACTTAATAAACTTAAAACATCAAAATATATTAAAAGTGTTGTAAATATATTTTGAACATACTTTGATATATATGTATATATTGTTATAGGTTCGTGAATCAACCAGTGGCCAAGTCTTACTTCCCGACGAAGTAAAAATCTGTGAAAGTGAGTTATAGTCCCACTTTTAAAATCTAATATTTTTGGGATGAGAATACATGCAGGTTTTATAAATGATTTACAAAATAGACACAAGTACGTGAAACTACATTCTATGGTTGAATTATCGAAATCGAATATGCCCCTTTTTATTAAGTCTGGTAATCTAAGAATTAGGGAACAGACACCCTAATTGACGCGAATCCTAAAGATAGATCTATTGGGCCTAACAAACCCCATCCAAAGTACCGGATGCTTTAGTACTTCGAAATTTATATCATATCCGAAGGGTGTCCCGGAATGATGGGGATATTCTTATATATGCATCTTGTTAATGTCGGTTACCAGGTGTTCACCATATGAATGATTTTTATCTCTATGTATGGGATGTGTATTGAAATATGAAATCTTGTGGTCTATTGTTACGATTTGATATATATAGGTTAAACCTATAACTCACCAACATTTTTGTTGACGTTTAAAGCATGTTTATTCTCAGGTGAATATTAAGAGCTTCCGCTGTTGCATACTAAAATAAGGACAAGATTTGGAGTCCATGTTTGTATGATATTGTGTAAAAACTGCATTCAAGAAACTGATTTCGATGTAACATATTTGTATTGTAAACCATTATGTAATGGTCGTGTGTAAACAGGATATTTTAGATTATCATTATTTGATAATCTACGTAAAGCTTTTTAAACCTTTATTTATGAAATAAAGGTTATGGTTTGTTTTAAAAATGAATGCAGTCTTTGAAAAACGTCTCATATAGAGGTCAAAACCTCGCAACGAAATTAATTAATATGGAACATTTTTAATCAATAAGAACGGGACATTTCAGCATCGAGGTGTTAAGATGCCACCTAGGAGTGTAGTGTCGAGGTGTTAAGACACCACTCCGTAAATTAATGAGTGATGCATCGAGGTGTTAAGATGCCACTCGGGGTGATGTGCCGAGGTGTTAAGGTGCCACCCTAGGGGTTAGTGGTGCGAGGTGTTAAGTGCCCTAACGGATGTTGTGAACACCGATGGCGTTTTCGCGAGCGCCGTTCCCTTGTACTATTAGTTAACCATGGTTATTTGCATGGTAAGCATATTATATTATTCGAGTTATATTTATATGCGGTTGTTATGCTAGCTTGTGGTATTGGAGGTTTATAGCTTGTTATTGCGACGATAAGCTAATTGTGTTTGTTAGCATGTTTGCGGTTTGTGTAAGTGTATGCAAGTAGGTATAATTATATATGTATTCGTATAATTATTGCATTCACTAAGCTTTGCTTACCCTCTCGTTGTTTACTATTTTTATAGGTTCGGTTGTGGACAAGGGTAAGGGCATTATCATGGAATAGAGATTCCCGCTTTGTTGATTAGGGGACGCTTTTTGGAAGTTTAGTTCTTGGAGTTTGACCGAGACTTGGGTAGTTTAATCCCAAACGCCATGCTCGTAGTGTAGTTTGGTACTTAAACTTTTTGGCGGTCGAAACTCATATTTTGTATTAAACTCGTAAAACGGCCGAAGTGGGCCCCGCTTTGTAAAACTTATTTTACGTTTGAATTGTGTTAGTTTTACATATTTGAACGTGTGGTTAAAAGCGTGTCATCTAAAAATGTCGGGAACTGGTCGATCTTTTTCGCATTTTGAGACTTTCCGGACAGACCCGAATGGCGCGCCGCGCGGCCATCCTGGCGCGCCGCGCCAGTTCACTGTGCAGATTTTTTTATTTTATTTTGTATTTTTCACGTGGTTTGCTCGCGGGTTGGTTTGGGTTGTTACAACTCTCGAAGAATAACATGCATCACGATGAATGTTATCAGAAATACATTTATCGACGAATGTTATTTCTTCGAGTGTTTTCTAGTCAAAATAATAACATTTATCACAAAATGTATTTTTTAAATGTTCATATTTTCAACTACTCTTAATGTTTGTGAAAAAAAAATTGAAAAAAAAATTACTTCCATTTTCTAAAAAAAGTAGTACTTTTTTCTTGTTCTTGATAATGATCCACGAAAAATACTAAAAACATAACTCCATTTTTATATGGTGGGTTCCCCGTAATTGTGGTGAATGAGTGTGAAAAGGTGGAGAATTATAGGGGACAAACTATGAGATTCTAATATTGCAACGGGTGATGTATGTGACCCAGTATTAATTCATTCATTACCTTATGATAACTTAAATAAATAAAATGATCCAATTATAAGTGACCCATTATTCGTATTCGTATCTTATAATTTTATGATGATAATGATAATGATAATGACGATGATAATAATTAATGATAAAAAATAATTATATATAATATAATATAATATAATATAATATAATATAATATAATATAATATAATATAATATAATTAACATATAATGTAATAATATAATATAATTATGATTAATAACTAATACGGAGTACTCCGTAATACAATAAAAAAAGGATCATAAATTCAAAGATAAGATGCTTTTCCGCTGATATTAAGGCTTTTTTTAGCTTTGTTTTTTTATATTTAATTAATAGAGTATGTAATACACAAAATAATAATTATTTGAATTTTGTTAATGTGTATCTTTATAACGTACGTCAAAATACATTTAGTGCACATTAATCTTTATAAATATCATAATTTGTAATTAGAAAAATACTTCGTGATGTGAAGTTTTCCCACTTTTTTTTTCTTCCAAATCTAAAGTTTGAGATTTCTAAATGCTAAAAGACCAACATGTGTCTGGATTCTCCGATCAGTGATATCTATGGTCCCGTTTTTCTTTATGCTTGAATTTCCACTCTACTAATTATCTTCGGCTGCTTGAATTTTCTATATGCTTCATTTCACAAACACCAGAATTACAGCCATCGAGTTCGTGAGTGGTGATTCACTTGGTACTTTATTGCTTCGATGGAAGTTATACATGGTCTTCGACAACTTGTGTTTCTTGGTCGTAGGTTTTGGGTTTTCTTATCCGGCAGTCTTGTCGGCATCTTCTTCGGAAGTTGATCGACGGTTCTTTCCCATCTTATTATCCATTCCTAGAGTCTTCAACTCTTATCGCTCCACTATTGCATCTTCCACGTGGTTTCTCTGCTTATCTCTTTCCGGTCATTTTCCATTCCATGACCATCACTCCACGTCCGTCATCAAGAGTTTTGTCTCCCTATTTTGTTATCTGCTTTATTATTATTATTGTTATGAGTAGCTAAACACCCATAGGGTGTTGGCTTGGGTAAAAGGGATAAAAACTATAATCGGATTTGACACTGTTGAGTAAGGCCGGTGACCTAGAACCTTAAAATCCGTAAATCTTTTTCAAACACTGTCTATGGTAATTAGATTTGACTTATGTCTGTTAATGCTCCAAGCCGACGGCCTGTCTTGGCTAGCCAGCGGCGGAACTAAAATAACATTATGTTCAAAGTCTGGTAATAATGTGGTCAAGCCAGCGGCCTGTCTTGGCTATTCGGCGGCCTCATCCAATACATTAGGACGACGACTGGATGACAATAGCCGGCGGCCTGGTTAAACCGAAGACTTTATTACTCTATTTTTGAATGCTTTATGTTGATCACTTTTATGGGCTTAATTGAATTGACGAACTGTTCTAGGTTGAGTCATTCGTTGCATCTGTAGTAAATTATATTGTGTTAGTACGCCAATGACCGGTATAAGGCACTGCATGTCAATTTGTACACCGAAAGACCCGAAATTGTGATATCAGTATTGTAAGTAACTAGATGGGGGTGTATAGTTACATATTTGATTTTTTAAAAATTTCTTTACGTTTTCTTGAACTTGAACTTGATATAGTGTGATTTGAAATGTTTGTTCTCAAACAATACGTATAAAATATATGTATGTGTATATGTAATCAAAGAGATAAGTGAAGAGAGAATAAACACAACGATATATAGTGGTTCGGGAAGATGTTAACTAATCTTCCTTAATCCACTCACCAATTCTACGAATTGAGATTTTTCTTCACTATGATACTCCAAACTCAGTGGAGTGTCCGGATACAACCCTAGTACTCCGATAAGCCGCAACTTGTGAACCCTTACGTCCCTTTGAAGACTTTACCACCACCTAAAGCTCTTACCACAAGATCCTAATGCACTATTCTAGTGAAAATACAACTACCTTCTAGATCCCTTTAAGAAGATAGTTTACAAGTAAACTTACAACTTAAGCTTACAAATACTCTTGCTAGAATCACTCTAAAAGATTACAATGAATTATAAGAATGATATCGGTAAGTATAAGAAAATATGAGTGCAAGAGGTGAGTCTTCAAATGCTCCAAGGCTTGACTTTTATAGGAAAGAGAAATCTGCCTGAAAGCTGTACGGATCACTGCACGGTCGACCGTGGTTCGACCGTGTACCTCTGACATCTGATTCTTATAGCCGTTTTTGTCCTTTGAAAATCGTCATTTTCCTTCGTTGAATAGCTGCAACTAAAAGCTAATTATCTCTGAAATTATCCCCATTACCCCTTTTGTTTTGGCCATAAGTGTAGAAGTTGATATGTCCATAAAAGAAGAAAGTCTTCAATCTTTGACCATTTGTCATTGATTACTTAATAGTGTAATTGCAGAATTTTGTCTCTTGACAAAGCATTATCTTCCAAAACTTCATCAACCTTTCTTATTACTTGTCACTTTGCTAATGGAAGCATTTTGTCCTTTGGAATCTTGTTGCATCTCAAATGAACTAGTTTGAATCTAGTTGGAACTTACTTGAAGATTATTAAATCAACAACTTACTAGGTCATAATAATACATGAATAAAAATGATACATAAAAGTTATAGGAGAGCAACTCTTTTGTTGGGACTTTTAATGACCATCATTAGTATGTATTTGAATGACATATTATAACAAGTAAAAAGTAAAATACTTTTGTATTAAATCTTATTTGAGCTTAAAATTTCATTAAGATGTCATTAGGTGTGATTAGTAGAAATTAACATCTTTTGGTTCAAAACTCTTTTGAATTCAAAGAAGGCAACTATTATAAGTATGTTTAAAAAGGTTTTTGTAAATATAGATGCCTCAAAGTAGTTTATCTCAAAGTGGATGAATTTGGTTACAGAGAGATTTGCGGGCGATCCACGGTCCGCCGTGAGGTTGACCGCAGATAATAGTTTTGAAAATGAATTGCAGCCGTTGGTACAGGGCATCCACTGTTAGACTCACAATCGATTGTGGTGCAGTCATATAGCAATTTTACCAAGTTAATTATTTATGTATTGGTCTTTTTCTAAAGATAGTGTAGGCTTATGAACTCATGTCGTCTTACATATGATCAAACACTTATTTCTTTTGTGTCATCATCAAAACAAAGTGATTAACTTTTGAATATTATAATTGGATTCTTAACCAACATTCTCCCCCTTTTTGATTATGACAAACATATGAGTAAGTGTTTAGTTATGTAAGCCGACATAAGTGTTAACATCACTTACCATACACTTTCTCCCCTTTTTGTTGAAGCAAAAAGGTTAGCTCCCCCTGGAACTAAGCGCGCCCTAGAGTAATGCTCCCCCTTAAATTGTACAAGCTTATCAATTGTTCATGCGTATCAATAGTATGGCTCCCCCTTGAACCAATATCACAAGTAAAAGAGCAACAAACATAATAAGCATAACAAGTACATGACAATAATTAATACACAACAAGTTTTATTTTTTAGGACAAGTTTTGTATCTACCCGCCCTTAAACCCAATCTTAACCAACATTAATAGTTTAATGATAAATGCCATTGGTGCTAAATGCATCAGAGATAGTTGAGCCTTCATTTTCGGAGAAGATAACGACGACCGTATATGCTACCAAATAGGTGATAGGAATTGTGGACACGGGTTGAGGAATTTGAGATGGGGTAATGACACCAACAAATTGGAAAAGTTGATTGAGATGGTTTGAGTATGGAAGAGGGCGACTTCCCAGTTCTCGAAGGTAACTGAGTAAGAAGAGACCATATGATAACAACTTCGGTTCTTGACACGTGAGTGGCGGTAGGTTCCCTAAAGTAGACGTTGTTGCGAATGACATTTAATAGGAGTTGAAGATCATGGCGTATTTCATCATCTTGAATACGAAGTCATTGGTTGAGATTTTGTGGTACTCCAGGAATGGTAATGAGATCTAAGATAGGTTATAACAGAAATGTAGGGTTAAGAGATCTTAGATTGGTAGAAGGAGTATAGAAAGAACGCCCATTGGATGGAATATCCATAACGATTGTGAATTGTTCAAGAGACCAAGTGTAGGGTGTATTGAAGAGTCGAAATGCAACTTGGTCGGGATGTGAAAGGTCAAGATGAGCATAAAATTCTCTAATCAACGTTGTATAAATGACTTGATCAAACTCAAGGAATGAGAAGCAATTGTTTTGAGTGAAGAGTTGAGTTAGTTCGGGAAATTCGGTATGATGAACAACACGCTCTTCATGAAGTGCCATAGTTTCCATGTGTTGCCTATTGTTTGTAACTCGTTGATTTCGAGTGTTGGTCATTTTCTAGGAAAACAACATTTTTAGCAAAACATTCAAGTTTATTACATGTTTTTGAAAAACTATATGCTAATCATGTGTGGATTAGTTCTTGTCTAGACTCATTTTAAAGATTTTAAAAGTAAGTTGTGTCATTTCTTTTGAAAATTTAGACAAGTTTCATCATTTTGCTTTATGTTTACCAAGTATAGATAAACGTCATGAGATTGATAAGTATCATAATGGCTTGTTCAAACATATGTGTGTGCATGAGTGTTTTTTTTTTTAAAGATTTTAAAACATATATGAGATTTATGCAAGAAAATACTTTCATGGCACATTTGATAAGTAATTTTTCCATGACAATTTTTACTCACATAAATGGAAGAATTCATGCTAGAAACAAGTGTTCCTATTAGTTTGGAAAAACTCTTACATAATTAAACAAATTAAAAGGAAATTTTGGAAGCTTACCTTGAAGAAAATTGAAAGAGTTTTGGACCACTTTGAAGTGTACTTTGAAAATAGGACAAAAGAAAATCTAGAGATCCAGTGGTTGGGGTTTAAAGAAGAGATGTGGTTGGTGGAAAAGTTGTTTGGATATTAAAGAGGGTACATAAAAGAAAAAAGAATTTGTCAGACACCAGGCAGTCGCCTACACGATCGACCGTAGTTTGACCGTGCGTGAACTGCAGAAAATTTTACGGAGTATTTTCCATCATTCCCAACCCATTCCTAAGCAGATTAAAGGTTTTCTTTTTAAGGGGCTTAGTGAATATGTCAGCTATGTTATCAGCAGATTCTACTTTATCTATCACAATATTACCATTTTGGACGTGGTCACGAAGGAAGTGGTGCCTAATGTCTATGTGTTTAGTCCTAGAGTGTAATATTTGATTTTTAGATATGTATATAGCACTTTTGTTATCACAACATATGGGTATTTCGGATGAGATGATACTGTAATCAAGGAAGGTTTGCTTCATCCATAACACTTATGCGCATGCTCTTTCCATTGCTACATATTCGGCTTCGGTGGTAGACAATGCAACGGACGTTTGCTTCTTTGAGAACCATGATGTTAAACAAAGACCCACAAACGCACATACTCCACTTGTGCTCTTTCTATCAATCATTGACCCTCCGTGGTTGGAATCTGCAAAGCACATAATATCAATCCCGGAGAACTTTGGATACCGTAACCCAAGATGCATTATCCTGTAAGACCCGAATATTTATTGTACAAAAGTGTAATTAAGCTACATAGAGTGCATGAAGCATTGTGTAATTAAATGAAGGTCAGAATCTGCCCAGACATGGGTGCGCGCCGCGCACCATAAGGTGTGCGCGCCGCGCACATGCCCAGTGACAGAATTCTGCCTTTTTCTATTTTAAGTTTAATGAAGGGCTTTTTGGTCTTTTCACTTGAGGCCGGATCTCAGGCCTTATTAGCTGGTTTGGATCCATTTTTGGATCATTTTCACATCCATTCATCACTCTCAAGTATCTTAGAGAGAGAGGGAGAATTCTAGTGAGAGAATTGGGGTTTTGGAGAGGAAGGAGCTTGAATTGATCAAAGTCTCGGGTTTTAAAGTTGTTCAGCTTGTTCCTAGCTTCGTTTTGGTTATTGTGGTAAGTTCTAACTCCGAATTTCATTGTTTGATTTTGATATTCAAGTTAGGGTTTGAACTTAAATTGTTGATAAGCCCATTTAAACTCATGAAGTGAGTTTAGTGTTGCTTGTAATCGGGTTTATTGTTATCGTTGGTGGATTTTGGGTTGGTAAACAAATTGGTTATGATTAGGACTTGTAATTGGGTTTAATCACTAGGTTTAGTGATTATGGAAGTATTGGAACCCTTTTTGTGTGTTTGAAAGACTAATTTTAGAATTGAGTCAAAATTAGGGTTTTTGGGTGATTTTGAGATTGATAAGTGATTAACACTTAAGATTGGGTTCATTGGCTTATTAGGACCATATTCACATGTGATTAGTGATTAGTGGTTAGTTTGGACACGTTTGGTGTTTGTAAGTGCAATTGGTCGAATTTGCGCTAAGTGTCGAATTGAGTTGGTTTGTAAATCCACTCTAAGTGTGTTATTGTATTTATGATGAATTGATTAGGTATTTTCCATTGACGTGTTGCGGATTACTTGGAAGCATTCATTAAGGCGACAAGGTGAGTATTAATATCCTATGTGCATATGTATGTGTAGGATGGGTGCGGGTCGGGTGAAGTGGTTCTCGGTTATAGAGCTCACTTCACATATAGGTGGATTTTTATGGACTTGTTATAGGTCCAATTGGCAAGGTTTTGCATTTTAGTTGACCACAGTTGGCGAGTTGCACACTTGTGTGTACGATATCACATGGATTGTGATTTGGAGTTATAACCCCGACGACGTGGGTTATGGTGTGGGAAATGAATATCGGTTTGCTCGTATGCATAATATTTTGGGTAGTGAATCTCGGGTAGTGCGGATTCATGATGACTCGGGTTGTTCGGTCATCTTGTTGATGAGGTAGTGAATCTCGGGTTGTGCGAATTCACTAAGGCTCGGGTAGTTCGGCCAACCTCGGTTGTTGAATTGGTGAAGAAGTGAATATCGGGTTGTGCGAATTCACTAAGGCTCGGGTTGTTCGGCCAATCTTCGTTGTGGTATTTGGTTTTCAGTATTGGGTTAAGGGGTTAACCTTAGGCGTTTATATATAAATTGTTATATATATTGATGTATTGTTGTGATGTAGCTAACCCTCCGGGTGTAGCTATTTGGCGTTGTTAACATCGTCGTTGGTGAACTTATGTTTATTGATGTATTTTAGCTTGTTGCTTAGTGATCGTACGGTATGCTTAGATTAGCTTGCCTTTATGCTTGGATGCTCCGGTATGCGGTATTTGATTATTTGTGTGACGTGTCCATTTTATGCATATATATGTATGTAGTATATTTTCACTCACTAAGCGTTAGCTTACCCTCTCGTTGTTTACATTTTTATAGATTGCATGGATGCGGTGGCTCGGGTAAGTGGGAACTAGTGGACTCGCATAGTTGCTTTAGAAGGCTTGCTTTTGGATTCGATTAGGATTGGGTAGCGTATCCCCAATCGCCATGCTCGGCTTTATTTTGTATTAAAAGTTATGTGGTCGAAGTTTGTACTTTGTACTTAAGGGGTATTTTGGGCATATGTGAGCCCGGTGTCGTAAAATCCTTTTTATTAATGGAACGTGTTAGTTTTAACTATATTAATGTATTGTGAAGAGCATTTGGTCTAAATGTGTTGGGAAGTCGAAGATCTTTTCGCGTAAAACGGAAAAAGTGGACAGAAACTGCCAGGCACCAGTGCGCGCCGCGCACCTGGTGTGGTGCGCTCGACGCACCCTTCTGCCCAGTTTTATTTTTTTTATTTCCGCGATTTTGGTTGTTTAACGAGTTGGGATGTTACAAGTGGTATCAGAGCATGGTCTAAGAGATTTAGGTGACTTGAGATAGGTGCCTAGACTTAGACTTTTGTGTGTACTTAAATTGTTGCGGGACTTGTAGGATTACGGGTCGGAATGGGTTATAGATAGTGCCTTGTTATTAGGTTGACTAACGTTTGTATTAATATGTGGTTATTATTAATATGCGATTGCGTTGTATTTAATTTATGCTTGCGTTTGCATTTATCATCGAGCGAGGCGGTCGTTGTACTAACGAGCCGATACGGCGTGCATGCGTAATAAGGACTTAAAAACCTTATTACGGGTGCAAATCGTGTCTAGCAAGTGATGTACGACGAGTGTTTAGCAAGATGGGGCGGTATTGTGTGTGTGCTTTATACGTTCGTGATCTAATCGCTTTGCATTCCTTAAAATGGCAACGGGAAACAGGATCGAGACGAACGATTTGAAGTTTAATGCTAGCGTTGTGGCCGCCGTTGCGGAGCAAATGGGTGCGTTGGAAGAAAGAATGGATAGGAGGTATTACGAATTTCGGGGTAGTAGTGAAATGGAGCGGTGTCTTAAGAGTTTCATGAGGACTAAACCTCCGATGTACGATGGGAAACCGGATCCCTTTGTAAGCACCACTTGGATCTCGGATGTCAAAGGGTGTTTTCGCACGATTGAATGTCCTCCCGAGAAGAGGACAAGGCTCGCTACTAGCTTGTTGCGGGGTAGAGCAAAGGATTGGTTGGATGGTAAGATTGATCTTGTCGGTGGTGAACTGTTTATGGAGTTATCATGGGACGAGTTTAAGAGGGAATTCTTCGAGGAGTTCCGGACTTCAGCCGATTTGTCGGAAATGCGAAATGAGTTGCGAAATTTGCAACAAGGGTTGATGGACTTGAATACTCTAAAGACGACCTTTATGTCGAAGGCTCATTTTTGCCCGGAGTATATTGAGAATGATCGGATGTTGATGGAAGATTTCTATCGGACGTTGAATGATGATTTGCAGGGCAAAATTAGCATTGGCCAAGTGAACTCGTTTGCGGAGTTATTTAACATGGCTAGGGGTTTCGAATCACATTCGCGATCGAAAGCTAGGGAGCTTTCAAGTAAAAGAAGGGTTGATTCGTATGGTGCTCCAAGTAAGAAAACTAAGGGCGCATGTGCGAGTATGGGTAATGTGGAGAAAGGTTCGACGAGTTCTCGTGCGCCTAGATGTTTCAATTGTGGTGTTAGGGGCCACAAGTTGTGGGAATGCACAATGCCGAAGAGTGATGACAGAATGTGCTACTATTGTCATAAAGAGGGACATCGCAAGCCGGATTGTCCCGAGTTGGCGGCGGCGAATTCCGCAAGGAGACGTTGAGGTACGTTTCATTTTAATAAATATGCCCTTTGAATATTTATTTATGTGTCGATGCGTTCGGGTTTGTGGGTTGCATAGTGTTTTGCATGTTATTGTTATGGGTGACGTTCCTAATGGAAGTACCCTCTGGTGACGTTTTGATTAATGGGCAAAGGGCGTAAGACTTGGTGTAACCAAGCATTCCTTAGTATTGAGAAATGTTCTACCAAGCCTTGGGAATGGGCTTTGGTGTTCGGATGTTAGAGCGTGTTCGCTCTCGTGTTGATATTGATGAACCGTGAGGTTCGTCGGGTGGTTGGAACCTTTGAGATCGAGTGTTTTGTATCTCGATGTATGTTGGTAATGGAGTCTACATGACGCGACATTAGGTGCCCCTCATACCTACTAGCGTAGTGTTTGACTCCGATGGTGTTGCGGTTACATTGTGCTTAGGGTACCGGAGAGAAACCCTTAGGTACATGAGTGACTGGGTGAAATTTGACAACCTATAGCAATTGGATGATTGCGAGTGTATAGTTGTGTAATTTGTGGTACACTTTTCGTTCAAAGTGTTTAAGGATTGGTTAAAATCCTCCGTGTGCTTAAGATTGGAGCAAGAAGTAGTGATGGGTCGTGTGAACCCAATTGTTGGTAAAGTCTACCTTTGGTAGCACTGTACGGTAGTACGAGCTGTGGTTATGGAACGTAGTTTCAAGTGGGGAGTTACACTCCCGCACGAGGAAGTTTTAGTGTGAGACTTCGGATAATGCTATTGGTAGATCCGGAAGTTTGCGTTGGGACCTAGTTTTGGTCGATTTGTGGTAGAGTACAATTTCGGTTAAATTGTACTTATGATTTTGGGATATAAATTATCACCGAGGTGATAATGTGGTAATCTCGTTGAGAGATAATGGGCGTGTTTGGCGAGCAAGGTGAAATCCCTCGGCTAAGGGATGTGCGTGGTGGATTCTCTTGTAGAGAATTATTGTTTTGTGCCTATGTTCGATATAGGTGGTTCTCGCTCGATTGTGTGGATGGTTAGTGGTATCCGTTAGGGTTCACTATAGTGTAGCAGAGCGCAATGTTGCACTACTCGTTGTTTGAGGTCAAAAGTGCGTATGAGATTGGTGAAGCATGACCTTCGGGGTCCGCTGGCTTCATCATGGTATTGTTGATTGGTGGAGCATGACCTTCGGGGTCCGCTGACTTCATCATGGTATTGTTGATTGGTGGAGCATGACCTTCGGGGTCCGCTGACTTCATCATGGTATTGTTGATTGGTGGAGCATGACCTTCGGGGTCTGCTGACTTCATTATAGGTTTAGTGTTATATCGGTATGGTATAACATTATCGGAATGGGAGTACCATTCACGTGTTGTGTTGTGGGACGTGAATATCGGGTTGTTCGTATTCACAATAATTCGAGTAGTACGATTGTCCCTGTTGGTTGGACTCATAGTTTGAGGTAGTGAATGTCGGGTAGTTCGGATTCACTAAGGCTCGGGTTGTACGGCCATCCTCGGTTATACTATGTGGCGGGGTAGTGAATATCGGTTTGCGCGTATTCACAATGACTCGGGTTGTGCGGTCATTTCGTTGTGGAAAATATGGATTGGGTTGGTGAATATCGGGTTGTGCGAATTCACTAAGGTTCGGGTTGTTTCGACCATCCTCCATATGTGTTTAGGCTCGGGTTGTTTCGGCCATGTTGTGTGAACTATTGGTTGTTTATACACCAAAGGTGGGGTCGCGAGGACCATGTCGTGTGATTAGTGATGCGATAGCCGTGTTTCGCTCACATGTTGTTACGGGTGTGACAATAGTCGATTTTGTACACCTTGGGATTTGCGTTGCCATAGTCGTTTGGGGCGCTATCAGTTTTAGTCGTTGTTATGATGTTACGGTAGTTGCATATTGGTCGTGTTGCACACTACAAGGGATGTTTCGTGATTGGTGTTATCCTTAAGGTTTCGTTTGGTTCGGTCTTCATCGTCTCGGGCTGTTGAGCTTAGTTTGAGACTTGGTTGCTTTTAGCATTGTACTCGGTAAGGGTACGCTAAGAGATTGAAATATCGATAAGAGATTTGTTGAGTTTTCCCGATGTGAGGGAAGGAGCAAGTTTTAGTGCTCGAATTGTGGATTTGATAAATCGAAGGTGATGATTTCGTTGTTAATGATGATTCATTGGGAAGAATTGTCTAGGAAATTCGGTTTGGGACTTATGTTGAGGACCGTGGAGTGTAGCTCCGTTTGGTTAAGTGACGAGGATCACGAGGACGTGATCGATTCTAAGTGGGGGAGAGTTGTAAGACCCGAATATTTATTGTACGAAAGTGTAATTATGCTGCATAGAGTGCAGGAAGCATTGTGTAATTAAATGAAGGTCAGAATCTGCCCAGACATGGGTGTGCGCCACGCACAATAAGGTGTGCGCGCCGCGCACATGCCCAGCGACAGAATTCTGCCTTTTTCTATTTTAAGTTTAATGAAGGGCTTTTTGGTCTTTTCATTTGAGGCCGGATCTCACGCCTTATCAGCTGGTTTGGATCCACTTTTGGATCATTTTCACATCCATTCATCACTCTCAAGTATCTTAGAGAGAGGGAGAATTCTAGTGAGAGAATTGGGGTTTTGGAGAGGAAGGAGCTTGAATTGATCAAAGTCTCGGGTTTTAAAGTTGTTCACCTCGTTCCTAGCTTCATTTTGGTTGTTGTGGTAAGTTCTAACTCCGAATTTCATTGTTTGATTTTGATATTCAAGTTAGGGTTTGAACTTAAATTGTTGATAAATCCATTTAAACTCATGAAGTGAGTTTAGTGTTGCTTGTAATCGGGTTTATTGTTATTGTTGGTGGATTTTGGGTTGGTGAACAAATTGGTTATGATTAGGACTTGTAATTGGGTTTAATCACTAGGTTTAGTGATTATGGAAGTATTGGAACCCTTTTTTGTGTGTTTGAAAGACTAATTTTGGAATTGAGTCAAAATTAGGGTTTTTGGGTGATTTTGAGATTGATAAGTGTTTAACACTTAAGATTGGGTTCATTGGCTTATTAGGACCATTTTCACATGTGATTAGTGATTAGTGGTTAGTTTGGATGCGTTTGGTGTTTGTAAGTGCAATTGGTCGAATTTGCACTAAGTGTCGAATTGAGTTGGTTTGTAAATCCACTCTAAGTGTGTTATTGTATTTGTGATGAATTGATTAGGTATTTTCCATTGACGTGTTGCGGATTACTTGGAAGCATTCATTAAGGCGACAAGGTGAGTGTTAATATCCTATGTGCATATGTATGTGTAGGATGGGTGCGGGTCGGGTGAAGTGGTTCTCGGTTATAGAGCTCACTTCACATATAGGTGGATTTTTATGGACTTGTAATAGGTCCAATTGGCACGGTTGTGCGTTTTAGTTGACCACAGTTGGCGAGTTGCACACTTGTGTGTACGATATCACATGGATTGTGATTTGGAGTTATAACCCCGACGGCGTGGGTTATGGTGTGGGAAATGAATATCGGTTTGCTCGTATGCATAATATTTTGGGTAGTGAATCTCGGGTAGTGCGGATTCATGATGACTCGGGTTGTTCGGTCATCTTGTTGATGAGGTAGTGAATCTCGGGTTGTGCGAATTCACTAAGGCTCGGGTAGCTCGGCCAACCTCGGTTGTTGAATTGGTGAAGAAGTAAATATCGGGTTGTTCGAATTCACTAAGGCTCGGGTTGTTCGGCCAATCTTCGTTGTGGAATTTGGTTTTCGGTATTGGGTTAAGGGGTTAACCTTGGGCGTTTATATATAAATTGTTATATATATTGATGTATTGTTGTGATGTAGCTAACCCTCTGGGTGTAGCTATTTGGCGTTGTTCACATCGTCGTTGGTGAACTTATGTTTGTTGATGTATTTTAGCTTGTTGCTTAGTGATCGTACGGTATGCTTAGATTAGCTTGCCTTTATGCTTGGATGCTCCGGTATGCGGTATTTGATTATTTGTGTGGCGTGTCCATTTTATGCATATATATGTATGGAGTATATTTTCACTCACTAAGCGTTAGCTTACCCTCTCGTTGTTTACATTTTTATAAATTGCATGGATGCGGTGGCTCGGGAAAGCGGGAACTAGTGGACTCGCATAGTTGCTTTAGAAGGCTTGCTTTTGGATTCGATTAGGATTGGGTAGTGTATCCCCAATCGCCATGCTCGGCTTTATTTTGTATTAAAAGTCATGTGGTCGAAGTTTGTACTTTGTACTTAAGGGGTATTTTGGGCATATGTGGGCCCGGTGTCGTAAAACCCTTTTTATTGATGGAACGTGTTAGTTTTAACTATATTAATGTATTGTGAAAAGCATTTGGTCTAAATGTGTCGGGAAGTCGAAGATCTTTTCGCGTAAAACGGAAAAAGTGGACAGAAACTGCCAGGCACCAGTGCGCGCCGCGCACCTGGTGTGGTGCGCTCGGCGCACCCTTCTGCCCAGTTTTATTTTTTTTTATTTCCGCGTTTTTGGTTGGTTAACAGGTTGGGATGTTACATATCCCCTTTAAGTATCTAAAGATCCTTTTAACCGCCTCAACGTGTGATGTGTTTGGATTTTCTTGAAATCTTGCGCATAAGCACACACTAAACATGATATCGGGCCGACTTGCCGTTAAATATAGAAGGAATCCGATCATTCCCCTATATTTAGTTCTATCGAATGGTTCTCCTTCTCCTTCTAAAGTAAGTTTCACATTAGTTGCCAAAGGAGTCGCCATTGGTTTTGAGTTCTCCATTCCAAACTTTTTTATCATTTCATGAATGTACTTTTATTGATTTATGAACGTTCCGTCTTCTAGTTGTTTGATTTGAAGTCCGAGAAAGAACTTGAGTTCACCATCATGCTCATTTCAAACTCATCATGCATTAACTTAGAAAACTCATTGCTATGAGATTCGTTAATAGAACCAAATACAATATCATCAACATATATTTGAACTATAATTAAATTTTTTTTAATGCCTTTTAATAAAGAGTGTATTATCAATTTTTCCCATTTCATAGCCATGATTGATTAAAAAGGTTCTACGTCTTTCATAACATGCTCTAGGAGCTTATTTAAGTCTATAAAGAGCCTTTTTAAGTTTAAAAACATGATATGGTTTTTCGAAATCTTCAAATCCCGGAGGTTGTGACACATATACTTCTTCATTTATGACACCATTTTGAAAAGCACTTTTGACGTCCATTTGATATAGTTTGAAATTATTGGCACATGCATATGCAAGAAGTATTCTTATGGACTCTAGCCTAGCAACGGGGTCAAATGTTTCATCATAATCAATTCCCTTTTGTTAGCTATATCCTTGTGCAACTAGCCTAGCTTTGTTTCTAACTACATTGCCATTTTCATCTAGTTTGTTTCTATAAACCCACTTTGTACCTATGATATTGCTCTCACTAGGTAAAGGAACCAAATCTCATACATCGTTCCTTTGGAATTGATTTAACTCTTCTTGCATTACTTCTACCCAACTTTCATCTAATATGGCTTCCTTAATATTTTTGGGTTCTATTTGGGAGATGAAAACATAGTTGGCAATTAGGTTGAACGCTTGAGACCTAGTGGTTCTAGTATTGATATCTCCTATGACTTGTTCTATAGGATGATCCTTAACATGTTTAAGATCGATCGAGGATGCTAAGTTATCCTTACTTGGTTTTAAATGAGATCCATCCTCATTTACTTCATTGAACTCAACTTGAGTAGGCATTATTTATATAGCATCTTGCTCTATCACGTCATCATCTTCTAAAGGTTTAGTCTTTGTCAAAACCCGTCCTAATCCATCTGGACAAAGTCATCAACATTTGGTCCCATTGCGAGGTACTGTCCTAAATATGCCATGAACGAATCCAAGTAATATCTCTAAAATGAGCAAATGCACAGCGGAAGATTTCTTTAATACCTGAGAATAAACATGCTTTCAAGTATCAACCAAAAGGTTGGTGAGTTCATAGGTTTATCGTAATCAATCATTTTCATAATTTTAATAGACCACAAGATTTTCATTTCCATTTTTCATAAACATCATACACCCGCAAGTGTATAAAAATCATTCATATGGTGAACGCTTGATAACCGAACTAACAAGATGCATATAGAATATCCCCAAAACAGAATCCTCTCGTCTGTATAATATAAACTCGAAGTACTAAAGCATACCATTTTCCAGTATGGGGGGAGTTAGTGCCCGTAGATCTACCTTTAGGATTCGCGTCAATTAGTGGCCATTATACAGGCTTCATACCATTTTCCAGCATGAGGGTAGTATAATAAACACTAATTCTTAGGTTACCAAGCTAAAAGGGGTGATATTCAATTTCGATAATCCAACCATAGAAGGTAATTTCGATTACTTGTGTCTATTTCGTAAAACATTTATAAAACAGCGCATGTATTCTTAGTCCCAAAAATATATATTGCAAAAGCATTTAAAAAAGGAGCAAATGAAACTCACGATACGATATTTTGTAGTAAAAATATGCATACGACGAAACTGAACAATGCAGGGTTGTCCTCGGATTAGGGATGGCAAAATGACCCGTACCCGATGGGGAAACCCGAAACCGGTTATAATTGGGCCGGGTCTGACCCGAGTCCATCAGGTCATGGGCAGGGTATGGGGATGGTTAAAAAAAATTTCCGGGTTTGGGTTCGGGTATGGTTTTGAATACAAACCCGTTTACCCGACCCGTATACTCGACCCGCATACCCGTATACCCAGCCCGAGGAATATTAATAATAATTTTTATGTAAAATTTTAGTATTAGTATTATATTGTCAATGTATGAAAGATTTCTCTTATTTGTTTTGAAAACGAGTATAATTTTATTCAATATAATCATATACAACAAGTTTTCGAGATGTGATATTCTATATACTTTGTGTATTTTAATTTTAGTATTTGTGTATTTTACAAACTTTTCAATAAACTTTTTGTATGTGATATATAATAGTAGTAATACTTTAAACATGAAATAGTTAAGTTATTTTTCGATATTTTGATTTGGTAACTTACTGAAAAATAAATGCAGAGTGACTAACCGGGTATACCCGTTTACCCGTGGGGAAACCCGAAACCCGATAGTATGTAAGTAAATGAGGACCCGACGGGTTTCGGGCCGGGTTTGGGGCGGGGTTTCTTAATCGGGTTCGGGATTACCTAAACCCGACCCAAACCCGACCCGATGCCATCCCTACCTCGGATTCACGAACCTATATCAATTGTATATCTATTAAAACATATAATCGTAATCGAGTAAGTTATATATATATATATATATATATATATATATATATATATATATATATATATATATATATATATATATATATATTATTAATAATATACTCGTTATATTATATGTTATTTAATATATTTAATTTATATATTTTATATAATTAATACTTATCATATTAAATTTTAATATAGTTTAATTAATACATTTTATTGATAACATATAGTAATAAGTATTATTAGTATAATTGTAATGTGTTTTTATATAAAGTTTTTATTTATAATAATAACAATAATAATAACAAAGTTAATAATAATACTAATAATAATAATGATATTCTGTTTTAATCTTATTTATAATTTTCATAATATTATTTATATTCATATTTATATTCTTTATTTTTATATTTATAACCTTAACAATATTTTTAAAACTTTTATTTTCATAATCATAATAATTTTAATAATAATGATATTGATAATACTAATAATAATAATAATAATAATAATAATAATAATAATAATAATAATAATAATAATAATAATAATAATAATAATAATAATAATAATAATGATAGTAAAAATGTTATTTTCAATGATATTACTAGTTTTAACAAAAATGGTAGATTTAAAAATAATGTTACTTTTAGTAATAATGGTAATAATAATAATAATACTATTACTGATAATAATAATAATAACTATAATAATTTTACTACTAATAATAATACTACTACTACTACTACTACTAATAATAATAATAATAATAATAATAATAACAATAATAATAATAATAATAATAATAATAATAATAATAATAATAATAATAATAATAATGATACTAAATATGATAATCACTTTAATAATAATAATGGTAATATTAATAATACTTATAATAATAATAATGATAATAATATTAATTGTATAATAATAATAATAATTACCTTAATCAATAATAACAATAATTAATAATTAATAATAATATTAAGACAATAATAATAACAATAATACTAATAATTATATAGTGATAATAACACTAATATTATTGATAATGATAATGATTTGTATTAATGATAGTAATAATATTAATTACTTAACAAATATAACAATAATTAATAATAATAATAATAATAATAATAATAATAATAATAATAATAATAATAATAATAATAATAATAATAATAATAATAATAATAATAATAATAATAATAATAATAGAGTACAACCTTTGAAGAACAAGCTTCCTAAAAAAAATGCCATAGACCAGGCTCGAACCCGAGACCTCTCGTTAACCCAAAAACACCCCTTAACCATTACTCCATCTTGTTTCTTTCTGATTTATTTCGGATTTTAAATCCTTTTAACTTGTTTTCGGTTTCCTCATCTTATCATTCAACTTCCTTCTTTCGTAAAAAAAATGAAACAAAGCAGTTGTAGCGAATTGGGCTTTGATCAGATGTAGTTTGGGCTTCAACAAAACAGGAAATCTCATGTAGCAGTCCAACCGAATAATAAATGGGATTTTGTCCCAAGTTGATGAACTAATTAAGCCCAATTTAATTTCGATTTAATACTACGTATATAATTCGTGAAAATAGCTGGATGATATAAGGTTTGATGGGGTTCGGTGTTAACTAGGAACAACAACATTCTATCATTCATAATTAGTATCACTTTATGAATCAATATCACTTTATTATCTTTAGCTCCATAACCCTTATACATGACATCTCATCATCATCGTATGTCATCAATATCGTTATCTTCAATTCATCAAGAATCACGATCATAATCATCACAGAATAGAGCAGCAGCATCAAACGAGCAACGAAGTAATTTAGTTACAGGTTCACGTACTGTAGCAGTGGGTTTTGTATGAGTGGGTTTTGGGTTTGTGGTGGTTCGAACAAAACAGAAGCATTCAATCGTAGCAACAGTTTAAGATCATGGTGGTCTGTTGGTTTGTCGATGAAACAGAAAACAGAAGAATACAGACGCAGCAACAGCAGGTTTGTTGCAGGTGGGTCACGAAGAAGAATACAAGAGAGAAGGAGGAGAGAGAAAGAGATGATTGCAGGTGGTGGTGTATAGTTGTTTAGGGTGATGAAGGTGGAGATGGAGGCGGTTTTGCAGCTGCACTGAATTAGTAACAGGTAGTAGTAGCACAAGCAGTTGTTGGGTTTTTGTGTTTCAAATCTTGAATTGAAACAGTGACCCTATGTAGCAGTTTTATGGATCGTAGATGATGGTGGTTTTTGGTTTCTATCTCAAAGAGGACTGGACAATAGCAAGTATTTCAATGATTTTGATAGTTGGTTGTTGGTTTTATTGGACAAAAAGAAAAACAGAAGTACCAACAATGGTAGCCGTGAATTACATAAAAGAAGAAGAAGAAAGAAAGAGAGAGAGGAAAGATGGAAGTGGCTTTTAGATGGGTGGTATATGAAGATCGTTCGAACAGTAAACAGAAGGCTAGCAGCTATAGCTGTAGTTACAACAACAACGTGGCAATAGCTTGAATAGCAGGAAAAAAGAAAACATAGCAGCAACAGTTATGGGTTGGTTGATGGTTTTCAGGCTGTAAACAGGGAGATGTAATAGCAGTTGCAATGACAGAAGTAGTTAACAATGGTTGCAGGTGGTGAGGGTGGAGGTGGAAGGAGAAGAAGATGGTTTACAGTTAAGTACGTGTGTATGTGAATATGAATCAAGTATGTATGTATATTATATAATAGATTAGGTTCAGCGGAGAGTGTAAACAAGACAACCACAGTAGTTTCAATATTGAATAATATCATTCTCAAATAGATTTTACTATAAAATGAAAAGAATGTAGTGTGGGTATCTGTTTGTGATTTCAATCACATAAAGCAGAGAAAAAAATATAATATATTAATCATTCTATTTAAAACGTGTAAACACAGTATCAATCAACTATCAATTACGAATAGTTAGCAGCCAAATCCTATTAAACTTTTAAATTACGGAGTATTATATTGTGCTCCTTTGTTAAATATTTACGGATAAATTTAATTCAGAAAAATCTCATATTTTAAAATTAAATCCATTTATTTATTCTGGTCATTAACTGATTGAAACCTGATCAAAAATGTTCATTAATTATTTGTTTTCTGTCCCAATTAATATGTACGGAGTACTAAAATTTAATATAAAAAGGTAAAAATATTTCTATCAAGCCTAAAATCTTCGTAATCTATTTACAGACTAACTTTTATTTTAAATCTTTATAAATTCGTATTAGATCTATATGAACACTAACGAAATGCCAACCGAGTATTACAATTATTAAATATATTTAATAAACTTTTATATCTATGTATAGATTCATTTTAATAATAAATTTTATTATATCTTATATTATTTTATTTTACAAATTAATTCTAATAACTAAATAATATAATATTTCAAATTATATATCGAATTAATATATATATATATATTTATATTTTTAAATATATATGTATCTATTTATAAATAGTTGTTCGTGAATCGATGATAACAGTCAAAGGGTAATTGCATACATGAAAATAGTTCAAAAATTTTGAGACTCAACCTAACAGACTTTGCTTATTGTGTCAAAAATATAATATCGTATCGAGAGTTTGATTTAAAATTAGTCAAAATTTTCCGGGTTGTCACAATCTTAGGTGGAGGAGGAGTTTCATTGAATGTGACATCTAGGGATTCTTCTATGACATTGGTGTATTTTTTAGAACTCTTTATGCCTTGCTTTCTAATGAATATCCTAAGAACATTCCCTCGTACACTTTGGGTTCAAACTTTATAAGATATTCCTTTTTGTTTAAGATGAAGCATTTGCACCCGAATACTCTAAAATGACTTACGGTTGGTTTTCTACCATTTAAGACTTCATAGGGCATTTTATCCATTGATGGCCTAATTAAGATTATATTTTGAATGTAAGTGGAGGTGGCAATGGCTTCACTCCAAAAATTTTGGGGTATGGATTGTTCATATACATTGTTCGACTCATTTCTTGAAGAGTTCGGTTTTTCCTTTCAACAACCCCATTAGATTGAGGTGTGCGAGGAGCCGAGAAATTATGAGAAATGCTATTTAAATCACAAAAGACTCCAAATTGAGCATCATTATCAAATTCTCAACCATGATCCGTTCTTATTGTTACTATAGTACAACCAAGTAAATTTTGTATTTTAGTAGCAAAAATTATAAATCTTTCACACGCTTCATTTTTATGCTTTAGAAATAGTGTCCATGTATATCTTGAAAAGTTATCTACTATTACTAAAGTACAAAAATTTCCTCCATAACTTTGTACGATCGATGGCCCAAATAAATCCATGTGTAAAAGTTCCAGACATCTTTTAGTAGAGATAAAGTTCTTAGGCTTATGACTTGCATGAACTTGTTTTCCTACTTTGCATGCATCACAAAAATGACTTTCATATTTCAATTTAGGCAAGTCTCTAACTATGTCTTTTGAAGAAATGTTATGAATTAATTTCATATTAGCATGCCCTAGTCTTCTATGCCACAAAGGAGTAGTATCATGTATAGAGGTTAGACAAAAATCTACATGTTTGAAGTCATATAGTTTACATGTATAAAGGCCTTTCTTCCTAATTCCATTTATGACACTTTTACCATCTTTTATTATGTGTGAAGAATTTTTAGTAAATGTCATGTTATAAACTTTATCACATATTCTTCCTACACTTAGCAAGTTAAAGCTTAGGTTTTTAATGTGTAACACATTGTCAAGTGTAATCTTTTGATTAGTAATGTTACATTTACCGACGATTTTTCCTTTTACATCGCCATCAAAGATTACATCACCTCCATTTTGCTCCGTATACTTTGTGAAGAACTCTTTGTTGCCCGTCATGTGTGCTGTACATCCACTATCAATTATTCAATCTTCATTTTGTACCACACCATTGGGACAAACCTCATTGTCGGTTTGTCCGACTTGTGATGCTTCGTCGTCGTCATTTGGATTATCAATGGCCATGAGACACGTTTCTTTTCCCTCTTCTTGTGTGTCGTTTTCTTCATCATCCCATGCACCTCTAAGAAAAGCCTTTTCATTCTTTCTCTTTGGACATTCCCTTATCAAGTGATTTGGATCACCGCACCCAAAGCATTTTCACACAAACTTCTTCTTGGAATCGAATGGTGTCTTCTTTGGTTCCATTGGAGGACGAACATGGTTTCCCGACCTTCGATAAAATTTCTTAAATGAGCGAACAATGAATGCAAGTTGTTCATCATCATTTTGAATATCGTCATCATCATCATCGACATCATATTCTTCGTGAACCTTAGCCTTTAGAGCAATTGACTTGTTCTTCTCTCTTTTGGCCTTTTCTACTTCACCATCTTTGGGCCTGTTTACCATTTTTTTCATTAAGTTCTATATGGATATAGATGGCATAATGGATATAGATGGCAGAATGGATATTTCAGTGAATGAGTAATTCCGTTTACTTTTTATGCTGAATAAAAAATCTGAATGATAAATTGACCTTTTTACCCTTAAATTATGTACATTATTATATTTCTATTATATAAATCATTTAATTATACTACGTAGAAATTATTTAATGGAATGCTTTACACTGTATTGTATTGTTTAATTTTGTTTATGTCAATTATGAATTCATTCTTCGTAATACAAGCTTTCTTTTATCAACTCAATCTCTTCTTTAAGTTAAGAATAACAACATTCAAAATTAAAGCCTACAATCGTCGATAACAACAATCAATAATCAAGCTGTAGCTTTTCAATCCAAATCCAACTATCACAAAGAACATTCAAGCAGCATGTTTATATCTATCTATATTTATATGTATACCAACATTTAAGAAGATTATTAATTATTAATATAATTTCCTCAATGAAACCATTGTCCATCGCCAGTAGCAACAAAGACACTATTTAATTGATTTCAATCATCGTTAACAACAACGAACTTTCCTAAATCTTTTGTTAAAATTACAAGCCCTAATTTATATATTCATAAAAATCTATCAGAAAAAATCAAATCAGTTGTGTAAAATGCTTACGGACGAGAAATAAAGCTTTATCGAGAACTTGTTCAGTGTCATCGATGATGCGTTTGGTAGGGTGTTCGTATAGATCATTTTTGACACGTGCAGGAGTATTGAAGTCGCCGGAAGTTATGAGGTTCATCAAAAAATCAAACTTCAATATTCCTATAATGTCGTGTATTATTGTCAAAATCATCTATGAGTTTTGATAGAGAAGAACTTAAAACCCAGAAGAAGTTATGAATGTAGAAGGTGAAAAGAAAATAAAAAGGGAAGAGAAGAAGTTAATGAATGTAGAAGTAGTAAAAGGGAAGGGTAATATTGAGAAAGTATAGGGAAAATAATTGCTGGATGGGGACAAGTGCCATTTCCCACATTAACAGATAATGCATCGGGTTAGGTATCTCATTAATTTAAGGCCTAAGTAAACAGGTCTATAATCTTACCGAATAAGCATTTTATACACCTCAGCCCATTAATACAATAGTAAACAGGCCCTTTGTCTAGTATGACCTCATGTACTTTGAGATTTCCAATAAGTTCATCTAGATTTAACTTTTTCACATTCTTTGATTCGTCAATGGCCGTCACTTTTGGTCTCCATCTTGATGGTAGAGCTCTCAAGAATTTTCAAACATATTTCTTATCCGTATAGATTGTACCTAGAGCTTTTAAACTTGAACAAATATTGTTAAATCTAGTATAAGCACTATCTATTTTCTCATAATCTTCAATGGCAAATTGTCCATATTTAGTTATAAGTAATTCTACTTTATTTTCTATTGCTTGCGAGTTTTCATGATGAGTAACCATGATAATATCCCAAATTTCTTTAGCACTACCCATCATAAAACCTCTCTCATATTCTTTCCTAGGCAAAGCATTAAAAATGGTCATTTTTGCTTCATAGTTTTTGCCTACATCTACTTTGTGTTCCTTAGACCACTCTTCCTCGGGTATAAAGATTTTAGTTTTTCTATCATCACCAAACTTAAATGGAACATAATCACCTTTAGTAATGATGTTCCAATAGTCTATGTCTTTGGAGCGGACATACGTTTCAAATTGATGCTTCTAATAACAAAATCCTTCACTTTCAGAAGTGGAGGCCTTTGCATGGAGCATCCTTCACTATAGTTCAAGTTCTCAAATTTTTGTTCCATGATCTTAAACTCTAATATTTGCAAAAATTAGTCATAATTTCAAACAAGTAATTTTTAGCAAAACGTTTAGAGCAACCGCTCTGATACTAATTGTAAGTAACTAGAGGGGGGGTGAATAGTTACTTAGTCGATTTTTTAAAAATTTCTTTACGTTTTCTGGAACTTGAACTTGATATAGTGTGAATTGAAATGTTTGTTCTTAAACAATACGTATAAATATATGTATGTATATATGTAATCAAAGAGATAAGTGAAGAGAGAACAAACACAACGATATATAGTGGTTCGGGAAGATGTTAACTAATCTTCCTTAATCCACTCCCCAATTCTACGAATTGAGATTTTTCTTCACTATGATACTCCAAACTCGGTGGAGTCTCCGAATACAAACCTAGTACTTCGATAAGCCGCAACTTGTGAACCCTTACGTCCCTTTGAATACTTTACAACCACCTAAAGCTCTTACCACAAGATCCTAATGCACTATCCTAGTGAAAACATAACTACCTTCTAGATCCCTTTAAGAAGATAGTTTACAAGTAAACTTACAACTTAAGCTTATAAGTACTCTTGCTAGAATCACTCTAAAAGATTACAATGAATTATAAGACTGATATCAGTAAGTATAAGAAAATATGAGTGCAAGAGGTGAGTCTTCAAATGCTCTAAGGCTTGGCTTTTATAGAAAAGAGAAATCTGCCTGGAAGCTGTACGGCTCACTGCACGGTCGACTGTGGTTTGACCGTGTACCTTTGACATCTGATTCTTATAGCCGTTTTGTCCTTTGAAAATTGTCATATTCCTTTGTTGAATAGATGCAACTAAAAGCCAATTATCTCTGAAATTATCCCCATTACCCCTTTTGTTTTGGACATAAGTGTAGAAGTTGACATGTCCATAAAAGAAGAAAGTCTTCAATCTTTAACCATTTGTCATTGATTACTTAATAGGGTGATTGCAGAATTTTGTCTCTTGACAAAGCATTATCTTCCAAAACTTCATCAACCTTTCTTAATTACTTGTCACTTTGCTAATGGAAGCATTTTGTCCTTTGGAATCTTGTTGCATCTCAAATGAACTAGTTTGAATCTAGTTGGAACTTACTTGGAGATTATTACATCAACAACTTACTAGTTCATAATAATACATGCATAAAAATGATACATAAAAGTTATGGGAGAGCAACTCTTTTTTTGGGACTTTTAATGACCATCATTAGTATGTATTTGAATGACATATTATAACAAGTAAAAAGTAAAATACTTTTGTATTATATCTTATTTGAGCTTAAAATGTCATTAAGATGTCATTAGGTGTGATTAGTAGAAATTAACATCTTTTGGTTCAAAACTCTTTTGAATTCAAAGAAGGCAACTATTATAAGTATGTTTAAAAAGGTTTTGTAAATATAGATGCCTCAAAGTGGTTTATCTCAAAGTGGATGAATTTGATTACAGAGAGATCTGCATTCGATCCACGGTCGGCCATGAGGTTGACCGCATATAATAGTTTTGAAAATGAATTGCAGCCGTTGGTACAGGGCATCTACGGTCAGACTCACGGTCGACCGTGTGCAGATGTATAGCAATTTTACCAAGTTAATTATTTATGTATTGGTCTTTTGCTAGAGATAGGGTAGGCTTATAAACTCATGCCGTCTCACATATGATCAAGCACTTATTTCTTTTGTGTCATCATCAAAACAAAGTGATTAATTTTTGAATATTATAATTGGATTCTTAACCAACAAGTATGTTAACGAATTAGACCTCCTGATGTAATTGATATAAATTGAGTCCTATTGAATGATCATACGTTTAACCTTAGTGTCACTTAAGTGACAGTTAGGTACACTTCGCGAATAAAGGGATTAACGACCCCAATATTCATGTTCAATGCTTAAAGCTATTCGAAAAAGACGCTCCTTAATGATATCCGTTTAGATATATAAAATCCCCGACCAAACCAGCATCCTTCCTTTTATCTAGATTAATGTATAATCTTCAAAATCCATTGCTCTTGCAATAAAAAACCCCAATCATATATATATATATATATATATATATATATATATATATATATATATATATATATATATATATATATATATATATATATAACGGACGTGAAAAGATAAAATAGACTCACTGACACTACCTACCTCTCTTAGGTAGATCGTGTACTTTTACCTACTGCTCTACACTGACCGAGACTCTACCCGTTAGTGCTAAAGTCGTAGTAGTATAGGTTATAAATTTAAAGTTGTTGATTCTGTACACGCACACTACTGCACGCACGACTACTTGACATTAGCTGGCTTTTTGTAAACCATGTGATGTGCACACTATTGATCTACTTGATTAGTCAACTTAACAAGTGATGTTCAACATGTATCATGCCTTGATCCTAATATGCAAGAAAAATGGTTGCATGCTCTAATTTTATAGATTATGAACACGCTATAGAACATGCTTGATGAGCTTGCACAAACATGCTTACTTGCTAGTTGAATCGATGAAAACTCATAATCATCCTAAGGTTTGTTTGGTTGGGGTTGTTTGTATTTTGAAACGTTTTAATTAACAACTATAACTAGTAACAAATAGCAAGTAACTAAATATCGAAGTCTAAATTAAATAACTAAGTAGTGTTCACTTATCTAATCCACCCTTATGCTTGGATTGCCCCATTTTACTTAATTTGCTAGACAAACAAGATCCGTAATCAACTATTACAAGTATTCAATGTAAAACAATAAGAGTAAAGGTGGATATTACAACCCAAATGAAGAAATTAAGTAAATCTAATAATAAGATTGCTTGAACTTTTACTTGATCCACCAAATTAGCTTTAATCCTCACTTGAATGATGAAATTAGGGTTATTAAGGTGAGATTTGAGATAAAAACTGCAGCTCTCTCTTGGAAAACCCTATCTTATCCCTTTTATAGCTTTTAAAATTCTGCACTCAAAACAACGATGGTGCACCGCACCGTATAACGTGGGGGAAAGGTGCGCCGCACACTAAGGGTGGTGTACCGCAACATATTACTAGAAAATTATCCCGAATGTTCTGCATTTGAAATCTGAGAATCCTTTATTGAGGTGCATCGCTTTTTGGGTTTGATGCGCCGCACCATATGCCTGCACTTCCAGAAATTAAATTTTCTCACTTTAAACTTGCACATTTGCACTCTCTTTGCACTTTGGACCATGCCCTGTACTTTGGTTCACTAATTTGGCTCAATTTTGCACCAATATGAGTTTTTAGCCTTGAACCGATACATTTGCACAAATATCCAATTTTCGGGCTCAATGATCCTCAAAACCGAGTGAAACGAGAGAGATATTGTGTGAGAAACATGGTGTAAATGTTAGTGCACTAAATGGACTTGTCCATCGCTGTCGAACAACCTGAGAATGGTTTAGGTCTACGTTGTACACCTAGGATAGTATTGAACTAGAAAACTCATGTCGCAGGAGCATATGTGCCCAAACGTGTAATATAGGTCTGTCATGCGTGTGACTGAAGTCACTCGTACGGGTGATAACTGTCATCCGTACGGTTATCACCTAGGTGTAGTGACCCGAACTTTTCCATAATTATATATATCAAATGATATATAATATTAACATGATTAAATGTTTCCAACATGTTAAGCAATCAAACTTGTTAAGACTTGATTATTTGTTATGAGTTTCATGTAGACAATTGACCACCCAAGTTGACCGGCGATTCACGAACGTTAAAACTTGTAAAAATGACATGATGATATATATTTGCGCAAAAATATGGTTAACATGAGATTATTATAAGTAAGTATCTCACTAAGTATATTAAAAATGTGTGATATACATAAAAAAATGAGAATATTGAATTATGAAGCTCGAAACGATATACATAACGATTATCGTTATAACAATGTCTTACTAAATACATATGTATTGTATTAAGATATTGATATACTATATTTAACATGATAAAATGATAATTAAGTATATCATTGAGTGTATTAACAATGAACTATACAAGTAAGATGAGACTACTAACTTAAGGATTTCGAAACAATATATATATATATATATATATATATATATATATATATATATATATATATATATATATATATATATATATATATATATATATATATATATATATATATATGTAACGATTATCGTTGTAATAGTATTTTAACATATATATATATGATGTTAAGATATATTCATACACCATGTTATCATGTTAACATAACAATTTAACATCTCATTAGACATAATAAACAATGGGTTAACAACATTAAATGAGATCGTTAACTTAAAGGTTTCAAAACAACACTTACATGTAACGACTAACGATGACTTAACGACTCAGTTAAAATGTATATACATGTAGTATATTAAGATGTATTAATACACTTTTGGAAGACTTCATGACATATATCAAAGTGCTTCTACTTAACAAAAATGCTTAAAATTACATCATCATTCACTTTCATCAACAATTCTACTCGTATGCACCCGTATTCGTACTCGTACAATACACAGCTTCTAAGATGTATATACTATTGGTATATACACTCAATCATCAGCTCCTTAGCAGACCATGTGAGTCATTAAACATGTGGAAACCATCATTTAGCAACTAGCATGAAATATCTCACAAAATTACAAAAAATATTATAAACCATTCATGAATTATTTATATGAAAACAAACTTACACATCTTTTATATCTAATCCATATACCAACGACCAAAAACACCTACAAATACTTTCATTCTTCAATTTTCTTCATCTAATTGATCTCTCTCAAGTTCTATCTTCAAGGTCTAAGTGTTCTTCATAAATTCTATAAGTTCTAGTTTCATAAAATCAAGAATACTATCAAGTTTGCAAGATTACTTCCAAGCTTTCTAATCCAATCCAAGTAACCATCTAAGCTCAAGAAATCTTTCTTATTTACATTAAGATATATTTCTAATACAAGTTAATACTCATATTCAAACTTTGATTCAATTTCTATAACTATAACTATCTTATTTCGAGTGGAAATCTTACTTGAACTTGTTTTCGTGTCATGATTCTACTTCAAGAACTTTCAAGCCATCCAAGAATCCTTTGAAGCTAGATCAATTTTTGTCACTTCCATTAGGTTTACCTACTAAAATTAAGGTAGTAATGATGTTCATAACATCATTCGATTCATATATATAAAACTATCTTATTCGAAGATTTGAACATGTAATCACTAGAACATAGTTTAGTTAATTCTAAACTTGTTGCAAACAAAGTTAATCCCTCTAACTTGACTTTTAAAATCAACTAAACACATGTTCTATATCTATATGATATGCTAACTTAATGATTTAAAACCTGGAAACACGAAGAACACCGTAAAACCGGACATACGCCGTCGTAGTAACACCGCAGGCTGTTTTGGGTTAGTTAATTAAAAACTATGATAAACTTTGATTTAAAAGTTGTTATTCTGGGAAAATTATTTTTTTATGAACATGAAACTATATTCAAAAATCATGGTTAAACTCAAAGTGGAAGTATGTTTTTCAAAATGGTCATCAAGACGTCGTTCTTTCGACTGAAATGACTACCTCTTATAATATTGACTTGTAACCTGTATTTTTGAATATAAAGTTATACTTTTTATATTTAGATTCATAAACTTAAGTTCAATATGAAATCATAGCAACTTGAATCACTCAAAACGGATTTGAAACGAAGAAATGATGGGTAAAACAAAATTGGATAAATTTGCTAGTTTTAGCTACAAAAATTTTGTAACAAATCTAGACTAAAAATATCCTAACTAATTTATATTGTATTATATATATTATGAAATCTTGTGATACCATAGACACGTATACAATGTTTTGACATATCATACCGACCCATCTATATATATATTTCGGAACAACCATAGACACTCTATATGCAGTAATGTTTGAGTTAGCTATACAGGGTTGAGGTTGATTCCAAAATAATATATATACCTTGAGTTGTGATCGAGTTTGAGACTTGTAGACACTGGGTCGTGGATTGATTCGAGATAATATATATTGCTTTATTTCTGTACATCTAACTGTGGACAACTAGTTGTAGGTTACTGACGAGGACTGCTGACTTAACAAACTCAAATCATTAAAACGTAATAAAAATGTTGTAAATATATTTTGAACATACTTTGATATATATGTACATATTTGTTATAGGTTCGTGAATCGACCAGTGGCTAAATCTTACTTCTGACCGGTATAAGGCACTGCATGTCAATTTGTACACCGAAAGACCCGAAATTGTGATATCAGTATTGTAAGTAACTAGATGGGGGGTGTATAGTTACATATTTGATTTTTTAAAAATTTCTTTACGTTTTCTTGAACTTGAACTTGATATAGTGTGATTTGAAATGTTTGTTCTCAAACAATACGTATAAAATATATGTATGTGTATATGTAATCAAAGAGATAAGTGAAGAGAGAATAAACACAACGATATATAGTGGTTCGGGAAGATGTTAACTAATCTTCCTTAATCCACTCACCAATTCTACGAATTGAGATTTTTCTTCACTATGATACTCCAAACTCAGTGGAGTGTCCGGATACAACCCTAGTACTTCGATAAGCCGCAACTTGTGAACCCTTACGTCCCTTGGAAGACTTTACCACCACCTAAAGCTCTTACCACAAGATCCTAATGCACTATTCTAGTGAAAATACAACTACCTTCTAGATCCCTTTAAGAAGATAGTTTACAAGTAAACTTACAACTTAAGCTTACAAATACTCTTGCTAGAATCACTCTAAAAGATTACAATGAATTATAAGAATGATATCGGTAAGTATAAGAAAATATGAGTGCAAGAGGTGAGTCTTCAAATGCTCCAAGGCTTGAATTTTATAGGAAAGAGAAATCTGCCTGAAAGTTGTACGGATCACTGCAAGGTCGACCGTGGTTCGACCGTGTACCTCTGACATCTGATTCTTATAGCCGTTTTTGTCCTTAGAAAATCGTCATTTTCCTTCGTTGAATAGCTGCAACTAAAAGCCAATTATCTCTGAAATTATCCCCATTACCCCTTTTGTTTTGGCCATAAGTGTAGAAGTTGATATGTCCATAAAAGAAGAAAGTCTTCAATCTTTGACCATTTGTCATTGATTACTTAATAGTGTAATTGCAGAATTTTGTCTCTTGACAAAGCATTATCTTCCAAAACTTCATCAACCTTTCTTATTACTTGTCACTTTGCTAATGGAAGCATTTTGTCCTTTGGAATCTTGTTGCATCTCAAATGAACTAGTTTGAATCTAGTTGGAACTTACTTGAAGATTATTAAATCAACAACTTACTAGGTCATAATAATACATGAATAAAAATGATACATAAAAGTTATGGGAGAGCAACTCTTTTGTTGGGACTTTTAATGACCATCATTAGTATGTATTTGAATGACATATTATAACAAGTAAAAAGTAAAATACTTTTGTATTAAATCTTATTTGAGCTTAAAATTTCATTAAGATGTCATTAGGTGTGATTAGTAGAAATTAACATCTTTTGGTTCAAAACTCTTTTGAATTCAAAGAAGGCAACTATTATAAGTATGTTTAAAAAGGTTTTTGTAAATATAGATGCCTCAAAGTAGTTTATCTCAAAGTGGATGAATTTGGTTACAGAGAGATTTGCGGTCGATCCACGGTCCGCCGTGAGGTTGACCGCAGATAATAGTTTTGAAAATGAATTGCAGCCGTTGGTACAGGGCATCCACTGTTAGACTCACAATCGATTGTGGTGCAGTCATATAGCAATTTTACCAAGTTAATTATTTATGTATTGGTCTTTTTCTAGAGATAGTGTAGGCTTATGAACTCATGTCGTCTTACATATGATCAAACACTTATTTCTTTTGTGTCATCATCAAAACAAAGTGATTAACTTTTGAATATTATAATTGGATTCTTAACCAACATTCTCCCCCTTTTTGATTATGACAAACATATGAGTAAGTGTTTAGTTATGTAAGCCGACATAAGTGTTAACATCACTTACCATACACTTTCTCCCCTTTTTGTCGAAGCAAAAAGGTTAGCTCCCCCTGGAACTAAGCGCGCCCTAGAGTAATGCTCCCCCTTAAATTGTACAAGCTTATCAATTGTTCATGCGTATCAATAGTATGGCTCCCCCTTGAACCAATATCACAAGTAAAAGAGCAACAAACATAATAAGCATAACAAGTACATGACAATAATTAATACACAACAAGTTTTATTTTTTAGGACAAGTTTTGTATCTACCCGCCCTTAAACCCAATCTTAACCAACATTAATAGTTCAATGATAAATGCCATTGGTGCTAAATGCATCAGAGATAGTTGAGCCTTCATTTTCGGAGAAGATAACGACGACCGTATATGCTACCAAATAGGTGATAGGAATTGTGGACACGGGTTGAGGAATTTGAGATGGGGTAATGACACCAACAAATTGGAAAAGTTGATTGAGATGGTTTGAGTATGGAAGAGGGCGACTTCCCAGTTCTCGAAGGTAACCGAGTAAGAAGAGACCATATGATAACAACTTCGGTTCTTGACACGTGAGTGGCGGTAGGTTCCCTAAAGTAGACGTTGTTGCGAATGACATTTAATAGGAGTTGAAGATCATGGCGTATTTCGTCATCTTGAATACGAAGTCGTTGGTTGAGATTTTGTGGTACTCCAGGAATGGTAATGAGATCTAAGATAGGTTATAACAGAAATGTAGGGTTAAGAGATCTTAGATTGGTAGAAGGAGTATAGAAAGAACGCCCATTGGATGGAATATCCATAACGATTGTGAATTGTTCAAGAGACCAAGTGTAGGGTGTATTGAAGATTCGAAATGCAACTTGGTCGGGATGTGAAAGGTCAAGATGAGCATAAAATTCTCTAATCAACGTTGTATAAATGACTTGATCAAACTCAAGGAATGAGAAGCAATTGTTTTGAGTGAAGAGTTGAGTTAGTTCGGGAAATTCGGTATGATGAACAACACGCTCTTCATGAAGTGCCATAGTTTCCATGTGTTGCCTATTGTTTGTAACTCGTTGATTTCGAGTGTTGGTCATTTTCTAGGAAAACAACATTTTTAGCAAAACATTCAAGTTTATTACATGTTTTTGAAAAACTATATGCTAATCATGTGTGGATTAGTTCTTGTCTAGACTCATTTTAAAGATTTTAAAAGTAAGTTGTGTCATTTCTTTTGAAAATTTAGACAAGTTTCATCATTTTGCTTTATGTTTACCAAGTATAGATAAACGTCATGAGATTGATAAGTATCATAATGGCTTGTTCAAACATATGTGTGTGCATGAGTGTTTTTTTTTTAAAGATTTTAAAACATATATGAGATTTATGCAAGAAAATACTTTCATGGCACATTTGATAAGTAATTTTTCCATGACAATTTTTACTCACATAAATGGAAGAATTCATGCTAGAAACAAGTGTTCCTATTAGTTTGGAAAAACTCTTACATAATTAAACAAAATTAAAAGGAAATTTTGGAAGCTTACCTTGAAGAAAATTGAAAGAGTTTTGGACCACTTTGAAGTGTACTTTGAAAATAGGACAAAAGAAAATCTAGAGATCCAGTGGTTGGGGTTTAAAGAAGAGATGTGGTTGGTGGAAAAGTTGTTTGGATATTAAAGAGGGTACATAAAAGAAAAAAGAATTCGTCAGACACCAGGCAGTCGCCTACACGATCGACCGTAGTTTGACCGTGCGTGAACTGCAGAAAATTTTACGGAGTATTTTCCATCATTCCTAACCCATTCCTAAGCAGATTAAAGGTTTTCTTTTTAAGGGGCTTAGTGAATATGTCAGCTATATTATCAGCAGATTCTACTTTATCTATCACAATATTACCATTTTGGACGTGGTCACGAAGGAAGTGGTGCCTAATGTCTATGTGTTTAGTCCTAGAGTGTAATATTTGATTTTTAGATATGTCTATAGCACTTTTGTTATCACAACATATAGGTATTTCGGATGAGATGATACTGTAATCAAGGAAGGTTTGCTTCATCCATAACACTTATGCGCATGCTCTTTCCATTGCTACATATTCGGCTTCGGTGGTAGACAATGCAACGGACGTTTGCTTCTTTGAGAACCATGATGTTAAACAAAGACCCACGAACGCACATACTCCACTTGTGCTCTTTCTATCAATCATTGACCCTCCGTGGTTGGAATCTGCAAAGCACATAATATCAATCCCGGAGAACTTTGGATACCGTAACCCAAGATGCATTATCCTGTAAGACCCGAATATTTATTGTACAAAAGTGTAATTAAGCTACATAGAGTGCTTTGTACTTTGTACTTAAGGGGTATTTTGGGCATATGTGGGCCCGGTGTCGTAAAATCCTTTTTATTAATGGAACGTGTTAGTTTTAACTATATTAATGTATTGTGAAGAGCATTTGGTCTAAATGTGTCGGGAAGTCGAAGATCTTTTCGCGTAAAACGGAAAAAGTGGACAGAAACTGCCAGGCACCAGTGCGCGCCGCGCACCTGGTGTGGTGCGCTCGACGCACCCTTCTGCCCAGTTTTATTTTTTTTATTTCCGCATTTTTGGTTGTTTAACGAGTTGGGATGTTACAAGTGGTATCGGGTTGTGCGAATTCACTAAGGTTCGGGTTGTTTCGACCATCCTCCATATGTGTTTAGGCTCGGGTTGTTTCGGCCATGTTGTGTGAACTATTGGTTGTTTATACACCAAAGGTGGGGTCGCGAGGACCATGTCGTGTGATTAGTGATGCGATAGCCGTGTTTCGCTCACATGTTGTTACGGGTGTGACAATAGTCGATTTTGTACACCTTGGGATTTGCGTTGCCATAGTCGTTTGGGGCGCTATCAGTTTTAGTCGTTGTTATGATGTTACGGTAGTTGCATATTGGTCGTGTTGCACACTACAAGGGATGTTTCGTGATTTGTGTTATCCTTAAGGTTTCGTTTGGTTCGGTCTTCATCGTCTCGGGCTGTTGAGCTTAGTTTGAGACTTGGTTGCTTTTAGCATTGTACTCGGTAAGGGTACGCTAAGAGATTGAAATATCGATAAGAGATTTGTTGAGTTTTCCCGATGTGAGGGAAGGAGCAAGTTTTAGTGCTCGAATTGTGGATTTGATAAATCGAAGGTGACGATTTCGTTGTTAATGATGATTCATTGGGAAGAATTGTCTAGGAAATTCGGTTTGGGACTTATGTTGAGGACCGTGGAGTGTAGCTCCGTTTGGTTAAGTGACGAGGATCACGAGGACGTGATCGATTCTAAGTGGGGGAGAGTTGTAAGACCCGAATATTTATTGTACGAAAGTGTAATTATGCTACATAGAGTGCAGGAAGCATTGTGTAATTAAATGAAGGTCAGAATCTGCCCAGACATGGGTGTGCGCCACGCACAATAAGGTGTGCGCGCCGCGCACATGCCCAGCGACAGAATTCTGCCTTTTTCTATTTTAAGTTTAATGAAGGGCTTTTTGGTCTTTTCACTTGAGGCCGGATCTCACGCCTTATCAGCTGGTTTGGATCCACTTTTGGATCATTTTCACATCCATTCATCACTCTCAAGTATCTTAGAGAGAGGGAGAATTCTAGTGAGAGAATTGGGGTTTTGGAGAGGAAGGAGCTTGAATTGATCAAAGTCTCGGGTTTTAAAGTTGTTCACCTCGTTCCTAGCTTCATTTTGGTTGTTGTGGTAAGTTCTAACTCCGAATTTCATTGTTTGATTTTGATATTCAAGTTAGGGTTTGAACTTAAATTGTTGAGATTGATAAGTGTTTAACACTTAAGATTGGGTTCATTGGCTTATTAGGACCATTTTCACATGTGATTAGTGATTAGTGGTTAGTTTGGATGCGTTTGGTGTTTGTAAGTGCAATTGGTCGAATTTGCACTAAGTGTCGAATTGAGTTGGTTTGTAAATCCACTCTAAGTGTGTTATTGTATTTGTGATGAATTGATTAGGTATTTTCCATTGACGTGTTGCGGATTACTTGGAAGCATTCATTAAGGCGACAAGGTGAGTGTTAATATCCTATGTGCATATGTATGTGTAGGATGGGTGCGGGTCGGGTGAAGTGGTTCTCGGTTATAGAGCTCACTTCACATATAGGTGGATTTTTATGGACTTGTAATAGGTCCAATTGGCACGGTTGTGCGTTTTAGTTGACCACAGTTGGCGAGTTGCACACTTGTGTGTACGATATCACATGGATTGTGATTTGGAGTTATAACCCCGACGGCGTGGGTTATGGTGTGGGAAATGAATATCGGTTTGCTCGTATGCATAATATTTTGGGTAGTGAATCTCGGGTAGTGCGGATTCATGATGACTCGGGTTGTTCGGTCATCTTGTTGATGAGGTAGTGAATCTCGGGTTGTGCGAATTCACTAAGGCTCGGGTAGCTCGGCCAACCTCGGTTGTTGAATTGGTGAAGAAGTAAATATCGGGTTGTTCGAATTCACTAAGGCTCGGGTTGTTCGGCCAATCTTCGTTGTGGAATTTGGTTTTCGGTATTGGGTTAAGGGGTTAACCTTGGGCGTTTATATATAAATTGTTATATATATTGATGTATTGTTGTGATGTAGCTAACCCTCTGGGTGTAGCTATTTGGCGTTGTTCACATCGTCGTTGGTGAACTTATGTTTGTTGATGTATTTTAGCTTGTTGCTTAGTGATCGTACGGTATGCTTAGATTAGCTTGCCTTTATGCTTGGATGCTCTGGTATGCGGTATTTGATTATTTGTGTGGCGTGTCCATTTTATGCATATATATGTATGTAGTATATTTTCACTCACTAAGCGTTAGCTTACCCTCTCGTTGTTTACATTTTTATAAATTGCATGGATGCGGTGGCTCGGGAAAGCGGGAACTAGTGGACTCGCATAGTTGCTTTAGAAGGCTTACTTTTGGATTCGATTAGGATTGGGTAGCGTATCCCCAATCGCCATGCTCGGCTTTATTTTGTATTAAAAGTCATGTGGTCGAAGTTTGTACTTTGTACTTAAGGGGTATTTTGGGCATATGTGGGCCCGGTGTCGTAAAACCCTTTTTATTGATGGAGCGTGTTAGTTTTAACTATATTAATGTATTGTGAAAAGCATTTGGTCTAAATGTGTCGGGAAGTCGAAGATCTTTTCGCGTAAAACGGAAAAAGTGGACAGAAACTGCCAGGCACCAGTGCGCGCCGCGCACCTGGTGTGGTGCGCTCGGCGCACCCTTCTGCCCAGTTTTATTTTTTTTTATTTCCGCGTTTTTGGTTGGTTAACGGGTTGGGATGTTACATATCCCCTTTAAGTATCTAAAGATCCTTTTAACCGCCTCAACGTGTGATGTGTTTGGATTTTCTTGAAATCTTGCGCATAAGCACACACTAAACATGATATCGGGCCGACTTGCCGTTAAATATAGAAGGAATCCGATCATTCCCCTATATTTAGTTCTATCGAATGGTTCTCCTTCTCCTTCTAAAGTAAGTTTCACATTAGTTGCCATAGGAGTCGCCATTGGTTTTGAGTTCTCCATTCCAAACTTTTTTATCATTTCATGAATGTACTTTTATTGATTTATGAACGTTCCGTCTTCTAGTTGTTTGATTTGAAGTCCGAGAAAGAACTTGAGTTCACCATCATGCTCATTTCAAACTCATCATGCATTAACTTAGAAAACTCATTGCTATGAGATTCGTTAATAGAACCAAATACAATATCATCAACATATATTTGAACTATAATTAAATTTTTTTTAATGCCTTTTAATAAAGAGTGTAATATCAATTTTTCCCATTTCATAGCCATGATTGATTAAAAAGGTGCTACGTCTTTCATAACATGCTCTAGGAGCTTATTTAAGTCTATAAAGAGCCTTTTTAAGTTTAAAAACATGATATGGTTTTTCGAAATCTTCAAATCCCGGAGGTTGTGACACATATACTTCTTCATTTATGACACCATTTTGAAAAGCACTTTTGACGTCCATTTGATATAGTTTGAAATTATTGGCACATGCATATGCAAGAAGTATTCTTATGGACTCTAGCCTAGCAACGGGGTCAAATGTTTCATCATAATCAATTCCCTTTTGTTAGCTATATCCTTGTGCAACTAGCCTAGCTTTGTTTCTAACTACATTGCCATTTTCATCTAGTTTGTTTCTATAAACCCACTTTGTACCTATGATGTTGCTCTCACTAGGTAAAGGTACCAAATCTCATACATCGTTCCTTTGGAATTGATTTAACTCTTCTTGCATTACTTCTACCCAACTTTCATCTAATATGGCTTCCTTAATATTTTTGGGTTCTATTTGGGAGATGAAAACATAGTTGGCAATTAGGTTGAACGCTTGAGACCTAGTGGTTCTAGTATTGATATCTCCTATGACTTGTTCTATAGGATGATCCTTAACATGTTTAAGATCGATCGAGGATGCTAAGTTATCCTTACTTGGTTTTAAATGAGATCCATCCTCATTTACTTCATTGAACTCAACTTGAGTAGGCATTATTTATATAGCATCTTGCTCTATCACGTCATCATCTTCTAAAGGTTTAGTCTTTGTCAAAACCCGTCCTAATCCATCTGGACAAAGTCATCAACATTTGGTCCCATTGCGAGGTACTGTCCTAAATATGCCATGAACGAATCCAAGTAATATCTCTAAAATGAGCAAATGCACAGCGGAAGATTTCTTTAATACCTGAGAATAAACATGCTTTCAAGTATCAACCAAAAGGTTGGTGAGTTCATAGGTTTATCGTAATCAATCATTTTCATAATTTTAATAGACCACAAGATTTTCATTTCCATTTTTCATAAACATCATACACCCGCAAGTGTATAAAAATCATTCATATGGTGAACGCTTGATAACCGAACTAACAGGATGCATATAGAATATCCCCAAAACAGAATCCTCTCGTCTGTATAATATAAACTCGAAGTACTAAAGCATACCATTTTCCAGTATGGGGGGAGTTAGTGCCCGTAGATCTACCTTTAGGATTCGCGTCAATTAGTGGCCATTATACAGGCTTCATACCATTTTCCAGCATGAGGGTAGTATAATAAACACTAATTCTTAGGTTACCAAGCTAAAAGGGGTGATATTCAATTTCGATAATCCAACCATAGAAGGTAATTTCGATTACTTGTGTCTATTTCGTAAAACATTTATAAAACAGCGCATGTATTCTTAGTCCCAAAAATATATATTGCAAAAGCATTTAAAAAAGGAGCAAATGAAACTCACGATACGATATTTTGTAGTAAAAATATGCATACGACGAAACTGAACAATGCAGGGTTGTCCTCGGATTAGGGATGGCAAAATGACCCGTACCCGATGGGGAAACCCGAAACCGGTTATAATTGGGCCGGGTCTGACCCGAGTCCATCAGGTCATGGGCAGGGTATGGGGATGGTTAAAAAAAATTTCCGGGTTTGGGTTCGGGTATGGTTTTGAATACAAACCCGTTTACCCGACCCGTATACTCGACCCGCATACCCGTATACCCGGCCCGAGGAATATTAATAATAATTTTTATGTAAAATTTTAGTATTAGTATTATATTGTCAATGTATGAAAGATTTCTCTTATTTGTTTTGAAAACGAGTATAATTTTATTCAATATAATCATATACAACAAGTTTTCGAGATGTGATATTCTATATACTTTGTGTATTTTAATTTTAGTATTTGTGTATTTTACAAACTTTTCAATAAACTTTTTGTATGTGATATATAATAGTAGTAATACTTTAAACATGAAATAGTTAAGTTATTTTTCGATATTTTGATTTGGTAACTTACTGAAAAATAAATGCAGAGTGACTAACCGGGTATACCCGTTTACCCGTGGGGAAACCCGAAACCCGATAGTATGTAAGTAAATGAGGACCCGACGGGTTTCGGGCCGGGTTTGGGGCGGGGTTTCTTAATCGGGTTCGGGATTACCTAAACCCGACCCAAACCCGACCCGATGCCATCCCTACCTCGGATTCACGAACCTATATCAATTGTATATCTATTAAAACATATAATCGTAATCGAGTAAGTTTATATATATATATATATATATATATATATATATATATATATATATATATATATATATATATATATATATATATATATATATATATATATATATATTATTAATAATATACTCGTTATATTATATGTTATTTAATATATTTAATTTATATATTTTATATAATTAATACTTATCATATTAAATTTTAATATAGTTTAATTAATACATTTTATTGATAACATATAGTAATAAGTATTATTAGTATAATTGTAATGTGTTTTTATATAAAGTTTTTATTTATAATAATAACAATAATAATAACAAAGTTAATAATAATACTAATAATAATAATGATATTCTGTTTTAATCTTATTTATAATTTTCATAATATTATTTATATTCATATTTATATTCTTTATTTTTATATTTATAACCTTAACAATATTTTTAAAACTTTTATTTTCAAAATCATAATAATTTTAATAATAATGATATTGATAATAATAATAATAATAATAATAATAATAATAATAATAATAATAATAATAATAATAATAATAATAATAATAATGATAGTAAAAATGTTATTTTCAATGATAATACTAGTTTTAACAAAAATGGTAGATTTAAAAATAATGTTACTTTTAGTAATAATGGTAATAATAATAATAATAATACTATTACTGATAATAATAATAATAACTATAATAATTTTACTACTAATAATAATACTACTACTACTACTACTAATAATAATAATAATAATAATAATAATAATAATAATAATAATAACAATAATAATAATAATAATAATAATAATAATAATAATAATGATACTAAATATGATAATCACTTTAATAATAATAATGGTAATATTAATAATACTTATAATAATAATAATGATAATAATATTAATTGTATAATAATAATAATAATTACCTTAATCAATAATAACAATAATTAATAATTAATAATAATATTAAGACAATAATAATAACAATAATACTAATAATTATATAGTGATAATAACACTAATATTATTGATAATGATAATGATTTGTATTAATGATAGTAATAATATTAATTACTTAACAAATATAACAATAATTAATAATAATAATAATAATAATAATAATAATAATAATAATAATAATAATAATAATAATAATAATAATAATAATAATAATAATAATAATAATAATAATAATAGAGTACAACCTTTGAAGAACAAGCTTCCTAAAAAAAATGCCATAGACCAGGCTCGAACCCGAGACCTCTCGTTAACCCAAAAACACCCCTTAACCATTACTCCATCTTGTTTCTTTCTGATTTATTTCGGATTTTAAATCCTTTTAACTTGTTTTCGGTTTCCTCATCTTATCATTCAACTTCCTTCTTTCGTAAAAAAAATGAAACAAAGCAGTTGTAGCGAATTGGGCTTTGATCAGATGTAGTTTGGGCTTCAACGAAACAGGAAATCTCATGTAGCAGTCCAACCGAATAATAAATGGGATTTTGGCCCAAGTTGATGAAATAATTAAGCCCAATTTAATTTCGATTTAATACTACGTATATAATTCGTGAAAATAGCTGGATGATATAACGTTTGATGGGGTTCGGTGTTAACTAGGAACAACAACATTCTATCATTCATAATTAGTATCACTTTATGAATCAATATCACTTTATTATCTTTAGCTCCATAACCCTTATACATGACATCTCATCATCATCGTATGTCATCAATATCGTTATCTTCAATTCATCAAGAATCACGATCATAATCATCACAGAATAGAGCAGCAGCATCAAACGAGCAACGAAGTAATTTAGTTACAGGTTCACGTACTGTAGCAGTGGGTTTCATATGAGTGGGTTTTGGGTTTGTGGTGGTTCGAACAAAACAGAAGCATTCAATCGTAGCAACAGTTTAAGATCATGGTGGTCTGTTGGTTTGTCGATGAAACAGAAAACAAAAGAATACAGACGCAGCAACAGCAGGTTTGTTGCTGGTGGGTCACAAAGAAGAATACAAGAGAGAAGGAGGAGAGAGAAAGAGATGATTGCAGGTGGTGGTGTATAGTTTTTTAGGGTGATGAAGGTGGAGATGGAGGCGGTTTTGCAGCTGCACTGAATTAGTAACAGGTAGTAGTAGCACAAGCAGTTGTTGGGTTTTTGTGTTTCAAATCTTGAATTGAAACAGTGACCCTATGTAGCAGTTTTATGGATCGTAGATGATGGTGGTTTTTGGTTTCTATCTCAAAGAGGACTGGACAATAGCAAGTATTTCAATGATTTTGATAGTTGGTTGTTGGTTTTATTGGACAAAAAGAAAAACAGAAGTAACAACAATGGTAGCCGTGAATTACATAAAAGAAGAAGAAGAAAGAAAGAGAGAGAGGAAAGATGGAAGTGGGTTTTAGATGGGTGGTATATGAAGATCGTTCGAACAGTAAACAGAAGGCTAGCAGCTATAGCTGTAGTTACAACAACAACGTGGCAATAGCTTGAATAGCAGGAAAAAAGAAAACATAGCAGCAACAGTTATGGGTTGGTTGATGGTTTTCAGGCTGTAAACAGGGAGATGTAATAGCAGTTGCAATGACAGAAGTAGTTAACAATGGTTGCAGGTGGTGAGGGTGGAGGTGGAAGGAGAAGAAGATGGTTTACAGTTAAGTACGTGTGTATGTGAATATGAATCAAGTATGTATGTATATTATATACTAGATTAGGTTCAGCGGAGAGTGTAAACAAGACAACCACAGTAGTTTCAATATTGAATAATATCATTCTCAAATAGATTTTACTATAAAATGAAAAGAATGTAGTGTGGGTATCTGATTGTGATTTCAATCACATAAAGCAGAGAAAAAAATATAATATATTAATCATTCTATTTAAAACGTGTAAACACAGTATCAATCAACTATCAATTAAGAATAGTTAGCAGCCAAATCCTATTAAACTTTTAAATTACGGAGTATTATATTGTGCTCCTTTGTTAAATATTTACGGATAAATTTAATTCAGAAAAATCTCATATTTTAAAATTAAATCCATTTATTTATTCTGGTCATTAACTGATTGAAACCTGATCAAAAATGTTCATTAATTATTTGTTTTCTATCCCAATTAATATGTACGGAGTACTAAAATTTAATATAAAAAGGTAAAAATATTTCTATCAAGCCTAAAATCTTCGTAATCTATTTACAGACTAACTTTTATTTTAAATCTTTATAAATTCGTATTAGATCTATATGAACACTAACGAAATGCCAACCGAGTATTACAATTATTAAATATATTTAATAAACTTTTATATCTATGTATAGATTCATTTTAATAATAAATTTTATTATATCTTATATTATTTTATTTTACAAATTAATTCTAATAACTAAATAATATAATATTTCAAATTATATATCGAATTAATATATATATATATATATATTTATATTTTTAAATATATATGTATCTATTTATAAATAGTTGTTCGTGAATCGATGATAACAGTCAAAGGGTAATTGCATACATGAAAATAGTTCAAAAATTTTGAGACTCAACCTAACAGACTTTGCTTATTGTGTCAAAAATATAATATCGTATCGAGAGTTTGATTTAAAATTAGTCAAAATTTTCCGGGTTGTCACAATCTTAGGTGGAGGAGGAGTTTCATTGAATGTGACATCTAGGGATTCTTCTATGACATTGGTGTATTTTTTAGAACTCTTTATGCCTTGCTTTCTAATGAATATCCTAAGAACATTCCCTCGTACACTTTGGGTTCAAACTTTATAAGATATTCCTTTTTGTTTAAGATGAAGCATTTGCACCCGAATACTCTAAGATGACTTACGGTTGGTTTTCTACCATTTAAGACTTCATAGGGCATTTTATCCATTGATGGCCTAATTAAGATTATATTTTGAATGTAAGTGGAGGTGGCAATGGCTTCACTCCAAAAATTTTGGGGTATGGATTGTTCATATACATTGTTCGACTCATTTCTTGAAGAGTTCGGTTTTTCCTTTCAACAACCCCATTAGATTGAAGTGTGCGAGGAGCCGAGAAATTATGAGAAATGCTATTTAAATCACAAAAGACTCCAAATTGAGCATCATTATCAAATTCTCAACCATGATCCGTTCTTATTGTTACTATAGTACAACCAAGTAAATTTTGTATTTTAGTAGCAAAAATTATAAATCTTTCACACGCTTCATTTTTATGCTTTAGAAATAGTGTCCATGTATATCTTGAAAAGTTATCTACTATTACTAAAGTACAAAAATTTCCTCCATAACTTTGTACGATCGATGGCCCAAATAAATCCATGTGTAAAAGTTCCAGACATCTTTTAGTAGAGATAAAGTTCTTAGGCTTATGACTTGCATGAACTTGTTTTCCTACTTTGCATGCATCACAAAAATGACTTTCATATTTCAATTTAGGCAAGTCTCTAACTATGTCTTTTGAAGAAATGTTATGAATTAATTTCATATTAGCATGCCCTAGTCTTCTATGCCACAAAGGAGTAGTATCATGTATAGAGGTTAGACAAAAATCTACATGTTTGAAGTCATATAGTTTACATGTATAAAGGCCTTTCTTCCTAATTCCATTTATGACACTTTTACCATCTTTTATTATGTGTGAAGAATTTTTAGTAAATGTCATGTTATAACCTTTATCACATATTCTTCCTACACTTAGCAAGTTAAAGCTTAGGTTTTTAATGTGTAACACATTGTCAAGTGTAATCTTTTGATTAGTAATGTTACATTTACCGACGATTTTTCCTTTTACATCGCCATCAAAGATTACATCACCTCCATTTTGCTCCGTATACTTTGTGAAGAACTCTTTGTTGCCCGTCATGTGTGCTGTACATCCACTATCAATTATTCAATCTTCATTTTGTACCACACCATTGGGACAAACCTCATTGTCGGTTTGTCCGACTTGTGATGCTTCGTCGTCGTCATTTGGATTATCAATGGCCATGAGACACGTTTCTTTTCCCTCTTCTTGTGTGTCGTTTTCTTCATCATCCCATGCACCTCCAAGAAAAGCCTTTTCATTCTTTCTCTTTGGACATTCACTTATCAAGTGATTTGGATCACCGCACCCAAAGCATTTTCACACAAACTTCTTCTTGGAATCGAATGGTGTCTTCTTTGGTTCCATTGGAGGACGAACATGGTTTCTCGACCTTCGATAAAATTTCTTAAATGAGCGAACAATGAATGCAAGTTGTTCATCATCATTTTGAATATCGTCATCATCATCATCGACATCATATTCTTCATGAACCTTAGCCTTTAGAGCAATTGACTTGTTCTTCTCTCTTTTGGCCTTTTCTACTTCACCATCTTTGGGCCTGTTTACCATTTTTTTCATTAAGTTCTATATGGATATAGATGGCATAATGGATATAGATGGCAGAATGGATATTTCAGTGAATGAGTAATTCCGTTTACTTTTTATGCTGAATAAAAAATCTGAATGATAAATTGACCTTTTTACCCTTAAATTATGTACATTATTATATTTCTATTATATAAATCATTTAATTATACTACGTAGAAATTATTTAATGGAATGCTTTACACTGTATTGTATTGTTTAATTTTGTTTATGTCAATTATGAATTCATTCTTCGTAATACAAGCTTTCTTTTATCAACTCAATCTCTTCTTCAAGTTAAGAATAACAACATTCAAAATTAAAGCCTACAATCGTCGATAACAACAATCAATAATCAAGCCGTAGCTTTTCAATCCAAATCCAACTATCACAAAGAACATTCAAGCAGCATGTTTATATCTATCTATATTTATATGTATACCAACATTTAAAAAGATTATTAATTATTAATATAATTTCCTCAATGAAACCATTGTCCATCGCCAGTAGCAACAAAGACACTATTTAATTGCTTTCAATCATCGTTAACAACAACGAACTTTCCTAAATCTTTTGTTAAAATTACAAGCCCTAATTTATATATTCATAAAAATCTATCAGAAAAAATCAAATCAGTTGTGTAAAATGCTTACGGACGAGAAATAAAGCTTTATCGAGAACTTGTTCAGTGTCATCGATGATGCGTTTGGTAGGGTGTTCGTATAGATCATTTTTGACACGTGCAGGAGTATTGAAGTCGCCGGAAGTTATGAGGTTCATAAAAAAATCAAACTTCAATATTCCTATAATGTCGTGTATTATTGTCAAAATCATCTATGAGTTTTGATAGAGAAGAACTTAAAACCCAGAAGAAGTTATGAATGTAGAAGGTGAAAAGAAAATAAAAAGGGAAGAGAAGAAGTTAATGAATGTAGAAGTAGTAAAAGGGAAGGGTAATATTGAGAAAGTATAGGGAAAATAATTGCTGGATGGGGACAAGTGCCATTTCCCACATTAACAGATAATGCATCGGGTTAGGTATCTCATTAATTTAAGGCCTAAGTAAACAGGTCTATAATCTTACCGAATAAGCATTTTATACACCTCAGCCCATTAATACAATAGTAAACAGGCCCTTTGTCTAGTATGACCTCATGTACTTTGAGATTTCCAATAAGTTCATCTAGATTTAACTTTTTCACATTCTTTGATTCGTCAATGGCCGTCACTTTTGGTCTCCATCTTGATGGTAGAGCTCTAAAGAATTTTCAAACATATTTCTTATCCGTATAGATTGTACCTAGAGCTTTTAAACTTGAACAAATATTGTTAAATCTAGTATAAGCACTATCTATTTTCTCATAATCTTCAATGGTAAATTGTCCATATTTAGTTATAAGCAATTCTACTTTATTTTCTATTGCTTGCAAGTTTTCATGATGAGTAACCATGATACTATCCCAAATTTCTTTAGCACTACCCATCATAAAACCTCTCTCATATTCTTTCCTAGGCAAAGCATTAAAAATGGTCATTTTTGCTTCATAGTTTTTGCCTACATCTACTTTGTGTTCCTTAGACCACTCTTCCTCGGGTATAAAGATTTTAGTTTTTCTATCATCACCAAACTTAAATGGAACATAATCACCTTTATTAATGATGTTCCAATAGTCTATGTCTTTGGAGCGGACATACGTTTCAAATTGATGCTTCTAATAACAAAATCCTTCACTTTCAGAAGTGGAGGCCTTTGCATGGAGCATCCTTCACTATAGTTCAAGTTCTCAAATTTTTGTTCCATGATCTTAAACTCTAATATTTGCAAAAATTAGTCATAATTTCAAACAAGTAATTTTTAGCAAAACGTTTAGAGCAACCGCTCTGATACCAATTGTAAGTAACTAGAGGGGGGGTGAATAGTTACTTAGTAGATTTTTTAAAAATTTCTTTACGTTTTCTGGAACTTGAACTTGATATAGTGTGAATTGAAATGTTTGTTCTCAAACAATACGTATAAATATATGTATGTATATATGTAATCAAAGAGATAAGTGAAGAGAGAACAAACACAACGATATATAGTGGTTCGGGAAGATGTTAACTAATCTTCCTTAATCCACTCCCCAATTCTACGAATTGAGATTTTTCTTCACTATGATACTCCAAACTCGGTGGAGTCTCCGAATACAACCCTAGTACTTCGATAAGCCGCAACTTGTGAACCCTTACGTCCCTTTGAATACTTTACAACCACCTAAAGCTCTTACCACAAGATCCTAATGCACTATCCTAGTGAAAACATAACTACCTTCTAGATCCCTTTAAGAAGATAGTTTACAAGTAAACTTACAACTTAAGCTTACAAGTACTCTTGCTAGAATCACTCTAAAAGATTATAATGAATTATAAGACTGATATCAGTAAGTATAAGAAAATATGAGTGCAAGAGGTGAGTCTTCAAATGCTCTAAGGCTTGGCTTTTATAGAAAAGAGAAATCTGCCTGGAAGCTGTACGGCTCACTGCACGGTCGACTGTGGTTCGACCGTGTACCTTTGACATCTGATTCTTATAGCCGTTTTGTCCTTTGAAAATTGTCATTTTCCTTTGTTGAATAGATGCAACTAAAAGCCAATTATCTCTGAAATTATCCCCATTACCCCTTTTGTTTTGGACATAAGTGTAGAAGTTGACATGTCCATAAAAGAAGAAAGTCTTCAATCTTTGACCATTTGTCATTGATTACTTAATAGGGTGATTGCAGAATTTTGTCTCTTGACAAAGCATTATCTTCCAAAACTTCATCAACCTTTCTTAATTACTTGTCACTTTGCTAATGGAAGCATTTTGTCCTTTGGAATCTTGTTGCATCTCAAATGAACTAGTTTGAATCTAGTTGGAACTTACTTGGAGATTATTACATCAACAACTTACTAGTTCATAATAATACATGCATAAAAATGATACATAAAAGTTATGGGAGAGCAACTCTTTTTTTGGGACTTTTAATGACCATCATTAGTATGTATTTGAATGACATATTATAACAAGTAAAAAGTAAAATACTTTTGTATTATATCTTATTTGAGCTTAAAATGTCATTAAGATGTCATTAGGTGTGATTAGTAGAAATTAACATCTTTTGGTTCAAAACTCTTTTGAATTCAAAGAAGGCAACTATTATAAGTATGTTTAAAAAGGTTTTGTAAATATAGATGCCTCAAAGTGGTTTATCTCAAAGTGGATGAATTTGATTACAGAGAGATCTGCATTCGATCCACGGTCGGCCATGAGATTGACCGCATATAATAGTTTTGAAAATGAATTGCAGCCGTTGGTACAGGGCATCTACGGTCAGACTCACGGTCGACCGTGTGCAGCTGTATAGCAATTTTACCAAGTTAATTATTTATGTATTGGTCTTTTGCTAGAGATAGTGTAGGCTTATAAACTCATGCCGTCTCACATATGATCAAGCACTTATTTCTTTTGTGTCATCATCAAAACAAAGTGATTAATTTTTGAATATTATAATTGGATTCTTAACCAACAAGTATGTTAACGAATTAGACCTCCTGATGTAATTGATATAAATTGAGTCCTATTGAATGATCATATGTTTAACCTTAGTGTCACTTAAGTGACAGTTAGGTACACTTCGCGAATAAAGGGATTAACGACCCCAATATTCATGTTCAATGCTTAAAGCTATTCGAAAAAGACGCTCCTTAATGATATCCGTTTAGATATATAAAATCCCCGACCAAACCAGCATCCTTCCTTTTATCTAGATTAATGTATAATCTTCAAAATCCATTGCTCTTGCAATAAAAAACCCCAATCATATATATATATATATATATATATATATATATATATATATATATATATATATATATATATATATATATATATATATATATATATATATATATATATATATATATATATATATATATAAAACGGACGTGAAAACATAAAATAGACTCACTGACACTACCTACCTCTCTTAGGTAGATCGTGTACTTTTACCTACTGCTCTACACTGACCGAGACTCTACCTGTTAGTGCTAAAGTCGTAGTAGTATAGGTTATAAATTTAAAGTTGTTGATTCTGTACACGCACACTACTGCACGCACGACTACTTGACATTAGCTGGCTTTTTGTAAACCGTGTGATGTGCACACTATTGATCTACTTGATTAGTCAACTTAACAAGTGATGTTCAACATGTATCATGCCTTGATCCTAATATGCAAGAAAAATGGTTGCATGCTCTAATTTTATAGATTATGAACACGCTATAGAACATGCTTGATGAGCTTGCACAAACATGCTTACTTGCTAGTTGAATCGATGAAAACTCATAATCATCCTAAGGTTTGTTTGGTTGGGGTTGTTTGTATTTTGAAACGTTTTAATTAACAACTATAACTAGTAACAAATAGCAAGTAACTAAATATCGAAGTCTAAATTAAATAACTAAGTAGTGTTCACTTATCTAATCCACCCTTATGCTTGGATTGCCCCGTTTTACTTAATTTGCTAGACAAACAAGATCCGTAATCAACTATTACAAGTATTCAATGTAAAACAATAAGAGTAAAGGTGGATATTACAACCCAAATGAAGAAATTAAGTAAATCTAATAATAAGATTGCTTGAACTTTTGCTTGATCCACCAAATTAGCCTTAATCCTCACTTGAATGATGAAATTAGGGTTATTAAGGTGAGATTTGAGATAAAAACAGCAGCTCTCTCTTGGAAAACCCTATCTTATCCCTTTTATAGCTTTTAAAATTCTGCACTCAAAACAACGATGGTGCACCGCACCGTATAACGTGGGGGAAAGGTGCGCCGCACACTAAGGGTGGTGTACCGCAACATATTACTAGAAAATTATCCTGAATGTTCTGCATTTGAAATATGAGAATCCTTTATTGAGGTGCATCGCTTTTTGGGTTTGATGCGCCGCACCATATGCCTGCACTTCCAGAAATTAAATTTTCTCACTTTAAACTTGCACATTTGCACTCTCTTTGCACTTTGGACCATGCCCTGCACTTTGGTTCACTAATTTGGCTCAATTTTGCACCAATATGAGTTTTTAGCCTTGAACCGATACATTTGCACAAATATCCAATTTTCGGGCTCAATGATCCTCAAAACCGAGTGAAACGAGGGAGATATTGTGTGAGAAACATGGTGTAAATGTTAGTGCACTAAATGGACTTGTCCATCGCTGTCGAACAACCTGAGAATGGTTTAGGTCTACGTTGTACACCTAGGATAGTATTGAACTAGAAAACTCATGTCGCAGGAGCATATGTGCCCAAACGTCTAATATAGGTCTGTCATGCGTGTGACTGAAGTCACTCGTACGGGTGATAACTGTCATCCGTACGGTTATCACCTAGGTGTAGTGACCCGAACTTTTCCATAATTATATATATCAAATGATATATAATATTAACATGATTAAATGTTTCCAACATGTTAAGCAATCAAACTTGTTAAGACTTGATTATTTGTTATGAGTTTCATGTAGACAATTGACCACCCAAGTTGACCGGCGATTCACGAACGTTAAAACTTGTAAAAATGACATGATGATATATATATGCGCAAAAATATGGTTAACATGAGATTATTATAAGTAAGTATCTCACTAAGTATATTAAAAATGTGTGATATACATAAAAAAATGAGAATATTGAATTATGAAGCTCGAAACGATATACATAACGATTATCGTTATAACAATGTCTTACTAAATAGATATGTATTGTATTAAGATATTGATATACTATATTTAACATGATAAAATGATAATTAAGTATATCATTGAGTGTATTAACAATGAACTATACAAGTAAGATGAGACTACTAACTTAAGGATTTCGAAACAATATATATATATATATATATATATATATATATATATATATATATATATATATATATATATATATATATATATGTAACGATTATCGTTGTAATAGTATTTTAACATATATATATATGATGTTAAGATATATTCATACACCATGTTATCATGTTAACATAACAATTTAACATCTCATTAGACATAATAAACAATGGGTTAACAACATTAAATGAGATCGTTAACTTAAAGGTTTCAAAACAACACTTACATGTAACGACTAACGATGACTTAACGACTCAGTTAAAATGTATATACATGTAGTATATTAAGATGTATTAATACACTTTTGGAAGACTTCATGACATATATCAAAGTGCTTCTACTTAACAAAAATGCTTAAAATTACATCATCATTCATTTTCATCAACAATTCTACTCGTATGTACCCGTATTCGTACTCGTACAATACACAGCTTCTAAGATGTATATACTATTGGTATATACACTCAATCATCAGCTCCTTAGCAGACCATGTGAGTCATTAAACATGTGGAAACCATCATTTAGCAACTAGCATGAAATATCTCACAAAATTACAAAAAATATTATAAACCATTCATGAATTATTTATATGAAAACAAACTTACACATCTTTTATATCTAATCCATATACCAACGACCAAAAAGACATACAAATACTTTCATTCTTCAATTTTCTTCATCTAATTGATCTCTCTCAAGTTCTATCTTCAAGGTCTAAGTGTTCTTCATAAATTCTATAAGTTCTAGTTTCATAAAATCAAGAATACTATCAAGTTTGCAAGATTACTTCCAAGCTTTCTAATCCAATCGAAGTAACCATCTAAGCTCAAGAAATCTTTCTTATTTACATTAAGATATATTTCTAATACAAGTTAATACTCATATTCAAACTTTGATTCAATTTCTATAACTATAACTATCTTATTTCGAGTGGAAATCTTACTTGAACTTGTTTTCGTGTCATGATTCTACTTCAAGAACTTTCAAGCCATCCAAGAATCCTTTGAAGCTAGATCAATTTTTGTCACTTCCATTAGGTTTACCTACTAAAATTAAGGTAGTAATGATGTTCATAACATCATTCGATTCATATATATAAAACTATCTTATTCGAAGATTTGAACATGTAATCACTAGAACATAGTTTAGTTAATTCTAAACTTGTTGCAAACAAAGTTAATCCCTCTAACTTGACTTTTAAAATCAACTAAACACATGTTCTATATCTATATGATATGCTAACTTAACGATTTAAAACCTGGAAACACGAAGAACACCGTAAAACCGGACACACGCCGTCGTAGTAACACCGCAGGCTGTTTTGGGTTAGTTAATTAAAAACTATGATAAACTTTGATTTAAAAGTTGTTATTTTGGGAAAATTATTTTTTTATGAACATGAAACTATATTCAAAAATCATGGTTAAACTCAAAGTGGAAGTATGTTTTTCAAAATGGTCATCAAGACGTCGTTCTTTCGACTGAAATGACTAGCTCTTATAATATTGACTTGTAACCTGTATTTCTGACTATAAAGTTATACTTTTTATATTTAGATTCATAAACTTAAGTTCAATATGAAATCATAGCAACTTGAATCACTCAAAACGGATTTGAAACGAAGAAATGATGGGTAAAACAAAATTGGATAAATTTGCTAGTTTTAGCTACAAAAATTTTGTAACAAATCTAGACTAAAAATATCCTAACTAATTTATATTGTATTATATATATTATGAAATCTTGGGATACCATAGACACGTATACAATGTTTTGACATATCATACCGACCCATCTATATATATATTTCGGAACAACCATAGACACTCTATATGCAGTAATGTTTGAGTTAGCTATACAGGGTTGAGGTTGATTCCAAAATAATATATATACCTTGAGTTGTGATCGAGTTTGAGACTTGTAGACACTGGGTCGTGGATTAATTCGAGATAATATATATTGCTTTATTTCTGTACATCTAACTGTGGACAACTAGTTGTAGGTTACTGACGAGGACTGCTGACTTAACAAACTCAAATCATTAAAACGTAATAAAAATGTTGTAAATATATTTTGAACATACTTTGATATATATGTACATATTTGTTATAGGTTCGTGAATCGACCAGTGGCTAAATCTTACTTCCCGACGAAGTAAAAATATGTGAAAGTGAGTTATAGTCCCACTTTTAAAATCTAATATTTTTGGGATGAGAATACATGCAGTTCTATAAATGTTTTACCAAATAGAAACAACTAATCGAAACTACATTCTATGGTTGAATTATTAAACCGAATATGCCCCTTTTAGCTTAGTAGCCTAAGAATTAGGGAACTGGCCCCTAATTGACGTGAATCCGAAAGGTAGATCTACAGGAACTAACAACCCCCATTCTGGAATTTGGAATGCTTTAGTACTTCGAGTTTATCATGTCCGATGGGTGTCCCGGAATGATGGGGATATTCTATATGCATCTTGTTAATGTCGGTTACCAGGTGTTCACCATATGAATGATTTTTGTCTCTATGCCGTTTACAAAATGCCTGATATGAGATGTGTTATAAAAATGAAATCTTGTGGTCTATTATTATGATTTGATAATATATAGGTTAAACCTATAACTCACCAACATTTTTGTTGACGTTTTAAGCATGTTTATTCTCAGGTGATTATTAAGAGCTTCTGCTGTTGCATACTAAAATAAGGACATGATTTGGAGTCCATGCTTGTATGATATTGTGTAAAAACTGCATTCAAGAAACTTATTTCGATGTAATATATTTTTATTGTAAACCATTATGTAATGGTCGTGTGAAAACGGTATATTTTAGATTATCATTATTTGATAATCTATGTAATGCTTTTTAAACCTTTATCGATAAAATAGAAGTTATGGTTGTTTTAAAAATGAATGCAGTCTTTGAAAAACGTCTCATATAGAGGTCAAAACCTCGCAACGAAATCAATTAATATGGAACGTTTATAATCTATATGAACGGGACATTTCAGTTGGTATCCGAGCGTTGGTCTTAGAGAACCAGAAATTGAATTAGTGTGTGTGTCTAACCGAGTTTGTTAGGATGCATTAGTGAGTCCGGACTTCGACCGTGTTTTCTTTAAAAACGATTGCTTAACACTTTTTGTTGGAAACTATATATTATTAACATGTAAATATTATGTGATATAATAATCTCTTAACGTATTTGATATTGTGTGATAGATGTCTACCTCTAGTACAAATCCCATCGACTCACCTAATAATAATGAAGAGTCGAATATATTTTGGGAAGATTCACAAATTCCCGAAGAGGAACCGGAAGAAGAGGACCCGAAAGAAGAGGAACCGGAAGAGGAGGAACCGGAAGAAAAGGAATCGGAAGAAGAGGTTTCGGAGGAGGAAATATTAGGAACCACAGAAAACAGATAAATAAAAGAAAATCCTCAACCAATGGACCAAAGTTAATAATGGTCAATGGTGTTTCCGCCGAGGAAGCAAAATATTGGGAAGATTACCAATTTTCCGATGAATCGGATCCCGATGAGGATTCCGATGATATTATAGAAATTACCTCGACCCAATTTGAAAAAGCAAAAGAAAATAATAAGGGAAAGGGCATCAAAATAGAGAAACCTGATTCCAACCCCGATGAACTTTATATGTATCGTCAACACCCGTATTTCTTAAGTTGTAACAATAACCCGGGAACCTCTAAGCCACCAGGTTTTTCTAAACCATTTGTGAAAACAACGCCTCGTATTAGAGGAACATCATATATCCCTAGAAAATTAGCAAAACGAAACAGGTTCGAAAAAGAAGAAACTAGTGAGTCGGAATAAAGAGTTGTAATCATGAGGTGTAAAATATGTAAAATAAGTGTGTTTGTATTTTTCTTGTTGTATGTATAAATTGCTTGTATTATTTGATAAATATATTTTACGAATCTAACCCTCGTCTATTTTTACAGTATAAAAACAAAAATGGATGTTAAGGATAGACAACCAAAAATTTTAGAAGACCTATCTGGGGACATGATTGATGAAATCTTGTCTAAAGTTGGTCAGAATTCGTCGGCACAATTATTTACGGCGAAATTAGTGTGTAGAACATTTGATGAACGTTTCAGGCATGCCTTAGTTTATAAAAGGCTTTCATTTGAAAGATGGGGTATATCACATTGGGGAGACCGTAAGTTACGCCGTGTTTTCTTTAAAACGTTAAATGCGGGGAACCCAAATGCAATTTTTCGTTACGGGTTGAGAACCTATTTTGACTCAACATATCCCAACCTAGGACTTCGTGAGTTAGAAAGAGCTTCTAACATGCAACATAAAGAAGCATGTTATGCTTACGGGTTAGTGATGTTCGCTTCTCATCTAAGTGAGAAAAAGAACATCGGATTACGACTGTTAAATAAAACATTTCCACAAGTGACGGATTCAGTAGTTGGGGTGAGAAACAAGGTTTTTAGATTATTATGCGGCTGTTGAGCATTACGAAACGCTCGTCCTTTTGACGACGTTACAACATGCTGCCCAGCCAACGGTTATAACGGTTATTTTCCACAAGACAAAGGATGGGAAGTAGTCTTAGTAAAACCAGAATGCATGACTTGTTTCTGGACTTATGAATTACGTGTTTTTATTGCCTTTGCTAAATAACTTGCGTATTAACTAGGATTGTTATCACAACTATTTTGTATCAAAGTGATTGTGTGCTATATTTCATGCTATATGCATAATAGCGGTATTGTAAGTTTGTAAATTTTTGTATAAAAGTTTGAACGCGAAATATTATTATAATCAGTTTTTCATATAGAATTGTAGTAGTTGAATGGTATATTAGCTAATAAGTATGAACTTAACGGGTAGGTACTACCCGAATTAAAACTATAAAACACTAATATGAAGAAAAAGCTTTTATAAATGAGTTCATATTATGCTACGAAATACTATTGACTACTCTTAATATTCTATATGATTAACTTAATTCTTTTGGGCTATTTTTGAAGGAAATGGCACCGACGACTCGTCAGAATTTGAACATGAGCGAAGAAGACTTCCGTGTTTTCCTTGCAGCAAACATAGTTGCAGTACAGGCTGCAATGCAAAACAACAACAATAACTCTGAATCTAGCAATGCAAATAACGCCACAAGAAATCGTGTAGGTTGCTCCTACAAAGAATTCATTACCTGTAAACCTCTGGAATTTGATGGAACCGAGGGTCCAATCGGATTGAAATGGTGGACCGAAAAGGTTGAATCGGTGTTTGCCATAAGTAAGTGTACTGAAGAAGACAAAGTAAAGTACGCTACGCATACCTTCACAGGTACTGCGTTAACATGGTGGAATACCTATCTAGAACAAGTGAGACAAGATGCTGCGTACGCACTACCGTGGTCAGCATTCAAACATCTGATGGCTGAGCAGTATCATCCCAGAAGCGAGGTCAACAAGCTAAAAGTAGAGCTTAAGGGATTACGAACACAAGGATTCGATATTACCACATACGAACGACGATTCACGGAGTTGTGCTTATTGTGCCTGAGAGCATTCAAAGATGAAGAGGAGAAAATCGACGCATTTGTAAAAGGGTTACCAGAAAGGATCCAAGAAGATATAAGTTCACACGAGCCTGCTTCCATACAAAAGGCGGGTCGAATGGCTCATAAACTCATAAATCAGATTGAGGAAAGAGTTAAAGAGCAGACGGCCGAAGAAGCCAACACGAAACAAATCAAAAGAAAGTGGAAAGAAACCAGTGACAAGGGTCACAATTTTAACAATCAACACAACAGTCACAACTTCAATCGCACCAATTATCACAACAACAAACGCAACAACAATCATTCCAACAACAACTACAATAACCATCCTAACAACAATAACCACCACAACAATCGTCCCAACATCAATAACAACCGCAACAACAACAATTCCTATAACAACAATAATCAGAAAAGGCCATGCCAAAGGTATGAAGAGTACCACCCGAATGAGTTCTGCACGACATTTTGCACTAAGTGTAAAAGAACTGGCCATGGTACGAGAAAGTGTGAGGCCTACGGCCCAATGAATAACAGAAATAAAAGAACAGATAATGTCGGAACAAGTAATGACGCCTTTGTTTGTTATGGATGTGGAAAACCGGACCACATTAGGAGTAATTGCCCGAACCCAGAGAAAAATAATGGGTAAAGTCGTGGAAGAGTTTTCAATATTAATACGGCAGAAGCGCAGGAAGACCCGGAGCTTGTTACGGGTACGTTTCTCATTGACAATGAATCTGCTTATGTTTTATTTGATTCGGGTACAGATAAGAGCTATATGAGTAGAGATTTTTATGCCGATTTAAGTTGTCCATTGACACCTTTGGATAATAAATTTTTACTCAAATTAGCAAACGGTAAATTAATTTCAGCAGATAATATATGTCGAAATCGAGAAATTAAACTGGTTAGCGAAACGTTTAAGATTGATTTGATACCAGTAGAGTTAGGGAGTTTTGATGTGATAATCCGCATAGACTGGTTGAAAGAGGTGAAAGCAGAGATTGTTTATTACAAAAATGCGATTCACATCATACGAGAAAAAGGAAAACCCTTAATGGTGTACGGAGAAAAGAGCAACGCGAAGCTAAATCTTATTAGTAATTTGAAGGCACAAAAACTAATAAGAAAAGGTTGCTATGCTGTTCTAACACATGTCGAGAAAGTACAAACCGAAGAAAAGAACATCAATATGTTCCCGTCGCAAAAGAGTTTCCCGATGTATTTTCAAAAGAATTACCGGGATTACCTCCACACCGATCCGTTGAATTTCAAATAGACTTGGTACCAGGAGCTGCACCAATAGCCCGTGCTCCATATAGACTTGCACCCAGCGAAATTAAGGAACTCCAGAGCCAATTATAGGAACTTTTAGAGTGAGGTTTCATTCGACCAAGCACGTCACCGTGGGGAGCCCCTGTTTTGTTTGTCAAGAAGAAAGATGGTACATTCAGGTTGTGTATCGACTACCGAGAGTTGAACAAACTTACCATCAAGAACCGTTACCCCCTACCGAGAATCGACGACTTATTTGATCAACTACAAGGTTCGTCAATTTATTCGAAGATTGATTTATGTTCCGGATATCATCAAATGCGGGTGAAGGAGGATGATATTCCGAAGACTGCTTTTAGGACGCGTTACGGTCATTATGAGTTTATGGTTATGCCGTTTGGTTTAACTAACGCACCAGATGTGTTTATGGACCTCCAGAACCAAGTGTGTGTGCCATATCTTGACAAGTTTGTCATTGTCTTCATCGATGATATACTTATCTACTCAAAGAATGATCAAGAGCACGAAGAACATTTAAGAAAAGTGCTAGAGTTGCTGAGGAAAGAAAAACTGTACGCTAAGTTTTCAAAGTGTGCATTTTGGTTGGAAGAAGTTCAATTTCTCGATCACATAGTGAACAAAGAAGGTATTCAGGTGGATCCGGCAAAGATTGAAACCTTTGAAACAGCTTAAAATTTCAGGACGAAATTTATTTAACGGGTAGGTACTGTAGTGACCCGAAGTTTTCCATAATTATATATATTAAATGATATCTAATATTAACATGATTAAATGTTTCCAACATGTTAAGCAATCAAACTTGTTAAGACTTGATTATTTGTTATGAGTTTCATGTAGACAATTGACCACCCAAGTTGACCGGCGATTCACGAACGTTAAAACTTGTAAAAACAACATGATGATATATATGGGCATATATATGGTTAACATGAGATTATGATAATTAAGTATCTCACTAAGTATATTAACAATGTGTGATATACATAAAAAAAATGAGAATATTGAATTATGAAGCTCGAAATGATATACATAACGATTATCGTTATAACAACGTCTTACTAAATACATATGTATTGTATTAAGATATTGATATACTATATTTAACATGATAAAATGATAATTAAGTATATCATTGAGTGTATTAACAATGAACTATACAAGTAAGATGAGACTACTAACTTAAGGATTTCGAAACAATATATATATGTAACGATTATCGTTGTAATAGTATTTTAACATATATATATGATGTTAAGATATATTCATACACCATGTTATCATGTTAACATAACAATTTAACATCTCATTATATGTAATAAATAATGGGTTAACAACATTAAATGAGATCGTTAACTTAAAGGTTTCAAAACAACACTTACATGTAACGACTAACGATGACTTAACGACTCAGTTAAAATGTATATACATGTAGTATATTAAGATGTATTAATACACTTTTGGAAGACTTCATGACATATATCAAAGTACTTCTACTTAACAAAAATGCTTAAAATTACATCCTCATTCATTTTCATCAACAATTCTACTCGTATGCACCCGTATTCGTACTCGTACAATACACAACTTCTAAGATGTATATACTATTGGTATATACACTCAATCATAAGCTCATTAGTAGCCCATGTGAGTCATTAAACATGTGGGAACCATCATTTGGTAACTAGCATGAAATATCTCACAAAATTACAAAAAATATTATAAATCATTCATGAATTATTTACATGAAAACAAACTTACACATCCTTTATATCTAATCCATATACCAACGACCAAAAATACCTACAAACACTTTCATTCTTCAATTTTCTTCATCTATTTGATCTCTCTCAATTTCTATCTTCAAGGTCTAAGTGTTCTTCATAAATTCTATAAGTTCTAGTTTTATAAAATCAAGAATACTATCAAGTTTGCAAGATTACTTCCAAGCTTTCTAATCCAATCAATTAAACAATCTAAGCTCAAGAAATCTTTCTTATTTACAGTAAGATATCTTTCTAATACAAGGTAATACTCATATTCAAACTTTGATTCAATTTCTATAACTATAACTATCTTATTTCGAGTGAAAATCTTACTTGAACTTGTTTTCGTGTCATGATTCTACTTCAAGAACTTTCAAGCCATCCAAGAATCCTTTGAAGCTAGATCAATTTTTGTCACTTCCATTAGGTTTACCTAATAAAATTGAGGTAGTAATGATGTTCATAACTTCATTCGATTCATATATATAAAACTATCTTATTCGAAGATTTGAACATGTAATCACTAGAACATAGTTTAGTTTATTCTAAACTTTTTCGCAAACAAAGTTAATCCCTCTAACTTGACTTTTAAAATTAACTAAACACATGTTCTATATCTATATGATATGCTAACTTAATGATTTAAAACCTGGAAACACAGAGAACACCGTAAAACCGGACATACGCCGTCGTAGTAACACCACGGGCTGTTTTGGATTAGTTAATTAAAAACTATGATAAACTTTTATTTAAAAGTTATTCTTCTGGGAAAATGATTTTTCTTATGAACATGAAACTATATCCAAAAATTATGGTTAAACTCAAAGTGGAAGTATGTTTTTCAAAATGGTCATCAAGACGTCGTTCTTTTGACTGAAATGACTACCTCTTATAATATTGACTTGTAACCTTTATTTCCTACTATAAACTTATACTTTTTCTGTTTAGATTCATAAACTTAAGTTCAATATGAAACCATAGCAACTTGAATCACTCAAAACGGATTTGAAACGAAGAAATGACGGGTAAAACAAAATTGGATAAATTTGCTAGTTTTAGCTACGACAATTTTGTAACAAATCTAGACTAAACATATCCTAACTAATTTATATTGTATTATACATATTATGAAATTTTGGGATACCATAGAAACGTATACAATGTTTTGACATATCATATCGACCCATCTATATATATATTTCGGAACAACCATAGACACTCTATATGCAGTAATGTTTGAGTTAGCTATACATGGTTGAGGTTGATTCTAAAATAATATATATACCTTGTGTTGTGATCGAGTCTGAGACTTGTAGACACTGGGTCATGGATTGATTCGAGATAATATATATTGCTTTATTTCTGTACATCTGTGGACAACTAGTTGTAGGTTACTGAAGAGGACTGCTGACTTAACAAACTCAAATCATTAAAACGTAATAAAAATGTTGTAAATATATTTTGAACATACTTTGATATATATGTACATATTTGTTATAGGTTCTTGAATCGACCAGTGGCCAAGTCTTACTTCCTGACAAAGTAAAAATCTGTGAAAGTGAGTTATAGTCCCACTTTTAAAATCTAATATTTTTGGGATGAGAATACATGCAGTTCTATAAATGTTTTATGAAATAGATACAAGTAATCGAAACTACATTCTATGGTTGAATTATTAAACCGAATATGCCCCTTTTAGCTTGGTAGCCTAAGAATTAGGGAACTAGCCCCTAATTGACGCGAATCCTAAAGGTAGATCTACGGGAACTAACAACCCCCATTATGGAATTTGGAATGCTTTAGTACTTCGAGTTTATCATGTCCGATGGGTGTCCCGGAATGATGGGGATATTCTATATGATAAATAGAGTTTTATTACTGTTGAGTAATATGAATTAGATAATTCGATTTCTCGAAGAGTACGAGTGAAGCTACCACAAAAGAATGAAATGAGTAAATGATGGTTTGTCTTAACCGGTGACGTAGTCACGGTTGATTTCCGGAGTTCAAGGGTTTAAAGAAAATCTTCGAAATCTATAAGATCTAATTCTTCGGGATTTAAGGGAATTAAGATCTCTATAATTAAATACGGTGATCTGCCTCGATTACTCTGTCTGATATTTTCATTATAAATTAAACTCTTCCGTTCCATTATTCTCACCATTCCTATAATTTCTTTCTTAATTCATACATCCAAAAGATTGTGAAAATGCTTAATCCAGTTCTAATCCTTAATATTTTCCTAATTATCATTTCTGTCATCCTTCTTTTCAATCTTCCACCAAAAAAAATTTGTTTACTTCCACTATTACCTTGAGGTGATACTATTCTTAATTCTACCGTGTCTTTATATTTGTAACATCCCGCCTTTTTCCGTTTACTTTTCCGTTTAACTATTTAAATCCCGTTATATGTTTATAACATCTCCGGTTAATACGTGTTTTAAAAATATCTCGTCTAGGTATTTCACGCACCCGCAAACGAACTTGAGGGACTAGTTTTGCCAAAATGCCAAAGAGGTGACTAGCCTTTGACTAGTCAACCCCCACCCCCATCTTTTCTTTTTCATTTCCCTTTTCTTCTTCTACTTCCATATTTTCTCTAAATTCTCCAATTTCAAGAATCATCATCTAAATCAAATCGAGCAAGCATCCATCTAAACAAATTGCATATTCAGAATCCTCTCATCTTCCTCTTGGATTCCATACCGATTTCATCAAGTTTGGGTAACTTTCTAAAATCACTAGATTTTGTGTTCTTGATGTTTTTAACTTATAAAGTTGTTAATTAGTGTCTATGGCGCAAGTCTAACATGATTATATGATTTATATGCTCGATTTCATTATTTGAAGTAACTAGCTTAAATATGAACTTTGGTGTGTTTGATTTGGTAATTTGGTTGCTTAAATGTTGTTGTTATGGTAAAGTGCAAGTATTAAATGTGTTACTAGTAGCACTAGCTTCAATTTGATGTGTAGGTTGTTTTAGAAAACTTCATAAACTTGATTATTGGTTTTGGTGGATTTGGGTTAGGGTTTGATGAACCTGAAATGAACTTTTGATGCTTTGAATGACATGAAATGTTATTTGTAAGTGTTAGGTTATATTGTATGCTTGATCACCTTCGAAACGGCATATCATTCATGTAAATTGGTTGCCGAATCATCGAATTTCATTTATGAACTTGAGTGCATTTAATGAGGAGCTTTGAATGTAATTTTCGTTGTTGTAAAAGTAAATGTGATGGATGAAATGTGTTTAGTTGTTTTCCTTGTCAAAATACCTTTCCGATGATATAAGATACATGCTTTGGTTGTTTGCGGGTCATAAATGGTGATTGGTTGAAGTTAGGTTCGTGCATAAAACTTAAAAACTGCCAGAATTCTCTGCACAGGTAATGGCGCGGCGCGCCATATACCCGCGCGGCGCACCATATACCCGCGCGGCGCGCCAAAGTGGTCTGTCCAACTTTGTCGATTTTTGAATAATGTTTGCTATGCTACGCACCTCCGATTCACATGTAACTTGTTCTAACATGCTCATATATGATTAAAAACCTCAGAAAAATAGTTCGGGACCCGACCCGAATGTGTTGACTTTTTTGTTGACTTTGACCGACCAAAGTTTGACTTTTTGTCAAACTTAACCAAATGATTATGCAACCTTCCTAACTTGTTTCTATACTTGTATCTTGCATGAAACTTGACAATTTGATTTCACATACTACATAATCGAGTCGTAACGAGCCATAAGACTAATTGAACATCTTTGACCTATCGTGTTTACCGTTATTGATACGACCTATTTGTTTAGGTCAAGACTAGCACTATCCTTCGCACACGTTACTTTGTGAAGTACTTTTCATAAGTGCACTCAAGGTGAGATCATAGTCCCATCTTTCAAACAACTTTTATGCTTTAAACTATGGGATGAGAAACATATACGTATCATACTTTTATACATTGAACACAAGTACGAAAATGAACATTCCACGTACGGGTTTGAACGAAAATCCTCAATTCAATTATCATTAGTTACACTTGCAGGGTGTAAACGTGAACTTATATTATGTGATCACATGGGCTTGACGAGCCTCATTCGGACGGTTCGCTACCGTTAGCGGATGAAATATATTTTCGGGTCTAGTGTATGTTCTAACACTACGCAAAGGGTGCAAAATAGTTAAGTTTGATAATTGGGTGCCCGCTAAACAAATAACAACTTTGGAATGCAAATGATTTTGATAATCATATTATATTAAATCTTGTGGTTCAAATGCAACGTTTACTAAAACACCTATGATTTCACCAACGTTTTCATTGACAGTTTTCTATATGTTTTCTCAGGTCCTTGAAAGCTACTTGATACATGCTTCCGCACTCTTTTTGATACTTGCTTGGATGTCGAGTATGCATGCATAGTTGGAGCGTCTTTTGACTACTTTAAATTGTGTCGCATAGGTTTCATTCGTACGTTAAACTTTGTATTGTAACTAATAATTTGAACTACATTTGTAAACTTGAAACATCCCTTTACTTATGAAATGAATGCGACATATTTTGGTCAAACGCCATAATAAAGAGTTATGACCACGCAACGGGACCGAAGTAGTCGGCGCCGTCAAACATGATTTGGTCGGGTCGCTACAGATGGTATCAGAGCGTTGGTTGTAGGGATTTAGAGTTCATTGGTGTCAACCCAGAGTCATAGGGTACATTAGTGAGTCTAGACTACAACCGGCATATAGACTTGAAGTAGAAATTACTTGACTACTTGTGCATTATACTCGAACTCGTCTATTATATCTAATTCTTATTCAATCTTAATCTCACGTTACTTGATTTAATTGACGCGCCACCTTGACTATATGAATTAGTGTCGAATGCACATATGAATTAGGGTAATATAATTTCCGGGATTATATTACGGTGACTCATACGAACATTCCGACATTATGACATAAAGAATTTAAGGCGAGTCAAGGAAAATTTTTCTCTATCCTTATTCCATATCATGGTTAGTATTATTAAGAATACTAATCAACAGTATTCTTGTGTTTTGAAGGAACAATGCCTCCTCGTCGTGTGCCATGCCATGAGACTCCCGAACAAGCTCTACAACGAATGATAGCCACCGCCGTGGAAGCGGCCATGGCCGATCACTCCTCCAACAATAACAACAACCACAACAACAACATCAATGGAGCCGGTAACTCAAACGAAGGGTGCTCCTACAAATCCTTCATGGGGTGCAAACCTCACACTTTTGATGGAACCGGGGGATCGGTTACTCTTACTCGATGGTTCGAACAAACGGAGGCCGTCTTTAGCATAAGCGGTTGTCGGGACCAAGACAAGGTGAAATACTCCACTCACACCTTCGCCGGTGTCGCTCTTACATGGTGGAATACTTATGTACAATCGGTGGGTACCGATGAAGCTCACGCCCTCTCTTGGTCCGATTTAAGGGAAAAGATGGTCATCGAATATTTCCCTCGCGAAGAAACCCGAAAGGTCGAACAAGAGCTAAGAACCTTAGAGGCGGTCGAAAACGATCTCAAGGCCTATAATCAACGATTCGCCGAACTATCCTTGATGTGTCCCAAACTTGTGAACCCCGAATCTCAAAGGGTTGAACTCTATATGGATGGTCTTCCAAAGAGCATCAAACAAGGAGTGATGTCATCCAAACCCGCTAACCTACAACAAGCTTTGAACATGGCCCGCCAATTGATCGAAACGGTTGACGAAATCGTAGTTTTGGCACCTAAGGCCGAGGATAAATCGGGCGGCAACAAAAGAAAATGGGAAGCCCCCCAATCAAGCAACAACTACAACAACAACTTCACCAAAAAGCCTTTCACCTCCGACGCCAAGAAAAGTTATGGCGGAAATAAACCCTTTTGCAACAAATGCCGCAAACACCACTATGGTGAATGTAACAATCTATTTTGCCACCGGTGCCAAAGGGGTGGTCATGTGGCCAACGATTGTAGAAGTGCCGCTCCCGTCCCTCAAAAGGTGCCCAATGCACCAAAATCGGGTACTTGTTATGAATGTGGCCAAACAGGTCATTTTAGAAATGCGTGTTCGAAGAAGAAAGCCAACACCAACACGCGCGGACAAGCTTTCAACATCAACACCGAGGAAGCCCGAGATGACAATGAATTAGTCACGAGTACGTTTCCCCTCAACAACACTTATGTTACTTGTTTATTCGATTCGGGTGCCGATAAGAGTTTTGTATCCAAGACTTTGACTCATTCTTTTAATACTCCACCACTCCCACTAGATACCACTTATACCATTGAAGTGGCCAACGGAAAACTATTGAGTGCCGACACATATTACCGGGGGTGTACGTTAAACATTTTGGGTAATGAGTTTGAAATTGACTTGATACCCATGGAACTAGGAAGCTTCGATGTATTAATCGGTATGAATTGGCTAGCCAAAACGAAATCTCACATCCTTTGTGATCTTAACGCAATCCGAATCCCTATCGAGAATGGTGAATCTTTGATCGTCTATGGCGATAAGAGTTGCACCGGACTCAACCTCGTTTCATGCATTAAAGTTAGAAAACTACTCCATAAGGGTTGTTTTGCGATCCTTGCTCACGTTAAGAAAGTCGAGTCCGATGAGAAGCACATCGATGATGTGCTAATTGTTAGTGACTATTCCGATGTATTTCCCGACGAATTGCCGGGTCTTCCACCTCATCGACCGGTTGAATTCCAAATCGATCTTATCCCGGGAGCCGCGCCCGTAGCACGTGCACCATATAGACTCGCTCCATCCGAAATGCAAGAATTGCAAAGTCAAATCCAAGAACTACTTGATCATAGTTTTATTCAACCTAGCCATTCACCTTGGGGCGCTCCGATTTTGTTTGTTAAAAAGAAAGACGGATCCCTACGAATGTGCATTGATTATCGTGAACTAAACAAATTAACGGTTAAGAACCGATATCCTCTTCCTCGTATCGATGACCTCTTTGATCAACTACAAGGGTCTTGTATATATTCGAAAATCGATCTCCGCTCGGGTTATCATCAACTAAGGGTTAAAGGGGAAGATATCTCCAAAACCACTTTCCGAACTCATTATGGTAGTTATGAATTCCTTGTCATGCCATTTGGTCTCACTAACGCACCGGCGGTGTTCATGGATCTTATGAACCGCGTGTGTAAACCGGTATCTTGACAAATTCGTTATCGTGTTCATCGATGATATTTTGGTTTATTCAAAAAGTGAAGAAGAACCCGAGGAACACCTCCGGCTCGTGCTTGAACTTTTAAGATAAGAACGACTCTATGCCAAATTCTCCAAGTGTGAATTTTGGTTGAAGGAAGTTCAATTTTTTGGTCATGTTGTAAGTGACCAAGGTATTAAAGTCGATCCAACGAAAATCGAAGCCATTAGTAAATGGGAGACTCCCACTACTCCTACTCACATTCGTCAATTCTTGGGTCTCGCCGGATACTACCGTAGATTCATCAAGGATTTCTCTTTGGTTGCTCGTCCTCTAACCGCTTTAACTCACAAGGGAAAGAAATTCAATTGGGCGACCAAACAAGAATCCGCATTTTAAATCTTGAAAACAAAGCTAACCACCGCTCCTATCTTGTCACTTCCCGAAGGCAATGATGATTTTGTTGTGTATTGCAACGCCTCGAAACATGGTTTTGGGTGTGTGTTGATGCAACGAACGAAAGTCATTTCTTATGCTTCTCGACAACTCAAAATTCATGAACGAAACTACACGACACATGATCTCGAACTCGGAGCCGTTATCTTTGCACTTAAAATATGTAGACACTATCTTTATGGAACCAAGAGTACTATCTTTACCGATCACAAAAGTCTCCAACACATCTTCGACCAAAAGCAACTAAACATGAGACAACGAAGGTGGATTGAAACCTTAAACGATTACGATTGCGAGCTTCGTTACCATCCCGGGAATGCAAATGTAGTAGCCGATGCCTTAAGTTGAAAAGAAAGAGCGGTGCCTCTTCGTGTCCGAGCCTTAAACATCACCATCCACACCAACCTTAATAGCCAAATTCGGGTAGCCCAAGATGAGGCTCTCAAGGATGAAAACGTTTCACACGAGCTCTTGAACATTCTCGTCTCTCGATTCGAAATTAGAGAGACCGGACTCCGATATTTCGCCGGAAGGATTTGGGTGCCTAGTTATGGGGACCTACGAAGCCTTATTTTAGATGAAGCCCATAAGTCACGATACTCGATTCAACCCGGTGCCAATAAGATGTACCACAACCTTAAAGAACAATATTGGTGGCCGAACATCAAAAGGGATGTAGCTACTTATGTTTCCAAGTGTTTGACATGTTCCAAAGTCAAAGCCGAACACCAAAGACCGTCCGGGTTACTTCAACAACCCGAAATCCCGCAATGGAAGTGGGAAAGAATAATGATGGACTTCATCACCAAGTTACCAAAAACTATGGGCGGTTATGATACCATTTGGGTTATTATTGACCGTCTCACCAAATCCGCACACTTTCTCGCTATGAAAGAAACCGACAAAATGGAGAAACTTGCACAACTTTACATAAAGGAGATCGTAGCTCGACACGGTGTACCTTTATCGATTATCTCCGACCGAGATGGCCGTTTTGTTTTTAGATTTTGGCGTACCTTGCAAGAAGCATTGGGAACGCGTTTAGACATGAGCACCGCATATCATCCTCAAACCGATAGACAAAGCGAACGTACAATTCAAACCTTAGAGGACATGTTACGAGCTTGCGTGGTTGATTTTGGAAAAGCTTGGGACAAGCACTTACCTCTCACCGAGTTCTCTTACAACAATAGTTATCACGCGAGTATAAAAGCCGCCCCATTCGAAGCATTATATGGCCGAAAATGCCGTTCTCCTCTTTTTTGGGCCGAAGTAGGCGACGTACAAATCACCGGACCCGAACTCATTCACGAAACCACCGAGAAGATCGTTCAAATCTGAGATAGGCTTCGGACGGCCCGGAGTCGTCAAAAGTGCTATACCGACAAAAGACGCAACGACCTTGAATTTCAAGTCGGTGACCGCGTCATGTTAAAAGTCGCACCTTGGAAGGGTGTAATCCATTTTGGGAAACGCGGGAAGCTAAATCTGCGGTATATTTGTCCTTTCGAAATCTTGGAGCGTATTGGAACCGTTGCTTATCATTTAGATCTTCCGCCTCAATTGAACTCCGTTCATCCTACCTTCCATGTATCTAACTTGAAAAAGTGTCTTGCCGAACCCGATATCGTCATCCCTCTCGAGAAACTTACTATTTATGACAAACTTCATTTTGTGGAGGAACCGGTTGAAATTGTGGACACCTCCGTCAAGACATTGAAACAAAGCCGAATTCCGATTGTTAAAGTCCGTTGGAACGCCAAAAGGGGACCCGAGTTTACTTGGGAAAGGCAAGATCAAATGCAAAATAAATACCCTCATTTATTCCCGGCTCCGGAAACGCAAGATCCCGAGGAAGAAACAACAACTACTACGCCTACTTAAATTTCGGGACGAAATTTCTTTTAAGGAGTAGGTAATGTAACATCCCGCCTTTTTCCGTTTACTTTTCCGTTTAACTATTTAAATCCCGTTATATGTTTATAACATCTCCGGTTAATACGTGTTTTAAATATATCTCGTCTAGGTATTTCACGCACTCGCAAACGAACTTGAGGGACTAGTTTCGCCAAAATGCCAAAGAGGTGACTAGCCTTTGACTAGTCAACCCCCACCCCCATCTTTTCTTTTTCATTTCCCTTTTCTTCTTCTACTTCCATATTTTCTCTAAATTCTCCAATTTCAAGAATCATCATCTAAATCAAATCGAGCAAGCATCCATCTAAACAAATTGCATATTCGGAATCCTCTCATCTTCCTCTTCGATTCCATACCGATTTCATCAAGTTTGGGTAACTTTCTAAAATCACTAGATTTTGTGTTCTTGATGTTTTTAACTTATAAAGTTGTTAATTAGTGTCTATGGCTCAAGTCTAACATGATTATATGATTTATATGCTCGATTTCGTTATTTGAAGTAACTAGCTTAAATATGAACTTTGGTGTGTTTGATTTGGTAATTTGGTTGCTTAAATGTTGTTGTTATGGTAAAGTGCAAGTATTAAATATGTTACTAGTAGCATTAGCTTCAATTTGATGTGTAGGTTGTTTTAGAAAACTTCATAAACTTGATTATTGATTTTGGTGGATTTGGGTTAGGGTTTGATGAACTTGAAATGAACTTTTGATGCTTTGAATGACATGAAATGTTATTTGTAAGTGTTAGGTTGTATTGTATGCTTGATCACCTTCGAAACGGAATATCATTCATGTAAATTGGTTGCCGAATCATCGAATTTCATTTATGAACTTGAGTGCATTTAATGAGGAGCTTTGAATGTGATTTTGGTTGTTGTAAAAGTAAATGTGATGGATGAAATGTGTTTAGTAGTTTTCCTTGTCAAAATACCTTTCCGATGATATAAGATACATGCTTTGGTTGTTTGCGGGTCATAAATGGTGATTGGTTGAAGTTAGGTTCGTGCATAAAACTTAAAAACTGCCAGAATTTTCTGCACAGGTAATGGCGCGGCGCGCCATATACCCGCGCGGCGCGCCAAAGTGGTCTGTCCAACTTTGTCGATTTTTGAATAATGTTTGCTATGCTACGCACCTCCGATTCACATGTAACTTGTTCTAACATGCTCATATATGATTAAAAACCTCAGAAAAATAGTTCGGGACCCGACCCGAACGTGTTGACTTTTTCGTTGACTTTGACCGACCAAAGTTTGACTTTTTGTCAAACTTAACCAAATGATTATGCAACCTTCCTAACTTGTTTCTATACTTGTATCTTGCATGAAACTTGACAATTTGATTTCATATGCTACATAAGTGAGTCGTAACGAGCCATAGGACTAATTGAACATCTTTGACCTATCGTGTTTACCGTTATTGATACGACCTATTTGTTTAGGTCAAGACTAGCACTATCCTTCGCACACGTTACTTTGTGATGTACTTTTCATACGTGCACTCAAGGTGAGATCATAGTCCCATCTTTCAAACAACTTTTATGCTTAAACTATGGGATGAGAAACATATACGTATCATACTTTTATACATTGAACACAAGTACGAAAACGAACATTCCACGTACGGGTTTGAACGAAAATCCTCAATTCAATTATCATTAGTTACACTTGCAGGGTGTAAACGTGAACTTATATTATGTGATCACATGGGCTTGACGAGCCTCATTCGGACAGTTCGCTACCGTTAGCGGATGAAATATATTTTCGGGTCTAGTGTATCTTCTAACACTACGCAAAGGGTGCAAAATAGTTAAGTTTGATAATTGGGTGCCCGCGAAACAAATAACAACTTTGGAATGCAAATGATTTTGATAATCATATTATATTAAATCTTGTGGTTCAAATGCAACGTTTACTAAAACACCTATGATTTCACCAACGTTTTCGTTGACAGTTTTCTATATGTTTTCTCAGGTCCTTGAAAGCTACTTGATACATGCTTCCGCACTCTTTTTGATACTTGCTTGGATGTCGAGTATGCATGCATAGTTGGAGCGTCTTTTGACTACTTTAAATTGTGTCACATAGTTTCATTCGTACGTTAAACTTTGTATTGTAACTAATCTTTTGAACTACATTAGTAAACTTGAAACATCCCTTTACTTATGAAATGAATGCGACATATTTTGGTCAAACATCATAATAAAGACTTATGACCACGCAACGGGACCGAAGTAGTAGGTGCCGTCAAACATGATTTGGTCGGGTCGTACAATATTGCTATTCATATTAATATCCACGGTTTGTAATTTATGTGTTGTTGTTGGGTTTTATATCTTCCCTTATATTTCGATGTCCCTACTTCTGTCTCCTATAATCATTGTCATCCACAGTTAATGTTCTCTCCTATTTGCTGCGATTTATACCCCCATTTACACTTCGAAGCTTTATGCACAGTTTTCTCTTCTATCCATTAAGCACAACATGTAATGGTCCAGAAATTGTAGATATGAATTTCAGAATGAACATAGTTAATGTTCTAAGAAGGAAATTGAAATGGCACAATCTTGATTTGTCAAATTACTGGAATTCAAGAGAAAAGATAGAATTATCAGGAAGATATGTTCTCAATATGTTTGGAGATTAGATAGAATGTAAGAGTCGTGTAACATGACACATGATGACGTTATAGTCTGTGAATCATCATGTTTCATTAGAAACTTAGCATCACTTACTGTAATATAATTACGTTGATTAAGTGTCATTATATTATACTAACTCATGCTTCAGTTCCTAACACTACTTCAAAAACATTCATACTTTAAATTTGAATTTTTCAGAATTTAGAAACTAACACAGTTTCTTTTATGATGTAACGCAGATAGTGCGAAGAGATAAATGATTTCAGATAAGAATAGTTATGAAAATATCTTCAGAAATATGAAGGATATTTATAATGAAAGATATGATGATATCTTGGAATATCTAAGATCAGAGGATGATGAAGAATATCGTCCACAAGGGTCTAGAGTAAGGAGCAAGGTATTCGCTAAAGACTTCATTAGAACAGAATCATCAGGATTCTTTAATTGTTGACATAGGAACGCTGTGGAATTTGAGAATAATGATTGTTGCATCTCGAGATTTGATATGGTAGTAATCTTTACAAAATGCCGTTGAGTTCATGATAAGACTTCAATAGATAAATATAGTGATTTGTCGGAGAGATTTAAACCAAGGAGCAACGAGGTTGCTGGTACGTCTGTTGGTAATATGGTGGAATATAAAAGGTTCCCCGGTAACAAAAAAAAAGCACGCGTATATATCAAGGTTATAAGAAGGTTGTTTCGAACGAAAAGTCGAAGTTGACTTGTTGGAGCTGTGACAAAATTGGCTAATTTGAAAAAGAATTGCAATATTATTTTCGGTAATAACAATGCCAAAGGAGCTAGCACAGATATGTGTTAAACGTTTACTCAGGTTCCGAGTGTTTTCAGGTGCATAACTATATGCATCAATCTTTTCTTCCGTAGATGATGTGTGGTTGGTTCATTCTTTCGATTGAGGTGTTTCCAAGAATCATGAAAGGTTTGAACGCAGATTGTAATCGTCAAGATACAAATGAGGTTTAAGATGAAATCAAGTGGCAAACTTGAAGAAATGTTTAGTTTCATATGTTATAATCAATATTTTATTTCATTTTAATTGTCCAATGTTATTAGTCCATATTTAGTAGTCCACAACTAGTAGTTCAACAATTCATATATAGTTTAATATATAATATTCAAATTAATTAACACGTGTCGTGACCCATTATATACATGTCTCAGACTCGATCACAACTCAAAGTATATATATTATTTAGAATCAACCTCAACCCTGTATAGCGAACTCGAGCATTACAGCTTATAGAGTGTCTATAGTTATTCCAAATAATATATATAGATGACGTCGATATGATATGTTAAAACATTGTATATGTGTCCCGATTTATACGACGATATTTAAAGTGCGTAAAATAATTAACAGAAATTAAATGACGATAAACAAAATTGCGAGAATTAAAATTGCGATAATTAAATTGCGATAATTAAATTATGATAATTAAAATGTAACGGGGAATTAGGAAAAGTTAGATGGGAACAGTTAGCTAGGAATAGTTAGCGTGGATTCTTAACAAAATTTCTCATAGTTAATTTGTTTGTTTCTAACAAATTTTATTTTGTCCAATGTTTTCTTCATTATGCCACTTGTTGGATTCTGATAGGTCAAAATCTAAATATGAAATTGAAAGAAAGTGGTTATTCTGTGGTGAACAGATACGCATATTTGTGGATGTAAGTAGAATAGTAAATGACTATTGAATCTGATTGGAAGAATGTACAGTGTAATTTATTAATGTGATATCTAAATATTCCTCGGGTATTACCTACCCGTTAAAATATTTTCACCATTAACAGTTCGTACAAAAGAATTTTTTTTTTATTTAAAATCTTTATGAAAACATATATACATATATATTTTCTTCAGATGTAATCATGGATTTAATGAGTCAATAGGATATTGATCTCATTTGATTTTTCGTTAGAACTAGAATATATAATCTCTAAAACATTAGAGATTACATAATCGCCATGTGGAACGGAGATAATTGATGTAGGATGTCAAGTAGTACGATGATTATGCTTGAGGTACCAATCATGAGGTTGAGACGTGTAGTGTTTAGGCTTATGATGTGGTGTTGTTGTTGGTGGTACTGGTGTTGTCGGTGCTGTTGCTGAAGTTGGTTGGTTTTGCACCATGGTTTCCAAATTGATTACTCGAGCGCGAAGCTTGTTAACTTCTTCCATTATTCCGGGATGATTGTCGGGCGGAACGAGCGGATGAATAAGGTTTAGAATTGTGGATAGAATATAATTGTTGTGAGATATCCTGGCAATGAGGGTAAATATGGTGTTTCGTCAGGTTCGCCGGTAAGTGCTTCAGGTTCTTCACCAAGAGGGCAATGTGGTGGATGGAAAGGATCGCCTTCTTCTTGTCTCCAATGATTAAGGAGACTACGAACCCATCCCCAATTCATCCAGAATAGATGATGGCTGATTGGTTGATCCAGTCCAGTCACACTGCTTCTGGAGCTTGAGTGGGATTCCATTTCGGAATAGCTGTCAGAATCCGAGAAACTTGAACTAGTGGCGAGTTCCATTTCGTACGATTGAGTAAAGGGTTTTTCAATATGAATTGATTTTCGGATATCGGATGATATTCTAATTACATAGAATACCTATACATAGTATAAAAGATCCCATAGATTACGGAGGAAAATAAGGAAACGTGTCAGATAAAGTCTACAGTAACAGATACGCTAAGATATGGATTAGCAGATACGCTAAGATATTAATTTGTCTATACACTATTCATGCAATCAATGCAGTAAGATGTGCCTAGACTAAGAATGATAAGCAGGTAATTTCCTAACAATGATAAACAGATGATTTCCGACTAGAAATGATAAGCAAAACTTTTGACATGCAGACACGGTCGAAGTCCAGACTCATTAATGCATCCTAACAACTACTAATTAGACACACTAATACAAGACCTGGTTCGCTAAGACCACCGCTCTGATACTAACTGAAATGACCCGTTCATATACATTATAAAAGATTCACAATAGTTGATTACATCGCGAGGTATTTGACCTCTATATGATACATTTTTCAAACATTGCATTCGTTTTTAAAAGACAAACTTTCTTTACATTGAAAGTTGACGACATGCATACCATTTCATAATACATCCAACTATAATTGACTTAATAATAATCTTGATGAACTTAACGACTCGAATGCAACGTCTTTCGAAATATGTCATGAATGACTCCAAGTAATATCCTTAAAATGAGCTAATGCACAGCAGAAGATTTCTTTCATACCTGAGAATAAACATGCTTAAAAGTGTCAACCAAAAGGTTGGTGAGTTCATTAGTTTATCGTAATCAATCATTTCCATAATTTAATAGACCATAAGATTTTCATTTCCATTTCTCATAAACATAATCTCATATCAGGCATTTCGCACGGCATAGAGATAAAAATCATTCATATGGTGAACGCTTGATAACCGAACTAACTGGATGCATATAGAATATCCCCATCATTCTTGGACTCTCATCGAACATGATAATCGAAGTACTAAAGCATTCGTAACCCGAATGGGACATGTCAAGGTTCATAGATCTATCTTTAGGATTTGCGTCAATTAGGGGCCATTTCCCTAATTCTTAGGCTACCAAACTAAAAAGGGGCATATGAGATTTCGATAATCCAACCATAGAATGTAATTTTTGAATACTTGTGTCTATTTTGTCAAACATTTATAAAACAGCACATGTATTCTCAGTCCCAAAAATATATATTGCAAAAGCATTTAAAAAGGAGCAAATGAAACTCACTATACAATATTTTGTAGTAAAAATATTCATACGACAATACTGAACAATGCAGGGTTGGCCTTGGATTCACGAACCTATATCTATTGTATATCTATTAAAACATATAATAGAAATCTTATAATTTCATTTGTTAATTATATAAAATTTTATATATTTATAGTTATATAGAATTTATACTAAATTCTATTTAAATATATATCTTATTTATATATATTATATCTTATGTTATATCTGTATATTTTGTATATATATTTAAAATTATTATAGTACATGTAATAAGTATAATTTTATACAAAATATTTATTTGTTAAAAATGGTAGTTTCGATTATAATGATTTACTAATAATAATTATAATAATAACTTTATTAAAATGATAATTTTAATAGTAATAATGATATTGTTAATAATGATACTTTTGTTTATTAATAATAATAATAATACTAATAGTTACAAGAGTGATACTAATACTAATGTTTAAAAATGATACTAATACAAATATTTATTAAAAATAATGATAAAATTAATAAGCATAATCATAATAATAATAATAATAATATTAATACCTAAATGATAAGATTAATAATAATTTTAATAATACTAAAAAAATATACTAATGATAATAACGTCTTTAATACTTATAAATATAAATATGAAATTAGTAATAATAATTATAATTCTAATAATCATAATAATAATAATAATCATAATTATAACAATAATTAATAATACACATAATACTAATAATAATAATAATAATAATAATAATAATAATAATAATAATAATAATAATAATAATAATAATAATAATAATAATAATAATAATAATAATAAAAGAAATTGTGTATACCCTTAAAGCTTTGTCTAAAAAGAATGCTTCAGATGGGACTCGAACCCGAGACCTCTTGCTCACCCACAACACTCTAAACCAATGATCTATCTTGATACATACTGGTTTAAACCGTATTTTTTATCCTTAATTAGTTCACCAGCGGCCCAACAGCCATATCCTAGCCCAACACTAATTCTTGCGGCCCAACAAACATGGCAGCCCAATTGTTTACGGTTTATATATGTAAACTTATATTAATTCGGCCCAATCCAAGATTATTGTTAAAAGAAAAAAAATGTTCCATCCTAGAATCGAACCCTGGTCCTCTCGCCTAAACACAACACCTTGAACCATCACTCTGCTGACTACATTTCTGTTTTAATTCACAGCTTATATCTATTTATCCCGTATCCTTCTGTTTCCATTTTCTTTTCTTCTTCACAATTGTTATTCGGCCCAACAATACAAGGAGATTTACGGCCTAACTCCATACAAGCCCATCTAACTATTTATGGCCCAACATTACAGTTTGATCTAAAACATTTTAACAGGTTTTGGTTTTTAATCGAATAGAAGACAGGAAAAAAATAAAGGATTTACAGTGGCTCGTTCGTTTCATCATCAACATATCATATCATCATCATCTCTATCATTATCTAGTCGACATCATCTTCGATCATCATCAGTATCTATATCATCGAGTACCATCACCATCTCGTGATCTCTATGAACGGTTCCATCATCGTAGAACATCATCACGAACACCATAATCGTTTTCCCATCATCTTCTTCGTGATATTACATCATCTTCTTCGGTTATCATCATCTATCATCAATTTCGCGTTTAACAGAAATATAAAACTTGCTGGGTTACGTGCAGAAACAACAACAAAAAAATATTGAGAGAGAGAAAGGAGAGAATGAGAGAGAGAGAGCGATTGTGGGGTGTCGATGGTGACTATAGAGAGTGATGGGTTAGGTTGCAGGATTGACGGTGATGATTGTTCGTGGGTGTGATGAAAACTTGAATCAAGGCAAAAAAAAATATAAAGGAAGACGATTTGTTTTTGTGGTTCAGGGTTGAATAGAAAATAACAACGATAACCGTAGTAGACCATCGTGGGTAGAAAATAGCAATGAAAAGTTTTCATGTTGGGTCGAACAAGAACCAGAATAGTACTAGTTGCAGGTCTTTGTCATGGTGTGTTTCGGTTGTTTGATAATGAAGATGATGAGGTGATGATTAAAACATGAAACGGGCAGTAGATAGTTGATGAAGTCGTGGTGTGGAGTTTACGAAGGGATTAGGAAAAAATTCCAGGTTATAGTGGTGGTCTTAAGTGGTGTTGAGGGTAGTTGTAGGGTAGTGATCGAGTGGTTATCGACGTATAGTCGTACACCACAAAAGTGGTTTAGTTTTGTTGTAGTTTAAATGAAACATATGTGAATTTTGATGGTAATTGGCTTTCAGTTTTATAGCAAAAGAAAAGGGGACGGGTAGCTGCAGTAACCATAACCATATTGTAAAAGTGATGGTGATGATTCAAGATGTATGAATATATGTAATAATAAATATAATACACTTGTGAATGGAATTATATCAATAAACAACAGTAATCTTTTTTCAGTTCACTCAATTCACGGATAACAATTTGATAACAAAATATATAATATAATAATAATTATAATATAATAAAAATATATAAATGTGTGATTAAGTTAGCCGTCGTCTACTATTTCATTTACGGACTGAAATTCGTGCCCCTTTGATAATTAGTGGCGGATAAAAGTGTTCAGAAAAATTCCATATTTTTAATTTAAATATATTTATTTATTTTGGTCATTATGGTATAAAATTCGATCATTAATTTATTAATTAAAAATTACATCAACTGTCCCTCTCATTTCTGGGTAAAATATAAAAAGTGTTAAAACTTAACAAATAGTTCCTAGATACATTTTTAATAAGCCTAAAATTTATAGAACTCATTTTCGTATCACCGTTTATTTTAAAATTACGTAAGTTTGAATTTAACTTGCTTAATATCAATCGAAACATCAAACGAGTATTACAATCATTTAATATTTATTTGTAATATACTTTATTTATATATAGAGATATATTTTAGATAATAATTATTATAATATCCTATTTTTATTTTATTAATTTTTTTCTTTTTTTAATAACAACAACATATAATACTTCAAGTTATATTTCGAATTATTATTTATATATACATACACACATATCTATTTACAATTAATTGTTCGTGAATCGTAGAGAGCAGTCGAAGGTCAATTGAATATGTGAACATCGTTTCAAAATTTTCTAGACTCAACATTACATACATTGCTTATCGTATGGAAATCATATAAAGATTAAGTTTGAATTTAGTCGGAAATTCCCGGGTCGTCACAGATTCAGAAGCGACGTTCCTACTTAAGGGAACGACATTCTATATAACGGGCCCAAGAACGACATTCCAGAACATGGAACGACGTTCCACTGCAAATTCTGGGCAATTTTGGAAGAGGTTTAAATAGAATGAGATAAGGGTTTTCTCATAACAATCATAGAATAGAACAGTAAATTAGCTGGTGGCTGAGGAGATTAGGGTTTGATAGTTAGATTGTTAAGGTTTTCATCAAGTTTTCATCATTTCTTTCATTCTACATCAAGGATTTGAAGATTGGATCAAGATCTAGGGCTTGTTCTTCATCATCCTCATCTTCTTCATCTCGCTTAATTGTAATTTTTATAAGTTTGGTACAATCTACTCTTATTTATTACTTAATGATGTTTAGATTCTCTCTTATTACTTGTATTGATCTTGTTCTAGCCATGATTGGCTAGATTTTATGATGTACACTGAAAGGACCCGTCCTAATCCATCCGGACGAAGTCTATATCGATTATAAACGATTCACAACAGTTGATTACATTGCGAGGTACTTGACCTCTATATGATACATTTTACAAACATTGCATTCGTTTTTGAAAAGACAATCTTTCATTACATCGAAAGTTGACAGCAGGCATACCTTTTCATAATATATCTAACTATAATTGACTTAATAATAATCGAGTTGAGGACTAGTCCAATAAGCAAGAAGGCTCACAAGCTCCCAACGCTGAAGGGAATGGCCCACATCCTCTTGATGAACTCGACGACTCGAATGCAACGTCTTTTGAAATATATCATGAATGACTCCAAGTAATGTCTCTAAAATGAGCAAATGCACAGCGGAATATTTCTTTTATACCTGACAATAAACATGCTTTCAAGTATCAACCAAAAGGTTGGTGAGTTCATTAGTTTAACATAAATAATCATTTCCATCATTTTAATAGACCACAAGATTTTCATTTCTCATAAATATACGTCCCATGCATAGAGACAAAAATATCATTTATATGGATTGAACACCTGGTAACCGACATTCACAATATGCATATAAGAATATCCCCATCATTCCGGGATCCTCCTTCGGACATGATATAAATTTCGAAGTACTAAAGCATCCGGTACTTTGGATGGGGCTTGTTGGGCCCGATAGATCTATCTTTAGAGTTCACGTCAATTAGGGTGTCTATTCCCTAATTCTTAGATTACCAGACTTAATAAAAAGGGGCATATTCGATTTCGATAATTCAACCATAGAATGTAGTTTTAAGTACTTGTGTCCATTTCGTCAAACATTTATAAAACAGCGCATGTATTCTCAGTCCCAAAAATATAAAGAGTAAAAGGGATCAAATGAAACTCACCAAATGTATTTTGTAGTAAAAATACATATGACTATATTGAACAACTGAACAATGCAGGGTTGACCTCGGATTCACGAACCTATATCATTCGTATGTATATTAATACATATACTTGTAATCAGACAAATAAGTATATTATTAGTAATATGAGTTCTAATGTTAATAATTTATATATTTCATTATATTCATTTTATTCATTTTAATAATTAAGATATTAATATAGTTTACTTTTGTGTTATTAAATATGTTGTTATATGAATATCATTTGTTAGTTAAATTAATGAAATTATTAAAATATGGATGATAATACTATTAGATTTAATAATAATAATAATATTAATGCATATTTTATATAAAATGATAAGTTTAATAATAATAATAATAATGAAAAATAAAGATTTTGATACTAATACATAATACTTATACTAGTAGTAAAATGATAAAATTTATACTTTGCATGATAATATTAACATTAACAATAATATTACTAATACTATAAATCTTATTTGTACTATAACCATAAAAATAAGAAATGAAATTTCTATCGTAATACTTATATTAGTACTACAATAATCCTAGTATGGAATAATGATAACACAACAATATTAGTAATAATAATAATAATAATAATAATAATAATAATAATAATAATAATAATAATAATAATAATAATAATAATAATAATAATAATAACAACAACAATACTTGTTCTAGTACTAGTTTTTATATTAATAACAATTATGATACAAGTAATAATTAATGTAACAATAATAATAGCAATATGTAATAATAATAATAATATAGGTAACAATATTAGTCATAATAATAATAAAGATAATAATAATAACAAATAATAATGATAATAATAATAATAGATAAATAAATAAAAGAAAACTACCTCCTAATCTTCTCATAAAAAAGAAATGACCCGAGCAGGGCTCGAACCCGCGACCTCCCGCCTACTCGACATGTACTCAACTATCCGTCTGTCACGTATCATCTGTTTATACCCAGATTCAAATCTATTTAAGCCTATCTTTCTGTTCTCCCTCTTCTTTCTTCTTCATTAATTCGCAGCAACCCAAACTCAACCAAAAACCGTAATTGTTATTTACATATTTGATTTAAAACTTAATATCCAATATATAATTACTTAGTAATTGCTTTGGAAAAGAAAAAAAATAAAAAAAATAAAAATAAAAAGGCCTCAGCTTCTGCTCCTAGTCGTGGTTATGAAGAAAAAAAATACGGATCTTGAATTTGAGAGATTTTTAGATCAAGCTCCTAACATGAAAAAGCTTTTAAATTGTTAATAGAAACTACTTAATTCGTTAATTTAACATAAAACATAACAGCAACTTCGAATTTCCTTATAAACGAATTGTTTGACTTTTAAAAAACAATCTTTGACTTCGAAATTAAACCTCGTTTTGAAGAATTAGAATTTGATATTGTACACACACCATCACGACATGTTTTATAACAGTTTTGAATTTCTACTTTTCTTCAAATCGTTTCCAATCAGTTTAATGTTCAAATGGGTCAAAGATGAACACTGTCGAGAAAAAAAAATTGAGTTCTTTAAGATATGATTCTGTAAGGATGTTTTGATGATTTAAGAGGTTTAGGAATCATAAAGTAGAGGAATTTCAGTGATTAATTTGTATTGACAAGATTTAGAATTTGATTTGAAAATTTCTGGACTTGAATTGCACGAACAGAATAATAAAAAAAATAAAAATAAAAATGCTAACATACGTATCTGTAGTAGAGGTCATCAACTAGCTTTATATATAGAATAAGATCGATAGATGGAATCAATTAAGGAAGAAAAAAAATACAGAAACAAATAAAATAAGTAAAAGTTGAAAAGGATGTAAAACATATTCGTACCAATTACAGATATTGGGATCTCACAATTTGTTTATGTCTGCTCCTTATTCTAATTATTGAGTATTAATCATTATTTAGTATATTAATAATAATAACTCTAATAATAATAATTATATTTATAATAATAATTAGTAATGATAAAAAAATGATAATAATAATAATATCACTAATGATAATAATATTATTAGTAATATTAAAAAATAATAATAATAATGATTTCTAATAAGTTTAAAGAAATATAATAATAATAATGATATTAATAATTCTAATAACATTACTTATTATAATACTAGTTATAATAATACTATTAGTAATGATAATAATAAGACTTCATATATATCCAATTTCTTATCTGTAGATAATAATATTAATAATAATAAGTAGTATTCTTAATGTAACAAATTTTTACTTTTAGCTTGTAACTACATTTGATATATTAAGATTACATTTTGCCAATTATATCATAGTTACTAATTGTTTGATATGTAATTAAATATTTATACCCTATACACATATTATAATATACATAAAATCAAATATATTTATATATATAATTTTTTTTTATCTTACAACATAATTAGTTTACAACTTATCTTACCTTTGTAATTCAAATGTTTAAATCCTATTTTATTATTTTTAATTATCATATATACTTACATTTATATATATGTATTTCATTACTTAATATTATTTTACATATTTATTCATAATAACAATTTCATATAAGAATTTAATAACACTTATTATATAAATATATTTATATATATATATATATATATATATATATATATATAAATATATATATATATATATACACTTATCTAATTACAAATAGTTGTTCGTGAATCGTCGAGAAAAGTCGAAGTGTAGTTGATTACATGAACACAATTCAAAGTTTTTGAAAACATTAACATTACAGACTTTGCTTATCGTGTCAAAACTATATAAAGATTAAGTTTAAATTTGGTCGGAAATTCCCGGGTCATCACAGTACCTACCCGTTAAAGAAATTTCGTCCCGAAATTTGAGTGAGGTGGTCATGGCTAACAATAAAAAATGTTTTCATGACGCATATGAGTTGATAAATAGAGTTTTATCATTATTGAGTAATATGGATAAAACAATTCGATTATTCGAAGAGCACGAATGAAACTATCATAAAAGAGTGAAATGAGAAAGACATGTTTCATCATAACTTTTGACTAGTCATGGTTGAATTTGATAATGCTAAAAACGAACATATATTTCATAGCATTATTCCTCAAGAAAGACAAGCTTTTAGCTGCAATTGTTCTATTTACAAGAGATATTCGTTTAAATAATAAAAGGTGAAGACAAAAGACAGATTCGACGAATTGAAGACGCAAACGACCAAAAAGCTCAAAAGTACAAAAGACAATCAAAAAGGTTCCAATTATTGATAAGAAACGTCTCGAAATTACAAGAGTACAAGATTCAAAACGCAAAGTACAAAATATAAAATTGTACGCAAGGACGTTCGAAAATCTGGAACCGGGACTAGAGTCAACTCTTAACGCTCGACGCAACGGACTAAAAATTACAAGTTAACTATGTATATAAATATAATATAATATATAATTAATTATATTAATTATATATATATTATATATATATATTAAAAACCGTCGGCAGAGAAAACTCCAAGGACTGAGCTGTAAAATTAACCTCCGCGACTCGCGGAGTTTGAAGGGGATTTTGCCGCGAGTCGCGGAGCCCCAAAATTCAACTCTGGCTATAAAGCAAACCGAATTCTGATCAAATTTCATATTCTATTTCTCTCATCTCTCAATATATACGATATATATATATATAATTTATATTTTAATTTTAATTTTAATTTTAAATCCTAATAATAAGGGTATGTTAGCGAATGTTGTAAGGGTGTAAGTCGAAATTCTGTCCGTGTAACGCTACGCTATTTTTAATCATTGTAAGTTATGTTCAACCTTTTTACATTAATGTCTCGTAGCTAAGTTATTATTATGCTTATTTAAAACGAAGTAATCATGATGTTGGGCTAATTACTAAAATTGGGTAATTGGGCTTTGTACCATAATTGGGGTTTGGACAAAAGAACGACACTTGTGGAAATTAGACTATGGGCTATTAATGGGCTTTATATTTGTTTAACTAAATGAAAGTTTGTTAATGTTAATATAAAGATTTACAATTGGGCGTCCCTATAAATTACCATATACACTCAATCGGACACGATGGGCGGGGTATTTATATGTACGAATAATCGTTCATTTAACCGGACACGGGAATGGATTAATAGCCACTAGAATAATTAAAACAGGGGTGAAATTACATTCAAGGGTAATTGGTGTAATTGTTAACAAAGTAGTAAAACCTTGGTTTACACGCAGTCGATAACCTGGTGTATTCATTAAACAAAGTATTAAAACCTTGTTACAATTCGAATCCCCAATTAGTTGGAATATTTAACTTCGGGTATAAGAATAATTTGATGAGGACACTCGCACTTTATATTTATGACTGATGGACTGTTATGGACAAAAACCAGACGGACATATTAAATAATCCAGGACAAAGGACAATTAACCCATGGGCATAAAACTAAAATCAACACGTCAAACATCATGATTACGGAAGTTTAAATAAGCATAATTCTTTTATTTCATATTTAATTTCCTTTATTTTATATTTAATTGCACTTCTAATTATCGCACTTTTATTTATTGTTATTTAATCGCACTTTTAATTATCGTTTTTTTTAATTATCGCAATTTTATTTTATCGCATTTTTATTATTCGCAATTTCATTATCGTTATTTACTTTACACTTTAATTTAAGTCTTGTATTTATTTTATATTAGGTTTTAACTGCGACTAAAGTCTTAAAATCGACAAACCGGTCATTAAACGGTAAAAACCCCCCTTTATAATAATAATATTACTTATATATATGTTTCTATTTTTATAAAAGTAAACTAATATAGCGTTGAGCTTTGTTTAAAGATTTCCCTGTGGAACGAACCGGACTTACTAAAAACTACACTACTTTACGATTAGGTACACTGCCTATAAGTGTTGTAACAAGGTTTAAGTATATCCATTCTATAAATAAATAAATATCTTGTGTAAAATTGTATCGTATTTAATAGTGTTTTCTGCTAAAATTAATAACTATTTTATATACACCTCGCATAACATCAAGTATTTTTGGCGCCGCTACCGGGGAATCATCTTAAAAGCCGGAAGTGCAACGCTAATATAAAAAAAAAAAAGGATTTTTTGTTTACTTTTATTAAAATTCGTTTTTGTAAAAATACGTTTTAAATATTCGAAAAATATAAAAAGAAAAACAAAAATATAAGCATTTTTAAGATTTTGTTAAATATTTAAGTTTTATAAGTTTCTTTATCTTTATTTTAGTTTATAATAATATAAATTTTATTAAACATCTTTTATTTATATAAAAATAGAAAACAGAAAATAAAAAAAAAAAATAAAGAAAAACGCGTAAAAATTGAAACCTGTCAGCTGAATTCTGGAACCCCGCGAGTCGCGGGGTTTGAAGCCTTGAATACCGCAAGTCGCGGAGCCTTTCTGACACGCGCACAGAAACCCTAATCCTGCATTAATTACGATTTTTAATTAATTATTATTATTTAAACCTAATTATTATTATTATTATTATTATTATTAGTTTTATTTTTACTTTTACTTTTTATTTAATTTATGTATTTAGTATTAATTAGTTTTATTAAATTGTAAAATTAATAGTTTTATAAAATAAATAATATAAAAATAATATTTTTATAAAAATTGTACTTTTTACAACTTTTTGTATATTTTTATATTTTGTACCTTTTTAATCGTTGTAGCGTAATATTTGTATTTTTTCGCTCATATTTAATTTTAAACTTAGTTTTTGCTATAGTTATTTTTACTCCTAGATTTTTAGGCTTTGCCGTAGAATTCCTTAAGTGCTTTTTCTTTAGACTAAGATTTAGGTGCTTTAGAATTTTGCGACGCCTTTTTAAGTTTTAGTTTCTTTTTAAGTTATTTCTATTTGGGATTTAGTTTTTCCTGTAAGCTTTAATATTTTTAGACACCTTTTACTATGTACCAATTATCATTCCAATTAGTAATTTCAATTTGCGATTATAATTTTAAGTTAGTTGTAGTAATAAGGTTAGGTTAGTATTTTTAAGTTTTTATAAGTTTCTTTTATTTTTCCGTCACCTTTTATTTTTCAACCATTTTTTCTTTTTCAACCTTTTTCGACGAACTTTTTTTTTTCTCTCTTATTTCTCGCTATTCTAGTTTTTAGGACATAGATTTTTATTCTACTTCTTATCTAAATTTCTTAAAATTACGAAAATTTATTTTGAGTGGTTAAATTGATAGACATCAAAATTTTCTGGTTCGTAGTAATAGTTGGATTTGTACGTGGACCGGGTTATTGGAGCCAAACAGTCCTCAATTATATTGAGACCAAACGAATCCTGCCCCTCTGCTGCATCTTTTGGCTATTCGAAACGTGGGAAAAATCAGAAAAGTTTATTAATTGGATAACTTATTATAATTTTTCTTTCCTTTTTAAAACTAATAGGATATTCAGAGAATGCACCGAGCAAGACGTTCACCACCTGTAACTCGATCAAGACATCGTTTAACAAATATAACCGCCGTTGATTTTTCTTTAGAATCGTCATCCAGTCGACCAAGTACTTCAGTTCAAATTTCCGATAATCCATTTTTTGAACCCAACCTCACAATTGAGAATCCAGAGAATATTCAGGAACGGTTCGTAGATCCTGAACCATTAAACTTTCCTCCGGAACCACCAATCATTCAAACAGAGATTGTTGAGGAACGAACCATTAAATCAGAATCATCTAGTGATACCGATTCAACAAATTCAATTATGGAGAATCTGGAACCTTTAAGTATGGAAGACCGAATGAGAGCTAAACGCACTGGCCAAGGTCACGCAATTACTCATCCAGACATTAATGCGCCAGATTATGAAATCAAAGGACAAATTCTACACATGGTGACTAATCAATGCCAATTTAGTGGTGCGCCGAAGGAAGATCCAAATGAACATCTACGTACCTTTAATAGAATCTGCACACTATTTAAAATCCGAGAAGTGGAGGATGAACAGATATATCTCATGTTATTTCCCTGGACTTTAAAGGGAGAAGCCAAAGATTGGTTGGAATCGTTACCTGAAGGGGCGATTGATACATGGGACGTTTTAATTGACAAATTTCTTAAACAATTCTTTCCTGCATCTAAAGCCGTAAGACTTCAAGCAGAAATTGTTACGTTCACACAGAAGCCAAATGAAACTCTATATGAGGCGTGGACAAGATATGGAAAGTTATTAAGAGGATGTCCGCAACATGGTTTAGACACCTGTCAAATAGTACAAATATTCTACCAAGGATGCGACATCACTACAAGAAAAGACATAGATATAGCAGCTGGTGGTTCTATTATGAAGAAAACCGAAACTGATGCTTACAAAATTATTGATAATACTGCTTCCCACTCACATGAGTGGCACCAAGAAAAAGATATCATTAGATCATCTAAAGCAGCTAGAGCCGATTCTAGCCATGACTTAGATTCCATTTCGGCAAAGATAGATGCTTTCGAGAGATGAATGGAAAAGATGACTAAAGATATTCATGCTATACGAATTAATTGTGAGCAGTGTGGAGGACCACATTTGACAAAAGATTGTCTCAGTATTGAATTAACAATGGAACAAAGAGAGAATATTTCATACATAAACCAAAGGCCTGGAAATAATTATCAGAATAATTATCAACCGCCAAGACCGATTTACAATCAAAACCAGAATTATAACCGAAATATTCCATACAACAACCAACAAGGTCCTAGCAATCAACAAGTATCCAATAATACTTACAATCAACAAAGACCTAATTTTCAAAACAAACCACCACAACAAACCGATGATAAAAAGCCGAATTTAGAAGATATGATGACGAAGCTAGTTGAAACTCAAACGCAGTTTTTCACATCTCAAAAACAAACAAATGAACAAAATGCTCAAGCATTTAGAAATCAACAAGCTTCTATTCAAAATCTGGAACAAGAAGTAAGTAACCTAGCAAGGTTAATAGGTGAAAGAAAACCGGGAAGTCTACCTAGTGATACAAATGCTAACCCCCGGAATGAAACAGCTAAAGCTATTACCACAAGAAGTGGTACAACACTTAAACCACCTGAAATACCTGTAACTTCTGATGAAACCATTCCTACTCCACAAGAACCACAACCTGATCAAGATAAGGAAAAAGAACCGGTAGTTGAAAAGGTTAATGAAGATAACACAGTTAAGGATAAACCTTATGTTAAACCATACCAACCACCACTTCCTTATCCGAGTAAAATGAAGAAAGAAAAACTTGAAGCCGAGCAATCCAAATTCTTGGATATGTTTAAACAGATAAATGTAAATCTTCCTTTCATTGATGTGATTTCAGGAATGCCTAGATATGCTAAATTCTTGAAAGATCTAATCTCAAATAGAAAGAAAATGGAAGAACTCTCGGCTGTTACTATGAATGCTAATTGTTCAGCAGTGCTGTTGAATAAGATACCAGAAAAATTATCTGATCCAGGAAGTTTCACAATTCCATGTTTTCTGGGTAGTCTTAGTTCAATAGAAGCATTGGCAGACTTAGGTGCTAGTATAAATCTAATTCCGTATTCACTATACGCTAAACTAGACCTTGGAGAATTGAAACCAACTAGAATAAGCATACAACTAGCCGATAGATCAATAAAATATCCTAGAGGGATAATGGAGAACATGCTAGTTAAAGTTGGTACTTTAGTATTTCCAGTAGATTTTGTTGTTTTGGACATGGAAGAAGATTCTCAAGTTCCTCTCATATTAGGAAGACCATTCTTAAACACGGCTAAAGCAATGATAGACGTGTTCGGTAAGAAACTGACCCTAAGTATAGAGGACGAGAGTGTTACCTTTTCAGTTGATAGAGCAATGCAACAACCACAATCTGCAGATGATACATGTTATTATATTCAAACTATAGATGCACATGCAGAATTATTAGAAGAATTTCCAGAATTACAAGGAACAGGAGAATGTTCTTTAGGAGAAGGTAATGAACCAATTGATGAAGCTGAAATGTTAGCTACACTTATAGCTAATGGATATGAACCAACAACAGAAGAAATTCAAATGCTAAAAGAAGAAGACAGATATCGATATAAATCATCGATAGAAGAACCTCCGAAATTAGAGTTAAAGCCACTTTCAAACCATTTGGAATATGCTTATTTACATGGTGAATCTGAATTACCTGTAATAATATCGTCTTCTCTTACTGAAAATGAGAAATCACAACTCATTTCTGTGTTGAAAGCTCATAAACCAGCCATTGCATGGAAGATTCATGATATTAAAGGAATAAGTCCTTCGTATTGCACACATAAAATCCTTATGGAAGAAGGTCATAAAACGAATGTGCAACGCCAACGAAGACTAAATCCTAATATGCAAGATGTAGTTAAGAAAGAGATTATTAAACTGCTAGATGCAGGTTTGATATATCCAATTTCTGATAGCCCATGGGTAAGCCCAGTTCAATGCGTGCCTAAGAAGGGTGGCATGACTGTCATTACAAATGAGAAAAATGAGCTTATTCCTACTAGGACTGTAACAGGATGGCGTGTATGTATGATTATAGAAAATTAAATGACGCCACCAGAAAAGATCACTTTCCCTTACCTTTCATAGATCAAATGTTGGAAAGATTAGCCGGAAATAGTTACTATTGTTTTCTAGATGGATTTTCCGGATATTTTCAAATTCCAATAGCACCCGAGGACCAAGAGAAAACCACATTCACATGCCCTTATGGTACGTTTGCTTACAAACGCATGCCATTTGGACTTTGCAACGCCCCTGCAACCTTTCAAAGGTGCATGATGGCGATTTTTCACGACATGATAGAAGAATGCATGGAGGTATTCATGGATGACTTTTCAGTCTTCGGTGATACATTTAAATCATGTCTAGTTAATCTGGAACGAATGCTAATTAGATGCGAAAAATCAAATCTAGTACTTAATTGGGAGAAATGCCATTTCATGGTTAAAGAAGGCATCGTTCTTGGACATAAAATTTCAAAAGAAGGAATTGAAGTGGATAGAGCTAAAGTAGATGTAATTGCTAAACTTCCACATCCCACCAATGTTAGAGGAGTTAGGAGTTTTCTAGGGCATGCCGGTTTTTACCGACGTTTCATAAAAGATTTTTCTAAAATTGCCACTCCTATGAATAAACTCCTAGAAAAGGATGCGCCATTCATCTTTTCAGATGAGTGTATCAAATCTTTTAATATTCTTAAAGAAAAACTCACTAATGCGCCGATCATGATAACACCAAATTGGAATCTACCATTTGAACTAATGTGCGATGCAAGTGATTTTGCAATGGGAGCCGTTTTAGGACAAAGGATTGAAAAACGATTTCAACCTATATATTATGCTAGTAAGACATTACAAGGAGCACAAACGAACTATACAACTACTGAAAAAGAACTCCTTGCTATTGTCTTTGCTTTTGACAAATTTCGATCATATCTCGTTCTAGCAAAAACGGTGGTCTATACCGACCATTCTGCTCTTAGATACCTATTTTCAAAACAAGATGCCAAACCAAGATTAATCCGTTGGATCTTACTCTTACAAGAGTTTGATATTGAAATCCGAGATAAAAGAGGAGCAGAAAATCTCGCCGCTGATCATCTTTCTCGTCTTGAAAATCCCGAGTTAGAAATTCTAAATGAATCGGCCATACAAGACAACTTTCCTGATGAATATCTATTGAAGATAGATTATAAAGAAATCCCATGGTTTGCAGACTATGCAAACTACTTAGTTTGTGGATTCCTTGAAAAAGGATTATCGTACCAAAGACGAAAGAAATTCTTCAGTGATATAAAACACTATTTCTGGGAAGATCCACATCTGTTTAAAAGTTGTCCCGATGGAATAATACGCCGATGTGTATTTGGAGATGAAGCTAGTAAAATATTAAACCATTGTCACACAGGACCAACAGGAGGGCATTATGGGCCTCAACTAACAGCAAGAAAAGTTTATGAAGCTGGATTCTATTGGCCTACAATTTACAAAGACGCACACCTTCTTTGCAAATCCTGTGATGCATGTCAAAGGGCCGAAAAAATAAGTCAACGTGATGAAATGCCACAAAATGTCATCCAAGTATGTGAAGTATTTGACATTTGGGGTATTGACTTTATGGGTCCATTTCCAAAATCTCATAATAATCTATATATACTCGTAGCCATTGATTATGTATCTAAATGGGCGGAAGCACAAGCTCTCCTAACTAACGATGCACGAGTTGTAGTCAACTTTTTAAAACGTCTTTTTGCAAGGTTTGGAACACCGAAAGCTTTAATAAGTGATCGGGGAACTCATTTCTGTAATAATCAACTTGAGAAAGTTCTTAAAAGATATGGAGTAACTCATAAAATCTCCACCGCATATCATCCACAAACAAGTGGACAAGTTGAAAATACCAACCGAGCTTTAAAACGTATTCTAGAAAAAACTGTAGGATCAAATCCGAAGGAATGGTCCATTAAATTGGAGGATGCACTCTGGGCTTTTAGAACAGCCTACAAAACTCCAATTGGAACCACACCCTTTAGACTTGTTTATGGAAAAGCATGTCATCTTCCAGTAGAAATTGAACACAAAGCATTTTGGGCTTTGAAAACATGTAATCTTGATTTACATGAAGCTGGACGTCTACGATTAAGTCAACTAAACGAATTAGAAGAATTAAGACATGAAGCATACGAAAATTCGTTAATCTATAAAGAAAGAACGAAGAAATGGCATGATAAAAGAATCAGAAGTTCAAAAGAATTTAAAGAAGGAGACAGAGTTCTTCTTTTCAATTCACGATTCAAGCTATTTCCTGGAAAATTGAAATCAAGATGGTCTGGACCATTCATAGTCAAAAGAGTTTTCCCATACGGAACGATAGAATTGATAAATTCAAATGGGATTGAATTTAAAGTTAATGGTCACAGAGTTAAACATTACATACATGGTCCGATGGAAGTCGACAACGAAGTTAATCACAATTTCGACACCACAGCTAACTAAGTGTGAGGAGAATCAAGTCTTTAAAGGATAATATGTATTTCTGTTAGAGTTAGATTGTCTGTTTTCGTGTAGTTCTCGAAAATGGAACACGTATGGTCTTTCCCTAGCAGACCCTAAAGAACTAGTCTTCTCCCCCCATTCTGAATTTTTATTTTTTTTTAGGTTTTTACAAAATGAAGACTGCCTGTGAACTAAACCATGGTCTAATGCTACACGCTTTGATCACTAAACGTAATAATGACATACTACCGAGCGAATTAGTATCAGTAATCAGAGAAAGAATGGACGGAGTTAGAAAAGGATCCAGATGCGAAGATAATAAGTTACAATTTGGTAAAGGAAAATCAAAATCCGCAGCGAAAAGAAGAGCACGACACCTAGAAAGATGTCACAAATGCGGAAAATGGTCACATGGAGGTAAATGTTCAAATAATCAAACCTATTCAAATACCGAATTTGTTACTTTATGCAGAGACGGACCGTTCATATGTTTAGAAGAAAAGACACTGAATGCTCGAGGTTACGCCTATGCAGCCATGGAAAACCAATTAAACCGACTATCTTATGAATGGAATAGATCATATAACTAAGAAATCTATTTCACAGGTATGTCTGTACAGTTTTTATTTTTATTTTTATTTTTAACCTATTGATAATAAACGCTAATTTGTTCGCTAAAAAGTATTAAATTGGTATTAAATAAAATTAGGTTTGGCGACCGAAATTATTGATATCATTCAAAAATTTATTACATCACTGCGAAATTTAACGTTTATTCTTAAGGTATAAATATCTTTAAACAATCAACCCAAAATATTTCAAAAATTCGTCATGAGTTAAATTAGGTCTTGGAACCGAAATTACTTTACCGAAAAGAGGGGCGCATATTTTTGATAATATTTGATTGATTAAAGTGGGATAAAAAGACAAAAAGATTTTTAAATTTATTTTTTTTTACCATGTTTTTAAAATTAATATTTAAATCTTAAATTAATATTGTAAACTTTGTAAAAACAATATTTGTAAAATTATAAATATTTGAAAAATTAATATAAGTTTGGTATGAATTTTTAATTTTTAAAATATTAAAATTTTAATTTTATGCATTTCAAATTTTAAGTTTGGTGTGAATTTTTAATATTAATTTTGAATTTCATATTTAAGTTGTGTGAATTTAAAAACAAAAATTTACTTTATCTCATTAAGTTAAGAATATGATTTTTAAAATTCGTCGTAAGTTGAAGACTAGGTCTTTGAACCGAAATTGCTTTACCCCAGGGAGGGACGAGAACTTTTATTATCATTATTTTTAATCTTATTGATTTAAAGTATGCCAAAAAAATTAAAAAATCCAAAAATCTAAGCTTTTAAAACAATCGCTACAAAAAGACAAATTTTAAAATTTTGTCGAGAGACGGACTAGGACATCGATCCGAAACGACCTCATCCTAAATAACAAGGGAAACAAAATTTTAAAATTAATTACTTAATTGTTTTAATAAGTTAATGATTATAAAAAAAAAAAAAAAAAAAAAAAGAGAGCAAACTCCGCGACTCGCGGAGTTTGAAGTGAAAAACCTCCGCGACTCGCGGAGGGACCGAAATCCAGAAAAAAAAATAATAAACACCCGAACTGATCAGCTCCCACACACAAAAACACCCGAATTCTGCTGCGAAAAACCCCGAAAATACACCCAAAAACACCCCAAAAATCCCAATTTTTAACCGTTAATCACCAAATTTTTTGCTAAAATCATGTTGAGAAGGATGCTATCTAAGAATTACTCAAGAAAAACGGTAAATTTCTACACCTAAACACCATTTAATTCGAAATTAAGTGTTATTGAGCTATTTTTTTCCCAATTTGATTTTGATGCTTTTTAGTGTAATTAGACTTAAATTGTTTATGTATTATGCTTGTATAACCTAGATTGATGCTGTTTAACATGATTAGAAGCCTTAAACTTCAAATTTTGAGTAATCTAGGGTTTGTGTTCTTGAGCAAATTTGGGGCTTTTTGATATAAACAGGTTATGGCCGATTTTTGTCATGAATTGTTGCTAAATTGAGTAGTGTAACATGTCTAGGTAATTAAATGATCCAAACTTTGAGCCTAAACATGATTTTGAGAATTAAAGTGGACTTTTTCAAGTCTAAAATTCATGAACTTGATTTTTGAAAGATAATGCCATTTGAGACTTGTTTAATTGCTAGTAATGATTATTTTGACATGTTATTTGAGTTGAATGCTTATGAACTTGGCGAAAATTTTCGTATATGCTTATTTGAAAAAGTGTAGATTTGATAAAAATGTGAAAATGAGCTTAAGTTTGATATAAATTGATAATGTCATTGTAATTATTTTGATTGATGATTTTGCTGACACTAATGCATATTTGGATGCACAAAATTTGTGTTTGATGTGTTTTGCAGAATGAAAGGGGTGAATCTTCATCCCAAGCCCGCAATGCTCCTGCCGAGAATTTGGAACAACAGGAGGTGGATAACTACTACAAGCAGGATGTACCTCATCCAGTCATGACCTTTTCAGATATGCACTTGGAAGAGTTGCACCCGAACCTGAGATTTGACAGACTTTGGATAGATTATCCAAAATATCAACGGGGTTTGCATACTCTTCACTCTAAGGTTGTTGAGGTACCGAGGGTCATAGAATGGGGACCCTTAGAAGCTGTAGAATTGGCCGGGCCAATTAGGGAATTACTTGTACAGAGGTATGGTAATTCTTCTTTTAATGACTGGATATGTTTATTCACCATACGCAGACCTGTATATAAAGTATGGTGTGAAGAGTTGTTATGTAGTATAGAGTTGAATGATCGGGTAGCTAGTTTAACCGATCGTTCTTTTATTAGATTTTTGTTAGGAGGTTCGATGCGCCACATGTCTTTACTGGACATGGCTCAGGCTTTACGTATATATACGCCTGAGGAGTTAGCGTCTGCCGATTGTAGAGGATTGATACTAAACGGTAGAAAGATAGATGAGAATTTTGATACACACGGTGTGTGGAGTCAAATGACAAGCCATCACCGTTTCAAAGGGGGAAATTACTCTTATTTTGATATAGATAGAGCCGAATTAAGAGTGATACATAGGTTTTTAGCTAATTCGATTACACAAAGGGGTAAGAACAAAGAAAAAGTAAATGAACAGGATTTGTTTTACCATATGTGTATTCGAGACCCACAAAGCGCTGTAAGTATACCATATTGTGTGGGTTATTATTTATCAGCTATGGTTCAGGGGATGCGACCACATAGCATAATAGGAGGTGGTATTTTTATTACTTTGATTGGTGAATATCTCGGTGTGGATATAAGTCGGGGGGGATTATTACTAGAAGAGCCGGAACCCCGCGATACTATAGGATTAAATGTATACCATGGTGCGAAAGTTTTGAAGAGGCGGAATAACGCCGCAGTATGATACCATGGTAGACATCCACAGGTGGAGAGAAACCAGCAACAAGGTAATGTAGGAGGGGGGAATGAGATGCAAGAAATGCATAGGTTTATAGCTTCTCAGGAATACGAAAATGCTAGACAGAGAGCATTTGAAGATTGGCAAGTTCATCAGAACTAGATCATAGCGCATTGCCAACATATAGGTAGAAACTATATTCCTACACCGAAACCCGTCTTCCCTCCTTGGTCTATAGAGATGCAGCCACCATATCCTACGTATGACCCTGCCGAAGCATTCTATAGCACTTATGGTTATGCCTGGAACCCCTATTGGTACCAATATCATCCTTAGTTTACTTATTATTTTATTTTTTTTATTTTGTAATTTGTAATTATTGATATGTTTAATACTTTTGTTAATATTGTAATCATTTTTATAATTATCTAACTTTTATTCTTAGACTTTAATAATTTTTGAATGTGGGGTAATATACCAAACTTCAAAAATATGTATATATGTTTGCAGTTTATCTTATGTACACAACAGGGTAAAACAACGCATTTTCAAAGACTGGCATTAAGTTCAGCAAAAGCAACTAATTTTGACGACAAGATGCAAAATATATGTGAAATAACAACAAGACGGAATGAACAAATGATGTGCACCATTTATCATTCAGCAAACAAACGCCAATATATTTGGAAACTTTGGTAAAATTTAATCATTTTCACACAAATCACCCTCAATAATTTAAATTGTTACTGATTTCTTGCAAATGAGGGCATTGCAAGATCTTAAGTGTGGGAAGGGGTTAAATTCTTTCGGATTTTAAAATTTTTTACTTTATACACTTGGTTACCATTAAAAATACTAGTAAAGCAGTAGTTGTATTAGAATCTAGTGCTCTCTGATAAAAAAGAACAGCTCTAGTCTTATATACTGACTACCCAATTCTAGTAAAATTTTTAAAAATTTTCAATTAAATGAATTCAAATCATGTTTATACATATTTATGAACGATAAAACTAGGTTTTAACACCGAAATTATTGTTACCTCGGAAAGGACATAAATTGAGAAACAAACTAAAATGTTAAAATTCATTTAAAATGGAATAGAGGACGATAAAAAGGAAAATAAAAGCCAAGTGTGGGAAAATTTACCAAGTTATTTTAAACATATGCCACATATATCTGTAACAAATAACTGAAAATACTTTTGCTTTGAACTAAACTAAACTGTTTTACCCAATGAAAGAAAAAAAGAGATGGATCTACACGATGAATCAATTCCATCATTAAAAGGAAGTAAAGTCTTCCGAAAAAGAAACGCGCTTCTTGATTTAGGTCATGAAGTTGTCGTTCAGACCAGCTGTAGGTTGACGAAAAATCTAGAAAAGTCATCACTAAAATCAGCAGAAAATCCACGGACCTCAGCATTAAACAGGGTCGCCAAGTGGTCAGATTTATCCTAACCATGAGAAGGATTTATCTCGTACAATGGGGGGGCACCATGCAAATTAGCTGGATAAGACTAATGAATCAGATCCCCAGAAAGGATAATCTCCTTAAAGATTAAAAATCAGCTTTTAAGACTGATATTACTCAATCCTAGAGATTGACCTTAAAGATTGAGAATTCAAACTCATGAAATTCAATGATATCTAAACTCGAGCTTAAACGAGAAAATATTTTGATCAAAAATTACAAACCGATTTGTTTTCTGAAAACCCTATTTTCAATGCGTTCATTACCATTGAACGTAAAATCCTAGGAATTCACCTGGAATTCATTAGGTCACCTGAACTAAATCGGGTGTCAACCGTAAGAACGGTGGTTGCATAGCATGGTCAAAGACAGGACCTTGTGCCAGACCGAAAAATTATAAGGGTGAGCTTTACTATTGCTCCTACCAAGGATAGTAATTGCGTCCGACACGTTATAGACCATAATCAAAAGCATGTCACGGGACATTGCCTTAACAGTTGCTTGTTCAACGCTTTCCTTTACAACCGGACGGTAGTTTGCCGAAAGGTAATATACGGAACAAGTAAACTGGACGTGTTGCTTTCCAAATACAAGGTTAGCAAGTGGGTGACACAAAACAGCAAGTTTTGAGCTAAAATTTTCAAATCTAAAACCCACCAAACCCACAAAAATATTTTGCAAACACCGGTAAAGGGTTATTCCGGAAAACTTATCTAGGGTAAAAACTAGATTTCAAAAGATCAAATGTTTTCATAAAGATCCAATTTCCTTAATGGATCTAAATTTTTATAGTCATGTGGGACTGTAAACCATATCGTTACTACCATTGTTTATACCGCCGTATAGAAATCACTGATGTACAAAGTGTGAAGAATAAAGAAGTGATTCTAGTATTTCAAGACGATATTGCTTGAGGACAAGCAACGCTCAAGTGTGGGAATATTTGATAATGCTAAAAACGAACATATATTTCATAGCATTATTCCTCAAGAAAGACAAGCTTTTAGTTGCAATTGTTCTATTTACAAGAGATATTCGTTTAAATAATAAAAGGTGAAGACAAAAGACAGATTCGACGAATTGAAGACGCAAACGACCAAAAAGCTCAAAAGTACAAAAGACAATCAAAAAGGTTCCAATTATTGATAAGAAACGTCTCAAAATTACAAGAGTACAAGATTCAAAACGCAAAGTACAAAATATAAAATTGTACGCAAGGACGTTCGAAAATCCGGAACCGGGACTAGAGTCAACTCTTAACGCTCGACGCAACGGACTAAAAATTACAAGTTAACTATGTATATAAATATAATATAATATATAATTAATTATATTAATTATATATATATTATATATATATATATATTAAAAACCGTCGGCAGAGAAAACTCCAAGGACTGAGCTGTAAAATTAACCTCCGCGACTCGCGGAGTTTGAAGGGGATTTTGCCGCGAGTCGCGGAGCCCCAAAATTCAACTCTGGCTATAAAGCAAACCGAATTCTGATCAAATTTCATATTCTATTTCTCTCATCTCTCAATATATACGATATATATATATATAATTTATATTTTAATTTTAATTTTAATTTTAAATCCTAATAATAAGGGTATGTTAGCGAATGTTGTAAGGGTGTAAGTCGAAATTCTGTCTGTGTAACGCTACGCTATTTTTAATCATTGTAAGTTATGTTCAACCTTTTTACATTAATGTCTCGTAGCTAAGTTATTATTATGCTTATTTAAAACGAAGTAATCATGATGTTGGGCTAATTACTAAAATTGGGTAATTGGGCTTTGTACCATAATTGGGGTTTGGACAAAAGAACGACACTTGTGGAAATTAGACTATGGGCTATTAATGGGCTTTATATTTGTTTAACTAAATGAAAGTTTGTTAATGTTAATATAAAGATTTACAATTGGGCGTCCCTATAAATTACCATATACACTCAATCGGACATGATGGGCGGGGTATTTATATGTACGAATAATCGTTCATTTAACCGAACACGGGAATGGATTAATAGCCACTAGAATAATTAAAACAGGGGTGAAATTACATTCAAGGGTAATTGGTGTAATTGTTAACAAAGTAGTAAAACCTTGGTTTACACGCAGTCGATAACCTGGTGTATTCATTAAACAAAGTATTAAAACCTTGTTACAATTCGAATCCCCAATTAGTTGGAATATTTAACTTCGTGTATAAGAATAATTTGATGAGGACACTCGCACTTTATATTTATGACTGATGGACTGTTATGGACAAAAACCAGACGGACATATTAAATAATCCAGGACAAAGGACAATTAACCCATAGGCATAAAACTAAAATCAACACGTCAAACATCATGATTACGGAAGTTTAAATAAGCATAATTCTTTTATTTCATATTTAATTTCCTTTATTTTATATTTAATTGCACTTCTAATTATCGCACTTTTATTTATTGTTATTTAATCGCACTTTTAATTATCGTACTTTTTAATTATCGCAATTTTATTTTATCGCATTTTTATTATTCGCAATTTCATTATCGTTATTTACTTTACGCTTTAATTTAAGTCTTGTATTTATTTTATATTAGGTTTTAACTGCGACTAAAGTCTTAAAATCGACAAACCGGTCATTAAACGGTAAAAACCCCCCTTTATAATAATAATATTACTTATATATATGTTTGTATTTTTATAAAAGTAAACTAATATAGCGTTGAGCTTTGTTTAAAGATTTCCCTGTGGAACGAACCGGACTTACTAAAAACTACACTACTTTACGATTAGGTACACTGCCTATAAGTGTTGTAGCAAGGTTTAAGTATATCTATTCTATAAATAAATAAATATCTTGTGTAAAATTGTATCGTATTTAATAGTGTTTTCTGCTAAAATTAATAACTATTTTATATACACCTCGCATAACATCAAGTATTTAGAAGAAAAAAATGCGTCTTAGCTTTTGTCGTTGTCTTGGTTGAATTTCGGAATTCAAGAGGTTTAAAGAAAATCTTCGAAATCCAAAAAAAATTGATTCTTCGGCGAGTAAGGAAATTAAGATCTCTATAATTAAATACGGTGATCTGCATTGATTACTCTGTCTGATATTTCCACTATAAATTAAACTCTTCCGTTTCATTAGTTTTCACCATTTCCTATACTTTCTTTCTTAGTTCATATATCCAAAAGATTATAATAATGCTTAATCCGGTTCTAATTCTTGTTCTTATTCTGACTATCGTAATGATCGTTCTTCTTTTCCAACTCCCACCGGAAGAATCTGTTTATTTCTACTATGCTCTAGGGATTATTGTATGCATAATCCTTCCGTGTCTTTTTATTGCTATACGCACTGATCTCCACGGTTTGTAATTTCAGTGTTATCATTGGGCTTTATATTTTTCCTTATATTTCAATGTCACTGCTTTTGTCTCCTATAATTATTGTCATCAACAGTTAATGCGCTCTCTTATTTGCTGCGATTTATACCCCCTTTCTATTTCGGAGCTTAATGCTTTTGTTTACTTTTCGCAAGTAACGGTCCAGAATTCATAGGTATGGAGTTTCGAATTATCATAATATACAAGGTAGAAAGGAAAGATAGTAGCACGATTTGTTTTGTCAAATTACCTGAATCACTGAGAATAGAACTATCAAGAATATATTTTCTTGATATGTTCAGAAGTTACGTAGAATGAAAGAGTTATGTAACATGGCACGTGATGACGTTAGGATCTGTGAATCATCACGTCCCATTAGAAACTCAGCATGCCTTACTGTAATATAATCACGTTGATCAAGTGTCATTATATTATACTAACTCATGCATCAGTTCCCAACATTACTTCAATAACATTCATATTTTAAGCTCGAAAGTTTACAGAATATAGAAACTAACAGTTTCTATATGATGTAACACTGATAGTACGAAGAGATTAATGATTTCAGATAAGAATAGTTATAAAAATATCTTCAGAAATATGGAGGATATTTATAATGAAAGATACGATGATATCTTGGAAATTATAATATTTAAGGATGGTGAAGAAAATTTGTCCGCAAGAGTTTGGAGTCAGAAGCAAGGTATTCGCTAAAGATTTCAGCAGGCATTGAATCATTTGGATTCTTTGAAGTCAAACTTATTCTTTGTGATTTGTCCACGGCTTCCTTCATAGTTTCGCATAATCCGCTTTTCGGTACTAAATTTTCTATTGAATGTTTCCAATATAATGATACACAGGAAGCACGAAGAGGTATATAATTTCGGACGAGAATATTTATGAAAATATCCTCAGAAATATCGAAGATATTGATGATGATATTTTGGAATTTCTAAGTTCGATGGTTGATGAGGAAAATTTTCCGCAAGATCTTAACATGAGTACGGAGCAAGATATTCGTTGAAGGTTTCATCGGATCCAGAATTACCTGAATTCTTTGAATATATGATATGGTCCTTATATTTGTCCTTGGTCTCCTTCGTGGTTAGCTCAATCCGTTTTTCAGTTCCAACTTTTCTGAGCTTTTCCAACATACTATTCTTTATCATCAAACTTTCGATGATTAAGGTCGTTTACGGTTGTCTATGGTTTCTGCTGCTTCATTCAGCTTTTTCAACATTCAGAGTATTGATTTGTGACTGAGTGCTTTTCAGAATTTCAGAATGATAGATCATAAATCTAAGAGATAAATGTCATACATATAACTGTTAATGTAGATCTGCTGTGAGTTTTCAAAGTACTGATTGCTAATTCCTGGTAATTGTTATGGCAGTTCTCGTTACAAGATGCGGATGAGTATGTGATAAGTTTTCAATGAATAAATATAATGATTTATCGGAGAGATTTAAACCAGGAAGCAACGAGGTTACTGGTACGTCTGCTGGTAATGTGGTAGAATATGAAAAATTCCCCGGTAATAATAAAAGAGCACGCATATATATCAAGGTTAATAAGGTTGTTTCGAACGAAAAGTCAAAGTTGTCTTGCTGGAGCTGTGACAATATTGGCTAATTTGAAAAGGAATTACAAAGTTATTTTCGGTAATAACAACGCCAAAGGAGCTAGAACAGATACGTGTTAAACATTTACTCAGGTTCTGAGTGTTTTCTTTTCAGGTGCATAACTATATGCATCAATCTTTTCTTCCATAGATGAAGTGCGGTTGGTTCAAACTCTCGATTGAGGTGTTTTTAAGAATCATGAAAGGTTTGAACGCTGATGGTAATCATCAAGATATAAATGAGGTTTAAGATGAAATCAAGTGGCAAACTTGAAGAATTATTTAGTTTCATATGTTATAATCAGTATTTTAATTCATTTTAATTGTCTAATGTTGGCAGTCTATAGTCGATAGTCCACAGTTAACAGTCCAATAATTCATATATAATTTAATATCTAAAATTCGAATTAATTTATACGTATCGTGACCCGTGTACATGTCTCAGACTCGATCACAACTCAAAGTATATATATTATTGTAGAATCAACCTTAACCCTGTATAGAGAACTCGATCATTACTGCATATAGAGTGTCTATGGTGATTCCAAATAATATATATAGATGCGTCGATATGATATGTCAAAACCTTGTATACGTGTCCCGATATTTAAAGTGTGTAATATAAATAACAGAAATTTAAATAACGATAAATAAAGTGCGTAAAGTAAATAACAGAAATTAAATGACGATAAATAAAAGTGCGAGAATGTAAATTGCGATAATTAAATTGCGATAAATAAAATGTAATAAGGAATTAACAGTTAGCTAGGAACAGTTAGCTAGGATTTTGTTAGCGCGGATTCTTAACCAAATTTCTCATAGTTAATTTGTTTGTTTCTAACAAATTTTATTTTTGTCCAATGTTTTCTTCATTATGCCACTTGTTTGATTCTGATAACTCAAAATCTAAATATGAAATTGAATGAAAATGGTTATTCTGTGGTGAACGGATTCGTATATCTGTGGATGTAAGTAGGATAGTAAATGACTGTTGAATCAGATTCGAAGAATGTACAGTGTAACTTATTAATGTGAAATCCAAATATTCCTCGGGTATTACCTACCTGTTAAAATATTTTCACCATTAACAGTTTTTACAAAAGAATTTTTAATTACAATCTTTATGAAAATATACTTACATATATATTTTCCTCAGATGTAATCATGGATTTAATGAGTTAATATGATATTAACTCATCTGATTTTCCGTTAGAACAAGAATATATAATCTCTAAAACATTAGAGATTACATAATTGCCATGTCGAACGAAGATAAATGAGGTAGAACGATACGTAGAACGAAGATCATACTCGAAGTACAGATAGTGATATTGAAGCATGGATTATTGATGGTACTGGTGCTGTTACTGATGGTACTGTTGGTTCCGGTGATGTTGCTAAAGCTGGTACATTTTGCACCATATTCTCCGAATTGATTACTCAAGCGCGAAGTTCGTTGACTTATTACTCCAGGATGATTGTCGGTTGGAACGAGCGGATGAATAAGGTTTAGAATTGTGGATATAATATAATCTTGCCGAGTTAACCTGCAAATGAGATTGAAAATGGTGTCTCGAACAGGTTCGCCGGTAAACACTTCAGGTTCATTGTCAAGAGGTGGATTCAGTTGGTGGAAGGGATTGCCTTCTGCGCGTCTCCATTGATTAAGTCGACTACGAACCCATCAGATGAATTGATAATGGCTGATTGGTTGATTCATGCCGGTGATGCTGCTTTCGGAGCTTAGGTGGACATCTATGTCGGAATAGCTGTCAGAATAACTATCGGAATAGCTATCAGAATCTGAGGGACTCGAACTGGTTGAGGAATTCATCTCGTACAATCAGATGAAGGATTTTCGATAAGAGATAGATTATAGAATGTAGATTAGTACCCTGCAATAAGTAATTTACATATGCATATATAATACTAAAATCTCATAAGTTACGGAGGAATCTATGAAAGTTGTCAAGCAAAGTTACAGTAACAGATATGCTAAGATATGAAGTAGTAGATACGCTAAGATATGAATTTTGTCTATACACTATTCATGCTGTCAATGCAGTAAAACGTGTCTAAACTAAGAATGATAAGCAAGTGATTCTTTAAGAATGATAAGCAGTTAATTTTTGACACGAAATGATAAGCAAAACTTTTGACATGCAGACACGGTCGAAGTCCAGACTCACTAATGCATCTTAACAACTTATTAGTTGAACACACTAATGCAAGACCTGGTTCGCTAAGACCACCGCTCTGATACCAACTAAAAGGACCCGTCCTAATCCATCCGAACGAAGTCCATATCGATTATAAACGATTCACAACAGTTGATTACATTGCCAGGTACTTGACCTCTATATGATACATTTTACAAACATTGCATTCGTTTTTGAAAAGACAATCTTTCATTACATCGAAAGTTGACAGCAGGCATACCTTTTCATAATATATCTAACTATAATTGATTTAATAATAATCTTGATGAACTCGACGACTCGAATGCAACGTCTTTTGAAATATATCATGAATGGCTCCAAGTAATGTCTCTAAAATGAGCAAATGCACAGCGAAAGATTTCTTTTATACCTGACAATAAACATGCTTTCAAGTATCAACCAAAAGGTTGGTGAGTTCATTAGTTTAACATAAATAATCATTTCCATCATTTTAATAGACCACAAGATTTTCATTTCTCATAAATATACGTCCCATGCATAGAGACAAAAATATCATTCATATGGATTGAACACCTGGTAATCGACATTCACAATATGCATATAAGAATATCCCCATCATTCCGGGATCCTCCTTCGGACATGATATAAATTTCGAAGTACTAAAGCATCCGGTACTTTGGATGGAGCTTGTTGGGCCCGATAGATCTATCTTTAGAGTTCACGTCAATTAGGGCGTCTGTTCCCTAATTCTTAGATTACCAGACTTAATAAAAAGGGGCATATTCGATTTCGATAATTCAACCATAGAATGTAGTTTTAAGTACTTGTGTCCATTTTGTCAAACATTTATAAAACAGCGCATGTATTCTCAGTCCCAAAAATATAAAGAGTAAAAGGGATCAAATGAAACTCACCAAATGTATTTTGTAGTAAAAATACATATGACTATATTGAACAACTGAACAATGCAGGGTTGACCTCAGATTCACGAACCTATATCATTCGTATGTATATTAATACATATACTTGTAATCAGACAAATAAGTATATTATTAGTAATATGAGTTCTAATGTTAATAATTTATATGTTTCATTATATTCATTTTATTCATTTTAATAATTAAGATATTAATATAGTTTACTTTTGTGTTATTAAATATGTTGTTATATGAATATCATTTGTTAGTTAAATTAATGAAATTATTAAAATATGGGTGATAATACTATTAGATTTAATAATAATAATATTAATGCATATTTTATATAAAATGATAAGTTTAATAATAATAATGATAATGAAAAATAATGATTTTGATACTAATACATAATACTTATACTTGTAGTAAAATGATAAAATTTATACTTTGCATGATAATATTAACATTAACAAAAATATTACTAATACTATAAATCTTATTTGTACTATAACCATAAAAATAAGAAATGAAATTTCTATCGTAATACTTATATTAGTACTACAATAATCCTAGTATGGAATAATGATAACACAACAATATTAATAATAATAATAATAATAATAATAATAATAATAATAATAATAATAATAATAATAATAATAATAACAATACTTGTTCTAGTACTAGTTTTTATATTAATAACAATTATGATACAAGTAATAATTAATGTAACAATAATAATAGCAATATGTAATAATAATAATAATAAAAATAATAATAATAATAATAATAATAATAATAATAATAATAATAATAATAATAATAATAATATAGGTAACAATATTAGCCATAATAATAATAAAGATAATAATAATAACAAATAATAATGATAATAATAATAGATAAATAAATAAAAGAAAACTACCTCCTAATCTTCTCATAAAAAGAAATGACCCGAGCAGGGCTCGAACCCGCGACCTCCCGCCTACTCGACATGTACTCAACCATCCGTCTATCACGTATCATCTGTTTATACCCAGATTCAAATCTATTTAAGCCTATCTTTCTGTTCTCCCTCTTCTTTCTTCTTCATTAATTCGCAGCAACCCAAACTCAACCAAAAACCGTAATTGTTATTTACATATTTGATTTAAAACTTAATATCCAATATATAATTACTTAGTAATTGCTTTGGAAAAGAAAAAAAATAAAAAAAAATAAAAATAAAAAGGCCTCAGCTTCTGCTCCTCGTCGTGGTTATGAAGAAAAAAAAATACGGATCTTGAATTTGAGAGATTTTTAGATCAAGCTCCTAACATGAAAAAGCTTTTAAATTGTTAATAGAAACTACTTGATTCGTTAATTTAACATAAAACATAACAGCAACTTCGAATTTCCTTATAAACGAATTGTTTGACTTTTAAAAAACAATCTTTGACTTCAAAATTAAACCTCGTTTTGAAGAATTAGAATTTGATATTGTACACATACCATCACGACATGTTTTATAACAGTTTTGAATTTCTACTTTTCTTCAAATCGTTTCCAATCAGTTTAATGTTCAAATGGGTCAAAGATGAACACTGTCGAGAAAAAAAAATTGAATTCTTTGAGATATGATTCTGTAAGGATGTTTTGATGATTTAAGAGGTATAGGAATCATAAAGTAGACGAATTTCAGTGATTAATTTGTATTGACAAGATTTAGAATTTGATTTGAAAATTTCTGGACTTGAATTGCACGAACAGAATAATAAAAAAAATAAAAATAAAAATGCTAACATACGTATCTGTAGTAGAGGTCATCGACTAGCTTTATATATAGAATAAGATCGATAGATGGAATCAATTAAGGAAGAAAAAAAAAATACAGAAAAAAATAAAATAAGTAAAAGTTGAAAAGGATGTAAAACATATTCGTACCAATTACAGATATTGGGATCTCACAATTTGTTTATGTCTGCTCCTTATTCTAATTATTGAGTATTAATCATTATTTAGTATATTAATAATAATAACTCTAATAATAATAATTATATTTATAATAATAATTAGTAATGATAAAAAAAATGATAATAATAATAATATCACTAATGATAATAATATTATTAGTAATATTAAAAAATAATAATAATAATGAATTCTAATATGTTTTAAGAAATATAATAATAATAATGATATTAATAATTCTAATAACATTACTTATTATAATACTAGTTATAATAATACTATTAGTAATGATAATAATAAGACTTCATATATATCCAATTTCTTATCTGTAGATAATAATATTAATAATAATAAGTAGTATTCTTAATGTAACAAATTTTTACTTTTAGCTTGTAACTGTGATAACCCGGGAATTTCTGACCAAATTTAAACTTAATCTTTATATGTTTCCAACACGATAAGCAAAGTTTGCAATGTTGAGTCTCGAAAACTTTGAAACTAGGTTCATATATTCAATTGACCTCTGACTAATTTCTAACGATTCACGAACCATTATATAAATGAATATGATTATATATATACATATAGGTATATATGTATCTACATATATGATAACTTGAAAATATTTATAAGGTATTAAACGTATAAAATTTTACATGAACGTAATTGTTCAATAATGTTTATCGGTGGAATTAAAAGATAATATCAAATGATTGATTTATTGAAAACATTGTATGATTATGAGTCTTTGTTGCGAGGTACACGTTGATTTGAGAAATCATTCATTTTAATGTTTTTCGGAATAAATGGTAAAGTGATTTACAAATTTGGAATATAATTGAGATATTAATAGTAATATCATTACTTTTATTATTATTATTATTAATATTAATGTTAATATTAATATTAACATTTATTTTACTAAATTTATTATTTCTAATAAATATATATATATATATATATATATATATATATATATATATATATATATATATATATATATATATATATATATATATATATATATATATATATATATATATATATATATATATATATATATATATATATATATATATATATATATGATTTAGAATAAATGTAACTTGTTATATCTTTATATTACTTGTATTATTATTATATATTATCACTTAGAATCATTAGTATTAATATAGATTATCATTATTATAATATGATACAAATTTTTTTTATTATTATCATTTATAATATTGTTATTAACAATTATTATTATTATTATTATTAATAGTATTATTATTATGATAATTATTATTAATATTAACTGTATTATTATTTTTATTAATATTATAAGTATTACTATTACTATTATTATTATTATTATTAACATTAATATTATTATATTTTTTTTAATTATTATTTATGATATTTTTTTTATATAATGCAAGATATATACACGCATTTGGGACTACCTGTCTTCTTCACTTATTTTCTGTATACTCGTGATAATAGGGTCCAGAGTCACCAACTTTTTTTTTCTTTTTGACTTGGTCGAATTTTTTTTTGGAATCAATCCCTCAAATCACAAATCATATACCGCAACATATTTTTTTACAGGTGAATACAATTCTTTAATTTTAGTTATTTATTTATTTTTTTCTTTCTTTCTTCTTTTCTCTCTGTCGTATAATTTTTTTTTTTGCTCATAATTCGAAATCGAGTTCATATTAAAAATCTAATAGTGCAGATGCATCCCAAATCATGTCATGAATGTTTTCTCAAAGTTTCAGTTTCCAATTCGAAAAATCAAATGAGAATTTGAAGAGTCAAACTTAGAGTTAAAAAGTCAACAGATTTGTAATTTCAAAAATTCGAATTCTATGTTACGATTCAAGTGAAATTGAGAATTTAGATAAATTATAGGAATGATTTGAAACAAGTTTGGTGTTGTAACCTTTGGCTAAAACCTTACCAAAATCAAAATCAATATTTTTTTTATGAAGGTCGACGAGCACAGCAGCAGTAACATATACATATATTTTTTTTTTCAACCCAATTAATCACCATAAAATGTTTTCTGTGTTGGAGTTTAAGTCTCAAATTTAAATGGGTAAATTGTTCTATGATTGGGGTATCATTGGTCGAAGTCTGAATGAAAGGAAGATGATGAAGAACATAAAAAAAGATACTGTATAAGTGTTAAAATAATAGAGAGTAATCAGAAAAGCAGAAACAGTCAAGTGGTTTGGGAAGTAGGGGTGTGAGTGAAAGGTCTCGGGTTCAATCCAGAGGGAGGGCAGCTATTTTTTTTATGGGATTCTTTCTTGTGAGGTAGTCTTTTTACTAATATTAATTATTATTATTATTATCTTTATTATTATTGCGATTATTATCATTATTGTTATTAAAAGTATTATAAATGTTATTAGTATAGTAATTATTCTTATTAGTATTAATACCACAATCGTAATTATAAAGTATTAAAACCGTTATTATTATTATTAACATTATTAATGTATCTATTATTATAAATTTTTCATGCAAGTATTAGTTATCATTATTATTATTATTATTATTATTATTATTATTATTATTATTATTATTATTATTATTATTATTATTATTATTATTATTATTATTATTATTATTATTATTATTATTATTATTTGAAGTATTATAATAATTACTATTAATATCATAATAAGTGATATACCAACTATTAATATTATCGCTACAAGTAGTAATAATGTTATTCTTATTATTGCATTATCATTTTAGGACTACTAATATTATTATAATTGTGATTAGGGTTATTATTATTGTTACTATAAAAATAATACAAACTATTATTATTTTCGCTAATATTAGTATTAATATCATTTTTTATTATTATTTGTAGTATTACTATTATTATTATTAACAAAAGTATCATTCTAACAATAAAGTCATTATAATCAGTATTTTCAATATCAAAGGAGATTATTATTATTAGTAAGTCATTATTATCGAAAACTATCATTTTTGCTACAAGTAAATATTTTGTACTTAAAATATACTTAATACATATATTATAATTATAATAATAGTTTATATACCATAAATCAAACATATTAATATTAGTTATATAAATATTTATATATAACAAACTTATAATTTTCTTTATATATATATATATATATATATATATATATATATATATATATATATATATATATATATATAGCTATATCAATATAACAAAATATATAGATATTAAACATTTTTAAATGTATATAACATTAAGTTATAATTTATACTAACATATTATAATAACACTAATAATTATATAGAAATTGGTTCGATTACATTATATGTGTTAATATATATATAAATGATATAGGTTCGTGAATCCGAGGCCAAACCTGCATTGTTCAGTTTTGTCATATGTATTTTTACTACAAAATATAGTATGGTGAGTTTTCATTTGCCTTTTTACCCTTTATATTTTTGGGCTGAGAATACATGCGCTGCTTTTATAACTGTTTTACGAAATAGATACGAGTAAATGAAACTACATTCTATGGTTGGATTATTAAACTGAATATGCCCCTTTATAGTCTGGTAATCTAAGAATTAGGGAACAGACACCCTAATTGACGCGAATCCTAAAGATAGATCTATCGGGCCCAACAAGCCCCATCCAAAGTACCGGATGCTTTAGTACTTCGAAATTTATATCATGTTCGATGGAGGATCCTGGAATGATGGGGATATTCTTATATGCATCTTGTGAATGTCGGTTACCAGGTGTTCAATCCATATGAATGATATTTTGTCTCTATGCATGGGACGTATATTTATGAGAACTGAATATGAAATCTTGTGGTCTATTAAAATTATGAAATGATTATTTATGTTAAACTAATGAACTCACCAACCTTTTGGTTGACACTTTAAAGCATGTTTATTCTCAGGTATGAAAGAAATCTTCCGCTGTGCATTTGCTCATTTTAAAGATATTACTTGGAGTCATTCATGACATATTTCAAAAGACGTTGCATTCGAATCGTTGAGTTCATCAAGATTATTATTAAGTCAATTATAGTTAGATATATTATGAAATGGTATGCATGCCGTCAAATTTCGATGTAGTGAAAGATTGTCTTTTCAAAAATGAATGCAATGTTTGTAAAATGTATCATATAGAGGTCAAGTACCTCGCAATGTAATCAACTGTTGTGAATCGATTATAATCGATATGGACTTTGTCTGGATGGATTAGGACGGGTCACTACAGTTGGTATCAGAGCGGTGGTCTTAGCGAACCAGGTCTGCATTAGTGTGTCTAACTGATAAGTCATTAGGATGCATTAGTGAGTCTGGACTCCGACCGTGTTTGCATGTCAAAAGTTTTGCTTATCATTTCGTGTCGAAAATTTTCTGCTTATCATTCTTAGGGAATCACTTGCTTATCATTCTTAGCCTAGACACGTTTTACTGCATTGACTGCATGAATAGTGTATAGACAAAATTCATATCTTAGCATAAAAAATTCATATCTTAGCGTATCTGCTACTTTATATCTTAGCGTATCTGTTACTGTAACTTTGCCTGACAACTTCCGTAGATTCCTCCGTAACTTATGAGATTTTAGTATTATATATGCATATGTAAATTATGTATTGCAGGGTACTAATCTACATCCTATAATCTATTTCTTAACGAAAAATCCTCCATCTGATCGTACGAGATGAATCCTGCAACCAGTTCGAGTCCCTCAGATTCCGATAACTATTCCGATAGTTATTCCGACAGCTATTCCGACATAGATGTTCACCTAAACTCCGAAAACAGCGTCATCGACATGAATCAATCAATCAGCCATTATCAATTCATCTGATGGGTTCGTAGTCGACTTAATTAATGGAAACGCGCAGAAGGCAATCCCTTCCACCAACCGAATTCACCTCATGACAATGAACCTGAAGCGTTTACCGGTGAACCTATTCGAGACACCATTTTCAGTCTCATTTCCAGGGTAACTCGATACGATTATATTCTATCCACAATTCTGAACCTTATTCATCCACTCGTTTCGATCGACAATCATCCTGGAGTAATAAGTCAACGAACTTCGCGCTCGAATAATCAATTCAGAGAATATGGTGAAAAATGTACCAGCTTCAACAACATTACCGGTACCAACAGTACCATCAATAACAGCACCAGTACCATCAACAATCCATGCTTCAATATCATCATCTGTACCTTGAGTATGATCTTCGTTCTACGTATCGTTCTATCTCATTTATCTTCGTTCGACATGGCGAATATGTAATCTCTAAAGTTTTAGAGATTATTTATTCTAGTTCCAACCGAAAAGCAAATGAGTTTAATATCATAGTAACTCATTAAATCCATGAATACATCTGAAGAAAATATATATGTATATATGTTTTCATAAAGATTGTAATTAAAAATTCTCTTGTACAAATTGTTAATGGTGAAAATATTTTAACGGGTAGGTAATACCCGAGGAATATTTAAATTTCACATTAATAAGTTACATTGTACGTTCTTCAAATCTGTTTCAACAATCATATACTATCCTACTTACATCCACCGATATACGTATCCGTTCACCAAAGAATAACTATTTTCATTCAAATTCAATTTCATATTAGGATTTTGACATATCAGAATCCAACAAGTGGCATAATGAAGAAAAAAAAAATGGACACAATAAAAATTGATTAGAAACAGACTAATTAACAATATGAAATTTTGTTAAGAATCCACGCTAACAAAATCCTAGCTAACTGTTCCTAGCTAACTGTTAATTCCGTATTACATTTTATTTATCGTAATTTAATTATCGCAATTTATTTTATCGCAATTTAATTCTTGCAATTTTATTTATTGTTATTTAATTTCTGTTATTTACTTTACGCACTTTATTTATCGTTATTTAATTTCTGTTATTTATTTTACGCACTTTAAATATCGGGACACGTATACAAGGTTTTGACATATCATATCGACGCATCTATATATATTATTTGGAATCGCCATAGACACTCTATATGCAGTAATGATCGAGTTCTCTATACAGGGTTGAGGTTAATTCTACAATAATATATACAGTTTGAGTTGTGATCGAGTCTGAGACGTATACGGGTCACGACACGTATTAATTAATTCGAATATTATATATTAAACTATATATATGAATTATTGGACTGTCAACTGTGGACTATCGACTGTGGACTAATAACATTAGACAATTAAAATGAATTAAAATATTGATTATAATATATGAAACTAGACAATTCTTCAAGTTTGCCACTTGATTTCATCTTAAACGCCAGTTGTATCTTGACAATTCTAATTTACGTTCAAACCTTTCATGATTCTTGAAACACCTCAATCGAGAGGATGAATCAACCGCACTTCATCTACGGAAGAAAAGATTGAGGTATATAATTATGCACTTGAAAACATTCGGAACTTGTGTAAACGTTTAATACGTATCTGTGCTAACTTCTTTGGCATGTTATTATCGAAAATAACTTTACAACACCACTCCAAATTAGCCAATTTTGTCACAGCTCCAACAAATCAACTCCAATTTTTCATTCGAATTAGCCTTATTATAACCTCGATATATAAGTTTGCCTGTCGTCATCGTTACCGGAGAACCGTTTATATTTCACCACATTAGCAGTAAAATTACCAGCAACTTCAATGAATTTGGACTTTCTGAAAAATCATTATATTCATTGAAACCCCATCTTGCATTCATCTATACCCTGTAACAATAATTGCCATACCAATTACTCAGAATCAGCAATCAGTATTTCGAATCTCGTAGTATTTCTACATCAATAGTTATATGTATACATATAACAATTATCTCCTAGAATTACGAACTTCAATTCTGAAATTTTGAAAAGGCACCCAGTTTACGAATCGATACTCTGGATGTTGAAAAAGCTGAATAAAGCAGCAAAAACTGTAGGCAACTGTAAATGACCTTAGTCATCGGAAGTTTGATGATAAAGAATAATATATTGAAAAAGCTCAGAAACGTTGGAACTGAAAAACGGAAAGAGTTAACCATGAAGGAGACCAAGGACAAATACAAGGACCAAACCCTATATTCAAAGGATTCAGGTAATTCTGGATCCGTTAAAATCTTTAGAGAATATCTTGCTCCGAAGTCATGTTAAGATCTTGCGGAAAATCTTTCTCCATCAACCATCGAACTTAGAAATTGCAAAATATCCTCATCAATATCTTCGATATTTCTGAGGATATTTTCATAAATATTCTCGTCCGAAATTATATACCTCTTCGTGCTTCCTGTGTATCATTATATTGGAAACATTCAATAGAAAATTTAGTACCGAAAAGCAGATTATGAGAAATTATGAAGAACGCCGTGGACAAATCGCAAAGAATAAGTTTGACTTCAAAGAATCCAAATGATTCTGTTTCTGATGAAATCTTTATCGAATACCTTGCTTCCGAATCTAAACCTTTACGGATAAATCTTCTTCATTATCCATCGATATTAGAAATTCCAAGATATCATCGTATCTTTCATTATAAATATCCTTCATATTTCTGAAGATATTTTCATAACTATTCTTATATGAAATTATTAATCTCTTCGTGCTATCAGTGTTACATCATATAGAAACTGTTAGTTTCTATATTCTGTAAACTTTCGAGCTTAAAATATGAAGGTTATTGAAATAATGTTGGGAACTGATGCATGAGTTAGTATAATATAATGACACTTGATCAACGTGATTATATTACAGTAAGTCATGCTGAGTTTCTAATGGGACGTGATGATTCACAGATCCTAACGTCATCACGTGCCATGTTACATAACTCTTTCATTATGCTTAACTTCTGAACATATCAAGAAAGTATATTCTTGATAGTTCTATTCTCAGTGATTCTAGTAACTCGATAAATCAAATTGTGCTAATACATTAGTTCTTATTTAGAACACGACGTTTATTCAAAATTCCATACTTACGAATTCTGGACCGTTACTCGCTTTACTAGAGGTCGGGAGGATAATAAACAGGAAAAGAGCTCCAAAATATAAGAGAAAATATAAAGCCCAACCACAACACCGAAATTACAAACCGTGGATATCAGTACGTATAGCAATATAAAGACACGGGAGGATTATAAATAAAATAATCCCTAAAGCATAGTAGAAATAAATGGATTCCTCCGGTGGAAGTTGGAAAAGGAGAATGATTGTTGCGATAATTAGGATAAGGACAAGGATCAGAACTGGATTAAGCATTTTCACGATCTTTTGAATTTTGAAATTGAGTATTGAAGTGGTGAAAAATAATGGAACGGAAAAGTTAAAATTTATAGTGAAAATATCAGACAGAGGAATCGAGGCAGATCACCGCATTTAATTATAGAAATCTAAATTTCCTTATTCGCAGGAGATTCAGATCTTTTAGATTTCGAAGATTTTCTTCAAATCCCTTAAATTCCGGAATTCAACCAAAACAACGTCAAAAGTTAAGACGCATCCTGTTTTCTAAATTCAATCGTGACTACGTCAAAAGTTAAGATGTATCTTACTTTCAAAATTCAACCCTGACTCTGTCAAAAGTTACGACGAATCTTTACTTACCCTATTTCAATCTTTTGTGATAATTTCACTCATATACTTCGAATAATTGAGTTGTTTTATTCAAATCACCTGATGGTGATAAAACTTTAATTATTGACTCATATTCATCATGGAAACATTTTATTTGTTAGCCATGACGACCACCCTCAAATTTCGGGACGAAATTTCTTTAACAAGTAGGTACTGTGATGACCCGGGAATTTCTGACCAAATTTAAACTTAATCTTTATATGTTTCCGACACGATAAGCAAAGTCTGTAATGTTGAGTCTTGAAAACTTTGAAACTAGGTTCATATATTCAATTGACCTCTGACTAATTTCCGACGATTCACGAACCATTATATAAATGAATATGATTATATATATACATATAGGTATATATGTATCTACAAATATGATAACTTGAAAATATTAATAAGGTATTAAACGTATAAAATTTTACATGAACGTAATTGTTCAATAATGTTTATCGGTGGAATTAAAAGATAATATCAAATGATTGATTTATTGAAAACATTGTATGATTATGAGTCTTTGTTGCGAGGTCCACGTTGATTTGAGAAATCATTCATTTTAATGTTTTTCGGAATAAATGGTAAAGTGATTTACAAATTTGGAATATAATTGTGATACTAATAGTAATATCATTACTTTTATTATTATTAATATTATTATTAATGTTAATATTAATATTAACATTTATTTTACTAAATTTATTATTTCTAATATATATATATATATATATATATATATATGATTTAGAAAAAATGTAACTTGTTATATCTTTATATTACTTGTATTATTATTATATATTATCACTTAGAATCATTAGTATTAATATAGATTATCATTATTATAATAAGATACAAATTTTTTTTTATTATTATCATTTATAATATTGTTATTAACAATTATCATTATTATTATTATTATTATTATTAATAGTATTATTATTATGATAATTATTATTATTATTAACTGTATTATTATTTTTATTAATATTATAAGTATTACTATTACTATTATTATTATTATTATTATTATTATTATTAATATTAATATTATTATATTTTTTTTATTTTTAATTATTATTTATGATATTTTTTTTATATAATGCAAGATATATACACGCATTTGGGACTACCTGTCTTCTTCACTTATTTTCTGTATACTCGTGATAATAGGGTCCAGAGTCACCAACTTTTTTTCTCTTTTTGACTTGGTCGAATTTTTTTTGGAATCAATCCCTCAAATCACAAATCATATACCGCAACATATTTTTTTTACAGGTGAATACAATTCTTTAATTTTAGTTATTATTTAATTTTTTTCTTTTTTTCTTCTTTTCTCTCTGTCGTATAATTTTTTTTTTGCTCATAATTCGAAATTGAGTTCATATTAAAAATCTAATAGTGCAGATGCATCCCAAATCATGTCATGAATGTTTTCTCAAAGTTTCAGTTTCCAATTCGAAAAATCAAATGTGAATTTGAAGAGTCAAACTTAGAGTTAAAAAGTCAACAGATTTGTAATTTCAAAAATTCGAATTCTATGTTACGATTCAAGTGAAATTGAGAATTTAGATAGATTATAGGAATGATTTGAAACAAGTTTGGTGTTGTAACCTTTGGCAAAAACCTTACCAAAATCAAAATCAATATTTTTTTTATGAAGGTCGACGAGCACAGCAGCAGTAACATATACATATATATTTTTTTTTCAACCCAATTAATCACCACAAAATGTTTGTTGTGTTGGAGTTTAAGTCTCAAATTTAAATGGGTAAATTGTTCTATGATTGGGGTATCATTGGTCGAAGTCTACATGAAAGGAAGATGATGAAGAACATAAAAAAAGATACTGTATAAGTGTTAAAATAATCGAGAGTAATCAGAAAAGCAGAAACAGTCAAGTGGTTTGGGAAGTAGGGGTTTGAGTGAAAGGTCTCGGGTTCAATCCAGAGGGAGGGCAGCTATTTTTTTTTATGGGATTCTTTCTTGTGAGGTAGTCTTTTTACTAATATTAATTATCATTATTATTATCTTTATTATTATTGCGATTATTATCATTATTGTTATTAAAAGTATTATAAATGTTATTAGTATAGTAATTATTCTTATTAGTATTAATACCACAATCGTAATTATAAAGTATTAAAACCGTTATTATTATTATTAACATTATTAATGTATCTATTATTATAAATTTGTCATGCAAGTATTAATTATCATTATTATTATTATTATTATTATTATTTGAAGTATTATAATAATTACTATTAGTATCATAATAAGTGATATACCAACTATTAATATTATCGCTACAAGTAGTAATAATGTTATTCTTATTATTGAATTATCATTTTAGGACTACTAATATTATTATAATTGTGATTGTGATTAGGGTTATTATTATTGTTACTATAAAAATAATACAAACTATTATTATTTTCGCTAATATTAGTATTAATATCATTTTTTATTATTATTAGTAGTATTACTATTATTATTATTAACAAAAGTATCATTCTAACAATAAAGTCATTATAATCAGTATTTTCAATATCAAAGGAGATTATTATTATTAGTAAGTCATTATTATCGAAAACTATCATTTTTGCTACAAGTAAATATTTTGTACTTAAAATATACTTAATACATATATTATAATTATAATAATAGTTTATATACCATAAATCAAACATATTAATATTAGTTATATAAATATTTATATATAACAAACTAATAATTTTCTTTTATATATATATATATATATATATATATATATATATATATATATATATATATATATATATATATATATATATATATATATATATATATATATAGCTATATCAATATAACAAAATATATAGATATTAAACATTTTTAAATGTATATAACATTAAGTTATAATTTATACTAACATATTATAATAACACTAATAATTATATAGAAATTGGTTCGATTACAATTATATGTGTTAATATATATATAAATGATATAGGTTCGTGAATCCGAGGCCAAACCCTGCATTGTTCAGTTTTGTCATATGTATTTTTACTACAAAATACAGCATGGTGAGTTTTCATTTGCCTTTTTACCCTTTATATTTTTGAGCTGAGAATACATGCGCTGCTTTTATAACTGTTTTACGAAATAGACACGAGTAAATGAAACTACATTCTATGGTTAGATTATTAAACTGAATATGCCCCTTTATAGTCTGGTAATCTAAGAATTAGGGAACAGACACCCTAATTGATGCGAATCCTAAAGATAGATCTATCGGGCCCAACAAGCCCCATCCAAAGTACCGGATGCTTTAGTACTTCGAAATTTATATCATGTCCGATGGAGGATCCCAGAATGATGGGGATATTCTTATATGCATCTTGTGAATGTCGGTTACCAGGTGTTCAATCCATATGAATGATATTTTGTCTCTATGCATGGGACGTATATTTATGAGAACTGAATATGAAATCTTGTGGTCTATTAAAATTATGAAATGATTATTTATGTTAAACTAATGAACTCACCAACCTTTTGGTTGACACTTTAAAGCATGTTTATTCTCAGGTATGAAAGAAATCTTCCGCTGTGCATTTGCTCATTTTAAAGATATTACTTGGAGTCATTCATGACATATTTCAAAAGATGTTGCATTCAAATCGTTGAGTTCATCAAGATTATTATTAAGTCAATTATAGTTAGATATATTATGAAATGGTATGCATGCCGTCAACTTTCGATGTAGTGAAAGATTGTCTTTTCAAAAACGAATGCAATGTTTGTAAAATGTATCATATAGAGGTCAAGTACCTCGCGATGTAATCAACTGTTGTGAATCGATTATAATCGATATGGACTTCGTCTGGATGGATTAGGACGGGTCACTACAGTAACTACATTTGATATATTAAGATTACAATTTGCCAATTATATCATAGTTACTAATTGTTTGATATGTAATTAAATATTTATACCCTATACACATATTATAATATACATAAAATCAAATATATTTATATATATAAATTTTTTTTTTATCTTACAACATAATTAGTTTACAACTTATCTTACCTTTGTAATTTAAATGTTTAAATCCTATTTTATTATTTTTAATTATCATATATACTTACATTTATATATATGTATTTCATTACTTAATATTATTTTACATATTTATTTATAATAACAATTTCATATAAGAATTTAATAACACTTATTATATATATATATATATATATATATATATATATATATATATATATATATATATATATATATATATATATATATATATATATATATATACTTATCTAATTACAAATAGTTGTTCGTGAATCGTCGAGAAAAGTCGAACTGTAATTGATTACATGAACACAATTCAAAGTTTTTGAAAACATTAACATTACAGACTTTGCTTATCGTGTCAAAACTATAAAAAGATTAAGTTTAAATTTGGTCGGAAATTCTCGGGTCATCACATACACTTGTTTATGAAGCTTGATAGCTAAGGATTGTTCAAATCTATGTTATTGATTGTGTTTGGATGAATCTATGAGTTGATGATTGTGATTTTTTATTAGAATTAGCTAAAAGATCCTTTGCTATGTTTGTTTGGGACTTTACTTTGATTATATGAGTTGTGTAGCTTCTCTTAGGGATTGATTAGTGAAGCAACTTGTACTTCAACACTTAGGTGATCTAGACAATCAAATTGGGGCTTTCAAGGGGTTGGGGTCTTGGTTTGGATTGGTTTTCAATTGGTCCTTAGTCAAAATAGTGAAGTTTGGTTTTCTTAAGAGATTTTGATTACCAAAGGGTTTTAGGGGACTTCAACCTAGGCTAAGTACTAATGATAATTGCATGATTCAACTAGATCCAATAAATACAAGCTTATGGGAATTTGTAAGTGTATATTGATCATAAGAACATCTAGTAGGGATACTAGTACAAAGTTTGAACACAATTAGACCTTAAGTGAACAATAGAATAATCCGAATGCTTCGAGTAGATTAAGCAACTGTGCATGCTTTTAATATTGATATTTACTTAATCATTTCTAGTTCTTAGTTTAATTTGCAATCATATTCTTCAATATCTCAAAATTCAAAACACCCCTCCCCCCCCCCCCCCCCCCAATCAAACAAATCTTAGGATGATTATGAGTATTCATCAATTCAAGTAGCAATCACCGCTCTCTTGGGACGAACCTTAAACGTAAAACTTGCTAATTACAACTACTGAGTCATTCTTTCTTGAATGCTTGTCACATAGTTGAGTCCACGTTTAAGTATAAATATAAAAGAAATAATGTATGTTTGTGTGAGCATATCAAACTTTTTGGTGCCGCTACCGGGGAGCGGTTAGCTAGTTGAATCTTTGGTTTAAGCTTTTAATTGTTCGATCCTTTTGTAAGGATTTATCCTTGCAAAAGTTTTTCTTGTTTTTATTATATTATTTGTGTTTGGAAAACCATTGTTGTTTGTGTTGTGATCGAAGGTTAGGTACCGTGGTGTATGAAAAGGAGATCCCAAAAGGATCAAGAGTTTGAACATCCTTTTTCCGATCCGGAGAGGCACGTTCACAGGGTTTATAAGCGTAGAGAAGAAAGGGTATTAAAGAAGAATTTTGAGGTTTTGCCATTTGGTATTGAAGAGATGGATGGTAACGGTAAACCAATTCAACCCGAGGGTAATCCGTTCGGTCATGGTATTCCTAACAACCCACCGTTGGTTAATCAAGAACAACAAGTTGATCCAAATGACACACCAATGTGGAACGCTAGGTTGGTTGCCCCTACGTTGGTGCCTCCCGCCATTACTAGACCGCCCATCGGGGCCGATAATTGGAAAGTCGAGGGTAATTTCTTCACAATGATCAGAGATGTACAATTTCATGGGTTAATGGGGAGAATCCTTTCTAAAACCTTCAACTATTCAACGATATTTGTGATCTTTATAAGCACAAAGATGTTACCGAAGATGCTTATAAGTTAAGGGCATTCCCCTTTTCTCTTTAAGGTGATGCCAAAGCTTAGTTAAGAAATTTGCCTTCCGACTCGATAAGAACTTTTCAAGACTTAAGAGACACTTTTACCAATCACTTCTTTCTACCATCAAAGGTGGAGAGACTTAGAATGGAGATCAATGCATTCGCTCAACGGAGTGATGAATCTTTATATGATGCATGGATCCGTTTTAAGAAAATGTTAAGATCCTGTCCACCACATGGATTGATAAAAAGGGAGTACACCAACACATTTTATTGGGGTACGAATTTATTGACAAGACAAGTTCTTGATGCATCCGCGGGTGGAGTGTTTATGTATAAATCACCGAATGCAGCCGAAACCTTGTTGGAAGATATCTCAATTCATACTTATGAGTTGTAACATCCTCAGATTGGCCATAGATGTAAGATGACCTTTTTTCCCTTAGGCATAATTGTGTGGTTAATTATGCTTTTATTTTAATTTAATGTTTAGCGTTATTTTATTATTTGGTTAAGACCAGTTTGTGACAAGGGTCACAGAACATGTTCGTTTATTTAATTTGGACTCTGTTAGGGCAGTCAAATTAAGTACGAAAGATATCAGATAACTGGTAAATACCTGTGTGTGATGGGGTATGGGATTTTAAACCCAATTGAGTGTTTTGTGCTGCCTTCTTCTTCTCATTTCTCTATCTCTCTCGAAAATTCCCAAAAACACACCCGTACTCACTTCTTCTTCACCATCAAACCCTAGATTTCCAATTGGTGTATAGAGCTCAAATCTTTTGTATCATCTTGCTCCTTACAGTTTACGGAATCTTTTAAGGTAAGAATCAAAGTGTGTCAAGCTTTATTCTTTGAGAAAATGTGGTTTTTGTGTCAAGTTTGTTAAAAGTGCAATTTGGTTCAAAATGGTTGATTTTGATGTTGTTTGGGTCAAAATCTTATGGGTTTGTGTTTATGATGTTTAGTGTATCCGATTTGTTCAGTTTTGAGGTAAGAAACTATAACGACCCGTCCTAATCCATCTGGACGAATACATTACATTTGGTTACATCGCGAGGTACTTGACCTCTATATGATACATTTTACAAACATTGCATTCGTTTTTAAAAGACAAACTTTCATTACATCAAAAGTTGACGGCATACATACCATTTTATAATATATCCAACTATAATTGACTTAGTAATAATCTTGATGAACTCAATAACTCGAATGCAACGTCTTTTGAAATATGTCATGAATGATTTCAAATAATGCCTCTAATATGAGCAAATGCACGGCATAAGATTTCTTTCATACCTGAGAATAAACATGCTTTCAAGTGTCAACCAAAAGGTTGGTGAGTTCATTAGTTTATCATAATCGATTATTTTCATCATTTTAATAGACCACAAGATTTTCATTTCCATTTCTCATAAATATACGTCCCATGCATAGAGACAAAAATCATTCATATGGATTGAACACCTGATAATCGACATTAACAAGATGCATATAGAATATCCCCATCATTCCGGGACACCCATCGGACATGATAAATTTCGAAGTACTAAAGCATTCCAAATTCCAGAATGGGGTTTGTTAGGCCCATAGATCTACCTTTAGGATTCGCGTCAATTAGGGGTCAGTTCCCTAATTCTTAGATTACCAGGCTAAAAGGGGCATATTCAGCTTCGATCCATTCAACCATATAATGTAATTTCGATTACTTGTGTCTATTTCGTAAAATATTTATAAAAGCGCATGTATTCTCAGTCCCAAAAATATATATTGCAAAAGTATTTAAAAAGGGAGCAAATGAAACTCACAATACGATATTTTGTAGTAAAAATATGCATATGACGGAACTGAACAATGCAAGGTTGACCTCAAATTCACGAACCTATATCAATCATATATATATTAACACATATAATATTAATCAACTAATTTTTATATATATAGGATATATAATTTAATTAACGTTATAGTAATAATATATTAGTTAAGATATAAAAACATAGTAAATTGTAATATTAGTTATACTTATGTTATATATAATAATTATAAATCATATTTGTTGTAAAGATAATAATACTATTAGTAATTTTAGTAATACTCAATAATGATAATAATAATAATGTTAAAAATAATAATAATAAAAATAATGATAACTCTAATAATAAAAATGATAGTTTTAATGATAAAAATGATAATTTTAATAATACTAATAATAATACTAATAACACTTATATAGTAATAATAATAATAAATAAAATGACTACCTTAAATGGAAAAGACTTTTCAAAAAAATAAACTGCCCCGGCTCGAGCTTGAACCCGCGACCTCCCGCTAACCCGTTAATGCCTTTAACCATTCTTCTGTCTCATTCACTTCTAATTTATATAAAAGCCTAAATCTATTTAACCCGTATATTCGTCTGTTTTCCTTTTTCTCATTCTTCGCCAAACAATCCGATCCCACTAAACCAAAACCAACCAATCAATTACGGTTTCATTATCATTTTGCTATAACCATCGTCATAATAGTTCTAACCATAACCATCATAAACATGATCACGTATCATATTTTCATCATCATTAACTTGTTTATTATCATCATGATCACTACATGATCATAATCATCTTCTTTTAAACACATTAACATAAAATCCTAACTAATCATAACATCATCTTCATTTTCTTAATCACGATTATCTTAATCATCTATTTAACATTATCATCACTGTTATACCTTATTATCATAATCTATTTCGTTCATCATCATGATCCATCATCGATCTACCATCACTCCCAATACCAAGATCCAAAAAAATATATAACACGTATGATCTTAAGGATTGTGTCAAGCATTTGGGCCCGATAACACAAAAGAAAAATGGCTCAATCAAAACATATGGATCTCAGCCTAAGTTGATAAACTTACTAAGCCCAAGAGAAAAATTCATACAAGTAATCGGCCCAACTGCAGCTTGGATCTCAGCCCATCTGGAAAAAAGTTTTTGGCCTAATTAAGTACACAGCCCATTTCAAAAGGAGCGTAATAACATAATAATTGGGTAGGTTATCAAGTGGTTGGATAGTAATAGAGGTACGTACAGCAAGTGAATAAAATAAACCAAGTTGTGTTGTCCATTGATTAGTTGTCGGCCAACAAAGAAATTAAAAATGAATAGCAGTAGCAATAACATGATGATTATAGCAGCAAGTTGCAGTTACATGGAATCCTTTTGCAGCTGGAACAGGCACGACAGAAAAATAAATATGTTGGTTGAGGCTGTCGAATAGCTGCAGAAAACAGGAGCAATATTTGGTGATGGTTGGTTTAAAGGCTGAACCGAAATACTAAAAAAAAATAGCTGTAGCAGTAAACAACGATAAAAGGAAGAAAAGAAAAATATAAAGGGTTCGGTTGTGGTGTTGGGTGGCTGTGGAGTGGCTGTTTAATCGTAACAGAAAATATAAACATTAACGGCAGTTGCAACAGTAACATTTTGGTGGGTTTATGATGGTGGTGATTCAAGGTGGTCAATGGTGTGGGTGTTCACAAATAAGAATGAGAAAGAAATAAACGGGTTCCGGTGGTCTTTGGACTGCAACAGTGGTTTTCAAAACAGGAACAAAATGGTGAAGCTGCAGTATCAATTTAGAGCGATATAACAGAAGAGTAAGGTGATTTTAATGGTGTTGTTGTGGTGTTTGTTTGATGTTGAAAATGGAATAGCAATTCAACAAAAAGAGAGATGAAGGTGATGATGGTCATGGAGCTCCTGCCATTCCACAGAACTGAACAACAGGTTTTGATGATGGCTGTCGAGGATGTGATTGTATTTGTTTTTGGGTTGTTAATCGTACAAGAAAGCAACAAAGTTGCAGGTTTAATTCATGGTGAAAGTGTTGTGATGGTGATCGAGTTAAACATGTATATAGCAACGTATGGTAGTATTAATAATAAGAAAGAAGAGAAGAAAATAAATGGCGGTTGATGGGTGGTTTAGCGATGGTCAAGGTGGTGGTGGACGGTTGTGGTGGTGGCAGCGGTTTGAGAGGAAAATTGTCGTGAAATGGGTGAGTGAAGTTGTGGTTTCTGCAAGTGTATACATATATCTATTTATATATCTATCTTCCATCTATCAATATAATAATAAACTATATTAAATATAATAGTATAATGATATTAATCAAAAGGGAACGTGCCTCATACAGTATAGCAGCCTGAATAATGCAATTACTCTGCCGACAATTTTACTATGATATAATATCGTGTCCATTGCTAAACAGTTAAAATATAAAAGTGTTCCTAAAAATCTTGAATTTTTAGTTTAAATATATTTAATTATTTCAGTCATTAACTGTTTGGAACCTGATAAAAAAGGTTCGATAATTATTTATTTTCCGTTCCAATTTATATGTACGGATTACTAATAGTTAAACTTAAAAAGGTAAAATTATTTTTACCAAATCTAAAATCTTCGTAATCAATTTACAGTCCAACTTTTATCTTAATCCTTCGTATATATATATATATATATATATATATATATATATATATATATATATATATATATATATATATATATATATATATATATATATATATATATATATATATATATATGATCACTAGCGAAATGTCAATCGAGTGTTACAGACGTTTACTTTTTAAGTTCGAAATCATACATATTCCATTTTCTCTCTCTATATATATAATCAGTTTTTAAATAACAAATAACAAGTTTACCACATAAATATATGCTATATAATTATAGATTTAATATAATTTTATATATTTACAAATAATATTTATATACATACATTTATATTTATCTATACATATTTATTTACAACAATTGTTCGTGAATCGTTGGTAATGGTCCCAGGTTAAATGAATCCATGAAAAATAGTTTCAAACATTTTGGGACTCGGTATAATAGACTTTTCTTATCGTGTTAGAATCTTAAAAAGATCAAGTTTAAATTTGGTCGGAAATTTTCGGGTCGTCACAGTACCTACCCGTTAAAGAAATTTCGTCACAAAATTTGATTGGGATGGTCATGGCTGACAATAAGTATGTTTTCATGACGCATACGAGCTAGAAATTAGAGTTTATCATCATTGAGTAATATAGATAACATAATTCATTTGTGTGAGTAGTACGAGTGAAGCTATCACAAAAGAGTGAAATGAATAAATGCAGATTCGTCTTGTCTGGTGACGTAGTCACGGTTGATTTCCGAAAATCAAGGAATTTAGAGGAAATATTCGTAATAAGATTTGGTTCTTCGATAGTTAAGGAAATTAGGATCATCTTTGGTTAAATGCGATAATCTGTTTTGATTGTTCTGAAGGATATTTCACTATAAATCCACCCTCTTCATTTCCTTTATATTATGGAGTTCCATCCTTTTGTTTTCTCTTCCCGACTTTAATTCAAGCGAATAATGGTCCAGAATTCGTTGATATGAATTTCGGAATGAACATAGTTAATGTTCTAAGAAAGAAGTGGTAATAGCACAATCTGTCTTGTCAAATTACCAGAATTCAAGAGAAAAGATAGAACTATCAAGAAAATATGTTCTTGATATTTTTATAGATTAGATGGAATGTAAGAGTCGTGTAACATGGCACATGATGACGGTAGGGTCTGTGAATCATCATGTTTCATTAGAAACTCAGCATGACTTACTGTAATATAATCACGTTGATCAAGTGTCATTATATTATACTAACTCAAGCTTCAGTTCCCAACACTACTTCAATAACATTCATATTTTAAGTTCGAATTTTTTTTTCTTCAGAATTTAGAAACTAAAATAGTTTCCTTTCTGATGTAACACTGATATTGTGAAGAGATAAACGATTTCAGATAAGAATAGTTATGAAAATATCTTCAAAAATATCGAGGATATTTATAATAAAAGATATGATGATATCTTAGAATTTCTAAGATCGAAGGATGAAGAAAATTCTTTCGCAAGAATTTAACATGAGTAAGGAACAGGGTATTCGCTAAAGATTTCAGCAGATACTGGATCATCTAGATTCTTTGAAGGCAGATTTAGCCTTTGTGAATTATCCACGGCCTCCTTCATGGTTTGCTCAATTCATTTTCCAGTTCCAACATTTCTGAGTTTTTCCAATATACTATTCTTTATCATCAAACTTCTGATGGTTAAGTTCGTTTACAGTTTTTGCTACTTCATCGGTAATTTTCAAAATTTGGAGTATTGGTTCATAGACTGGGTGCTTTTCAGAGTTTCAGAATGAAAGATTATAATTCTAAGAGATAAAGGTTATATGTATACATATAACTGTTGATGTAATAATGCTGCGAGATTTCAAAATACTGATTGCTAGTTCTCAGTAATTGGTATGGCAATTTTCATTATAAGATGCGGATAGGGTTTCGATAAATATAATGATTTTTCGGAAAGTCAAAGATCAATAAAGTTGTTGGTAAGTTTACTGCTAATGCAGTGGAATATAAACGGTTCTCCGGTAACGATGACAAAGGACAAACTTATATATCAAAGTTATAATAGGGTTTATTCGAATGAAAAGTCGAAATTGATTTGCTGAAGCTGTGACAAAATTGGCTACTTTGGAAAGGGATTGCAAAGTTATTTTTGGTAATAAAAATGCCAAAGGAGCTAGCACAGATACCTGTTAAACGTTTACTCAGTTTTTGAGAGTTTTTCAGGTTCATAACTATATGCATCAATCTTTTCTTCCGTAGATAAAGTGCGACTGGTTCAACCTCTCGATTAAGGTGTTTTCAAGAATCATGAAAGGTTTGAACGCAGATTGTAATCGTCAAGATACAAATGAGGTTTAAGATGAAATCAAGTGAAAAACTTGAAGAAATGTTTAGTTTCATATGTTATAATCAATATTTTAATTTATTTTAATTGTCCAATGTCATTAGTTCATAGTTAGGAATTCAATAATTCATATATAATATTCGAATTAATTAATACGTATCGTGACCCATTGTATACATGTCTCAGACTTGATCACAACTCAAAGTATATATATTATTGTAGAATCAACCAAAACCCTGTATAGCTAACTCAAGCATTACTGCATATAGAGTGTCTATGGTTATTCCAAATAATATATATAGATGTGTCGATATGATATGTCAAAACCTTGTATACGTGTCCCGATATTTAAAGTGCGTAAAATAAATAACAAAAATTAAATGACGATAAATAAAATTGCGAGAATATAAATTGCGATAATTAAATTGCGATAAATAAAATGTAATCAGTTAGCTAGGAACAGTTATCTAGGAATAGTTAGTGTGGATTCTTAACAAAATTTTTCTCATAGTTAATTTGTTTGTTTCTAACAAATTTTATTTTGTCCAATGTTTTTCTTCATTATGCCACTTGTTGGATTCTGATAATTCAAAATCCAAATATGAAATTGAATGAAAATGGTTATTCTTCGGTGAACGGATACATATATCTATGGATATAAGTAGCATAGTAAATGACTGTTGAATCAGATTCGAAGAATGTACAGTGTAACTTATTAATGTGAAATCTAAATATTCCTCGGGTATTACCTACCCGTTAAAATATTTTCACCATTAACAGTTTGTACAATAGAATTTTTAATTACCCCCTTTTTGAAAATATATATACATATATATTTTCTTCAGATTTAATCATGGATTTAATGAGTCAATATGATATTAAACTCATTTGATTTACCGTTAGAACAAGAATATATAATCTCTAAAATATTAGAGATTACATAATCATCATGAAGAACGAAGATAACCGATGTAGAACAAGATGTGGAACAAAGATTATGCTCGAGGAATAGATTGCGATGTTGAAACTTGGGTTGTTGGTGGTACTGGTGTTGATGTTGTTGCTGAAGCTGGTAAGTTTTGCATCATATTCTCCAAATTGATTACTCGAGCGCGAAGCTCGTTGACTTCTTCCACTACTCCAGGATGGTTGTCGGTCGGAACGAGTGGTTGAATAAGGTTTAGAATTGTGGATAGAATATGATCGTGACAAGCTACCCTGAAAATGATGCTGAAAATGGTGTTTCAGATAGGTTCGCCAGTAAGTGCTTCAGGTTCTTCGCCAAGAGGGAAATTCGGTGGGTGGAAAGGACCACCTTCTTCTTGTCTCCAATGGTTAAGTAGATCATGAACCATTCCCCAATTCATCCAGAATTGAAGATGACTAACCGGTTGATCCATTTTGGTTACACTGCTTTCGGAGCTCAGGTGGATATCCATATCGGAATAGCTGTCGGAATCCGAGGAATTCGAACTGGTTGAGGGATCCATCTCGTACGATCAGATGGAGGATTTTTGATATGAATAGATTATAGGATGTAGATTAGTATCCTTCAATACATAATTTACATATGCATATATAATACTAAAATCCCATAAGTTACGGAGGAATCTACGGTAGCTGTCAGGCAAAGTCTACAGTAACAGATACGCTGAGATATGAATTATCAGATACCCTAAGATATGAATTTTGTCTATACACTATTCACGCAGTCAATGCAGTAAAACATGTCTAGACTAAGAATGATAAGCATGTAATTTCTGACAAGAAATGTTAAGCAAAACTTTTGACATGCAGACACGGTCGGAGTCCAGACTCACTAATGCATCTAAACAACTATCAGTTAGACACACTAATGCAAGACCTGGTTCGCTAAGACCACCGCTCTGATACCACCTATAACGACCCGTCCTAATCCATCTGGACGAATACATTACATTTGGTTACATCGCGAGGTACTTGACCTCTATATGATACATTTTACAAACATTGCATTCGTTTTTAAAAGACAAACTTTCATTACATCAAAAGTTGACGGCATGCATACCATTTTATAATATATCCAAATATAATTGACTTAGTAATAATCTTGATGAACTCAATAACTCGAATGCAATGTCTTTTGAAATATGTCATGAATGATTCCAAATAATGTCTCTAATATGAGCAAATGCACATCGGAAGATTTCTTTCATACCTGAGAATAAACATGCTTTCAAGTGTCAACCAAAAGGTTGGTGAGTTCATTAGTTTATCATAATCGATTATTTTCATCATTTTAATAGACCACAAGATTTTCATTTGCATTTCTCATAAATATACGTCCCATGCATAGAGACAAAAATCATTCATATGGATTGAACACCTGATAATCGACATTAACAAGATGCATATAGAATATCCCCATCATTTCGGGACACCCATCGGACATGATAAATTTCGAAGTACTAAAGCATTCCAAATTCCAGAATGGGGTTTGTTAGGCCCATAGATCTACCTTTAGGATTCGCGTCAATTAGGGGCCAGTTCCCTAATTCTTAGATTACCAGGCTAAAAGGGGCATATTCGGCTTCGATCCATTCAACCATATAATGTAATTTCGATTACTTGTGTCTATTTCATAAAATATTTATAAAAGCGCATGTATTCTCAGTCCCAAAAATATATATTGCAAATTTATTTAAAAAGGGAGCAAATGAAACTCACAATACGATATTTTGTAGTAAAAATATGCATATGACGGAACTGAACAATGCAAGGTTGACCTCGGATTCACGAACCTATATCAATCATGTATATATTAATACATATAATATTAATCAACTAATTTTTATATATATAGGATATATAATTTAATTAACGTTATAGTAATAATATATTAGTTAAGATATCAAAACGTAGTAACTTGTAATATTAGTTATACTTATGTTATATATAATAATTATAAATCATATTTGTTGTAAAGATAATAATACTATTAGTAATTTTAGTAATACTCAATAATGATAATAATAATAATGTTAAAAATAATAATAATAAAAATAATGATAACTCTAAAAATAAAAATGATAGTTTTAATGATAAAAATGATAATTTTAATAATACTAATAATAATACTAATAACACTTATATAGTAATAATAATAATAATAATAATAATAATAATAATAATAATAATAATAATAATAATAATAATAATAATAATAATAATAATAATAATAATAATAATAATAATAATAATAAAATAAATAAATAAAATGACTACCTTAAATGGAAAAGGCTTTTCAAAAAAAAAAAAATAAACTGCCCCGGCCCGGGCTTAAACCCGCGACCTCCCGCTAACCCGTTAATGCCTTTAACCATTCTTCTGTCTCATTCACTTCTAATTTATATAAAAGCCTAAATCTATTTAACCCGTATATTGGTCTGTTTTCCTTTTTCTCCTTCTTCACCAAACAATCCGATCCCACTAAACCAAAACCAACCAATCAATTATGGTTTCATTATCATTTTGCTATAACCATCGTCATAATAGTTCTAACCGTAACCATCATAAACATGATCACGTATCATATTTTCATCGTCATTAACTTGTTTATTATCATCATGATCACGACATGATCATAATCATAATCATCTTCTTTTAAACACATTAACATAAAATCCTAACTAATCATAACATCATCTTCATTTTCTTAATCACGATTATCTTAATCATCTATTTAACATTATCATCACCGTTATACCTTATTATCATAATCTATTTCGTTCATCATCATGATCCATCATCGATCTACCATCACTCCCAATACCAAGATCTAAAAAAAAATAACACGTATGATCTTAAGGATTGTGTCAAACATTTGGGCCCGATAACACAAAAGAAAAATGGCTCATTCAAAACACTTGGATCTCGGCCTAAGTTGATAAACTAACTAAGCCTAAGAGAAAAATTCATACAAGTAATCGGCCCAACTGCAGCTTGGATCTCGGCCCATCTGGAAAAAACGTTTTCGGCCTAATTAAGTACACAGCCCATTTCAAAAGGAGTGTAATAACATAATAATTAGGTAGGTTGTCAAGTGGTAGGATAGTAATAGAGGTACGTACAACAAGTGAATAGAATAAACCAAGTGGTGTTGTCCATTGATTAGTTGTCGGCCAACAAAGAAATTAAAAATGAATAGCAGTAGCAATAACATGATGATTATAGCAGCAAGTTGCAGTTACATGGAATCCTTTTGCAGCTGGAACAGGCACGATAGAAAAATAAATATGTTGGTTGAGGCTGTCGAATAGCTGCAGAAAACATGAGCAATATTTGGTGATGGTTGGTTTAAAGGCTGAACCGAAATACTAAAAAAATAGCTGTAGCAGTAAACAATGAGAAAAGGAAGAAAACTAAAATATAAAGGGTTCGGTTGTGGTGTTGGGTGGCTGTGGAGTGGCTGTTTAATCGTAACAGAAAATATAAACATTAACGGCAGTTTATGATGGTGGTGATTCAAGGTGGTCAATGGTGTTGGGTGTTGACAAATAAGAATGAGAAAGAAAGAAATGGGTTCCGGTGGTCTTTGGACTACAACAGTGGTTTTCGAAACAGGAACAAAATGGTGAAGCTGTAGTATCAATTTAGAACGATATAGCAGAAGAGCAAGGTGATTTTAATGGTGTTGTTGTGGTGTTTGTTTGATGTTGAGAATCGAATAGCAATTCAACAAAAAGAGAGATGAAGGTGACGATGGTCATGGAGCTCTGGCCATCCCACAGAACTGAATAACAGGTTTTGATGATGGCTGTTGAGGATGTGATTGTATTTGTTTTTGGGTTGTTAATCGTACAAGAAAGCAACAAAGTAGCAGGTTTAATTCATGGTGAAGGTGTTGTGATGGTGATTGAGTTAAACATGTATATAGCAACGTATGGCAGTATTAATAATAAGAAAGAAGAGAAGAAAATAAATGGTGGTTGATGGGTAGTTTAGCGACGGTCAAGGTGGTGGTGGACGGTTGTGGTGGTGGCAGCGGTTTGAGAGGAAAATTGTCGTGAAATGAGTGAGTGAAGTTGTGGTTTCTGCAAGTGTATACATATATCTATTTATATATCTATCTTCCATCTATCAATATAATAATAAACTATATTAAATATAATAGTATAATGATATTAATCAAAAGGGAACGTGCCTCATACAGTATAGCAGCCTGAATAATGCAATTACTCTACCGACAATTTTACTATGATATAATATCGTGTCCATTGCTAAACAGTTAAAATATAAAAGTGTTCCTAAAAATCTCAAATTTTTAGTTTAAATATATTTAATTATTTCAGTCATTAACTGTTTGGAACCTGATCAAAAAGGTTCGATAATTATTTATTTTCTGTTCCAATTTATATGTACGGAGTACAAATAGTTAAACTTAAAAAGGTAAAAATATTTTTAACAAATCTAAAATCTTCGTAATCAATTTACAGTCCAACTTTTATCTTAATCCTTCGTATATATATTATATCTATATGATCACTAATGAAATGTCAATCGAGTGTTACAGACGTTTACTTTTTAAGCTCGAAATCATACATATTCCATTTTCTCTCTATATATATATAATCAGTTTTTAAATAACAAGTTTACCACATAAATATATGCTATATAATTTTAAACAAATAGATTTAATATAATTTTATATATTTACAAATAATATTTATATACATACATTTATATTTATATATACATACTTATTTACAACAATTGTTCGTGAATCATTAGTAATGGTCCAAGGTTAAATGAATCCATGAAAAATAGTTTTAAACATTTTGGGACTCGGTTTAATAGACTTTGCTTATCGTGTCAGAATCTTAAAAAGATCAAGTTTAAATTTGGTCGGAAATTTCCGGGTCGTCAAAGAAACGAGCTCTAGAGCAAGAAATGGCGAATTTTGGGTTAAACCCATAGCTGTGTTCATCTTCTTCATCAGATGAACACACTCGGTCGAGAGTCTCTTGACACTCGGCCGAGTGTCTCTTGACACTCGACCGACTGTGGAGATGATCGACCTAAGTTTTATTGGACGAGAACTTAAAGACTGAGTTAATGACCAAAATAAAAGACCAATTGACTGACGATTCTCGTGGACTTAAGACATTTAAGAACCGAATTTGGGTTCCTATGCTAGGAGATTTAAGGAAATTGATCTTAAATGAAGCGCACAAATCGAGGTTAACTGTCCATCCACGTAGTACCAAGATGTATAACGACTTGAAATCGTTGTATTGGTGGCCAACAATGAAGAAAGATGTTGCTCAATTGGTAGAAAGATGTCATATTTGTGCTCAGGTTAAAGCTGAACACCAGAAACCCTATGGTTCATTACAGCAGTTGAAAATTTCAGAGTGGAAATGGGATCATATTACGATGGATTTTGTAACGAAATTGCCTAGAACTCAGAAAGCTTATGATGTGATTTGGGTAATTGTTGATCGACTGACGAAGAGTGTACAATTTTTAGCAAAAAAAAAGAGACAACCTCGTTGAGTATATTGGCATAATTGTACTTGAAAGAGATAGTTAGTTGACATGGGGTTCCATTATCTATTGTATCCGACATAGATTCTAGATTTGTGTCTAATTTCTGGAACAGTTTATAGAAAATTTTGGGAACAAGAGTAAATCTGAGTACAACGTATCATCCACAGACCGACAGTTAGAGCGAGCGTACAATATAGACACTAGATGATATGATTAGGTCCTGTGTGTTAGAGTACGGTGGTCCGTAGGATATACATCTACCTTTGATCGAGTTTACCTACAACAATACTTACCATTCGAGTATTGGTATGCCGCCTTATGAGATGTTGTATGGTCGCAAATCTAGAACGCCGACTTGTTGGTTAGAAGCTGGAGAGAAACAGTTTGCAAGTCCAGAATTAGTTCAGATAACAGGAGAAAAGGTAGCGATAGCACATGAAAAGTTGAAAGCGGCACGTGACAGACAGAAAATGTATGCCGATCCACATAGACGTCCGGTAAACTTTGAGGTGGGTGATCGTGTTTACTTGAAAGTTTTACCGTGGAAGGGTGTTATCAGGTTTGGTAAGTGAGGTAAGTTAACTCCTAGATACATTGGTCTGTTCAAGATTATCCAGAGAGTTAATGATCAGACAGTTGTGTTAGAGCTTCCAGCAGAGTTAGCAGGGATACACAAAACTTTCAACGTATCTTATCTTAGAAAGTGTAAGGTTGATGATGAGATGCAACCGGTTCCGTTAAGCGATTTGAGGGTTGACTTGAATCAAAAGTTAGTTGAAGAACCGGTTAGGATTGTCGATAGAAAGGTGACAAAGTTCAGAAAGAAGGAGATCCATATGGTGCTTATTGAGTGGAAGCATAGTTTAGGATCAAACCTTACGTGGGAGACCGAAGAGCTAATGAAGGCTCGTTATCCGCGTTTGTTTGACCATGACCAGATTCCGAGGATGGAATCTTCTTAAGGGGTGGATTTGTAACATCCTCAGATCGGGCATAGATGTAAGATGACCTTTTTGCCCTTAGGCATAATTGTGTGGTTAATTATGCTTTTATTTTAATTTAATGTTTAACAATATTTTATTATTTGGTTAAGACCAGTTTGTGACAAGGGTCACAGAATAGGTTCGTTAATTTAATTTGGACTCTGTTAGGGCAGTCGAATTAAGTACGAAAGATATCAGATAACTGGTAAATACCCGTGTGTGATGGGGTATGAGATTTTAAACACAAATTAAGTGTTTTTAGCTGCCTCCTCCTCCTTCTTCTTCTTCTTCTTCTTCTTCTTCTTCTTCTTCTTCTTCTTCTTCTTCTTCTTCTTCTTCTTCTTCTTCTTCTTCTTCTTCTTCTTCTCATTTCTCTCTCTCTAGAAAATTCCCAAAAACACACCCGTACTCACTTCTTCTTCACCATCAAATCCTAGATTTCCAATTGGTGTTCTAGAGCTCAAATATTTTGTATCATCTTGCTCCTTATAGTTTACTGAATCTTTTAAGGTAAGAATCAAATTGTGTCAAGCTTTAACCTTTGAGAAAATGGGGTTATGTGTCAAGTTTGTTAAAAGTGCAATTTGGGTCAAAATGGTTGATTTTGATGTTGTTTGTGTCAAAATCTTGTGGGTTTGTGTTTACTGATGTTTAGTGTATTCGATTTGGTCAGTTTTAAGGTAAGAAACGAGCTCTAGAGCAAGAAATGGCGAATTTTGGATTAAACACGTAGCTGTGTTCATCTTCTTCATCAGATAAACACACTCAGCTGAGTGTCTCTTGACACTTGACCGACTGTGTAGACGATTGAACGGTTAAGTGACACACTTGACCGTGTGTGTCTGGGTTCTGACCAGATGATTTAGTTTTAGTCAGTCGACCGAGTGTGTGGACACAGTCGACCGAATGTGTGAGTCAGTCGACCGTGTGTCTTTGAGGGCAGAATATTTTACTAAGTGTTGATACCTAGTCTTTATGCTGCCCGCATGACTTATGATAATCATGATGTAAATTCTGAAAATGCATAAGTGTTAGGTGGACTTTTAGTGGCGCTTTTAATACAGATTTACTGTATTATGCTGTTTTGCGCTAACGAACAGAAGCTAACTCGATTTGCCTTATCTGAGCTGGTGCTGGTATTTAGTGAGTGGGTCTATCTTCGGATAGAGTGTTAAGTAGCTGACACGCTACTTGTTCAGACTCTTTACTCTTATGTTTATATCCAGTATGATTGCCATGTGTAGTTAGATATTGCCATGCTAGTTAGGACGATTGCATGTCTGAATATCTGTGATCTTATGTTCACACTGTTAGTTAGACACCAACCGAGGCGGCAAGGTTGGGAACCCACCGAGGTGGCAAGGTAGGGTTGGTGTGAGGTCGACTGTGGTAGCCTGGTCGGGTCTTGATGTTACTGATTATTTAGTATAGCATAGAAGGACGCATGTGTTGCATCTGGACGGTTATACGGTGGATTCAGTAAAGCGGACTATCGGTAGACTGTAGCCTGATCAGCTAAGTCGTGTGCTCGTACAAGCCACCGATCCTCATATTGTCAGTTGTCGTTGTATGCTAGTTCAGGACGTTAGTATAGTTGTGACCCCTTGCAGGTTCAGTTGCTTATGCTTGGTCTGTTAGATAGTATCCATTCACTTAGCAGATGTGCTAATTCCCCCACATTTTGACCCCTTGCAGGTTTAGGTACTGCTGGTTAGATGGGGATTGCGGACGGGATGAAGACATGTTTGACTATGAGCTGAACTCTGATGTTTTCATATTTTGTACTGTTTTATGTAACACTGTCGTTTTGAAAAGTTGTAATGATTGTTAACTAAGCTGGTTTCTAAACTATGGTTTGTAAACATTAAGTAAGGTTATTTTGGCAATTATGTATATACATCCGCTGTGATAAAAAAAAATTTAGGGTGTTACAAGAGTGGAACCCTTCACCTAGAGATTTGCCAAGGAAGAGTGTAGCACAAGTAGAGAGTGAAAACGGTCAAATCACACTTGCTAGCTTGAATAATCAATTTCAATCATACAGGAAGGAGTTGAAGAAGTTACAATAATCAATTTTCGCGATGCAAGTAGGTTGTGAAAGATGCGATGGACCTCACCACACAAAGAATTGTCCTCAAATCAACTAATGCAACCATATTGATTTGGACGATATCCCCATGAACTCGGATGCTCATGTCAACTATGTGAGTAATCAAAATTATCAAAGCGGTGGGTCATCAAACCAAGGCAACAACTCTTATCAACAAAACCAAGGCTACTTCAATCTTAACCAAAGACAAGTCTCCTTCAACACTCAAAACAACCCACCACCAGGATTTACAAACCAAAACCGAAACCAAGGTTACAACCCAAACTATAATCAAAGCCGAAACAACAACTTCCAATCACAAAACTAACAACCATACAACACCCAACCTTATAACAATCAAACCAACTTAAGTTATCAAGGCAACCAAAGCTATCAAAACCAAGGTTAAAGTCAACCACAAAATAACCAAGGTTACAATCAACAACCATAACAAAACCAACAAAACAACCAACAATCCCAACCTTCAAAGAGTCTAGAGGAGATGATGCAAAATTACATAAAGAAGGTAGAGACAACCGAAGCATTTCTAACCAAGGAAAACGAGTTCTTAAAGCAACAATTAAGGCACCAACAAGCCTCATTCCAAAACCTTGAGAGCACCGTTGGAAGACTATCAAATCAAGTTGCCGAAAGACCTCAAGGCACTTTACCTTCAAACACACAAGTCAACCCCAACAACAATTACAACAACAACCGAAACAATCAACAATCTCACCAAAACCAAAACCACAACAACACGAGAGTCATTCTTATCGAAAGTACCAATCACAATCAAAACAACAACCAAGCGAGTTCGTCAAATACTACACCTAATCCAAATTATGCTCAAGTGAACTCAATCATTTTGATCAAAGAAGAAGAGCAACACGAATGCCCTCATGTTTTTACATTCAATGTTGAATATGAGGCATTTGATGTGAATGAAGCATTGGGAATCAACACAATGGAGCTTGGAGTATTTAAGTTTTTGTATGATTCGGAAGTAGCGGAGTACATTCCATATCAGGTCAAAAGCGTAATGTCCATGGAGGCTACCGAGCCAACATACAAGCAATTGGGAAGTGATTTTGAGAAAATTGAATTAAACAAGGTAGAAAAAGGGGAAAAGGTAGGAAATGTCTTGAATGAAAAGGAGCAAAGGAACGAGGCCGAGGTTCTTGCTACATCAACCAAGGAGAAATATGAGGCACCGGTCCTATATCCTCAATCATTCCTTCCTACACATTCAAAGGATGTGGATTGTAAGTCAACCCTAACCGAAAATGAGAATATCTATGTTAAACTCCCCTTGGAGGAGGTGCTCGAGAATATGCCCAACTATGGGAAATTTTTGAAGTCACTTATGGCTAAGAAGGGAGAATGCGAGCAAACATCCACCACTTTCCTAAGAAGGGAGTGTGATGGAATTTTAAAGAAATGTAATCTACCACCTAAAATGGACGATCCCGGGCCTTTCCTCATTCCATGCAATGTGAACGGGTCAGAGATGTTTACATCATTGGCTGACTCGGGGGCTAGTATCACCTTTATACCCTATTCTATCTATCAAAGGTTAGGCCTAGGAGATCTTTCACCCACCAAGATGGGAGTCGAATTAATTGATCAATCTATTAGCCCTGGCATGGGGATCGCCAAAGACGTAATTGTGAAATAGGTGAAATGGAGTTCCCGGCCGATTTTGTCATTGTGGACATAAAGGAAGACCCGGTTGTGCCCCTTGTTTTGGGAAGACCATTTTTTGCAACCGCGGGTTCTTTCTTTCACTTTAGAACCGAAAAGTTGACCCTTAGAGACAAAGGCAAGTGCATGAGCTTTCGTAGTAAATACACTAAATTTCCACCAATGCCCATAACCACTCCACAAGTTATTGGTAGTGTACAATGTACTATAAGCACAACACAAGTTGGTTCACCAACTAAGTGTGGTGGAGAATTGACCAAAGAAACTCTAAGTGCAACAAAATATCAAGTTGATATAATTGACAAGTCCATGAGAAAGTTATATGGGAGGGTACATCGCGCATCATCTAAAAAGGATGAGCACTTGAGAAAACACCTAGTGTCAAACTTGTCAAAACGTGAGAAGTGCAAACTTAAGGAATTGATTAATGAAGCTAAGGTGATGGACAATTGGTTATTGTTAAAGCTAAATGATAGTTGTCAAGGTGGTGGTCCCTTAGCTCAAAGGGAGGGGAGATTTACCACCCCGACATTAGTTGAAAGCTTAAGTGGATTAGAGTCGGGTGATAGACTCATTAAACACTTTCCACAATCGTGTACATAGCTCATTTAGTTGCATTTCACATAGACTTGTTTGATATTGCCTTTTTGTAGTTTGCATTAGCATTTAGGTTGCATTTCATGCATTTGGGTAAACTAGAAAAGATCAAAAATAGTTTGTGAAGGGGTTAGATTGTGTTTCAAGTTGATAAACTGCATTTCATGGTAAGGAATGATGTTGTGGTAATCTGTACTGATGTTCTTGATTAAATATGTTAACAGAAGCACTTTTTAGGCAGTTTGAGAAACGACGTTCCTATTTAAGGAAATACGTTCCTGGTTATTAAAGGAACCGCGTTATGATTTTCAGAACCACGTTCCTATTTCCTGGTAATCTGGAACGACGTTATGGTATGTAGAACGACGTTCGTATGTTGTCAAAGGAACGATGTTCCATGTTATAGAACGACATTCCTAAGCCCGTTTTAATGTGTTTTGGGGCAGATTTTTGAATCACTTTTTCACACCCCACATCCTCTTTTTCTCTCTAGTCCGACAGATACACTCAAAACGCTAATTTTAACCTGCAAATAACTTACTAATCATCAAGAATCTCACATTATCATCAATAATGAACTTTCTTAGTGTACTATTCTCACTTCTTTCTTGTTTAATTACTTGATTATATGTGATGTTCATGCTTTATTCTCTCTATTTGCTTTATATGATGATTATGTTTGATTTAGGTTGATAGTGATGAAATTATTGTTGAATCTAGACTACATTGTTGTTGATTTACATGTTTCTCATGATTAATTTCATAAATTACAACTTTGAAAATCTAGGGTTCTTCAATTTGGGGCTTTTAAAATCGGTTAATTGAGATGTCATTGGGTGTTGTCTAGGGTTAATTACTAGTCTACCATCTTGCTATTGTCATTTATTCCTAAAAATTGGTGATTTTTCGCTATGAACTTGCAAATTAGGGTTCATGACTTTAGGGTTTGACTAGCTTTGACTCTTTAACTTTTGGATTAGTTGATTTGAAGCATGAAACACTATGGCCTATAGTTTTAATGTGTGTTTTTAGTATGCTTGCAAGGTTATTTAGGTTTGCTAGAATTACACCTATTTGGTTGACCCGTTTGACCATTATACCATTGTTGCACATTGACTATTTGGCCTGAACAATGCAAAGTTTGAAGCTTTTATGTAATGGATTGTGATGATTGATTGTTGAGCTTAAATGTAGGGGTGAGTTACCCCTTTGTTGAGTTAAATGTGGTATGGTAACACTAATGCTAACTTTGTATAAACATGGTTTTGTTTTGTTGTTATTGTTCTATTTCAGGGAGGAAGAGGCAAAGGGAAAGAAGCCGAAGGTGGTACCTCTCGCCAAAAAGCCATAGCAAGGAATAAACGTGCGAGGCAAGAGCAATCACAACCACCACCACCACCACATGACTCACCACCTCACGATGATGAGGGAGTCCAAGGTTATTAGATACACCTATGGCTACAAGCCATTTTAAACTTACCAAATGAGGATGTGTGGCACAGGCAATTGCATTCCCAACTTGCCAAACAAGTCAACATTGCCAAGTACATTGATTGGCAACCCATGAAAGACCTCAACAAATACAACACCCTTTTGAGGAACATAGTAGTTTTCCCAGATCCAAACAATAAGCAACAAACTATAAACCCTCTTGGTGGCCACTCTTTATCATGCGAGAGGCCACATACCCAACTCTCACAAGGGAGTTTCTCACCACAATGAGCTTTAGACCACGTCCTAGCTCAATCAATGATGCCCGTTATATGAATTTTCACTTGGGGGGGGGGGGGTATTGAGAGGAGTTTGAGTTTGAGTTTGATGGATTGGAATAGGATTTTAGTAGTTTATCGAGAATATATTGACAACCCTAATGCCCTGTGGGAGTACTTGCAAAGATGCCACAATTTTCATTCGACTTTTGACTTCACCCAAAAATGGGGCCTCATGGCAAATGGACCCTTCATTCCCGGTAAAATTTTAATGACAAACATTAGGTCCCTCACCCGCCGCATGATCCACATGGTTGTTTCGCGTGTGATAAACAACTGAGCTGAGAACCTTGAAAGATGTCCCATATGGATGTTTGGCTAAACCATATGATTTATAATGGTTGGAATGCACACATCCCAAACACCATCACCCACATTCTTAATGATGACGATGGTATGAAAGCTTTAAAGCCTTCAGCGGGTGGGCATTTTGTGACATTGGTGGCCAAATTCTTTGACATCAATCTAGATGGGTTAGTGGGTGAGAAAAGGGATATGAAGGAAACAAACATGAACGATTATCTAGGTTGTGATAGTTTGAGGAAGGATGATGATGTTTATGTTGAGTTTAGAGGAGCCGTTGAACCAAGCCAAAACACAAACCTTTGTGACTGACCCAAATCAAGCTGGGGGTGGCGGGAGTTCTAACATACCGGCACCAGGGGTGTACACTATTAGCCCGTAAGATGGTTATTAGTGATCACTTTGGTGGGGTGAATCGAATCCTTTACGGCATCGAATACACCCAAGGGGGACATGGCTGAGATATCCAATGGCTTTGCCATTCGGTTAAAACAATGAAAGTGAACCCTGTAGCCCCACTACCACACCGTGAGCCATGGAGTCTCTAAGTAACTTGAGAGGGGGGGGGGGTTGTGAATAGTTACTTAATACGATTTTTAAAACTTTTTTAATGATCAATACGATTTGAACAATACTTGATCACGTTAGTCAACTCAAACCAATGTGTGGTGTGTTTATGTTTGTAATGATGCGGAAAGTAAAGTAAAGAACATAAACACAAGGATTTATAGTGGTTCGGGTGGATGTTAACTAATCCACCTTAATCCACTCCCCGATTCACTAATTGGGATTTTTGCTTCACTAAGCACTTTTCTCCAAATCCGGTGGAGATTTGTTTTACAAGCCTTGTGAAATGTCCCGTTCTTATTGATTAAAAACGTTCCATAATAATTGATTTCGTTGCGAGGTTTTGACCTCTATATGAGACGTTTTTCAAAGACTGCATTCATTTTAAAACAAACCATAACCTTTATTTCATCAATAAAGGTTTAAAAAGCTTTACGTAGATTATCAAATAATGATAATCTAAAATATCCTGTTTACACACGACCATTACATAATGGTTTACAATACAAATATGTTACAACAAAATAAGTTTCTTGAATGCAGTTTTTACACAATATCATACAAGCATGGACTCCAAATCTCATCCTTATTTAAGTATGCGACAGCGGAAGCTCTTAATAATCACCTGAGAATAAACATGCTTAAAACGTCAACAAAAATGTTGGTGAGTTATAGGTTTAACCTATATATATCAAATCGTAACAATAGACCACAAGATTTCATATTTCAATACACATCCCATACATAGAGATAAAAATCATTCATATGGTGAACACCTGGTAACCGACATTAACAAGATGCATATATAAGAATATCCCCATCATTCCGGGACACCCTTCGGATATGATATAAATTTTGAAGTACTAAAGCATCCGGTACTTTGGATGGGGTTTGTTAGGCCCAATAGATCTATCTTTAGGATTCGCGTCAATTAGGGTGTCTGTTCCCTAATTCTTAGATTACCAGACTTAATTAAAAAGGGGCATATTCGATTTCGATAATTCAACCATAGAATGTAGTTTCAAGTACTTGTGTCTATTTTGTAAACCATTTATAAAACCTGCATGTATTCTCATCCCAAAAATATTAGATTTTAAAAGTGGGACTATAACTCACTTTCACAGATTTTTACTTCGTCGGGAAGTAAGACTTGGCCACTGGTTGATTCACGAAGCTATAACAATATATACATATATATCAAAGTATGTTCAAAATATATTTACAACACTTTTAATATATTTTGATGTTTTAAGTTTATTAAGTCAGCTGTCCTCGTTAGTAACCTACAACTAGTTGTCCACAGTTAGATGTACAGAAATAAATCGATAACTATTATCCTGAATCAATCCACGACCCAGTGTATACGTATCTCAGTATTGATCACAACTCAAACTATATATATTTTGGAATCAACCTCAACCCTGTATAGCTAACTCCAACATTCACATATAGAGTGTCTATGGTTGTTCCGAAATATATATAGATGTGTCGACATGATAGGTCGAAACATTGTATACATGTCTATGGTATCTCAAGATTACATAATATACAATACAAGTTGATTAAGTTATGGTTGGAATAGATTTGTTACCAATTTTCACGTAGCTAAAATGAGAAAAATTTTCCAATCTTGTTTTACCCATAACTTCTTCATTTTAAATCCGTTTTGAGTGAATAAAATTGCTATGGTTTCATATTGAACTCTATTTTATGAATCTAAACAGAAAAAGTATAGGTTTATAGTCGGAAAAATAAGTTACAAGTCGTTTTTGTAAAGGTAGTCATTTCAGTCGAAAGAACGACGTCTAGATGACCATTTTAGAAAACATACTTCCACTTTGAGTTTAACCATAATTTTTAGATATAGTTTCATGTTCATAATAAAAATCATTTTCTTAGAATAACAACTTTTAAATCAAAGTTTATCATAGTTTTTAATTAACTAACCCAAAACAGCCCGCGGTGTTACTACGACGGCGTAAATCCGGTTTTACGGTGTTTTTCGTGTTTCCAGGTTTTAAATCATTAAGTTAGCATATCATATAGATATATTAGCATATCATATAGATATATAACATGTGTTTAGTTGATTTTAAAAGTCAAGTTAGAAGGATTAACTTTTGTTTGCGAACAAGTTTAGAATTAACTAAACTATGTTCTAGTGATTACAAGTTTAAACCTTCGAATAAGATAGCTTTATATGTATGAATCGAATGATGTTATGAACATCATTACTACCTTAAGTTCCTTGGATAAACCTACTGGAAAAGAGAAAAATGGATCTAGCTTCAACGGATCCTTGGATGGCTCGAAGTTCTTGAAGCAGAATCATGACACGAAAACAAGTTCAAGTAAGATCATCACTTGAAATAAGATTGTTATAGTTATAGAAATTGAACCAAAGTTTGAATATGATTATTAACTTGTATTAGAATGATAACCTACTGTAAGAAACAAAGATTTCTTGAGGTTAGATGATCACCTTACCAGATTGGAAGTGAGCTAGCAAACTTGAAAGTATTCTTGATTTTATGTAACTAGAACTTGTAGAATATATGAAGAACACTTAGAACTTGAAGATAGAACTTGAGAGAGATCAATTAGATGAAGAAAATTGAAGAATGAAAGTGTTTGTAGGTGTTTTTGGTCGGTGGTGTATGGATTAGATATAAAGGATATGTAATTTTGTTTTCATGTAAATAAGTCATGAATGATTACTCATATTTTTGTAATTTTATGAGATATTTCATGCTAGTTGCCAAATGATGGTTCTCACATGTGTTAGGTGACTCACATGGGCTGCTAAGAGCTTATCATTGGAGTGTATATACCAATAGTACATACATCTAAAGCTGTGTATTGTACGAGTACGAATACGGGTGCATACGAGTAGAATTGTTGATGAAACTGAACGAGGATGTAATTGTAAGCATTTTTGTTAAGTAGAAGTATTTTGATAAGTGTATTGAAGTCTTTCAAAAGTGTATAAATACATATTAAAACACTACATGTATATACATTTTAACTGAGTCGTTAAGTCATCGTTAGTCGTTACATGTAAGTGTTGTTTTGAAACCTTTAGGTTAACGATCTTGTTAAATGTTGTTAACCCAATGTTTATAATATCAAATGAGATTTTAAATTATTACATTATCATGATATTATCATGTATGAATATCTCTTAATATGATATATATACATTAAATGTCTTTACAACGATAATCGTTACATATATGTCTCGTTTAAAAATCATTAAGTTAGTAGTCTTGTTTTTACATATGTAGTTCATTGTTAATATACTTAATGATATGTTTACTTATAATAGTATCATGTTAACTATATATATATATCCATATATATGTCATCATATAGTTTTTACAAGTTTTAACGTTCGTGAATCACCGGTCAACTTGGGTGGTCAATTGTCTATATGAAACATATTTCAATTAATCAAGTCTTAACAAGTTTGATTGCTTAACATGTTGGAAACATTTAATCATGTAAATATCAATCTCAATTAATATATATAAACATGGAAACGTTCGGGTCACTACAGTACCTACCCGTTAAATAAATTTCGTCCCGAAATTTTAAGCTGTTGAAGGTGTTGACGAATCTTCTGGAAATAGATGCGGGTATTTCTTCTTCATCTGATCTTCACGCTCCCAGGTGAACTCGGGTCCTCTACGAGCATTCCATCGAACCTTAACAATTGGTATCTTGTTTTGCTTAAGTCTTTTAACCTCACGATCCATTATTTCGACGGGTTCTTCGATGAATTGAAGTTTTTCGTTGATTTGGATTTCATCTAACGGAATAGTGAGATCTTCTTTAGCAAAACATTTCTTCAAATTCGAGATGTGGAAAGTGTTATGTACAGCCGCGAGTTGTTGAGGTAACTCAAGTCGGTAAGCTACTGGTCCGACACGATCAATAATCTTGAATGGTCCAATATACCTTGGATTTAATTTCCCTCGTTTACCAAATCGAACAACGCCTTTCTAAGGTGCAACTTTAAGCATGACCATCTCTCCAATTTCAAATTCTATATCTTTTCTTTTAATGTCAGCGTAGCTCTTTTGTCGACTTTGGGCGGTTTTCAACCGTTGTTGAATTTGGATGATCTTCTCGGTAGTTTCTTGTATAATCTCCGGACCCGTAATCTGTCTATCCCCCACTTCACTCCAACAAATCGGAGACCTGCACTTTCTACCATAAAGTGCTTCAAACGGCGCCATCTCAATGCTTGAATGGTAGCTGTTGTTGTAAGAAAATTCTGCTAACGGTAGATGTCGATCCCAACTGTTTCCGAAATCAATAACACATGCTCGTAGCATGTCTTCAAGTGTTTGTATCGTCCTTTCGCTCTGCCCATCAGTTTGTGGATGATAGGTAGTACTCATGTCTAGACGAGTTCCTAATGCTTGCTGTAATGTCTGCCAGAATCTTGAAATAAATCTGCCATCCCTATCAGAGATAATAGAGATTGGTATTCCATGTCTGGAGACGACTTCCTTCAAATACAGTCGTGCTAACTTCTCCATCTTGTCATCTTCTCTTATTGGCAGGAAGTGTGCTGATTTGGTGAGACGATCAACTATTACCCAAATAGTATCAAAACCACTTGCAGTCCTTGGCAATTTAGTGATGAAATCCATGGTAATGTTTTCCCATTTCCATTCCAGGATTTCGGGTTGTTGAAGTAGACCTGATGGTTTCTGATGCTCAGCTTTGACCTTAGAACACGTCAAACATTCTCCTACGTATTTAGCAACATCAGCTTTCATACCCAGCCACCAAAAATGTTTCTTGAGATCCTTGTACATCTTCCCCGTTCCAGGATGTATTGAGTATCTGGTTTTATGAGCTTCTCTAAGTACCATTTCTCTCATATCTCCAAATTTTGGTACCCAAATCCTTTCAGCCCTATACCGGGTTCTGTCCTCCCGAATATTAAGATGCTGCTCCGATCCTTTGGGTATTTCATCCTTTAAATTTCCTTCTTTTAAAACTCCTTGTTGCGCCTCCTTTATTTGAGTAGTAAGGTTATTATGAATCATTATATTCATAGATTTTACTCGAATGGGTTCTCTGTCCTTCCTGCTCAAGGCATCGGCTACCACATTTGCCTTCCCCGGGTGGTAACGAATCTCAAAGTCGTAATCATTCAACAATTCAATCCACCTATGCTGCCTCATATTCAGTTGTTTCTGATTAAATATGTGTTGAAGACTTTTGTGGTCGGTATATATAATACTTTTGACCCCATATAAGTAGTGCCTCCAAGTCTTTAATGCAAAAACAACCGCGCCTAATTCCAAATCATGCGTCGTATAATTTTATTCGTGAATCTTCAATTGTCTAGACGCATAAGCAATCACCTTCGTTCGTTGCATTAATACACAACCGAGACCTTGCTTTGATGCATCAAAATAAATCACAAAATCATCATTCCCTTCAGGCAATGACAATATAGGTGCCGTAGTTAGCTTTTTCTTCAATAACTGAAACGCTTTCTCTTGTTCATCATTCCATTCAAATTTCTTCCCTTTATGCGTTAATGCAGTCAAGGGTTTTGCTATTCTGGAAAAGTCTTGGATGAACCTTCTATAGTAACCAGCTAGTCCTAAAAACTGGCGTATGTGTTTCGGAGTTTTCGGGGTTTCCCACTTTTCAACAGTTTCTATCTTTGCCGGATCCACCTTAATACCTTCTTTGTTCACAATGTGACCGAGGAATTGAACTTCTTCCAACCAAAATGCACACTTTGAAAACTTAGCTTACAATTCTTCCTTCCTCAATACTTCTAACACCTTTCTCAAATGTTCACCGTGTTCTTGGTCATTCTTTTAGTAAATAAGTATGTCATCAATGAAAACAATGACAAACTTGTCAAGGTATGGTCCACACACTCGGTTCATAAGGTCCATGAACACAGCTGGTGCATTAGTTAAACCAAACGGCATGACCATAAACTCGTAATGACCGTAATGTGTTCTGAAAGCAGTCTTTGGAATATCATCTTCTTTCACCCGCATTTGATGATACCCGGAACGTAAGTCAATCTTTGAATAAACAGACGAGCCTTGTAGTTGATCAAATAAGTCATCGATTCTCGATAGTGGGTAGCGGTTCTTGATGGTAAGTTTGTTCAACTCTCGGTAGTCGATACACAACCTGAATGTACCATCTTTCTTCTTGACAAACAAAACAGGAGCTCCCCACGGTGATGTGCTTGGTCGAATGAAACCACACTCTAAAAGTTCTTGTAATTGGCTTTGTAGTTCTTTCATCTCGCTGGGTGCGAGTCTGTAAGGAGCACGAGCTATTGGTGCAGCTCCTGGTACAAGATCTATTTGAAATTCAACTGATCAATGTGGGGGTAATCCCGGTAATTCTTTCGGAAATACATCGGGAAATTCTTTTGCAATGGGAACATCATTGATGCTCTTTTCTTCAGTTTGTACTTTCTCGACGTGTGCTAGAACAGCATAGCAACCTTTTCTTATTAGTTTTTGTGCCTTCAAATTACTAATAAGATGTAGCTTCGTGTTGCCCTTTTCTCCGTACACCATTAAGGGTTTTCCTTTTTCTCGTATAATGCGAATTGCATTTTTGTAACAAACGATCTTTGCTTTCACTTCTTTCAACCAGTCCATACCGATTATCACATCAAAACTCCCTAACTCTACTGGTATCAAATCAATCTTAAATGTTTCGCTAACCAGTTTAATTTTTCGATTCCGACATATATTATCTGCTGAAATTAATTTACCATTTGCTAATTCGAGTAAAAATTTATTATCCAAAGGCGTCAATGGACAACTTAATTTAGCACAAAAATCTCTACTCATATAGCTTCTATCCGCACCCGAATCAAATAAAACGTAAGCAGATTTATTGTCAATAAGAAACGTACCCGTAACAAGCTCCGGGTCTTCCTGTGCCTCTGCCGCATTAATATTGAAAACTCTTCCGCGGCCTTGTCCATTCGTGTTCTCCTGGTTCGGGCAATTTCTAATAATGTCGCCCGGTTTTCCACATTTATAACAAACTACATTGGCATAACTTGCTCCGACACTACTTGCTCCGCCATTACTCGTTCCGACACCATTTGTTCCTTTCGTTCTATTAACCCCTGGTCCGTAGACCTCACACTTCGCCGCGCTATGAACATTTCTTTTACACTTGTTGCAAAATTTGGTGCAGAACCCCGAGTGATACTTTTCACACCTTTGGCATAGCTGCTTCTGATTGTTGTTGTTGCTGCGGTTATTATTGTTGTTGGGATGATTGTTGTAGTTGTTGTTGTTGTTGTTGTTGTTGTTGTTGTTGTTATTGTTGGGCCGTTTGTTGTAGTTGCGATTGATGTTGCGATTGTTGGAATAATTGTTGCGATTATTGTTGTAATTGCTGTTGTTGTTGTATTGGTGATTCTTATCACCGTTTTCCTCCCACTTTCTTTTGACTTGCTTCACATTGGCCTCTTCAGCAGTCTGTTCTTTAATTCTTTCTTCAATTTGGTTCACTAGTTTGTGAGCCATTCTACATGCCTGTTGTATGGAGGCGGGCTCGTGTGAACTTATATCTTCTTGGATTCTTTCCGGTAATCCTTTCACAAATGCGTCGATCTTCTCTTCCTCATCTTCGAATGCTCCCGGACACAATAGGCACAATTCTGTGAATCGTCTTTCGTACGTGGTAATATCAAATCCTTGGGTTCGTAACCCTCTAAGTTCTGTCTTGAGCTTATTGACCTCGGTTCTGGGACGGTACTTCTCGTTCATCAAGTGCTTGAATGCTGACCACGGTAGTGCGTACGCATCGTCTTGTCCCACTTGCTCTAGATAGGTATTCCACCATGTTAACGCAGAACCTGTGAAGGTATGCATAGCGTACTTCACTTTGTCCTCTTCAGTACACTTACTTATGGCAAACACCGATTCGACCTTCTCGGTCCACCGTTTCAATCCGATCGGTCCTTCGGTTCCATCAAATTCCAAAGGTTTGCAGGCAGTGAATTCTTTGTAAGTGCATCCTACACGATTTCCTGTACTGCTAGATCCAAGGTTATTGTTGGTATGTAGCGCAGCCTGTACTGCGGCTATGTTTGAAGCTAGAAAAGTACGGAATTCTTCTTCATTCATATTCACGGTGTGTCGAGTAGTCGGTGCCATTTCCTTCAAAATAGTTAAATGGAACAAGTTAATCATACAGAATATTAAGAGTAGTTAATAGTATTTTGTAGCATAATATGAACTCATTTATAAAAGCTTTTTCTTCATATTAGCGTTTTATAAGTTTAAATTCGGGTAGTACCTACCCGTTAAGTTCATACTTAGTAGCTAATATACAATTCAACTACTACAATTCTATATGAAAAACTAATTATAATAATATTTCGCGTTCAAACTTTTATACAATATTTTACAAACTTACAATACCGCTTATTTTACATAAAGCATGAAATATAGCACACAATAACTTTGATACAAGATAGTTGTGAAGATAATTCTAGCTAGTACACAAGTCGTTCAGCAAAGGCAATAAAGACACGTAATTCATACGTCCAGAAACAAGTCATGCATTCTGGTTTTACTAGGACTACTTCCCATCCTTGGTCTTGTGGAACATAACCGTTATGGCCGTTGATAAGACAGCGTGTTGTAACGTCGTCAAAGGGACGAGGGTTACGTAATGTCCAACAGTCCCGTAACAATTTAAAAATCTCATTTCTTACCCCAATTACCGACTCCGTCACTTGTGGGAACGTTTTGTTTAATAGTTGTAGCCCGATGTTCTTGTTCTCACTTTGGTGAGAAGTGAACATTACTAATCCGTAAGCATAACATGCTTCTTTATGTTGCATGTTAGCCGCTTTTTCTAAATCACGAAGTCCAATATTCGGATATATTGAGTCAAAATAATTTCTTAACCCATTGCGTAAAATAGCGTTTGGGTTCCCTGCAATATATGCGTCAAAGTAAACACATCGTAACTTATGGATTTCCCAATGTGATATCCCCCATCTTTCGAACGAAAGCCTTTTATAAACCAAGGCATTCTTGGAACGTTCTTCGAATGTCTTACAAACTGATCTCGCCTTAAATAGTTGTGCCGAAGAATTCTGACCGACTCTAGACAAGATTTCATCAATCATGTCTCCGGTAGGTCTCTTAAAATATTGGGTTGTCTATCCATTTTGTGTTTTTATACTGTAAAATAGACAAGAGTTAGATTCATAAAAAAAATACTTATTAATACAAGCAATTTTTACATATATCATAAAGCATAAGCACACTATATTACATATATTACACCACACGAATACAACTATCTTATTCCGACTCGCTTGTTTCTTCTTCTTCGGTTTTGGTTCATTTTGCCAAGTTTCTAGGGATATATGATGTTGCCCTAATACGAGCTGTCGTTTTCCACATTGGTTTAGAAAAACCTGGTGGTTTAGAGGTTCCCGGTCATTGTTACAACTTAAGGACTTCAGGGGTTGACGATACATATAAAGTTCATCGGGGTTGGAATTAGATTTATCTATTTTTATGCCCTTTCCCTTATTAGTTTCTTTTGCCTTTTTAAATTCAGTTGGGGTAATTTCTATAACATCATCGAAATTCTCGTCAGAATCCGATTCATCGGAGAATTGGTAATCCTCCCAATATTTTGCTTCCTTGGCGGAAACACCATTGACCATAATTAACCTTGGTCGGTTGGTTGAGGATTTTCTTTTACTTAACCGTTTTATTATTTCCCCCACCGGTTCTATTTCTTCATCCGGTTCCGATTCTTCTTCCGGTTCTGACTCTTCTTCCGGTTCCTCTTCGGGAACTTGTGAATCAGTCCACGAATCATTCCAATTTACATTTGACTCTTCATTATTATTAGGTGAGTCAATGGGACTTGTTCTAGAGGTAGACATCTATCACATAATATCAAACGCGTTAAGAGATTAATATATCACATAATATTCACATGTTAAAAATATATAGTTTCCAACAAAATTTGTTAAGCAATCATTTTTCAAGTAAACACGGTCGAAGTCCAGACTCACTAATGCATCCTAACAAACTCGATAAGACACACTAATGCAAAATTCTGGTTCTCTAAGACCAACGCTCGGATACCAACTGAAATGTCCCGTTCTTATTGATGAAAAACGTTCCATAATAATTGATTTCGTTGCGAGGTTTTGACCTCTATATGAGACGTTTTTCAAAGACTGCATTCAATTTAAAACAAACCATAACCTTTATTTCATCAATAAAGATTTAAAAAGCTTTACGTAGATTATCAAATAATGATAATCTAAAATATCCTGTTTACACACGACCATTACATAATGGTTTACAATACAAATATGTTACAACAAAATAAGTTTCTTGAATGCAGTTTTTACACAATATCATACAAGCATGGACTCCAAATCTCATCCTTATTTAAGTATGCGACAGCGGAAGCTCTTAATAATCACCTGAGAATAAACATGCTTAAAACGTCAACAAAAATGTTGGTGAGTTATAGGTTTAACCTATATATATCAAATCGTAACAATAGACCACAAGATTTCATATTTCAATACACATCCCATACATAGAGATAAAAATCATTCATATGGTGAACACCTGGTAACCGACATTAACAAGATGCATATATAAGAATATCCCCATCATTCCGGGACACCCTTCGGATATGATATAAATTTCGAAGTACTAAAGCATCCGGTACTTTGGATGGGGTTTGTTAGGCCCAATAGATCTATCTTTAGGATTCGCGTCAATTAGGGTGTCTGTTCCCTAATTCTTAGATTACCAGACTTAATTAAAAAGGGGCATATTCGATTTCGATAATTCAACCATAGAATGTAGTTTCACGTACTTGTGTCTATTTTGTAAATCATTTATAAAACCTGCATGTATTCTCATCCCAAAAATATTAGATTTTAAAAGTGGGACTATAACTCACTTTCACAGATTTTTACTTCGTCGGGAAGTAAGACTTGGCCACTGGTTGATTCACGAACCTATAACAATATATACATATATATCAAAGTATGTTCAAAATATATTTACAACACTTTTAATATATTTTGATGTTTTAAGTTTATTAATGTAACGACCCGCACTTTTTCGATCATTCTATACTTGTAAGATTAATATTTACATAAATTAAACCTTACCAACATGATAAGCAATCCAAATTGTTGAGATTTATGTTTTTGAAAAGAGTTTTACACAACGTTTGACCGTCTAGTTTGACCGATGATATCACGAACTATATAACATATGATAATTATACGTTTGTGTATATATATGTATATATACATATTTAACATGATCTAAGAATGTTTTAATATCTCATTTTGTATTAATAACAATAAGTTATATGTATATTTTGAAACTACTAACTTAAGTTTTCAAAACGATAACCATACGTAACGTTATTTGACTTAAATACTTATGACCTATAATGTTTATACATATATCGTATAAGTAATGTATTTAATCACTTTTAAAGACTTAAATACATAAAACAATATAAGTATATTTACAAAAAATAACTATATTTGAATCCTCGTTCCGTTTTCTCAAAGATTTCTATACGTATAACTAGGGTATATGTACCCGTATCATACGCAGCTTCTAGATGTATTTACTATTGGTATATACCAATAAAAATCTGCTCCTTAGCAGCCTTAAATGATTAAGAAACATGTGGAACCAACCATTTGTCAAGTAGCATGAATTATTTAGCAAGAAAACAAAGTTAGGTATCTTTTTTTTCCTTTATAACCTAAAAACGTTTTTATGCATGCACACCATTTCTTCACCCCATTTTCTCATACTTACACTTCCATTTCTCTCTCAAAATACTCTTAACTTCATACTTGATCATCTCCAAGCATTTTCCCCATCATTTAGCTTCAAAAACAACACTTAAACCTTATAAGAAAACCTTACAAAAACACTTCAAGAAATCCTTCCAAGAACACCAACTTACTTCCAATCTTTCATCCACTTCCATCACCCTTTTGGTTCTAGGTTCTTACTCCTCTTTTACAACAACCTTGTCCAAGGAACTTGAGGTAGAATCTATGTTCATAACCTTATTCGATTCATATATATATAGCTATCTTATTTTGTGGTATAAAATTTTAACAACAAGAACATAGTTTGAATGTTTTCAAACTTGTTTGCAAACTAAATAGATCCTTCTAACTTAACTTTTAAAATACTCCAAGACCTGTAATATAACTTAAATATATGCTAATTTAACAAGGTATAACTTGGTTTTTCAAAGATTATCTTAAAAACTGTTTTTACGACGTCGGAGTGCCACCGGGGGCTGTTTTGGGTTGGATAATTAAAAACCATCTTAAACTTTGAATTGGAGGTTTATTTTCTGGAAAAATGATTTTTACTATGAATATGATAACACATAAAAATTTCATGATTTAACTCAAAGTATAAGTATTTTTAGAAAAATAATCATTTAAGGTTGTTTACATGATGGAAAATGATTAACTTCATAAGTTTCACTAAAGTTTGACCTATGCCGTGTGATTTTGAATACAAACTAAGGTATTTACAGTTCATAGTCTTAAAGAGGGACTCGATCCAAGGAGATGGCAAGTTGAATCAACGAAAACGGAGTTGTAACGAAGAAACTATGACCGAAACAAAATTGGCTATCCAAGACTAGTTTAACTTCGGGATTAATTGGAGAAAATTAAAATAAATCACATCTTTTTAAGATAACATGATATTTTATATATATGTACTTATAATTCAATTCTATATGGTTCAGGATCACCCGTAAACAACACGAGAAGATTAATCATAAGATCCCATGATTGTACGCAACACGTCATTTGACAACACCGGTACTTTATGTACGCAACACGTCATTTGACAACACCGGTACCGTGGGTCAAGATTAATCTCGACCAATACATATACGATGGGGTTTTATTTATTTCGTTGGGGGTTTTATTTATTTCATTGCGGGTATATTAAACATCTAAAAATGAACCATTAAAATTGAATTACTAACAACGAAATGCTAACTACGGACTAAGGAATTATTCAAAGTATTAAAAGTATAACAAGTATATATATGAGACGTTTGTTTAAAAAGAAAAGGTATTGATATATTATATATGGATAGGTTCGTGATATCAACCGGAAGACCAAGTCAAAAATATATATATCTTCAAGACGAACGTGAGTATATAGTCCCACTTTTAAACTCTAAATATTTCGGGATGAGAATACATGTATTTTATGTTTTACGTTATGGACACAAGTAACTGAAAAATATATTCTACGTTGAGTTGTACCACTGGCATACTTCCCTGTAGCTTGGTAACTGTTATTTACAGCGGTATTGTAAACGCGAATCCTGTTGATAGATCTATCGGGCCTGACAACCCCAACCGGACTGGACGACCAGTATTCAACGGTTGCACAGTACTTCGTTTCGTGACTACACTTGGTACGGTGTAGTAAGATTTCATAATAAAGGGAATATGCGACGTGATTAAATGTTAAGTATGGTTACCAAGTGCTCAACCACTTAGAATATTTTTATTAAACTGTTTATATACGAAATCTTGTGGTCTATATATATATTGCTGCCGGCACTAAACCTATATCTCACCAACTTTATGTTGACGTTTTAAACATGTTTATTCTCAGGTGATAATTAGAAGTTTCCGCTGCATTATGTTGAATTTGAGCAGGATCTTGCGTACGCATATTTGTGTCAAAAATAAAACTGCATACCCAAGGATTTGTGTTGTAAAATATGCTCGAAATCGTGTTGTTATCATTATATGTAAAGTTTGTAAGTCGAAGATTATCGCTAAACGATAATCATCTTTTTATTGTCTAAAGCTTGTAACAAAAATAATGGTTATGGTTTGTAATGTATAATATATGCAGTTTCTCTTTTAAAAATGTCGCATATAGAGGTCAATACCTCGCAATGAAATCATACGTTATCTAACACGTTCTTATGGTTAAGGACGGGTTATGACATGTGGTATCAGAGCGGTGGTCTTAGCGAACCAGGTTTGCATTAGTGTGTCTAACCGATAAGTCGTTAGGATACATTAGTAAGTCTGGACTTTGACCGGGTCTGATTTAAAAACCATTGCTTATCATTGTTGGTTAAAATTTATATGTAAATATTATGTAGTACTAATGGATTAGTTGTTGTATGATAGATGTCGGGCTCAAAACTTGTTATCACATTCAGCGACTCCGAACCAGAATCTTCAGATGGTGTTCCAGTCATTAACCTATCCGATGACGAAAATGATATCTTTGGGGAAGACTCACAAATTCCGGATGAACCAACTATAGAGAACCCGGAAAGTGAACCCGAGGAGGAAAGTGAACCCGAGGAGGAAAGTGAACCCGAGGAGGAAAGTGAACCCGAGGAAGAAATACAGGAAATTACAAAAGACGAGTTCGAACTAGGAAAGAAACGAAAGGCTAATGAATTAGAAAATTCAAATCCTGAGTTTAATAAGGATGATGTGGCACCAACCCCACTAGACACTACCACCCCTATTCCCGCTATTCCTATTCGTTCTATCCCGGCATCCAGTTCTTCAGTCCCACAGCCAAAATATAGGCAGACAGCCAGGATAAGCGTTAAGCGATTCTTTGAACCTAAACGTCCTAGAAAATAGACCAAACGATGCGCTGCCGTATTAAACCATGGGATCATATAATGTTTTGTATAATATTATTAGTGTGGTTTGCTTAATGTTCGATGTAAGATAAGCATATGTAAAATAGTGAAGTGTGAAATGCAATAATTTTCCATGGTTAAGTATTATTTAGATGGTAGTAATTGATTCTGTACTAAGCTATTAAGTATGGACATTAACGGGTAGGTACTACCCTATATATAATTATAAAACGCTAATAAGAAGAAAAGGCTTTTATAATAATACCTGGTTCATATTATTAATAAGCTATAATGTACTGCAAATATACACTACATCTATAATATTCCATGTGAATAATTATTTTCTTTTCATTCTTATAGAAGAATATGGCGCGATTGAACCGAATGACGGAACAAGAAATCCAGGAACTCATCAATCAACGAGTGAACGACAGAATGTTATGGGTCGAGGCTGCAAGAGGTGCTGCAGTTAACCCAAATCCTCGTGTGGGGTGCACTTACAAAACTTTTCAAGCTTGCAAGCCCTCATCATTCAGTGGAACAGAAGGACCGATCGGTTTAACCCGATGGATAGAAAAGATGGAGACTGTGTTTAAAATCAGTGGTTGTGTTGAAAAGGACATGACCAAGTATGCATCATGCACTTTACAAGATAGTGCACTCACGTGGTGGAAAAATTATGTGAAGGCTGTAGGAGGAGATGTAGCTTATGATACTCCATGGAAAGAATTCAAAACAATGTTAATCAACGAATATTGTCCAAGGAACGAGGTTAGGAAGTTGGAAGATGAATTACGAAGTCTGAAGGTTATTGGTACTGAAATCACCAACTACAATCAGCGATTCATGGAATTAGTTTTGCTATGTCCTGAATTGGTTCCAACCGAAGAACGGAAGATTGAAATGTACAAAGATGGTTTGCCCAAAAAGGTCAAGGCAAACGTTACAGCATCGAAACCTAAGACAATTCATGAAGCTATAACCATGGCAAACGAGCTAATGGATCAGGTCATCATGGATAAGAAAGTATCCAATACTGATGTGAAGGTATCAGGTAACAAAAGAAAGTGGAATGGAAATTATGATCGAGGTAACCAACAACAATCTTTTAAGAAACAAGAAATCATGCAAGGTGCGGGTAGTGGTTTAAGCTTTGGTTATAAAGGACAAAATCCTTTATGCAACCGATGCCACAAACATCACTCTGGTTACTGTAATGTGGTATGCAACAAATGTAATCGAAAGGGTCATCTTGCTGAAGATTGTAGGGCTCTCGTTACAAATACAAATGGTACCAAGACTCCTGCCACCAATGCAAATAGAACTGCTTTGGCTACCATTACTTGTTTTGGGTGTGGAAAACAAGGTCACTATAAGAGCCAGTGCCCGAATCCAGAGAAGAATATCGGACCTGCACGTGGAAGAGCATTTGTTATTAATGCTAGAGAGGCATGTGAAGACCCGGAGCTTGTTACGGGTACGTTTACCATTAATAACTTATCCGCATCTATTATATTTGATACTGGTGCTGATAGAAGTTACGTGTGTAGAGACTTTCACGCTAAATTGAATTGTTCATCATTACCTCTCGATGCTAAGTACATGATTGAGTTAGCTAATGGTAAACTAATTAAAGCCGATAAAATTTGCCGTGATTGTAAAATAAATTTAGCCGGAGAAACGTTTAAAATTGACTTGATACCCGTAGAATTAGGAAGTTTTGATGTAATAGTCGGCATGGACTGGATGTCCAAAATAGGAGCTGAAGTTGTGTGCGCCAAGAAGGCAATTCGCATTCCTCGTAAGAATAAAACGCCAGTAATGATTTATGGAGAGAAGGGTAACTCAAAGCTAAAACTCATTAGTTATTTGAAAGCTCAAAAGTGCTTGAAGAAAGGGTGCTATGCTATCTTAGCACATGTTAATAAAGTCAAAAAAAAGGAAAAAGTGAAGAGCATCAATGACGTGCCTGTGGCAAGAGATTTTCCTGAAGTCTTTCCGGAAAAGTTACCGGGATTACCTCCATTTAGATCTGTAGAATTTCAAATAGATTTAGTACCAGGAGCTGCACCAGTGGCTCGTGCTCCATATAGACTTGCACCGTCCGAGTTAAAAGAACTTCAGAGTCAGTTAAAAGAATTACTGGATCATGGATTCATACGACCAAGTACTTCACCGTGGGGAGCTCCGATTCTATTTGTTAAAAAGAAAGATGGATCTTTTAGGATGTGTATAGATTATCGTGAATTAAATAAGTTAACTATCAAGAATCGGTATCCACTACCGAGAATTGACGACTTATTTGATCAACTCCAAGGATCATGTGTGTACTCAAAAATTGACTTAAGGTCGGGCTATCATCAATTACGTGTCAAAGAAGAGGACATTCCGAAAACTGCTTTTCGGAAACGTTATGGTCATTACTAATTTTTGGTCATGCCGTTTGGGTTGACAAATGCGCCAGCTGTATTCATGGACCTCATGAATCGAGTTTGTAGTCCATATTTAGATAAGTTTGTTATCGTTTTCATTGATGATATTCTTATCTATTCCAAGAGTGAGCAAGAGCATGAGCAGCATTTAAGGTTGATATTAGAGTTGTTGAGAAAAGAACAGCTATATGCTAAATTTTCTAAATGTGCTTTCTGGTTGAAAGAAGTGCAATTTCTTGGCCACGTTGTTAGTAGCAAAGGAATTCAGGTTGATCCAGCAAAAATTGAAGCCATTGAAAAATGGGAGACTCCTAAGACACCAACGCAGATACGCCAATTTTTGGGTTTAGCCGGTTATTATAGAAGGTTTATTCAAGATTTTTCCCGAATAGCTAAGCCGTTGACAGCGTTAACGCAAAAAGGGAAGAAATATGAATGGACTTCTGAGCAGGAGAGTGCATTTCAATTACTAAAGAAGAAGTTAACTACGGCGCCTATTTTATCGTTACCAGAAGGGAACGATGATTTTGAAATATATTGTGACGCTTCGCGACAAGGTTTTGGTTGCGTTCTTATGCAACGAAAGAAAGTTATTGCATACGCATCCCGACAATTGAAGATTCACGAGCGGAATTATACGACGCATAATCTAGAACTGGGAGCAGTCGTGTTTGCATTGAAGATATGGAGACACTACTTGTATGGGGTTAAATGCACTGTGTTTACTGATCATAAAAGCCTTCAACATATTTTTGATCAGAAACAGCTGAACATGAGACAACGTAGGTGGGTCGAGTTAATAAACGACTATGATTGTGAAATTCGTTATCATCCCGGGAAGGCGAACGTGGTGGCCGATGCTTTAAGCAGAAAGGAACGAGAACCAATTCGAGTACGAGCGATGAACATAAAAATTCGCATGAATCTCAACTCACAAATCAAAGAAGTTCAACGAGAAGCACTTACTAAAGAAAATATAGGAAATGAAATAATGAAGAAGTATGAGAAGCAACTCGTTACGCGGGAAGATGGAATTCGATATTTTGCAAATCGTATTTGGGTACCGAAGTTGGGTGGATTAAGGAAGTTGATATTAAATGAGGCACATAAGACAAGATACTCGATACATCCTGGAGTTGGAAAGATGTACCAAGATCTTAAGACACATTATTGGTGGCCTAATTTAAAGACAGACGTTGCAACATATGTTGGGGAATGTTTAACTTGTTCCAAAGTCAAAGCTGAACACCAGAAGCCGTCAGGGTTACTTCAACAACCAAAAATCCCAGAATGGAAATGGGATGGTATTACCATGGATTTCATCACGAAGTTACCAAAGACTGCCTGGGGATACGACACCATTTGGGTGATTGTTGATCGTCTCACCAAGTCTGCACACTTCTTGCCTATAAAGGAAACGGATAGAATGGAGAAACTATTATGATTGTATATAAAGGAAGTTGTTTCAAGGCATGGAATACCTATTTCCATTATATCTGATCGTGATAGTAGATTTACCTCAAAGTTCTGGCAATCACTACAGGAGGCACTAGGAACTCGTTTGGATATGAGTACCGCATATCATCCGCAAACGGACGGGCAGAGTGAAAGAACAATTCAGACTCTTGAAGACATGCTCAGGGCATGTGTGATCGATTTTGGAAACGGATGGGATAAGTATTTACCGTTAGCAGAATTCTCGTATAATAATAGTTATCATGCGAGCATTAAAGCTGCACCATTCGAAGCATTGTATGGAAGGAAGTGTAGATCTCCTATCTGTTGGAATGAAGTAGGAGATCGACATTTAACTGGTCCCGAGATCATACACGAAACGACTGAGAAGATAGTACAAATCAAGGAGAGATTGAAAACAGCCCGTAGTCGCCAAAAGAGCTACACCGATGTCCGAAGGAAACCATTAGAGTTTCAGATCGGTGAAATGGTTATGCTAAAGGTGTCACCTTGGAAAGGTGTGATACGTTTTGGAAAAAGGGGTAAACTGAACCCAAGATATGTAGGCCCGTTCAAGATCATCGAACGCATTGGACCGGTAGCTTATCGACTCGAGTTACCGCAACAACTCGCCGGAGTACATAATACCTTTCACGTCTCGAACCTTAAGAAGTGTCTTGCAAAGGAAGACCTCACCATTCCTCTTGAAGAAATCCATGTCGACGAGAAACTACAATTCGTCGAAGAACCAATCGAAATCATGGACCGTGAAGTTAAACAGCTCAAGCAGAGCAACATACCGATCGTTAAGGTTTGTTGGAATGCTCGAAGAGGTCCCGAGTTTACGTGGAAACGGGAGGATCAGATGAAACAAAAGTATCCACACTTGTTTCTCGATGACGCAAAATAGGTACAATTTTAAAATTTCGGGACGAAATTTATTTAACGGGGAGGTAATGTAACGACCCGCACTTTTTCGATCATTCTACACTTGTAAGATTAATATTTACATAAATTAAACCTTACCAACATGATAAGCAATCCAAATTGTTGAGATTTATGTTTTTGAAAAGAGTTTTACACAACGTTTGACCGTCTAGTTTGACCGATGATATCACGAACTATATAACATATGATAATTATACGTTTGTGTATATATATGTATATATACATATTTAACATGATCTAAGAATGTTTTAATATCTCATTTTGTATTAATAACAATAAGTTATATGTATATTTTGAAACTACTAACTTAAGTTTTCAAAACGATAACCATACGTAACGTTATTTGACTTAAATACTTATGACCTATAATGTTTATACATATATCGTATAAGTAATGTATTTAATCACTTTTAAAGACTTAAATACATAAAACAATATAAGTATATTTACAAAAGATAACTATATTTGAATCCTCGTTCCGTTTTCTCAAAGATTTCTATACGTATACCTAGGGTATATGTACCCGTATCATACGCAGCTTCTAGATGTATTTACTATTGGTATATACCAATAAAAATCTACTTCTTAGCAGCCTTAAATGATTAAGAAACATGTGGAACCAACCATTTGTCAAGTAGCATGAATTATTTAGCAAGAAAACAAAGTTAGGTATCTTTTTTTTCCTTTATAACCTAAAAACGTTTTTATGCATGCACACCATTTCTTCACCCCATTTTCTCATACTTACACTTCCATTTCTCTCTCAAAATACTCTTAACTTCATACTTGATCATCTCCAAGCATTTTCCCCATCATTTAGCTTCAAAAACAACACTTAAACCTCATAAGAAAACCTTACAAAAACACTTCAAGAAATCCTTCCAAGAACACCAACTTACTTCCAATCTTTCATCCACTTCCATCACCCTTTTGGTTCTAGGTTCTTACTCCTCTTTTACAACAACCTTGTCCAAGGAACTTGAGGTAGAATCTATGTTCATAACCTTATTCGATTCATATATATATAGCTATCTTATTTTGTGGTATAAAATTTTAACAACAAGAACATAGTTTGAATGTTTTCAAACTTGTTTGCAAACTAAATAGATCCTTCTAACTTAACTTTTAAAATACTCCAAGACCTGTAATATAACTTAAATATATGCTAATTTAACAAGGTATAACTTGGTTTTTCAAAGATTATCTTAAAAACTGTTTTTACGACGTCGGAGTGCCACCGGGGGCTGTTTTGGGTTGGATAATTAAAAACCATCTTAAACTTTGAATTGGAGGTTTATTTTCTGGAAAAATGATTTTTACTATGAATATGATAACACATAAAAATTTCATGATTTAACTCAAAGTATAAGTATTTTTAGAAAAATAATCATTTAAGGTTGTTTACATGATGGAAAATGATTAACTTCATAAGTTTCACTAAAGTTTGACCTATGCCGTGTGATTTTGAATACAAACTAAGGTATTTACAGTTCATAGTCTTAAAGAGGGACTCGATCCAAGGAGATGGCAAGTTGAATCAACGAAAACGGAGTTGTAACGAAGAAACTATGACCGAAACAAAATTGGCTATCCAAGACTAGTTTAACTTCGGGATTAATTGGAGAAAATTAAAATAAATCACATCTTTTTAAGATAACATGATATTTTATATATATGTACTTATAATTCAATTCTATATGGTTCAGGATCACCCGTAAACAACACGAGAAGATTAATCATAAGATCCCATGATTGTACGCAACACGTCATTTGACAACACCGGTACTTTATGTACGCAACACGTCATTTGACAACACCGGTACCGTGGGTCAAGATTAATCTCGACCAATACATATACGATGGGGTTTTATTTATTTCGTTGGGGGTTTTATTTATTTCATTGCGGGTATATTAAACATCTAAAAATGAACCATTAAAATTGAATTACTAACAACGAAATGCTAACTACGGACTAAGGAATTATTCAAAGTATTAAAAGTATAACAAGTATATATATGAGACGTTTGTTTAAAAAGAAAAGGTATTGATATATTATATATGGATAGGTTCGTGATATCAACCGGAAGACCAAGTCAAAAATATATATATCTTCAAGACGAACGTGAGTATATAGTCCCACTTTTAAACTCTATATATTTCGGGATGAGAATACATGTATTTTATGTTTTACGTTATGGACACAAGTAACTGAAAAATATATTCTACGTTGAGTTGTACCACTGGCATACTTCCCTGTAGCTTGGTAACTGTTATTTACAGCGGTATTGTAAACGCGAATCCTGTTGATAGATCTATCGGGCCTGACAACCCCAACCGGACTGGACGACCAGTATTCAACGGTTGCACAGTACTTCGTTTCGTGACTACACTTGGTACGGTGTAGTAAGATTTCATAATAAAGGGAATATGCGACGTGATTAAATGTTAAGTATGGTTACCAAGTGCTCAACCACTTAGAATATTTTTATTAAACTGTTTATATACGAAATCTTGTGGTCTATATATATATTGCTGCCGGCACTAAACCTATATCTCACCAACTTTATGTTGACGTTTTAAACATGTTTATTCTCAGGTGATAATTAGAAGTTTCCGCTGCATTATGTTGAATTTGAGCAGGATCTTGCGTACGCATATTTGTGTCAAAAATAAAACTGCATACCCAAAGATTTGTGTTGTAAAATATGCTCGAAATCGTGTTGTTATCATTATATGTAAAGTTTGTAAGTCGAAGATTATCGCTAAACGATAATCATCTTTTTATTGTCTAAAGCTTGTAACAAAAATAATGGTTATGGTTTGTAATGTATAACATATGCAGTTTCTCTTTTAAAAATGTCGCATATAGAGGTCAATACCTCGCAATGAAATCATACGTTATCTAACACGTTCTTATGGTTAAGGACGGGTTATGACAATTAAGTCAGCTGTCCTCGTTAGTAACCTACAACTAGTTGTCCACAGTTAGATGTACAGAAATAAATCGATAACTATTATCCTGAATCAATCCACGACCCAGTGTATACGTATCTCAGTATTGATCACAACTCAAACTATATATATTTTGGAATCAACCTCAACCCTGTATAGCTAACTCCAACATTCACATATAGAGTGTCTATGGTTGTTCCGAAATATATATAGATGTGTCGACATGATAGGTCGAAACATTGTATACATGTCTATGGTATCTCAAGATTACATAATATACAATACAAGTTGATTAAGTTATGGTTGGAATAGATTTGTTACCAATTTTCACGTAGCTAAAATGAGAAAAATTATCCAATCTTGTTTTACCCATAACTTCTTCATTTTAAATCCGTTTTGAGTGAATAAAATTGCTATGGTTTCATATTGAACTCTATTTTATGAATCTAAACAGAAAAAGTATAGGTTTATAGTCAGAAAAATAAGTTACAAGTCGTTTTTGTAAAGGTAGTCATTTCAGTCGAAAGAACGACGTCTAGATGACCATTTTAGAAAACATACTTCCACTTTGAGTTTAACCATAATTTTTAGATATAGTTTCATGTTCATAATAAAAATCATTTTCTCAGAATAACAACTTTTAAATCAAAGTTTATCATAGTTTTTAATTAACTAACCCAAAACAGCCCGCGGTGTTACTACGACGGCGTAAATCCGATTTTACGGTGTTTTTCGTGTTTCCAGGTTTTAAATCATTAAGTTAGCATATCATATAGATATATAACATGTGTTTAGTTGATTTTAAAAGTCAAGTTAGAAGGATTAACTTTTGTTTGCGAACAAGTTTAGAATTAACTAAACTATGTTCTAGTGATTACAAGTTTAAACCTTCGAATAAGATAGCTTTATATGTATGAATCGAATGATGTTATGAACATCATTACTACCTTAAGTTCCTTGGATAAACCTACTGGAAAAGAGAAAAATGGATCTAGCTTCAACGGATCCTTGGATGGCTCGAAGTTCTTGAAGCAGAATCATGACACGAAAACAAGTTCAAGTAAGATCATCACTTGAAATAAGATTGTTATAGTTATAGAAATTGAACCAAAGTTTGAATATAATTATTACCTTGTATTAGAATGATAACCTACTGTAAGAAACAAAGATTTCTTGAGGTTAGATGATCACCTTACAAGATTGGAAGTGAGCTAGCAAACTTGAAAGTATTCTTGATTTTATGTAACTAGAACTTGTAGAATATATGAAGAACACTTAGAACTTGAAGATAGAACTTGAGAGAGATCAATTAGATGAAGAAAATTGAAGAATGAAAGTGTTTGTAGGTGTTTTTGGTCGTTGGTGTATGGATTAGATATAAAGGATATGCAATTTTGTTTTCATTTAAATAAGTCATGAATGATTACTCATATTTTTGTAATTTTATGAGATATTTCATGCTAGTTGCCAAATGATGGTTCCCACATGTGTTAGGTGAATCACATGGGCTGCTAAGAGCTGATCATTGGAGTGTATATACCAATAGTACATACATCTAAAAGCTGTGTATTGTACGAGTACGAATACGGGTGCATACGAGTAGAATTGTTGATGAAACTGAACGAGGATGTAATTGTAAGCATTTTTGTTAAGTAGAAGTATTTTGATAAGTGTATTGAAGTCTTTCAAAAGTGTATAAATACATATCAAAACACTACATGTATATACATTTTAACTGAGTCGTTAAGTCATCGTTAGTCGTTACATGTAAGTGTTGTTTTGAAACCTTTAGGTTAACGATCTTGTTAAATGTTGTTAACCCAATGTTTATAATATCAAATGAGATTTTAAATTACTATATTATCATGATATTATCATGTATGAATATCTCTTAATATGATATATATACATTAAATGTCTTTACAACGATAATCGTTACATATATGTCTCGTTTAAAAATCATTAAGTTAGTAGTCTTGTTTTTACATATGTAGTTCATTGTTAATATACTTAATGATATGTTTACTTATCATAGTATCATGTTAACTATATATATATCCATATATATGTCATCATATAGTTTTTACAAGTTTTAACGTTCGTGAATCACCGGTCAACTTGGGTGGTCAATTGTCTATATGAAACATATTTCAATTAATCAAGTCTTAACAAGTTTGATTGCTTAACATGTTGGAAACATTTAATCATGTAAATATCAATCTCAATTAATATATATAAACATGGAAACGTTCGGGTCACTACACCTTGTACTTCTCCTAGACAAGAAACTAGTCCTTCTATCTCTTTGAAGGATTACCTCCAACTTAGATCAACTTGTCTTCACCTTGGACAAGTATTAATCCCTAATGAGATTAATCAACTCCGTAGTTCCCTTTAAGGAAGATGATAGCTAAGCTAGCATATGCTTCTAATTACAAAGTACAAAGACTCACCTTTTTTTTAGTGATGATAATCCTAAGACAATTCTAAGGATTAATAGAACACTATGTAAACTCACAAAGATAAGAATTTGAGTAAGTTTACAATGACCCCTTTTATAATCTATGAGATTATAAAACTACTCTTGCTAATCATAAACACATATAGGAGTATTATGTTCTTGTGATTCTCTGATGATTTTGAGTCGTAGCATGCAAGAGGTCCAAGTCTTCAAAGTTCTCCAAGTATTGCTATTTATATGGAGAGATAAAAAGCCAGCCCCATCTGCGGCTTAACCTACAGTCGACCGTGGGTCGACCGCACGTGGTTCAGTCCAAAATATATATTCGTTGTATAGCCATTTGAATTAGTTTTGGACATCACTCTTTGGACACTTTACTTCATTTAACACCTGCAAAAAGATACCCAACATCCTATATAAGTACTATATGCATTAAATGTCCATTTACCTTGGATGTATTGCCTTGATAGTGACTTATCATACTCAAAGTGGAAAGTCTAACACTCTTGGATACAAGTCATGATAATCATTTGAGGCAATCTTAGTTTTGTCCATAATCCTTTATTTGTAATTAACACATTTTCTAAATCTCTATTGGTTGGTTAACATGTCATTGATGACATAAACCCACTTTAATCACAAAACATGCCAGTATTCAAATTTTGAACTTGTTTGTAATTAATTAAGTGTGTTAATAATGTCTTGACAAATTAAGAAAGTAATAACAATTAAGCATTTTGCAAGACATCAAGTTAATCAAGTTTAAACTTATTCATAAACTTAATTTTAGACTTAAGCAAAACCTATGTATGTTAATGTTTTATTGTCTTTCAAGTTTACTAGGTTATGACATTCCAAATATTATCCAAGTAACACAAGCATATAATGAAGTAGTACAAACAATAGTTGGTGGAATCCAACTTGTAACACATAGCAATACATGGTTCATACATACATATATTAAATAACTACATATCATTTAGCACCTAACACATAGTCAAATAATACACATGTACTAATAGCAAGTAGTCAAGTAATATACATGTAATGACTAGCAAGAGATCACTAAGTAATCTTAGAATTAAGCACATAGTGATAACATAGCCTTAAACTAAGACTATGTAAGTTTTACTTGCAAATTGACAGTTGCAAGATTAATGTATAAGAATACATTAATGTCCAACACATGTACAATGAAAGAGCAACTCTTGGTTGGGACTTGGTGACCATCCTAAGAATGTCTAAATAGATTTTAGATGTACATGGTTTCTTAAAACACTTGTGTGTTTTCCTTAATCAAGGCTTAATCGTCATTAATGTGTCATTAGGCGTGATTAACCAAGATTAATGTTCTAGTGACCGAAACTTCTTTAGGAATGAAGAAGGCAACTATCATAAGAATGTTTGAATAGGTTTCATAAATTATAGATGCCCGAAAGTGGTCAAACATTTTTTGATCAAAAATCAGACAGTAGGTTTCTGCGATCGATCCACGGTCAGCCGTGGAGTCGACCGTGCAACTCAGATTTTGTAAATCTGAGTGCAAGTCTCCACGGTCTGACCTGCGGTCGATCGTGGTTTAGGCGTGTACTTCATTTTCCTTTTTAAGCTTTCTTTGGTTTTGGTCTTTTGCTAGAGCAAGTGTGGATTAGTGAGCTTATTTATTTATGTCAAGATGTCTACCATCACCTTTAGCTATTTGCATATGTCATCATCAAAACACTTATTGTTATGGGTTAAGATTAGTATAGTCATTAAGCATAATCCCATGTTAACCCACATTCTCCCCCAACATTCTCTCCCTTTTTAATGATGACTGATATTACTAAAAAGGTACACATTTCTAGTTGCAATATCACTCTGAAATAATAAGTTTTTAATTGTAATTGTTTCATTTTTAAGTTGTAATTGTATAAATAATTCGAGAATGTAAACGGAACTTTGAGGTGAAAATTATGTCAAGAAATCAGTTAAAGACGAAGATGTACAAGTCAACAAACACGAAGTACAAGAGATCAAAGCTAGCACCAGATAAGTTGTAACTATTTTGCACGTTTGCAAAATAATAATAATAATAATAATAATAATAATAATAATAATAATAATAATAATAATAATAATAATAATAATAATAATAATAATAATAATAATAATAATAATAATAATAATAATAATAATAATGATGATAATAATAATAGATGGAGTGTTATTGCATTACACAAAATAAGAGTGTACGGAGTAAGAAAATAAGAGATGGGATGTATGATCATAAAATACACCACACATACATACTCCCAAAATTATTATCCTTGTTATAATTTAGAAGTATATAACTACCTTTAGTGGTATGCTTCTTGACTGAAGATTAGTATTAACTAAGAAGAGTAAGAAATATATTGAAGAATCAGTACACCAGTATGCTTACATTTCGTTCGATATTTATACTACTATGATTTACTGTATAATTACTATTCACATTCAATTTATGATTGTAGGTGAAACAGTAGTGACAAAAGAAAATTGACCATTCATTTAATGTATCACAACACTCCTCCTTGAATGACAATTTTATTAGGGGGCAACTAGTACTGCCCCGCTAAAAACCTTGCTAAAGAAAACCCAGTGGGAAAAAACTTTAGCTAAGGGAAAAAGAGTGCAGCATAGAGTTGACTCCCCCTCAAGTAAACATCGTTGAGCTTTTACATCTTTTGAACATGCCTCATGCCAATATTGTGAACGTGTGTTCTGAAGTTAGCAGTTGGAAGTGCTTTGGTTAAAAGATCTGCAGAGCTTTTGCTAGACTGAACGTATATCATTTCAATCTGGTTGTCCTTGATGAGATTTTGAGTATATGAGAAGAATCTGTAAGGTATATGTTTTGTTCGGTCACTTTTGATATACCCTTCTTTCATTTGTGTTATACAAGCTGCATTATCTTCATGGATAGTTGTTGGACTCTTATCACGTTCTAGTCCATAAGAATCAGTAATGAGTTGTGTCATTGATCTCAACCAAACACATTCTCGAGTAGCTTCATGTAATGCAATGACTTCAGCATGATTTGAGGATGTAGCAACAATTGTTTGTTTCTGAGAACGCCATGAAATTGTGGTACCTCCATTTAGGAATACATATCCAGTTTGAGATTTAGCTTTATGTGGATCAGATAAATAACCTGCATCAGCATAACCAACTAAATTTTGTTTTGAATTGTTAGAATAAAATAATCCTAAATCAGTAGTTCCTCGAAGGTATCGAAATATGTGTTTGATCCCATTCTAGTATCTTTTGGTAGAAGCTGAGCTGAACCTTGACAACAAATTACCTGCAAAAGAAATGTCAGGTCTCGTACAATTTGTAAGATAGATTAGAGCTCCAATTGCGCTAAGATATGGTACTTCTGGTCCAAGAATATCTTCATGATCTTCACATGGACGAAACTGGTCAGTTTCAACATTGAGTGATCTAACAACCATAGGAGTACTTAATGGTTTTGCCTTGTCCAAATTGAAACGTTTCAAAATCTTTTCAGTATATGTTGATTGATGTACAAGTAAACCATTAGGGATATGCTCAATTTGTAAACCAAGGCAATACTTGGTTTTTTCGAGATATTTCATTTCAAATTCTATCTTTAGAAGTTGAATGGCTTCATGGATCTCTTTATTTGTCCCTATGATGTTAAGATCATCGACATAAACAACTATGATCACATATCCGGATGTTGTTCTCTTAATGAAAACACAGTGGCAAATAAGGTTATTTGTATACCCTTTGCTTATCAAGTAATCACTCAATCGGTTATACTACATACGTCCCGTTTGTTTCAACCCATATAAAGATCTTTGTAATTTAATCGAATACATTTCCTTGGGTTTTTCATTGGATGCTTCTGATACCTTAAATCCTTCTGGTATCTTCATATATATGTCATTCTCAGTGATCCATATAGATAAGCAGTAACAACATCCATGAGATGCATTTCTAAATTTTTAGAAACTGCCAAGCTGATTAAATATCTAAAAGTAATTGCATCCACAACAGGAGAATAAGTTTCCTCATAATCAATTCCTGGTCTTTGAGAAAAACCTTGAGCTACAAATCTGAATTTATATCTTGTAACTTCATTTTTCTCATTTCTTTTTCGTACAAAAATCCATATATACCCCACAGGTTTCACATCTTTAGGTGTGAGAACAATAGATCCGAAAACTTTTCTTTTATTGTGCGATTCAAATTCAGCTCGTATTGCTCCTTTCCATTGATCCAGTCATGTCTATTTTGACATTCAATGACAGATTTTGGTTCTGGATCATCATCATCATTCATGATGTCATATGCAATATTATATGAAAATTTCTCATCAAGATTTTTCATTTCATTTCGGTTCCATTTTATTTTTGAGTGTGCATAATTGATTGCAATTTTCATATTTACATCATCAATATCCTCTGCAGAAGGAGTATTGATTTGTGGTTCTTCTTGAACACTTTATTTTATCTCATTATCAGCTGATTTTCTTTTTCGAGGATTTTTATCTTTGGAACCAATTAGTCTCCCACGTTTCTGGCGTGGCAAAGACTCAAGACTGACTTTATTATCAGCTTTTGGAATTTCAATTCGAGCTGGAGCATTTGCTGCTGGTATATATGATTTAGTCACCCTTTTTGTATCTGTAAATGCATCGGGAAATTTATTCGCAAGTTCTTGCATATGCATTATTTTATGAACTTTAGTCTCGCATTCTTTTGTGCGAGGATCAAGATACATTAATTGTGGTTCACATCATGAAACATCATTTTCTATATTTTTCATTTCTCCCCCTAATCTAGGGAACAATGTTTCATTAAAGTGACAATCAGCAAAACGTGCTGTAAAAACATCACCTGTCATGGGTTCAATATATCTTATTATTGAAGATGTTTCATATACAACATATATTCCCATCCTTCTTTGAGGACCCATTTTAGTGTGTTGTGGAGGTGCGATAGGGACATAAACCACACAACTAAATGTTATAGGGTGAGATATATTTGGCTGATGGCTAAAAGCAAGTTGCAAGGGAGAATATGTATGACTTGCACTTGGTCTAATGCGAATCAATGATGCAGCTTGCAAAATTGCATGGCCCATACAGATACTAGGAGTTTTGTTCTCATTATCTATGGTCTAGCTATTAGCTGCAATCGTTTAATTAATGATTCAGCTAAACCATTTTGTGTATGCACATGGGCAACGGGATGTTCAACAATAATCCCAATAGACATGCAAAAGTTATTACATGTTTGAGATGTAAACTCACCGGCATTATCTAGTCTCACCCTTTTAATAGTATAATGAGGGAAATGTGCTCTCAATTTAATAATTTGGGCAAGAAATTTTGCAAATGCCACATTTCGACTTGATAATAGGCAAACATGAGACCATCTACTAGATGCGTCTATTAGAACCATGAAATATCTAAATGGTCCACATGGTGGATGAATTGGTCTACATATATCACCTTGAATTCTTTCAAGAAACATTGGTGATTCTTTTTCAACCTTAAAAGGTGATGGTCTTATTATCAACTTTTCAAGTGAGCATGATGTACATGGGATAAGTGCATAATGAGGGATCCTTTGATCCACCAATGGATGTCCATGTGTATTTTGTATTATTCTATTCATCATTGTTGATCCTGGGTGGCCTAATCTCTCATGCCACAAACTGATCATTACAGGATCACATAACTTTTCTTTAACTACCGCATTTACTTCAGGTACATTTATATGTGTATAATGTAAACCAGAATGAAGTCTTGGTAGTTTTTCAATTACACGATTCTTATCAGTGATACTTAAATATTTTTCATTTTCTGTTGTCACTGACTGATAATCATATCCATTTTGGTATATGTCAGAGAAACTTAACAAATTTCTCTTTGACATGGGAGAAAATAAGGCATTATTTATCAGAAAATTCGTACCATTTGGTAACATGAATTTTTCCTTTCACATTCCTTTTATTAAGTCCACATGACCTGATATAGTATGTATAGTTCCTTCTATTGCTTTCAAGTCTGTGAAATATTTTTTAGATTTGAGTATGGTATGAGTGGCACCACTGTCTGCAATACAAATATCTCCACCATTTGACTGATTTTTCACTCCAGCAGTATACATCATGAACTTGAAAAAAATATGAGAAACAAATAATGAGTACATAATTCATCAATATATTACATTCAAAACATGTTACAAACGATAGCACATAATAAGGAAATATGTAGTAAACTAGATATGGTGTAGATTGAAAATCTACAACCATTTATTTAACGCGGACATATAATAGGATATATATATATATATATATATATATATATATATATATATATATATATATATATATATATATATATATATATATATATATATATATATATATATATATATAAATAAATATATATTAGAAATTTATTCATTAAAGTAGTCACAAGTTATATATATATATATATATATATATATATATATATATATATACAGATATTAAAAATTTATTCATTAAAGTAGTCACAAGTTGGCTCGGTGATTTTTGTATCAAGGTCATCAACAAGGTTTGCTTTTTTTCCTTTTACCTTTAGGGATTCTTGATATCGATTAACAGTATGCTGATTTGTTTGGCAGTTTTTAGACCAGTGTCCAATTTTACCACATCGGTAACAAGAATCTTCAACATTCTTTGAAGAGCCTTCTTCAACATTGTGATTTGTGGGATTGTATGGTGTTTGGATTTTATAATTTTGTGGATTATTATTTCTTTTTCCACGACCACGACCACCACGACCACGACCATTACCATAAGGGTGATTTCGAACATAGTTATGGTTTTTATTATTGTTATGGTAATTTCCATGATGATGGTTTTGGCCAATATGACCATGACCTTGTCCAAGCCCTCATCCATGTGCATTTCTTCTTTTATTATTAAAATTATTGTTAATAGCATTAGCTTCAACTAAGAGATAAGTTTGAAGTTTGGAAAAAGTTTTGTAATTCTGAAATCTTAAATTTTCTTGCACAGTTATGTTTGCAGAATGCATTGTGGAGAAAGTTTTCTCCATCATATCAGCATCACTTATTTCTTGACCACAAAATTGAAGCTTTGAACGAATCTTGAACATGGCCGAGCTGTATTCACTTACCTTTTTGAAGTCTTGGAACCTTAGATTTCTCCATTCTTCCCTCGCATCTGGGAGTAATATTTCATTTTGATTATCGAATCTACTCTTGATACTTTCCCATAAAACATGCGGATCTTTAATAGTGAGATACATATGTTTTAAGGTGATATCAATGTGTTTGCGAATAAAAGCAATTGATTTTAATTTATCTTGATCAGAACAAGTATTGTTTTCTTTTAAAGTTTCTTGAATACCCAATGATCCAAGATTTATTTCTACGTCCATGACCCATGATGTGTAGTTTGTTCTCGATACGTCCAGGGCATCAAACTCAAGCTTTGATAAGTTTGATATTTCTATTTTCAAAAAAACATGAACAACATAAATCATAATCATAATCAATTTTTATTCATAGACAAATAACAACATGAAATTAGATTTAATTTAAATTCATAAGTAGCAACACAACAGAATAATGGCATGATTACAAATAATAAAATCATAAAGGAAGGATAGAATATAGGTTCATCTGGTGGTGTACCGAAAAATCATCCTTGAGTTAATCATCTTTTAAAAAAAAAAACTTTGAGAGTAGTAACTTGAGAAAATGAAGATTGATTTGTGAAAATGTGAAAATCGGGATGTTTAATTTATATTTGAAAAATATAGTCGCTGTAACGTCGTTAATCGACGTTAACAACCGTTATGTATATATGACCGTTGTAACGTTGTTAATTAATGTTAACAACCGTTATGTTGCCGTTGTATTAAAATAATTTTAATAAAAGAATTTAATTAGTATAAATATATTTACTATAAATACACTTAGTATAAATACATTTAGTATAAATACGGAGGTTAAGATAATGACTAATAAAAAAATAAACGTATTATGTATAACTTAATAGTTTTAAGAATAAACATTAGTATGCAATAAATAAATGTAAGTAACCAAATAAATGTTAGATAACATAATTGTAAATGTTAGTATACAGAAATAAATGTTAGTAAACATAGATGATAATTAGGCGAAAATGTTGACCATATATTATTTAGGCGGTATAACCGACCATACATTATCTAGGTGGTATAACCAACCATTTATTATTTAGGTGGCAGAGCCAACCATATTAAAAATGTTGAGATAATCGTGCTGATAATGTGTTATAATTTAGCACTATATAACTACCTTTAGTGGTATGCTTCTTGACTGAAGATTAGTATTAAATAAGAAGAGTAAGAAATATATTGAAGAATCAGTACACCAGTATGCTTACATTTCGTTCGATATTTATACTACTATGATTTACTGTATAATTACTATTCGCATTCAATTTATGATTGTAGGTGAAACAGTAGTGACAAAAGAAAATTGACCATTCATTTAATGTATCACAACAATCCTTATATAAATACTTCATAAATGAAAAGAATGGGGGAAGGGAGTTGTGAAGGGAATCCCACTAGTTCCAAAAACACCAATTCAAAATTCTTATTTTTTCAACATTTTCAAGTTACAAATACAGTCCAAGTTTACTCCGTGTATTTTCGTTGTAATTTCCAAGTATTAATATTAATATTGTACCGTTACTAAAAAGTTATACGGGTATTTTTATTTCAAGTTCCAACCGTTTGAAGATAATGAAAGTGAAGTTTGTTGTAAGTTGTATCTATTTTATTACTCCTATGTCCCGTAGCTAAATTTATATTATGCTTATCTATGCCAATTAATCGTGATGTTTGACTAAATATATATAGTTTGGGTTAATTAATTTATACTTTATTTAATGTTTACATAAAAGAACGATTCTTGTAAAACTGGACTATTGACTATTAATGGATTCATATATTTGTTTAACAGAATGGAAATTCGTTAATTTAATATATATATTTACGATTAGCTGTATATATAAATAGCCATTTACGTTTGACCGAACACGGTGAACGTGTTATTTATATATATTAATAATTGGAAAGGTTTAGAGGAACTCATTACTTTGGGTGCATGAAGATCCTTGATGATCTTTCTTTAAAAGGAGGTAGAGAAGTAAATGACATTTCACAATTTTGGGAGATTGATTCATTTAAGAGTTTCCAATCACAATTAATTATAATTGAATTTGGTCATTGTATGCAGAGAAATTATATTAAATGGAAGTTGTTCCACTTTCATTGAAAATACCAAAAAAATGTCAGAGACACTACGGTCGATATCACGGTCGATCGTGGTTCGACCGTGTAGAGTCTGTGGGCAGGTTTTAAACACCCAATATCAAACAATCACGATACTGTTCAAAAATAAAAGAAGTACGATTTACAAACCCAAATTAAACATGTTTTTAACACAAATCAAGTTTCTCACTCACTCTCATCATCAACATTTCCACTTGATCCACAAGTAAATGACCTCAACATCCCTTTCAGTAGCTTCTTCACCTTGGATTATTTCTTTGTGCACTTGATTTGACTTTTGTAAATGTGATCAAGTTTACCACCAACATCCAATTTGCTCACGGGATCAGCTGTTGCTTCCTCATCACTGTCTGAGATTTCAATTGCCCTTCTGCTTGACTCACTCGAACCTGCATCATGATCATTTTTCCTCTTTTTCGAAGATGAAGCTTTTGAGAGTCCTCCCTTAATGTAATCATAAGTGGGTCGATGAGAATTAGAATGAGTGATTTCAAGGTGCTCGAACATGCTGTTAAGGTGCATTCCATAAGGAAGTCCTCGAGTGGTTTCAGTGATGAGATTGCTCATTCTTGAAGCCATGAGAAATGCCATGTTAACAGGTTTCTTCTTTTCTAGGCACCATAGTAAGGCAAAACCGAGTGGCATGAATGTTGGAATGATTTCCAGCTTTACAATACACGTTGTAACTGATCACATTACTCCACAGTTCACACTTGGACTTTAGATGTCTTCCCAGCACACCTTTTATGGAAATTTCCTCTCGTGGAGCATCTTCCTTACACATCAGATCAAGAACTTCATCTTCATTTGAAAGAAAGTATGAAAGGTTACTAATGTTATGATAATGGCTGTAGAATTCTTCACCCACTGATGGTACTCCCATTATTTCACCAATGTCCTTGAGAGAGTATGTGTGATTTTTGTTGAGAAGATAGAAATAGACCACTCCATTCTCAAAGGTAAAATTTGCTTAGAATTCTTGGATGAGGGTTGGATAGATTGGTCCATCGATAGTAAGAAAAGACTCTCCCACATGAGTGCCAAGAAAGCGGTCATAAGCTCGGGTAGTTGACCGTAGGCAACTCTTCTTCCTTCAGCAATCTTCTTGTTACTAAGGAATTGTACGTTGTATTTTAGTTTGGCATTAAGTGTTTTTGGAGGATCGTATGCTTTCTTTCCTCTTAATTCCACGTCTTTAGTTCTTGCCATTTTCTATACAAAAACACTACAATTTAAATCAAAGTGAACGTACAAATGAATCAATTGTGTAATCAATGTTTTGCAAACTTAGCTGACATAAGTACACTAGTGTTCTTGTGTTAACTTTTCTTCACATTCTTACCCTATTTTGATAAGAGTGTGTTTGCAACTATATGAACATATGTTCTCACATTATTCATACAACACAATGATTTACAAACTTAGTTATCATCAATACCTAGTATTTTGATGTTAACATTCTTCACATTCTCACCCTCTTTTGATGACAATGCTTTTGCACTTTAGACTATTAGTGGTTTTCATAATGTTCACATGAATTCGTGTTTTGCAAATTCGAGTTTCATCAATGCACAATTGTAAGCTTGATTTTCATCAACACAAATGTTTTGATGTTACCAATTTCTACATTATTACTCTTTATTAGTGACAATGTGTTTGAATCATGTGAACAATTAACTTATGAAAACCTAATCTAGTTGTATGATGAACCCTAAAATTCAAAGTCTTAAATTGATGCAATGTTAATCATGATTTCAAAGATTTTTTGAGGTTTTCATGAACACAATTGATTATTAGCATCAATTTGAGTGAGAATTTCGAATTAGGGTTTCTTCAAATAATGTTTGAAGAAATCATCATACTAACACTATTGAATGAGGAGAATTCATAGATTAATCTTAACAAGATTGAAGATTATAGATGAGAAGGAGTGGATTCGTTGGTGTGCGGTCGGAGATCTTGAGCCGTGGAGGAGAGGGAAATAAAAACAATTTTGAATGAAATACGGAATGAGGCAAGAACAAGGTTAAAGAGGCCGTCAGTACCCATGCGGTCAAATTGCGGACGACCGTAGGTTTGACCATGGTGAATTTTTGCGATTGATCCTGCGGTCCGCCGTGGGTTGACCGTGCAGCATGGAATAGTAGATTTCTTGTCTGTTTTTTCACGTTGAGCGCGTTTTGGCGATTTTGTCGTTTCTACAGAATACTTGAGGACAAGTTTTCTTTGCTTAACATTGTATGATCACATCCAACCGATGTTTCATCATCAATGACACGTATGTAGGCATGTATGTATATTTATATATATAGTTACATATATATTATACAAATAAGGCACATTGTCCTACAACTAGCATGCAATCCATTCAAGTAAGCATTTATTCCTAAGGTAAGCATAATCTTATTGAGAAATTCTTTTAACTAATTAGAGGATGTGTAATTTTTGAAATAAAGACACATTGACTTAAAACACATTAAGGTTTAAATACACAATCCTCTTTTCAAAATGTTTGATCACTGATTCTCATTTATTCTAAGATTACCCAACCTTTGGCTTATCCCTCTTATAGTTTTGCTAGATTTGTTTACCCTTCCTAGGTTTTCAACCTTTTTGATAATTGACCTTGGACTTAGAGTATATTGTTTGCGTTTACTAGAATGGTGACTTGATTGTAAAACAATTTTATCTTTAAAACAATTTTTGTCATTTAAAGATCTTTTCAAATAATTTTTTTCATCACTTAAAATCTTTTTGAGTACCTTTTGTAATTCTTTTTCCAACAATTTTACTTTGTCACAACTTCTAGTATACACAAATTTTACCGCTTTGTATTCATCTAGCAAATCTTCATAATTAGAAGGATAGAATGTACCTCATCGCTTTGAACGCTTGAGCTTTCGCCTTCTTCTCCTTCATAGCATGATTCAACCTCATCCTCACTACGAGCATCTTGACTTGGAGAGTATCTTAAACCCATGAGACATAAGTCTTCATCTTTATCTCCATCTTGATCAACCAACCAATTCCCACCAAGACATTCAAGTCTTGTTATATTTTCCTCAAACCCATTTTTCATTGAACAACTAGAGGCTTCTTCTACTTGAGGACATAGTGAATCCCAACATTCCTTTGCACTTTCACATGAAAACATTTTAACCCTTTCTTCACTAGGAAGAACTCTATAAAGTAGTGATATAGCATCAATTTGCTTTTGTACTTGGTTCACTACTTCACTATTTTGGAGTGTTGAATTCACCATGTTTGAAGATTCTTGAGGAGCAAGGTTTCCTTCCTTGATGATTCTCCATATGTCATAATCTTTTGATTTGACATAGATCTCGAATCTTCTCTTCCACACATAGACATTCTATCTATCCAAGATTGGTGCTTCATTAGCCAATCTTTCAATGTATGCCATCGTTTGAGTTGATCCCAAGAACATTTAACTCGGGTTTTTTCCCAAAATGATTTTTGACTCAATCAAAAATGTTTCTAGATCAAATGTACGAGCAACCGCTCTGATACCAATTGTAAGTAACTAGAGGGGGGTGAATAGTTACTTAATATGATTTTTAAAACTTTTTCGATGATCAATACGATTTGAACAATACTTGATCACGTTAGTCAACTCAAACCAATGTGTGGTGTGTTTATGTTTGTAATGATGTGGAAAGTAAAGTAAAGAACATAAACACAAGGATTTATAGTGGTTCGGGTGGATGTTAACTAATCCACCTTAATCCACTCCCCGATTCACTAATCGAGATTTTTACTTCACTATGCACTTTTCTCCAAATCCAGTGGAGATCCGATTTACAAGCCTTGTACTTCTCCTTAGACAACAAACCTAATCCTTCTATCTCTTTGAAGGATTACCTCCAACTAAGATTAACTTGTCTTCACTTTGGACAAGTATTAATCCCCAATGAGATTAATCAACTCCATAGTTTCCTTTAAGGTGTGACAACCCGGAAATTTCGGGGACGAAATTTCTTTAACGGGTAGGTATTGTGACAACTCGAAAATTTCTGACCAAATTTAAACTTTAATATTTATATGTTTCCGACATGATAAGCAAAGTTTGTTAAGTTAAATCTCAAGAATTTTAAACTGTGTTCATACATTCATTTAAACCTCAACCAATTCCGATGATTCACGAACCATTAAATGAACGTATTTGTTTCAATATGATTATAGATGAAATTAGAAGATAATATCAAATGATTGATTTATTAGATACATTGTATGATTACAAGTCTCTGTTAAGAGGTCCACTTTGATTTAGGAAACCTTTCTTTTTAACAATATTCAAAATAAATGGTAAAGTGATTTACAAGTAGGAACGAAAGTGTCAACTAACGATAACTGGACAAAATTTAGTGGAGATTCCTACTTAATTTTCAATGCATGCCTTACAATAATTGTCTCATGTCTCTTGATAGGTTAATTATTTAGTTTTCATAATATTGAACACGTTTTATGATATAGATGAAATCTTTTAAAGAATAATTTTAGAAAATATATATATATATATATATATATATATATATATATATATATATATATATATATATATATATATATATATATATATATATATATATGTATATATATATATATATATGTATATATATATATATATGTATATATATATATATATATATATGTATATATATATATATATATATGTATATATATATATATATATGTATGTATATATATATATGTATATATATAGTAATTTAGAATATATAATGATACTTCGAATACATTATTTAAGAACACTCATTTTATGAAGTTAATAACGAATAATTATATATTAACAATGGTAAGTTAATATATGAAATATATATATAATTTCTATACATAGGTACTCATATGAATATTGTATTATAAATAATTTATAAACATTATATGTAGAAATTTATAATATTTAACTATATGATTACAAGTTGAATTATAGTTGTATTAATACTATTATTACTTTCATAAATAGTAATAATATTAATATTATTATTAATATTAATATTAAAGAAGTATTAATAAATATTATTATTATCATTAAAAATATTATTTATCATTATCATTATTAATACAAGTATTATTATAAAATTTTCATTCATTAACAATATTATGAAAATTAAAATCTTAATAACTTTACTAAAGTTATAATGAATTATTAGTTATTATTATAATTTACAAAATTATCATTTTTATTATTATTATTATTATTATTATTATTATTATTATTATTATTATTATTATTATTATTATTATTATTATTATCATTATTATTATTATTATTATTATTATTATTATTATTATTATTATTAAATATCATAAATATTGATATCATTTTTATTATTAGTATTACTTTGATTATTAATATTATTAGTATTTTTATTGTTATTATTATTAGTATTTTTATTATTTTTAATAATATAAACTGTATTATTATTACTAATATATTCATATTTATTATTAATTATTAATATTATACATAATATATATATATATATATATATATATATATATATATATATATATATATATATATATATATATATATATATATATATATATATATATATATATATATATATATATATATAAACGCGTATGAACTGATAAGAATTCAACATCAGACTTATTTTTCTTCATTTCTATTCTTCTTGTGAGTTTCTGTCGAATCCTTAACCCCACTTCATACAATCATTGATATATCCTTATTACTGAACCTATTATACATTCATACTCTGAAAATTCCAGCTGCATAGAAAAAGAAAAATCAAACAAAACCGCCGGTACCTCTGTTTCATTTTTTTTTTACCAAAACACGAAATTGAATTATTTGTTAAAATATAGAATTGCAGAGTTGTTAGGAATCCTTTATGAAATCTATCTGCAAAGTTTCAAAATCCAATTCATGATATCGAGTTCGAATTTTCGAGTCAAAGGTTATTTCCAAAAAGTCAACAATTTTGTTCTTCGTGAAATTCAGGTTCGTTTTTAATGACTCTGTTTCAATTGAGGATTTAGAAAGTTTATAATATTGATTTAGAACTTTTTTCATGTTGTGATTCAAATCTGAAACAATCAAAAATTTAAAATTTAATCTAGTGTTCATTATGTTCTTGACTGGAAAGAGCCTTAGCTCGAATTTGAATGAAATTTAAAAATATAAAAATGTAGTCATATTAGAATTCATCTAGTTGAAATTTCTGTAAAATCTCACATTCCAATTCTTCGTAACGATTACAAATTTTAGAGTCAAAGTTTTATTTCAAAAATTCAACATATTTGTTCATCATGAAATTCGAACTTGTGTTGATGTTTTAAGTTAAATTTATGATTCAAAAAGTTTCTAGGAATGATTTGAAACATTATTCGTGTTGTAATCTCGGTCTAAAATGTTCTAAAAAATTCGAGTTTGATTTTGAGTTTAATTGAGTTCTTCACGAACTGATTTTTCAGATAATTAATTAATTATGTTTCAATTAGACCAATCTGTTACTAGATACCATTTCTGTTTCAATTACATGTAGTAAATCAATCCATTAATCCATCTGTTATGGTTTTGATTTGGTCGATTAGAATTGAGTGAAGAATATGAAGAAAAATAAATAGGAAATAATCGGGTTAAAAATAAAAGTGTTGTGAGTTTAATCAGAAATACAAGAACAGCTTGATGGTTTAGAGTGTTTGTGTGTAATCGAGAGGTCACAGGTTCGAGTCCGGGCAAGGGCAGCTATTTTTTTGGACTCTCTATTTGTGAGGTAGTTTCTTATTATTATTAATATTATTATTATTATTATTATTATTATTATTATTATTATTATTATTATTATTATTATTATTATTGTTATTGTTAGTATTATAATAATAATAATTATTATTATTATGATTATTGTTATTATTGTTATTGTTAATAATATAATTATTATTATTATTACTCATATCATATTTATATCTATAAGTATTAGAAACATTATTATCATTAGTATTTTTAGAAGTATTATTATTATTATTATTATAAATTTTATCATTTAAGTATTATTATTATTATTATTATGAGTGTGATTATTATCATTATTATTATTATGAAAATAATAAAATTTATTATTATTTTCATTAATATTAGTATTAGTATCATTTTATAATTATAAGAATTATTATTAATATTATTAACATAAGTATCATTATAAATATTATCATTATTATTATTAATATAATTATCATTATTAGTATTGTTATTAATAAAAATTATTATCATTATCAACAATTATCATTTTATTACCACTAAAACTATCAATATTATTATTATTAGTATTATCAATATTATTAACATTAAAATTACTATGAATATAAAAGTTTTAAAGATATTACTAAGGTTATAAGTATGTATTAATCATATTAACAATTTTTATATAAATATTCATAAATAACAAGTTAGGTATTTTTAATATAATAATAATCAGATATATATATTAATATAACTATATATATATATATATATATATATATATATATATATATATATATATATATATATATATATATATATATATATATATATATATATATATATATATATATTAATCATTTTAAATATATATACAAATTAAAATTATATAATATATAATATAAGATATAATATATAAATTTGTTCAACTACGATTATATGTTTTAATATATTTACAAATGATATAGGTTCGTGAATCCAAGGCCAACCCTGCATTGTTCAGTTTCGTCATATGTATTTTTACTACAAAATACAGTATCGTGAGTTTCATTTGCTCCCTTTTTAAATGCTTTTGCATTATATATTTTTGGGACTGAGAATACATGCGCTGCTTTTATAACTGTTTTACGGAATAGACACGAGTAATTGAAACTACATTATATGGTTGAATGATCGAAATCGAATATGCTCCTTTTTAGTCTGGTAATCTAAGAATTAGGGAACAGACACCCTAATTGACGCGAATCCTAAAGATAGATCTATCGGGCCCAACAAGCCCCATCCAAAGTACTGGATGCTTTAGTACTTCGAAATTTATCATGTCCGAAGGGAGTCCCAGAATGATGGGGATATTCTATATGCATCTTGTGAATGTCGATTACCAGGTGTTCAATCCATATGAATGATTTTTGTCTCTATGTATGTGACATATATTTATGAGAAATGGAAATGAAAATCGTGTGGTCTATTAAAATTCTGAAAATGATTGATTACGATAAACTAATGAACTCACCAATCTTTTGGTTGACACTTTAAAGCATGTTTATTCTCAGGATTGAAAGAAATCTTCCGCTGTGCATTTGCTCAATTTAAAGATATTACTTAGAGTCATTCATGGCATATTTCAAAAGACGTTGCATTCAAGTTGTTGAGTTCAGTAAAGTTTATGATTAAGTAAATGACAGATTAGATCATTTATAGTTGGATATTATGAAATGGTATGCATGCCTGTCAACTTTCGATGTAATGAAAGTTTGTCTTTTAAAACGAATGCAATGTTTGTAAAATGTATCATATAGAGGTCAAATACCTCGCAATGTAATCATATTTTATTGTATTCGTTCTTATGAATTAGGATGGTTCTTTACATGTGGTATCAGAGATGGTTTAAGCTGTGTCATCGGCTTAATCGTAGAGGGGGTTCTCACAGTGTTACCTGTGACAAAGCATTGGCTCTTACTCCTCGCGGTCCGAATATGGTAGGCTTTGTTGAGAGGCATGGTCGTAAAATCAGTGTCTTTGAGGTACGCTCAGTGGTCACCAGGCGGTTAGTTGGGAAGACACTGAGTGGGATGCGCCCCCACTATTTACATGTGGTATCAGAGCTGTGGTCTTAGCGAACCAGGTATTGCATTAGTGTGTCTAACTGATAGTTGTTTAGATGCATTAGTGGGTCTGGACTTCGACCGTGTCTGCATGTCAAAAGTTTTGCTTATAATTTCGTGTCGAAAATTACCTGCTTATCATTCTTAGAGAATCACATGCTTATCATTCTTAGTCTAGACACATCTTACTGCATTGATTGCATGAATAGTGTATAGACAAAATTCATATCTTAGCGTATCTGCTAATTCATATCTTAGCGTATCTGTTACTGTAAACTTTGCCTGACATATTCCGTAAATTCCTCCGTAATCTACGAAATCTTTTGATCTATATATATAGATATTCTATGTAATTAGAATACTATCCGATAGCCGAAAATCAATTCATATCGAAAATCTTTTAGCTGATCGTGCAAGATGGATCATGTACCAAATTCGAATTCATGTAATTCTGAAGGCGATTCTGAAGACTCCGAAGGTAGTGTGACCGAAGTGCCCCAACTGGTTGACTACACTTCTTTCTGGAGGAGATGGAGATGGGTTTGAGACATACTCACTCACTGGAGAAATGAAGAGGGAGAACCGTACCGCGAACAAATTTACCTCTCGATATCGGAGAACTTGACGCGCTCACCGGTCAACCAATTCGCAATACCGTTTTCACACTCTTTGCTCGAATATTCCGCCTCGAAGAACGCATTCATAGAATTATGTTGTTGATTCAGCCTCTACTTGCGACTACTAATCAAGTAGGATTAGTGGAAGAAGTTAGAGAGCTTCGTGCTAGGTTTGAAGAAAGAGTGGAGTTTCTGGAGAGCACAGTACGCAATTTGGAAGATAGACATACAGCAACAACGCAAGTACCACCAACAACATCCACACCGCAAGCCTCAATACAACAAGTACCAGCAGTATCACTTGCATCAACAATACCACCACCATCAACGCCAATAGTACCATTACCACCACCAACGACAACATCCACACCCCATGCTTCAACATCACAAACTTCCCCATAAACATCAACGTCATACGCACCATAGATACCAAAGAGTACCAACAACAATAACTGATGAAGTATGGATTCATAACTCCATTGGAGAAACATTCTGCAGCGATTATGTAATCTCTAAAGTCTTAGAGATTATATATGCTAGCCTTAGCCATAAATCTGATGAGTGGACCTAAATAATAGAAGGAAGAGTAGAAACCTTGACCAGAATAGTGCGTGATTTACAAACGATCCTTGTTACACAAGCAGCACCATCAGTACCGCCGGCATCATCAACAGTATTACCAGCACCAGCAACGCCTACAACACCCCAAATTCCGTAAACTCTATAACCACCTCAGATATCGACACCAACATCATGCATCAACAAATAACGAAGTATTGATTCATAAGTTCAATTACATTGAAGAAATACTCCGTAAAAGTTATGTAATTTCTAAAGTTTTAGGGATTATTCAATTCTAGTTTCAACCGTGAATCAAATGAGTTTAATTTAATATTAACTCATTAAATTTATGTTACATCTGAAGAAAATATACACATATATATTTTCATAAAGATTGTAATAAAATTCTTTTGTACAAAATATTAATTGTGGATTTTTTTTAACGGGTAGGTAATACCCGAGAGATATATATAAATTCACAATTAATATGTTACATTTTTCGAATCTGATTAAGCAAATCATCAACTATATTCCCTGCTTTCACAACAATATACATTCTTGTATAGAAATCAAGACAACCATACTCATTCCAATCTAATTACATATTCTGATTTTTGGAATCTCAGAATTCAATTCGAGATATAATCGAAATCATCACTCTTAGATTCCTACAAAGCTATACTTTGACTTCAAAACTGTGTTAGAACATCATAGGTATATTAACAATTAAAATCTGTGTTCAAACCCTCCGAAATTCCTGAAGACACTACAAATAATGAACAATCGAGATGATGATCCAACCATGTATTACCCACAGTCTTGTACCTAAAAAACCCTCGAAACCAAAGTCATAGTTTAACACGTATCCGTGTCAGACCCTTTGGCATTTACTAGCTAAAATAACTTTTCAATTCTGTTTCAAAATAGACATTTTTGTCACAGCTCCAGCAAGTCAACTTCGACTTCTCAGTTGAAACAGTCTTATTATAACCTCGATTTATACGTTGCCCTTTCGCCAACGTTACCGGGAACCGTTTATGTCCACCACATTAGCAATAAACATACCAACAACTTCAATGATCTTTGACTTCTCGAAAAATCATTATATTTATCGAAACCCCATCATTTACTCATCCGCATCTTGTAACAAGAATTATCAAACCAATTACTGGGAATCAGCAATCAGTATTTTGAAATCTCACAGCATGTCTACGCCAACAGTTATATGTGTACATATAACGTCTATCTCCTAGACTTACATACTATGAATGTGAAGTTTCTGAAAAACATCCCAATATACGATTCAGTTCTCCGAATTTTTGGAAAAGCAGCAGAAACTGTAGACAACCGTAACAGTCAAAAGTTTGATGATAAAGAATAGTGTGTTGGTAAAGCTCAGAAAAAGAGAAGGTTTGGAACTGGAAAACGGATTGAGCAAAACATGAAGGAGGCTGTAGACAAATCACAAGGACGAAATCTACCTTCAAAGAATCAAAATGATTCAATTTCTGCTGAAATTGTTATCGAATACCTTACTTCTGACTATAAACCTTTACGGAAAAATCTCCATCATCATCATCCATCGATGTTAGAAATTCTAAGATATCATCATATCTTTCATTATAAATATCTTCGATATTTCTGGAGCTATCTTCATAAATATTGTTATCTGAAATCATTTATCTCTTCGCGATATCTGTGTTACATCATAAAAGAAACTATTTTAGTTTCTAAATTCTGAAACCTTCGAGTTTAAAATATGAATGTTTTTGAAGTAGTTTTGGAAGTTGAAGCATGATTTAGTATAATATAATGACACTTGATCAACGTGATTATATTATAGTAAGTCATGCTGAGTTTCTAAATAAAACGTGATGATTCACAGATAATAATGTCATCATGTGCCATGTTACACGACTCTTGTATTCTATTTAACCTTTAAGAATATCAAGAAAAATATTTTCGTGATGATTCGGTCTTTTTCAGGATATTCTGGAAATTTGACAAATCAATATCATGCCAATACAATTCCCTTATTAGAACATTAATTATCCATACCTACAAATTCTGGACCATTATTCGCTTGACTTGAAGTCGGGAAGAGGAGACAAGAGTATGGAACTCTTGAATATAAAAGAAAATATAAAGCTCGACAGCAACACATAAATTACAAACCATGCATATCAATACGTATTGCCACATAAAGGCACGGGAGAATTAAAATTACTATAATCCCAATGTAATAGTAGAAATAAACAAAATCCTCAGGTGGTAGATGAAAAAGAAGAATGACAGATATGAAAGTTAGGAGTATATCCAGAATCAGTACTGGATGAAGCATACTGATGAATGCTTTAAAATATGAGTTGAGGGAGAAAGAATAGAAGGTGTAAGTTGTAAGGAAACGAAGGGGGTGGATTTATAGTAAAATATCCAACAGAGCAATCAAAACAGATGATCGCATTTAAAGCGGATCCTAATTCCCTTGATTACAGAAGAATCAAATCTTATTACGAAGATTTTCTCCAAATCTCTTGAACTTGGAAATATATCCTATCTATGTCAAAAGATATGACGAATCTACACCTACTCATTTCACTCTTTTGTGATAACTTCACTCATACTCTTCACATAAGCGGATTGTTTTATCCATATTACTCATTGATGATAAAATTCTATTTATCAACTCATAATTTTCATGAAAACATTCTTATTGTTAGCCATGATAACCTCAATCGAAATTTCTTTAACGGGTAGGTACTGTGACAACCCGGAAATTTCTGACCAAATTTAAACTTTAATCTTTATATGTTTCCGACACGTTAAGCAAAGTTTAGTAAGTTAAATCTCAAGAATTTTAAACTGTGTTCATACATTCATTTAAACCTAGACCAATTCCGACGATTCACGAACCATTAAATGAACGTATTTGTTTCAATATGATTATAGATGGAATTAGAAGATAATATCAAATGATTGATTTATCAGATACATTGTATGATTACAAGTCTCTGTTAAGAGGTCCACTTTGATTTAGGAAACCTTTCTTTTTAACAATATTCGGAATAAATGGTAAAGTGATTTACAAGTAGGAACGAAAGTGTCAACTAACGATAACTAGACAAAAGTTAGTGGAGATTTCTACTTAATTTTCAATGCATGCTTTACAATAATTGTCTCGTGTCTCTTGATAGGTTAATTATTTAGTTTTCATAATATTGAACAGGTTTTATGATATAGATGAAATCTTTTAAAGAATAATTTTAGAAAATATATATATATATATATATATATATATATATATATATATATATATATATATATATATATATATATATATATATATATATATAGATATATAGATATATATATAGTAAGTTAGAATATATAATGATACTTCGAATACATTATTTAAGAACACTCATTTTACAAAGTTAATAACAAATAATTATATATTAACAATGGTAAGTTAATATATGAAATATATATATATAATTTCTATACATAGGTACTCATATGAATATTATATTATAAATAATTTATAAACATTATATGTAGAAATTTATAATATTTAACTATATGATTACAAGTTGAATTATAGTTGTATTAATACTATTATTACTTTCATAAATAGTAATAATATTAATATTATTACTAATATTAATATTAATGTTAAAGCAGTATTAATAAATATTATTATTATCATTAAAAATATTATTTATCATTATTAATACAAGTATTATTATAAAATTTTCATTCATTAATAATATTATGAAAATTAAAATCTTAATAACTTTACTAAAGTTATGATGAATTATTAGTTATTATTATAATTTACAAAATTATCATTTTTATTATTATTATTATTATTATTAAATATCATAAATATTGATATCATTTTTATTATTAATATTACTTTGATTATAAATATTATTTTTATTTTTATTGTTATTATTATTAGTATTTTTATTATTTTTAATAATATAAACTGTATTATTATTACTAACATATTTATATTTATTATTAATTATTAATATTATACATAATATATATATATATATATATATATATATATATATATATATATATATATATATATATATATATATATATATATATATATATAACGCGTATGAACTGATAAGAATTCAACATCAGACTTATTTTTCTTCATTCCTATTCTTCTTGTGAGTATCTGTCGAATCCTTAACCCCACTTCATACAATCATTGATATATCCTTATTACTTAATCTATTATACATTCATACTCTGAAAATTCCAGCTGCAAAGAAAAAGAAAAATCAAACAAAACCGCCGGTACCTCTGTTTCATTTTTTTTTACCAAAACATGAAATCAAATTATTTGTTAAAATCTAGAATTGAAGAGTTGTTAGGAATCCTTTATGAAATCTATCTACAAAGTTTCAAAATCCAATTCATGATATCGAGTTCGAATTTTCGAGTCAAAGGTTATTTCCAAAAAGTCAACAATTTTGTTCTTCGTGAAATTCAGGTTCGTTTTTAATGATTCTGTTTTAATTGAGGATTTAGAAAGTTTATAATATTGATTTAGAAAATTTTTCATGTTGTGATTCAAATCTGAAACAATCAAAAATTTAAAATTTAATCTAGTGTTCATTATGTTCTTGACTGGAAAGAGCCTTAGCTCGAATTTGAATGAAATTTAAAAATGTAAAAATGCAGTCATATTAGAATTCATCTAGTTTAACTTTCTGTAAAATCTCAATTTCCAATTCTTCGTAACGAATACAAATTTTAGAGTCAAAGTTTTATTTCAAAAAGTCAACATATTTGTTCATCATGAAATTCGAACTTGTGTTGATATTTTAAGTTAAATTTACGATTCAAAAAGTTTCTAGAAATGATTTGAAACATTATTCGTGTTGTAATCTCGGTCTAAAACGTTCTAAAAAATTCGAGTTTGATTTTGATTTTAATTGAGTTCTTCACGAATAGATTTTTCAGATAATTAATTAATTCTGTTTCAATTAGACCAACCTGTTACTAGATACCATTTCTGTTTCAATTACATGTAGTAAATCAATCCATTAATCCATTTGTTATGGTTTTGATTTGGTCGATTAGAATTGAGTGAAGAAGATGAAGAAAAATAAACAGGAAATAATCGGGTTAAAAATAAAAGTGTTGTGAGTTTAATCAGAAATACAAGAACAGCTTGATGGTTTAGAGTGTTTGTGTGTAATCGAGAGGTCACGGGTTCGAGTCCGGGCAAGGGCAACTATTTTTTTTTTACTCTCTATTTGTGAGGTTGTTTCTTAATATTATTATTATTATTATTATGATTATTATTGTTATTATTATTATTATTATTATTATTATTATTATTATTATTATTATTATTATTATTATTATTATTATTATTGTTATTATTATTATTATTATTATTATTATGATTATTGTTATTATTGTTATTATTAGTAATATAATTATTATTATTACTAATATCATATTTATATCTATAAGTATTAGAAACATTATTATCATTTGTATTTTTAGAAGTATTATTATTATTATTATAAATTTTATCATTTAAGTATTATTATTATTATTATTATTATTATTTTGAGTGTGATTATTATCATTATTATTATTATGTAAATAATAAAATTTATTATTATTTTCATTAATATTAGTATTAGTATCATTTTATTATTATAAGAATTATTATTAATATTATTAACATAAGTATCATTAGAAATATTATCATTATTATTATTAATATAATTACCATTATTAGTATTGTTATTAATAAAAATGATTATCATTATCAACAATTATCATTTTATTACCACTAAAACTATCAATATTATTTTTATTAGTATTATCAATATTATTATTATTAGTATTATCAATATTATTAACATTAAAATTACTATGAAAATAAAAGTTTTAAAGATATTACTAAGGTTATAAGTATGTATTAATCATATTAACAATTTTTATATAAATATTCATAAATAACAAGTTAGGTATTTTTAATATAATACTAATCATATATATATATATATATATATATATATATATATATATATATATATATATATATATATATATATATATATATATATATATATATATATATATATATATATTTGTCATTTTAAATATATATACAAATTAAAATTATATAATATATAATATAAGATATAATATATAAATTTGTTCAACTACGATTATATGTTTTAATATATATACAAATGATATAGGTTCGTGAATCCAAGACCAACCCTGCATTGTTCAGTTTCGTCCTATGTATTTTTACTACAAAATACAGTATCGTGAGTTTCATTTGCTCCCTTTTTGAATGCTTTTGCAATATATATTTTTGAGACTGAGAATACATGCGCTACTTTATAACTGTTTTACGAAATAGACACAAGTAATTGAAACTACATTATATGGTTGAATGAATAAAATCGAATATGCCCCTTTTTAGTCTGGTAATCTAAGAATTAGGGAACAGACACCCTAATTGACGCGAATCCTTAAGATAGATCTATCGGGCCCAATAAGCCCCATCCAAAGTACCGAATGCTTTAGTACTTCAAAATTTATCATGTCCGAAGGGAGTCCCGGAATTATGGGGATATTCTATATTCATCTTGTGAATGTCGATTACCAGGTGTTCAATCCATATGAATTATTTTTGTCTCTATGTATGGGACGTATATTTTTGAGAAATGGAAATGAAAATCTTGTGGTCTATTAAAATTATGGAAATGATTGATTACGATAAACTAATGAACTCACCAACCTTTTGGTTGACTCTTTAAAGCATGTTTATTCTTAGGATTGAAAGAAATCTTCCGCTGTGCATTTGCTCAATTTAAAGATATTACTTGGAGTCATTCATGGCATATTTCAAAAGACGTTGCATTCAAGTCGTTGAGTTCAGAAAGATTATGATTAAGTAAATGACAGATTAGATCATTTATAGTTGGATATTATGAAATGGTATGCATGCCTGTCAACTTTCAATGTAATGAAAGTTTGTCTTTTAAAACGAATGCAATGTTTGTAAAATTTATCATATAGAGGTCAAATACCTCACAATGTAATCATATGTTATTATATTTGTTCTTATGGATTAGGACGGGTCTTTACATAAGGAAGATGATAGCTAAGCTAACATATGCTTCTAATTACAAAGTACAAAGACTCACCCTTTTCAGTGATGATAATCCTAAGACAATTCTAAGGATTAATACAACACTATGTAAACTCACATCGATAAGAATTTGAAAGTAAGTTTACAATGACCCCTTTTATAATCTATGAGATTATAAAGCTTCTCTTGCTAATCACAAACATATGTATGAGTATTATGTTCTTGTGATTCTCTGATATTTTGAGTTGTAGCATGCAAGACGTCCAAGTCTTCAAAGTTCTCCAAGTCTTGCTATTTATATGGAGAGATAGAAAGTCAGCCCTGTATGCGGCTTGACCTACGGTCGATCGTGGGTCGACCGCACGTGGTTCAGTCCAAAATATGTATCCGTTGTATAGCCATTTAAATCAATTTTGGACATCACTCCTTGGACACTTTACTTCATTTAACACCTGCAAAAAGATACCCAACATCCTATACAAGTACTATATGCATTAAATGTCCATTTACCTTGGATGTATTGCCTTAATAGTGATTTATCATGCTCAAAGTGGAAAGTCTAACATTCTTGGATACAGTTCATGATAATTATTTAAGGCAATCTCAGTTTTGTCATAATTCTTTATTTGTAATTAACACATTTGCTAAATCTCTATTGGTTGGTCAACATGTCATTGATGATACAAACCCACTTTAATCACAAAGTATGCTAGTATTCAAATTTTGAACTTATTTGTAATTAATTAAGTGCGTTAATGATGTCTTGACAAATTAAGCAAGTAATAACAATTAAGCATGTTGCAAGACATCAAGTTAATCAAGTTTAAACTTATTCATAAACTTAATTTTAGACTAATGCAAACCTATGTGTGTTAATGTTTTATTGTCTTTCAAGGTTACTAGATTATGACATTCCAAATATTATCCAAGTAGCACAAGCATATAATGAAGTAGTCCAAATAATAGTTGGTGGAATCCAACTTGTAACACATAGCAAGACATGGTTCATACATACATATATTAAATAATTACATATCATTTAGCACTTAACACATGGTCAAATAATACACATGTACTAATAGCAAGTAGTCAAGTAATATACATGTAATGACTAGCAAGAGATCACTAAGTAATCTTAGAATTAAGCACATAGTGATAACATAGTCTTAAACTAAGACTATGTAAGTTTTACTTGCAAACTGACATTTGCAAGATTAATGTATAAGCATACATTAATGTCCAACACATGTATAAGGAAAGAGCAACTCTTGGTTGGGACTTGGTGACCATCCTAAGAATCTCCTAAGTAGATGTTAGATGTACATGTTTTCTTAAAACACTTATGTGTTTTCCTTAATCAATGCTTAATCATTATTAAGGTGTCATTAGGAGTGATTAACCAAGATTACTGTTCTAGTGACTAAAATTTCTTTGGGAATGAAGGAGGCAACTATCCTAAGCATGTTTTAACATGTTTCATAAATTATAGATGCCTGGAAATGGTCAAATATTTTTCGATCAAAAATCGGACAGTAGGTTTCTGCGGTCGATCTACGGTCAGTCGTGGAGTCGACCGTGCAACTCAGATTTCATAAATCTGAGTGCAAGTCTCCAAGGTCTGACCTGCGGTCAACCATGGTTTAGCTGTGTACTTCATTTTCCTTTTTAAGCTTTCTTTGGTTTTGGTCTTTTTCTAGAGCAAGTGTGGATTAGTGAACTTGTTTATTTATGTCAAGATGTCTACCATCACCTTTAGCTATGTGCATATGTCATCATCAAATCACTTATTTTTATGGGTTAAGATTAGTATAGTCATTAAGCATAATCCCATGTTATCCCACATTCTCCCCCAACAGAGTCCTTTTGTGGATACAATTCCACCACCACCTTTTCCGACTCCTTATAACTATGACTATTCGGCACAATATGCCCAAGCCATGCATAACTCAAAACAACAACGAATGCATGATCTAGAGCGAGAACGTCAAGCGGAGGAAGAAAGGAGAACGTCCAAAATTGGCGATCAAAGTGGATGTCAATATGGTCCGAGCGGGTGGTCAAATTGGAATTTTTTGAGACGACCCGTCCTAATCCATAAGGACGAATACAATAACATATGATTTCATTTTGAGGTATTTGACCTCTATATGATACATTTTACAAACATTGCATTCATTTTAAAAGACAAACTTTTATTACATCAAAAGTTGATAGGCATGATTACCATTTCATAATATCCAACTATAAATGACCTAATCTGTCATTTGCTTAATCATAATCTTTAATGAACTTAACGACTTGAATGCAACGTCTTTTGAAATATGCCATGAATGACTCAAAGTAATTTCTTTAAAATGAGTAAATGCACATCGGAAGATTTCTTTCAATCCTAAGAATAAACATGCTTTAAAGGGTCAACCAAAAGGTTGGTGAGTTCATAGGTTTATCATAATATTCATTTCCATAATTTTAATAGACCACAAGATTTCATATCTTCATTTCTCATAAACATCATTCATGCATATAGCCATCTGCATAAAAATTATTCATATGGATTGAACACCTGGTAACCGACATTAACCATAATGCATAGAATATCCCCACAGACATCGACGTATGTATAATAATAATCTCCAAGTACTAAAGCCATCCATAGACATGAATGGGGGTTGTTAGGCCCAATAAATCTATCTTTAGGATTCGCGTCAATTAGGGGCCATTTCCCTAATTCTTAGGTTACCAGACTTGAAGGGCGATATTCGATTTCGATAATCCAACCATATAATGTAATTTCGATTACTTGTGTCTATTTCGTATAATATTTATAAAAGCAGCGCATGTATTCTCAGTCCTAAAAATATATATTTGAAAAGCATTTAAAAAGGGAGCAAATGAAACTCACTATACGATATTTTGTAGTAAAAATATTCATTTGACGGAACTGAACAATGCAGAGTTGGCCTAGGATTCACAAACCTATATCAAGTATATATATTAACACATATAATTATCGTGTAATAATAATCGAACTAGTTTATATATATTACTTATTTAATTTAGTAATATATTTGTCATTTCAAAAGTTATATATATATTTATTTTGTATATTAATATTTATACATATAGTTACACTAATACATATATATTTATATAATTAGTATTATATTGTTAAATCAAAATTTGTTATATGTAAATATTTATGTAAATAATGTTATTATGTTTGTAGTAATAATAATACTGTAATAATAATAATATTAATGATAATAATAATGATAATAAAAATAATGTAAATAAAATTATATATAAAAAATCATGTTAATGAAAATAATAATAATGATAGTAATAATTTTAATTAAAATGTTAATTTTAATATTAATGATGATAATAATAACAATAATAATAATAATAATAATAATAATAATAATAATAATAATAATAATAATAATAATAATAATAATAATAATAATAATAATAATAATAAGGAAGTACTACCTTAAAAAGCTTTTCCAATAATAATAATAATAATAATAATAATAATAATAATAATAATAATAATAATAATAATAATAATAATAATAATAATAATAATAATAATAATAATAATAAAAAGGAAGTACTACCTTAAAAAGCTTTTCCAAAAAAAAAAAAACAAAATGCCCCAGACAAGGCTCGAACTCGCGACCTCTCGTTCAACACAAACACTCTTAACCATTCCTCCATTTAAGTTTTCCTGATTTATATCCCATTTAAATTTTATTAAACCCTTTTCTGTTTCTTCTTCTTCTTCTTCTTCTTCTTCTTCTTCTTCTTCTTCTTCTTCTTCTTCTTCTTCTTCTTCTTCTTCTTCTTCTTCTTCTTCATTTATCAATTATTATTATTATCATCATCATTAGATCATTATATCATCGTCATCGCCATGAAGCATCATCATTTTCGATTATCACTGCATCATCATCACATTCATAACATCATGATCATCGTCGTTATACGCTAATACAGTCGTCATCATTTTCCTCCGTCACTGTTCATCATCTTCATCTCATGGGTTTCGATTCAAAACGCATAAACATTGAGCAGCAGCTTATCTTCTTGAGTGTTCTTGGTGGTTAGGGTGTCGGTTATAAACTGCAATAGCAGTAGCTCGTGCTAGAAGGGAGGACCAAGAACCGGTTAGAGTGGTGGTGATTGGTGGAAAAGAAAGTGGTTCTCATATGGTGGTAGTATCCGGTTCTTAACAGGAACTCGAAACAGAAAGATCAACAAAAGAAAACTCAACGGTTATGAAGGTTCTCGAATTAGAATAGTATAGAGAGAGCACAGGAGATAGAGAAATAGAGGAGGTGGTGGTTGTTCTCGGTTGCAGCGGTGGAGGTGAAGTAGTGGTCAATGGTGATTGTTTTCCAACTAATCAAAATAGAAACTTTAAATTGAGCAACAATAGTTGTTCAATGGTTCCTCGATGGTTATTTTGATGGTCAAACATAAACATTCGGTAACATCCTAAGTGGGTTATGGTGGCAGTGGTAGTGATAGAATATGGGGGTTTTTGTTGTTGCTTCTTGGACTGAAACAATAAATGGTTTTTGTTGGGTTTTGGTTCTTAGTTCGTTTCAAAGACAGAAACACTCATGTTAATGGTTGTGGTGTGTGGTGGTTTAGGTCGAATATTTACAGTAGACGAGCAAGCATGGTAGCCATTTATGATGGTGTGTGAAAAAGAAAGTGATGGTGTTGTTCTGAATTATTACACTTATATATATATACAATATATCACATGAAATATAGTCAACAAGACATAAAGCTAATTAGTGTTTGAAAATAGAAACCAGTTGTCTCATTTTGTACGTTTCTCAAACATGAATGATATATATATATATATTCATATATCTCTATCTGTTAATATAAACTAATAATTCATATTCATAATAATAATATAATAATAACTTTATATCTATTTTCACATGCTGAAGACCATGAATGAAACGGAATAAGTTGTGCAAAACAGTGACAACATAGTGAAGCAGCCATTCATTTGGTTTCTTCTACCGACAGTTTAATAGGGATAGTATTTCGTACTCCGGTGTTAATCAGTAGCGGATAAAAGTCTTCGGAAAATCCTCAAATTTTTAGATTGACTATATTTATTTATTTTGGTCATTATGGTATAAAATTTGATCCTTAATTTGTTAAATAAAAATTACATCAATTGTCCCTCCCAATTCTGGGTAAAATATAAAAAGTGTTGAAACTTAACAAATAGTTCCTAAATACATTTTTAATAAGCCTAAAATTTATAGAACTCATTTTCGGATCACCATTTATTTTAAAATCATATAAGTTTGAATTTAACTTGCTTAATATTCATCGAATGGAAATTGAGTGTTATAGTCGTTTACTAAATAGATCACAAATTATATATTTAATATACTTTATTTATATATATATAGGTATATTTTAAATAATAGTTATCATAATATCTTATTTTTATTTTTATTTCACATAATTATTTATAATAACAACATATAATATTTCAAATTATATTTCCACTTATTATTTATATATAAATATATACACACATAACTATTTACAATTAATTGTTCGTGAATCGTCGGAAATAGTCAAAAGGTCAATTGAATATATGAACATAGTTCCAAGGTTTTCGAAACTCAACATTACAGATTTTGCTTATCGTGTGGAATTCATATAAAGATCATATAAAGATCAAGTTTAAATTTGGTCGGAAATTTTCGGGTTGTCACAGTACCTACCCGTTAAAGAAATTTCGTCCCGAAATTTGAGTGGGATCATCATGGCTGACATTAAGTATGTTTTCATGACGCATACGAGTTGGAAATTAGGGTTTATCATCATCGAGTAATATAGATAAAATAATTTGATTTTGTGAAGAGTACGAGTGAAGCTATCACAAAAGATTGAAATGAGTAAATGTAGATTCGTCATATCTTTTGACATAGTTAGGATTGATTTCTGGAGTTCAAGGGATTTAGAGAAAATCTTCGTACTAATATTTGATGCTTCGGTAAATAAGGAAATTAGAATCCTCTTTGGTTAAATGCGATAATCTGTCTCGATTACTCCGTCGGATATTTTACTATAAATCCACCCCCTCCGTTTCCTTATTTTTCACAACTCACACCTTCTATTCTTTCTCCCTCAACTCATACTTTAAAGCATTCGTCAATATGCTCCATCCAGTTCTGCTTCTTGATATACTCCTAACTTTCATATCTGTCATTCTTCTTTTTCTTCTGCCGCCAGAAGAATCTATTTACTTCTACTATACTCTTGGTTTTATAGTGTTCTTAGTTCTCCCATGTCTTTATATTGCTATATGCATCGTTATATACGGTTTGTAATTTCTGGTTTGTTGTTAGGTTTTGTATCTTCCCTTATATTTCGATGTCTCTGCTTCTGTCTTTCTATAATCATTGACATCCACAGTTAATGTTTTCTCCTATTTGCTGCGATTTATACCCCCTTTCTATTTCGGAGCTTCATGCTTTTATTTTCTTTTCGCAAGTAATGGTCCAGAATTCGTAGGTATGAAGTTTCTAATTATCATAATATACAAAGTAGAAAGGAAAGGTAGTACCACGATTTGATTTGTCAAATTACCAAAATATCCGAAAAAGACTGAATCATCAAGAAAATATTTTCTTGATATTTTTAGAGGTTAAATAGAATGAAAGAGTTATGTAACATGGTTCATGACGAGGGTATGATCTGTGAACCTTTATCATGTTCTATTAGAAACTCAGCATGACTTACTGTAATATAATCACGTTGATCAAGTGTAATTATATTATACTAATTCATGCTTCAGTTCCCAACACTACTTCAAAAACATTCATATTTTAAACTCGAAGATATCAGAATTTAGAAACTAAAATAGTTTCTTTTATGATGTAACACAGGTAGTACGAAGAGGTAAATGATTTCGGATAACAATATTTATGAAGATATCTTCAGGAACATCGAAGATATTTATAATGAAAGATATGATGATATCTTAGAATTTCTAACATCGATAGATGATGATGAAGATTTGTCCGTAAAGGTTTAGAGTCAGGAGTAAGGTATTCATTAATGACTTCAGCATACACTAAATCATTTAGATTCTTTGAAGGCAGGTTTAGTCTTTGTGATTTGTCCACAGCCTCCTTCATGGTTTGCTTAATCCGTTTTTCAGTTCCAAATCTTCTCTTTTTGTGAGCTTTGTCAACACGTTAATCTTTATCTTCAAACTTTTGACTGTTAAGGTCATTTACAGTTTTTGCTGCTTCATCAGCATTTTTTAAAATTTCGAGAACTAGTTCGCAGTTCAGGGTGTTTTTCAGAAACTTCACATTCGAAGTATGTAAGTCTTGGAGGTGGACGTTATATGTATATATATTTAACTGTTGTCATAAAATTGCTGCGAAATTCAAAATACTGATTGCTGATTCCCAGTAGCTGGTACGGCAATTATTGTTACAAGTTGTAGATGAGTACTTGATAGAGTTTCAATGAATAAGTATCGTGATTTTTCGGAGAGGCTTAAAGATCAATGAAGTTGTTGGTAGGTTTACTGCTAATGTGGCGAGATATAAAAGGTTCCCTGGTAATAATGATGAAGGGGTAATTGTTATAATAAGGCTTATTCAAATGAACAATTGAAGTTGATTTGCTGGAGCTGTGACAAAATTGTCTACGTTGAAAAGGGATTGAAAAGTTATTTTTGCTAATAAATGCCAAAGGATCTGACACGGATACGTGTTAAACTATGACTTTAGTTTCGAGAGTTTTTCAGGTGCAAGACTGTGAGTAACATATGGTTGGATCATCATCTCGATTGTTCATTATTTGAAGTGTCTTCAGGAATTTCGAAGGGTTAGAACACAGATTGTAATTGTTAATATACATATAATGTTCTAGGATTTTTGAATGATACAAATATTTTTCTGGGTTCTATGAATAAAAATGATGTTCTAGTACAGTTTTGAAGTCAAAGTATAGCTTTGAAAGATGTAGGAATCTAAGAGTGATGATACCGGTTATATCTTGAATTGAATTCTGAGATTTCCAAAATCAGAATATGTAATTGAATTTGAATGAGTATGGTTTTTTTGATTTCTATAAAAAAATGTATATTGTTGTGAAAGTAGGGAGTATAGTGGATGATTTGCTGAATCAGAATCTAAGAATGTAACATATTAGTTGTGAATTTATATATCTCTTGGGTATTACCTACCCGTTAAAAGTTTCACAAGTAATATTTTGTACAGGAAAATTTTTATTACAGTCTTTATGAAAATATGTATCTCTTCTTGAAATGTAACTTAGATTTAATGAGTTAATATTAAATTAAACTCATTTGATTTTCTGCTGGAACTAGAAATGAGAAATTTCCAAAACTTTAGAAATTTCGTAATCTTCGTGGATTATTTCTTCAACGTAAATGAAATTATGAATCAATACTTCATTATTCATTCTTATTGATATTTACTCAGTGAATGATATTGGTGTTCGTGGAATTCTTGTGAACTTCGCAAGATATGAATGATGTTTTCTTAGAAAGTTTCGAGTACATCGAAGATGAAAGTGTAAAATCAAACATATAATTGAATAATACATTTGGTTTATTATGAAATGGAATTCATTGAATTGAAACAAAAATTGTAGTTAACGATGGTTAAGTTATTAACAAAGGATGTACCTCATAGCATATTAATAATATGAATTTAACCGATTAGTATCTACCCTTTTTTAATTCATACATAATAGCCTAGTACAAAAAGATAGTTTGTAGTTTAAAAATTTATATATATAAAATATACATATAAATTCTTCAGATGAAATGAGTTAATACTTCATAACTCGTTGATACAATATACGCGTTGTTGATTTGTGATGATGTTTGCGATGATTATGGAATTGGCGGAGTTTGTAGTGCTACAGGTTTTGCCGGTGTTGGTGATACTAACGGTACTGTTGATACTGTTGGTAAAACAAGTCTAACTTGTAAATCATGCACCATCCCTTTTCAGGGTTTTTACTCTTCCTTTTATCATTTCGATCCACCAATCTGATTTATGGTTAAGGCTAGAATAGATACTTTCTATGACTTTAGAGATTACATAATCACCACAGAATGTTTCTCCCATGAAGTTATAGATTACTACTTCATCGGTTATTGTTGTTGGTACTCCTTGGTATCTATGGTGCGTGTGACGTTGATGCTCGAGGCACAGATTGTGATGTTGAGGTGTAAGATGCGGATGTTTCTGTTGGTGGTGGTGATGGTACTATTGGTGTTGCTGATGGTGGTACTATTGCTGCCGGTGCTGCTGCTGGTGCTTGTAACCTTTGCACCATATTCTCCAAAGCCATTACCCGAGCGCGAAGCTCGTTGACTTCTTCTATTACACTGGGATGATTGTCAGTTTGGACGAGCGGATGAATAAGATCTAGAACGTGAGATAGTATATAATCGTGACGAGATACTCTGGAAATGAGAGAGAAAATGGTATTACGAACAGGTTCGCCGGTAAGTGCTTCAGGTTCTTCACCAAGAGGGCAATGTGGTGGATGGAAGGGATCACCTTCTTCTTATCTCCAATGATTAAGTAGACTATGAACCCATCCCTAATTCATCTAGAATAGATGATGGCTAATTGGTTGATCCATTCCGGTCACACTGCTTTCAGAGCTTGAGTGGAATTCCATATCGGAATTCGAGGGACTTGAACTAGTGACGAGTTCCATTTCGTATGATTGAATAAAGGATTTTTTGATATGAAATGATTTCTGATTATCGGATGGTATTCTAATTACATAGAATATCTATATATATATATATATATATATATATATATATATATATATATATATATATATATATATATATATATATATATATATATATATATATATAGAGCAAAAGATTTCGTAGATTACGGAGGAATTTACGGAATATGTTAGGCAAAGTTTACAGTAACTGATACGCTGAGATATGAATTAGCAGATACGCTAAGATATGAATTTTGTCTATACACTATTCATGCAATCAATGCAGCAAGATGTGTTTAGACTAAGAATGATAAGCAGCTAATTTTCTAAGGGTGATAAGCAGATGATTTCCGACTAGAAATGATAAGCAAAACTTTTGACATGCAGTTAAGGTCGAAGTCCAGACTCACTAATGCATCTTAATAACTATCCGTTAGACACACTAATGCAAGACCTGGTTCGCTAAGACCACCGCTCTGATACCACATGAGACAATCCATCCAAATCCATAAGGACGAATACAATAACATATGATTTCATTAAGAGGTATTTGACCTCTATATGATACATTTTATAAACATTGCATTCATTTTAAAAGACAAACTTTTATTATATCAAAATTTGATAGGCATGCATACCATTTCATAATATCCAACTATAAATGACCTAATCTATCATTTGCTTAATCATAATCTTTAATGAACTTGATGACTTGAATGCAATGTCTTTTGAAATATGCCATGAATGACTCCAAGTAATATCTTTAAAATGAGCAAATGCACATCGGAAGATTTCTTTCAATCCTGAGAATAAACATGCTTTAAAGTGTCAACCAAAAGGTTGGTGAGTTCATAGGTTTATCATAATATTCATTTCCATAATTTTAATAGACCACAAGATTTCATATCTTCATTTCTCATAAACATCATGCATGCATATAGCCATCTGCATAAAAATCATTCATATGGATTGAACATCTAGTAACCGACATTAACCATAATGCATAGAATATCCCCATAGACATGAGACGTCTGTATAATAATAATCTCGAAGTACTAAATCCATCCATAGACATGAAAGGGGGTTGTTAGGCCCAATAGATCTATATGTGGGATTCACGTCAATTAGGGGCCATTTCCTCAATTCTTAAGTTACCAGACTTGAACGGCGATATTCGATTTCGATAATCCAACCATATAATGTAATTTCTATTACTTGTGTCTATTTCGTAAAACATTTATAAAAGCAACACATGTATTCTCAGTCCCAAAAATATATATTGCAAAAGCATTTAAAAGGGGAGCAAATGAAACTCACTATACGATATTTTGTAGTAAAAATATTCATATGACGGAACTGAACAATGCAGGGTTTGCCTCGGATTCACGAACCTATATCAAGTATATATATATTAACACATATAATTATCATGTAATAATAATCGAACTAGTTTATATATATTACTTATTTAATTTAGTAATATATTTGTCATTTCAAAAGTTATATATATATTTATTTTGTATATTAATATTTATACATATAGTTACACTAATACATATATATTTATATAATTAGTATTATATTGTTAAATCAAAATTTGTTATATGTAAATATTTATGTAAATAATGTTATTATGTTTGTAGTAATAATAATACTGTAATAATAATAATATTAATAATATTAATGATAATAATAATGATAATAAAAATAATGTAAATAAAGATATATATAAAAAATCATGTTAATGAAAATAATAATAATGATAGTAATAATTTTAATTAAAATGTTAATTTTAATGTTAATGATACTAATAATAATAATAATAATAATAATAATAATAATAATAATAATAATAATAATAATAATAATAATAATAATAATAATAATAATAATAATAATAATAATAATAATAAAAAGGAAGCACTACCTTAAAAAGCTTTTCCAAAAAAAAAAAAAAATGCCCCAGACAAGGCTCGAACTCGCGACCTCTCGTTCAACACAAACACTCTTAACCATTCCTCCATTTAAGTTTTCCTGATTTATATCCCATTTAAATTTTATTAAACCTTTTATGTTTCTTCTTCTTCTTCATTTATCAATTATTATTATTATCATCATCATTAGATCATTATATCATCATCATCGCCATGAAGCATCATCATTTTCGATTATCACTGCATCATCATCACATCTGTAACATCATCATCATCATTGTTATACGCTAATACAGTCGTCATCATTTTCCTCCGTCACTGTTCATCATCTTCATCTCGTGGGTTTCGATTCAAAAAGCATAAACATAGAGCAGAAGCTTATCTTCTTGAGTGTTCTTGGTGGTTAGGGTGTCGATTATAAACTGCAATAGCAGTAGTTCATGCTAGAAGGGAGGAACAAGAATCGGTTAGAGTGGTGGTGATTGGTGGAAAAGAAAGTGGTTCTCGTATGGTGGTAATATCCGGTTCTTAACAGGAACTCGAAACAGAAAGATCAACAAAAGAAAACTCAACGGTTATGAAGGTTCTCGGATTAGAATAGTAGAGAGAGAGAGCACAGGAGAGAGAGAAATGGAAGAGGTGGTGGTTATTCTCGGTTACAGAGGTGGAGGTGAAGTAGTGGTCAATGGTGATTGTTTTCTAACTAATCAACATAGAAACTTAAATTCGAGCAACAACAGTTGTTTAATGGTTCCTCGATGGTTATTTTGATGGTCAAACATAAACATTCAGTAACATCCTAAGTGGGTTATGGTGGCAGTGGTAGTGATAGAATATGGGGGGTTTTGTTGTTGCTTCTTGGACCGAAACAATAAATGGTTTTTGTTGGGTTTTAGTTCTTAGTTGGTTTCAAAGACAGAAACACTCATGTTAATGGTTGTGGTGTGTGGTGGTTTGGGTCGAAGATTTACAGTAGACGAGTAAGCATGGTAGCTATTTATGACGGTGTGTGAAAAAGAAAGTGATGGTGTTGTTCTGTATTATTACACTTATATATTTATACAATATATCACATGAAATATAGTCCACAAGACATAAAGCTAATTAGTGTTTGAAAATAGAAACCAGTTGTCTCATTTTGTACGTTTCTCAAACATGAATGATATATATATATATATATATATATATATATATATATATATATATATATATATATATATATATATATATATATATATATTCATATATCTCTATCTGTTAATATAAACTAATAATTCATATTCATAATAATAATATAATAATAGCTTTATATCTATTTTCACATGCTGAAGACCATGAATGAAACAGAACAAGTTGTGCAAAACAGTGACAACATTGTGAAGCAGCCATTCATTTGGTTTCTTCTACCGACAGTTTAATAGGGATAGTATTTCGTACTCCGGTGTTAATCAGTAGCGGATAAAAGTCTTCGGAAAATCCTCAAATTTTTAGATTGACTATATTTATTTATTTTGGTCATTATGGTATAAAATTCGATCCTTAATTTGTTAAATAAAAATTACATCAATTGTCCCTCCCAATTCTGGGTAAAATATAAAAAGTGTTGAAACTTAACAAATAGTTCCTAAATACATTTTTAATAAGCCTAAAATTTATAGAACTCATTTTCGGATCACCGTTTATTTTAAAATCATATAAGTTTGAATTTAACTTGCTTAATATTCATCGAATGGAAATTGAGAGCTATAGTCGTTTACTAAATAGATCACAAAATATATATTTAATATACTTTATTTATATATAGGTATATTTTAAATAATAGTTATCATAATATCATATTTTTATTTTTATTTCACATAATTATTTTTAATAACAACATATAATATTTCAAATTATATTTCCACTTATTATTTATATATAAATATATATACACATAACTATTTACAATTAATTGTTCGTGAATCGTCGAAAATAGTCAAAAGGTCAATTGAATATATGAACATAGTTCCAAGGTTTTTGAGACTCAACATTACAGATTTTACTTATCATGTCGAATTCATATAAAGATGATATAAAGATCAAGTTTAAATTTGGTCGAAAATTTCCGGGTTGTCACATTTTTGGCAATGATGGGGAACGGTAATTCCTGCTTGGTGTTGGTTCTTGATTCTTAAAACTTTGATGATTTATGAAACATGTTTAAACAATTTATCATGTAATAATTGTAGGCGGAATGGTTTGGGGGTTTGAAATATTTGATGATGGTTTGTGGTTGAATTTGGTTGCATGTTGAGCAATTTAGATTTTTATTTGTTTGTGGTTGCTTAATGGTTGTTTATTTGTGTATCCGAATGGCATGTGATTCCCGGATAAAACAATTATGAATTTGTTGATGGTTTGTAATAATTTGGCACTTGTTTAGGATTGCGATGTTTAAATTCATTCTCGTGGTTATGCATGTGTTGTTAATGTTATTATTATCGTATGCTTGTTTTTTTAGCATAGAGATTATTATTCATTTGTATTGTGATGACTTAATTGTTAGGTTGTGAAACTTGTTATGTTTGTGAATGATTGGTTATTTTTGTGATGAAATCGGATGCTTGTGATTCTTTTGTGGGTGCACGTACTTATTCAAGTATCGCACCACACATTTTGTACCTTGTGAGCATACTTGAAATTGTAGGGAATGTCATATGCAATTGGCTCCTTCTTTTGGCTCAACAAGTGGTACAACAACATGCAAGTGATATTGGTGACTAAGTTTACCTGATTGGTGACAACAAAGATCATTTGATCTAATTCCAGTTTTTCTTTCTCCTCTCTTCTACTCTATTTCAAAATGTCCCTCAATTTTACTAAATTCATCGTTCAATGCAATGAGGGCATTGCATCAAACTAAATGTAGGGGAGAGTTAAAATCTCGGGTCATTTTGAACTTTTTGGGTTAAACTTGTCACATACACTCATCTAAGAATAAAACTTGCAATGTTGATAAATTTTTGGAACAAGTTCTTACCGTTACATTAACTCAAATCATAAACAATTAAATGGTAACAAAACTTGTAATTTTTAAAGAAAAAGTAAAGTCTTTTCCTTGTGATTCAAAACCTAAGGAAGTAAAGTCTTCCTTTCGAGTTTGCAATTCTCAAGTGGGAGTAAAGTCTCCCACTTCCAAATGATTTTTGTGCTTAAAATGATGAAATCAAAAGAAAAAGCAAAGTTTTGCATGGAAGTTAAAGTCTTCCATGTGTATTCCAAAAACCAAGTGTTTAAATCTTTAAGCTTTAACACTTACGGATGATTCAAGTCCATCTAATAAAGGGAGTCAAGTCTCGCGAGTGCCGTTCTACTTGGTGTGTGATACTTCCTAAAACACACCATTTCATATTGACATTGGTTGTTTCATCATTTCACGATGTTTCAACCGATGTTTCATAGCGTGGGAAGAGGAGCCACCGAGCTTTACAATGTGCTATCCTTTTTAGGAGCAATGGCTTCGTGCTAGTGTTGCTAGACAACACATGCCATAACCAAAAGCTATGGCATCTTTGTTCTATCAATTACTGAGGGGTAGTTTCTACTTCCTACCCTTTCTCAATATAAGCATAAAAGCTTGTTACGTGGGAGGTAGCCAAGTGAATAAAAGACTTGAGCTTTGATACTTCCGGGATAGTCGAGTCCTCCCATGTTTCGTTTTGGAAGTCAAGTCTTCCAAACTTAGAAGTAAAATCTTCCAAGTAAGTTGCGAACCAAAAGACCTAAGCATGAAAGTAAAGTCTTTCAAGTATCGCGCAATAGACCCACCGTTAAACTCACACCCAAGGTAGTTACTTCTCCATTGCTATTGGCACCAAGTAGTATATTTACTGGGGAAGTAGCTACCTGTGCGCCCGTCCTACCACCGGGGTGGCTTGTATGCACACAACCTTATGAGCCCAAGATAGCTTTTGTCTCATCGTCTTCAATACAAGAAGGTAGTTCACTTTTGTGATATACCGGGGCAATAGCTATCCCTGCGGTTGTCCCAAAACCGGGATGGCTTTGGAATTTACAAAGCTTTAAACCAAAATTTTTGGAAAACTTTTCTTGTTTCACAACTTGACTCGTTTTCCCGTTCTAAAAATAAAAATGATTTTCTTAAAGCCTTGTCTTCCTTTAGGCTTAAACGTTTTCTTGGGTGACTCATGTAACTTGGCGCTCCATTTAACTGAAGTGAAGCTTGTAGGTAGTTCTTGATCACTAGTGGTGATGAAAGTGGGGTATGAAGGTGAAGTCTATGCTTGTGATGGTTTGAAGAATGCTACTAGAAAGGTTTGTACTAAAAAGCTTGAATCTTGGTTTGATACTCTCAATTGCAAAATATTGTGGATATTTGAGCCTTTCTAGGGAGCATGTTATTTGATCATTTGTTTTGAAGATGTATGAAAATGTGTAGATGTTTAGTCTAGGCTTGAATTTGATTGATTTGAGGATGTTTGAAGATATGAAACATAATTGGAGGAGTGGTGTATCCTTTGAAGCTTAGTTGAAGATAGAGTCAAGGATTGCCACCCCACCATTGTCCATTTGATGAATTAATGAAATGAAGTTGTTTGAAGCATTGAGTTGAGTTTTTGCTAGTTTGTGAAAGAAGAAGAAGAAGAAGTAGAAGAAGAAGAAGAAGAAGAAGAAGAAGAAGAAGAGATGAGGTTATGTTTGGTCCTTAGCAAATGCAAGCATTTGGAGATCATTCTAGCCATCAAAGTGCACATTCATGGAGGTATCCTTTATTGCCCAACTATTGCACTCTGGCTTTGATCACTGATTGTTATTTATCTCCAAGTATTGTTTATTGTTATGCTTGCTTGAGGACAAGCAAGGTTCAAATGTAGGGTGTTTGATATTGCTCATACACGTTATGTTTCCCACGCAATATCTAACTCGTTTTACTCGGTTTTCATGTCAAATGTGCTCAAAAAGTTAAGATCTTGGGATTAGTCGCGTTCTGAGTGCTATAGCAGTTCGAAGTGTGTATTTGGTATAAAATTGACCAAAGTGTGTAAAATGTTTCAAAAAAACTGCAAAGTACTGGAACTGGCAACAAGAACGACGTTCCTTACCATCAGAACGACGTTCCATCTCTAAGAACACCGTTCCATATCACAGAACGACGTTCTACCTCGGAATTTACAAAGGAAATGGAAACAGAAAAAATTTGGCATTTAGAGAACGATTCAGGAACGACGTTCCTACTTAAGGGAACGGCATTACACATAACAGGCCCAAGTACGACATTCCAGAACATGGAACGATGTTCCACTGCAAATTCTGGGCAGTTTTGGAAGAGGTATAAATAGAATGAGATAAGGGTTTTCTCATAACAATCATAGAATAGAACAGTAAATTAGCTGGTGGCTGAGGAGATTAGGGTTTGATAGTTAGATTGTTAAGGTTTTCATCAAGTTTTCATCATTTCTTTCATTCTACATCAAGGATTTGAAGATTAGATCAAGATCTAGGGCTTGTTCTTCATCTTCTTCATCTAGCTTAATTGTAATTACAATCTACTCTTATTTATTACTTAATGATGTTTAGATTCTCTCTTATTACTTGTATTGACCTTGTTCTAGCCAGGATTGGCTAGATTTTATGATGTACACTTGTTTATGAAGCTCGATAGGTAAGGATTGTTCAAATCTATGTTATTGATTGTGTTTGGATGAATCTATGAGTTGATGATTGTGATTTGTTATTAGAATTAGCCAAAATATAACGACCCTCATTTTTCCATTCTATATTTTTCCTTATTAAATGCCCAAACTATATAACTAAAACTTAATGATTAAACTATAATCAATAATTGTTAAGCGTTAAGAATTATAAAGCAATATTAATTAACTTTGTGTAATAAACGACAAGTTAATAAAAAAGATAAAAATAGTGAGCTTATTAATTTTCATGAACAAAATAAATAACCTTAAACCTTGTACACTTAAATAATTAAACTTGGATAATTAAGGAACCATTTAAGCTAATCTAAAGTACAAGGACTAAAGTGAAAAAGTTCCACCCTAACCCTTCTAGCCCGAGCCGATTTTTAAAGGGGGTAAAATTACCCTTTTGCCCTCCAAATTTCGGCCCAAGCAATCCCCCATCACCTCCTCATTTAACCTAACTTGTTCCCAAAGTAATTCCTAATTAAACCATAATTCTAGAATTCTCTAATCACTCCTATAAATAGAGACTTAGGCTAACCCATTTTCTTGTACCAAATCATTCTCTCAATTCTCTCTCAAATCTCCCCCTCTCTTATTTTCGGGCAAAAAACTGAAAATCACCACCACCACCATCAAATTCATTATCATCATCTTCAAGGGTTTTCAAGTGATCTTCAAGCTCGTTCTTCGCGTTCTTCAAAGATCTTCAAAGGTGTTCTTGATTATTGGAGAGCTTTGATCTTCATCTTCAAGTGTTTGTTCTCTTCTTTTGATAATCTTCATCAATCTTCATCAAGGTAAAAACCTTAAATCCAAATCTTTTAAATCTTACTTTCAATTCATGTTTATATTCATAATCATATGCATGTTCTTGATCTTATTCATAAACATGCATGTAAAAAAAATATAAAAGTATACATATACATGCATACACACAATAAAAAAAAGAGAAGAAAGGTTTAGATCTTGAAAACCCTAATGATTTACCTAGATTGTGTTAATGTTTAATAATGGTAATAAGATATATAGACATGCTATAAATAGATACACCATGAATTTGTATATATATATATATATATATATATATATATATATATATATATATATATATATATATATATATATATATATATATATATATATATATATATATATATATATATATATATATATGTGCCGAAAATAAAAAAAAATAAAAAGATTTTTTGTTAAATCTTAAAAACCCTAAAGATTGGTTAGAGATTTTGTTAGTATTTAAAAAAAGGAAACGAAATATATATGCATGTACCACTTATATATATAAATGGAAACAAAATAATATATACATATATATGTACATACATATACACGATATAAATATAAACATATATACATATTAAATAATAAAACCCTAATTAAACGTAACCCTAATTTATTAAACCCTAATTTAATAAAACCCTAATACATTAATTAAACCTAACCCTAATTTATTAAACCCTAATTTAATAAAACCCTAATACATTAATTAAAACCCTAATCATTAAATACTACTTTAATTAATTAACCCTAATCATTAATTATTATTACTATATTAATTTACTAAAACCCTAATATTATTATATAACACTTATACACTTATATTATTACTTACACATATAATATACTATTATATTATATTATACGATTACAATAGTCATTCACGATAGCGTGAAATTACTTAAACATTGACGTTGCTTAAGGCCTAGGGTGATCCTTGGTACCATTATGGGACGCTTGTGGATTACGAATGCCAAACTTAGATTTTGGTCAAGAAATCCTGGGCCAACCGGTAACAATTGGTCATTCTAGTGACTCGGCGATGGCATAGATGTTTGGGTATGGTCCACAATATCAACCCGACTATAGTAATTATACACCTAGTTATCTTCACACTTAATAGGTGGTAGACTTATTAAGGACAACTCACTAGTGTTCGACACTAACTTACTAAAAGTGGAAACTACTAAAAATGGAAACTTCCTAAAAACGGAAACTTACTAGGAATGGAAACTTAGTAAAACGAACTATACTTAAAACACTTGCATACTTAAACTTAAATTTGGCAAGACACTTAACTATTCTTAAATATCCTTAGGTTGACTTTCTGCTCGTTCATCCAAACTTTCCATTTCCGAGGAATAACCATCTCTCCCTACTTACTAAGGTGAACTCATAGCCCCACTCTTTCTTGCATGCAACTTATTTAACTTTTTGGGGTAAGACACATGCTACTTTTATTATTTACAATTTAGACACAAGTATCAACTGTTAAACTATGCTATACCCGTCTATGTCCGACTAAGTCCCTACAGTGATATTTTTAATTGCTCGTTAAATGCATTCTTAATTATTGGGGGTAGGCCTATCGGGAGTAACGTCCCCGATACATTTGACCAAGTCATTGTATTACTTATTAATGAAATTAAACCGATAAGTATAGACACAACTTGTCATTGGGGCAAACTTTGAACGTTTAGTCTAAATATCACGAATTGGCATAACTTTTTGGTCCCCGCGAGATCAAATTTATAAACTAAATCTTGTGGTCTAAAACAACGGTCAAACATTTTTGTTAGACCTATGAACTTCACTTAACCTTTTTGGTTGACACTTTAGCATGTTTGTCTCAGGTGCCGATTGATCAAGCTTATTTACTTACTGCTTATGTGATGCTACTTGGACTTAGGATCAAGAGATATCGCATTTATTATTCTTGCATTTGAAACAATTACTTTATTGTCATTTCCATTATTGTAACGACATTCATCTTCTTCTGCGTACTCAATAAAGTTTGTTCTTATCATTTAGTATTATTCTCGTATATTATAATATGTTGGTTTATTTGATATTAATGTCACATTTACCCAGGCCCTAATTGGGGGTGTGATAGATTGGTATCAGATCATAACCAGGCTGTTATAGAGAACCAGGATTGCATCTTTATGTGTGCCTTATTTGCTAGCTAGGGTGCCTTAGCAATCTAGGAAACTATAACCTTTCATGCCTTAGACTTAAATCACTTAGGGTTGCCTTATAATCTTAACACTTATGCTTTACTAAAATTGACTTAAAGATTCTAATCAAATTCTCTTTCCTAATGTTAGGATGTCAAGCTCAAGCGTTAATCAACCAAACAAAATGACTCTCTTCAAATCTTCTGAAGAAATGGCTCGCTTTAAACCTACCACTGAAGTAGGTGTTGGACACTCTTCAACTTCGAGATGAGTCCAAATCCCACCTTATGGTCTTGGTGGTCCACCCTCACTAAACTATAGTCCGAATACTTTACCTAAGTCTCCCGACTACTACCCAACCCCAAGAATTGAAGACAAGGGGAAGCGCCCTGCTGATTTTAACGAAGATGGCCGATCTAAGAAAAGAGCCCAATCTCCTTCTTATGATAACCATGACGCCATGTGTGAAATCATGAATCTGCAAACGACTACCAAGAAGAACATCGATGGTTTGCTTCGCCATGTTGCAAGGATCGAGGCTCGAATGGATGAAAAGGACCTAGTGATCAAGAAACTTTTGGAGGAGAATGTGGAGTTAAAGAAAGAGATAAAGTTGGTGAAGTATGAGGAAGAACGTAACACCCGTTGGGGAAAGCAATCACTTGCTCATCTCAAGGAGAATGTTGATTTCTGGTTGGATATGGAAAGAAATCGAGTCAACAAGCAGCTTGCTCTAAAGGGGTACGATAACAACGCAGTCAACAGCCACATTACTAACCTCTACGATAACCTCGAGTATCTTTATGAGAAGCAAAAGGAAAGGAATGAGAAAGTTGATGAGTTTATGAAGAAGGTTGAGGACGAAAAGAAGAAATATGAAGATTACTTCAATCTTAATATTTCCTAGTTTATTTTTCCAATTTCTTGTCTATGTAAAGGCTATGCCTTAAACTATTTCTATTTCCAAATCGTGTATTAAAAAGGCTTATTTAATGCCTCATTCTAATAATATAAAGTGTTCTATTAATATCATGCGATATCAATGCTTTATTTTATTCATACTTATAATTGCCCAAACTTATAACTTGTCACCTTACCAAACTTATGTTCACTTCTATGTAGTGATTTCATGGTTCGTCCAGCTGCACCTACTGTTAACAACATCGTATTGACCACTGAACAATTCCAACAGTTGCTTGCTGCCACCCAAGGCAACGCTCAAGCTAATAATGTTAATCCTCAACCAAAACCTTGTTCTTACAAGGACTTTACAAACTGCCACCCTCCCGCTTTCAAGGGAAATGAAGAGGTTGTCGAACTAGTTCGATGGTTCAAGAAGCTAGAGTCTATCTTCCGCATTTGCAACTGTAGAGATAACGATCGGGTCAAATATGCCACTAGCTCATTAGCTGGCAATGCTTTGAATTGGTGGACTGCTCATGCTAAGTCCGTGGGAATTGACAATGCTAATGCAATCCCATGGGATGAACTCAAAAGCATGATGGTTAATAAATTCTGTCCAAGAAGTCAAGTTCAAAAACTTGAAGCCGAGTTCTGGGAACTCAAGGTGAAGAGTACTGATATTGAAAGCTACACCAATCATTTTCTCGAGCTTTCAACTTTGTGTCCCGAGATGTTTCCAACCGAAGCAAGAAGGATTGAAAGGTATATTGAAGGTCTCCCCGAAGATGTTCAAGGGAATGTTATCGCTGTCGAGAAGGTTACTCTTGATGCTGTGATTCTCATGGCACAAAATCTGATGTTGGCCAAGAGAAGAAGAGCGTCGGCTAATAAGCAGGTTGATACTAAGAGTAATGAAGGTAAAAGGAAGTTTGAGCCATCTCAAGGTTCGACTCAAAATGTTAGTAAGAGGCCCGTGGATAGTACAAGGACAAATTATAAGGGCACTTATCCTTTTTGTATTCATTGTGAAAGGCTTCATCCGGCGCGGTGTACTGCTACTTGTTCGTTGTGTAAGAAAGTGGGACACGTTGCTAAGACGTGTAAGACTCCTCCAAAGGATAAAGCTATTGTTCCTGCCAAAGCTCCTCCTACTTATTACACTTGTAGAGAAAAGGGACACATTAGTCCAAATTGTCCTAAGAAGAAAGATAATCCCGCTACTGGAGCCAATACTACTGTTGCAAAGGGTCGTGCATTTGTTCTTACTGCTGCTGAAGCCCGAGATGAAGATGAGGTCATCACGGGTACGTATCTTGTCAATAATTGTTACGCAACTATTTTATTTGATACGGGTGCCAACAAAAGTTACGTGTCTAGTGAATTTTGTACCCTATTTACTGAAAGGCCTCAACCCTTAGAATCTAAACGATTAGTAGAAGTAGCCAATGGAAAGATCATGAAAGTCGATAAAATCTATAAAAACTGCAAACTAATCTTATCCAATAAAGAATTCAAGATAGACCTTTTACCGGTTGAGCTCGGAAGTTTTGATGTCGTAGTTGGAATGGATTGGTTACGTCCATTACATGCTACAATCTTGTGTTTTGATAAAACCGTTAACATTCCATTGGGAAATGGAGAGACTCTAGTCATTCAAGGCGACAAGAGTGGTTCTAATCTTAACATTATCTCCTGTATTAAAACCCGCAAATACCTTATGAAAGGTTATCCAGCTATTCTAGCCCACGTTGAGATGATTGAATCGAAAGAGAAGTGTATTGAAGACGTACCAGTGGTTACAGACTTTCCCGATGTGTTTCCCGAGGATCTTCCTGGTCTTCCACCTCCGCGACAAGTTGAATTTCAAATTGATTTGTCTCCTGGTGCTGCTCCTATTGCTAAAGCACCATACCGTTTAGCACCTTCCGAAATGAAGGAACTTTCTAACCAACTCCAAGAACTATTGGATAAAGGTTTCATTCGTCCAAGCTCGTCCCCATGGGGAGCTCCTATTCTATTCGTTAAAAAGAAGGATGGTACGTTGAGGATGTGCATAGATTACCGCGAACTCAACAAGCTTACTATCAAGAACTGTTATTCGTTTCCACGTATTGATGATCTATTTGACCAACTACAAGGGTCAAGTGTTTACTCAAAGATTGATTTGAGGTCCGGTTATCACCAATTCAAAGTCAAGGAATATGATATTCCTAAGACTATTTTTCGCACTCGTTATGGGCACTATGAATTTTGTGTCATGCCTTTTGGTTTGACCAACGCTCCTGCCGTGTTCATGGATCTTATGAATCGGGTCTGCAAGCCGTATCTTGATAAATTTGTCATTGTGTTCATTGACGACATCCTGATTTACTCAAAGAGTGATAAAGGACATGAGCAGCATTTGCGCATGATTCTTGAACTCTTACGAAAAGAACAACTCTACGCTAAATTTTCAAAGTGCGAGTTTTGGCTCAAAACCGTACAATTTCTTGGACATATTATTGATAGTAACGGAATACATGTCGATCCAGCTAAGATTACCGCTATTCAGAACTGGGAGATACCAAAGACTGCGAAGCATATTCGTCAATTTTTGGGACTTGCCGGTTATTATCGAAGATTCATAAAAGACTTTTCCCTCCTTGCTAAACCCCTTACAGAGTTAACTCACAAAGGGAAGAAGTTTGAGTGGTCTGAAGAACAGGAATCTACTTTCAAGATTCTGAAGGAGAAATTGACCACAGCCCCGATTCTCTCTTTACCTGAAGGTACTGACGACTTTATTGTTTGCTGTGATGCCTTAAAGCAAGGTTTTGGTTGTGTTTTAATGCAACGTGAAAAGGTTATTGCCTATGCATCTAGACAGTTGAAGAAACATGAGGAGAACTATACCACACACGACCTTGAGTTAGATGTCGTGGTATTTGCATTAAAGATATGGAGACATTATCTATATGGTACTAAGTTTACGGTGTACACTGACCATAAAATTCTTCGACACATCTTTGATCAGAAACAGCTGAATATGAGGCAAAACCGATGGCTCGAGTTATTGAACGATTATCACTGTGAGCTGAAATATCATCCCGACAAGGCGAATGTGGTTGCCGATGCTCTTAGTCGAAAAGACGATGTTAAATGTGTTCGTGCTTTGAATCTGAAAATCAAATCAAATCTTATATCACGAATAGGTGAAGCTCAATTGGAAGCTATTAAACCAACACTTATCGAAGGTGAAGGACCTATCGGTTTCGAGAACCAACTCCAAGTGAAAGATAATGGTACACGGTACTTTGGCAACAGAATTTGGGTTCCTCGCTTCGGTAATCTCCGTGAACTAGTCTTGGATGAAGCACATAAGACTAGGTACTCTATTCATCTCGGTTCCAGTAAGATGTATCACGATGTGAAGGAATTCAACTGGTGGCCTAACATGAAAGCCGACATTGCTACTTATGTTAGTAAGTGTCTCACTTGTTTGAAAGTCAAGGCTGAACATCAAAAGCCTTCTGGTCTGTTGACACAACCCGATATCCCGCAGTAGAAGCGGGAATGCATCACTATGGACTTCGTTACTAAGTTGCCTAAGACTTCAAACAGTAACGATACTATTTGGGTCATAGTTGATCGTCTTACTAAATCTGCACATTTCATACCGATCAAGGAAACTGACAAGATGGAGAAATTATCACAGCTTTACATTAAAGATATTATCTCACGTCATGGAGTTCCTATCTCGATTATTTCTGATCACGACGGTCGATTCGTTTCTAGATTCTGGAAAACTTTACAATCTGCTCTTGGAACTCAACTCGACATGAGTATAGCCTAAAATCCGCAAACTGGTGGTCAAAGTGAACGAACTATTCAAACCTTGGAAGATATGCTACGTGCTTTTGTAATTGATTTCGGCAAAGGTTGGGATAGACACTTGCCTTTGGTTGAATTTTCTTACAACAACAGTTATCACTCTAGCATTAAAGTTGCACCTTTTGAAGCTTTATACGGCCGGAAATGTACATCCCCTTTATGTTGGGATGAACTCGAGGGCAGACATTTAACTGGTCCATAAATTATTCACGAAACTACCGAAAAGATCGTTCAGATTAAACAACGATAAGAAACTGCATGTAGCCGACAAAAGAGCTATGCCGATAGAAAGTGAAATGATATAGAATACCAAGTTAGAGATAAAGTCATGTTGAAAGTATCCCCTTGAAAAGGTGTCGTCCGTTTCGGTAAACGAAGAAAACTCAGTCCATGATATGTTGGACCTTTCACGATCACTCAAAGAGTCGGTCCAGTGGCGTACCGATTAGAACTACCAACTGAACTCAGTCAAGTACATGATATGTTTCATGTCTCGAATCTTAAAAGGTGTCTTGCTGATGACACACTTGTTATTCCTTTGGATGATATCTGCATTGATGAGCAAATGCACTTCGTTGAAGAACCTATAGAAATCATGGAAGGAGAGGTCAAACAAACGCGTAAAAGTAACATACCTATCGTTAAATTCCGTTGGAATTCGCGTAGAGGCCCCGAATATACCTGGGAATGCAAAGACCACATGATACGGAAATATCCCCATCTCTTCTCAACTGCTGATGTAAACGAGGAATCTACCTAAAACTTCAGGACGAAGTTTCTAATAACGGGGAGATACTATAACGACCCTCATTTTTCCATTCTATATTTTTCCTTATTAAATGCCCAAACTATATAACTAAAACTTAATGATTAAACTATAATCAATAATTATTAAGTGTTAAGATTTATAAAGTAATATTAATTAACTTTGTGTAATAAACAACAAGTTAATAAAAAAAGATAAAAATAGTGAGCTTATTAATTTTCATGAATAAAATAAATAACCTTAAACCTTGTACACTTAAATAATTAAACTTGGATAATTAAGGAACCATTTAAGCTAATCTAAAGTACAAGGACTAAAATAAAAAAGTTCCACCCTAACCCTTCTAGCCCTAGCCGATTTTTAAAGGGGGTAAAATTACCCTTTTGCCCTCCAAATTTCGGCCCAAGCAACCCCCCATCACCTCCTCATTTAACCTAACTTGTTCCCAAAGTAATTCCTAATTAAACCATGATTCTAGAATTCTCTAATCACTCCTATAAATAGAGACCTAGGCTAACTCATTTTCTTGTACCAAATCATTCTCTCAATTCTCTCTCAAATCTCCCTCTCTCTCTTATTTTCGGCCAAAAAACCGAAAATTACCACCACCACCATCGAATTGATCATCATCATCTTCAAGGGTTTTCAAGTGATCTTCAAGCTCGTTCTTCGCGTTCTTCAAAGATCTTCAAAGGTGTTCTTGATTATTGGAGAGCTTTGATCTTCATCTTCAAGTGTTTCTTCTCTTCTTTTGTTAATCTTCATCAATCTTCATCAAGGTAAAAACACTAAATCTAATTCTTTTAAATCTTACTTTCAATTCATGTTTATGTTCATAATCATATGCATGTTCTTGATCTTATTCATAAACATATTGTGCATGTAAAAAAAAAAGTATACATATACATGCATACACACGATAAAAAAAAAGAGAAGAAAGGTTTAGATCTTGAAAACCCTAATGATTTACCTAGATTGTGTTAATTTTTAATAATGGTAACAAGATATATAGACATGCTATAAATAGATACACCATGCATTTGTAAAAAAATAATAATATATATATATATATATATATATATATATATATATATATATATATATATATATATATATATATATATATATATATATATATATATATATATATATATATATATATATATATATATATATATATATGTGTGTGTGTGTGTGTGTGTGTGTGTGTGTGTGTGCCGAAAATAAAAATAAAAGATTTTTTGTTAAATCTTAAAAACCCTAAAGATTGGTTAGAGATTTTGTTAGTATTTAAAAAAAGGAAACGAAATATATATACATGTACCACATATATATAAATGGAAACAAAATAATATATACATATATATATGATAATGCTAAAAACGAACATATATTTCATAGCATTATTCCTCAAGAAAGACAAGCTTTTAGTTGCAATTGCTCTATTTACAAGTGATATTCGTTTAAATAATAAAAGGTGAAGACAAAAGACAGATTCGATGAATTGAAGACGCAAAGGTCCAAAAAGCTCAAAAGTACAAAATACAATCAAAGAGGTTCCAATTATTGATAAGAAACGTCTCGAAATTACAAGAGTACAAGATTCAAAACGCAAAGTACAAGATATTAAATTATACGCAAGGACGTTCAAAAATCCGGAACCGGGACCAGAGTCAACTCTCAACGCTCGACGCAACGGACTAAAAATTACAAGTTAACTATGTATATAAATATAATATAATATATAATTAATTATATTAATTATATATATATATTATATTTATATAATAAACCGTCGGTAAACAAAGAGCCAAAATGGAGTGAGCTGTAATTACAAACTCCGCGACTCGCGGAGTTTGAAGAAGGAATGGGCCGCGAGTCGCGGAGCCCCAAAAACTGAAACTCCCTATAAAGCCCAACGAATTCTGATCAATTTTTAAAATCCATAATATATCAATCTCTCTATCTATATACGTAATATTTATATTTATAATTTATATTTTAATTTTAATTTTAATTTTAATCCTAATAATAAGGGTATGTTAGCGAATGTTGTAAGGGTGTAAGTCGAAATTCTGTCCGTGTAACGCTACGCTATTTTTAATCATTGTAAGTTATGTTCAACCTTTTTAATTTAATGTCTCATAGCTAAGTTATTATTATGCTTATTTAATCCGAAGTAATCATGATGTTGGGCTAATTACTAAAATTGGGTAATTGGGCCTTGTACCATAATTGGGGTTTGGATAAAAGAACGACACTTGTGGAAATTAGACTATGGGCTATTAATGGGTTTTATATTAACTAAACAATACCTTGTTAATTTAATATACAAACTTATAATTCGACGTATTTATATATAACCACATACGCTTGACTGGGTACGGTGGGCGGGATATCTATAAATATCAATAATTATTCATTTTACCGGACACGGAACTGGATTAATAGTTAATAGACTTGTTGAAACAGGGGTGAATTACATTCAAGGGTAATTGGTGTAATTGTTAACAAAGTAGTAAAACCTTGGTTTAGACGCAGTCGATAACCTGGTGTATTCATTAAATAAAGTATTAAAACCTTGTTACAATTCGAATCCTCAATTAGTTGGAATATTTGACTTCGGGAATAAGAATAATTTGACGAAGGCTTTCGCTCTTTATATTTATGACAGATGGACTATTATGGACAAATCCGTATGGACATATTAAATAATCCAGGACAAAGAACAATTAACCCATGGGCATAAAACTAAAATCAACACGTCAAACATCATGATTACGGAAGTTTAAATAAGCATAATTCTTTTATTTCATATTTAATTTCCTTTATTTTATATTTAATTGCACTTCTAATTATCGCATTTTTATTTATTATTGTATTTAATTGCACTTTTAATTATCGTACTTTTTAATTATCGCAAGTTTATTTTATCGCACTTTCATTTATCGCAATTTCATTATCGTTATTTACTTTACGCTTCAAATTAAGTCTTGTATTTATTTATTATTTTACATTTGGTTTTAACTGCGACTAAAGTTTTAAAATCGACAAACCGGTCATTAAACGGTAAAAACCCCCCTTTATAATAATAATATTACTTATATATATATTTGTATTTTTATAAAAGTAAACTAATATAGCATTAAGCTTTGTTTAAAGATTTTCCCTGTGGAACGAACCGGACTTACTAAAAACTACACTACTGTACGATTAGGTACACTGCCTATAAGTGTTGTAGCAAGGTTTAAGTATATCCATTCTCTAAATAAATAAATATCTTGTGTAAAATTATATCGTATTTAATAGTATTTCCTGCTAAAATATAAAGCTATTTTATATACACCTCGCATAACATCAAGTTATTTTTGGCGCCGCTGCCGGGGAAATAACATAGCTTAAAAGCCGGAAGCGCAACGCTACATAAAAAAAATTTATTTTTAGTTTACTTTTATTAAAATTCACTTTTGTAAAAATACGTTTTAAATATTTGAAAATATAAAAAGAAAAACAAAAATATAAATATTTTTAAGAGTTTATTAAATATTTAAGTTTTACAAAGTTTCTTTATTTTTATTTTATAAAAATATAAGTTTTATTTAAATATTTTGTGTTTATTTTGAACATAAAATTAAAAACTGAAAAAAAAAAATAAATATATAAATCTAGTTTTAAGATTTTTATTATAAAGTATTTCTATTTTTATTTTAGTTTTTAAAACATAAGCCATAATCTGCATTTAATACGGGGTATTTATTATTATTATTAACTTTAAAACCTAATTAGGTTATTTATATTAAATTAATTAATTTAGTTTTATTTATTATTTGTATTATTTAGTTTAATTAAAGTTTAAAATTAATAGTTTTATAAAATAAATAATATAAAAATAATATTTTTATAAAAATTGTAATTTTTACAACTTTTTGTATATTTTCATATTTTGTCCCTTTTTAATAGTTTTAGCGTAACTTTTGTATTTTTCGCTCGTATTTAGTTTTAATTCATAGTTTTTTCCATAGTTATTTTTTTTATTTCTAGATTTTTAGGCTTTGCCGTAAAATCCCTTAAGTACTTTTTCTTTAGACTAAAATTTAGGTACTTTAGAATTTTGCGACGCCTTTTTAAGTTTTAGTTTCTTTTTAAGTTATTGCCATTTGGGATATAGTTTTTCTTGTAAGCTTTAATATTTTTAGACACCTTTTACCTATGTATCAACTATCATTCCAATTAGTAATCTCAATTTGCGATTATAATTTTAAGTTAGTGATAGTAATAAGGTTGGGTTAGTCTAGTGTTTTTAAGTTCTATAAGTCACTCTTTTTCTTTCTTATTTTTATTTTTTAATCTTTTTCCGACACTCTCTTTTTCTTTCTTATTTCTCGTCATTCTAGTTTTTAGGACATAGATTTTTATTCTACTTCTTATCTAAATTTCTTAAAATTACGAAAATTTATTTTAAGTAGTTAAATTGATAGACATCAAAATTTTCTGGTTCGTAGTAATAGTTGGATTTGTACGTGGACCGGGTTATTGGAGCCAAACAGTCCTCAATTATATTGAGACCAAACGAATCCTGCCCCTCTGCTGCATCTTTTGGCTATTCGAAACGTGGGCAAAATCAGAAAAGTCTATTGATTGAATAACTTATTATAATTTTTCTTTCCTTTTAAAAACTAATAGGATATTCAGTGAATGCCCCGAGCAAGACGTTCACCACCTGTAACTAGATCAAGACATTTAGCAAATATTACCGCCGTTGATTATTCTTTAGAATCGTCATCCAGTCGACCAAGTACTCCAGTTCAAATTTCCGATAATCCATTTTTTGAACCCGACCTCACAATTGAGAATCCGGAGAATATTCAGGGACGATTCATAGATCCCGAACCATTAAATTTTCATCCGGAACCACCAATCATTCAAACAGAGATTGTTGAGGAACGAACCATTAAATCAGAATCCTCTAGTGATTCGGATTCAACAAATTCAATTATGGAGAATCTGGAACCTTTAAGTATGGAAGACCGAATGAGAGCTAAATGCACTGGCCAAGGTCACGCAATTACTCATCCAGACATTAATGCGCCAGATTATGAAATCAAAGGACAAATTCTACACATGGTGACTAATCAATGCCAATTTAGTGGTGCGCCGAAGGAAGATCCAAATGAACATCTTCGTACCTTTAATAGGATCTGCACACTATTTAAAATAAGAGAAGTAGAAGATGAACAGATATATCTCATGTTATTTCCCTGGACTTTAAAGGGAGAAGCCAAAGATTGGTTGGAATCGTTACCTGAAGGGGCGATTGATACATGGGATGTTTTAGTTGAAAAATTTTCTTAAACAATTCTTTCCTGCATCTAAAGCCGTAAGACTTCAAGGAGAAATTGTTACATTCACACAGAAGTCAAATGAAACTCTATATGAGGCTTGGACAAGATTTGGAAAGTTATTGAGAGGATGTCCGCAACATGGTTTAGATACCTGTCAAATAGTACAAATATTCTACCAAGGATGCGACATCACTACAAGGAAAGACATAGATATAGCAGCTGGTGGTTCTATTATGAAGAAAACAGAAACTGATGCTTACAAAATTATTGATAACACTGCTTCCCACTCACATGAGTGGCACCAAGAAAAAGATATCGTTAGATCATCTAAAGCAGCTAGAGCCGATTCTAGCCATGACTTAGATTCCATTTCCGCAAAGATAGATGCTGTCGAGAGACGAATGGAAAAGATGACTAAGGATATTCACTCAATACGAATTAGTTGTGAGCAGTGTGGAGGACCACATTTGACAAAAGATTGTCTCAGTATTGAATTAACAATGGAACAAAGAGAGAATATTTCATACATAAACCAAAGGCCTGGAAATAATTATCAGAATAATTATCAACCGCCAAGACCTATTTACAATCAAAACCAGAATTATAACCGAAATATTCCATACAACAACCAACAAGGTCCTAGCAATCAACAAGTATCCAACAATACTTACAATCAGCAAAGACCTAATTTTCAAAACAAACCACCACAACAAACCGATGATAAAAAGCCAAATTTAGAAGATATGATGACGAAGCTAGTTGAAACTCAAACGCAGTTTTTCACATCTCAGAAACAAACCAATGAACAAAATGCTCAAGCATTTAGAAATCAACAAGCTTCTATTCAAAACTTGGAACAAGAAGTAAGTAACCTAGCAAGGTTAATAGGTGAAAGAAAACCGGGAAGTTTACCTAGTGATACAAATGCTAACCCCCGGAATGAAACTGCTAAAGCCATTACCACAAGAAGTGGTACAACACTTAAACCACCTGAAATACCTGTAACTTCTGATGAAGCTATTCCTGATCCACAAGAACCACAACCTGATCAAGATAAGAAAAAAGAACCGGTAGTTGAAAAGGTTAATGAAGATAACACAGTTAAGGATAAACCTTATGTTAAACCATACCAACCACCACTTCCTTACCCGAGTAAAATGAAGAAAGAGAAACTTGAAGCCGAGCAATCCAAATTCTTGGATATGTTTAAACAGATAAATGTAAATCTTCCTTTCATTGATGTGATTTCAGGAATGCCTAGATATGCTAAATTCTTAAAAGATCTAATCTCAAATAGAAAGAAAATGGAAGAACTCTCGGCTGTTACCATGAATGCTAATTGTTCAGCAGTGCTGTTGAATAAGATACCAGAAAAACTATCTGATCCAGGAAATTTCACAATTCCATGTTTTCTGGGTAGTCTTAGTTCAATAGAAGCATTAGCAGACTTAGGTGCTAGTATAAATTTAATGCCGTATTCACTATACACTAAACTAGACCTTGGAGAATTGAAACCAACCAGAATAAGTATACAACTAGCCGATCGATCAATAAAATATCCTAGAGGGATAATGGAGAACATGCTAGTTAAAGTTGGTACTTTAGTATTTCCAGTAGATTTTGTTGTTCTGGACATGGAAGAAGATTCTCAAGTTCCTCTCATATTAGGAAGACCATTCTTAAACACTGCTAAAGCAATGATAGACGTGTTCGTTAAGAAATTGACCCTAAGTATAGAGGATGAGAGTGTTACCTTTTCAGTTGATAGAGCAATGCAACAACCACAATCTGCAGATGATACATGTTATTATATTCAAACTATAGATGCACATGCAGAATTATTAGAAGAATTTCCAGAATTACAAGGAACAGGAGAATATCCTTTAGGAGAAGGAACTGAACAAATTGATATAGCTGAACTGTTAGCTACACTTATAGCTAATGGATATGAACCAACAACAGAAGAAATTCAAATGCTAAAAGAAGAAGACAGATATCGATACAAATCATCGATAGAAAAACCTCCGAAATTAGAGTTAAAGCCACTTCCAAACCATTTGGAATACGCTTATTTACATGGTGAATCTGAATTACCTGTAATAATATCGTCTTCTCTTACTGAAAATGAGAAATCACAACTCATTTCTGTGTTGAAAGCTCATAAACCAGCCATTGCATGGAAGATTCATGATATTAAAGGAATAAGTCCTTCGTATTGAACACATAAAATTCTTATGGAAGAAGGTCATAAAACGTATGTGCAACTCCAACGAAGACTAAATCCTAATATGCAAGATGTAGTTAAGAAAGAAATTATTAAACTGCTAGATGCAGGTTTAATATATCCAATTTCTGATAGTCCATGGGTAAGCCCAGTTCAATGCGTACCTAAGAAGGGTGGCATGACTGTCATTACAAATGAGAAAAATGAGCTTATTCCTACTAGGACTGTAACAGGATGGCGTGTGTGTATTGATTATAGAAAATTAAATGATGCCACCAGAAAAGATCACTTTCCCTTACCTTTCATTGATCAAATGTTGGAAAGATTAGCCGGAAATAGTTACTATTGTTTTCTAGATGGATTTTCCGGATATTTTCAAATTCCAATAGCACCCGAGGACCAAGAGAAAACCACATTCACGTGCCCTTATGGTACTTTTTCTTACAAACGCATGTCATTTGGACTTTGCAACGCCCCTGCAACCTTTCAAAGGTGCGTGATGGCGATTTTTCACGACATGATAGAAGAATCCATGGAAGTTTTCATGGATGACTTTTCAGTCTTCGGTGATACATTTGAATCATGTCTAGCTAATCTTGAACGAATGCTTATTAGATGCGAACAATCAAATCTAGTACTTAATTGGGAGAAATGCCATTTCATGGTTAAAGAAGGCATCGTTCTTGGTCATAAAATTTCAAAAGAAGGAATTGAAGTGGATAGAGCTAAAGTAGATGTAATTGCTAAACTTCCACATCCCACCAATGTTAGAGGAGTTAGGAGTTTTCTAGGGCATGCCAGTTTTTACCGACGTTTCATAAAAGATTTTTCTAAGATTGCCACTCCTATGAATAAACTCCTAGAAAAGGATGCTCCATTCATCTTTTCAGATGAATGTATCAAATCTTTTAATATTCTTAAAGAGAAACTCACTAATGCGCCGATCATGATAACACCAAATTGGAATCTACCGTTTGAATTAATGTGCGATGCAAGTGATTTTGCAATGGGAGCCGTTTTAGGACAAAGGATTGAAAAACGATTTCAACCTATATATTATGCCAGTAACACGTTACAAGGAGCACAAACGAATTACACAACTACTGAAAAAGAACTCCTTGCTATTGTCTTTGCTTTTGACAAATTTCGATCATATCTCGTTCTAGCTAAAACGGTGGTCTATACCGACCATTCTGCTCTTAGATACCTATTTTCGAAACAAGATGCTAAACCAAGATTAATCCGTTGGATCTTACTCTTACAAGAGTTTGATATTGAAATCCGAGATAAAAGAGGAGCAGAAAATCTCGCCGCTGATCATCTTTCTCGTCTTGAAAATCCTGAATTAGAAGTTCTAAATGAATCGGCTATACAAGACAACTTTCCTGATGAATATCTATTGAAGATAGATTATAATGAAATTCCATGGTTTGCAGACTATGCAAACTACTTAGTTTGTGGATTCCTTGAAAAAGGATTATCGTACCAAAAACGAAAGAAATTCTTCAGTGATATAAAACACTATTTTTGGGAAGATCCACATCTGTTTAAAAGTTGTCCAGATGGAATAATACGCCGATGTGTATTCGAAGATGAAGCTAGTAAAATTTTAAACCATTGTCACACAGGACCAACAGAAGGGCATTATGGGCCTCAACTAACAGCAAGAAAAGTTTATGATGCTGGATTCTATTGGCCTACAATTTACAAAGACGCACACCTTCTTTGCAAATCCTGTGATGCTTGTCAAAGGGCCGGAAAAATAAGTCAACGTGATGAAATGCCACAAAATGTCATTCAAGTATGTGAAGTATTTGACATTTGGGGTATTGACTTTATGGGTCCATTTCCAAAATCTCATAATAATCTATATATTCTCGTTGCCATTGATTATGTATCTAAATGGGCAGAAGCACAAGCTCTCCCAACTAACGATGTACGAGTTGTAGTCAATTTTTTAAAACGTCTTTTTGCAAGGTTTGGAACACCGAAAGCTTTAATAAGTGATCGGGGTACTCATTTCTGTAATAATCAACTTGAGAAAGTTCTTAAAAGATATGGAGTAACTCATAAAATCTCCACCGCATATCATCCACAAACAAGTGGACAAGTTGAAAATACCAACCGAGCTTTAAAACGTATTCTAGAGAAAACCGTAAGATCAAATCCGAAGGAATGGTCCATTAAATTGGAGGATGCACTCTGGGCTTTTAGAACAGCCTACAAAACTCCAATTGGAACCACACCTTTTAGACTTGTTTATGGAAAAGCATGTCATCTTCCAGTAGAAATTGAACACAAAGCATTTTGGGCTTTGAAGACATGTAATCTTGATTTACATGAAGCTGGACGTCTACGATTAAGTCAACTAAATGAATTAGAAGCATTAAGACATGAAGCATACGAAAATTCATTAATCTATAAAGAAAGAACGAAGAAATGGCATGATAAAAGAATCATAAGTTCAAAAGAATTTAAAGAAGGAGACAGAGTTCTTCTTTTCAATTCACGATTCAAGCTATTTCCTGGAAAATTGAAATCAAGATGGTCTGGACCATTCATAGTCAAAAGAGTTTTCCCATACGGAACGATAGAATTAATAAATTCAAATGGGATTGAATTTAAAGTTAATGGTCACAGAGTTAAACATTACATACATGGTCCGATGGAAGTTGACAATGAAGTTAATCATAATTTCACCACCAAAGAAAACCTTCAAAATGAAAACATAAATATGTTATCAACAACATATGAAAAATCAAAATTAGAAAATAAGGAGGATTTAAATTTGAGTGATGAAGAAGAATTCTTATACAAACCTCCCATTCCAAGAAACGAAGAAAAATGTGAACAAAAAATTCAAATAGAAGTGAAAGAACCAAGGAAAGAACACCCGAAAAAGGTTTACAAACCAACTCGACTTACTAAAGCAGGAGACCCGGGTGAATTTATCATTTCTTGCTTGCTTAATGATGGTGCTGTATATAATGGACTCGCAGATTTAGGAGCAAGTGCAAATATTATGCCTCTTTCCTTATACAAAAGATTAGGCATGGGTAAATTAAAACCAACCAAAATAGGTGTTCAATCATTTGACCAAACCATTAAACACCCGGTTGGAATAGCAAATAATTTACTTGTTAACATGGGAAGTTTGACCTTTGTTGCAAACTTCATAGTGATTAATATGGAGGAAAACCTTGATATTCGTCTAATTCTAGGTCGCCCATTTTTAGCAACCACCGAGGCATTCATTGATGTAAGAGAAGGTAGAATGACACTTAGGGATGGTGATACATCGATCACCTTTGTGAACCGAAAGTTTAGATCTCCACCAACCAAAACTGTTAGACCAATAAAAACGCATAAGTGTGGGGAAGATGAAGAAACACTTAATGATGATCTAATCACAAGGAATGCCGTTGATGATACGAAATTAGATGAACCCATTTTTAACAGTTCAACGAAGAAACTTTATAAACGGATTCACGATGCTAAGTTTAAAGAAAACTTTAAGTTATATAACCGATTAATATCCAATTTATCGTCAAAAGAAAAGGCAATGTTAGTTGAATTTGTGAAAGTTACGGAGGAAATCAACAAATGGATTGAAGTAAAAGTCAAAGATATACAAGTTGTTGATGATTCAATTGAAAATAATGTTAATCACAATTTCAACTAAGTATAGGGGGTTTATGTATTTCTATTAGAGTTAGATTGTCTGTTTTCGTGTAGTTCTCAAAAATGGAACCCGAATGGTCTTTCCCTAGCAGACCCTAAAGAACTAGTCTTCTCCCCCCATTCTGAATTTTTATTTTTTTAGGTTTTTACGAAATGAAGACTGCCTGTGAACTAAACCATGGTCTAATGCTACACGCTTTAATCACTAAACGTAATAATGACACACTTCCAAGTGAAATAGTATCAGTAATCAGAGAAAGATTGGACGGAGTAAGAAAAGAATCCAGATGCGAAGATAATAAGTTACAATTTGGTAAAGGAAAATCAAAATCCGCAGCGAAAAGAAGAGCACGACACCTAGAAAGATGTCACAAATGCGGAAAATGGTCACATGGAGGTAAATGTTCAAATAATCAAACCTATTCAAATACCGAATTTGTTACTTTATGCAGAGACGGACCGTTCATATGTTTAGAAGAAAAGACACTGAATGCTCGAGGTTACGCCTATGTAGCCATGGAAAACCAATTAAACCGACTATCTTATGAATGGGATAGATCATATAACTAAGAATACTATCTCACAGGTAAGTCTGTACAGTTTTTATTTTTTATTTTTATTTTTAACCTTTTGATAATAAACGCTAATTTGTTCGCTATAAAGTATTAAATTGGTATTGAATAAAATTAGGTTTGGCGACCGAAATTATTGATATCATTCAAAAATTTATTACATCACTGCGAAATTTAACGTTTATTCTTAAGGCATAAATATCTTTAATCAATCAACCCAAAATATTTCAAAAATTCGTCATGAGTTAAATTAGGTCATGGAACCGAAATTACTTTACCGAAAAGAGGGGCGTATATTTTTGATAATATTTGATTGATTAAAGTGGGATAAAAAGCCAAAAAGATTTTTAATTTTATTTTTACCATGTTTTTAAAATTAATATATAAATCTTAAATTAATATTGTAAACTTTGTAAAATCAATATACTTAAAATTGTAAATATTTGAAAAATTAATATAAGTTTGGTGTGATTTTATAATATGAATTTTTAAATTAAGTTTGGTGTGAATTTTTAATTTTTAAAATATGAATTTTATTTTTATGCATTTTAAATTGTAAGTTTGGTGTGAATTTTTAATATTAATTTTGAATTTTTATATTTAAGTTGTGTGAATTTAAAAACAAAAATTTACTTTATTTCGTTAAGTTAAAAATATGATTTTTAAAATTCGTCGTAAGTTGAAGACTAGGTCGTTGAACCGAAATTGCTTTACCCGAGGGAGGGACGAGAACTTTTATTATCATTATTTTTAATCTTATTGAATTAAAGTATGCCAAAAACATTAAAAAAAAATAATACAAACTCCGCGACTCGCGGAGTTTGAAAGGGAAAAACACCGCGACTCGCGGAGTTCCAAAAATACCGAAAAAAATAAAAGGGGCAGAACTGGTCAGTCCCCAACCCACACCCACGAAAACACTGCGATAAAACCCGCAAAAACCCGAAAAAACACCCCCAAATTCACAATTTTTGACCGTTAATCATCAAATCTTTTACTAAAATCATGTTGAGAAGGATGCTATCAAGGAATTACTCAAGAAAAACGGTAAATTTCTACACCTAAACACCATTTAATCCGAAAATTAGTGTTCTTGAGCAATTTTTTCCCCAATTTGATTTTGACGCTTTTTAGTGTAATTATGCTTAAATTGTTTATGTATTATGCTTGTATAACCTAGATTGATGCTATTTAACATGATTAGAAGCCTTAAACTTCAAATTTTAAGTAATCTAGGGTTTGTGTTCTTGAGCAAATTTGGGGCTTTTTGATATAAACAGGTTATGGCCGATTTTTGTCATGAATTGTTGCTAAATTAAGTAGTGTAACATGTTTAGGTAGTTAAATGATCCAAACTTTGAGCCTAAACATGATTTTGAGAATTAAAGTGGACTTTTTCAAGTCTAAAATTCATGAACCTGATTTTTGAGAGATAATGCCATTTGAAACTTGTTTAATTGCTAGTAATGATTATTTTGACATGTTATTTGAGTTGAATGCTTATGAACTTGGCAAACATTTTCGTATATGCTTATTTGAAAAAGTGTAGATTTGATGAAAATATGAAAATGAGCTTAAGTTTGATATAAATTGATCATGTCATTGTAATTATTTTGATTGATGATTTTGCTGACACTAATGCATATTTGGATGCACAAAAATTGTGTTTGATGTGTTTTGCAGACTGAAAGGGGTGAATCTTCATCCCAAGCTCGCAATGCTCCTGCTGAAAATGCGGAACAACAGGAGGAGGATAACTACTACAAAGAAGATATACCTCATCCAGTCATGACATTTTCTGATATGCACTTGGAAGATTTGCACCCGAACCTGAGATTTGACAGACTTTGGATAGATTATCCAAAATACCAAAGGGGTTTGCATACTCTTCATTCTAAAGTTGTTGAGGTACCTAGGGTCATATAATGGGGACCATTAGAAGCTGTAGAATTGGCCGGGCCAATTAGGGAATTACTTGCACAGAGGTATGGTAATTCTACTTTTAACGACTGGGTACGTTTATTCACCATGCGTAGACCTGTATATAAAGTATGGTGTGAAGAATTGTTGTGTAGTATAGAATTAAATGATCGGGTAGCTAGTTTAACCGATCGATCTTTTATTAGATTTTTGTTACGAGGTTCGATGCGCCACGTGTCTTTACTAGACATGGCTCAGGCTTTACGTATATATACGCCTGAGGAGTTAGCATCTGCCAATTGTAGAGGGTTGATACTAAATGGTAGAAAGATAGATGAAAATTTTGATACACATGGTGTATGGAGTCAAATGACTAGCCATCACCGATTTAAAGGGGGAAATTACTCTTATTTGGATATAGATAGAGCTGAATTAAGAGTAATTCATAGGTTTTTAGCCAATTCGATTACACAACGAGGTAAGAGCAAAGAAAAGGTAAATGAACAAGATTTGTTTTACCACATGTGTATTCGAGACCCACAAAGCGCTGTAAGTATACCTTATTGTGTGGGTTATTATTTATCAGCTATGGTTAGGGGGATGAGACCGCATAGCATAATAGGAGGTGGTATATTTATTACTTTGATTGCTGAATATCTCGGTGTGGATATAAGTCGGGGGGGATTATTAGTCGAAGAACCAGAACCCCGCGATACAATAGGTTTAAATGTATACCATGGTGCGAAGGTTTTGAAGAGGCGAAATAACGCCGCAGTACAATACCATGGTAGACATCCACAGGTTGAGAGAAACCAACAGCAAGGTAATGTAGGAGGGGGAAATGAAATGGCAGAAATGCAAAGGTTTATAGCTTCACAAGAGTATGAAAATGCTAGACATAGAGCATTTGAAGATTGGCAAGTTCATCAAAACCAAATCATAGCTTATTGCCAATATATAGGTAGAAATTATATTCCTACTCCATCGCCCATATTCCCTCCCTGGTCTATAGAGATTCAACCACCGTATCCTACGTATAACCCAGCCGAAGCTTTTTATAGCACCTATGGTTATGCATGGAACCCCTACTGGTATCAGTATCATCCCTAGTCTACTTAGTTTTATTTATTTTGTAATTTGTAATGTTGATACGTTTAATACTTATGTTAATATTGTAATAGTTTTTATAATTTTCTAACTTTTATTCTTAGATTTTAATAATTTTTGAATGTGGGGTAATATACCAAACTTCAAAAATATGTATATATGTTTGCAGTTTATCTTATGTACACAACAGGGTAAAACAACGCATTTTTAAAGACTGACATTAAGTTCAGCAAAAGCAACTAATTTTGACGACAAGATGCAAAATATATGTGAAATAACAACGAGAAGGAATGAACAAATGATGTGCACCATTTATCATTCAACACAAACACAAATATATTTAGAAACTTTGGTAAAATTTAATCATTTTCACCCAAATCACCGTCAATAATTTAAATTGTTACTGATTTCTTGCAAATGAGGGCATTGCAAGATCTTAAGTGTGGGAAGGGGTTAAATTCTTTCGGATTTTTAAAAATTTTTATCTTAAACACTTGGTTACCATTAAAAATACTAGTAAAGCAGTAGTTGTATTAGAATCTAGTGCTCTCTGATAATAAAGAACAGCCCTAGTCTTATATACTGACTACCCAATTCTAGTAAAATTTTTCAAAATTTTCAATTAAATGAACTCAAAATCATGTTTATACATATTTATGAACGATAAAACTAGGTTTTAACATCGAAATTATTGTTACCTCGGAAAGGACATAAATTGAGAAACAAACCAAAATGTTAAAATTCATTTAAAATGGAATAGAGGACAATAAAAAGGAAAATAAAAGCCAAGTGTGGGAAAATTTACCAAGATATTTTAAACATATGTCACATATTTCTGTAACAAATAACTGAAAATACTTTTGCTTTGGACTAAACTAAACTGTTTTACCCGATGAAAGAAAAGAAGAGATGGATCTACATGATGAATCAATTCCATCATTAAAAGGAAGTAAAGTCTTTCGAAAAAGACACGCGCTTCTTGATTTAGGTCAAGAAGTTGTCGTCCAGACCAGCTGTAGGTTGACGAAAAATCTAGAAAAGTCATCACTAAAATCAGCAGGAAATCCACGGACCTCAGCATTAAACAGGGTCACCAAGTGGTCAGATTTATCCTAACCATGAGAAGGATTTATCTCGTACAATGGGGGGAACACCGTGCAAATTAGCTTGATAAGACTAATGAATCAGATCCCCAGAAAGGATAATCTCCTTAAAGATTAAAAATCGGCTTTTAAGACTGATATTACTCAATCCTTGAGATTGACCTTAAAGATTGAGAATTCAAACTCATGAAATTCAATGATATCTAAACTCGAGCTTGAACGAGAAAATATTTTGATCAAAATTACAAACCGATTTTTTTTCTGAAAAACCATTTTCAATGCGTTCATTACCATTGAACGTAAAATCCTAGGAATTCACCTGGAATTCATTAGGTCACCTGAACCAAATCGGGTGTCAACCGTAAGAACGGTGGTTGCATAGCATGGTCGGAGACAGGACCTTATGCCAGACCGGAAAATTATAAGGGTGAGCTTTACTATCGCTCCTACAAAGGATAGTAATTGCTTCGGACTTGTTATAGACCATAATCAAAAGCAAGTCACGGGACATTGCCTTAACAAATGCTTGTTCATCGCTTTCCTTTACAACCGGACGGTAGTTTACCGAAAGGTAATATACGGAACAAGTAAACTGGACGTGTTGCTTTCCTAATACAAGGTTAGCAAGTGGGTGACACAAAACCATAAGTTTTGAGCTAAAATTTTCAAATCTGAAACCCACCAAACCCACAAAAATATTTTGCAAACACCGGTGAAGGGTTATTCCGGAAAACTTATCTAGGGTAAAAACTAGATTTAATTTTCAAAAGATCAAATGTTTTCATAAAGATCCAATTTCCTTAATGGATCTAAATTTTATAGTCATGTGGGACTGTAAACCATATCGTTACTACCATTGTTTATACCGCCGTAAAGAAATCACTGATGTACAAAGTGTGAAGAATAAAGAAGTGATTCTAGTATTTCAAGACTATATTGCTTGAGGACAAGAAACGCTCAAGTGTGGGAATATTTGATAATGCTAAAAACGAACATATATTTCATAGCATTATTCCTCAAGAAAGACAAGCTTTTAGTTGCAATTGCTCTATTTACAAGTGATATTCGTTTAAATAATAAAAGGTGAAGACAAAAGACAGATTCGATGAATTGAAGACGCAAAGGTCCAAAAAGCTCAAAAGTACAAAATACAATTAAAGAGGTTCCAATCATTGATAAGAAACGTCTCGAAATTACAAGAGTACAAGATTCAAAACGCAAAGTACAAGATATTAAATTATACGCAAGGACGTTCAAAAATCCGGAACCGGGACCAGAGTCAACTCTCAACGCTCGACGCAACGGACTAAAAATTACAAGTTAACTATGTATATAAATATAATATAATATATAATTAATTATATTAATTATATATATATTATATTTATATAATAAACCGTCGGTAAACAAAGAGCCAAAATGGAGTGAGCTGTAATTACAAACTCCGTGACTCGCGGAGTTTGAAGAAGGAATGGGCCGCGAGTCGCGGAGCCCCAAAAACTGAAACTCCCTATAAAGCCCAACGAATTCTGATCAATTTTTAAAATCCATATTATATCAATCTCTCTATCTATATACGTAATATTTATATTTATAATTTATATTTTAATTTTAATTTTAATTTTAATCCTAATAATAAGGGTATGTTAGCGAATGTTGTAAGGGTGTAAGTCAAAATTCTGTCCGTGTAACGCTACGCTATTTTTAATCATTGTAAGTTATGTTCAACCTTTTTAATTTAATGTCTCGTAGCTAAGTTATTATTATGCTAATTTAATCCGAAGTAATCATGATGTTGGGCTAATTACTAAAATTGGGTAATTGGGCCTTGTACCATAATTGGGGTTTGGATAAAAGAACGACACTTGTGGAAATTAGACTATGGGCTATTAATGGGTTTTATATTAACTAAACAATACCTTGTTAATTTAATATACAAACTTATAATTCGACGTATTTATATATAACCACATACGCTTGACTGGGTACGGTGGGCGGGATATCTATAAATACCAATAATTATTCATTTTACCGGACACGGAACTGGATTAATAGTTAATAGACTTGTTGAAACAGGGGTGAATTACATTCAAGGGTAATTGGTGTAATTGTTAACAAAGTAGTAAAACCTTAGTTTACACGCAGTCGATAACCTGGTGTATTCATTAAACAAAGTATTAAAACCTTGTTACAATTCGAATCCCCAATTAGTTGGAATATTTGACTTCGGGAATAAGAATAATTTGACGAAGGCTTTCGCTCTTTATATTTATGACTGATGGACTATTATGGACAAATCCGTATGGACATATTAAATAATCCAGGACAAAGAACAATTAACCCATGGGCATAAAACTAAAATCAACACGTCAAACATCATGATTACGGAAGTTTAAATAAGCATAATTCTTTTATTTCATATTTAATTTCCTTTATTTTATATTTAATTGCACTTCTAATTATCGCATTTTTATTTATTATTGTATTTAATTGCACTTTTAATTATCGTACTTTTTAATTATCGCAAGTTTATTTTATCGCACTTTCATTTATCGCAATTTCATTATCGTTATTTACTTTACGCTTCAAATTAAGTCTTGTATTTATTTATTATTTTATATTTGGTTTTAACTGCGACTAAAGTTTTAAAATCGACAAACCGGTCATTAAACGGTAAAAACCTCCCTTTATAATAATAATATTACTTATATATATATTTGTATTTTTATAAAAGTAAACTAATATAGCGTTAAGCTTTGTTTAAAGATTTTCCCTGTGGAACGAATCGGACTTACTAAAAACTACACTACTGTACGATTAGGTACACTGCCTATAAGTGTTGTAGCAAGGTTTAAGTATATCCATTCTCTAAATAAATAAATATCTTGTGTAAAATTATATCGTATTTAATAGTATTTCCTGCTAAAATATAAAGCTATTTTATATACACCTCGCATAACATCAATATACATACATATACACGATATAAATATAAACATATATACATATTAAATAATAAAACCCTAATTAAACCTAACCCTAATTTATTAAACCCTAATTTAATAAAACCCTAATACATTAATTAAAACCCTAATCATGAAATACTGCTTTAATTAATTAACTCTAATCATTAATTATTATTACTATATTAATTTACTAAAACCCTAATATTATTATATAACACTTATACACTTATATTATTACTAACACATATAATATACTATTTTATTATATTATACGATTACAATAGTCATTCACGATAGCGTGAAATTACTTAAACATCGACGTTGCTTAAGGCCTAGGGTGATCCTTGGTACCACTATGGGATGCTTGTGGATTACGAATGCCAAACTTAGATTTTGGTCAAGAAATCCTGGGCCAACCAGTAACAATTGGTCATTCTAGTGACTCGGCGGTGGCATAGATGTTTGGGTATGGTCCACAATATCAACTCGACTATAGTAATTATACACCTAGTTATCTTCACACTTAATAGGTGGTAGACTTATTAAGGACAACTCACTAGTGTTCGATACTAACTTACTAAAAGTGGAACCTACTAAAAATGGAAACTTCCTAAAAACGGAAACTTACTAGGAATGGAAACTTAGTAAAACGAACTATACTTAAAACACTTGCATACTTAAACTTAAATTTGGGCAAGACACTTAACTATTCTTAAATGTCCTTAAGTTGACTTTCGGCTCGTTAATCTAAACTTTCCATTTCCAAGGAATAACCATCTCTCTCTACTTACTAAGGTGAACTCATAGCCCCACTCTTTATTGCATGCAACTTATTTAACATTTTGGAGTGAGATACATGCTACTTTTATTAATTACAATTTAGACACAAGTACCAAATGTTAAACTATGCTATACCCGGCTATGTCCGACTAAGTCCCTACAGGGATATTTTTAATTCCTCGTTAAATGCATTCTTAATTATTGGGGGTAGGCCTATCGGGAGTAACGTCCCCGATACATTTGACCAAGTCATTGTATTACTTAATAATGAAATTAAACCGACAAGTATAGACACAACTTGTCATTGGGGCAAACTTTGAACGTTTAGTCTAAATATCACGAATTGGCATAACTTTTTGGTCCCTGCGAGATCAACTTTATAAACTAAATCTTGTGGTCTAAAACAACGGTCAAACATTTTTGTTAAACCTATGAACTTCACTCAACCTTTTTGGTTGACACTTTAGCATGTTTGTCTCAGGTGCCGATTGATCAAGCTTATTTACTTACTGCTTATGTGATGCTACTTGGACTTAGGATCAAGAGATATCGCATTTATTATTCTTGCATTTGAAACAATTACTTTATTGTAATTTCCATTATTGTAACGACATTCATTTTCCGCTGCATACTCAATAAAGTTTGTTCTTATCATTTAGTATTGTTCTCGTATATTATAATATGTTGGTTTATTTGATATTAATGTCACATTCAGCCAGGCCCTAATTGGGGGTGTGATACAAAAGATCCTTTGCGATGTTTGTTTTGGACTTTTCTTTGATTATATGAGTTGTGTAGCTTCTCATAGGAATTTGATTAGTGTAGCAACTTGATTATATGGGAACGTTTTGTTTAATAGTTGTAGCCCGATGTTCTTGTTCTCACTTTGGTGAGAAGCGAACATTACTAATCCGTAAGCATAACATGCTTCTTTATGTTGCATGTTAGCCGCTTTTTCTAAATCACGAAGTCCAATATTCGGATATATTGAGTCAAAATAATTTCTTAACCCGTTGCGTAAAATAGCATTTGGGTTCCCCGCAATATATGCGTCAAAGTAAACACATCGTAACTTATGGGTTTCCCAATGTGATATCCCCCATCTTTCAAACGAAAGTCTCTTATAAACCATGACATTCTTGGAACGTTCTTCGAATGTCTTACAAACTGATCTCGCCTTAAATAGTTGTGCCGAAGAATTCTGACCGACTCTAGACAAGATTTCATCAATCATGTCTCCGGGTAGATCTCTTAAAATATTGGGTTGTCTATCCATTTTATGTTTTTATACTGTAAAATAGACAAGAGTTAGATTCATAAAAAAAATACTTATTAATACAAGCAATTTTTACATATATCATAAAGCATAAGCACACTATATTACATATATTACACCACACGAATACAACTATCTTATTCCGACTCGCTTGTTTCTTCTTCTTCGGTTTTGGTTCATTTTGCCAAGTTTCTAGGGATATATGATGTTCCCCTAATACGAGCCGTAATTTTCCACATTGGTTTAGAAAAACCTGGTGGTTTAGAGGTTCCCGGGTCATTGTTACAACTTAAGGACTTCGGGGGTTGACGATACATATAAAGTTCATCGGGGTTGGAATTAGATTTCTCTATTTTTATGCCCTTTCCCTTATTATTTTCTTTTGCCTTTTTAAATTCAGTTGGGGTAATTTCTATAACATCATCGGAATTCTCGTCGGAATCCGATTCATCGGAGAATTGGTATTCCTCCCAATATTTTACTTCCTTGGCGGAAACACCATTGACCATAATTAACCTTGGTCGGTTGGTTGAGGATTTTCTTTTACTTAACCGTTTTATTATTTCCCCCACCGGTTCTATTTCTTCATCCGATTCCGATTCTTCTTCCGGTTCCGATTCTTCTTCCGGTTCCGACTCTTCTTCCGGTTCCTCTTCGGGAACTTGTGAATCAGTCCACGAATCATTCCAATTTACATTTGACTCTTCATTATTATTAGGTGAGTCAATGGGACTTGTTCTAGAGGTAGACATCTATCACATAATATCAAACGCGTTAAGAGATTAATATATCACATAATATTCACATGTTAAAAATATATAGTTTCCAACAAAATTTGTTAAGCAATCATTTTTCAAGTAAACACGGTCGAAGTCCAGACTCACTAATGCATCCTAACAAACTCGATAAGACATACTAATGCAAAATTCTGGTTCTCTAAGACCAACGCTCGGATACCAACTGAAATGTCCCGTTCTTATTGATTAAAAACGTTCCATATTAATTGATTTCGTTGCGAGGTTTTGACCTCTATATGAGACGTTTTTCAAAGACTGCATTCATTTTAAAACAAACCATAACCTTTATTTCATCAATAAAGGTTTAAAAAGCTTTACGTAGATTATCAAATAATGATAATCTAAAATATCCTGTTTACACACGACCATTACATAATGGTTTACAATACAAATATGTTACAACAAAATAAGTTTCTTGAATGCAGTTTTTACACAATATCATACAAGCATGGACTCCAAATCTCGTCCTTATTTAAGTATGCGACAGCGGAAGCTCTTAATAATCACCTGATAATAAACATGCTTAAAACATCAACAAAAATGTTGGTGAGTTATAGGTTTAACCTATATATATCAAATCATAATAATAGACCACAAGATTTCATATTTCAATACACATCCCATACATAGAGATAAAAATCATTCATATGGTGAACACCTGGTAACCGACATTAACAAGATGCATATATAAGAATATCCCCATCATTCCGGGACACCCTTCGGATATGATATAAATTTCGAAGTACTAAAGCATCCGGTACTTTGGATGGGGTTTGTTAAGCCCAATAGATCTATCTTTAGGATTCGCGTCAATTAGGGTGTCTGTTCCCTAATTCTTAGATTACCAGACTTAATAAAAAGGGGCATATTCGATTTCGATAATTCAACCATAGAATGTAGTTTCACGTACTTGTGTCTATTTTGTAAATCATTTATAAAACCTGCATGTATTCTCATCCCAAAAATATTAGATTTTAAAAGTGGGACTATAACTCACTTTCACAGATTTTTACTTCGTCGGGAAGTAAGACTTGGCCACTGGTTGATTCATGAACCTATAACAATATATACATATATATCAAAGTATGTTTAAAATATATTTACAACACTTATAATATATTTTGATGTTTTAAGTTTATTAAGTCAGCTGTCCTCGTTAGTAACCTACAACTAGTTGTCCACAGTTAGATGTACAGAAATAAATCGATAAATATTATCTTAAATCAATCCACGACCCAGCGTATACGTATCTCAGTATTGATCACAACTCAAACTATATATATTTTGGAATCAACCTCAACCCTGTATAGCTAACTCCAACATTCACATATAGAGTGTCTATGGTTGTTCCGAAATATATATAGATGTGTCGACATGATAGGTCGAAACATTGTATACGTGTCTATGGTATCTCAAGATTACATAATATACAATACAAGTTGATTAAGTTATGGTTGGAATAGATTTGTTACCAATTTTCACGTAGCTAAAATGAGAAAAATTATCCAATCTTGTTTTACCCATAACTTCTTCATTTTAAATCCGTTTTGAGTGAATCAAATTGCTATGGTTTCATATTGAACTCTATTTTATGAATCTAAACAGAAAAAGTATAGGTTTATAGTCGGAAAAATAAGTTACAAGTTGTTTTTGTAAAGGTAGTCATTTCAGTCGAAAGAACGACGTCTAGATGACCATTTTAGAAAACATACTTCCACTTTGAGTTTAACCATAATTTTTGGATATAGTTTCATGTTCATAATAAAAATCATTTTCTCAGAATAACAACTTTTAAATCAAAGTTTATCATAGTTTTTAATTAACTAACCCAAAACAGCCCGCGGTGTTACTACGACGGCGTAAATCCGGTTTTACGGTGTTTTTCGTGTTTCCAGGTTTTAAATCATTAAGTTAGCATATCATATAGATATAGAACATGTGTTTAGTTGATTTTAAAATTCAAGTTAGAAGGATTAACTTTTGTTTGCGAACAAGTTTAGAATTAACTAAACTATGTTCTAGTGATTACAAGTTTAAACCTTCGAATAAGATAGCTTTATATGTATGAATCAAATGATGTTATGAACATCATTACTACCTTAAGTTCCTTGGATAAACCTACTGGAAAAGAGAAAAATGGATCTAGCTTCAACGGATCCTTGGATGGCTCGAAGTTCTTGAAGCAGAATCATGACACGAAAACAAGTTCAAGTAAGATCATCACTTGAAATAAGATTGTTATAGTTATAGAAATTGAACCAAAGTTTGAATATGATTATTACCTTGTATTAGAATGATAACCTACTATAAGAAACAAAGATTTCTTGAGGTTGGATGATCACCTTACAAGATTGGAAGTGAGCTAGCAAACTTGAAAGTATTCTTGATTTTATGAAACTAGAACTTTTGGAATTTATGAAAAACACTTAGAACTTGAAGATAGAACTTGAGAGAGATCAATTAGATGAAGAAAATTGAAGAATGAAAGTGTTTGTAGGTGTTTTTGGTCGTTGGTGTATGGATTAGATATAAAGGATATGTAATTTTGTTTTCATGTAAATAAGTCATGAATGATTACTCATATTTTTGTAATTTTATGAGATATTTCATGCTAGTTGCCAAATGATGGTTCCCACATGTGTTAGGTGACTCACATGGGCTGCTAAGAGCTGATCATTGGAGTGTATATACCAATAGTACATACATCTAAAAGTTGTGTATTGTACGAGTACGAATACGGGTGCATACGAGTAGAATTGTTGATGAAACTGAACGAGGATGTAATTGTAAGCATTTTTGTTAAGTAGAAGTATTTTGATAAGTGTATTGAAGTCTTTCAAAAGTGTATAAATACATATTAAAACACTACATGTATATACATTTTAACTGAGTCGTTAAGTCATCGTTAGTCGTTACATGTAAGTGTTGTTTTGAAACCTTTAGGTTAACGATCTTGTTAAATGTTGTTAACCCAATGTTTATAATTTCAAATGAGATTTTAAATTATTATATTATCATGATATTATCATGTATGAATATCTCTTAATATGATATATATACATTAAATGTCTTTACAACGATAATCATTACATATATGTCTCGTTTAAAAATCATTTAGTAGTCTTGTTTTTACATATGTAGTTCATTGTTAATATACTTAATGATATATTTACTTATAATAGTATCATGTTAACTATATATATATCCATATATATGTCATCATATAGTTTTTACAAGTTTTAACGTTCGTGAATCACCGGTCAACTTGGGTGGTCAATTGTCTATATGAAACATATTTCAATTAATCAAGTCTTAACAAGTTTGATTGCTTAACATGTTGGAAACATTTAATCATGTAAATATCAATCTCAGTTAATATATATAAACATGGAAAAGTTCGGGTCACTACAGTACCTACCCGTTAAATAAATTTCGTCCCGAAATTTTAAGCTGTTGAAGGTGTTGACGAATCTTCTGGAAATAGATGCGGGTATTTCTTCTTCATCTGATCTTCACGCTCCCAGGTGAACTCGGGTCCTCTACGAGCATTCCATCGAACCTTAACAATTGGTATCTTGTTTTGCTTAAGTCTTTTAACCTCACGATCCATTATTTCGACGGGTTCTTAGATGAATTGAATTTTTTCGTTGATTTGGATTTCATCTAACGGAATAGTGAGATCTTCTTTAGCAAAACATTTCTTCAAATTCGAGACGTGGAAAGTGTTATGTACAGCCGCGAGTTGTTGAGGTAACTCAAGTCGGTAAGCTACTGGTCCGACACGATCAATAATCTTGAATGGTCCAATATACCTTGGATTTAATTTCCCTCGTTTACCAAATCGAACAACGCCTTTCCAAGGTGCAACTTTAAGCATGACCATCTCTCCAATTTCAAATTCTATATCTTTTCTTTTAATGTCAGCGTAGCTCTTTTGTTGACTTTGGGCGGTTTTCAACCGTTGTTGAATTTGGATGATCTTCTCGGTAGTTTCTTGTATAATCTCCGGACCCGTAATCTGTCTATCCCCCACTTCACTCCAACAAATCGGAGACCTGCACTTTCTACCATAAAGTGCTTCAAACGGCGCCATCTCAATGCTTGAATGGTAGCTGTTGTTGTAGGAAAATTCTACTAACGGTAGATGTCGATCCCAAGTGTTTTCGAAATCAATAACACATGCTCGTAGCATGTCTTCAAGCGTTTGTATCGTCCATTCGCTCTGCCCATCAGTTTGTGGATGATAGGCAGTACTCATGTCTAGACGAGTTCCTAATGTTTGCTGTAATGTCTGCCAGAATCTTGAAATAAATCTGCCATCCCTATCAGAGATAATAGAGATTGGTATTCCATGTCTGGAGACGACTTCCTTCAAATACAGTCGTGCTAACTTCTCCATCTTGTCATCTTCTCTTATTGGCAGGAAGTGTGCTGATTTGGTGAGACGATCAACTATTACCCAAATAGTATCAAAACCACTTGCAGTCCTTGGCAATTTAGTGATGAAATCCATGGTAATGTTTTCCCATTTCCATTCCGGGATTTCAGGTTGTTGAAGTAGACCTGATGGTTTCTGATGCTCAGCTTTGACCTTAGAACACGTCAAACATTCTCCTACGTATTTAGCAACATCGGCTTTCATACCCGGCCACCAAAAATGTTTCTTGAGATCCTTGTACATCTTCCCCGTTCCAGGATGTATTGAGTATCTGGTTTTATGAGCTTCTCTAAGTACCATTTCTCTCATATCTCCAAATTTTGGTACCCAAATCCTTTCAGCCCTATACCGGGTTCCGTCTTCCCGAATATTAAGATGCTTCTCCGATCCTTTGGGTATTTCATCCTTTAAATTTCCCTCTTTTAAAACTCCTTGTTGCGCCTCCTTTATTTGAGTAGTAAGGTTATTATGAATCATTATATTCATAGATTTTACTCGAATAGGTTCTCTGTCCTTCCTGCTCAAGGCATCGGCTACCACATTAGCCTTCCCCGGGTGGTAACGAATCTCAAAGTCGTAATCATTCAATAATTCAATCCACCTACGCTGCCTCATATTCAGTTGTTTCTGATTAAATATGTGTTGAAGACTTTTGTGGTCGGTATATATAATACTTTTAACCCCATATATGTAGTGCCTCCAAGTCTTTAATGCAAAAACAACTGCGCCTAATTCCAAATCATGCATCATATAATTTTGTTCGTGAATCTTCAATTGTCTAGACGCATAAGCAATCACCTTCGTTCGTTGCATTAATACACAACCGAGACCTTGCTTTGATGCGTCACAATAAATCACAAAATCATCATTCCCTTCAGGCAATGACAATATAGGTGCCGTAGTTAGCTTTTTCTTCAATAACTGAAACGCTTTCTCTTGTTCATCATTCCATTCAAATTTCTTCCCTTTATGCGTTAATGCAGTCAAGGGTTTTGCTATTCTGGAAAAGTCTTGGATGAACCTTCTGTAGTAACCAGCTAGTCCTAAAAACTGGCGTATGTGTTTCGGGGTTTCCCACTTTTCAACAGTTTCTATCTTTGCCGGATCCACCTTAATACCTTCTTTGTTCACTATGTGACCGAGGAATTGAACTTCTTCCAACCAAAATGCACACTTTGAAAACTTAGCGTACAATTCTTCCTTCCTCAATACTTCTAACTCCTTTCTCAAATGTTCACCGTGTTCTTGGTCATTCTTTGAGTAAATAAGTATGTCATCAATGAAAACAATGACAAACTTGTCAAGGTATGGTCCACACACTCGGTTCATAAGGTCCAAGAACACAGCTGGTGCATTAGTTAAACCAAATGGCATGACCATAAACTCGTAATGACCGTAACGTGTTCTGAAAGCAGTCTTTGGAATATCATCTTCTTTCACCCGCATTTGATGATACCCGGAACGTAAGTCAATCTTTGAATAAACAGACGAGCCTTGTAGTTGATCGAATAAGTCGTCAATTCTCGGTAGTGGGTAGCGGTTCTTGATGGTAAGTTTGTTCAATTCTCGGTAGTCGATACACAACCTGAATGTACCATCTTTCTTCTTGACAAACAAAACAGGAGCTCCCCACGGTGATGTGCTTGGTCGAATGAAACCACGCTCTAAAAGTTCTTGTAATTGGCTTTGCAGTTCTTTCATCTCGCTGGGTGCGAGTCTATAAGGAGCACGAGCTATTGGTGCAGCTCCTGGTACAAGATCTATTTGAAATTCAACGGATCGATGTGGGGGTAATCCCGGTAATTCTTTCGGAAATACATCGGGAAATTCTTTTGCAATGGGAACATCATTGATGCTCTTTTCTTCAGTTTGTACTTTCTCGACGTGTGCTAGAATAGCATAGCAACCTTTTCTTATTAGTTTTTATGCCTTCAAATTACTAATAAGATGTAGCTTCGTGTTGCCCTTTTCTCCGTACACCATTAAGGGTTTTCCTTTTTCTCGTATAATGCGAATTGCATTTTTGTAACAAACGATCTCTGCTTTCACTTCTTTCAACCAGTCCATACCGATTATCACATCAAAACTCCCTAACTCTACTGGTATCAAATCAATCTTAAATGTTTCGCTAACCAGTTTAATTTCTCGATTCCGACATATATTATCTGCTGAAATTAATTTACCATTTGCTAATTCGAGTAAAAATTTACTATCCAAAGGCATCAATGGACAACTTAATTTAGCACAAAAATCTCTACTCATATAGCTTCTATCCGCACCCGAATCAAATAAAACGTAAGCAGATTTATTGTCAATAAGAAACGTACCCGTAACAAGCTTCGGGTCTTCTTGTGCCTCTGCCGCATTAATATTGAAAACTCTTCCGCAGCCTTGTCCATTCGTGTTCTCCTGGTTCGGGCAATTTCTAATAATGTGGCCCGGTTTTCCACATTTATAACAAACTACATTGGCATAACTTGCTCCGACACTACTTGCTCCGCCATTACTCGTTCCGACACCATTTGTTCCTTTCGTTCTATTAACCCCTGGTCCGTAGACCTCACACTTCGCCGCGCTATGACCATTTCTTTTACACTTGTTGCAAAATTTGGTGCAGAACCCCGAGTGATACTTTTCACACCTTTGGCATAGCTGCTTCTGATTGTTGTTGTTATTGCGGTTATTATTGTTGTTGGGATGATTGTTGTAGTTGCTGTTGTTGTTGTTGTTGTTGTTGTTGTTGTTGTTGGGCCGTTTGTTGTAGTTGCGATTGATGTTGCGATTGTTGGGATAATTGCTGCGATTATTGTTGTAATTGCTGTTGTTGTTGTATTGGTGATTCTTATCACCGTTTTCCTCCCACTTTCTTTTGACTTGTTTCACATTGGCCTCTTCAGCAGTCTGTTCTTTAATTCTTTCTTTAATCTGGTTCACTAGTTTGTGAGCCATTCTACATGCCTGTTGTATGGAGGCGGGCTCGTGTGAACTTATATCTTCTTGGATTCTTTCCGGTAATCCTTTCACAAACGCGTCGATCTTCTCTTCCTCATCTTCGAATGCTCCCGGACACAATAGGCACAATTCTGTGAATTGTCTTTCGTACGTGGTAATATCAAATCCTTGGGTTCGTAACCCTCTAAGTTCTGTCTTGAGCTTATTGACCTCAGTTCTGGGACGGTACTTCTCGTTCATCAAGTGCTTGAATGCTGACCACGGTAGTGCGTACGCATCATCTTGTCCCACTTGCTCTAGATAGGTATTCCACCATGTTAACGCAGAACCTGTGAAGGTATGCGTAGCGTACTTCACTTTGTCCTCTTCAGTACACTTACTTATGGCAAACATCGATTCAACCTTCTCGGTCCACCGTTTCAATCCGATCGGTCCTTCGGTTCCATCAAATTCCAAAGGTTTGCAGGCAGTGAATTCTTTGTAGGTGCATCCTACACGATTTCATGTACTGCTAGATCCAAGGTTATTATTGGTATGTAGCGCAGCCTGTACTGCGGCTATGTTTGAAGCTAGAAAAGTACGAAATTCCTCTTCATTCATATTCACGGTGTGTCGAGTAGTCGGTGCCATTTCCTTCAAAATAGTTAAATGGAACAAGTTAATCATACATAATATTAAGAGTAGTTAATAGTATTTCGTAGCATAATATGAACTCGTTTATAAAAGCTTTTTCTTCATATTAGCGTTTTATAAGTTTAAATTCGGGTAATACCTACCCGTTAAGTTCATACTTAGTAGCTAATATACAATTCAACTACTACAATTCTATATGAAAAACTGATTATAATAATATTTCGCGTTCAAACTTTTACACAATATTTTACAAACTTACAATACCGCTTATTTTACATATAGCATGAAATATAGCACACAATAAATTTGATACAAGATGGTTGTGAAGATAATTCTAGCTAGTACACAGGTCGTTCAGCAAAGGCAATAAAGACACGTAATTCATACATCCAGAAACAAGTCATGCATTCTGGTTTTACTAGGATTACTTCCCATCCTTGGTCTTGTGGAACATAACCATTATGGCCGTTGATAAGACAGCGTGTTGTAACGTCATCAAAGGGAAGAGGGTTACGTAATGTCCAACAGTCCCGTAACAATCTAAAAACCTCATTTCTTACCCCAATTACCGACTCCGTCACTTGTGGGAACGTTTTGTTTAATAGTTGTAGCCCGATGTTCTTGTTCTCACTTTGGTGAGAAGCGAACATTACTAATCCGTAAGCATAACATGCTTCTTTATGTTGCATGTTAGCCGCTTTTTCTAAATCACGAAGTCCAATATTCGGATATATTGAGTCAAAATAATTTCTTAACCCGTTGCGTAAAATAGCATTTGGGTTCCCCGCAATATATGCGTCAAAGTAAACACATCGTAACTTATGGGTTTCCCAATGTGATATCCCCCATCTTTCAAACGAAAGTCTCTTATAAACCAAGACATTCTTGGAACGTTCTTCGAATGTCTTACAAACTGATCTCGCCTTAAATAGTTGTGCCGAAGAATTCTGACCGACTCTAGACAAGATTTCATCAATCATGTCTCCGGGTAGATCTCTTAAAATATTGGGTTGTCTATCCATTTTATGTTTTTATACTGTAAAATAGACAAGAGTTAGATTCATAAAAAAAATACTTATTAATACAAGCAATTTTTACATATATCATAAAGCATAAGCACACTATATTACATATATTACACCACACGAATACAACTATCTTATTCCGACTCGCTTGTTTCTTCTTCTTCGATTTTGGTTCGTTTTGCCAAGTTTCTAGGGATATATGATGTTCCCCTAATACGAGCCGTAATTTTCCACATTGGTTTAGAAAAACCTGGTGGTTTAGAGGTTCCCGGGTCATTGTTACAACTTAAGGACTTCGGGGGTTGACGATACATATAAAGTTCATCGGGGTTGGAATTAGATTTCTCTATTTTTATGCCCTTTCCCTTATTATTTTCTTTTGCCTTTTTAAATTCAGTTGGGGTAATTTCTATAACATCATCGGAATTCTCGTCGGAATCCGATTCATCGGAGAATTGGTATTCCTCCCAATATTTTACTTCCTTGGCGGAAACACCATTGACCATAATTAACCTTGGTCGGTTGGTTGAGGATTTTCTTTTACTTAACCGTTTTATTATTTCCCCCACCGGTTCTATTTCTTCATCCGGTTCCGATTCTTCTTCCGGTTCCGACTCTTCTTCCGGTTCCTCTTCGGGAACTTGTGAATCAGTCCACGAATCATTTCAATTTACATTTGACTCTTCATTATTATTAGGTGAGTCAATGGGACTTGTTCTAGAGGTAGACATCTATCACATAATATCAAACGCGTTAAGAGATTAATATATCACATAATATTCACATGTTAAAAATATATAGTTTCCAACAAAATTTGTTAAGCAATCATTTTTCAAGTAAACACGGTCGAAGTCCAGACTCACTAATGCATCCTAACAAACTCGATAAGACATACTAATGCAAAATTCTGGTTCTCTAAGACCAACGCTCGGATACCAACTGAAATGTCCCGTTCTTATTGATTAAAAACGTTCCATATTAATTGATTTCGTTGCGAGGTTTTGACCTCTATATGAGACGTTTTTCAAAGACTGCATTCATTTTAAAACAAACCATAACCTTTATTTTATCAATAAAGGTTTAAAAAGCTTTACGTAGATTATCAAATAATGATAATCTAAAATATCCTGTTTACACACGACCATTACATAATGGTTTACAATACAAATATGTTACAACAAAATAAGTTTCTTGAATGCAGTTTTTACACAATATCATACAAGCATGGACTCCAAATCTCGTCCTTATTTAAGTATGCGACAGCGGAAGCTCTTAATAATCACCTGAGAATAAACATGCTTAAAACGTCAACAAAAATGTTGGTGAGTTATAGGTTTAACCTATATATATCAAATCATAATAATAGACCACAAGATTTCATATTTCAATACACATCCCATACATAGAGATAAAAATCATTCATATGGTGAACACCTGGTAACCGACATTAACAAGATGCATATATAAGAATATCCCCATCATTCCGGGACACCCTTCGGATATGATATAAATTTCGAAGTACTAAAGCATCCGGTACTTTGGATGGGGTTTGTTAAGCCCAATAGATCTATCTTTAGGATTCGCGTCAATTAGGGTGTCTGTTCCCTAATTCTTAGATTACCAGACTTAATAAAAAGGGGCATATTCGATTTCGATAATTCAACCATAGAATGTAGTTTCACGTACTTGTGTCTATTTTGTAAATCATTTATAAAACCTGCATGTATTCTCATCCCAAAAATATTAGATTTTAAAAGTGGGACTATAACTCACTTTCACAGATTTTTACTTCGTCGGGAAGTAAGACTTGGCCACTGGTTGATTCACGAACCTATAACAATATATACATATATATCAAAGTATGTTTAAAATATATTTACAACACTTATAATATATTTTGATGTTTTAAGTTTATTAAGTCAGCTGTCCTCGTTAGTAACCTACAACTAGTTGTCCACAGTTAGATGTACAGAAATAAATCGATAAATATTATCTTAAATCAATCCACGACCCAGTGTATACGTATCTCAGTATTGATCACAACTCAAACTATATATATTTTGGAATCAACCTCAACCCTGTATAGCTAACTCCAACATTCACATATAGAGTGTCTATGGTTGTTCCGAAATATATATAGATGTGTCGACATGATAGGTCGAAACATTGTATACGTGTCTATGGTATCTCAAGATTACATAATATACAATACAAGTTGATTAAGTTATGGTTGGAATAGATTTGTTACCAATTTTCACGTAGCTAAAATGAGAAAAATTATCCAATCTTGTTTTACCCATAACTTCTTCATTTTAAATCCGTTTTGAGTGAATCAAATTGCTATGGTTTCATATTGAACTCTATTTTATGAATCTAAACAGAAAAAGTATAGGTTTATAGTCGGAAAAATAAGTTACAAGTCGTTTTTGTAAAGGTAGTCATTTCAGTCGAAAGAACGACGTCTAGATGACCATTTTAGAAAACATACTTCCACTTTGAGTTTAACCATAATTTTTGGATATAGTTTCATGTTCATAATAAAAATCATTTTCTCAGAATAACAACTTTTAAATCAAAGTTTATCATAGTTTTTAATTAAGTAACCCAAAACAGCCCGCGGTGTTACTACGACGGCGTAAATCCGGTTTTACGGTGTTTTTCGTGTTTCCAGGTTTTAAATCATTAAGTTAGCATATCATATAGATATAGAACATGTGTTTAGTTGATTTTAAAAGTCAAGTTAGAAGGATTAACTTTTGTTTGCGAACAAGTTTAGAATTAACTAAACTATGTTCTAGTGATTACAAGTTTAAACCTTCGAATAAGATAGCTTTATATGTATGAATCGAATGATGTTATGAACATCATTAATACCTTAAGTTCCTTGGATAAACCTACTGGAAAAGAGAAAAATGGATCTAGCTTCAACGGATCCTTGGATGGCTCGAAGTTCTTGAAGCAGAATCATGACACGAAAACAAGTTCAAGTAAGATCATCACTTGAAATAAGATTGTTATAGTTATAGAAATTGAACCAAAGTTTGAATATGATTATTACCTTGTATTAGAATGATAACCTACTGTAAGAAACAAAGATTTCTTGAGGTTGGATGATCACCTTACAAGATTGGAAGTGAGCTAGCAAACTTGAAAGTATTCTTGATTTTATAAAACTAGAACTTTTGGAATTTATGAAGAACACTTAGAACTTGAAGATAGAACTTGAGAGAGATCAATTAGATGAAGAAAATTGAAGAATGAAAGTGTTTGTAGGTGTTTTTGGTCGTTGGTGTATGGATTAGATATAAAGGATATGTAATTTTGTTTTCATGTAAATAAGTCATGAATGATTACTCATATTTTTGTAATTTTATGAGATATTTCATGCTAGTTGCCAAATGATGGTTCCCACATGTGTTAGGTGACTCACATGGGCTTCTAAGAGCTGATCATTGGAGTGTATATACCAATAGTACATACATCTAAAAGCTGTGTATTGTACGAGTACGAATACGGGTGCATACGAGTAGAATTGTTGATGAAACTGAACGAGGATGTAATTGTAAGCATTTTTGTTAAGTAGAAGTATTTTGATAAGTGTATTGAAGTCTTTCAAAAGTTTATAAATACATATTAAAACACTACATGTATATACATTTTAATTGAGTCGTTAAGTCATCGTTAGTCGTTACATGTAAGTGTTGTTTTGAAACCTTTAGGTTAACGATCTTGTTAAATGTTGTTAACCCAATGTTTATAATTTCAAATGAGATTTTAAATTATTATATTATCATGATATTATCATGCATGAATATCTCTTAATATGATATATATACATTAAATGTCTTTACAACGATAATCGTTACATATTTGTCTCGTTTAAAAATCATTAAGTTAGTAGTCTTGTTTTTACATATGTAGTTCATTGTTAATATACTTAATGATATATTTACTTATCATAGTATCATGTTAACTATATATATATCCATATATATGTCATCATATAGTTTTTACAAGTTTTAACGTTCGTGAATCACCGGTCAACTTGGGTGGTCAATTGTCTATATGAAACATATTTCAATTAATCAAGTCTTAACAAGTTTGATTGCTTAACATGTTGGAAACATTTAATCATGTAAATATCAATCTCAATTAATATATATAAACATGGAAAAGTTCGGGTCACTACAGTTATGACCAAGGAAATTGGCTCAGAACACTTGAACGTGCACTATGAACGGGCCCCTGACCATTTATCCCTTCAAAATTTCAATTAAGCAACATTCATTCAAACAAACATGTATGTTATCAAGTCATTATGTAAGTCACATAGACATGAATTCTTAAGTTTATTAAAGTAATTATCTTGAGAACAATTATGCAACCTAAACACTTGTCTTTATCCTTAATCTACATTAACGCTAAATTTGATCAAGCACAATTGTTAAAACACAATAATACTTCTTTCAATAATCAAAATCAACAAACTTGCATTAAACAATCACTTGAACGGTTTACAAAATTACAAATTAAATGAATTTATCATTATAATATTACAAACCACTCACATAATTTGAATAAATAAACAATACGTTAAAAGTTCATTGGAAGTAATAAAAAAAGAAAAGTAGCCTTGCATGTTAGTGATGATGAACACGATGATTTTTGATGATGCATGAAGAACAAGTCTTGAATCCTTGAAAAGATGTGAATTTAAGTGTTAAGGTTAAGGTTTTTAGCTCCAAAACTGAGGTAGAAGGTGATAGAATTTGTGATTAGGGGTTTCCTTTATATGGGAACAAGTATCTTGGCCCCGAAGTAAAAAATCCTTATATTCGACCTTCCAAATTTCAACTTGCCAGACAAGGCCGGAAATTTCCAAACAAATTTAAACTTTATCTTTATATTATTCCGACACGATAAGCAAAGTTTGTTAAGTTAAATCTCAAGAATTTTAAATTGCGTTCATACATTCATTATAACCTCGGCCAAATTTCAACGATTCACGAACCGTTTTATATAAATAAATATGTATATATATATATTATAACTTGAGAATATTAATAAAGTATTAAACGTATAATACTTTATATGAATGTATTTGTTTCAATATGTTTATTGATTTAATTAGAAGATAATATCAAATGATTGATTTATCAGATACATTGTGATATGATTACAGGTCTATGTTATGAGGTCCACTGTGATTTAAGAAATCTATTCTTTTTGACAACATTCGGAAAATGGTAAAGTGATTTATAAGTAAGAACGTGGAGTGTAAATAACTTAGATGTTGGATATCGACAAGTTAAGTAACTCGACATTTTTCATTAAGATGATTTCATACGTTTATTTAACCTTTGAACTTTATCGCATGCTTCACCAACAGACTGTAATTTAAAAACTTGAAACCTATTATGAATATATATGATTCTACTTTTCTAAAACGTTTTATGATATAACGATTTCCATTATTTTAACCTTTAAACAAAATGATTCTTAAATATATTCAGTTTTGGAAAACAAAATTATCATATTTATTTGATTTAGTTTCAAACGTACAAAAAACGTTTTCAGTTTAAAAAGAACATTATTATTAAAACATATATAACTTTTATAAATATCTAGAACCACTTTTGACAACTCATTACTTAACCTGTATGATAAAGATAACGATATTTATATTAAATATATATAACGATTTAAATTAATATAATATATATTTATACACATATTATACGTACATAGTTTTATACTTTTACTATACTTAAACTTTACCTTTACTTTATTTTTACTCTACTTTAACTTTAATAATTCACTTTAATAATTCATTCTTTAATAATTCATACTTTAATAATTTACTTTAATAATTCATAATTTAATAATTTACTTTAATAATTCATACTTTAATAATTCACTTTAATAATTCATACTTTAATAATTCACTTTAATAATTCAAAAATCTATTATAAATAGAATTCAATAGGTTTTATTATTTTATAGAAACTTGAAAATATTTTTCTCTAAACTCTCTCAATCGATTTACATATATATATTTACTCCGTATTATTTCAAGATATTATTAGTATACATAAAATATTACGACGGAGTACTGTCCGAGTGATTTCTAAATTATTTTTCGAGCGGGATAAAGCTAAGGAAATTATGGGTTATAGCTATGGAGGTTATGGGTATGGTTCGGGAGTATTGCTCGTGAGTCAAACTAGTGTTTATCATCTTCGTCTACGTACTTTTCCTGCAATATTGAATCTCAATATTGATACGTGAGCACTCATAACTTAACTTTTATATATTATTAGTGTATCCCTGACTAGTTCTCGAGTATATAGGATTATGCATGCTTATACGTTCGTTATTGTCGTTAGATAGGTTATGTCGAATCTTGAATTAAATACATATGCTATTAAGATAAGGTATATGATATGCATGTCAATGAAAAGCTAGCGAAAAATTGAGAACTTTTCATTTAGATCTCGAACGGTTTCGATGAACGGTTTAGAAGTTAAAGTCAATTGAATTTTTGTATTATTATTAAAAATGATTATTATTATCGTCGTTATTATCGTCGTTATAATCTAATTATTATAATTATTATTATTATCATTGTCGTTATTAATAAAAGATATTATTGTTATTTTTATTATTATTACTATCGTTATTATCGTTAAGGTTATAATAATTATTATTATTATTATTATTATCATTCAAATAGTTATTAGTATTATCATTAATATTATTATTATTAGTATTATTATAATTAAAACTAATATTAGTAACATCTAATTATTATGATTACTATTATTATTATTAATATGAACGCGATATAAAAGACGACTAAAAGCTATTAAACGAAGCGATTAGGAAATAATGAGTATGAGTATCATGATGAAATTAGGATATTGTAAGATATTGATTTAAAGGAAAAATATCATTTTTATTATTTTACTATTATTATTATTAAAAGTATTATTAATATTAAAACTATCATTTTTACTAAAATTATTATTTTTAATAAAAATATCATTATTAATATGAAACATCATTATTATTATCATTTTAGTACTATTCTTAATAAAAAATATCATTTTATCATTTTTAGAAAATATAATTAATGTTATTTTTATTAGTAGAATAATAATAATTATTACAAAATAATACAACTTTTACTTATTATTATTATTATTATTATTATCAATATTATTTTATCAAATAAATATGTGATACAAAGATATTTTACTACGTATAATATAATTACATTAATAATACCTATTATATTATTTTTATGATATTAAATGAACTTTATAAATTTTATTACTTAAGATATATAAAAGTATATTTTTATTATATAAATTTTAATATAAAATTTTATTTATTAATAAAAAACTATATTATTTACTTTAATAAAATCTATTAAAAATATTTAAATAAATAAAACGACTATATTTAAATTATATAATAATCATGTATAAATTTTGGAAGACATTTTGGTCAATATGATTTTGTTGACTTTTGCATATTTAGTCTCGAGCATTAGGATTGTGATACACTACGACTTGACCTAAATTGTTAGACAGATATTGATCAAACATATAAATATATATAATTAATATAGGTTCGTGAATCCAAGGCCAACATTGCACTTGTTCAATGACGTCATATGTATTTTTACTACAAAATACAGTATTGTGAGTTTCATTTGCTCTCTTTTTAAATGCTTTTGCAATATATATTTTTGGGACTGAGAATACATGCGCTGCTTTTACAACTGCTATACGAAATAGACACAAGTACTTAAAATTACATTCTATGGTTGGATTATTAAATCGAATATCGCCCTTCAAGTCTGGTAACCTAAGAATTTAGGGAAATGGCCCCTGATTGACGCGAATCCTAAAGATAGATCTATGGACCTTGACAAGTCCCATTCGGGGTACGAATGCTTTAGTACTTCGAGATTATTATACAGACAAGAGGTTCTGTTTTGGGGATATTCTCTGCGTTAAGTTAACGTCAGTTACCAGGTGTTCAATCCATATGAATGATTTTTAACTCTATGCAGTTTGCGAAATGCCTGATATGAGATGTGTATTTATGAGAAATGAAAATCTTGTGGTCTATTAAAATAATGAAAATGATCGTTTATGATAAACTAATGAACTCACCAACCTTTTGGTTGACACTTGAAAGCATGTTTATTCTCAGGTATGAAAGAAATCTTCCGCTGTGCATTTGCTCATTTTAGAGATATTACTTGGTGTCATTCATGGCATATTTCAAAAGACGTTGCATTCAAGTCATTGAGTTCAATAAAGATTATGATTAAGTAAATAACAGATTAGATCATTTATAGTTGGATATTATGAAATGGTATGCATGCTGTCAACTTTTGATGTAAATAAAGTTTGTCTTTTAAAAACAAATGCAATGTTTGTAAAATGTATCATATAGAGGTCAAATACCTTGCGATGTAATCAACTATTGTGAATCGTTTATAATGTATATGAACGGGTCCTTTCAGTTGGTATCAGAGCGGTGGTCATAGCGAACCAGGTCTGAATTAGTGTGTCTAACTGATAGTCGTTAGGATGCATTAGTGAGTCTGGACTTCGACCGTGTCTGCATTGTCAAAATTTTTGCTTATCATTTTTGTCGAAAATTGCCTGCTTATCATTCTTAGTCTAGACACGTCTTACTGCATTGATTGCATGAATAGTGTATAGACAAAATTCATATCTTAGCATATCTGTTACTGTAAACTTTGCCTAACATATCCCGTAAATTCCTCCGTAATCTACGAAATCATTTCATATCGAAAAATCCTTTATTCAATCGAACGAAATGGAATTCGTCATTAGTTCAAGTCCCTCGAATTCCGATATGGAATCCCACTCAAGCTCCGAAAGCAGTGTGACTGGAATGGATCAACCAATCAGCCATCATCTATTTTGGATGAATTGGGGATGGGTTCATAGCCTCCTCAATCATTAGAGACAAGAAGAAGGCGATCCTTTCCATCCACCACATTGCCCTCTTGGCGAAGAACCTGAAGCACTTACCGGCGAACTTGTCCGAAACACCATTTTCTCTCTCATCTCCAGAGTATCTCGTCACGATTATATACTACATCAAATTCTAGATTTTATTTATCCGCTCGTCCGAACCGACAATCACCCCAGTGTAATAGAAGAAGTCAACGAGCTTCGCGCTCGGGTAGTGGCTTTGGAGAATATGGTGCAAAGGTTACAAACACCAGAAGCAGCACCAGCAGCATAACCAGTACTACCATCATCAATGCCAACAGTACCATTACACCCCCAACCACAACCGCGTCGTAAACCTCAAGTTTACAATCTGTCCCACGAGCACCAATGTCATATGCCCTGTAGATACCAAGGAATACCAACAACAACAAACGATGAAGTATTTATTCATAACTTCATTGGAGAAACACTCCGCAGCGATTATGTAATCTCTAAAGTCATAGAGATTATCTATTCTAACCCTAACCATAAATCAGATGAGTGAATCGAAATGATAGAAGGAAGAGTAGAAACCCTGACAAGAATGATGCGTGATTTATAAGCTAGACTTGTTTTACCAACAGCATCAACAGTACCGTAGCATCACCATCACAGTCAGTGTCGTCAGAATCAGCAGCACCTATAACATCACAAACTCCGTCAGTTCAAGAATCACCGTGGACATCATTACAAATCAATGACGCGTATATTGTATCAACGAGTTATGAAGTATTAACTCATTTCCTCTGAAGAAATTATATGTATATTATATATATATATATATATATATATATATATATATATATATATATATATATATATATATATATATATATATATATATATATATATATATATATATATATATATATATATATATATATATATATTGAGATCAAAATAAATCTTTCGTACTAAGCTATTATGTATGAATTAAATAATGGTAGATACTACTCGATTAAATTCATATTACTAATATGCTAAGATGTACACCCTTACTTAACAACTTAACCATCGTTAACTGCAATCTCTGTTTTAATTCAATAAATTCCATCTCATAATAAATCAAGTGTATTATTCAAATATATGTTTGATTTTACAGTTTCATCATCGATGTACTCGAAACTCTTCAAATAACATCATTCGTACTTTGCTAAATTCACAAGAATTCCACGAACCGAACATCATACATCAACAAATAACGAAGTATTGATTCATAATTTCAATGTCATTAAAGAAATACTCCGTAAAAGTTATGTAATTTTTAAAGCCTTTAGGGATATTCAATTCTAGTTACAACCGTAAATCAAATGAGTTTAATTTAACATTAACTCATTAAATCTATGTTACATCTGAAGAAAATATACATATATATATTTTCATAAAGACTGTAATAAAATTCTTTTGTACAAAATATTAATTGTGAAATTTTTTTAACGGGTAGGTAATACCCGAGAGATATGTAAATTCACAATTAATATGTTACATTCTTCGAATCTGATTCAGCAAATCATCCATTATACTCCCTACTTTCACAACAATATACATTCTTTTATAGAAATCAAAACAACCATACTCATTCAAAATTTAATTACATATTCTGATTTTGAAATCTCATAATTCAACTCGAGATATGACCAAAATCATCACTCTTAGATCCTTACTACTTTCACAAGCTATACTGTGACTTCAAAACTGTGTTAGAACATCATATGTATATTAACTATTACAATCTGCGTTCAAAACCCTTAGAAATTCCTGAAGACACTTCAAATAATGAACAATCGAGATGATGATCCAACCACATATTAACCACAGTCTTGCATCTGAAAAGCTCTCGAAACCAGAGTCATAATTTAACACGTATCCGTGTCAGACCCTTTGGCATTTATTAGCAAAAATAACTTTGCGATTCCTTTTCAAATTAGTCAGTTTTGTCACAGCTTCAGCAAGTCAACTTCGACTTTTCAGTTGAAACAGTCTTATTATAACCTTGATATAGACGTTGCCCTTTCATCATCATTACCGGAGAACCTTTTATGTCTCACCACATTAGAAATAAACTTACCAACAACTTCACTTATCTTTAACTTTCCGAAAATTTATTATATTTATCGAAACCCCATCATTTACTCATCCGCATCTTGTAACAAGAATTGTCATGCCAATTATTGGGAATCAGTAATCAGTATTTTGAAATCTTGCAGCATGTCTCCGCCAACGGTTATAGGTGTATATATAACGTCTATCTCCTAGACTTATATACTTTGAATGTGAAGTTTCTGAAAAACACCCTAAACAGCGAACTAGTTCTTCGAAGTTTGAAAAATGCTGATGAAGTAGCAAAAACTGTAAACGACCTTAACAGTCAAAAGTTTGATAATAAAGGATAGTGTGTTGGAAAAGCTCAGAAAAAGAGAAGGTTTGGAACTGGAAAACGGATTAAGCAAACTATGAAGGAGGCTATGGACAAATCATAAAGACTAAACCTGCCTTCAAAGAATTCAAATGATTCAGTGTCTGCTGAAATTATTATCAAATACCTTACTCCTGACTCTAAACCCTTGTGAATAATATTCTTCATCATCCTCTGATCTTAGATATTCTAAGATATCATCATATCTTTCATTATAAATATCTTCAATGTTTCTGAAGATATCTTCATAACTATTGTTATTCGAAATCATTTACCTCTTTGCGCTATCTGTGTTACATCATAAAAGAAACTATTTTAGTTTCTAAATTCTGAAAAATTCGAATTTAAAATATGTATACTATTGAAGTAGTGTTGGGAACTGAAGCATGAGTTAGTATAATATAATGACACTATATCAACGTGATTATATTACAGTAAGTCATGCTGAGTTTTTAAATGGAACGTGATAATTCACAGATCATAACATCATCATGTGCCATGTTACACGACTCTTGTATTCTATTTAACCTCTAAAATATTAAGAAAATATTTCTTGATGATTCGGTCTTTTCCAGGGTATTCTGGTAATTTAACAAATCAAGACCATGCCATTACCATTTCCTTCTTAAAACATTAACAATGTTCATTCCGAAATCTATATCTACGAATTATGGACCATTACAAGCGATGCTTAATCGCAAGAAGAAAAAACGAAAGGACAAAGCCCCAAAATAGAAATTGGAGTATAAATCGCAGCAAATAGGAGGGAGTATTAACTGTGGATGACAATGATTATAGAAGACAGAAGCAGGGACTTTGAAGTATAAGGGAAGATATAAAACCCAACAACAACTCAGAAATTACAAACCATATATATCGATGCATATAGCAATATAAAGACACATGAGAACTAAAAATACTATAAAACCAAGAGTATAGTAGAAGTAAATAGATTCTTCCGGCGGCAGATAAAAAAGAAGAATGACAGATATGAAAGTTAGGAGTATATCAAGAATCGGAACTGGATGGAGCATATTAGCGAATGCTATAAAGTATGAATTGAGGGAGAAAGAATAAAAGGTGTGAGTTGTGGAAATAAGGAAACGAAGGGGGTGGATATATAGTAAAATATCCAACAGAGCTATCAAAACAGATTATCGCATTCAATCAAAGCTGATCCTAACTTCCTTAATTACCGAAGAACCAAATATTATTACGAAGATTTTCTCTAAATTCCTTGAATTCCGAAAATTAACCGTGACTATGTCAATGGTTGAAAAGAATGTGCATTTACTTATTTCATTCTTTTGTGATAACTTCACCCGTACTCTTCACAAAAATTAAATTACTTTATCTATATTACTTGATGATAATAAAACTCTAATTTCCAACTCGTATACGTCATGAAAACATACTTATTGTCAGCCATGACCATCCCATTCAAATTTCGGCACGAAATTTCTTTAACGGGTAGGTACTGTGACAACCCAGAAATTTTTAACCAAATTTAAACTTTATCTTTATATTATTCCGACACGATAAGCAAAGTTTGTTAAGTTAAATCTCAAGAATTTTAAATTGTGTTCATACATTCATTATAACCTCGGCCAAATTTCAACGATTCACGAACCGTTTTATATATATATATATATATATATATATATATATATATATATATATATATATATATATATATATATATATATATATATATATATATATATATATATATATTAAAACTTGAGAATATTAATAAAGTATTAAATGTATAATACTTTATATGAATGTATTTGTTTCAATATGTTTATCGATGGAATTAGAAGATAATATCAAATGATTGATTTATCAGATACATTATGATATGATTACGGGTCTATGTTATGAGGTCCACTGTGATTTAAGAAATCTATTGTTTTTGACAACAATCAGAAAAATGGTAAAGTGATTTATAAGTAAGAACGTGTAGTGTAAATAACTTAGATGTTGGATATCGACAAGTTAAGTAACTCAACATTTTTCATTAAGATGATTTCATACGTTTATTTAACCTTTGAACTTTATCGCATGCTTCACCAACAAACTGTAATTTAAAAACTTGAAACCTATTATGAATATATATGATTCTACTTTTCTAAAACGTTTTATGATATAACGATTTCCATTATTTTAACCTTTAAACAAAATGATTCTTAAATATATTTAGTTTTGGAAAATAAAATTATCATATTTATTTGATTTAGTTTCAAACGTACAAAAACGTTTTCAGTTTAAAAAGAACATTATTATTAAAACATATATAACTTTTATAAATATCTAGAACCACTTTTGACAACTCATTACTTAACCAGTATGATAAAGATAACGATATTTATATTAAATATATATAACGATTTAAATTAATATTATATATATTTATACGCGTATTATACGTACATAGTTTTATACTTTTACTATACTTAAACTTTACCTTTACTTTATTTTTACTTTACTTTAATTTTAATAATTCACTTTAATAATTCATACTTTAATAATTCACTTTAATAATTTATACTTTAATAATTCACTTTAATAATTCATAATTTAATAATTCACTTTAATAATTCATACTTTAATAATTCACTTTAATAATTCAAAAATCTATTATAAATAGAATTCAATAGGTTTTATTATTTCATAGAAACTTGAAAATATTTTTCTCTAAACTCTCTCAATCGATTTACATATATATATTTACTCCGTATTATTTCAAGATATTATTAGTATACATAAAATATTACGACGGAGTACTGTCCGAGTGATTTTGAAATTATTTTTCGAGCGGGATAAAGCTAAGGAAATTATGGGTTATAGCTATGGAGGTTATGGGTATGGTTCGGGAGTATTGCTCGTGAGTCAAACTAGTGTTTATCATCTTCGTTGCGTTTACGTACTTTTCCTGCAATATTGAATCTCAATATTGATACGTGAGCACTCATAACTTAACTTTTATATATTATTACTATCGTTATTATCGTTAAGGTTATAATTATTATTATTATTATTATTATTATTATTATTATTATTATTATCATTCAAATAGTTATTAGTATTATCTTTAATATTATTATTATTAGTATTATTATAATTAAAACTAATATTAGTAACATCTAATTATTATGATGACTATTATTATTATTAATATGAACGCGATATAAAAGAAGACTAAAAGCTATTAAACGAAGCGATTATGAAATAATGAGTATGAGTATCATGATGAAATTAGGATATTGTAAGATATTGATTTAAAGGAAAAATATCATTTTCATTATTTTACTATTATTATTATTAAAAGTATTATTAATATTAAAACTATCATTTTTACTAAAATTATTATTTTTAATAAAAATATCATTATTAATATGAAACATCATTATTATTATCATTTTAGTACTATTCTTAATAAAAAATATCATTTTATCTTTTTTAGAAAATATAATTATTGTTATTTTTATTAGTAGAATAATAATAATTATTACAAAATAATACAACTTTTACTTATTATTATTATTATTATCTATATTATTTTATCAAATAAATATGTGATACAAATATATTTTACTACGTATAATATAATTACATTAATAATACCTATTATATTATTTTTATGATATTAAATGAACTTTATAAATTTTATTACTTAAGATATATAAAAGTATATTTTTATTATATAAATTTTAATATAAAATTTTATTTATTAATAAAAGAACTATATTATTTACTTTAATAAAATCTATTAAAAATATTTAAATAAATAAAATGACTATATTTAAACTATATAATAATCATGTATAAATTTTGGAAGACATTTTGGTCAATATGATTTTGTTGACTTTTGCATATTTAGTCTCGAGCATTAGGATTGTGATACACTACGACTTGACCTAAATTGTTAGACAGATATTGATCAAACATATAAATGTATATAATTAATATAGGTTCGTGAATCCAAGGCCAACATTGCACTTGTTCAATGACGTCATATGTATTTTTACTACAAAATACAGTATTGTTAGTTTCATTTGCTCCCTTTTTAAATGCTTTTGCAATATATATTTTTGGGACTGAGAATACATGCGCTGCTTTTACAACTGCTATACGAAATAGACACAAGTACTTAAAATTACATTCTATGGTTGGATTATTAAATCGAATATCGCCCTTCAAGTCGGGTAACCTAAGAATTTAGGGAAATGGCCCCTGATTGACGCGAATCCTAAAGATAGATCTATGGACCTTGACAAGTCCCATTCAGGGTATGAATGCTTTAGTACTTCGAGATTATTATACAGACGAGAGGTTCTGTTTTGGGGATATTCTATGCATTAAGATAACGTCGGTTACCAGGTGTTCAATCCATATGAATGATTTTTAACTCTATGCAGTTTGCGAAATGCCTGATATGAGATGTGTATTTATGAGAAATGAAAATCTTGTGGTCCATTAAAATGATGAAAATGATCGTTTATGATAAACTAATGAACTCACCAACCTTTTGGTTGACACTTGAAAGCATGTTTATTCTCAGGTATGAAAGAAATCTTCCGCTGTGCATTTGCTCATATTAGAGATATTACTTGGAGTCATTCATGGCATATTTCAAAAGACGTTGCATTCAAGTCATTGAGTTCAATAAAGATTATGATTAAGTAAATAACTGATTAGATCATTTATAGTTGGATATTATGAAATGGTATGCATGCCGTCAACTTTTGATGTGAATAAAGTTTGTCTTTTAAAAACAAATGCAATGTTTGTAAAATGTATCATATAGAGGTCAAATACCTCGCGATGTAATCAACTATTGTGAATCGTTTATAATGTATATGAACGGGTCCTTTCATGCGCAGGAAGAAATTAGAAGATTGGGTTTGAGAAACCTAGATGGTTCGTACATCACAGTAGCGCCACTGCAAGCAAAGATGACCTATGCACCACGCCAACCAAATGTAGGTGGGTTAACGCAAACTCAGCATCAAGATGATCAGGGGAGTGCGCCTTATAACCCGCTGGAGCCGAGCAGCTCGAATAATTTTATTTCACAATTGTAGCAAGTTGCACCTCCACACCTAGCGCAAGCACTTAACGAGCTAGCGCGATTCCAGGAGTTTATGCAAAACTGGTTTGCAGTGATGCAAGGGTATAAAGCAAGGCAATCTCTAGAAGTGGCTCCCACTACCGAAAAATTCGCCGCACATATAGCGAATAATCCGTTTCCTCAAGCACCTGTAATACCGCTAACATTAGGAAGTTACGACGGGTTATCTGATCCTGATGACTTCCTACAAAGGTTTGAGGGAACGGCAAGAACCCACAATTGGGGGGACGCGGTAGCATGTCATATGCTACCAATTGTGCTGCAAGGAGTGGCGCGAGAGTGGTTCAACAATTTAACTCCCAAAAGCATAACAGGTTATGCAGACTTAAGATCTCAGTTTCTACGTAATTTTCATAGTCTGCGTGCACGAAGAAGAACGCATGTGGAATGCCAAGACATAAAGCAAACACCCAAAGAATCCTTGGGTGAGATTATTCATAGGTACAAAAAGGAAGTGGCTAAAATACCAGATTTACCAGAAAGCCAAAAGGTATCCGGATTTATATACTGCCTTGATACAGAAAAGCACCTGTCTTTGTGGCAGAGGTTGCGAAGGAAGGTTCCACAAACATTTGCGGAAGCAATAAAGGAAGCACATGATTACATGCGGGCGCAAGAAGACATAACGCAAAATTGCGGAAAAAGCTACCCGGGCAGTAATGATGATGATCACCATCGCGATCAGGGAAAGTGCTATGGATCCGCGAAGAGGTATAATAATAATAGCCCTCTTAAAGGCGGAAGTTACAATAATAACAATAAATAATGCCGGTACAACAACAGCAGAGGAGGTGGCAATTACAGAAGCAAGAGCGTCCACGACGATAATTATGCAATCAAAAAAGACCTCAGCAAAACACCAAAGGAAATATTGGCAACTGAGTCAGTGTGTAAAACATTTGAAGCTCCAGCACCACTACCCGATTATGCAAAGAAGGACAAAACCAAATTGTGTGACTTTCATGACGATTTTGGTCACGAAACTAATAAGTACAGGCAGTTAATCGAGAAGGTGGTGGCAAAACTAAAAAGGGGAAGGTTGCAGCATTTAAAGAAATTGGCTAAAGCAGAGGGCAATAGGTCAAGACAGGAAAAAGAATACCCGTGGCAAAAGAAAAGCGAATCAAAAGCAGGAGAAGCAGAAAAAACCATAAATATGGTAACAAGTGAGAGTGTAATGATAGAAACAAAAGAAGCCAAAGATTGGAAAAAAGTAAAAAATCTCATTTGAAGCAAGCGAAAGGCAGTGGTTCAACAAACCTGTGATAATTAAAGGATACATCAAAAGTTGTAATCAGAAACTTAAGGGGTTGTGTGTAGACACTGGCTGCGACGTAGATATCATGTATGAACATTGCTATATGTCGCTACCTAGATCAGTCAAGTTGCAGCTAAAAAAGAAAGGAGTTACTTTGTTTGATTTTACTGGTGGACCGGTCCCGTCATTAGGGACGGTTAGAGTTGGGTTGGAATTACGAGACGACAACAATGGTAAAAAGAGAAGGGATATTGAGATTGAATTTGCTATAGTCAGGTCGAAAGCTGAGCATAACGCACTATTAAGCAGGAATACCTTGCAAAAGCTAGGTGCCATACCGTCCACAATACATGGCCTATTAAAATTTCCAACAAAGCGGGGAGTCGCAACTATAAAATCGAAAGTGGTTAGGAAAGAAAGAACGATACAAACAGGAATAAGACGGAGAGGAAAAGATGCGGGGTCAAGTAAACAACAAGTGACTCAGATAATCGAAGAAACGCTATGCTCACAGGTACGCAAATATTCAAATTCAGTATTTGATGTTGCAAGTCACAGTTTTTAGAAAAAAAATAAAAGCGCCAATTTGTTTTCTAATCAAGTTACTTACTTTAAAAGTGTAAACAATTAAGATAGGCGCTTAATTACGCAATACGGGCGCATAAAACGACATTGCAATTACTTATTTTAAAGATATTATACACTATTATAAGATGCAGGGTTTGGAAAATCTTAGAAAAGGTGTTAAAATGAACAAGAAAATCAAAAGAAAATGTGATGACCCGAAAATTTCTGAACAAATTTAAACTTTATCTTTATATCATTAGATAAATATTTTAAACATATATATTACGTACAAATTTACAATTCTAAATAAAAATATATATATATTTTAACTTAGTCATAAAACGTCATGATTTAAAATAATATATTTTGATAAACAACGAGCCACTGATTTATAGAAGCAAATGACCAAAACGCTCAAATATATAAGTTACATACCTTATAAAATGTTTCAATGTTGTCTAAGTCTAATTTTTGTAAAAGGTACACGTCACGTAACGTAAAAGGCTAGTTTTCTAAACGTACGAAAGTGCGCTCGAAAAACCGAAAGTGGTACATGAGTCGTGAGACCACGCCCGTGTCATTTTTGTAAAAATTATAATTTTACCATGAACGTAAATATAATATAATATTTAATTAATTCTAAAGATTAAATATAATATATATTAAATAAATTATAAATCTATATATCATACGTAATGTAAGGATTCGGGGACACCCTCAATTGAGTGGATATGAGCTGGCTGCATAGTTCATGCTAGTGCATGGATGGGAATGTTAGGCTAGTTGTATAAAATGAACTCGTATCCTAATTCTCTAAATCATTTATCTCTCAATCTCGTTAAACTCTCTCTATATATGTAATTATTATTATTATTATTATTATTATTATTATTATTATTATTATTATTATTATTATTATTATTATTATTATTATTATTATTATTATTATTATTATTATTATTATTAATCCTAATATTATTATTAGTAGTATGAGTATTATTATTTATACATAAAATACTACGAAGAGGTCATGAGCGTGTCACTTTCAAAATATGTTTTCTAGCGGGATAGAGCTAAGGAAATTATGGGTTATTGCCAAGGAGGTTATGGGTAATGTTTGGGGGTATATTTGTGAATCAAACCTAGTATTTATCATCTCCATTACATCTACGTACTGTCCTACAATATTGAATCTCAATATTAATACGTAAGCATTTATATTTTATCTTCTATAAATTAATAGTGTATACATGTCTAGTGCTCGAGTATGTATATTTATATGTGTGTATGCTAAATTTTGTCGTTAAACAGTTTATAATGAATCACGAATTAAATATATATATATTACTGGTAAAAGGTATATGATATACATGTTTTTGAAAAGCTAGCGAAAAATCAATAACTTTTCATTTAGATACCGAATAGTTTCGATGAACGGATTAAAAGATATGATCAACTGAATTATGATTGACGTTAATTGAAATTTCTTTTGAATCTGCAATTAAGATTTAAATAACTTGTTTACGAGATTGATAAAATGGATTTTTAAATATTACCAACCGAGTAAATGACTCCTTATATAAGGTATGTCTCGTTTTATTGAACTAGTGTCAAAATTGACTTTTTGAAACGACTTTGGATAACTTTTGTATGTCAATCTCGAGCATTAGGATTGTGATACACTATGACCTGACCTGGCTTGATAGACATTTATTGACCAACATATGTTCTCTAGGTTAAGATCTACGGTTATTTGGTAATCCGAGTTTCGATCCCATTTTGGTGAACGACTTTATATGCTGCTAAGGTGAGTTTCATTTGCTCCCTTTTTAATTGCTTTTGCAATATATATTTTTGGGCTGAGAATACATGCACTTTATTTTAAACGCAATGGATACAAGTACATACTAAATTCTACACTGAGTCTGAATCGAAAATCCCTTAGCTTTGGTAACTAGTAACTGCCAGTTATAAGAACTGGTGGGCGCGAGTAGTAGTATATGGATCCATAGGGCTTGACATCCCCGTCTGTTTCAGGTATAGAAACCCTAGCCCGAACTATAAAACAGACGTATGCTATTTGAGTTAATATACGTTGGTTTGCGTGTATTGTACATGTTGGTTGCATGTATGTTAAAACAGGGGTACTTATTATAACGTTAAAGCTTAGTTACCAGGGTGCTCAATCTTGTAGAATATTTGATAAACGTTTCTGGATGAAACAACTGAAATCTTGTGATCCACTTTTATATACAGATTATGCGAAACACTAAAACTATGAACTCACCAACCTTTGTGTTGACACTTGTTAGCATGTTTATTCTCAGGTTCCTAGAAGTCTTCCGCTGTTTGCTTATATGTTAGACAAGCTATGTGCATGGAGTCTTACATGGCATATTTATCAAGGAAACGTTGCATTCACCAAATCATCACCATGTATCTTATTTTGACTGCATTGTCAATGGAAGTACTATTGTAAACTTATTTACGGTAATTGTCTATATGTAGAAATCATCAGATGTCGAAAACCTTTGATTTAAATATTCATTTATGGTGTGCCTTTTCAAAAGAATGCAATATTTACAAAACGTATAATATAGAGGTCAAATACCTCGCAATGAAATCGATGAATGACGTGTTCGTCCATATGGATTTGGAGCGATCGTCACAGTTGGTATCAGAGCGTTGGTCCTAGCGAACCAGGTCTTGCATGAGTGTGTCTAACTGATAGTTGTTAGGATGCACTAGTAAGTCTGAACTTCGACCGTGTCTGCATGTCAAAAGTTTTGCTTATCATTTCTTGTCAGAAATTACCTGCTTATCATTCCTAGTCTAGACACGTTTTACTGCATTGATTGCATGAATAGTGTATAGACAAAATTCATATCTTAGCGTATCTGTTACTGTAAACTTTTTCTGACATCTTCCGAAAATTTCTCCGTGATTTATGGAATTTGGTATTATATATACATATGTAAATTATGTATTGAAGAATACCAAACTAAATTCTATAATCTAATTCATATCAAAAATCATCTCCCTAATTATACAAGATGGATCCCGTATCTAGTTCAAATTCCTTAAACTCTGACAGCTATTCCGATATGGATATTCACCTGAATTCCGAAGACAGTGTAACCGAAATGGATCAACCAATTAGCCATCATCTATTCTGGATGAATTGGGGATGGGTTCGTAGTCTACTTAATTATTGGAGACAAGAAGAAGGCGATCCCTTCCATCCACCACATTGCCCTCTTGGCGAAGAACCTGAACCACTTACCGGCGAACCTGTTCGTAATACCATTTTATCTCTCATATCCATAATATCTCGTCATGATCATATACTCTCTCAAATCTGGGATCTTATTCATCCGCTCGTCCGAACCGCCAATCATCCCGGTGTAGTAGAAGAAGTCAACGAGCTTCGTGCTCGGGTAGTGGCTTTGGAGGATATGGTGCAAAGGTTTCAAGCACCAACAGAATCACAGGCATCAACAGTACCACTGACAACAACACCAACAGTACCACTACCACCAACAACAACATCTGCACCGCAAGCCTCAACATCACAATATGTACCTTGAACATCAACGTCATACGCATCGTAGTTACCAAGAAATACCAGCAACAATAACCGATGAAGTATTAACTCATTTCCCCTAAAGAAATTTTATGTATATTTAATATAAATGAATTTTGAAATCAAAATAAATCTTTTCGTACTAAGCTATTACGTGTGAATCTTAACTGGTAGGTACTACTCAGTTAGTTCATATTACTAATATGTAATGATGTACATCCTTCCTTAACAACTTAACCATTGTTAACTACAATCTCTGTTTCAACTTAATGAATTCTATTTCATAATAAACCAAGTGTATTATTCAATTACATAATTGATTTTACATTTTCATTTTCGATGTACTCGAAACTTTCCAGAAAACATCATCTGTGCCTTGTAAGGTTCACAAAAATTCCACAAGCATCAACATCCTTCACCGAGAAATAAGAATAAATAATGAAGTATCGATTACATTAGCGAAATACTCCGCAAAGATTATGTAATCTTTAATGTTTTAGAGATTAATCATTTCTAAGTCAAGCCAAAAATCAAATGAGCTTAATATGATATTAACTCATTAAATCTGTATTAGATCCGAAGAAAATATACATACATATATTTTCATAAAGACGGTAATAAAAATTCTTTTGTATAAAGTATTAATTGTGAAATCTTTAACGGGTAGGTACTACTCGAGAAATATTTAAGTTCACAATTAATATGTTACACAGTACATTCTTCAATTTTGATTCAAAAATTATTAACAATGCTCACAACGATATACAATCGTTTTCAAACAATTTCAATTACATATTATTGACGGATCAGAATTCAAGTCATAACTCTGAACCAGTGACATCATTCTTAAATCTCTACATCTTTCAAAGCTATACTTTGACTTCAAAACTATGCAAGATCCTTTAACATTGTTTTTACCGAAAATAACCTTGCAATTCCTTTTCAAAGTATCTAGTATTATCAACCATTCAACCAGTCAACGGCGACCTTTCAGACTTGTAACTTTGGCATATACGTTTTTGTTACTGGGGAACCTTTCATGTTCCACCACATTAGCAGTAAATTTACCAACAACTTCATTGATTTTTAAGCCTCTCCGAAAAGTCACTATATTTATTCCTTGAAACACCATCTTTTACTCATCCGCATCTTGCAGCAAGAATTTCCATACCAATTACTGAAAATTAGCAATCAGTATTTTGAAATCTCGCAGCGTTTCTACTTCAGTAGTTATATATATATATATATATATATATATATATATATATATATATATATATAACGTCTATCTTCAAGACTTATAGACTTCGAATGTGAAGTTTCTGAAAAACATCTCAACTATGAACTAGTTCTTGAAATGCTGATGAAGCAGCAAAAACTGTAAACGACCCTAACAGTCAAAAGATTGATGATAAAGAATAGTGTGTTGGTTAAACTCAGAAAAAGAGAAGGTTTGGAACTGGAAAACGGATTGAGCAAAGTATGAAAGAGGCTGTAGATAAATCACAAAGACTGAACCTGCCTTCAAAGGATCCAAATGATTCAGTGTCTGCTGAAATCGTTAGCAAACACGTTACTTCTTATTCTAAACCTTCACAGACAAATATTCTTCATCATCATCTTATCTTACATATTCTAAGATATCATCGTATCTTCCATTATACATATTCTCCATATTTCTGGAGGTATTTTCACAACTATTCTTATCTGAGATCATTTATCTTTCTGTAATATCTGCAACATAAAAGAAACTGTGTTAGTTTCTAAATTCTGAAAGAAAAAAAAAATTTCGAATATGAATGTTTTTGAAGTAGTGTTGGGAGCTGAAGCATGAGTTAGTATAATATAATGACACTTGATCAACGTGATTATATTACAGTAAGTCATGCTGAGTTTCTAAATGGAACGTGATGATTCACAGATCATAACGTCATCATGTGCCATGTTACACGACTCTTACATTCTACCTCATCTCTAAACACATTAAGAACATATCTTCTTGATAGTTCTATCTTTTTGGATATTCTGGTAATTTGACAAATCAAGATTGTGCCATTATAATTTTCTTTCTTAGAACATTAATTATGTTCATTCCGAAATTAATATCTACGTATTCTGGACCATTATTCGCTTAATTTAAAGTCGGGAAGATAAAACAAAAGCATGAAGCTTCAAAATATCAATGGGAGTATAAATCACAGTAAATTGGAGAGAGTATTAACTGTGGATGTCAATGATTATGGAAAGACAGAAGCAGAGACATCGAAATATAAGGGAAGATATAAAACCCAACAACCACCCAGAAATTATAAACCATATATATCGATGCATATAGCAATATAAAGACAAGGGAGGACTAAAAATACTATAAAACCAAGAGTATAGTAGAAGTGAATAGATTCTTCCGGCGGGAGATGAAAAAGAAGAATGACAGATATGAAAGTTAGGAGTATATCAAGAATCAGAACTGGATGAAGCATATTGATGAATACTTTAAAGTATGAGTTGAGGGAGGAAGAATAAAAGGTGAGCTGTGGAAATAAAGAAACAAAGGGGGTGAATTTATAGTAAAATATCCGAAAGAGCAATCGAAATAGGTTATCGCATTTAATCAAAGAAGATCCTAATTTCCTTAATTATCGAAGAATCAAATCTTATTACGAAGATTTTCTCTAAATCCCTTGAAATCCGAAAATCAATCCTATCTACGTCAAAAGATATGTCGAATCTACATTTATTCATTTCACTCTTTTGTGATAACTTCACTCGTACTCTTCAATTAATCGAATCGTTTTATCTATATTACTCAATAGTGATAAAACTCTATACACCAACTCATATTCGTCATAAAAACATTCTTATGATTAGCCATGACGACCACGATCAAATTTCGAGACGAAATTTCTTTAACGGGTAGGTACTGTGATGACCCGAAAATTTCTGAACAAATTTAAACTTTATCTTTATATCATTAGATAAATATTTTAAACATATATATTACGTACAAATTTACAATTCTAAATAAAAATATATATATATATTTTAACTTAGTCATAAAACGTCATGATTTAAAATAATATATTTTGATAAACAACGAGCCACTGATTTATAGAAGCAAATGACCAAAACGCTCAAATATATAAGTTACATACCTTATAAAAGGTTTCATTGTTGTCTAAGTCTAATTTTTGTAAAAGGTACACGTCACGTAACGTAAAAGGCTAGTTTTCTAAACGTACGAAAGTGCGCTCGAAAAACCGAAAGTGGTACATGAGTCGTGAGACCACGCCCGTGTCATTTTTGTAAAAATTATAATTTTACCATGAACGTAAATATAATATAATATTTAATTAATTCTAAAGATTAAATATAATATATATTAAATAAATTATAAATCTATATATCATACGTAATGTAAGGATTCGGGGACACCCTCAATTGAGTGGATATGAGCTGGCTGCATAGTTCATGCTAGTGCATGGATGGGAATGTTAGGCTAGTTGTATAAAATGAACTCGTATCCTAATTCTCTAAATCATTTATCTCTCAATCTCGTTAAACTCTCTCTATATATGTAATTATTATTATTATTATTATTATTATTATTATTATTATTATTATTATTATTATTATTATTATTATTATTATTATTATTATTATTATTATTAATCCTAATATTATTATTAGTAGTAAGAGTATTATTATTTATACATAAAATACTACGAAGAGGTCATGAGGGTGTCACTTTCAAAATATGTTTTCTAGCGGGATAGAGCTAAGAAAATTATGGGTTATTGCCAAGGAGGTTATGGGTAATGTTCGGGGGTATATTTGTGAATCAAACCTAGTATTTATCATCTCCATTACATCTACGTACTGTCCTACAATATTGAATCTCAATATTAATACGTAAGCATTTATATTTTATCTTCTATAAATTAATAGTGTATACATGTCTAGTGCTCGAGTATGTATATTTATATGTGTGTATGCTAAATTTCGTCGTTAAACAGTTTATAATGAATCACGAATTAAATATATATATATTACTGGTAAAAGGTATATGATATACATGTTTTTGAAAAGCTAGCGAAAAATCAATAACTTTTCATTTAGATACCGAATAGTTTCGATGAACGGATTAAAAGATATGATCAACTGAATTATGATTGACGTTAATTGAAATTTCTTTTGAATCTGCAATTAAGATTTAAATAACTTGTTTACGAGATTGATAAAATGGATTTTTAAATATTACCAACCGAGTAAATGACTCCTTATATAAGGTATGTCTCGTTTTATTGAACTAGTGTCAAAATTGACTTTTTGAAACGACTTTGGATAACTTTTGTATGTCAATCTCGAGCATTAGGATTGTGATACACTATGACCTGACCTGGCTTGATAGACATTTATTGACCAACATATGTTCTCTAGGTTGAGATCTACGGTTATTTGGTAATCCGAGTTTCGATCCCATTTTGGTGAACGACTTTATATGCTGCTAAGGTGAGTTTCATTTGCTCCCTTTTTAATTGCTTTTGCAATATATATTTTTGGGCTGAGAATACATGCACTTTATTTTAAACGCAATGGATACAAGTACATACTAAATTCTACACTGAGTCTGAATCGAAAATCCCTTAACTTTGGTAACTAGTAACTGCCAGTTATAAGAACTGGTGGGCGCGAGTAGTAGTATATGGATCCATAGGGCTTGACATCCCCGTCTGTTTCAGGTATAGAAACCCTAGCCCGAACTATAAAACAGACGTATGCTATTTGAGTTAATATACGTTGGTTTGCGTGTATTGTACATGTTGGTTGCATGTATGTTAAAACAGGGGTACTTATTATAACGTTAAAGCTTAGTTACCAGGGTGCTCAATCTTGTAGAATATTTGATAAACGTTTCTGGATGAAACAACTGAAATCTTGTGATCCACTTTTATATACAGATTATGCGAAACACTAAAACTATGAACTCACCAACCTTTGTGTTGACACTTGTTAGCATGTTTATTCTCAGGTTCCTAGAAGTCTTCCGCTGTTTGCTTATATGTTAGACAAGCTATGTGCATGGAGTCTTACATGGCATATTTATCAAGGAAACGTTGCATTCACCAAATCATCACCATGTATCTTATTTTGACTGCATTGTCAATGGAAGTACTATTGTAAACTTATTTACGGTAATTGTCTATATGTAGAAATCATCAGATGTCGAAAACCTTTGATTTAAATATTCATTTATGGTGTGCCTTTTCAAAAGAATGCAATATTTACAAATCGTATAATATAGAGGTCAAATACCTCGCAATGAAATCGATGAATGACGTGTTCGTCCATATGGATTTGGAGCGATCGTCACAGTTGGTATCAGAGCGTTGGTCCTAGCGAACCAGGTCTTATATGAGTGTGTCTAACTGATAGTTGTTAGGATGCACTAGTAAGTCTGAACTTCGACCGTGTCTGCATGTCAAAAGTTTTGCTTATCATTTCTTGTCAGAAATTACCTGCTTATCATTCCTAGTCTAGACACGTTTTACTGCATTGATTGCATGAATAGTGTATAGACAAAATTTATATCTTAGCGTATCTGTTACTGTAAACTTTTCCTGACATCTTCCGAAAATTTCTCCGTAATTTATGGAATTTGGTATTATATATACATATGTAAATTATGTATTGAAGAATACCAAACTAAATTCTATAATCTAATTCATATCAAAAATCATCTCCCTAATTATACAAGATGGATCCCGTATCTAGTTCAAATTCCTTAAACTCTGACAGCTATTCCGATATGGATATTCACCTGAATTCCGAAGACAGTGTAACCGAAATGGATCAACCAATTAGCCATTATCTATTCTGGATGAATTGGGGATGGGTTCGTAGTCTACTTAATTATTGGAGACAAGAAGAAGGCGATCCCTTCCATCCACCACATTGCCCTCTTGGCGAAGAACCTGAACCACTTACCGGCGAACCTGTTCGTAATACCATTTTATCTCTCATCTCCAGAATATCTCGTCATGATCATATACTCTCTCAAATCTGGGATCTTATTCATCCGCTCGTCCGAACCGCCAATCATCCCGGTGTAGTAGAAGAAGTCAACGAGCTTCGTGCTCGGGTAGTGGCTTTGGAGGATATGGTGCAAAGGTTACAAGCACCAACAGAATCACAGGCATCAACAGTACCACCGACAACAACACCAACAGTACCACTACCACCAACAACAACATCCGCACCGCAAGCCTCAACATCACAATATGTACCTTGAACATCAACGTCATACGCATCGTAGTTACCAAGAAATACCAGCAACAATAACCGATGAAGTATTAACTCATTTCCCCTAAAGAAATTTTATGTATATTTAATATATATGAATTTTGAAATCAAAATAAATCTTTTCGTACTAAGCTATTACGTGTGAATCTTAACTGGTAGGTACTACTCAGTTAGTTCATATTACTAATATGTAATGATGTACATCCTTCCTTAACAACTTAACCATTGTTAACTACAATCTCTGTTTCAACTTAATGAATTCTATTTCATAATAAACCAAGTGTATTATTCAATTACATAATTGATTTTACATTTTCATTTTCGATGTACTCGAAACTTTCCAGAAAACATCATCTGTGCCTTGTAACTGTAAAGACCCGTCCTTATCCATCCGGACGATATCTTCAACATTTGGTTCCATTGCGATGATCGACTCCCAGTAATGTCTTTAGTATGAGCAAATGCACAGCGGAAGACTTAATTCGTACCTGAGAATAAGCATGCTTTAAAATGTCAACATAAAGTTGGTGAGATATATAGGTTTGATGATAGCAGCGTAATAACTATGGACCACAAGATTTCATGTTTATACATAATACACTCCTCGTGTATGAAAAGTCGTTGAGCACTTGGTAACCATACTTAACATTTAAATCACAGCAGCATATTCTTAAATAAACCCTACACCGTACCAAGTGTAGTAACGAAACGAAGTACTGTGCAACCGTTAAAAACTGGTCGTCCAGCCCGGTTGGGGTTGTCAGGCCCGATAGATCTATCAACAGGATTCGCGTTTACGCTCCTCACGTAAATATTAGCTACCAAGTATAAAGAGATATGCCATGGTACAACTCAACGTAGAATTTATATTTTTGATCACTTGTGTCCATAACGTAAATCATTTATAAAAAAAACAACGCATGTATTCTCAGCCCAAAATATTTAGAGTTAAAAGGGAACTATATACTCACCTAATGTATTTTGTAGTAAAAATACATATAACATCATTGATCAAGTATAAGGTTGGCCTCGGATTCACGAACCTATATCATTCATATATATATTAAAATATATAATAGTAATCGAGTAATTTTATATATAGTTATTAGTGAAATATTTGTTATATTATATGTTACTTAGATATATTTATTTTGTGTGTTGTATATATCTTTTATTTACCATTAAAAATTTTAAAACTGTATTCTACGGTTCATATTTAATAAATATACTTACTTATATATATATATAAATTGATATTTTTTTTTATACATGGCGTAATTAATATCTTTTGTGAAAATATAGTGTAATGTATTCTAATAGAAAAATATATTTGTTCTTTGATAGTTTTGATTATAACAAAATAATAACCTTAGTAATAATAATGATAATATGTTTAATAGTAATAATTATACTAATAATGATTTTGATACTTATAATTATAGTTATAATAATAATAATAATATTACATACAACAATAACAATTACTAATAAACATAACAATAATAATAATAATAATCATGTTAATAATAAAAATATTAATAATAATAATAAATGTATTAATAATAAAATAAAAAGATAAACTACCTCAATAAGGAGAAGTTGTCAAAAAAAAAACATCCATTCCACTCCCGGGACTCGAACCCACAATCTCTTATAAACCCGCTAACACTCTTAACCATTCCACCACCCATCAATTTCTGATTTATTACGATTCTGTTTATTTATAACCCATTTTATTTGTTTCCTTCTCCTTCTTCCATTAGTCGACTAGGGAATTTTACAGAATCATAATAGAATACCATGATTTGTTTCTGAATTCGTAACTTAAACAGATACGAAAGTTTTATGAGGGCTCGGGATCAACAAAAACAGAAACACGAATTTAAGTCAAGCCATACCAGTTACGTTTTTGTGGAATATGAACTCAATTAATGATTTTGATTTTTAGACATTTTTGGACCATACTTCCAACACGAAAAAGATTCGTAAACCTTAATAGAAACTTCCTGATTCATTAATTTAGATTGAAACATCAACATGGTTACGAATTTTAGTTTGAACCAAAAAGTTTTACTTTTGATAAACAATCTTTGATCTGAAAATTAGATCACGATAGGAGGAATTAAAACGTGATAATTTGCAGTTAGTTTTAGTTGATAAATCCTAATAAAACCGCGTTATTACTTTTTGAAATAAGATTCAAATTCGAGGTTTTGAGAAAATAACAGGGCATCGGGTCTGTTTATGAAGATTTTGTTTATTTCATCATATAAAAGGAATTAATAGTGATTTAGATTGATACAGGTAATTCGAATGAGGTTGTCCAACACACTGAATCCAGTTGATTTATAGAACAATATGGGTGTCGAATTTTAGAATGAGAAGAAAATAAACAGATAACACCAAATTACAGATAGTTGATATTGATAGGCAGTTGGATTTTAGCATAAACGAATCTCCAAAATATAATACGGATAATGACAAGGAGAATAGATTTTATTTATATATAAATATATATATATATTTTTTTTAAACATTTATATTTATATTTAATAGATATATTAATAATATTAATAATAATAATATTAATAATATCAATTATAATAATACCAAAGTAATTATTATATTGTAGTTATAATATTAATAAGTAAAGTAATGGTACTAACTATATTAATTTCGGTGTATCTATTTATCTGTTCTTTATATATCATGGATTCGTAAATATATGGATATAACCATATAACATTAATTATAATTAATGTATTAATATTATACTTAATATAGTATTATAAATGATAATTAAAGTATTAATATAATAACAATATTAATACTACTTATTAATAATTATTTTAATTATTATTAATAGAATTACCTATAAAAATAAATAATAATAATTAATTGGTGTTATTTTCTAGTAACTATAATAATGCTAGTAATAATAGTTTATAATTTCAATTATTAAGTATATAGTATATATATATATATATATATATCGTACATTCACATAAATGTTCGTGAATCGTCAGGCTTGGTTAAGGGTAACTGATTATCTGAATATAGACTTTTAAACTTTCTAGACTCAACATTACAGATTTTGGCTTATCGTGTCGGAAACCTATAAAGATTAAGGTTTAAATTTGGTCGGAAATTTCCGGGTCGTTACAGTACCCACCCGTTAAAGAAATTTCGTCCCCGAAATTTGGTAGAGGTTGTCATAAATAACAATAGGAATGTTTTCATGACGAATATGAGGTAATAATAGAGTTTTATCATTATTGGAGGATATGGATAAAACGATTCGATCATGTGAAGCGTACGAGTGAAGCTATCACAAAAGAGTGAAATGAGTAAATATGGAATTGTTTTAACCGATGACGTGATTAGGATTGATTTCCGGAATTTAAGGGATTTAAGGAAAATCTTACGTAATAAGATTTGGTTCTTCGGCGATTTAGAAAATCAGGATCTTCTTTTGATTTAATGCGGCAATCTGTTTCAATTTCTCTATCGGATATTTCACTATAAATCTACTCCTTTGTTTCCTTATTTTTCACAACTCACATCTTCTACTCTTTCTCTTTAATTCATATTTTAAGACATTCGTCAATATGCTCCATCCCATTCTGATCCTTGATTTATTTTTAATTTTCACATCTGTCATTCTTCTTTTTCATCTACCACCGGAAGAATCTATTTATTTCTACTATACTCTTGTGTTTATAGTATTTCTAGTTCTCCCGTGTCTCTATATTGCTATCTGCATCGATATACACGGTTTGTAATTTCGGGGTGGTTGTTTGGTTTTATATCTTCCCTTATACTTGGATGTTCCTGTTTCTGTCTTCTATAATCATTGTCATCTATAGTTAATGCTCTCTCCTAATTGCTGCGATTTTTACCCCAATTTCTATTTCAGGCTTTGTCCCTTCGTTTCTTCTTCCCGTCCTCGAGTCAAGCGAGCAATGATCCGGAATTCGTAGGTATGGAATTTGAAATGAACATAGCTAATGCTCTTAAAAAGAAATGGTAATGGCACGATTTTGATTTGTCAAATTACCAGATTATCCTGGAACAGACCGAATCATCAAGAAAATACTTTCTTGATATGTTTAGAAATTAGATAGAATGTAAGAGCCGTGTAACATGGCACATGATGATGGTACTGTGAATCATCACATTCCATTAGAAACTTAACATGACTTACTGTAATATAATGAAGTTGATCAAGTTTCATTATATTATACTAATTCAGGCATCAGTTCCCAACACTGCTTCAGAACATTCCTATTTTATACTTGGAGGTTTCAGAATTTAGAAACTGACACAGTTTCTTTTATGTTGTAACGCAGATATCACGGAGAGATAAATGATCTCAAATAAGAATGGTTGTGAAAATATCTCTGGAAATATGGAGGATATGTATAACGGAAGATGCGAAGATATCTTATAATATCTAAGATAAGATGATGATGAAGAATATCATCTGGAAAGGTTTAGAATAAGGAGTAGAGTTCTTACTAACGGTTTTAGCAGGTACTGAATCATTTGGATTCTTTGAAGGCAGGTTCAGTCCTTGTATTTGTTCTTTGTTTCCTTCACGGTTTGCTCAATCCATTTTTCAGTACCAAATTTTCTATCGAGCGTTCCCAACACTCTATTCTTTACTTTTGGCCATTAAGACCATTTACTACATGCTGCTTTGTCATCTTTTTCAAAGTTAACGGATCTGGATCATCTGTTATCAAACCGAGGTGGTTTCAGAAGAATTGTGTTTTTAGATGATTAAACGCTGATGGTAATATGGTGGAATATAAAAGGTTCTCCGGTAACGATGGCGAAAGAATAACGTATATATATCGACATTAACCTTTCTGAGAAGTCGAGGTTAACTTGCTGGAGCTGTGATAAAGTTGGCTAATTTGGAAAGGGATTACAAAGTTATTTTGGGTAATAATAACACTAAAGAAATTAACACTGCTACGTGTTAAACGTTGACTCAGTCTCCGAGAGTCTTCGAGTGCATAACTATATACAAGAATCTTTTCTTCCAGAGATGAGGTGCGGTTGGTTCATTCTCTCGATCGAAATGTTTTCAAGAATTATGAAAGGTTTGAACGCGAATTGTAATTGTCGAGGTACAAATGAGGTTTAGAATGAAATCAAGTGGCAAACTTGAAGAATTGTTTAGTTTCATATGTTATAATCAATATTTTAATTCATTTTAATTGTCCAAAGTTAGCAGTCCAATAGTTCAATAGTTCAACAGTTCAATATATTCATATATAATTTAATATACATAATTAATACGTATCGTGACCCGTGTACCGGTCTCAGTGTCGATCACAACTCAAAGTATATATATATTTTGGAATCAACTCCGACCCTGTATAGCCAACTCCCATCTTCACATATAGAGTGTCTACGGTTGTTCCGAAATATATATATAGATGGGTCGATATGATAGGTCGAAACCTTGTATACGTGTCCCGTTATTTAAAGTGCGAAAAATAAATAAATATATATCATGACCCATTATACAACGTGTTGTCTCAGAATTAATCCGACGTATTGTTGTACATGTGTCCCGACGGTATGTAAAGTGCAGAAATTAAATAACAATAAATAAAATTGCGAGAATGTAAATTGCGATAAATTAAATGTTAATCAGTTAGCTGGGAACAGTTAGCTAGGAACAGTTAGCGTGGATTCCTAATAGAATTTCTCATAATTAATTTGTTTGTTTCTACCACTTTTTATTTGTCCAATGTTTTCTTCGTTATGCCACTTGTTAGATTCTGGTAGGTAAAAATCCAAATATGAAATTTGAATGGAAATGGTTATTATATGGTGAATGGATACGTATATCGGATAGTGAATGATCGTTGAATCAGATTTGAAGAATGTACAGTGTAACTTATTAATGTGAATTCTAAATATTCCTCGGGTACTACCCACCCGTTAAAATATTTTCATCATTAATAGTTTGTACGAAGAAATTTTTAATTACAATCTTTATGAAAATATACTTGCATATATATTTTCTTCGGATGTAACTATGAATTTAATGAGTCAATAAAATATTCAACTCATTTGATTTATCATTAGTACTAGATTACATAATCTCTAAAACATTAAAGATTACATAATTGCCATGTCGAACGAAGATAAATGAGGTAAAACGTTACGTAAAACGAAGATATTCGATGTAGAACGATATGTAGAACGAAATCGTACTTGAAATACATATGGTGATATTGAGGCGCGTGATGTTGATATCCGAGGTACAGATTGTAATATTGAGATTTACAACGCGGTTGTGGTTAAGGTGATATGGGTACTGTCGACGTTGATGATGGTGGTGCTGATTATGCTGCTGGTGCTGCTGCTGGTGTTTATAACCTTCGTACCATGTTTTCCAAAGCCGTCACACGAGCGCGTAGTTCGTTAACTTCTTATGTCGGGATGATTGACGGTTGAATCGAGCGGATGAGTAAGATTTGAAATATAGGATAATATATAATCGTGACGAGATACTCTAGAAATGAGAGCGAAAATGGTTTCTCGAACAGGTTCGTCGGTAAGTGCTTCAGGTTCGTTGCTAAGAGGCAATTTGGTGGATGAAAAGGATCTTTGAGGTAAAACGATTTTCGAATATAGGATGATATTCTAACTTCATAGAATACCTATATATATATATAGTACTAAAGATTCCGTAGACTACGGAGGAATTTACGACATGTGTCAGACAATTCTATTGTAACAGATATGCTAAGATATGAATTTTGTTTATACACTATCAATGCAGTAAATGCAGTAAGACGTGTCTAGACTTATGAATGAGCAGGCAATTCCCTAAGGATGATAAGCATATGGTTTCCGACTAGAAATGATAAGCAAAACTTTATGACATGTAGACACGGTCAAAGTCCAGACTCACTAATGTATCCTAACAACTACTAGTCAGACACACTAATGCAAGACCTGGTTCGCTAAGACCACCGCTCTGATACCACCTGTAAAGACCCGTCCTTATCCATCCGGACGATATCTTCAACATTTGGTTCCATTGCGATGATCGACTCCCAGTAATGTCTTTAGTATGAGCAAATGCACAGCGGAAGACTTAATTCGTACCTGAGAATAAGCATGCTTTAAAATGTCAACATAAAGTTGGTGAGATATATAGGTTTGATGCTAGCAGCGTAATAACTATGGACCACAAGATTTCATGTTTATACATAATACACTCCTCGTGTATGAAAAGTCGTTGAGAACTTGGTAACCATACTTAACATTTAAATCACAGCAGCATATTCTTAAATAAACCCTACACCGTACCAAGTGTAGTAACGAAACGAAGTACTGTGCAACCGTTAAAAACTGGTCGTCCAGCCCGGTTGGGGTTGTCAGGCCCGATAGATCTATCAACAGGATTCGCGTTTACGCTCCTCACGTAAATATTAGCTACCAAGTATAAAGAGATATGCCATGGTACAACTCAACGTAGAATTTATATTTTTGATCACTTGTGTCCATAACGTAAATCATTTATAAAAAAAACAACGCATGTATTCTCAGCCCAAAATATTTAGAGTTAAAAGGGAACTATATACTCACCTAATGTATTTTGTAGTAAAAATACATATAACATCATTGATCAAGTATAAGGTTGGCCTCGGATTCACGAACCTATATCATTCATATATATATTAAAATATATAATAGTAATCGAGTAATTTTATATATAGTTATTAGTGAAATATTTGTTATATTATATGTTACTTAGATATATTTATTTTGTGTGTTGTATATATCTTTTATTTACCATTAAAAATTTTAAAACTGTATTCTACGGTTCATATTTAATAAATATACTTACTTATATATATATAAATTGATATTTTTTTTTATACATGGCGTAATTAATATCTTTTGTGAAAATATAGTGTAATGTATTCTAATAGAAAAATATATTTGTTCTTTGATAGTTTTGATTATAACAAAATAATAACCTTAGTAATAATAATGATAATATGTTTAATAGTAATAATTATACTAATAATGATTTTGATACTTATAATTATAGTTATAATAATAATAATAATAATATTACATACAACAATAACAATTACTAATAAACATAACAATAATAATAATAATAATCATGTTAATAATAAAAATATTAATAATAATAATAAATGTATTAATAATAAAATAAAAAGATAAACTACCTCAATAAGGAGAAGTTGTCAAAAAAAAACATCCATTCCACTCCCGGGACTCGAACCCACAATCTCTTATAAACCCGCTAACACTCTTAACCATTCCACCACCCATCAATATCTGATTTATTACGATTCTGTTTATTTATAACCCATTTTATTTGTTTCCTTCTCCTTCTTCCATTAGTCGACTAGGGAATTTTACAGAATCATAATAGAATACCATGATTTGTTTCTGAATTCGTAACTTAAACAGATACGAAAGTTTTATGAGGGCTCGGGATCAACAAAAACAGAAACACGAATTTAAGTCAAGCCATACCAGTTACGTTTTTGTGGAATATGAACTCAATTAATGATTTTGATTTTTAGACATTTTTGGACCATACTTCCAACACGAAAAAGATTCGTAAACCTTAATAGAAACTTCCTGATTCATTAATTTGAATTGAAACATCAACATGGTTACGAATTTTAGTTTGAACCAAAAAGTTTTACTTTTGATAAACAATCTTTGATCTGAAAATTAGATCACGATAGGAGGAATTGAAACGTGATAATTTGCAGTTAGTTTTAGTTGATAAATCCTAATAAAACCGCGTTATTACTTTTTGAAATAAGATTCAAATTCGAGGTTTTGAGAAAATAACAGGGCATCGGGTCTGTTTATGAAGATTTTGTTTATTTCATCATATAAAAGGAATTAATAGTGATTTAGATTGATACAGGTAATTCGAATGAGGTTGTCCAACACACTGAATCCAGTTGATTTATAGAACAATATGGGTGTCGAATTTTAGAATGAGAAGAAAATAAACAGATAACACCAAATTACAGATAGTTGATATTGATAGGCAGTTGGATTTTAGCAGAAACGAATCTCCAAAATATAATACGGATAATGACAAGGAGAATAGATTTTATTTATATATAAATATATATATATATATATATATATATATATATATATATATATATTTTAAACATTTATATTTATATTTAATAGATATATTAATAATATTAATAATAATATTATTAATAATATCAATTATAATAATACCAAAGTAATTATTATATTGTAGTTATAATATTAATAAGTAAAGTAATGGTACTAACTATATTAATTTCGGTGTATCTATTTATCTGTTCTTTATATATCATGGATTCGTAAATATATGGATATAACCATATAACATTAATTATAATTAATGTATTAATATTATACTTAATATAGTATTATAAATGATAATTAAAGTATTAATATAATAACAATATTAATACTACTTATTAATAATTATTTTAATTATTATTAATAGAATTACCTATAAAAATAAATAATAATAATTAATTGGTGTTATTTTCTAGTAACTATAATAATGCTAGTAATAATAGTTTATAATTTCAATTATTAAGTATATAGTATATATATATATATATATATATATATATATATATATATATATATATATATATATATATATATATATATATATCGTACATTCACATAAATGTTCGTGAATCGTCAGGCTTGGTTAAGGGTAACTGATTATCCGAATATAGACTTTTAAACTTTCTAGACTCAACATTACAGATTTTGGCTTATCGTGTCGGAAACCTATAAAGATTAAGGTTTAAATTTGGTCGGAAATTTCCGAGTCGTTACAGTAAGGTTCACAAAAATTCCACAAGCATCAACATCCTTCACCGAGAAATAAGAATAAATAATGAAGTATCGATTACATTAGCGAAATACTCCGCAAAGATTATGTAATCTTTAATGTTTTAGAGATTAATCATTTCTAAGTCAAGCCGAAAATCAAATGAGCTTAATATGATATTAACTCATTAAATCTGTATTAGATCCGAAGAAAATATACATACATATATTTTCATAAAGACGGTAATAAAAATTCTTTTGTACAAAGTATTAATTGTGAAATCTTTAACGGGTAGGTACTACTCGAGAAATATTTAAGTTCACAATTAATATGTTACACAGTACATTCTTCAATTTTGATTCAAAAATTATTAACAATGCTCACAACGATATACAATCGTTTTCAAACAATTTCAATTACATATTATTGACGGATCAGAATTCAAGTCATAACTCTGAACCAGTGACATCATTCTTAAATCTCTACATCTTTCAAAGCTATACTTTGACTTCAAAACTATGCAAGATCCTTTAACATTGTTTTTACCGAAAATAACCTTGCAATTCCTTTTCAAAGTATCTAGTATTATCAACCATTCAACCAGTCAACGACGACCTTTCAGACTTGTAACTTTGGCATATACGTTTTTGTTACTGGGGAACCTTTCATGTTCCACCACATTAGCAGTAAATTTACCAACAACTTCATTGATTTTTAAGCCTCTCCGAAAAGTCACTATATTTATTCCTTGAAACACCATCTTTTACTCATCCGCATCTTGCAGCAAGAATTGCCATACCAATTACTGAAAATTAGCAATCAGTATTTTAAAATCTCGCAGCGTTTCTACTTCGGTAGTTATATATATATATATATATATATATATATATATATATATATATATATATATATATATATATAACGTCTATCTTCAAGACTTATAGACTTCGAATGTGAAGTTTCTGAAAAACATCTCAACTATGAACTAGTTCTTGAAATGCTGATGAAGCAGCAAAAACTGTAAACGACCCTAACAGTCAAAAGATTGATGATAAAGAATAGTGTGTTGGTTAAACTCAGAAAAAGAGAAGGTTTGGAACTGGAAAACGGATTGAGCAAAGTATGAAAGAGGCTGTGGATAAATCACAAAGACTGAACCTGCCTTCAAAGGATCCAAATGATTCAGTGTCTGCTGAAATCGTTAGCAAACACGTTACTTCTTATTCTAAACCTTCACAGACAAATATTCTTCATCATCATCTTATCTTACATATTCTAAGATATCATCGTATCTTCCATTATACATATTCTCCATATTTCTGGAGGTATTTTCACAACTATTCTTATCTGAGATCATTTATCTTTCTGTAATATCTGCAACATAAAAGAAACTGTGTTAGTTTCTAAATTCTAAAAGAAAAAAAAAATTCGAATATGAATGTTTTTGAAGTAGTGTTGGGAGCTGAAGCATGAGTTAGTATAATATAATGACACTTGATCAACGTGATTATATTACAGTAAGTCATGCTGAGTTTCTAAATGGAACGTGATGATTCACAGATCATAACGTCATCATGTGCCATGTTACACGACTCTTACATTCTACCTCATCTCTAAACACATTAAGAACATATCTTCTTGATAGTTCTATCTTTTTGGATATTCTGGTAATTTGACAAATCAAGATTGTGCCATTATAATTTTCTTTCTTAGAACATTAATTATGTTCATTCCGAAATTAATATCTACGTATTCTGGACCATTATTCGCTTAATTTAAAGTCGGGAAGATAAAACAAAAGCATGAAGCTTCAAAATATCAATGGGAGTATAAATCACAGTAAATTGGAGAGAGTATTAACTGTGGATGTCAATGATTATGGAAAGACAGAAGCAGAGACATCGAAATATAAGGGAAGATATAAAACCCAACAACCACCCAGAAATTATAAACCATATATATCGATGCATATAGCAATATAAAGACAAGGGAGGACTAAAAATACTATAAAACCAAGAGTATAGTAGAAGTGAATAGATTCTTCCGGCGGGAGATGAAAAAGAAGAATGACAGATATGAAAGTTAGGAGTATATCAAGAATCAGAACTGGATGAAGCATATTGATGAATACTTTAAAGTATGAGTTGAGGGAGGAAGAATAAAAGGTGAGCTGTGGAAATAAAGAAACAAAGGGGGTGAATTTATAGTAAAATATCCGAAAGAGCAATCGAAATAGGTTATCGCATTTAATCAAAGAAGATCCTAATTTCCTTAATTATCGAAGAATCAAATCTTATTACGAAGATTTTCTCTAAATCCCTTGAAATCCGAAAATCAATCCTATCTACGTCAAAAGATATGTCGAATCTACATTTATTCATTTCACTCTTTTGTGATAACTTCACTCGTACTCTTCAATTAATCGAATCGTTTTATCTATATTACTCAATAGTGATAAAACTCTATACACCAACTCATATTCGTCATAAAAACATTCTTATGATTAGCCATGACGACCACGATCAAATTTCGAGACAAAATTTCTTTAACGGGTAAGTACTGTGATGACCCGAAAATTTCTGAACAAATTTAAACTTTATCTTTATATCATTAGATAAATATTTTAAACATATATATTACGTACAAATTTACAATTCTAAATAAAAATATATATATATTTTAACTTAGTCATAAAACGTCATGATTTAAAATAATATATTTTGATAAACAACGAGCCACTGATTTATAGAAGCAAATGACCAAAACGCTCAAATATATAAGTTACATACCTTATAAAATGTTTCATTGTTGTCTAAGTCTAATTTTTGTAAAAGGTACACGTCACGTAACGTAAAAGGCTAGTTTTCTAAACGTACGAAAGTGCGCTCGAAAAATCGAAAGTGGTACATGAGTCGTGAGACCACGCCCGTGTCATTTTTGTAAAAATTATAATTTTACCATGAACGTAAATATAATAAAATATTTAATTAATTCTAAAGATTAAATATAATATATATTAAATAAATTATAAATCTATATATCATACGTAATGTAAGGATTCGGGGACACCCTCAATTGAGTGGATATGAGCTGGCTGCATAGTTCATGCTAGTGCATGGATGGGAATGTTAGGCTAGTTGTATAAAATGAACTCGTATCCTAATTCTCTAAATCATTTATCTCTCAATCTCGTTAAACTCTCTCTATATATGTAATTATTATTATTATTATTATTATTATTATTATTATTATTATTATTATTATTATTATTATTATTATTATTATTATTATTATTATTATTATTATTATTATTATTATTAATCCTAATATTATTATTAGTAGTATGAGTATTATTATTTATACATAAAATACTACGAAGAGGTCATGAGCGTGTCACTTTCAAAATATGTTTTCTAGCGGGATAGAGCTAAGGAAATTATGGGTTATTGCCAAGGAGGTTATGGGTAATGTTCGGGGGTATATTTGTGAATCAAACCTAGTATTTATCATCTCCATTACATCTACGTACTGTCCTACAATATTGAATCTCAATATTAATACGTAAGCATTTATATTTTATCTTCTATAAATTAATAGTGTATACATGTCTAGTGCTCGAGTATGTATATTTATATGTGTGTATGCTAAATTTCGTCGTTAAACAGTTTATAATGAATCACGAATTAAATATATATATATTACTGGTAAAAGGTATATGATATACATGTTTTTGAAAAGCTAGCGAAAAATCAATAACTTTTCATTTAGATACCGAATAGTTTCGATGAACGGATTAAAAGATATGATCAACTGAATTATGATTGACGTTAATTGAAATTTCTTTTGAATCTGCAATTAAGATTTAAATAACTTGTTTACGAGATTGATAAAATGGATTTTTAAATATTACCAACCGAGTAAATGACTCCTTATATAAGGTATGTCTCGTTTTATTGAACTAATGTCAAAATTGACTTTTTGAAACGACTTTGGATAACTTTTGTATGTCAATCTCGAGCATTAGGATTGTGATACACTATGACCTGACCTGGCTTGATAGACATTTATTGACCAACATATGTTCTCTAGGTTGAGATCTACGGTTATTTGGTAATCCGAGTTTCGATCCCATTTTGGTGAACGACTTTATATGCTGCTAAGGTGAGTTTCATTTGCTCCCTTTTTAATTGCTTTTGCAATATATATTTTTGGGCTGAGAATACATGCACTTTATTTTAAACGCAATGGATACAAGTACATACTAAATTCTACACTGAGTCTGAATCGAAAATCCCTTAGCTTTGGTAACTAGTAACTGCCAGTTATAAGAACTGGTGGGCGCGAGTAATAGTATATGGATCCATAGGGCTTGACATCCCCGTCTGTTTTAGGTATAGAAACCCTAGCCCGAACTATAAAACGGACGTATGCTATTTGAGTTAATATACGTTGGTTTGCGTGTATTGTACATGTTGGTTGCATGTATGTTAAAACAGGGGTACTTATTATAACGTTAAAGCTTAGTTACCAGGGTGCTCAATCTTGTAGAATATTTGATAAACGTTTCTGGATGAAACAACTGAAATCTTGTGATCCACTTTTATATACAGATTATGCGAAACACTAAAACTATGAACTCACCAACCTTTGTGTTGACACTTGTTAGCATGTTTATTCTCAGGTTCCTAGAAGTCTTCCGCTGTTTGCTTATATGTTAGACAAGCTATGTGCATGGAGTCTTACATGGCATATTTATCAAGGAAACGTTGCATTCACCAAATCATCACCATGTATCTTATTTTGACTGCATTGTCAATGGAAGTACTATTGTAAACTTATTTACGGTAATTGTCTATATGTAGAAATCATCAGATGTCGAAAACCTTTGATTTAAATATTCATTTATGGTGTGCCTTTTCAAAAGAATGCAATATTTACAAAACGTATCATATAGAGGTCAAATACCTCGCAATGAAATCGATGAATGACGTGTTCGTCCATATGGATTTGGAGCGATCGTCACAGAAAACGTGGAAAAAAGATCCGTACCCGCATCATGGGTTTAGCGAAAAAACGCAATCCAAGGAACAAGAAAGAAGCAGCACATGCAATGGTAGAAAAATTACCTAATACCAAAGAAGGGTAGCTTGTGATGCAAAAGCAAAATGCAGGGGTGCTCGTACATACAAAGCCAAAAAACGGCTTACGCACAGCGTGAAGAGCTCGTTATAAAGCAAAGCGTGCGCACCCGAACATCTACTGACATCATTCAAACATGGTTGTCAGGGAGAGGTAAATTACATACATAAAATAACAGCCAAGTTAAATATTTTACTCTAAGCCAAATTGAAATTTATTTTCGGACATTATATCGGCAGGAGGTTTATGGCGTTTAAAACAACGACAATCGAGTGATTGGTGGAATAAACACCATACCAATAATAAACCTCTAAAGATTGTTCATGAAATGATTGAGGCAAGTGAAAAAGAGTCAAAGGGAAAAACGCCACGAAAGCAACACTGGTTAAAATGCAAGGAAACGATGGCACTGCCAGGTTAATAGCGGTAAGAAAAAAGAATAATAAAAACCCCAGAAATTATTGTGTGGTGAATGACCCAGATAATGTGGCTATTGGGAAAAGCAACAAAAAGGGCACAAGGGCTTGAAAGTAAACTGACAGGATGCCCTTGCATGCTTAAAAATAAACGGCGTAAAAAAACAAAAGATAGCAACAGTAGGATTGATCACCCAGACATCTGTTGAAATTTTGTTATGTTTCTATTTCTGTCGTTTGAATTATTTTTTATAATAAATTGAATCAAACAATTTAAGCCCATAATTTGTGTATTTTTACATTTTGATTGATTGCATGCCCCTTAAGCTGCACAGGGACACACTCCGAGTCTCAAGTGGCATAGTTTAGTTTGGTTACTAATACTATTTCTAATGGTAACAGTAGTAAAACATTGGTTTGTTTCAAACGCTTGTATACCGCTCAAGACGGAGACTTGCAAAGTCATGACTATAAAATACAAGTTTGGTTACTTGTTAGTAACACGGACATTGGATTGTCCGGAAGACTCTTGAAATAAGCATTGGGTTGCTTATATAGACGGATTTGATATTGGTTTATCAATGAGTACAAATAATTTTAATCTCAAGAGTATAATATGTATAAGCATTGGTTTGCTTTGATAAGATGCAAGAATAAAAGGATCATGCGTATATAGAAGGGTCGCTCCCGTCATATGTGAATGATATTCATTCATATGCTATAATGTGCATACAAGTGTAAATATTTAAAGAAAACCCGCTTATAAATTTGTAAGTAAGTATAAAAGCATATAGCAAAATAAATTAAAATATCCAAACGAAAAGTCTGACGATAAGTAGAAGAATACTTATATCAAAATGCCTTTAGCAAACAGAAAAACTCTTATACCGCAACATCATATAAGAAAAGGCGGCTACCTAAAAAGGATAAAATTCTACTCTTACGCATGTCGTTTAAGATAATTATTTCCTACAAACATAATAATATACTAGGGGTGGCTTAATTGGAACGGTGCCCTACACTAAGGAGAATATACCATCCTCGCACGCTGCGATCAGACGCATACTCTGCTTTAAAATAGAAACAAATAAATATAGATATAGGGATGCGAAACCCTCAAACTGCTGGGCCCATCCCTCGCTGACTCAAACAACCTGGAAGCGGACAAACATTGTCCCTCCACTTCAAACCGCATGCAAGCCTAAGCAAGCATGTCATCAACCACCTGGCGGGACGAAAAGTCCCCATTCTCAGCTAATTCCTCCAAACGAGGAATTCTCAAATTAGCTAAAGTCGCGCACGCCTCACCGCATTTCCCAGCGGCATCCTCCATAAGCTCATTTGAAATAGATATCGGGATAATGTTCGGTACGGTAAGGTTTGATTTCACAACATCCCAGAAAAGGGACCGCTCATACGCACGCGCAGCTAGTATGGCTTGACCAAAAGGAACGCGGACACTCGAGTAGGCCATGATATGCTTAGCAATCTCAGGAAGACCAGATCTTAAAATCGAGTATTCAGTTTTGAGGCTTGAGCATTTAGTCTTAAGATCATCACGCTCCCCAACAACTATTTGGTGCTTCGCGTCCAGCTCCTCAAAGTGTTTTTTAAGCTGGGAATTTTCAGATGATGCAGTACCAAGTTGTAATGCCAGATGATTCACTTGAGCCTCAAGATCAGCTCGAATAGTTTCCGAACGCTTAATTTCATTCATTAGACGATGGCACTCACCCTCAAGACGAGTATTCCTATCCTCCACCTTCAAACGAGCTGCAACCTCCTGATGAAGTTGTTCAGATATCTGTTGTTTTCAGCGTCCTGCTTGGCAAACTCCCTTTGCTCACGCGATAGATGTTTGTGACCAAGAATTATGGAATTGGATTTCTGCTTCAGGCGGCTAATATCTTTGGCCGGATTGAACATCGTGGCCTGAGTATCAATGAAAAGATCTTGCTCAGGAGAGAGATGCTCAAACTTCGCAGTAAGATTGAAGGGAGCACAGGCGGCAAAATGCGAGAACTGCTGAGTAAAAGTGGGAACCGATATCTTAAAAAACTCGTCAAAATAATCCAGATTCATGTCAGGGGACAAAGAAAAGCTAGTCGGAATGTTGAGTCGAGCACGCTTGTTGCGACTAGTATCCAGTGAATGGGCATCTGAATACAAGGGTGCGCCTTTGGAATGGTGGAAGCTTGCAGGAAAGATCAGGATCCACAGTTGATTGATGGAAGATGGGAGAGTTTGGAGCAGTCTGGGACGCCTGGGCTTCTGAGGCAGGAGCGCGATGGTCAGAATGCACCTCTTGGTCAATATCAATTGGATTACTAACATCTGCAATAATAAGTAGTAGCGTTTAAAAAAAACTGTTCTTAAAATAGAGCATAACGGGCGCTTACCGATAATTGGCCTTTTTCCGGCCGCTTTCGAAGTTTCCACGACAGGTGACCGCTGAATTTCAACAAAGGAAGAAACATCAGTTTCTCTTTCTTGGCGCAGGCTGGTTTTTCTACGCTTTGAGGTTGCAGGGGCAGCTGGATTAGTTGGGGCCTTAATGATTTCTGGTTGAATGTTGGAGTCGGTATTATGCAGATCTCTCTGTCCAAAAGCAATGCTATCAGATGCCTTTAACATCATAAACTCATTCAAATCCATTTATGCAATATAAGACAAAATAGAATTGTAAGAGCAAAGGAATTACATATACGCCCAAGGTAATACAGATAAAAGAGGGATATACCATTCTTGTTTCTAATAATGACAGGACACTTATCAGAACGTGTCCAATGGGTTGAAATGCAGCCAAAAACTAGAGGGACATTCGGATAAACGCGAGATGGGAGAAGGAGATTAAGGCAAGACTTGTAAAATTTATCTTCCTCAGGAAGAATCGGCAGAGGTTTATTTTTCTCCCCTTTTTTCGCCAGAATACCAGACGAGAATGCTATTGTAATCTTCAGAAATACAAGTAGCCTTAACAAAGAAAAAGGACTTTTTCCACATTCCCTTCACACCCTGTTTTGGAGTTACACAAAACTTGGCAACATTATCAAAAGAATACCAACTCTCATCACTCATTGAGGCATGAAACAGGTTGGTAAAAATAGACAAAGAAGGTTTGCGACCATTGGCACGACACCATATTTCAAAAATATAAATGCGATTGGAACCATAAGGGTGCAATTGACTAATACCAATTGAGTAATGATGGAGAACCTCCATGAAAAATGGGGTAGGAGGAATATGGGTGTTTCTGAGCTCCAACACCTTGTCATAAATAGCAATCATATGCTCTGGCAACTTGTTCGCCTGTTGGTCGCTGGCAGGGGCAATCGGAGAATATTTCTTAACTTGGGGATATTTATCAATGATACGGTGAATTTCTGCTTCGGTAATAGAAGATTCTATATCCTTCATGTTCTTATCAGAAGACATGATGGATGGATACAAGATTTAAAGCGTAAATAAGGAGAATGAAGGAAAGAAAGCACGGACCTTTGGGTAAATACGAACGGAAAAGCAAACGGCTGCCGGAAAAGAGCAAAGTTTTAAATAAGAGAGGAGCGTGCAAAACCCAAAAAGGGTGAATTATCTATTTATATGCAAAGGAAATTTGAAAATAACACGGTCAATTTCTGAGCGTACACGTGTATCAATCTGCAAAAAGATGATTGACAAAATCGGCGTACGATAGCAACTCCAGGCGGTTACATATGTTTTCATCATTATGTCTAGGATAAATAGTGACAGCTGTCACCTCGGGTACAGGAATTACAGTCGAAAGGACGATTTTTCAACTATACGAATATATTGCATTAAATACATACGGCGGTTGGTTACACACTGTAGTGTGTCAAGACCCGTCCAAATCCATTCGGATGAAGTCCATATCGATTATAAACGATTCACAACAGTTGATTACATCGCGAGGTACTTGACCTCTATATGATAGATTTTACAAACATTGCATTCGTTTTTGAAAAGACAACCTTTCATTACATTGCAAATTGACATCATGCATACCATTTCATAATATATCTAACTATAATTGACTTAATAATAAACTTGATGAACTCAACGACTGGAATGCAACATCTTTTGAAATATGCCATTAATGACTCCAAGTAATGTCCCTAAAATGAGCAAATGCACAGCGGAAGATTTCTTTCATACCTGAGAATAAACATGCTTTAAAGTGTCAACTAAAAGATTGGTGAGTTCATTAGTTTAACATAAATAATCATTTCCAACATTTTAATAGACCACAAGATTTTCATTTCTCATAAATATACGTCCCATGCATAGAGACAAAAATATCATTCATATGGATTGAACACCTGGTAATCGACATTAACAAGATGCATATATAAGAATATCCCCATCATTCCGGGACACCCTTCGGATATGATATAAATTTCGAAGTACTAAAGCATCCGGTACTTTGGATGGGGCTTGTTGGGCCCGATAGATCTATCTTTAGTATTCGCGTCAATTAGGGTGTATGTTCCCTAATTCTTAGATTACCAGACTAAAAAGGGCATATTCGATTTCGATAATTCAACCATATAATGTAGTTTCAATTACTTGTGTCTATTTCGTAAAACATTTATAAAAATTGCGCATGTATTCTCAGCCCAAAAATATAAAGGGTAAAAAGGCAAATGAAACTCACCTAATGTATTTTGTAGTAAAAATACATATGACTATATTGAACATTGCAGGGTTGACCTCGGATTCACGAACCTATATCAATTTTATATATTAAAACATATAATCGTAATCGAACGAATTTATATTATTAGTGATATACTTGTTATTTTAATAACTTATTTGTTATATGTTTTAAATTTAGTGTTAGGTACTAATTGTTAATTGGTAAAATAATACTAATACTAGTAATTAAAAAAAATTGTAATCTCTTTATAATGTTAATAATAATGATATCAATAATGTCAATCCAAAATAATACTAAAAATGATAATAGTAATGATAATAATAAAAATGATAATACTAATAATAGGTATAATATTTATATTAGTATAATAATAAGTATAATAAAATTAAAAGGAGACTACCTTCAAAGCAAGTCTAAAAAATGCCATAGTGCAGGTTCGAACTCGTGACCTCATGCTATCCCAATAACACCACAAACCACTCCACCAAATTCTATTTTCCTAATTTATTTCGTAACCCAATATATTTAACCAATTTTTTTTAAGGAGCCTAATAACAAATTCATGAGCCCAGCAATTAAATTAATACCTCAGCCCAATTATAATAGAACTCGACCCAACAGCAGGTTTTTCGGTCCATTCAGCAGGCCAATTAGTAGCCCAGTCGAATAAAAATATATATATATATATATATTTTTGTCCGGACTGAGGATTGAACCCTGGTCCTCTCGTCTAACGCAACTATCCTCCACCATTACTCCATCTGTTTCATTTCTGCTATAATAATGATTTTAATTTCTTTTCTCCTATACTTCAGTCTCTTCTTCTTCTTCCTAAAATAACACCCAGAACTATTCATTATTATCAACACTTTCCATCATCATTCGTTAATCTCCATCTCCTTCTTCCTGATAAAACGATCAGTGAATCATCATCTTATCATCATCATTCATTCGTAATCATAATCCATAAATCGAACATCATCATCATCGTTCATCCTAAATTTATCATCATCATCCTTAACATCATAATTATTATTTTACGTATCGTCTATCATTATCAACCTACGCTACTTTCATCAGTAACCATAATCATCTAATACCGAAAAAAATTAACAGAAACAAGAATACTGCAATAGTAACAGCTACAGTACTATTATCATACCTATCCTATTCGCAGTTTAAATTAAAACCGAAGCAAACGAGTTCAAGTATTAATTTTTTTTTTATTTTTGTTTTGCTCCAACATCTTCATCTTTCCTCGTACAGAAATGAACCAGTTGTAGTAACATAACTCATCGTTAATGTTCATTATCATTAAGTCACTTTCACTATTCATCTTCTTCTCCATTTTCATAATCATTATCAACGCGTTTTCATAGTTTCTTCATCTTCATTACAGCTGCCGTTACCAGTTGGTTGTCTTGATGTGTTTATCGACGAAAAAAAAAATATACATATAAATGTACGTGGGTTTGGTGCTTCACAAAGAGGGATATAGTGAGAGAGAGAGAGAGAGAGAGAAGTGAGTGGAGTGGTGGCTGCTTCGAAGATTTGGTGATGATATCGATTACGGGGGTGGATATGGGTGATTATTGATGATGGTTCACTTACGAAGAGAGGGAGAGGGAAAAGGTGGCGGTTATGGTGTTTGGCGATATTGGTGGTGGTTTGTGGTGGATTGAGGGTCGTCGGTGATCTATGGTATGGTGGTGGTTCCGGTGATCCGTGGTGGTGGTATGGATTATGTGAAAGAGTAAGTGAGGTATATATATGTGCATATCTATGATCTAAATATCTATGATCTAAATATCATAATACTAATAATTCATAATTAATAATAACTAATAGTAACATTGTAATAATAATTGTTAAATGTTAATTCAGTGAAAGTGGGAAAAGTGAATTGAAAGAAACAGTATTATCCAAAATATCGAGCATGATTTTCAAAAAGGGTACAGTGATTGATTAGAATTTAATTATTCATTTCACATATGACTCATGTACCGATGGTTAAATTTCGGGTGTTATTTCGTACTTCGTTGTTGATCAGTGGCGGATAAAAAGGTCTCGAAAAAATCCCAAACTTTTAGATTAACTATATTTATTTATTTTAGTCATTATGGTATAAAATTCGATCATAATTTATTAAATAAAAATTACATCAACTTTCCCTCCCCTTTATGGGTAAAATATAAAGTGTTAAAATCAACTAGTTAGATCCTAAATATACTTTTAATAAGCCTATAATTTATATGACTCATTTTCGGATCACCTTTTATTTTAAAATCATATAAGTTAGTTTTTAACTTGATTAATAACCATCAAGATGATAAACAAGTGCTACGAGCGTTAATTAAATAAATTCTAAATTATATACAATCAATGTACTTTTCATATATAGATAGATTTATAGTAATGTCATGTGTTATTTTATTTACACAAATAAACTAACTCATATAAGTTTCTATTTCAAATTAAAATATATATATAATTATATTTATAATTAAATATGTGTGTATCTATTTACAAATTGTCGTTCGTGAATCATCGAGAGCAGTCGAAGGTCAATTGAATATATGAACATCGTTTCAAAATTTTCTAGACTCAACATTACATAATTTGCTTATCGTGTCGGAACCATATAAAGATTAAGTTTAAATTTGGTTGGAAATTCCCGGGTCATCACAGTACCTACCCGTTAAAGAAATTTCGTCCCGAAATTTGAGTGAGGTCGTCATGGCTAACAATAAATATGTTTTCCTGACGAATATGAGCTGATAAATAGAGTTTTATCATTATTGAATAATACAGATAAAATAATTCGATTATTCGAAGAGCACGAATGAAGCTATCACAAAAGATCGAGATGAAGAAATGGAGATTTTCTATAACTTTTGACGTATTCGCGATTGAATTCTGAAATTCAAGGGATTTAAAAGAAAATCTTGAAAATCTATAAGATCTGATTCTTCGGGATTTATGGAAATTAAGATCTCTTTAATTAAATACGATGATCTGCCCCGATTACTACGTCTGATATTCCCTTTATAAATTTACCCTTTTTCCGTTCTATTTATTTTCACCACTTCTATACTCAATTCCCAAATTCAAAAGATTTATGAAAATGCTTAACCCTGTTCTGATCCTTGTTCTTATTCTAACTATCGCAATGATCGTTCTTCTTTTCCAACTTCCACCAGAGGAGTGTGCTTTCTTCTACTTCGCCCTCGGAATTATAATGTTTTTAATTCTCCCGTGTCTTTATGTTGCGATAAACATTGATATACACAGTTTGTAATTTATGTGTTGTTATCGGGCTTTATATTCTCCCTTATATTTCAAAGCTCTATACTTTTATTTTCTCTTCCCGAGTTCAAGTCAAGCGATTAATGGTCCAGAATTTGTAGATATAGAGTCTCGAATGATTATAATGTTCTAAGCAGGAAGAAACGTGATAGCATGATTTGATTTTCAAATTTATCAACATCACGAAAGATAGAACCATCAAGAATACATTTTCTTGATTTGTTCCGGAGTTAAGTAGGATGAAAGAGTTATGTAACATGGCACATGATGACGTTATGATCTGTGAATCATCACGTTCCATTTAGAAACTCAGAATGACTTACTGTACTATAATCACGTTGATCAAGTGTCATTATATTATACTAATTCATGCATCAGTTCCCAACATTACTTCAATAACATTCATATTTTAAGCTCGAAAGTTTACAGAATATAGAAACTAACAGTTTCTATATGATGTAACACTGATATCAGGAAGAGATTAATGATTTCAGATAAGAATAGTTATGAAAATATCTTCAGAAATATGGAGGATATTTATAATGAAAGATACGATGATATCTTGGAATTTCTAATATCGATGGATGATGAAGAAGATTTATCCGTAAGGGTTTAGATTCGGAAGCAAGGTATTCGCTAAAGACTTCATCAGAAACAGAATCATTTGGATTCTTTGAAGTCAAACTTATTCTTTGTGATTTGTCCACGGCTTCCTTCATAGTTTTGCATAATCCGCTTTTCGGTACTAAATTTTTTTTTTTTTTATTGAATGTTTTCAATATAATGATACACAGGAAGCACGAGGAGGTATATAATTTTGGACGAGAATATTTATGAAAATATCCTCAGAAATATCGAAGATATTGATGATGATATTTTTGGAATTTCTAAGTTCGATGTTTGATGGGGAAAGATTTTCCGCAAGATTTTAACATGAGTACGGAGCAAGATATTCATTGAAGGTTTCATCGGATCCAGAATTACCTGGATTCTTTGAATATATGGTGTGGTCCTTGTATTTATCCTTGATCTCCTTCATAGATAGCTCAATCTGTTTTTCAATACCCAATTTCCTATCGAGCGTTCCCAACACTCCTTTCTTTATCATCAAACTTTTGGTCGTTTAGACCATTTACCATTTTTCTGTTTCCTCTGCATTTAATGCTATGATATCTGAATCATCGGTTATTAATCCAAGGTGGATTCAGGAAAATTGTGTTTTTAGATGATTAAACGCTGATGGTAATATGGTGGAATATGAAAGGTTCCCTGGTAACAATAAAAGAGCACGCGTATATATCAACGTTATAATAAGGTTGTTTCGTACGAAAAGTCGAATTTGACTTGTTGGAGCTGTGACAAAATTGGCTAATTTGGAAAGAGATTGCAAAGTTATTTTTGATAATAATAACGCTAAAGGAATTAGCACAGCTACGCGTTAAACGTTTACTCAAGTTCTGAGTATTTTCAGGTGCATAACAATATGCATCGATCTTTTCTTCCATAGGTAATGTGCAGTTGGTTCATCCTCTCGATTGAGGTGTTTTCAAGAATCATGAAAGGTTTGAACGCGGATTGTAATCGTCAAGATACAATTGAGGTTTAAGATGAAATCAAGTGGCAACTTGAAGAATTGTTTAGTTTCATATATTATAATCAATATTTTAATTCATTTTAATTGTCCAAGGTTGATAGTCATCAGTTGATAGTCCACAGTTGACAGTCCAATAATTCATATATAGTTTAATATATAATATTCGAATTAATTAATACGTGTCGTGACCCGTATACGTCTCAGACTCGATCACAACTCAAAGTATATATATTATTGTAGAATCAACCTCAACCCTGTATAGAGAACTCGATCATTACTGCATATAGAGTGTTTATGGTGATTCCAAATAATATATATAGATGCGTCGATATGATATGTCAAAACTTTGTATACGTGTCTCGATATTTAAAGTGCGTAAAATAAATAACAGAAAATAAATGACGATAAATAAAGTGCGTAAAGTAAATAACAGAAATTAAACGATGATAAATAAAATTGCGAGAATGTAAATTGCGATAATTAAATTGCGATAAATAAAATGTAATACGGAATTAACAGTTAGCTAGGAACAGTTAGCTGGAAACAGTTAGCGTGGATTCTTAACAAAATTTTTCATATTGTTAATTAGTCTGTTTCTAATCAATTTTTATTGTGTCCATTATTTCTTCATTATGCCACTTGTGGGATTCTGATAGGTCAAAATCCAAATATGAAATTGAATGAAAATGGTTATTCTGCGGTGAACGGATACGTATAACGGTAGTTGTAAGTAGGATAGTAAATAACTATTGAATCAGATTCGAAGAGTGTACCGTTTAACTTATTAATGTGAAATCTAAATATTCCTCGGGTATTACCTACCCGTTAAAATATTTTCACAATTAACACTTTGTACGAAAGAATTTTTAATTACAATCTTTATGAAAACGTATATACATATACATTTTCTTCAGATGTAATCATGGATTCATTGAGTTAATATGATATTCAACTCATTTGGTTTACCGTTAGAACTAGAATACATAATCTCTAAAACATTTAGAGATCACTTAATCGTCATGAAGAACGAAGATAATCGATGTAGAACGATACGTAGAACGATGATTATACTCGAGGTACAGAATGAGATGTGGAGGCATGGATTGTTGATGGTACTGATGCTGTTACTGATGGTACTGTTGGTGCCGATGATGTTGCTGAAGCTGGTACATTTTGCACTACATTTTCCATATTGATTACTTGAGCGCGAAGCTCGTTGACTTCTTCTATGGTTCCGGGATGATTGTCGGTCAGAACGAGTGGATGAATAAGGTTTAGAATTATGGATAGAATATAATCGTTTCGAGATACTCTGGAAATGAGGCTGAAAATGGTGTTTCGAATAGGTTCGTCGGTAAGTGTTTCAGGTTCTTCGCCAAGAGGTGAATTAGGTTGATGGACAGGATCACCTTCTTCTTGTCTCCAATGATTAAGTAGACTACGAACCCATCAAATGAATTGGTTGATTCATTCTGGTGACTCTGTTTTCGGAGCTTAGTTGAAACTCCATATCGAAATAGATGTCGGAATCCAAGGAATTCGAATTGGTTGGGGGATTCATCTCGTACGATCAGATGAAGGATTTTCGATAAGAAATAGATTATAGGATGTAGATTAGTATCCTGCAATACATAATTTACATATACATATATAATACTAAAATCTCATAAGTTACGGAGGAATCTATGGAACCTGTGTGGCAAATATAACAATAACAGATACGCTAAGATATGAATTAGCAGATACGCTAAGATATGAATTAGCAGATACGCTAAGATATGAATTTTGGTCTTTACACTATTCATGCAGTCAATGCAGTAAAACGTGTCTAGACTAAGAATGATAAGCAGGTAATTTCCTAAGGATGATAAGCAGATGATTTCCGACTAGAAAATGATAAGCAAACCTTTTGACATGCAGACACGGTCGAAGTCCAGACTTACTAATGCATCCTAACAACTATCAGTTAGACATTCTAATGCAAGACCTGGTTCACTAAGACCACCGCTCTGATACCAACTGTCAAGACCCATCCAAATCCATCCGGACGAAGTCCATATTGATTATAAACGATTCACAACAGTTGATTACATCGCGAGGTATTTGACCTCTATATGATACATTTTACAAACATTGCATTCGTTTTTGAAAAGACAACCTTTCATTACATTGCAAATTGACGTCATGCATACCATTTCATAATATATATAACTATAATTGACTTAATAATAAACTTGATGAACTCAACGACTGGAATGCAACGTCTTTTGAAATATGCCATTAATGACTCCAAGTAATGTCCCTAAAATGAGCAAATGCACAGCGGAAGATTTCTTTCATACCTGAGAATAAACATGCTTTAAAGTTTCAACCAAAAGATTGGTGAGTTCATTAGTTTAACATAAATAATCATTTCCAACATTTTAATAGACCACAAGATTTTCATTTCTCATAAATATACGTCCCATGCATAGAGACAAAAATATCATTCATATGGATTGAACACCTGGTAATCGACATTAACAAGATGCATATATAAGAATATCCCCATCATTCCGGGACACCCTTCGGATATGATATAAATTTTGAAGTACTAAAGCATCCGGTACTTTGGATGGGGCTTGTTGGGCCCGATAGATCTATCTTTAGGATTCGCGTCAATTAGGGTGTCTGTTCCCTAATTCTTAGATTACCAGACTAAAAGGGGCATATTCAATTTTGATAATTCAACCATATAATGTAGTTTCAATTACTTGTGTCTATTTCGTAAAACATTTATAAAAATTGCGCATGTATTCTCAGCCCAAAAATATAAAGGGTAAAAAGGCAAATGAAACTCACCTAATGTATTTTGTAGTAAAAATACATATGACTATATTGAACATTGCAGGGTTGACCTCGGATTCACGAACCTATATCAATTTTATATATTAAAACATATAATCGTAATCGAACGAATTTATATTATTAGTGATATACTTGTTATTTTAATAACTTATTTGTTATATGTTTTAAATTTAGTGTTAGGTACTAATTGTTAATTGGTAAAATAATACTAATACTAGTAATTAAAAAAATTGTAATCCCTTTATAATGTTAATAATAATGATATCAATAATGTCAATCCAAAATAATACTAAAAATGATAATAGTAATGATAATAATAAAAATGATAATACTAATAATAGGTATAATATTTATATTAGTATAATAATAAGTATAATAAAATTAAAAGGAGACTACCTTCAAAGCAAGTCTAAAAAATGCCATAGTGCAGGTTCGAACTCGTGACCTCATGCTATCCCAATAACACCACAAACCACTCCACCAAATTCTATTTTCCTAATTTATTTCGTAACCCAATATATTTAACCAATTTTTTTTAAGGAGCCTAATAACAAATTCATGAGCCCAGCAATTAAATTAATACCTCAGCCCAATTATAATAGAACTCGACCCAACAGCAGGTTTTTCGGTCCATTCAGTAGGCCAATTAGTAGCCCAGTCGAATAAAAAAATATATATATATATTTTTGTCCGGACTGAGGATTGAACCCTGGTCCTCTCGTCTAACGCAACCATCCTCCACCATTACTCCATCTGTTTCATTTCTGCTATAATAATGATTTTAATTTCTTTTCTCCTATACTTCAGTCTCTTCTTCTTCTTCCTAAAATAACACCCAGAACTATTCATTATTATCAACACTTTCCATCATCATTCGTTAATCTCCATCTCCTTCTTCCTGATAAAACGATCAGTGAATCATCATCTTATCATCATCATTCATTCGTAATCATAATCCATAAATCGAACATCATCATCATCGTTCATCCTAAATTTATCATCATCATCCTTAACATCATAATTATTATTTTACGTATCGTCTATCATTATCAACCTACGCTACTTTCATCAGTAACCATAATCATCTAATACCGAAAAAAATTAACAGAAACAAGAATACTGCAATAGTAACAGCTACAGTACTATTATCATACCTATCCTATTCGCAGTTTAAATTAAAACCGAAGCAAACGAGTTCAAGTATTAATTTTTTTTTTTATTTTTTTTTTGCTCCAACATCTTCATCTTTCCTCGTACAGAAATGAACCAGTTGTAGTAACATAACTCATCGTTAATGTTCATTATCATTAAGTCACTTTCACTATTCATCTTCTTCTCCATTTTCATAATCATTATCAACGCGTTTTCATAGTTTCTTCATCTTCATTACAGCTGCCGTTACCAGTTGGTTGTCTTGATGTGTTTATCGACGAAAAAAAATATACATATAAACGTACGTGGGTTTGGTGCTTCACAAAGAGGGATATAGTGAGAGAGAGAGAGAGAGAGAAGTGAGTGGAGTGGTGGCTGCTTCGAAGATTTGGTGATGATATCGATTACGGGGGTGGATATGGGTGATTATTGATGATGGTTCACTTACGAAGAGAGGGAGTGGGAAAAGGTGGCGGTTATGGTATTTGGCGATATTGGTGGTGGTTTGTGGTGGATTGAGGGTCGCCGGTGATCTATGGTATGGTGGTGGTTCCGGTGACCCGTGGTGGTGGTATGGATTATGTGAAAGAGTAAGTGAGGTATATATATATGCATATCTATGATCTAAATATCTATGATCTAAATATCATAATACTAATAATTCATAATTAATAATAACTAATAGTAACATTGTAATAATAATTGTTAAATGTTAATTCAGTGAAAGTGGGAAAAGTGAATTGAAAGAAACAGTATTATCCAAAATATCGAGCATGATTTTCAAAAAGGGTACAGTGATTGATTAGAATTTAATTATTCATTTCACATATGACTCATGTACCGATGGTTAAATTTCGGGTGTTATTTCGTACTTCGTTGTTGATCAGTGGCGGATAAAAAGGTCTCGAAAAAATCCCAAACTTTTAGATTAACTATATTTATTTATTTTAGTCATTATGGTATAAAATTCTGTCATAACCCGTCCTTAACCATAAGAACGTGTTAGATAACGTATGATTTCATTGCGAGGTATTGACCTCTATATGCGACATTTTTAAAAGAGAAACTGCATATATTATACATTACAAACCATAACCATTATTTTTGTTACAAGCTTTAGACAATAAAAAGATGATTATCGTTTAGCGATAATCTTCGACTTACAAACTTTACATATAATGATAACAACACAATTTCGAGCATATTTTACAACACAAATCCTTGGGTATGCAGTTTTATTTTTGACACAAATATGCGTACGCAAGATCCTGCTCAAATTCAACATAATGCAGCGGAAACTTCTAATTATCACCTGAGAATAAACATGTTTAAAACGTCAACATAAAGTTGGTGAGATATAGGTTTAGTGCCGGCAGCAATATATATATAGACCACAAGATTTCGTATATAAACAGTTTAATAAAAATATTCTAAGTGGTTGAGCACTTGGTAACCATACTTAACATTTAATCACGTCGCATATTCCCTTTATTATGAAATCTTACTACACCGTACCAAGTGTAGTCACGAAACGAAGTACTGTGCAACCGTTGAATACTGGTCGTCCAGTCCGGTTGGGGTTGTCAGGCCCGATAGATCTATCAACAGGATTCGCGTTTACAATACCGCTGTAAATAACAGTTACCAAGCTACAGGGAAGTATGCCAGTGGTACAACTCAACGTAGAATATATTTTTCAGTTACTTGTGTCCATAACGTAAAACATAAAATACATGTATTCTCATCCCGAAATATTTAGAGTTTAAAAGTGGGACTATATACTCACGTTCGTCTTGAAGATATATATATTTTTGACTTGGTCTTCCGGTTGATATCACGAACCTATCCATATATAATATATCAATACCTTTTCTTTTTAAACAAACGTCTCATATATATACTTGTTATACTTTTAATACTTTGAATAATTCCTTAGTCCGTAGTTAGCATTTCGTTGTTAGTAATTCAATTTTAATGGTTCATTTTTAGATGTTTAATATACCCACAATGAAATAAATAAAACCCCCAATGAAATAAATAAAACCCCATCGTATATGTATTGGTCGAGATTAATCTTGACCCACGGTACCGGTGTTGTCAAATGACGTGTTGCGTACATAAAGTACCGGTGTTGTCAAATGACGTGTTGCGTACAATCATGGGATCTTATGATTAATCTTCTCGTGTTGTTTACGGGTGATCCTGAACCATATAGAATTGAATTATAAGTACATATATATAAAATATCATGTTATCTTAAAAAGATGTGATTTATTTTAATTTTCTCCAATTAATCCCGAAGTTAAACTAGTCTTGGATAGCCAATTTTGTTTCGGTCATAGTTTCTTCGTTACAACTCCGTTTTCGTTGATTCAACTTGCCATCTCCTTGGATCGAGTCCCTCTTTAAGACTATGAACTGTAAATACCTTAGTTTGTATTCAAAATCACACGGCATAGGTCAAACTTTAGTGAAACTTATGAAGTTAATCATTTTCCATCATGTAAACAACCTTAAATGATTATTTTTCTAAAAATACTTATACTTTGAGTTAAATCATGAAATTTTTATGTGTTATCATATTCATAGTAAAAATCATTTTTCCAGAAAATAAACCTCCAATTCAAAGTTTAAGATGGTTTTTAATTATCCAACCCAAAACAGCCCCCGGTGGCACTCCGACGTCGTAAAAACAGTTTTTAAGATAATCTTTGAAAAACCAAGTTATACCTTGTTAAATTAGCATATATTTAAGTTATATTACAGGTCTTGGAGTATTTTAAAAGTTAAGTTAGAAGGATCTATTTAGTTTGCAAACAAGTTTGAAAACATTCAAACTATGTTCTTGTTGTTAAAATTTTATACCACAAAATAAGATAGCTATATATATATGAATCGAATAAGGTTATGAACATAGATTCTACCTCAAGTTCCTTGGACAAGGTTGTTGTAAAAGAGGAGTAAGAACCTAGAACCAAAAGGGTGATGGAAGTGGATGAAAGATTGGAAGTAAGTTGGTGTTCTTGGAAGGATTTCTTGAAGTGTTTTTGTAAGGTTTTCTTATGAGGTTTAAGTGTTGTTTTTGAAGCTAAATGATGGGGAAAATGCTTGGAGATGATCAAGTATGAAGTTAAGAGTATTTTGAGAGAGAAATGGAAGTGTAAGTATGAGAAAATGGGGTGAAGAAATGGTGTGCATGCATAAAAACGTTTTTAGGTTATAAAGGAAAAAAAAGATACCTAACTTTGTTTTCTTGCTAAATAATTCATGCTACTTGACAAATGGTTGGTTCCACATGTTTCTTAATCATTTAAGGCTGCTAAGGAGCAGATTTTTATTGGTATATACCAATAGTAAATACATCTAGAAGCTGCGTATGATACGGGTACATATACCCTAGGTATACGTATAGAAATCTTTGAGAAAACGGAACGAGGATTCAAATATAGTTATCTTTTGTAAATATACTTATATTGTTTTATGTATTTAAGTCTTTAAAAGTGATTAAATACATTACTTATACGATATATGTATAAACATTATAGGTCATAAGTATTTAAGTCAAATAACGTTACGTATGGTTATCGTTTTGAAAACTTAAGTTAGTAGTTTCAAAATATACATATAACTTATTGTTATTAATACAAAATGAGATATTAAAACATTCTTAGATCATGTTAAATATGTATATATACATATATATACACAAACGTATAATTATCATATGTTATATAGTTCGTGATATCATCGGTCAAACTAGACGGTCAAACGTTGTGTAAAACTCTTTTCAAAAACATAAATCTCAACAATTTGGATTGCTTATCATGTTGGTAAGGTTTAATTTATGTAAATATTAATCTTACAAGTATAGAATGATCGAAAAAGTGCGGGTCGTTACAAATTCGATCATAATTTATTAAATAAAATTACATCAACTTTCCCTCCCCTTTATGGGTAAAATATAAAAAGTGTTAAAATCAACTAATTAGATCCTAAATATACTTTTAATAAGCCTATAATTTATATGACTCATTTTCGGATCACCTTTTATTTTAAAATCATATAAGTTAGTTTTTAACTTGATTAATAACCATCAAGATGATAAACAAGTGCTACGAGCATTAATTAAATAAATTTTAAATTATATACAATCAATGTACTTTTCATATATAGATAGATTTATAGTAATGTCATGTGTTATTTTATTTACACAAATAAATTAACTCATATAAGTTTCTATTTCAAATTAAAATATATATATAATTATATTTATAATTAAATATGTGTGTATCTATTTACAAATTGTCGTTCGTGAATCATCGAGAGCAGTCGAAGGTCAATTGAATATATGAACATCGTTTCAAAATTTTCTAGACTCAACATTACATAATTTGCTTATCGTGTCGGAACCATATAAAGATTAAGTTTAAATTTGGTTGGAAATTCCCGGGTCATCACATAGTGACCCGAACTTTTCCATGTTTATATATATATATATATATATATATATATATATATATATTAAATGAAATTGTTATTTACATGATTAAGTGTTTCCAACATGTTAAGCAATCAAACTTGTTAAGACTTGATTAATTGAAATAGGTTTCATATAGACAATTGACCACCCAAGTTGACCGGTGATTCACGAACGTTAAAACTTGTAAAAACTATACGATGACATATATATGGTTATATATATAGTTAACATGATTTTATTATAAGTATGTATCTCATTAGGTATTTTAACAATGAGTTATATACATAAAAATGAGACTATTAATTTAAGAAACTCGAAAACGATATATATAACGATTATCGTTATAACAACGTCTTACTAGGTACATATGAATCATATTAAGATATTGATACACTTGGTTAATTATGTTAAATGATAAGTAAATATATTATTAAGTGTATTAACAATGAAATACATATGTAAAAATAAGACTACTAACTTAATGATTTCGAAACGAGACATATATGTAACGATTATCGTTATAACGACATTTAACTGTATATATATCATACTAAGATATATTATATATCATAATATCATGATAATATAACAATTTAACATCTCATTTGTTATAATAAACAATGGGTTAACAACATTCAACAAGATCGTTAACCTAAAGGTTTCAAAACAACATTTACATGTAACGACTAACGATGACTTAACGACTCAGTTAAAATGTATATACATGTAGTGTTTTAATATGTATTCATACACTTTTGAAAGACTTCAAGACACTTATCAAAATACTTCTACTTAACAAAAATGCTTACAATTACATCCTCGTTTAGTTTCATCAACAATTCTACTCGTATGCACCCGTATTCGTACTCGTACAATACACAGCTTTTAGATGTATGTACTATTGGTATATACACTCCAATGATCAGCTCTTAGCAGTCCATGTGAGTCACCTAACACATGTGGGAACCATCATTTAGCAACTAACATGAAATATCTCATAAAATTACAAAAATATGAGTAATCATTCATGAATTATTTACATGAAAACAAAATTACATATCCTTTATATCTAATCCATACACCAATGACCAAAAACACCTACAAATACTTTCATTCTTCAATTTTCTTCATCTAATTGATCTCTCTCAAGTTCTATCTTCAAGTTCTAAGTGTTCTTCATAAATTCCAAAAGTTCTAGTTTCATAAAATCAAGAATACTTCCAAGATTGCAAGTTTACTTCCAAGTTTTCTAAATCCATTCCAAGTAATCATCCAAGATCAAGAAACCTTTGTTACTTATAGTAGGTTATCTTTCTAATACAAGGTAATAATCATATTCAAACTTTAATTCAATTTCTATAACTATAACAATCTTATTTCGAGTGGAAATCTTACTTGAAATTGTTTTCGTGTCATGATTCTGCTTCAAGAACTTTCAAGCCATCCAAGGATCCTTTGAAGCTAGATCTATTTTTCTCATTTCCAGTAGGTTTATCCAAGGAACTTGAGGTAGTAATGATGTTCATAACATCATTCGATTCATACATATAAAGCTATCTTATTCGAAGGTTTAAACTTGTAATCACTAGAACATAGTTTAGTTAATTCTAAACTTGTTCGCAAATAAAAGTTAATCCTTCTAACTTGACTTTTCAAATCAACTAAACACATGTTCTATACCTATATTATATGCTAACTTAATGATTTAAAACCTGGAAACACGAAAAACACCGTAAAATCGGATTTACGCCGTCGTAGTAACACCGCGGGCTGTTTTGGGTTAGTTAATTAAAAACTATGATAAACTTTGATTTAAAAGTTGTTATTCTGGGAAAATGATTTTTATTATGAACATGAAACTATATCCAAAAATTATGGTTAAACTCAAAGTGGAAGTATGTTTTCTAAAATGGTCATCTAGACGTCGTTCTTTCGACTGAAATGACTACCTTTACAAAAATAACTTGTAACTTATTTTTCCGACTATAAACCTATACTTTTTCTATTTATATTCATAAAATAGAGTTCAATATGAAACCATAGCAATTTTATTCACTCAAAACGGATTTAAAATGAAGAAGTTATGGGTAAAACAAGATTGGATAATTTTTCTCATTTTAGCTACGTGAAAATTGGTAACAAATTTATTCCAACCATAACTTAATCAACTTGTATTGTATATTATGTAATCTCGAGATACCATAGACACGTATACAATGTTTCGACCTATCATGTCGACACATCTATATATATTTCAGAACAACCATAGACACTCTATATGTGAATGTTGGAGTTAGCTATACAGGGTTGAGGTTGATTCTAAAATATTTATAGTTTGAGTTGTGATCAATACTGAGATACGTATACACTGGGTCGTGGATTGATTCAAGATAATATTTATCGATTTATTTCTGTACAAATAACTGTGGACAACTAGTTGTAGGTTACTAACGAGGACAGCTGACTTAATAAACTTAAAACATCAAAATATATTAAAAGTGTTGTAAATATATTTTGAACATACTTTGATATATATGTATATATTGTTATAGGTTCGTGAATCAACCAGTGGCCAAGTCTTACTTCCCGACGAAGTAAAAATCTGTGAAAGTGAGTTATAGTCCCACTTTTAAAATCTAATATTTTTGGGATGAGAATACATGCAGGTTTTATAAATGATTTACAAAATAGACAAAAGTACGTGAAACTACATTCTATGGTTGAATTATCGAAATCGAATATGCCCCTTTTTATTAAGTCTGGTAATCTAAGAATTAGGGAACAGACACCCTAATTGATGCGAATCCTAAAGATAGATCTATTGGGCCTAACAAACCCCATCCAAAGTACCGGATGCTTTAGTACTTCGAAATTTATATCATATCCGAAGGGTGTCCCGGAATGATGGGTATATTCTTATATATGCATCTTGTTAATGTCGGTTACCAGGTGTTCACCATATGAATGATTTTTATCTCTATGTATGGGATGTGTATTGAAATATGAAATCTTATAGTCTATTGTTACGATTTGATATATATAGGTTAAACCTATAACTCACCAACATTTTTGTTGACGTTTAAAGCATGTTTATTCTCAGGTGAATACTAAGAGCTTCCGCTGTTGCATACTAAAATAAGGACAAGATTTGGAGTCCATGTTTGTATGATATTATGTAAAAACTGCATTCAAGAAACTGATTTCGATGTAACATATTTGTATTGTAAACCATTATGTAATGGTCGTGTGTAAACAGGATATTTTAGATTATCATTATTTGATAATCTACGTAAAGCTTTTTAAACCTTTATTTATGAAATAAAGGTTATGGTTTGATTTAAAAATGAATGCAGTCTTTGAAAAATGTCTCATATAGAGGTCAAAACCTCGCAACGAAATCAATTAATATGGAACGTTTTTAGTCAATAAGAACGGGACATTTCAGTTGGTATCCGAGCGTTGGTCTTAGAGAACCAGAAAATTTGCATTAGTGTGTCTTATCGAGTTTGTTAGGATGCATTAGTGAGTCTGGACTTCGACTGTGTTTTCTTTAAAAATGATTTCTTAACATTTTCGTTGGAAACTATATATTATTAACATGTATATATTATGTGATATATTAATCTCTTAACATGTTTGATATATTGTGATAGATGTCTACCTCTAGCACAAATCCCATTGACTCACCTAATAATAACGAAGAGTCGAATATATATTGGACTGATTCACAAGGAAGAAGAATCAGAACCGGAAGAAGAATTAGAACCGGAAGAGGAGGAACCGGAGGAGGAAATAGAACCGGTGGGGGAAATAATAAAATGGTTAAGTAAAAGAAAATCCTCAACCAACTGACCAAGGTTAATTATGGTCAATGGTGTTTCCGCCAAGGAAGCAAAATATTGGGAGGATTACCAATTCTCCGATGAATCGGATTCCGACGAGAATTCTGATGATGTTATAGAAATTACCCCAACTGAATTTAAAAAGGCAAAAGAAAATAATAAGGGAAAGGGCATAAAAATAGAGAAATCTAATTCCAACCCCGATGAACTTTATATGTATCGTCAACCCCCGAAGCCCTTAAGTTGTAACAATGACCCGGGAACCTCTAAACCACCAGGTTTTTCTAAACCGTTGTGGAAAACAACAGCTCGTATTAGGGGAACATCATATATCCCTAGAAACTTGGCAAAACGAACCAAAACTGAAGAAGAAGAAACGAGCGAGTCGGAATAAGATAGTTGTATTCGTGTGGTGTAATATATGTAGTATAGTGTGCTTATGCTTTATGATATATGTAAAAATTGCTTGTATTAATAAGTATTTTTTTATGAATCTAACTCTTGTCTATTTTACAGAATAAAAACACAAAATGGATAGACAACCCAATATTTTAAGAGACCTACCCGGAGACATGATTGATGAAATCTTGTCTAGAGTCGGTCAGAATTCTTCGGCACAACTATTTACGGCGAAATCAGTTTGTAAGACATTCGAAGAACGTTCCAAGAATGTCTTGATTTATAAGAGACTTTCGTTTGAAAGATGGGGGATATCACATTGGGAAACCCATAAGTTACGATGTGTTTACTTTGACGCATATATTGCGGGGAACCCAAATGCTATTTTACGCAACGGGTTAAGAAATTATTTTGACTCAATGTATCCGAATATAGGACTTCATGATTTAGAAAAAGCGGCTAACATGCAACATAAAGAAGCATGCTATGCTTACGGGTTAGTAATGTTCGCTTCTCACCAAAGTGAGAAAAAGAACATCGGGCTACAACTATTAAACAAAATGTTCCCACAAGTGACGGAGTCGGTAATTGGGGTAAGAAATGAGGTTTTTAGGTTATTACGAGACTGTTGGTCATTACGTAACCCTCGTCCCTTTGACGACGTTACAACACGCTGTCTTATCAACGAACATAACGGTTATGTTCCACAAGACCAAGGATGGGAAGTAGTCCTAGTAAAATCAGAATGCATGACTTGTTTCTGGACGTATGAATTACGTGTCTTTATTGCCTTTGCTGAATGACTTGTGTACTAGCTAGAATTATCTTCAAAACTATCTTGTATCAAAGTTATTGTGTGCTATATTTCATGCTTTATGTAAAATAAGCGGTATTGTAAGTTTGTAAAATATTGTATAAAAGTTTGAACGCGAAATATTATTATAATCAGTTTTTCATATAGAATTGTAGTAGTTGAATTGTATATTAGCTACTAAGTATGAACTTAACGGGTAGGTACTACCCGAATTTAAACTTATAAAACGCTAATATGAAGAAAAAGCTTTTATAAATGAGTTCATATTATGCTACGAAATACTATTAACTACTCTTAATATTCTGTATGATTAACTTGTTCCATTTGACTATTTTGAAGGAAATGGCACCGACTACTCGACACACCGTGAATATGAATGAAGAGGAATTCTGTACATTTCTAGCTTCAAACATAGTCGCAGTACAGGCTGCGCTACATACCAACAATAACCTTAGATCTAGCAGTACATGAAATCGTGTAGGATGCACCTACAAAGAATTCACTGCCTGCAAACCTTTGGAATTTGACGGAACCGAAGGACCGATCGGATTGAAACGGTGGACCGAGAAGGTCGAATCGGTGTTTGCCATAAGTAAGTGTACTGAAGAGGACAAAGTGAAGTATGCTACACATACCTTCACAGGTTCTGCGTTAACATGGTGGAATACCTATCTAGAGCAAGTGGGACAAGATGATGCGTACGCACTACCGTGGTCAGCATTCAAGCACTTGATGAACGAGAAGTACTGTCCCAGAACCGAGGTCAATAAGCTCAAGACAGAACTTAGAGGGTTACGAACCCAAGGATTTGATATTACCACGTACGAAAGACGATTCACAGAATTGTGCCTATTGTGTCCGGGAGCGTTCGAAGATGAGAAAGAGAAGATCGACGCGTTTGTGAAAGGATTATCGGAAAGAATCCAAGAAGATATAAGTTCACACGAGCCCGCCTCCATACAACAGGCATGTAGAATGGCTCACAAACTAGTGAACCAGATTGAGGAAAGAATTAAAGAACAGACGGCTGAAGAGGCCAATGTGAAGCAAGTCAAAAGAAAGTGGGAGGAAAACGGTGATAAGAATCACCAATACAACAACAACAGCAATTACAATAATAATCGCAACAATTATCCCAACAATCGCAACATCAATCGCAACTACAACAAATGGCCCAACAACAACAACAACAACAACAACAGCAACTACAACAATCATCCCAACAACAATAACAACCGCAACAACAACAACAATCAGAAGCAGCTATGCCAAAGGTGTGAAAAGTATCACTCGGGGTTCTGCACCAAATTTTGCAACAAGTGTAAAAGAAATGGTCATAGCGCGGTGAAGTGTGAGGTCTACGGACCAGGGGTTAACAGAACGAAAGGAACAAATGGTGTCGGAACGAGTAATGGAGGAGCAAGTAGTGTCGGAGCAAGTTATGCCAATGTAGTTTGTTATAAATGTGGAAAACCGGGCCACATTATTAGAAATTGCCCGAACTAGGAGAACACGAATGGACAAGGCCGCGGAAGAGTTTTCAATATTAATGCGGCAGAGGCACAGGAAGACCCGGAGCTTGTTACGGGTACGTTTCTTATTGACAATAAATCTGCTTACGTTTTATTTGATTCGGGTGCGGATAGAAGCTATATGAGTAGAGATTTTTGTGCTAAATTAAGTTGTTCATTGACGCCGTTGGATAGTAAATTTTTACTCGAATTAGCAAACGGTAAATTAATTTCAGCAGATAATATATGCCGGAATCGAGAAATTAAACTGGGTAGCGAAATATTTAAGATTCATTTGATACCAGTAGAGTTAGGGAGTTTTGATGTAATAGTTAGCATGGACTGGCTGAAGAAGGTGAAAGCAGAGATCGTATGTTATAAAAATGCAATTCGCATTGTACGAGAAGAAGGAGAACCCTTAATGGTGTACGGAGAAAAGGGTAACATGAAGCTACATCTTATTAGTAATTTGAAGGCACAAAAACTAATAAGAAAAAGTTGCTATGCTGTTCTAGCACACGTCGAGAAAGTACAAACTGAAGAAAAGAGCATCAATGATGTTCCCGTCGCAAAAGAATTTCCCGATGTATTTCTGAAAGAATTACCGGGACTACCTCCACATCGATCTGTTGAATTTCAAATAGATCTTGTACCAGGAGCTGCACCAATAGTTCGTGCTCCTTATAGACTCGCACCCAGCGAGATGAAAGAACTGCAAAGCCAACTGCAAGAACTATTAGAACGTGGTTTCATTCGACCAAGCACATCACTATGGGGAGCTCCTGTTTTGTTTGTCAAGAAGAAGGATGGTACATTTAGGTTGTGTATTGACTACAGAGAGTTGAACAAACTTACCATCAAAAACCGTTATCCACTGCCGAGAATTGATGACTTATTTGATCAACTACAAGGCTCGTCGGTTTATTCGAAGATCGTTTTACGTTCTGGGTATCATCAAATGCGAGTAAAGGAGGATGATATTCCAAAAACTGCTTTTAGGACGCGTTATGGTCATTACGAGTTTATGGTTATGCCGTTTGGATTGACTAACGCACCAGCTGTGTTCATGGACCTTATGAACCGAGTGTGTGGGCCATATCTTGACAAGTTTGTCATTGTTTTCATCGATGACATACTTATTTACTCAAAGAATGATCAAGAGCACGAAGAACATTTGAGAAAAGTGCTAGAAGTATTGAGGAAAGAAAAATTGTACGCTAAGTTTTCAAAGTGTGCTTTTTGGTTGGAAGAAGTTCAATTCCTCGGTCACATAGTGAACAAAGAAGGTATCCAGGTGGACCCGGCAAAGATCGAAACCGTTGAAAAGTGGGAAACCCCAAAAACTCCGAAGCATATACGTCAATTTTTAGGATTGGCTGGTTACTACAGAAGATTCATCCAAGATTTCTCCAAAATAGCAAAAACCTTGACTGCATTAACGCATAAAGGGAAGAAATTTGAATGGAAGGATGAACAAGAGAAGGCGTTTAAATTATTGAAGAAAAAGCTAACTACGGCACCTATATTGTCATTGCCTGAAGGGAATGATGATTTTGTGATTTATTGTGACGCATCAAAGCAAGGTCTCGGTTGTGTATTAATGCAACGGACGAAGGTGATTGCTTATGCGTCTAGACAATTGAAGATTCACGAGCAAAATTATACGACGCATGATTTGGAATTAGGCGCGGTTGTTTTTGCATTAAAGACTTGGAGGCACTACTTATATGGGGTCAAAAGTATTTTATATACCGACCACAAAAGTCTTCAACACATATTTAATCAGAAACAACTGAATATGAGGCAGCGTAGGTGGATTGAATTGTTGAATGATTACGACTTTGAGATTCGTTACCACCCGGGGAAGGCAAATGTGGTAGCCGACGCCTTGAGCAGAAAGGACAGAGAACCCATTCGAGTAAAATCTATGAATATAATGATTCACACTAACCTTACTACTCAAATAAAGGAGGCGCAACAAGGAGTTTTAAAAGAGGGAAATTTAAAGGATGAAATACCCAAAGGATCGGAGAAGCATCTTAATATTCGGGAAAACGGAACCCGGTATAGGGCTGAAAGAATTTGGGTACCAAAATTTGGAGATATGAGAGAAATGGTACTTAGAGAAGCTCATAAAACCAGATACTCAATACATCCTGGAACGGGGAAGATGTACAAGGATCTTAAGAAACATTTTTGGTGGCCAGGTATGAAAGCCGATATTGCTAAATATGTAGGAGAATGTTTGACGTGTTCTAAGGTCAAAGCTGAACATCAGAAACCATCAGGTCTACTACAACAACCTGAAATCCCGGAATGGAAATGGGAAAACATTACCATGGATTTCATTACTAAATTGCCAAGGACTGCAAGTGGTTATGATACTATTTGGGTAATAGTTGATCGTCTCACCAAGTCAGCACACTTCCTACCAATAAGAGAAGATGACAAGATGGAGAAGTTAGCACGACTGTATTTGAAGGAAGTCGTCTCCAGACATGGAATACCAATCTCTATTATCTCTGATAGGGATGGCAGATTTATTTCAAGATTCTGGCAGACATTACAGCAAGCATTGGAAACTCGTCTAGACATGAGTACTGCCTATCATCCACAAACTGATGGGCAGAGTGAAAGGATGATACAAACGCTTGAAGACATGCTACGAGCTTGTGTTATTGATTTCTGAAACAGTTGGGATCGACATCTACCGTTACCAGAATTTTTCTACAACAACAGCTACCATTCAAGCATTGAGATAGCGCCATTTGAAGCACTTTATGGTAGAAAGTGCAGGTCTCCAATTTGTTGGAGTGAAGTGGGGGATTGACAGATTACGGGTCCGGAGATAATACAAGAAACTACCGAGAAAATCATCCAAATTCAACAAAGATTGAAAATCGCCCAGAGTCGACAAAAGAGCTACGCGGATAGTAAAAGAAAAGATATAGAGTTTGAAATTGGAGAAATGGTCATGCTTAAGGTTTCACCTTGGAAAGGCGTTGTTCGATTTGGTAAACGGGGGAAACTAAATCCAAGGTACATTGGACCATTCAAGATTATAGATCGTGTCGGACCAGTAGCTTACCAACTGGAGCTACCTCAACAACTCGCGGCTGTACATAACACTTTCCACGTCTCAAATTTGAAGAAATGTTTTGCTAAAGAAGATCTCACTATTCCGTTGGACGAAATCCAAATCAATGAAAAACTTCAATTCATTGAAGAACCCGTCGAAATAATGGATCGTGAGGTTAAGAGACTTAAACAAAACAATATACTGATTGTTAAGGTTCGATGGAATGCTCGTAGAGGACCCGAGTTCACCTGGGAGTGTGAAGATCAGACGAGGAAGAAATACCCGCATTTATTTCCAGAAGATACGTCAACACCTCCAACTGCTTAAAATTTCGGGACGAAATTTATTTAACGGGTAGGTACTGTAGTGACCCAAACTTTTCCATGTTTATATATATATTAAATGAAATTGTTATTTACATTATTAAGTGTTTCCAACATGTTAAGCAATCAAACTTGTTAAGACTTGATTAATTGAAATAGGTTTCATATAGACAATTGACCACCCAAGTTGACCGGTGATTCACGAACGTTAAAACTTGTAAAAACTATACGATGACATATATATGGTTATATATATAGTTAACATGATTTTATTATAAGTATGTATCTCATTAGGTATTTTAACAATGAGTTATATACATAAAAATGAGACTATTAATTTAAGAAACTCGAAAACGATATATATAACGATTATCGTTATAACAACGTCTTACTAGGTACATATGAATCATATTAAGATATTGATACACTTGGTTAATTATGTTAAATGATAAGTAAATATATTATTAAGTGTATTAACAATGAAATACATATGTAAAAATAGGACTACTAACTTAATGATTTCGAAACGAGACATATATTTAACGATTATCGTTATAACGACATTTAACTGTATATATATCATACTAAGATATATTATATATCATAATATCATGATAATATAACAATTTAACATCTCATTTGTTATAATAAACAATGGGTTAACAACTGATAGTGCTCCAAATGAACATATATTTAGTAGCAATATCCTCCCAATATGTAAATTATTTAGTTATAATTGTCCTATTTTAAGTTGTAATCGTTTATATTAAATAAGTGCGAAGACAAAAGGCGAAAACGATGATTTGAAGACGCAAATGACCAAAAAGCTCAAATGTACAAGATACAATCCAAGTGGTTCAATTTATTGATGAGAAACGTCTAAAAATGACAAAAGTACAAGTTGCGGAACGCAAAGTACAAGATATTAAATTATACGAAAGGACGTTCAAAAATCCGAAACCGGGACCTGAGCCAACTATCAACGCCCGACGCAACGGATCAAAAATTATGAGTCTACTATGCACAATAATATAATATAATATATATATAATTATATAAAATTATATATATTATATTATATAATTAAATATAACATCGACAAGCTAGAAAACAAAGCAATTGGGCATGGCCAGACTGGCCATGCGATCGCATAAGATTAACACTGAGAACCCATGCGATCGCATGGGCCTCAGGATCAGACCACATCTATAAAAGGCAACGAGTTTTGGCCATAAAAAGAATAATAATAATACTCTGTAATATATATATATATATATATATATATATATATATATATATATATATATATATATATATAATATATATAGTATAGGGTAGTTTTATATTAGATTAGTTCGGGTTATGTAAAGGTTATTTTACGGGTTTTAAAGTCGAAGCTCTGTCCGTGTAACACTACGCGATAAATAATCAATGTAAGCTATGTTCTCCTTTTTAAATTAATGTCTCGTACTTAAGTTATTATTATGCTTATTTAATCCGAAGTAATCATGATGTTGGGCTAATTACTAAAATTGGGTAATTGGGCTTTGTACCATAATTGGGGTTTGGACAAAAGAACGACACTTGTGAAAATTAGACTATGGGCTATTAATGGGCTTTATATATGTTTAACTAAATGATAGTTTGTTAATGTTAATATAAAGATTTATAATTGGACGTACCCATAAATTACCATATACACTCGATCGGACACGATGGGCGGGATATTTATATGTACGAATAATCGTTCATTTAACCGGACACGGGAATGGATTAATAGTCTATGGAATTATTAAAACAGGGGTGAAATTATGTACAAGGACACTTGGCGTAATTGTTAACAAAGTATTAAACCTTGGATTACACGCAGTCGATATCCTGGTGTAATTATTAAACAAAGTATTAAAACCTTGTTAAAGTTTAAGTCCCCAATTAGTTGAAATATTTGACTTCGGATATAAGGATAATTTGACGAGGACACTCGCACTTTATATTTATGACTGATGGACTGTTATGGAAAAAAACCAGACGGGCATATTAAATAATCCAGGACAAAGAACAATTAACCCATGGGAATAAACTAAAAATCAACACGTCAAACATCATGATTACGGAAGTTTAAATAAGCATAATATATTTTATTTCATTTTTCCTCGTACTTTTATTTATTGTCATTTTAATTATTGTTATTTATTTTATATTGTTAGTTAAATATCGTCATTTACTTTACGCTTCGCTTAAAATATAAAATCGACAAACCAGTCATTAAACGGTAAACCCCCTTTTATATATTATCAATATAATATATTTTGTACAAATATAATTGTTTAAAAATATAGTGTGCAATAAGCCCGCTCCCTGTGGAACGAACCGGACTTACTAAAAACTATACTACTCTACGATTAGGTACACTACCTATAGTGTTGTAGCAAGGTTTAGGTATATCCATTCAATAAATAAATAAATATCTTGTGTAAAATTGTATCGTATTTAATAGTATTTCCTTGTAAAATTTAATAGTATTTTATACCCCTTAGCTTTAACATCAACAACATTCAACAAGAACGTTAACCTAAAGGTTTCAAAACAACATTTACATGTAACGACTAACGATGACTTAACGACTCAGTTAAAATGTATATACATGTAGTGTTTTAATATGTATTCATACACTTTTGAAAGACTTCAAGACACTTATCAAAATACTTCTACTTAACAAAAATGCTTACAATTACATCCTCGTTCAGTTTCATCAACAATTCTACTCGTATGCACCCGTATTCGTACTCGTACAATACACAGCTTTTAGATGTATGTACTATTGGTATATACACTCCAATGATCAGCTCTTAGCAGCCCATGTGAGTCACCTAACACATGTTGGAACCATCATTTGGCAACTAGCATGAAATATCTCATAAAATTACAAAAATATGAGTAATCATTCATGACTTATTTACATGAAAACAAAATTACATATCCTTTATATCTAATCCATACACCAACGACCAAAAACACCTACAAACACTTTCATTCTTCAATTTTCTTCATCTAATTGATCTCTCTCAAGTTCTATCTTCAAGTTCTAAGTGTTCTTCATAAATTCCAAAAGTTCTAGTTTCATAAAATCAAGAATACTTCCAAGATTGCAAGTTTACTTCCAAGTTTTCTAAATCCATTCCAAGTAATCATCCAAGATCAAGAAACCTTTGTTACTTATAGTAGGTTATCTTTCTAATACAAGGTAATAATCATATTCAAACTTTAATTCAATTTCTATAACTATAACAATCTTATTTTGAGTGGAAATCTTACTTGAAATTGTTTTCGTGTCATGATTCTGCTTCAAGAACTTTCAAGCCATCCAAGGATCCTCTGAAGCTAGATCTATTTTTGTCATTTCCAGTAGGTTTATCCAAGGAACTTGAGGTAGTAATGATGTTCATAACATCATTCGATTCATACATATAAAGCTATCTTATTCGAAGGTTTAAACTTGTAATCACTAGAACATAGTTTAGTTAATTCTAAACTTGTTCGCAAATAAAAGTTAATCCTTCTAACTTGACTTTTAAAATCAACTAAACACATGTTCTATATCTATATGATATGCTAACTTAATGATTTAAAACCTGAAAACAAGAAAAACACCGTAAAATCGGATTTACGCCGTCGTAGTAACACCGCGGGCTGTTTTGGGTTAGTTAATTAAAAACTATGATAAACTTTGATTTAAAAGTTGTTATTCTGTGAAAATGATTTTTATTATGAACATGAAACTATATCCAAAAATTATGGTTAAAGTCAAAGTGGAAGTATGTTTTCTAAAATGGTCATTTAGACGTCGTTCTTTCGACTGAAATGACTACCTTTACAAAAATGACTTGTAACTTATTTTTCCGACTATAAACCTATACTTTTTCGATTTAGATTCATAAAATAGAGTTCAATATGAAACCATAGCAATTTGATTCACTCAAAACGGATTTAAAATGAAGAAGTTATGGGTAAAACAAGATTGGATAATTTTTCTCATTTTAGCTACGTGAAAATTAGTAACAAATTTATTCCAACCATAACTTAATCAACTTGTATTGTATATTATATAATCTTGAGATACCATAGACACGTATACAATGTTTCGACCTATCATGTCGACACATCTATATATATTTTGGAACAACCATAGACACTCTATATGTGAATGTTGGAGTTAGCTATACAGGGTTGAGGTTGATTCCAAAATATATATAGTTTGAGTTGTGATCAATACTGAGATACGTATACACTGGGTCGTGGATTGATTCAAGATAATATTTATCGATTTATTTCTGTACATCTAACTGTGGACAACTAGTTGTAGGTTACTAACGAGGACATCTGACTTAATAAACTTAAAACATCAAAATATATTAAAAGTATTGTAAATATATTTTGAACATACTTTGATATATATGTATATATTTTTATAGGTTCGTGAATCAACCAGTGGCCAAGTCTTACTTCCCGACGAAGTAAAAATCTGTGAAAGTGAGTTATAGTCCCACTTTTAAAATCTAATATTTTTGGGATGAGAATACATGCAGGTTTTATAAATGATTTACAAAATAGACACAAGTACGTGAAACTACATTCTATGGTTGAATTATCGAAATCGAATATGCCCCTTTTTATTAAGTCTGTTAATCTAAGAATTAGGGAACAGACACCCTAATTGACGCGAATCCTAAAGATAGATCTATTGGGCCTAACAAACCCCATCCAAAGTACCGGATGCTTTAGTACTTCGAAATTTATATCATATCCGAAGGGTGTCCCGGAATGATGGGGATATTTTTATATATGTATCTTGTTAATGTCGGTTACCAGGTGTTCACCATATGAATGATTTTTATCTCTATGTATGGGATGTGTATTGAAATATGAAATCTTATGGTCTATTGTTACAATTTGATATATATAGGTTAAACCTATAACTCACCAATATTTTTGTTGACGTTTAAAGCATGTTTATTCTCAGGTGAATACTAAGAGCTTCCGCTGTTGCATACTAAAATAAGGACAAGATTTGGAGTCCATGTTTGTATGATATTGTGTAAAAACTGCATTCAAGAAACTAATTTTGATGTAACATATTTGTATTGTAAACCATTATGTAATGGTCGTGTGTAAACAGGATATTTTAGATTATCATTATTTGATAATCTACGTAAAGCTTTTTAAACCTTTATTTATGAAATAAAGGTTATGGTTTGATTTAAAAATGAATGCAGTCTTTGAAAAATGTCTCATATAGAGGTCAAAACCTCGTAACGAAATCAATTAATATGGAATGTTTTTAATCAATAAGAACGGGACATTTCACACATACACGCATATAATATCTTATGTGTATTACCAATATATATTAAATCGAATAATTATATGATTCGGTGTAATCATTGGGCATTATTTTGTGGTACTATTTTTAGTTCGACGCTATACACTCATTGGCATTGTATATAACATCGAACTGGGGGGACTTAATGATACGCACATCCGCAAGACTATGCGGATTACGCATCCAAAGCCTTAAACCGCAGGTAAATTGCCATGTCAGAGATATGGCACGGGTATAGCCGCACTATATGCACCTATACCATCTTATGCGAGTTTCGTATACTTGCATAGGGGTCCAGTACATTCTAGAAGAATGTACGGTGTAATCAATTCGGATTCTTTTCCTTAAATAACGAAAGTTAGTTGGGACAAGATTGCATTTGATTAGGGAAGAGATTCTACCAAAACCCTAATTCGTGAGCCTATAAATACATAGCTCATAAACCCTAAAAACATATATACATTCATTCGTTTACTCATACGTAAACCACAACATACAAATCTTTGTCGTACGAACAAAGCTTCATACGATCTCTAAGACTTTCAGGTATGTCTCAAACTATAAAACCTTCATGTCTTTGGGCCACTCAACCTCGTATGCTAGGTTGTTGGTGGAATCTCAAACTGGCCACCCTGTCGGAATCGAAATGATACCGATATGGGTTATCCATGACTAAGTGTCGGAGGTCCGAATGTTGTTAGTCCTTAAACCTTACTATGCACTCAAGCATAAGTTCACCTTGACCTCGAGAAAATATGCTTGATCAGCGGTGTATATGTTCAAAATGATAATCAAAGTAATGTAAAGAACATAAACACAAGGATTTATAGTGGTTCGGGTGGATGTTAACTAATCGACCTTAATCCACTCCCCGATTACACTAATCGGGATTTCTTGCTTCACTGAGCACTTTTCTCCAAACCCGATGGAGATCCGATTTACAAGTCTTCAACTTCTTTAGCAGACAACAAACCTAATCTTTCTATCCCTTTGAAAGACCAACTCCAACCTAGATCAACTTGTCTCAACCTTGGATAAGTATTAATCTTCAAATAAGATTAATCAACTTCCTAAGTCCCTTTAAGGAAGTAGATCACTAAGCTAGCCTATGCTTCTACTAATTGAAGTTACAAGACTCATACACTTTGCAATGATGATCCTAAGACAATACTAGAATTTTGATTAGTAAGTTTACAACAACCAAATTCTATATCTATAAGATCATAGAATCTTCTCTTGCTTGATCATATTTGAGTAGTAATTAAAACACTTGTGATCTCTGGAAATAATCCTTTGAAATACGCAAGAGGTTCAGCTTCAAATGCTCTTCAATGCTTGCCTTTTATAGTGAGATTCAAAAACTAGCCGTTGTCACACGGTCATAGGCACGGTCGACCGTAGTTCGACCGTGCGTGCTCTAGTCCAAAAGTATGTATCCGTTGTATAGCCGTTTGACTCAGATTTGAACATCACATTTTGGAATCTTTACTCCATCTAGCACCTGCAAAAGAAACCCAATATCCTATACAAGTACTATATGCATTAAGTGTGTAAGATTTGGTCTTATTGAGTGAAAATGACATAACACTTCAAATGTGGTAAACCCAACATTCTTGGAGAAGTGTCTTGATTGACATTTTGGGTAATCTCAGTTTGGTCAATACTTAATTAGGTTCATTAATGCATTTGGTTCAATCCTGAAGACTAATCAACATGTCATTATCTTCCGAGTTTCAATTAATCACATGTCATATTCATTTTAAGATTAAGTAGAGATTAATTGAATGATGTCTTTCTAAAATAAACATTGAGTGTGTAAAGACATAAATGTTAAGTCATATTTGGACAAGTAATCACAATGTGTTACTTAGACAAGACCAAATAGACAATTGACCATTATTCCTTTGTGAACCATTTTACACTTAATTTATTGGAGTAAACTAGTTACTTGAATCATAGTATTCTAACTAGTGAACACATAGCAAGCATAGTAATCAAGTTGGCAAATTAATGAGTATTAAATATATTAGCAAGTAGCAAGTAATACTCACACATAGCAAGAGATAGTTATTCTAAAATCAATCATATAGATATTTGCACCACAATATGGTTTAAGCTTTAGCAAACTTGCAATATAACATATTGCATGATTAATGTGTAAGCACACATTAATGTCCAAGACATGCACAAAGGAAGAGCAATCTCTAGTTGGGACTTGGTGACCATCCTAAATGTATCTAAGTGTATTTTAGGATTACAAGTCTTTACTCAAAATTATTGTTCTTCATTTAGCCTCAATTTGTCACTAAGTAATCTTTAATTGTACTTAGTGTTCTAGTGACATTAGCTTATGTGTTTTGGTACTTGGTGATCATCCTAAGAATGTCTAGACAAGTTTTAAGATCACAAGTTATTGATTAACACTTATGTGTTATGCCTAATTATGGTTAATTTGTTATTAGGATGTAATTAAGCGTAATTAACCAAGACTAGTATTTTTATGACCAAGACTCAATTGAGTATGGAAAGGACATCTATTCTAAGCGTGTTGAAAAAGGTTTCATGAATTATAGATGTCGGGAAGTGGTTAAACTAAATTTGATCAAAAATGCTGACAGAGGATTCTGCGGTCGCACTACGGTTGACCGTGGTGGCAGCCGTGCAACTTGTTTTCACATAACTGCGTTGCAGATTCAGTCTGGGCTTCTACGGCTAAGTGTACGGTCACTGTACTTTAATCGTGTATTTTAATGACCTTTATTTTCATTCTTTAAGTTTTGTTTGACTTGGTCATTTGCAAGATCAAGTATGAATTAGTGAACTTGCGTGTTTTATGTTAAGATGTCGATCATCACTTATGCATATGTGTGTCATCATCAAAACAAATTCTTTGGTTAAGCATCATACTTAACTTAGTCGGTTAGTCCATTAACCAACATTCAACCAACAAATATACATATCTAAATCAGTATTATAGTCACATCATACTATAAACTAGGTCATATCATCATATATTCATCATTTCATAAGTCCACATCATAACTCCATTCAATATCCTCATACAAGTACGTGGAAAACAGGACATACACGCCAAACGTATTTTCCAGACCCAAAAAAAGTTTGATTCAACTTCTAAAAAGTTTACCATTGAAAAGTACTCTTCAATACGATTCCAACGATATTTGATTCATCAAAAACAGAGTTACGGTTTGAAAGTTATTACCAAAACAAATTTCTCAAAATACTGAAAAGACACACTACCCAACTCGGTAGTGTGTGTCATAGACACTCGGTCGAGTGTGTAGACACACGGCCGAATGAGTAGAGACACTCAACCGAATGTCTTTCCAAAAGACACACTACCGAGTGTGTAGACACAAGGCCCAATTCAAAAGACACACGGCCGAGTGTGTAGACACACGACCTACTTTCAAAAGACACATTACCGAGTGTGTTCTTGAGCTGCTGAAATTGAAAAAATGACGGGTTTGAGCCAAAAATCACCAAATCTCGACTATATACTCATTTTTTACCTCAAAACTTATCACATCTTGTTTATAAAACCTTTTGGGATATAAACGCACAAGTATTACATCAAAACAACAACAAATTGCACCAATTTGACATCAAAACCCATTTTGACAAAAACCTAACTTCAAACCCAATTTGACACAAATTTAGGTAATGAAAATGGGTAATTCTTACCTAGTTTGAATCAGTAAAACACAAAGAATCGATTTCTAACACAAATTAGACTTCAAATCGAGATTTAGAGAATTAGGGTTCAAGAGGAGGAAGAAGTTAGGTACGGGAGTGATTTGGGAATTTTATAGAGAGAGTGGAGAACATGGGTGAAATAAAGCAGCCTATACACTTATTTGGGGTTAAAATTCCATACCCCATCACACACGGGTATTTACCAGTTATATGATAACTTTCGTACTTAATTTGACTGACCTAATGGAGTCCAAATTAAATAAACGAACATGTTCTGTGACCCTTGTCACAAACTGGTTTTAACTAAAACAACAAATAATTATAAACATATAATTATTAAAATCACTCATTACGCCATACCCAAGGGTAAAATGGTCATTTCACCTAGGCCCGATCATAGGATGTTACACTCACGTAGTATTGTATCTAACCATATGTTTGACATAGTTAGTTACTTTGTATCGAGGTTCGCGACTTCTCGACATTAAAGTTAAAACCAAACTCTTTGATTAAAAGCGATATGAATTTAAAAAAACATACTTGTCGGAAAAACGTTACACAATATCACATCTCCTATTTTTATCCCATAATAATTTTGACTAATTACGTCATAACAAACACACAAGATAACTACTCGCTAATCACTGAGATTATACACATAACATTAATTAAAATAAACATTGTAAAATAAAATAGATAAAAATTAAGGAATTGACTGTAGATTATAACGAGTATTCAATAATACAAATAGTTGACAACTTACGACGCACCTTGCGCTTTTACAGACTTCTTTCCTTAACTCTAGATAATTTGTCACTAATCTAGTGATAATTATTTCTAATCTTGAAGTTAACTACTAAAATTAATGAGAGTAATTAAGTGTGAGAAAAATGGAAGTGTATGTTGAAATGATGGAAATGGGTAGGTATAGTGAGATAACCTTCAAAACTCCTTTAATCGAATTTACATAACTGGTCCACGATTTTCACAGATTGGGAAAAATACCCGGATTGAAAAAAGGGGATAAAAATGCCTTTTTTAAGCAAAATCGGCCGGTTTCCAACATGTAGGGTTCGGATCCAACGCAGAACAAGGTTGACATTTGGCTACGCCCGGATCTGACTTTGTCTTGGTCTTGGCATTTTGGTCTTGGTCGGATCCAGGTCTCTTTCTTGTGGCGTCGGCAAGCTGTCGGCTAGGTGATCAGCGGTCGGTCGGATTTCAAATCTTGGGCCAGATCCAGGTATATCCAATCGGATACGGATATGTGCAAGGTGCATTTACCAATCGTTCACTGTATTGGCCCTAGTTTCTTCGTTATACTTCGTTTTATTTAATTCTTACATCATTTGATTCGCTTTTTATAATATCCACAAAATTAGCCAATAAAAAGGTAATATTCGAGTTTTTATTCGATAAAGTAATTGAATGGCAATGCATAACGTGGTAAAAATCATAACTGTTTATACGTTATCATCTCCCATTAGCTACTGTGCTTTGTTGGCGATTTTGGCCGACCTTTTATCAGCATTTGTTGCACGGGTCCTAGTTTTTTTTTAATTAGTTTTGGGATTTACATTCTCTGATAAATTCTGTAGTTTGGTTGGTGTTTTGTTGTCGCAGATGGGAGACGTTGGATGGTTGGAGGCCTCACTTGGTAGTTGGTGTTTTGTTTGATTGTGGTATTTTGTCAATTTTCCTTCATTCTTAGGGGTGTTTTGTGTGGTCTCGTGTTTACTTGGATGTTTTATTGTATTTCACCTTCAATTTGTGCTGCAAGGACCATTTATGATGTTTCCTAAGGCTGGGTAGCAAGATGTCTAGGAGTTTTGCGACCATTTAGAATACCTTGTAGCAATGGTTGTTTTGTTTGTTTGTATGTACTTTTATCAACATTATTAAGAGTGGTTTCAATAAAAACTTTTATGTCAACTAGATCGTGAAATCTAATCAAGAAGACAAGTGAGGGGTCTGCATTATTTGTAATTCAACTGATTGTTTGGGTCATCATCATTTTAATTATGTATTTTCACAACAAAATTTTGAAATATATAATTAATACATTGATACATAAATAAAAAATTAAGTATTTATTAGATTAATTCTAGTTAAAATGATAACGTTTATCTTTTATGAAATTTCAACTTCATAACTGCAGTTTAACTTGAGTCATAAGAGTACACATTAGATATAACTAATTTATTTGTATTATACTCTTTATCAATAAAAATGTAATTTTACACTTAATTAGTGTAAAAGTGTAAAATATGTCCCAGTATTGCTCTTATATACTAAAATCCACATGATTTGTCGATTTACTTAGTGGTGAGTGTCGTTTGGCATTGTTCATAACCAGAGACATAACTGGGTTTTTTATTTTTATTGGAATTTATCTATTTTGCTCTCCTTCATATAATAAGTTTATTTTATTTTTATTTTTTAGTTACATTCTTCCTTAACCTAATTTTATATATTTTTAAATTTATTCATTCAAAAAAAGTTTGTACCAATTTTCCTGAGCAATGTAATTATAAACTAATTAAACATTATTTCATTTATAAAGCTAAATCATGTATTAATACAAACGATATTTTTACGTAGGTAATGTAACGAGCTTAAATTTTTGTCAAGTATTTTTTTAATTTTATTTTTACTTTTCACGTAATCTACATCAAATTATATATACTAACAGTTGAAGTGGATATTATTTTTTATCTTCAGGTACACTATGGATAAAATAATCTAATAACAAATAAATATTTTATTGACAATCGGTGATATATGTATTGTAATTATAAACTTTTTAAAATAATGCTACACGATATGCTACACTATCATAATGTTAGATGTTAAATGTTGCATTAACTTTAACGCAACACTATTCACATAAAATAATAATATATAATTATTAAATGTATTACTGATGTGGTAATTATATTTGTGATGATATTATTAAAATACTAAAATATGTTGCTTGATGTAACATCATCTTGTGTAAGTTAATTTTTTTTAGTTTGAATGAATTTAAAAGTCAATTCCTAGCCTAGGGCTTTGCCATACCAGTGAGTCTGAGGCGCTGCTCTCGACCAAAGTCGCACGTGATGCTAAGTAAGGATGCACCCCCTACCACTGTTAAATAGCGCCCTCTTCTCTTACTATAGTAAGCTGGCGGGCTTCTCCCAAGAGAATGTCTTCACTCCACTCCGCCTTCAGACGCCTATGGAGAACTAAGGTACCTTTAGGAGCCGAAGGCAGGGGGGACTCGAAAACAACAAACGTCACTATTTAACTTAACTGTTTAAGCAAAACTCCACGCACAACTCGCATTGAAGACGCTCCCCTCGTTCGTAAGCACAATGGACTCGTTGTGAGTATGGAAGAAGGATAGGGTCAGCAAAATATATTGCTTGATGTAACATCATCTTGCGTAAGTTAATTTTTTTAGTTTGAATGAATTTAGAGTTTGCTTGTTAAATTAGAGGAATGATAATGAAAATTATAACAGAAATATTATGGAATATGATGAAGGATAACAAAAAAACTTAATAACAATAACCTTGTGTTGTAGTTCATGAGATAGTAGTCTGCCTCTCTTAGCGAGAGTTCATGAGTTCGATTCCCATGAAGTGTAGCATTTCACACAAACTTGCCTCTTTACCCTTGAATTCCACCAAAAGGTGCTTTTCGCAGATTGCGTTGCGGGGGCAGTGGAGGAGGGGTTTTACCGCCCATGCCCTCGGATTGAGTCGGGTTTCCTCTTGGGCAGCAGTTGAGAGCGGGTTATGTAACTGTGAGAGATGAACGCGTGGGTGGTTAAATCCTCCTGGGCGATCATGTACTGCTGTTAAAAAAAAGGCATAATAACAATTATAAACAAATATATATATATATATATATATATATATATATATATATATATATATATATATATATATATATATATATATATAAAAGAGAAAAGAGAAAGTACATGGTTAATAATTGTGAAAATATTGGAGAGAAAAAAAAATAGGAAAGTAATTTAAAATTCATACGTTATTAGATTTCCACTCCTTTCAATTTGGTAGGAAATACTTGATTGACCACTACTAAGTAACGCTCATTCCATTAGACTAATTGTAAAGCAGCGTCAAAAACTTTCGTTATCAAAAACTTTCGTTAGATTACATGTAATCCAAGGTGTCACCTCTCTCACGCCCCTGACGCCTCTAACGGGCGTCATGAAGTTGACGAAAAATGGTGCCAGTAAAAAATGTAATAGAAAAAAGTGTGTCAAAGATTTCTCAGCCAATCATATTTCATCATAAATTTTTATATATTACGGAGTATTAATTAATATATCTTATACCCAACTACCAATAATATTTTACCACATCACCCACCACAATTTTAACAGTCAATTTTTATAACTCCACTTTAATAAACTTCACTTCTTGACCTTGTCACGTTATCAAAAAAGTATATCACTTGCTTTTAACGTCATAATCAGGACTAAGAACAGTCGTAGACCATTTATAACCGCGACCCCGAGTGACGGTGACGTGGAGTCAGATGTTGCACTTTTGGACAAAAATTGATTTTGTGATTGTGACGTGACAATGTCATAGAATGAAGTTAAATAGTTGAGAGTGTAAAATTTGAGTGAGTGAAAAATGTTTGTGTGTTAAAATATGATTAAAAGTTGGGTGAAAAAAACTAAATTAAAAAAAGAAGATATTATGTGATTGGCTAGAAAAAAATGTAACGCTTAATTTTTTTTGCGTCAAGTCGCTAATGCCTGGTTAGTTGCGTTTCTTAGCGTCACTCAATTTCCAACTCAATATTTTGACGTCATGACCTGTGTTCTAGCTATGCTTGTGTATTGATTTCCTTTTCTATTTTTTACCATCTATAACTCCCAACCATGTACACCTTTCAAATGTACATCGGCAAAGCGGGTAGTTGTTTTTGGATTACTAAACTCGTCGAAAACCTAAGTATACTTGAAAAACTATACGAGTACATAGGCATAACTGAGCCCAAAATTAATCGGCATAACTGCAACCCAAAATTACAAAGTATCTAAATTAATTCACATAAGGGAAGCCCAAAAATATAAACATGGAATTGTGGTCAGTTAAGTTAAGCCCATTATGGACAATTTGAGCCTATTATAACGATACTAAATAATTTACGTTTATTTATTTATAGCCAATTTGAATATTGACGTTATTTATTTTCTGGTTGGAATGCGTACTGTTTGTTGTTACTGCTCATTCCATGAGTCTTGAAGCTTGCAAACGTCTTACGTTTAAATTTTATCTTAAGGGGTTTTACCACACACAATGCTCGTATGGATCATTGTGGGGTTTTTTCTGAAGAGCGATATGACTAATAATACGACCAAGGAAATGATCTGGCGTGTGGGTTCCGACAACGTGTTTGAATTCTATCAATGACTCTTAATCGCCATTAAAAAAAATTAAAAATATATTATACATAGTTTGTATAATGCTATCAGGGCCGTTTCTGTCAATAGTGATGCCCAGTGCGAAAAGATCGAAATATACTCTCCAAACATCAAATAATAAAGTTTTTTTTTTTTAATTCGCTGAACCACATTGGGTCCCCGCTAGGGAGTAAAACCCCTTAGTGACCGCCTCTCGAACGACGAGACTCGTAACCGGGTGAATTGAGCTTATTGGCGCCCCCTCTAGTTAAGAGTTCAGTTAATTATCTTGGACGTTACCAAGCATCGAATGCTATCTCTCCAAGCGTTTTCTGGTCAAAATAATAACTTTTATCACAATATTTTTTTAAATATTCATATTTTCACGTGGTCTTAATGTTTGTAAAAAAATTCAAAAAAAAAAAATTACTTCCCCAAAAAAAATGCTTCCCTATTGACTATATATATATATATATATATATATATATATATATATATATATATATATATATATATATATATATAGTTCTCAAAGAAAACTTTCTTAGCGACAGACATATTGAATCCTCACTAGAGAGTACAATTTCTGAGTGATAACTTATCGGGCGACGAATACCATCGATTTGTAGAGATAGAGAATTAAAATTATGATAGATATGTCATGTGTGAACAACCTAAATCATATCAAACTCTCCTATGAAGTATTGTTTTAAACTAAAAACTAAATATTTAATATTTTACTCCGTAAAATTTTAAATAAAAAACTTAAATTAAAGAATTTGCTAACGACAATCGTTAAGAATTTGATAAATCGTAAAGAATTTGAAAACAACCACCCTAAAGGACTACGAAGTGTTAAATATTTAATACGGAGTATTTAATAGAGTTAATTATATCATTCGTTATGGTGGTCTAGTTAAAATTATATCTTTAGTCAATTTCTTTATAAAATTATATTAGTAGTCCCTATAATTTTTAAAATTCACATCTGTGGTCCTAAACCTAACGCCAATTAATTTATTCCGTTAACTTATTGCATGTCCATTCCACACATTTCACAGATAGTTCAAATCACAAACGTCATTAATTTTCCGTTAGACTTTGACATCTGCCATGCACATAAGGGTATTTTCGTCAAGTATTGTCTTACTACATAGTTATGGGATTATGGATATTAGCTAAGGTATAATTTGTCATATATGAAAATTCCAACTGCTTGGTAGGTGTATTTTATGAAACTAACAATATTAGGTGGGTTTAAGACATGAGAATTGTCTAAATACGTATTGAACATTCTCCAATTTCTAAGGTATAAGGCAATTGAAGCAATTGTAATTGTTTCAGATGCTTTTCTAGTGCTTTGAGAGAGTCTTTTATTACGATTAAACAAAATAAAATTTCAGCAATTAAAAAACAAAAATAAGGTATAATGCATATATATGTATGCACTGTACGTTCAAAATTTGCATTGAGTGTAGTAATTAACTGGACACACCTATTAACATTTACTAGTCAAAAACTTACGACGTGGCTTGAGTAGCTGATTTGGAACGTCCATGTCATCAATGTTAAGCAATGTAAACCCGTATGTATTATAATTATTTATCATGTATTTATAGATAACAATGGATAATCTAAAACCCTAATTACTATAATGGACCCTAAGCCCACATACAGACTCGGGCTTTATTATCGTCTAACACTACCCTGCAGTCCGAGCGGCAAAATACTGAAAGAAAACGCTTAATACAAAACAAACAAATAAAAAGTAACTGCTTTTTTTTTCTCTTGTTTGAGTCGCCGAATAGCCAGATATTCGCGGATGTGGTTGCTTATTTCTTGACTGCGTATTCCTTTTCCGTATCGTTTTTTTTTCCTTTTACGCCGTGGCTTGCTTTGCCTAAGGATTGAGCAGGACTTGGACATAGAACTTTTGTCGACGATAACAGTCATCTTCAACGCTGCAAAAGAGATTTTTTATTTTTTTTATTTTTTTTATTTTTTTGTATTCCTCATTTTTTTCGTGGTTTGGAATCTAGTCAAGCTAGGCGGCTCAGCCCCACGCCGATTATTTTTATTTAATAATAAAATAAATAGAAAAGAAAATTAAGTATCATAAAGATAATAAGAAAAGGTACGGTCGTCGAATAAAATCAAACACGATGTGTTAGTTTTTCCTTTTCTGGTTGCCATGCGACTATCTTGATGTAAAGAAAAATAGTAACAATATATAAGATAGCGGCTGAATAATTAAACAACACTGATAGATGAAGGAATTGAATATTTAAACAAAAAGAACAAAACGGCGGCTAGGAGGAAAAGGACATCTTTAAAGACAATTGAAAATACTATAGAATTTTGAAGAAGAGGAGATATAGATTTGACGGGGCGGTCTGCCGGTATTGAGAGGACGGCACGAAACGGTCGACTAGCTAGATCTCGGGATCAGACCTGCTCTGATACCATGTTAAGCAATGTAAACTCGTATGTATTATGATTATTTATCATGTATTTATGGATAACAATGGATACTCTAAAACCCTAATTACTATAATGGACCCTAAGCCCGCATACAGACTCAGACTTTATTATCGTCTAACAATCAACACGTCACTTAAAGTTTGATAAATTTTTCCACATTATCACCATCATCGACTTCATCTCGTCCAATTAGTTGGTGACACTTATTTTTCGATGACACCATTTTACCGACGACACAGGCCACCACAAACATTTTATACCCCTAAACAATTAAACATTAAATTATGCACAACATACTATTTACCATTATCTCCCCCAATTTTTCTGATGACAATCTTCACAACAGCGTATGTCCATGTGGATAATAACCCAACGGAGTCTTGTAGTTTCCTCGTTTTGTGTGTGCAGTGTCCGAAGTTAACGGACGTTAAAAAGTTCATTAAGTCATATCACATTCCAAGCATGTGAGGATACTCGTTAAAGTAAGAGACCAACCATGCAATTTACGATACTTGATTGACCAACCGAGTCAATAGAAAACATTAGTGAAAAACGAGAAATATGAGACAAACCTTAAAGACCACTCATGTATTTTTTTGAATAAATACTTTATTTAGCCGGCAAAACTTTAACTATGGTAATAATGACACATAAATTACAAATTTATAGTCTACACTGTTGTAATTTTAATTATTATTAATAATTATTATGGCCTATACTTTTGCAAGCAAGACTTATTTACTAATATGCATGAACAAAGCATGAGAATAAGTAGAGAATTTTGATTATGAAATTCTGGTGCAACTTACACGCTTACATTAATGTAGTATTTATACTAAAAATTGTCCACCATATTTGACATTTCAACATCCATTTATGACTTTATGTATATTTATATTATATTATAACACTCTCCCTTGGATGACAATTTTATTAAAAAGCAACTAGTACTGCCTCGTTAAAAACCTTGCTAAAAAAAAATCCAGTGGGATAAAAACTTTAGTCAAGGGAAAAAGAGTGCAGTATAGAGTTGACTCCCCCTCAAGTAGACATTGTTGAGTTGTTACATCTTTTGAACATTCCTCATGCCAATATTGTGAACATACGTTCTGAAAATAGCAGTTGTGATTGCTTTGGTGAAAAGATCAGCAGAGTTTTTGCTGGATTGAACATATCTCATTTCAATCGGGTTGTCCTTAATGAGATCTTGAGTGTATGAGAAGAATCTAGGAGGTATGTGTTTTGTTCGGTCACTTTTGATATACCCTTCTTTCATCTGTGCTATGCAAGCTGCATTATCTTCATAGATAATTGTTGGACTTTTATCGCGTTCTAGTCCACAAGAATCACTAATGAGTTGTGTCATTGATCTCAACCAAAAACATTTCCGAGTAGCTTCATGTAATGTAATCACTTCGGCATGATTTGATGATGTTGCAACAAGTGTTTGTTTTTGAGAACGCCATGATATCGCGGTACCTCTATTTAGGAATAAATATCCATTTTGAGATTTAGCTTTATGTGGATCAGATAAATAACCTGCATCTGCATAACCAACCAAATCTTGTTTTGATTTGTTAGAATAAAATAATCCTAAATCAGTAGTTCCTCAAAGGTATCGAAATATGTGTTTGATCCCATTCCAATATCTTTTGGTAGGAGCTGAGCTGAACCTTGCCAACAAATTAACTGCAAAAGAAATGCCAGGTCTTGTACAATTTGTAAGATACATAAGAGCTCCAATTGCACTAAGATATGGAACTTCTGATCCTTTAAGATCTTCATGATCTTCACAGGGATGAAATGGATCAGTGTCAACATCAAGTAATCTAACAACTATAGGAGTACTTTTTGCATTGTCCATACTGAAAACGTTTTAAAATAATTTCTATATAAGTTGTTTGATGTATAAATAAACCATTAGGCATATGCTCAATATGCAAACCAAGGCAATACTTGGTTTTTTAGAGATCTTTCATTTCAAATTCCTTTTTTTAGAAGTTGAATGGCTTCATGGATCTCTTTATTTGTACCTATGATGTTAAGATTATAGACATAAACAACTTACAATCACATATCCGGACATTGTTTTCTTAATAAGAACATATATGCAAATAAGATTATTTGTATACCCTTTTTCTTATTAAGTAATCACTTAATTAGTTATACTATTGTATCAACCCATATAAAAATCTTTGTGATTCAATGGAATACATTTCTTTAGGTTTTGCATTAGATGCTTCTGATACCTTAAACCCTTCATGGATATTCATGTATATATCACTATCAAGTGATTCATTTAAATAAGTAGTAATAACATCCATGAGATGCATTTCTAATTTTTTTAGAAACTGTTAGGCTGATTAAGTATCTAAAAGTAATTGCATCCATAACAGGAGAATAAGTTTTCCTCATAATCTATTCATGGTCTTTGAGAGAAATCTTGAGTTACAAGTCTAGCTTTACCTTGTAACTTCATTTTTTTCTTATTTCTTTTTTAGATAAAAATTCATTTTATATCTCATACGTTTCACATCTTTAAAAGTGATAACGATTGATCCGAAAACTTTTCTTTTATTGAGCGATTCTAATTCACCTCGTATTTCTCCTTTCCATTGAGTCCAATCATGTCTATTTTGACATGCAATGACAGATTTTGGTTCCAGATCATCATCTTTATTCATGATGTCATTGTAAGATTATATGAAAAATCAATATTTGTCATTTTGTTTCGGCTCCATATTATTGCATAATTTATTGCAATTTATGTATTTACATCGTCAATATCCTCTGTAGAAGGAATATTGATTAGGTTGCAGGGAATTAGGTTGCATTAGTGAGTCTTGACCGGACCGAGTAGGATTCACTAATAGGACTAATCTACAACTTGCTAGTTTACTTGTTTCTGCGGAACTTGCTGCATGTTGCTGCTTACTTTTACTGCTATATGTCGTATGCTACTACATGATTTCACTACTGCATGCTACTATCTGCTTTCGATTGCATGATACTTGTCGTTATTGTCATGCTACTTACTGCTATAGATGATCTAGACTGTCGTAGTTACTTTGCCTAATACGTGCTTGCTTTATGACTTACTGACATGGAAAAAGTTATTTTTCCTTGTTCAGATGTCGGATATTCCACCTGTCATCATTTTGGAGAGCAGTTCAGACTCGTCCGCCACCTCTCCTGCCATTGTTGCCGATTCTCATATCCCGTCGTCGACACCCTCCAGTGACTCAGGTGCTTCGTCCTCCGGAGCTAGTAGCCATGCACCCGGCCCAGTGATTACCTCAGACGAAGCCGAGAACCCACCGGAGATTCCAGCTCCACTTGCCCCAGGACCTCCGGAGCCATAGCACCGTCCCGGTGGTGCTATGATTCCCGCGGAACTTGGGGAAGGTCAAGTCCGTAATGAGCATAACCATTGGTGCCGACGCCTTCCTGATGGACGTTTAGTGCCGATCCCGCCTTTTAGATATCGACTGATAATGGCCGCCCGAGGAGAGCCACCCGTGCAGCCACCCCCAGCCGATTTAGACGACCCATCATCCGCCGACTCTTCATCCGACTACTCATCCTCTGACGACACTAGTGACGAGGATTCCGATGAGGACCCGGATGAGGCACCTGTGCAGCCACCCTCCACCCCGCCGAAGAAGCGGTACCGTGTCGATGGTACCGTTATTCCAGGGATTAATGGAGGTCGAACATTCGTTAAAGCACATGGACTGAGGTCTAGGGTCACCGCCCGTAAGCGGGTTGTGCCTTACCTTGCTGATCCTTTTGTGCGTAAGCCTTACCGCTTTGCAGCCTCTACTTCTGGAGCCGGACCCAAAGGTCGTGTACGGATCACCAACAACAGGATCATTACAAAGTCAAACACTATATGCTGTTTGAAAACCAGTTTAGCATTCATGAAAAATATAGCGTTTTACAAAAGATAACGTGCTTCCTATGAATAGAAGCATAAACATAAGTACGTGACCCAAAGGTCGTTACAAAGCCATTGTTTGAAAATAATGTAAGCTACGAATGCAAAATAAAAGTTCCATGATTGAGACATCTCTAAGTAGTGCATCGGAAGTCTAACACAGCAAGTCTAATACACTAAGACATCAAGTATAACAGCGGAAGCAACAACGTCTAAGCACCTGAGAAAATACATGCTTAAAAAGTCAACACGAATGTTGGTGAGCTATAGTTTGTTTGTAATCAGTAATGTAATGTAGGCCACGAGATTTCAGTGCTTCAACCAGCAGTTTAAATCAGTAATTCAAATCAGTATGATAAAGTATATGCTTATCCGTGGGCACCCGGTAACTAACTTAACGTAATAATAATACCCCCTAAAAGTGCACTTGGCGAGTGCGTATGTTCACGAAGTATTAAACACCCGTTAAATGCTAGCGCTACTAGCCCGAGTGGGGATGTCAAACCCTATGGATCCAACATAAGTGTTTGAAGTTATAACTAGAAAGTTATACTTCCATGTTCTTAAACTTATAAAGTTAACTTTAGTTTCAAGAAATATGAGATCAAGATTAACTAGTAATACTTGACCAAATTAATAATTAAAATACTTACAAAAGAAAGAAATAAACTAAAGTTACAATTATTATGTTCATGTTTGTTTCATACTTAAGAAGATTCAAGTCAAACTTGGATCTTAAGAAAACAAACTTTAAGTCTACAAAACATGAACACAAGTAAGCTCTCAAGGCTTATGAGTTTTAGATCTTTAAAACATTTAAGTGTAGAACCATAAGTTATAGAAACTTAGATCCTTGTTCTTGGTTCTTCATCAAACAAAGATGAGAGTAACAAGATTACATGAAGATACAAACTAACAAGTTTGATCTTTTAACAACAAACAACAACTAGTAACAAGTAAATGATGATAAACTTGATGATTTTTAAAGGAAAAAGAAGAAAGAAAATAAACATGTTACTTACAATTTTAGAGAGAAAGTTGAGAGAAAGATAAAGTAGTGTATGTGTGTGTGTGTAAATGAAGTAGTAACTAGCAATATAAGTAACAAAAAAAAAATGAAAATGGAATCTCCCTCCCCATTCAAAACCCACGGTTTTGGAGTCCAAAAAGGGTAAGTCAAAAGCCAACTTTCTAGCATGGGGTGAAGGTGTAAGCTTAGAATGGTATTAAAGTTAAATGTATGGGAAAGAGTTCTTGCATGCTTGAAACATTTTTGTCTCCAACTTAGCTTAATTAATCTAGTTTAGTCTTAATAAATTACTAGCATAAAAGTGGGCTCTTAATAGTCCATTAAGAAAAGTAGGGTGGGCTTTCAAGTCCAAAAATAATAAGGGCCCAAGTAAGTAAGCAACAAGTTAGTAAAAGCCCAAGTAATTAACTACTTACATTAGTTAATTAAAAATGATTAATAAAAATTAATCATGAACGTAAATAATATTCTAAATATTATTCGTGAAAAGCGTGTGTCACAAAGACAAGTCGGGACATGGAAAGTCAAATACGGTGACAAGTCCATTAAGGTAACTAGTAAGCATTAGTAAACACTAAGCTCAATTAAATAAGCCCTTAAGCCAAGTAATTGTTATAATATAATAAATAACAATCAAGTTTACGCAGTCATAATATTTCAATTACGACAAAAGTTTAACGCGTACCAAGTACGTATCTCGTTTAAAATGATAAGTGACACCAACGGTCGTAAAAGTATTCGGGAATCAAGTTAAGTGATTACACACTTAATAGCACATAGTAAGATATTAATGAGAGTAATTAATCATGATAAAAGATCCCAGAGCATAAGCTAGCTCAGTACGCACAAATACGCAGTTTCGTGAAAGCACAAAAGCAAGTCGAAAAAGCCGGGCCGTTACATTACCCACCTGTTAAAGAAAATTTCGTCCCAAAATTTTGAGGAGTGACCAACAATGGTACCATATTTGAATAAGAAGGAGCGTATCAAAGTCTCGTGAGACTCGTGGGCTTAGAAGTGAGTTATTTACCTTGAAAGGTACTTCGGCGTATGAAAGTAAGAATAGGTATATGCCATAAATTAAGTCTCTTGTCCTATGAGATCGACAAATTGATTTCGTTTCTGTTTAACATGAGTATGTCATCCGAATATATATCCACAAAAGGAAAGATGGTGTTTTTAGTCTTACAGGCATCTTCAGTAAGCTGGATGCGTGAAATGCATCATGAATGATTCTAAGCTCATATAAAACATTGAGCGCGTATGTCGCAATATAAGCTGACAGGTAGAATGGAAAACATAGTGATTACAACCATGCGATTTGATGTCTGGATAGTGTTAGCCACGGATTTTACTAACCCCTTAATTTCGAAAGGAGGCCATAGGCATAAAGAACCCGATTCTTAAGAATGTTTGCAATCCATAATTACTTATAGTGCCTTCAGAATGGTCTGAACGAACAATGAAAGATATCACCCAGTTTAACATACTGTATGTGAACTTATCCTTGGATGAAATGAAAACACAGTTCCATAATGTAACTTTATCCTTTCAGTTACATGTTGAAGTTAGGGTTAACATTAACTAGGACAACAGATAGTTGCAACTGATGTTATGCGAGGTGTATATAAAATAGTATTATTTTTAGTGCGAAAATACTATTAAATACGATACAATTTTACACAAGATATTTATTTATTTATAGAATGGATATACTTAAACCTTGCTACAACACTTATAGGCAGTGTACCTAATCGTACAGTAGTGTAATTTTTAGTAAGTCCGGTTCGTTCCACAGGGAAATCTTTAAACAAAGCTCAACGCTATATTAGTTTACTTTTATAAAAATACAAATATATATATATAAGTAATATTATTATTATAAAGGGGGGTTTTTACCGTTTAATGACCGGTTTGTCGATTTTAAGACTTTAGTCGCAGTTAAAACCTAATGTAAAATATAAAATAAATACAAGACTTAAATTAAAGCGTAAAGTAAATAACGATAATGAAATTGCGAATAATAAAAGTGCGATAAAATAAATTTACGATAATTAAAAAGTACGATAATTAAAAGTGCGATTAAATAACAATAAATAAAAGTACGATAATTAGAAGTGCAATTAAATATAAAATAAAGGAAATTAAATATGAAATAAAAGAATTATGCTTATTTAAACTTCCGTAATCATGATGTTTGACGTGTTGATTTTAGTTTTATGCCCATGGGTTAATTGTCCTTTGTCCTGGATTATTTAATATGTCCGTCTGGTTTTTGTCCATAACAGTCCATCAGTCATAAATATAAAGTGCGAGTGTCCTCATCAAATTATTCTTATACCTGAAGTTAAATATTCCAACTAATTGGGGATTCAAATTGTAACAAGGTTTTAATACTTTGTTTAATGAATACACCAGGTTATCGACTGCGTGTAAACCAAGGTTTTACCACTTTGTTAACAATTACACCAATTACCCTTGAATGTAATTTCACCCCTGTTTTGATTATTCTAGTGGCTATTAATCCATTCCCGTGTCCGGTTAAATGAACGATTATTCGTACATATAAATACCCCGCCCATCGTGTCCGATTGAGTGTATATGGTAATTTATAGGGACGCCCAATTGTAAATCTTTATATTAACATTAACAAACTTTCATTTAGTTAAACAAATATAAAGCCCATTAATAGCCCATAGTCTAATTTCCACAAGTGTCGTTCTTTTGTCCAAACCCCAATTATGGTACAAAGCCCAATTACCCAATTTTAGTAATTAGCCCAACATCATGATTACTTCGTTTTAAATAAGCATAATAATAACTTAGCTACGAGACATTAATGTAAAAAGGTTGAACATAATTTACAATGATTAAAAATAGCGTAGCGTTACACGGACAGAATTTCGACTTACACCCTTACAATATTCGCTAACATACCCTTATTATTAGAATTATAATTAAAATTAAAATATAAATTATAAATATAAATATAAATTTTACGTATGATAAGAGAAGAAAAAGATGATGATTTTGATCAGAATTCGGTTGGCTTTATAGGCAGTTTTCAAATTTGGGGCTCCGCGACTCGCGGTGAAAACCTCTTCAAACTCCGCGAGTCGCGGAGGTTACTTTTACAGCTCAGTCCTTGGAGTTTTTCTCTGCCGACGGTTTTTTATTTATAAATATAATATATATATAATTAATATAATTAATTATATATTATATTATATTTATATACATAGTTAACTTGTAATTTTTAGTCCGTTGCGTCGAGCGTTAAGAGTTGACTCTGGTCCCGGTTCCGGATTTTCGAACGTCCTTGCGTACAATTTTATATTTTGTACTTTGCGTTTTGAATCTTGTACTCTTATAATTTCGAGACGTTTCTTATCAATAATTGGAACCTTTTTGATTGTCTTTTGTACTTTTGAGGTTTTTGGTCGTTTGCGTCTTCAATTCGTCGAATCTGTCTTTTGTCTTCACCTTTTATTATTTAAACGAATATCACTTGTAAATAGAACAATTGCAAATAAAAGCTTGTCTTTCTTGAGGAATAATGCTATGAAATATATGTTCGTTTTTAGCATTATCAAATATTCCCACACTTGAGCGTTGCTTGTCCTCAAGCAATATCGTCTTGAAATATTAGAATCACTTCATTATTCTTCACACTTTGTACATCAGTGATTTCTATACGGCGGTATAAACAATGTTAGTAACGATATGGTTTACAGTCCCACATGACTATAAAAATTTAGATCCATTAAGGAAATTGGATCTTTATGAAAACATTTGATCTTTTGAAAATTAAATCTAGTTTTTACCCTAGATAAGTTTTCCGGAATAACCCTTTACCGGTGTTTGCAAAATATTTTTGTGGGTTTGGTGGGTTTCAGATTTGAAAATTTTAGCTCAAAACTTGCGGTTTTGTGTCACCCACTTGCTAACCTTGTATTTGGAAAGCAACATGTCCAGTTTACTTGTCCCGTATATTACCTTTCGGTAAACTACCGTCCGGTTGAAAGGAAAGCGTTGAACAAGCAACTGTTAAGGCAATGTCCCGTGACATGCTTTTGATTATGGTCTATAACGTGTCGGACGCAATTACTATCCTTGGTAGGAGCAATAGTAAAGCTCACCCTTATAATTTTTCGGCCTGGCACAAGGTCCTGTCTTTGACCATGCTATGCAACCACCGTTCTTACGGTTGACACCCGATTTGGTTCAGGTGACCTAATGAATTCCAGGTGAATTCCTAGGATTTTACGTTCAATGGTAATGAACGCATTGAAAATAGGGTTTTCAGAAAACAAATCGGTTTGTAATTTTGATCAAAATATTTTCTCGTTCAAGCTCGAGTTTAGATATCATTGAATTCCATGAGTTTGAATTCTCAATCTTTAAGGTCAATCTCTAGGATTGAGTAATATCAGTCTTAAAAGCTGATTTTTAATCTTTAAGGAGATTATCCTTTCTGGGGATCTGATTCATTAGTCTTATCCAGCTAATTTGCATGGTGCCCCCCCATTGTACGAGATAAATCCTTCTCATGGTTAGGATAAATCTGACCACTTGGCGACCCTGTTTAATGCTGAGGTCCGTGGATTTCCTGCTGATTTTAGTGATGACTTTTCTAGATTTTTCGTCAACCTACAGCTGGTCTGGACGACAACTTCATGACCTAAATCAAGAAGCGCGTTTCTTTTTTGGAAGACTTTACTTCCTTTTAATGATGGAATTGATTCATCATGTAGATCCATCTCTTCTTTTCTTTCATCGGGTAAAACAGTTTAGTTTAGTCCAAAGCAAAAGTATTTTCAGTTATTTGTTACAGATATATGTGACATATGTTTAAAATAACTTGGTAAATTTTCCCACACTTGGCTTTTTATTTTTCTTTTTATCGTCCTCTATTCCATTTTAAATGAATTTTGACATTTTAGTTTGTTTCTTAATTTATGTTCTTTCTGAGATAACAATAATTTCAGTGTTAAAACCTAGTTTTATCGTTCATAAATATGTATAAACATGATTTGAATTCATTTAATTGAAAAATTTTACTAGAATTGGGTAGTCAGTATATAAGACTAGGGCTGTTCTTTTTTATCAGAGAGCACTAGATTCTAATACAACTACTGCTTTACTAGTATTTTTAATGGTAACCAAGTGTATAAAGTAAAAAATTTTAAAATCCGAAAGAATTTAACCCCTTCCCACACTTAAGATCTTGCAATGCCCTCATTTGCAAGAAATCAGTAACAATTTAAATTATTGAGGGTGATTTGTGTGAAAATGATTAAATTTTTACCAAAGTTTCCAAATATATTGGCGTTTGTTTGCTGAATGATAAATGGTGCACATCATTTGTTCATTCCGTCTTGTTGTTATTTCACATATATTTTGCATCTTGTCGTCAAAATTAGTTGCTTTTGCTGAACTTAATGCCAGTCTTTGAAAATGCGTTGTTTTACCCTGTTGTGTACATAAGATAAACTGCAAACATATATACATATTTTTGAAGTTTGGTATATTACCCCACATTCAAAAATTATTAAAATCTAAGAATAAAAGTTAGATAATTATAAAAATGATTACAATATTAACAAAAATATTAAATGTATCAATAATTACAAATTACAAAATAAAAAAAAATAATAATAAGTAAACTAAGGATGATATTGGTACCAATAGGGGTTCCAGGCATAACCATAAGTGCTATAGAATGCTTCGGCAGGGTCATACGTAGGATATGGTGGCTGCATCTCTATAGACCATGGAGGGAAGATGGGTTTCGGTGTAGGAATATAGTTTCTACCTATATGTTGGCAATGAGCTATGATCTGGTTCTGATGAACTTGCCAATCTTCAAATGCTCTCTGTCTAGCATTTTCGTATTCCTGAGAAGCTATAAACCTATGCATTTCTTGCATTTCATTCCCCCCTCCTACATTACCTTGCTGCTGGTTTCTCTCCACCTGTGGATGTCTACCATGGTATCGTACTGCGGCGTTATTTCGCCTCTTCAAAACTTTCGCACCATGGTATACATTTAAACCTATAGTATCTCGGGGTTCTGGCTCTTCTAGTAATAATCCCCCCCGACTTATATCCACACCGAGATATTCACCAATCAAAGTAATAAAAATACCACCTCCTATTATGCTATGTGGTCGCATCCCCCGAACCATAGCTGATAAATAATAACCCACACAATACGGTATACTTACAGCGCTTTGTGGGTCTCGAATACACATATGGTAAAACAAATCTTGTTCATTTACTTTTTCCTTGTTTTTACCCCTTTGTGTAATCGAATTAGCTAAAAACCTATGTATCACTCTTAATTCGGCTCTATCTATATCCAAATAAGAGTAATTTCCCCCTTTGAAACGGTGATGGCTTGTCATTTGACTCCACACACCGTGTGTATCAAAATTTTCATCTATCTTTCTACCGTTTAGTATCAATCCTCTACAATCGGCAGACGCTAACTCCTCAGGCGTATATATACGTAAAGCCTGAGCCATGTCCAGTAAAGACATGTGGTGCATCGAACCGCCTAACAAAAATCTAATAAAAGAACGATCGGTTAAACTAGCTACCCGATCATTCAACTCTATACTACATAACAACTCTTCACACCATACTTTATATACAGGTCTGCGTATGGTGAATAAACATATCCAGTCATTAAAAGAAGAATTACCATACCTCTGTACAAGTAATTCCCTAATTGGCCCGGCCAATTCTACAGCTTCTAAGGGTCCCCATTCTATGACCCTCGGTACCTCAACAACCTTAGAGTGAAGAGTATGCAAACCCCGTTGATATTTTGGATAATCTATCCAAAGTCTGTCAAATCTCAGGTTCGGGTGCAACTCTTCCAAGTGCATATCGGAAAAAGTCATGACTGGATGAGGTACATCCTGCTTGTAGTAGTTATCCACCTCCTGTTGTTCCAAATTCTCAGCAGGAGCATTGCGGGCTTGGGATGAAGATTCACCCCTTTCATTCTGCAAAACACATCAAACACAAATTTTGTGCATCCAAATATGCATTAGTGTCAGCAAAATCATCAATCAAAATAATTACAATGACATTATCAAATTATATCAAACTTAAGCTTATTTTCACATTTTTATCAAATCTACACTTTTTCAAATAAGCATATACGAAAATGTTCGCCAAGTTCATAAGCATTCAACTCAAATAACATGTCAAAATAATCATTACTAGCAATTAAACAAGTCTCAAATGGCATTATCTTTCAAAAATCAAGTTCATGAATTTTAGACTTGAAAAAGTCCACTTTAATTCTCAAAATCATGTTTAGGCTCAAAGTTTGGATCATTTAACTACCTAAACATGTTACACTACTTAATTTAGCAACAATTCATGACAAAAATCGGCCATAACCTGTTTTTATCAAAAAGCCCCAAATTTGCTCAAGAACACAAACCCTAGATTACTCAAAATTTGAAGTTTAAGGCTTCTAATCATGTTAAACAGCATCAATCTAGGTTATACTAGCATAATACATAAACAATTTAAGCTTAATTACACTAAAAATCATCAAAATCAAATTGGGGAAAAAATAGCTCAAGAACACCAAATTTCGAATTAAATGGTGTTTAGGTGTAGAAATTTATCGTTTTTCTTGAGTAATTCTTAGATAGCATCCTTCTCAACATGATTTTAGCAAAAGATTTGGTGATTAACGGTTAAAAATTGTGATTTTTGGGGTTTTTTCTCGGGTTTTTCCGGGTTTTTTCGCTGTGAAATTCGCTGTGTTTTTGAGTTGTGGAGTGTACTGATCGTTCAGCTCTTTTTATTTTTTTTTCTGATTTTCGGTACCTCCGCGAGTCGCGGAGATTTCCCTTTCAAACTCCGCGAGTCGCGGAGTTTGCTTTTTTTTTTTTTTTTTATAATCTTTAACTTATAAAACAATTAAGTATTTAATTTTAAAATTTTGTTTCCCTTGTTATTTAGGACGAGGTCGTTTCGGATCGATGTCCTAGTCCGTCCTTCGACAAAATTTTAAAATTTGTCTTTTAGTAGCGATTGTTTTAAAAGCTAAGATTTTTGGGTTTTTTCAATGTTTTTGGCATACTCTAATTCAATAAGATTAAAAATAATGATAATAAAAGTTCTCGTCCCTCCTTCGGGTAAAGCAATTTCGGTTCAAAGACCTAGTCTTCAACTTACGACGAATTTTAAAAATCATATTCTTAACTTAATGAGATAAAGTAAATTTTTGTTTTTAAATTCACACAACTTAAATATAAAATTCAAAATTATTATTAAAAATTCACACCAAACTTAATTTAAAAATTTAAAAATTCATATCAAACTTATATTAATTTTTCAAATATTTACAATTTTAAATATATTGTTTTTACAAAGTTTACAATATTAATTTAAGATTTAAATATTAATTTTAAAAACATGGTAAAAATAAATTTAAAAATCTTTTTGTCTTTTTATCCCACTTTAATCAATCAAATATTATCAAAAATATGCGCCCCTCTTTTCGGTAAAGTAATTTCGGTTCCAAAACCTAATTTAACTCATGACGAATTTTTGAAATATTTTGGGTTGATTGTTTAAAGATATTTATACCTTAAGAATAAACGTTAAATTTCGCAGTGATGTAATAAATTTTTGAATGATATCAATAATTTCGGTCGCCAAACCTAATTTTATTCATTACCAATTTAATACTTTTTAGCGAACAAATTAGCGTTTATTATCAAAAGGTTAAAAATAAAAATAAAAAAAAAACTGTACAGACATACCTGTGAAATAGATTTCTTAGTTATATGATCTATCCCATTCATAAGATAGTCGGTTTAATTGGTTTTCCATGGCTACATAGGCGTAACCTCGAGCATTCAGTATCTTTTCTTCTAAACATATGAACGGTCCGTCTCTGCATAAAGTAACAAATTCGGTATTTGAATAGGTTTGATTATTTGAACATTTACCTCCATGTGACCATTTTCCGCATTTGTGACATCGTTCTAGGTGTCGTGCTCTTCTTTTCGCTGCGGATTTTGATTTTCCTTTACCAAATTGTAACTTATTATCTTCGCATCTGGATTCTTTTCTAACTCCGTCCATTCTTTCTCTGATTACTGATACTATTTCACTCGGGAGTATATCATTATTTCTTTTAGTGATCAAAGCGTGTAGCATTAGACCATGGTTTAGTTCACAGGCAGTCTTCATTTTGTAAAAACCTAAAAAAAATAAAAATTCAGAATGGGGGGAGAAGACTAGTTCTTTAGGGTCTGCTAGGGAAAGATCATTCGGGTTCCATTTTCGAGAACTACACGAAAATAGACAATCTAACTCTAACAGAAATACATATTATCCTTTAAAGACTTGATTCTCCCCACACTTAATTAGCTGTGTTGTCGAAATTGTGATTAACTTCGTTGTCGACTTCCATCGGACCATGTATGTAATGTTTAACTCTGTGACCATTAACTTTAAATTCAATCCCATTTGAATTTATTAATTCTATCGTTCCGTATGGGAAAACTCTTTTGACTATGAATGGTCCAGACCATCTTGATTTCAATTTTCCAGGAAATAGCTTGAATCGTGAATTGAAAAGAAGAACTCTGTCTCCTTCTTTAAATTCTTTTGAACTTCTGATTCTTTTATCATGCCATTTCTTCGTTCTTTCTTTATAGATTAACGAATTTTCGTATGCTTCATGTCTTAATTCTTCTAATTCGTTTAGTTGACTTAATCGTAGACGTCCGGCTTCATGTAAATCAAGATTACATGTTTTCAAAGCCCAAAATGCTTTGTGTTCAATTTCTACTGGAAGATGACATGCTTTTCCATAAACAAGTCTAAAAGGTGTGGTTCCAATTGGAGTTTTGTAGGCTGTTCTAAAAGCCCAGAGTGCATCTTCCAATTTAATGGACCATTCCTTCGGATTTGATCCTACGGTTTTCTCTAGAATACGTTTTAAAGCTCGGTTTGTATTTTCAACTTGTCCACTTGTTTGTGGATGATATGCGGTGGAGATTTTATGAGTTACTCCATATCTTTTAAGAACTTTCTCAAGTTGATTATTACAGAAATGAGTACCCCGATCACTTATTAAAGCTTTCGGTGTTCCAAACCTTGCAAAAAGACGTTTTAAAAAGTTGACTACAACTCGTGCATCGTTAGTTGGGAGAGCTTGTGCTTCCGCCCATTTAGATACATAATCAATGGCTACGAGTATATATAGATTATTATGAGATTTTGGAAATGGACCCATAAAGTCAATACCCCAAATGTCAAATACTTCACATACTTGGATGACATTTTGTGGCATTTCATCACATTGACTTATTTTTCCGGCCCTTTGACAAGCATCACAGGATTTGCAAAGAAGGTGTGCGTCTTTGTAAATTGTAGGCCAATAGAATCCAGCTTCATAAACTTTTCTTGCTGTTAGTTGAGGCCCATAATGCCCTCCTGTTGGTCCTGTGTGACAATGGTTTAAAATTTTACTACCTTCATCTCCAAATACACATCGGCGTATTATTCCATCGGGACAACTTTTAAACAGATGTGGATCTTCCCAGAAATAGTGTTTTATATCACTGAAGAATTTCTTTCGTCTTTGGTACGATAATCCTTTTTCAAGGAATCCACAAACTAAGTAGTTTGCATAGTCTGCAAACCATGGGATTTCTTTATAATCTATCTTCAATAGATATTCATCAGGAAAGTTGTCTTGTATGGCTGATTCATTTAGAACTTCTAATTCGGGATTTTCAAGACGAGAAAGATGATCAGCGGCGAGATTTTCTGCTCCTCTTTTATCTCGGATTTCAATATCAAACTCTTGTAAGAGTAAGATCCAACGGATTAATCTTGGTTTAGCATCTTGTTTTGAAAATAGGTATCTAAGAGCAGAATGGTCGGTATAGACCACCGTTTTTGCTAGAACGAGATATGCTCGGAATTTGTCAAAAGCAAAGACAATAGCAAGGAGTTCTTTTTCAGTAGTTGTATAGTTTGTTTGTGCTCCTTGTAATGTCTTACTAGCATAATATATAGGTTGAAATCGTTTTTCAATCCTTTGTCCTAAAACGGCTCCCATTGCAAAATCACTTGCATCGCACATTAGTTCAAATGGTAGATTCCAATTTGGTGTTATCATGATCGGTGCATTAGTGAGTTTTTCTTTAAGAATATTAAAAGATTTGATACATTCATCTGAAAAGATGAATGGCGCATCCTTTTCTAGGAGTTTATTCATAGGAGTGGCAATTTTAGAAAAATCTTTTATGAAACGTCGGTAAAAACCGGCATGCCCTAGAAAACTCCTAACTCCTCTAACATTGGTGAGATGTGGAAGTTTAGCAATTACATCTACTTTAGCTCTATCTACTTCAATTCCTTCTTTTGAAATTTTATGTCCAAGAACGATGCCTTCTTTAACCATGAAATGGCATTTCTCCCAATTAAGTACTAGATTTGATTTTTCGCATCTAATTAGCATTCGTTCCAGATTAACTAGACATGATTTAAATGTATCACCGATGACCGAAAAGTCATCCATGAATACTTCCATGCATTCTTCTATCATGTAGTGAAAAATCGCCATCATACACCTTTGAAAGGTTGCAGGGGCGTTGCAAAGTCCAAATGGCATGCGTTTGTAAGCAAAAGTACCATAAGGGCACGTGAATGTGGTTTTCTCTTGATCTTCGGGTGCTATTGGAATTTGAAAATATCCGGAAAATCCATCTAGAAAATAATAGTAACTATTTCCGGCTAATCTTTCCAACATTTGATCTATGAAAGGTAAGGGAAAGTGATCTTTTCTGGTGGCGTCATTTAATTTTCTATAATCAATACATACACGCCATCCTGTTACAGTCCTAGTAGGAATAAGCTCATTTTTCTCATTTGTAATGACAGTCATGCCACCCTTCTTAGGTACGCATTGAACTGGGCTTACCCATGGACTATCAGAGATTGGATATATCAAACCTGCATCTAGCAGTTTCATAATCTCTTTCTTAACTACAACTTGCATATTAGGATTTAGTCTTCGTTGGCGTTGCACATACGTTTTATGACCTTCATCCATAAGGATTTTATGTGTGCAATACGAAGGACTTATTCCTTTAATATCATGAATCTTCCATGCAATGGCTGGTTTATGAGCTTTCAACACAGAAATGAGTTGTGATTTCTCAGTTTCAGTAAGAGAAGACGATATTATTACAGGTAATTCAGATTCACCATGTAAATAAGCGTATTCCAAATGGTTTGGAAGTGGCTTTAACTCTAATTTCGGAGGTTCTTCTATCGATGATTTATATCGATATCTGTCTTCTTCTTTTAGCATTTGAATTTCTTCTGTTGTTGGTTCATATCCATTAGCTATAAGTGTAGCTAACATTTCAGCTTCATCAATTGGTTCATTACCTTCTCCTAAAGAACATTCTCCTGTTCCTTGTAATTCTGGAAATTCTTCTAATAATTCTGCATGTGCATCTATAGTTTGAATATAATAACATGTATCATCTGCAGATTGTGGTTGTTGCATTGCTCTATCAACTGAAAAAGTAACACTCTCATCCTCTATACTTAGGGTCAGTTTCTTACCGAACACGTCTATCATTGCTTTAGCCGTGTTTAAGAATGGTCTTCCTAATATGAGAGGAACTTGAGAATCTTCTTCCATGTCCAAAACAACAAAATCTACTGGAAATACTAAAGTACCAACTTTAACTAGCATGTTCTCCATTATCCCTCTAGGATATTTTATTGATCTATCGGCTAGTTGTATGCTTATTCTGGTTGGTTTCAATTCTCCAAGGTCTAGTTTAGTGTATAGTGATTACGGCATTAGATTTATACTAGCACCTAAGTCTGCCAATGCTTCTATTGAACTAAGACTACCCAGAAAACATGGAATTGTGAAACTTCCTGGATCAGATAATTTTTCTGGTATCTTATTCAACAGCACTGCTGAACAATTAGCATTCATAGTAACAGCCGAGAGTTCTTCCATTTTCTTTCTATTTGAGATTAGATCTTTCAAGAATTTAGCATATCTTGGCATTCCTGAAATCACATCAATGAAAGGAAGATTTACATTTATCTGTTTAAACATATCCAAAAATTTGGATTGCTCGGCTTCAAGTTTCTCTTTCTTCATTTTACTCGGATAAGGAAGTGGTGGTTGGTATGGTTTAACATAAGGTTTATCCTTAACTGTGTTATCTTCATTAACTTTTTCAACTACCGGTTCTTTTTCCTTATCTTGATCAGGTTGTGGTTCTTGTGGAGTAGGAATAGTTTCATCAGAAGTTACAGGTATTTCAGGTGATTTAAGTGTTGTACCACTTCTTGTGGTAATAGCTTTAGCTGTTTCATTCCGGGGGTTAGCATTTGTATCACTAGGTAGACTTCCCGGTTTTCTTTCACCTATTAACCTTGCTAGGTTACTCACTTCTTGTTCCGGATTTTGAATAGAAGCTTGTTGATTTCTAAATGCTTGAGCATTTTGTTCATTGGTTTGTTTCTGAGATGTGAAAAACTGCGTTTGAGTTTCAACTAGCTTCGTCATCATATCTTCTAAATTCGGCTTTTTATCATCGGTTTGTTGTGGTGGTTTGTTTTGAAAATTCGGTCTTTGCTGATTATAAGTATTATTGGATACTTGTTGATTGCTAGGACCTTGTTGGTTGTTGTATGGAATATTTCGGTTATAATTCTGGTTTTGATTGTAAATCGGTCTTGGCGGTTGATAATTATTCTGATAATTATTTCCAGGCCTTTGGTTTATGTATGAAATATTCTCTCTTTGTTCCATTGTTAATTCAATACTGAGACAATCTTTTGTCAAATGTGGTCCTCCACACTGCTCACAACTAATTCGTATTGAGTGAATATCCTTAGTCATCTTTTCCATTCGTCTTTCCACAGCATCTATCTTTGCGGAAATGGAATCTAAGTCATGGCTAGAATCGGCTCTAGCTGCTTTAGATGATCTAATGATGTCTTTTTCTTGGTGCCACTCATGTGAGTGGGAAGCAGTGTTATCAATAATTTTGTAAGCATCAGTTTCGGTTTTCTTCATAATAGAACCACCAGCTGCTATATCTATGTCTTTCCTTGTAGTGATGTCGCATCCTTGGTAGAATATTTGTACTATTTGACAGGTGTCTAAACCATGTTGCGGACATCCTCTTAATAACTTTCCATATCTTGTCCACGCCTTATATAGAGTTTCATTTGGCTTCTGTGTGAACGTAACAATTTCTGCTTGAAGTCTTACGGCTTTAGATGCAGGAAAGAATTGTTTAAGAAATTTGTCAACTAAAACATCCCATGTATCAATCGCCCCTTCAGGTAACGATTCCAACCAATTTTTGGCTTCTCCCTTTAAAGTCCAGGGAAATAACATGAGATATATCTGTTCATCCTCCACTTCTCGTATTTTAAATAGTGTGCAGATCCTATTAAAGGTACGTAGATGTTCATTTGGATCTTCCTTCGGCGCACCACTAAATTGGCATTGATTAGTCACCATGTGTAGAATTTGTCCTTTGATTTCATAATCTGGCGCATTAATGTCTGGATGAGTAATTGCGTGACCTTGGCCAGTGCGTTTAGCTCTCATTCGGTCTTCCATACTTAAAGGTTCCAGATTCTCCATAATTGAATTTGTTGAATCGGTATCACTAGATGATTCTGATTTAATGGTTCGTTCCTCAACAATCTCTGTTTGAATGATTGGTGGTTCCGGAGGAAAGTTTAGTGGTTCAGGATATACGAACCGTTCCTGAATATTCTCCGGATTCTCAATTGTGAGGTCGGGTTCAAAAAATGGATTATCGGAAATTTGAACTGAAGTACTTGGTCGACTGGATGACGATTCTAAAGAAAAATCAACGGCGGTTATATTTGCTAAATGTCTTGATCTAGTTACAGGTGGTGAACGTACAAAAGGTGATGAACGTCTTGCTCGGTGCATTCACTGAATATCCTATTAGTTTTTAAAAGGAAAGAAAAATTATAATAAGTTATCCAATCAATAGACTTTTCTGATTTTGCCCACGTTTCGAATAGCCAAAAGATGCAGCAGAGGGGCAGGATTCGTTTGGTCTCAATATAATTGAGTACTGTTTGGCTCCAATAACCCGGTCCACGTACAAATCCAACTATTACTACGAACCAGAAAATTTTGATGTCTATCAATTTAACCACTCAAAATAAATTTTCGTAATTTTAAGAAATTTAGATAAGAAGTAGAAAAAATTCTAAGTCCTAAAAACTAGAATAGCGAGAAATAAGAGAGAAAAAGAGTTCGTCGAAAAAGGTCGAAAAAGAAAAAAAAATGGTTGAAAAATAAAAGGTGACGGAAAAATAAAAGAAACTTATAAAAACTTAAAAATACTTAACTAACCTAACCTTATTACTACAACTAACTTAAAATTATAATCGCAAATTGAAATTACTAATTGGAATGATAATTGGTACATAGTAAAAGGTGTCTAAAAATATTAAAGCTTACAGGAAAAACTAAATCCCAAATGGAAATATCTTAAAAAGAAACTAAAACTTAAAAAGGCGTCGCAAAATTCTAAAGTACCTAAATCTTAATCTAAGAAAAAGCACTTAAGGAATTCTACGGCAAAGCCTAAAAATCTAGAAGTAAGAAATAACTATGGCAAAAACTAAGTTTAAAACTAAATATGAGCGAAAAATACAAATATAACGCTAAAACAATTAAAAAGGGACAAAATATAAAAATATACAAAAAGTTGTAAAAATTACAATTTTTATAAAAATATTATTTTTATATTATTTATTTATTAAAACTATTAATTTTACAAATTAATTAAACTAATTAATACTAAATAAAACAAATTAAATAAAAAGTAAATCTTAAAATAAAACTAATAATAATAATAATAATTAGGTTTAAATAATAATAATTAATTAAAACCCGTAATTAATGCTGGTTTAGGGTTTTTTGCCGCCTGTCAGAAAGGCTCCGCGAGTCGCGGCAATTAAAGCATCAAACCCCGCGAGTCGCGGGGTTCCAGAATTCAGCTGACAGGTTTGAAATTTTACGCGTTTTTATATTTTTTTTTTATTTTCTGTTTTCTGTTTTTTTTTCTATATATAAAAGATATTTAATAAAATTTATATTATTATAAAATAAATAAAGATAAAGAAACTTATAAAACTTTTAACAAACTCTTAAAAATATATAAATTTTTGTTTTTCTTTTTATATTTTTGAATAATTAAAACATATTTTTACAAAAACGTATTTTTAATAGAAGTAAGCTAAAAATCTTTTTTTTTTATATTAGCGTTGCGCTTCCGGCTTTTAAGATAGTTCCCCGGCAGCGGCGCCAAAAATACTTGATGTTATGCGAGGTGTATATAAAATAGTATTATTTTTAGTGCGAAAATACTATTAAATACGATACAATTTTACACAAGATATTTATTTATTTATAGAATGGATATACTTAAACCTTGCTACAACACTTATAGGCAGTGTACCTAATCGTACAGTAGTGTAATTTTTAGTAAGTCCGGTTCGTTCCACAGGGAAATCTTTAAACAAAGCTCAACGCTATATTAGTTTACTTTTATAAAAATACAAATATATATATATAAGTAATATTATTATTATAAAGGGGGGTTTTTACCGTTTAATGACCGGTTTGTCGATTTTAAGACTTTAGTCGCAGTTAAAACCTAATGTAAAATATAAAATAAATACAAGACTTAAATTAAAGCTTAAAGTAAATAACGATAATGAAATTGCGAATAATAAAAGTGCGATAAAATAAACTTACGATAATTAAAAAGTACGATAATTAAAAGTGCGATTAAATAACAATAAATAAAAGTGCGATAATTAGAAGTGCAATTAAATATAAAATAAAGGAAATTAAATATGAAATAAAAGAATTATGCTTATTTAAACTTCCGTAATCATGATGTTTGACGTGTTGATTTTAGTTTTATGCCCATGGGTTAATTGTCCTTTGTCCTGGATTATTTAATATGTCCGTCTGGTTTTTGTCCATAACAGTCCATCAGTCATAAATATAAAGTGCGAGTGTCCTCATCAAATTATTCTTATACCCGAAGTTAAATATTCCAACTAATTGGGGATTCGAATTGTAACAAGGTTTTAATACTTTGTTTAATGAATACACCAGGTTATCGACTGCGTGTAAACCAAGGTTTTACCACTTTGTTAACAATTACACCAATTACCCTTGAATGTAATTTCACCCCTGTTTTGATTATTCTAGTGGCTATTAATCCATTCCCGTGTCCGGTTAAATGAACGATTATTCGTACATATAAATACCCCGCCCATCGTGTCCGATTGAGTGTATATGGTAATTTATAGGGACGCCCAATTGTAAATCTTTATATTAACATTAACAAACTTTCATTTAGTTAAACAAATATAAAGCCCATTAATAGCCCATAGTCTAATTTCCACAAGTGTCGTTCTTTTGTCCAAACCCCAATTATGGTACAAAGCCCAATTACCCAATTTTAGTAATTAGCCCAACATCATGATTACTTCGTTTTAAATAAGCATAATAATAACTTAGCTACGAGACATTAATGTAAAAAGGTTGAACATAACTTACAATGATTAAAAATAGCGTAGCGTTACACGGACAGAATTTCGACTTACACCCTTACAATATTCGCTAACATACCCTTATTATTAGAATTATAATTAAAATTAAAATATAAATTATAAATATAAATATAAATTTTACGTATGATAAGAGAAGAAAAAGATGATGATTTTGATCAGAATTCGGTTGGCTTTATAGGCAGTTTTCAAATTTGGGGCTCCGCGACTCGCGGTGAAAACCTCTTCAAACTCCGCGAGTCGCGGAGGTTACTTTTACAGCTCAGTCCTTGGAGTTTTTCTCTGCCGACGGTTTTTTATTTATAAATATAATATATATATAATTAATATAATTAATTATATATTATATTATATTTATATACATAGTTAACTTGTAATTTTTAGTCCGTTGCGTCGAGCGTTAAGAGTTGACTCTGGTCCCGGTTCCGGATTTTCGAACGTCCTTGCGTACAATTTTATATTTTGTACTTTGCGTTTTGAATCTTGTACTCTTGTAATTTCGAGACGTTTCTTATCAATAATTGGAACCTTTTTGATTGTCTTTTGTACTTTTGAGCTTTTTGGTCGTTTGCGTCTTCAATTCGTCGAATCTGTCTTTTGTCTTCACCTTTTATTATTTAAACGAATATCACTTGTAAATAGAACAATTGCAAATAAAAGCTTGTCTTTCTTGAGGAATAATGCTATGAAATATATGTTAGTTTTTAGCATTATCAGCAACCACGAAGGAAGAAATGTATAGAGTATCCACATCAGTGCCGCAAATGTTTTAAGCAGTCCCTTCCCAAAGCGATAACAAGATTCATAGGTTCTCAAAGTATCTTACATTACATTTCTGAAAGAGAATCGCACGGAAGGTGTGATCTTTGAACGAGAGTGAACTCTTAAGGGGATGCGCGGATGAGAAGATACGTGAACCCTTGGTCCTAAAGAATGGTTTACTCCGAGTGAAAAGAATCCCTAATAATGATTCCTGTACCTCTACATACAGATTTATAGAGATGAGGTTTACGAGGGTGTTGCGATTTACCGTGAAGTATTGTGAACAGAAACCCACCTCGTGCCTTTCCTACAATAGGGTGGCCACTAAGTGTACCTCAGAAAACGAATTTATTGGCTCGCGCTTTTATCATGTCTAACCTTAAAAGGAACATTTTATGGGTGCGAAGATTTTCTAACAAATTTTATTAAACTGCCATCCAAAGTGGCTCAAGAGTTTTTAACAAAGATCTTAATGGTAAGCTTCATCCCCAACGGAGGGCGAGAAGAAGTGTGATCCATACATGGTGTAGTCTAATACGAAAACCTTTAATAAAATCAACCAAGGAAGTTTTGAAAAACCATTAAACGTTTGATGCGACAACATAAACGGAACGAAGTTCTTAGTAAATTTAGAAGTATGTACAACGTGTACCATTTTGCACAAAACTATTTGACTTAAGTTGAATAACTCGATAAAGGAGCGATTTTTAAATAATTTGAAGATATAACTTAGTATGTACTAACCAAAATAAGTAAAGGTAAATTTATTAACTTAATTATACATACATATATGATTTTATAAATCGCATAAGTGACAGAAAAATTTTGTTACTTTCATTTGTCCATAAATCCCGTGAGGACCGCACGAATAATTCAACGTGTAAAAATTTTGATAAAAATAACTTTTCGTATTTCAGAGGTTGCGATTTGAAAAAAGATTGAGTGGAGAATCTTTAAATCATCAGGTGACAAGTTACTAGGTAATGAAAACTAATGACATAAATGTAGTTTTGATAATTATCAGGACATAAGTCTTTGGGCCCAAAATGTTCATGTGCGAAGCCGTTGCTAAAAGGTGAGGTATGAAGGCTGGAGCATGAGGACGAGAAGTTAATTGCTTCTTGACTTTGCAAAATGCCAAACAAGTCATGACTAATAATAAAGTCGGAATACTGATGGTGTTAATATCACTAAATGAGAGTTTCTTGGAATGAGTCAGGACTTAGAGTTATGTAAGAAAGAGCATTGTTCCAACAGGTGTGGTGAAATAGATCCATGGGGTAACGCAATAATTTTGAATGGTGTAAGTGTTAGTGGATGCCCGAAGGCCTTGCATGACATGGTAGTCAGTACCTTTATCACATACACATGAATCTCTCGATTTCGACAGTTATAAAGTCTTCATGATGACTTGGATACGGGTAAGCAACAAAAAATTTTATATAATAAGCAACGAAAGTTTTATAGAAATTGTTTATGGTGACAATGTAAGAGAAGAAACGAAGTTCTTAGTAAATTAGGGTTATGTACAACACGTACCATTCAAAGTATAATATCTTTTGAATAAAAGATTTGATTTGTAAAAGTAAAAGTGAAGTTTCGTATGTATTTGTCAAAAATAAGTAATCATTTACTTTATTTTATATAACGTATACGATTTCAAAAATTTTCATGAATGGCAAATAAAATAAATTTACTTTTATAAAACCTTGAGAGGATCGTTCCGTAAAATAGAGGGTGAAAAATTTTTGGCAAATTTTTTTCCATATTTCGGAGGTTACAAGTTGGAAAAAGATTGATGAGGATCGAGTAAAAGATTTTTTTGTTTTTGAAAATTTCAGGTGATATTTGAGCAAAAATGTTACGAGGTAATGAAAACTGTTGGATTTAAATGTGGTTGATGACTATTAGTAGGGCACAAGTCCTTTGACCGAAAATACTTAAGTGTGAAGTTGTTGCTTATAAGTGAGATACGAATGAGAGAGTATGAGGATGAGAATGAACCACCCATTGATTTTGGAAAATTTCGAACTGTAATGACTAATATTGAAGTGAGAAGGATGATGGTATGACTATCATCGAATAAGAAATCTCTCGGGATAAGTTAGGATTCAGAGTCGCGTAAGAATTAGTATCAAATAGGATTCTTGGGTAATCTTTAATATAGAATTTGAATTGCTGAAGTGACGGAATACAATTTTCTTTATGTATCGTTGTGCAAGTTTGTCCATTGTATCGGCTTCTTTCATGGCTAGAAGGTGAGCAGATTTGGTGAGGCGGTCAACAATAACCCAGATAGTGTCATAACCGCCTTACCGTCTTTGGTAGTTTAGTGATGAATTCCTTCCCATTTCCATTGTGGAATTTCGGGTTGTTGTCATGCAACTAATAAGGTTCAGCTTTCGGGCTACTTCTCTTCCCGTGATAGTTCACCATTCTCGCGAGGTATACGATAATTTTCTCACTATAAATAAATTCCGCTTTCATCCTTGAAATCTAGTCTGCTCCAACTATTTCATCAAGCTTCCTAACTTGATGAGTATTAGGTTAATCCTAAAGTCCATTCCAACCAAATCTTATTATACTATCGCAAAAAATTCTATCCGCCTTCTCAAATAACATCTGCTTGTACGTAGGTAACTAATCCTTTCCAACTACTACATTAAAACTTCCAAGTTTTGTTGACATGAGGTCATCTCCAAATGACCCACATGTTAATTGTAAGGTACTACCTTAAATCATTCCTCTATCTCTGCCAGCTTACCATTAGCTTATCCTATAGAATACTTAACTCTCATGGTTGTTAATGGCTTATTAGTCATAACACTAAGATTCTTAGATATAAGGTTTCTATCACTACAGTATTAAACAACCTTGAGACAATAAAACGTTGTGATGAAATGTACCCTAACTAAAATCAGGATTCATGCGAGTTTCCATAACTAAGATAACGATTTCTCTACTGCAAGTCAGTACAAAGTTTTTCCTATTTGAGAACTTTTTCCTTAAATGTCCAGGGTGTTGATATCTATAACATATTTTTGGGTTATCAATTCTGCAATCAAGGCCCTTCTTGTACAGTATCTGGGCTACGTGGTTATTCCTTCCCTACCTTTAACATACTATAATGCGTATGCTCAAGTGATCCCTGCCAAAATTTTCCCTGGATCAGCTCATATTCCTCATGTAGTAACATTGGGACTTCTGCATGATTTACCTCAATATAATCACGCTGGCCTGGCGTCATTATATTGTACTAAATCGTACATTCATTCCAATATCATTCCATATGGTCAATGTAACGTGATCACTTCCAGTTCCACTCAATTTTGTATAACGGTGCTTTATCTATGCTATCTCAAAACAGAATCTACATAATTAATCTCAAAGTTTCTCGATGTGGGTGCGTAGGTTCCGTAGGTCATGCATCAATGCCTAAATGTCCCGAAATTTCTTCAAAATGTTCGGGTTCAGGTAATGTCATTAGGTTCCTTTCTAGAATTTCAATCTGGGTCTCGTGTCGAGTTGTACGTGTAGCAAGTAGTAATACGATATGTTTTGAGGCGACTCCCAAGTCTTTGGGTATGGCTGAGCATCAGTAGAAGACACTATGACCTTGTGAAAGGGGATGACTTCCCAACTTCTCCATTGTCTAGGAGTGTTAGGGACCTAAGTCCAGAAGTGTCATTAGATCGTCGAGTAGTGATGAAGAATGAAGGAGATAAGTGACGGTCATGAAAACGCACGGGATACAAATCAACTTGTGGAAACTGAATATCCTTCCAATGTTCATACGATGTACGTGGCTAATTAGGGTGAGCTCGGGGTGCGGTTACTCCGACAAGTCCTCCAATATCTCCTCCTCTGAGGATCAACTTTAGTGGGCGCGTAATCCGAGGGGGTACTCCTTCTAGATTGCGTGAAGTAATGTTTTGATCTCTGGAACGGTGGAACAGTAGTAACAGGTGGAACAGTAGTAACAGGTGGATTACACTACTAGTTCTTAGGGTTAGACGAGTGGGAGAGTAGTTCAGAAAAACATATGAACTGGGAAGGATAAGTTCTCCAAGTCGGTACAACGAATAGCAGACATGTAGCATGAGCGTAATCAGTCATATCAACTACAGCAGCCTAGATCGTCTACAGCAGTACGTAGCATGGAAATAGTAACAGTATTATACCGAAGTAACATACTAAAAGCAGATAGTAGTATGCAGTAGTGAGGATAAGCAAAAGCATACAACGAGTTTACATAGCAGTAAAAGGAAACGGTAGCATGCAACAAGTTCATACAGCAGTAGAAGTAAGTAGTGGCATGCAGTAGTAGTAAGCAATAGCATGCAGTTATATAACACAGTAGCATGCAGCAGGTTCCACAAAAACAAGTAAACGAGCAAGTTGTAGATTAGTCCTATTAGCGAATCCTACTCGACTCGGTCAAGACTCACTAATGCAACCTAATTCACTACAACTAATGCTCTGATACCAAATGTGATGCCCCATACAAAACCATCGTGTACGGATCACCAACAACAAGATCATTACAAGGTCAAACACTATATGCTGTTTGAAAACCAGTTTAGCATTCATGAAAAATATAGCGTTTTACAAAAGATAACGTGCTTCCTATGAATAGAAGCATAAATATAAGTACGTAACTCAAAGGTCATTACAAAGCCATTATTTGAAAATAACGTAAGCTACGAATGCAAAATAAAAGTTCCATAATTGAGACATCTCTAAGTAGTGCATCGGAAGTCTAACACAGCAAGTCTAATACACCAAGACAGCAAGTATAACAGCGGAAGCAACAACGTCTAAGTACCTGAGAAAATACATGCTTAAAAAGTCAACACGAATGTTGGTGAGCTATAGTTTGTTTGTAATCAGTAATGTAATGTAGGCCACGAGATTTCATTGCTTCAACCAGCAGTTTAAATCAGTAATTCAAATCAGTATGATAAAGTATATGCTTATCCGTAGGCACCCGGTAACTAACTTAACGTAATAATAATACCCCCTAAAAGTGCACTTGGCGAGTGCGTATGTTCACGAAGTATTAAACACCCGTTAAATGCTAGCGCTACTAGCCCGAGTGGGGATGTCAAACCCTATGGATCCATATCTAAGATTCGCGTTCACCAGTTCAAAGACCAATGACTAAACGTTACCGAGCTAAGGGGAAAGTTTATGCCGTTGTATAACCCACACATATATAAAGTTTAAGTACTCGTGCCTAGTATGTAAAATGTAAAATGCGCATGTATTCTCAGTTCCCAAAATAGTTAAAGTAAAAAGGGATGCTATAACTCACAGTGAAAAGTAGTAAAAGTCGATACGCGGGAATAGTAAGCAAGTGGTTGGTCCGAAAGGTCCTCAACCTAAGTCAAAAGTTACTAAGTCAGTAAATCGTTCCCAAAGGTTTAAAAGTATGTAAATTAGGTCTTAAGTATCATCATCATTCATCATTTATCAAAAAGGGTAAAGTAAGTTTCAATCAAGAATAGAGTTTGAAATAAAGGCTGACTTCGTTCAGTCGCCACGACCTCTATACAAACTGAAATGAGGTGATACCATTGGCCATGGCTCCGTATATGAGTCCCCTAGAGGCTGACCAATTTCCAGAACCAAACTCGTCTTCGTTTGACCGTGGCGACGGTTTAAGTGCGAGTAGTTCAGAAATTTCAGCACAACGTTAAAAGGGTGTAGTGACTTTCGGATGGCCATAAATCCTAAACCGTAACTCGGATTAAGACGAGGTCTAAATGGAAAATCATCTACTCGAACCAAACTAGCTGGAAATCAACTTTCCAGTAGCCCAGGTTACTGATCAGTTTCCAGAAACAGTAAGTAAATGTGTTCAGGTGGGTTCTTGGTGCTTGATGCTCATCACGGTTCTCATCCTTGATGCGTGTAGCTTCAAGTGTACAACTCGTTGATGTGTTTGCATCATCTTAACCAAGTTTTGACCATCATAACACTAGTGTAACTCTAAGATATGTAGCACAACTCACTTAAGAGTTGTAAGTAGTTTGATGAACCAAAGTTACATCAAGATCTTAGATCCGACACATACAAGCGTTCTAATAGTAATATTAAGCTACAAACTTGAAAGTAAACTAAATAAACAAGATCTTAAGTTGTAGAACTTAGATCTTAGCTAGATCTTAAAGATCCTAGAATAGAAAGTCTAGATCTAGTGTTCTTAAGTTAGATCCTAAGTTACAAAACTTGGATCTACACTTTAATGAAACCATAAGTTATGAAACTTAAATTTTCATATTGTAAAATGTATATATAAGCTTATAAGCTCTTGTTTACAACAAAATTAGAAGACCATAAGCTATATAAACTTAGATCCAACATAAGTGTTTGAAGTTATAACTAGAAAGTTATACTTCCATGTTCTTGAACTTATATAGTTAACTTTAGTTTCAAGAAATATGAGATCAAGATTAACTAGTAATACTTGACCAAATTAATAATTAAAATACTTACAAAAGAAAGAAATAAACTAAAGTTACAAGTATTATGTTCATGTTTGTTTCATACTTAAGAAGATTCAAGTCAAACTTGGATCTTAAGAAAACAAACTTTAAGTCTACAAAACATGAACACAAGTAAGCTCTTAAGGCTTATGAGTTTTAGATCTTTAAAACATTTAAGTGTAGAACCATAAGTTATAGAAACTTAGATCCTTGTTCTTGGTTCTTCATCAAACAAAGATGAGAGTAACAAGATTACATGAAGATACAAACTAACAAGTTTGATCTTTTAATAACAAACAACAACTAGTAACAAGTAAATGATGATAAACTTGATGATTTTTAAAGGAAAAAGAAGAAAGAAAATAAACATGTTACTTACAATTTTAGAGAGAAAGTTGAGAGAAAGATAAAGTAGTGTATGTATGTGTGTGTAAATGAAGTAGTAACTAGCAATATAAGTAACAAAAAAAAAATGAAAATGGAATCTCCCTCCCCATTCAAAACCCACGGTTTTGGAGTCCAAAAAGGGTAAGTCAAAAGCCAACTTTCTAGCATGGGGTGAAGGTGTAAGCTTAGAATGGTATTAAAGTTAAATGTATGGGAAAGAATTCTTGCATGCTTGAAACATTTTTGTCTCCAACTTAGCTTAATTAATCTAGTTTAGTCTTAATAAATTACTAGCATAAAAGTGGGCTCTTAATAGTCCATTAAGAAAAGTAGGGTGGGCTTCCAAGTCCAAAAATAATAAGGGCCCAAGTAAGTAAGCAACAAGTTAGTAAAAGCCCAAGTAATTAACTACTTACATTAGTTAATTAAAAATGATTAATAAAAATTAATCATGAACGTAAATAATATTCTAAATACTATTCGTGAAAAGCGTATGTCACAAAGACAAGTCGGGACATGGAAAGTCAAATACGGTGACAAGTCCATTAAGGTAACTAGTGAGCATTAGTAAACACTAAGCTCAATTAAATAAGCCCTTAAGCCAAGTAATTGTTATAATAAATAACAATCAAGTTTACGCAGTCATAATATTCCAATTACGACAAAAGTTTAACGCGTACCAAGTACGTATCTCGTTTAAAATGATAAGTGCCACCAACGGTCGTAAAAGTATTCGGAGATCAAGTTAAGTGATTACACACTTAATAGCACGTAGTAAGATATTAATGAGAGTAATTAATCATGATAAAAGATCCCAGAGTATAAGCTAGCTCAGTATGCACAAATACGCAGTTTCGTGAAAGCACAAAAGCAAGTCGAAAAAGCCGGGCCGTTATTGCCATGAGTGACATTATTGCCAGCTTTTAGAATTTTAATTCTAGCTGAAGCATTTACTGCTAGTATATATGATTTAGTCACTCCTTTTTGTATCTGTAAATACATCAGGTAATTTATTTACAAGTTCTTGCATATGTATTATTTTTGAACTTTCTTTTCGCATTCTTTTGTGCGATGATCAAGATACATTAATTTATGTTCACATCATGAAACATCTTTTTCTTTATTTTTTATTTCTCCTCCTAATATAGGGAATAATTTTTTATTATAATGACAATCAGCAAAATGTGCTATAAAAACATCACTCGTCATGGATTCAATATATCTTATGATTGAAGATGTTTCATATCCAACATATATTTCCATCCTTCTTTATGGAACCATTTGTTGTGGTGGTGCAATTAAAAATACACTGCACAACCAAATATTCTAAGATGGAAAATATTTGGCTCTCGACTAAAATTAAGTTGGTAATGGATAATATTTATGACTTGCACTTGGTTTAATGTGAATTAATGTCGCATCATGTAAATTTACATGTTCCAATATAAATATTGAGAGTTTTGTACTCATTTCTAATTGTCTAGTTATTAGCTGTAAGCGTTTATCTATTAATTCAGCTAAACCAATTTTGTATATGCACATGAGCAACTAGATGTTCAACAATAATCCCTGTAGACATATAATAATCATTAAATGCTTGAGATGTTAACTCACCAGCATTATCAAGTCTCATCCTTTTAATGGTGTAATCAGAATAATGTGTTCTCAAATTAATAATTTGTGCAAGAAACTTTGCAAATGCCATATTACGGCTTGATAACACACAAATATGAGACCATCCGCTAGATGCGTCTATTAGAACCATGAAATATCAAAATGGTCCACATGATGGATGAATTGGTCCATATATATAACCTTGAATTCTTTCAAGAAACATTGGTGATTCTTTCTCAATATTCTTTTCATTAATCACCATATGTGCTTTTCATTAATCACCATATGTGCTTTTTCATTAATCACCATATGTGCTTTTCATTAATCACCATATGTGCTTTTCATTAATCACCATATGTGCTTTTTCATTAATCACCATATACGCTTTTCATCATATATCCTTTACACCATATACGCTTTTAATCATATGCGCTGTGCTTTTCATCATATGCACTTTTCATCATATGCGCTTTTAATCATATGCACTGCACTTTTCATCATATGCGCTGAGCTTTTCATCATATGCGCTTTTAATCATATGCGCTGCGCTTTTCATCATATGCGCTTTTTATCATATGTGCTGCGCTTTTCATCATATGCGCTTTTCGGTGCTACATAGATATTTCTCATTTCCGGTTATCATTGACTGATAATCATATCCATTATAATATATATCAGAGAAACATAACAAATTTCTCTTTGATTTGGGAGAAAACAAGACATTGTTTATCAGAAAATTCGTACCATTTGGTAATATGAATTTTTTCCTTTTCCGTTCCTTATATCAAGTTTGCAAGACCTGATATAGTATTTATAATTCCTTCATTTGATCTAAATTAATGAAATATTTCTTAGATTTGATCATAGTGTGTTGTTACCACTATATGCAATACATAGGTCTTTACCATTTAATTGATGTTGTATTTCAGCAGGATTCATACTAAAACTTCAAATAAGATAAGCAAATAATGAGTTATATTTCAGCAAGATAATCAAATTATATTACATGCAAACAAGTTACAATCTGAAGTACATAAAAGATAACACTTAATAAACATATGCGTTATGGTCTAAAACCATTTATTTATGAGTGATACATAACAAGCTATGCATCTTAGAAAATTCAAACCATTCAAGTCTCAAGGTAGCTCAGGGTTTATTTAATCAAGATTTTTTTAACAGATTCACTCTCGTTTTCTTTTCTTTTGGAACTTATTTGTAGAGCTAAACAAGATGTTCATGTATTCAAGAAATACTAGACTGATGATCCACGTTATCAGATTATTAATAAGAATCTTCGGGATTCTTATAAGAGCGTCTACTAACATCTTCAATTTTATTCTTTCATGGATCACCATTATTTCTTGATAATTAATATCGTATCTATCTTTGAGTATTTTCCATTATACACTTGGATCTTCGATCATATAATATGTAGATTCTAAGGACTCGTCAATATGTTTGCTAAGAAAAATACTTGCTATTGCTTTCTCTTGTTCGCAACAATTATTATTTTCATTCAGGTTTCTAAAATACCGATTCATTCGAGATGTTTTTCTACATTCATAACCCATGTTAAGTAGTTGTTCCCACTTGATTCTAAAGGAGCAAATTTAAGCCTTTTCAAATTCGACATTTTCTATTATCAAAAGATGAACAACATAAATCAGAATCATAATCAACTTCTATTCATAGACAAATAATAAAATAAAATTAGAATCATTTTAAATTCATAAGTAGCAAACAACAGAATAATGGCATGATTACAAATGATAAAATCACAAGAGCAGGATAGAATATGGGTTCACCACGTGATATATTAGCAACAATGATGATAGTTAGTATGACCAATACAATAGGAAAAATCATCCTTGTGTGAATCATCTTTACAAAAAACTTTTTGAGAGTGGTAATCTGAGAAAATGAAGATTGATTTGTGAAAAATGTGAAAACGAAGATGTTTATTTTATATTTGAAAAATATAGTCGTTGTAACGTCGTCAGTTGATGTTAACAACCGTTATGTATATATGATCGTTGTAACGTCGTTAATTGACGTTAACGACTGTTATGTACTCGTTGTATTAATAATAATTTTAATAAAAGAATTTTATTAGTACAAATACGATTACTATAAATACATTTAGTATAAATACGTTTAGTATAAATACGAAGATTAAGAGAATAAACATATTATGCATAAATAATAAATTTTAAGAATAAACATTAGTATGCATGAAATAAATAATGATTAATTGCATAAGTAATCATACATGTTAGATAACATAAATATAAATGTTAGTGAAATTAAGAGTTAGATCACAGAAATATAATTCAGGCGGTATAACCGACCATATATAACTTAAATAACATAAATATAAATATTAGTGAAGTTAATAAAAGTTAGATTACATAAATATAATTCAGGCGGTATAACCGACCATATATAACTTAAATAACATAAATATAAATGTTAGTGAAGTTAAGAGTTAGATTACAGAAATATAATTCAGGCGGTATAACCGACCATATATAACTTAAATAACATAAATATAAATGTTAGTGAAGTTAATAAAAGTTAGATTACAGAAATATAATTTTACTTATGATGATAATAATATTTACCTTACTAATAAATAATAGAAGATATCGTTAAAGAATTTCTTACCTTGATTAGTGACTTGTGCTTGCTTAAATAAACCTTGATTATACGGAGCACTTCGTGCTGATAACGTGTTGTAATTTTAATTATTATTAATAATTATTATGCCCTATACTTTTGCAAGCAAGACTTATTTACTAATATGCATGAACAAAGCATGAGAATAAGTAGAGAATTTTGATTATGAAATTCTGGTGCAACTTACAAACTTACATTAATGTAGTATTATAACATACACTAAATTTTTTTAGTATATAACATATATCGAAACAATAATGAAAGTATATGAAAGTATAAATGATAAATTAGGTCTACATCATTTTGGTCGAGCTACCAAATAAAATATCACAGTCCAACTCAAGTGAAACACAACTAACATATCCATTTCTTTACATAAACATTCTAACCAACCAAGTTTAATGTGACGACCCGTCCAAAACCAACATGTACGGATCATCAACATCAGGTCCATTACACGGTATAACACTACATGTTATTTTGAAACAAAATTTGCATTCATGAAAAGATAACGTTTTTACCAACGTCAAATGTTTTACAAAGGTAACATGCTTCTACAAATAGAAAGCATTAACAAAAGTTCGTGACACTAAGGTCATAACAAAACCATGGTTCGAAAATGACATAAGTAGTGAATGCAAAAATAAAAGTCCATGCTTGAGACATCTCTAGTAATGCAGCGGAAGTCTAACACAGCAAGTCTATACAGCAGTCTATTACAGCGGATGCAAACTCGTCTAAGCACATGAGAAATAACATGCTTAAAAACGTCAACACGAATGTTGGTGATCTATAGTTTTATTGTAAACAATATCGTAAGGTAGACCATGAGATTTCGTATTCAAAACTGTATGAAAAAGTATATGCTTAACCGTGGGCACTTGGTAACTAACTTAACGTAAAATAATATATCACTCCCTAAAAGTACACTTGGCGAGTGCGTTAAAACAAACGAAGTATTAAACACCCGTTAAATGCTATCGCGACTAGCCCGAGTGGGGATGTCAAACCCTATGGATCCATATCTAAGATTCGCGTCTATCGGTTCATAAACCAATAGTTAAACGTTACCGAGCTAAGGGGAAAATTTGTGCCGTTATATCACCCACACATATATAAAGTTTAAGTACTCGTGTCTAGTATGTAAAATATAAAAAGCGCATGTATTCTCAGTCCCAAAAATAGTTAAAGTAAAAAGGGAGCTATAACTCACAGTGAATGTGCGGTAAAATCGATACGAAAACGTAAGCAAGTAGTAAGTCGGTCGAAAGGTCCTCAACCTAAGTCAAAGGTTACTAAGTCAGTAAATCGTCCCAAAAGGTTTAAAAGTACGTAAGTTAAGTCTTAGGCATCATCATTATCATGATACTTAAAAGATAAAGTAAGTTTTTAATCAAGAATAGAGATCGAAACAAAGGGCTGACTTCGGACAACCGCTACGACCTCTATACAAATTGAAATGACGCGCGCCCAGTGGACAAGGCTCCGTTTGTGAGTCCTCTTACTGCTGTAGAATTTTCAGATCCTAATTCGATGTCGTTTAACCGTGGCAACGGTTCAAGCGCGAGTAGGTCAGAAATTTCAACACGTCGTTATGAAGGCGTAGTGATTAGCTATAAATCCTAAACCGTATATCGGATTTAGACGAGTCTTAAACGAAAAGTCATCTACTCGAATTGAACTATCTGGAAATCAACTTTCCAGAAGCCCCAGGAGTCTGATCAGACCCTGAAAAATAGAAACAAGTGCTCCGGTGGGTTTCTCGGTGTTTGATGCTCACCACGATTCTCATCCTTGATGCGTATAAGCCTCAAGTGTACAACTTTTTGATGTTTTAGCCTCATTATGACCAATTTTTAACCATCAACACACAACTAAAAGTAAAAGTTAACTTTCTATGAGTTTTGAACATCAAAGTTGTCTCTTTATTGTATAAACACAATAAAGCTTCAACCTTTGTCCTTTTGACACAAGTTTATGCATCTTCATCATATGAGATGATGAAGACTCGATTTTTATTACCATAAACATCATAGAAAGGTTCCAAGTAAGTGAGATCTACAAATAAAACTTAGATCTCAAGTATTAAGAAACCCTAAGCTAGAAAGCTTGGATTTTTACAAGATTAATGAGACCATAAGCTAGAAAGCTAAGATCTAGTAAAAGTAATGAGATCATAAGCTAAAAAACTTAGATCTAAACAAAATAATGAAACCCTAAGCTAGAAAGCTTGGATCTCTAATGTTCTTGTAGATCCTTAAAGCATAAAGCTAGATCTTCAAGATTCATGAAGATCATAAACACAAGTTTTGAACTTTTAACAAAAATAAAGTGATCTTAAGCTATAAAACTAGATCCAACAAAGTAATGAAGATTCAAAGCTAAAAAGCTTGAATCTTTCATGTTCTTGAAGATTCCAAATCAAAGTTTGAATCTACAAGATGTAACAAGATCAAAAAGTTAAAAAGCTTGATCCTTTGATGATAATGATGATGTCGTGATTCAAGAAAGAAAAAGAAGAAGAAGAAAATTCAAGAACTTACAATTTTAGTGTGAGAAAGACTAGAGAGAAAATTAGAGAGAAAGTGTGTGTGAAATGAGAATGAAATGAAGTGTGAAATGAAGAATGAGGCTTGAATTTATAGTGGTGGTGGGGGAGCATGGTGGTGACGGTTATGGGGAACAAGGGGAGACAACTTTTGCTTTTTGCATGGTGGTGGTACAAAGGTGGTGCTTATATGTTGGGATCTCATGCAACATGTGTAGTAATGGCTAACAAAGATGCTAGTATGTTGGCTTAACTTAATGGGTTTTTGTCCTACATCTTAATGGGTCATAAATCCATTAAAATTGGGCTAACTTAAAAGTCCAATAGCTAGAGTAGGGTGGGCTTAAGTCCATTAAGGTAAAAAGTCCATTAAGAATAACTAGTGTGCATTAGTAAAACACTAAGCGTAATTAAGCAACCAATAAGCCAAGTAATTGTCATTAGAAAACAACAATTAGTTTTACGTAGTCATAATATTCCAATTATGACAAAAGTTTAACGTGTACAAAGTACGTAGCTCGTTTTAAACAACAAGTGACACTAACGGCCATAAAAGCATCCGAGGATCAAGTTAAGTGATTACGCACTTAATAACACGTTGTAAGATATTAACGAAAGTAATTAACATGAATAATAATCCCAGAATATAATATAGCTCAGTACCCACAAATACGCAGTTTCGTGAAAGTAATAAATATAAATATAAGTCGAAAAAGTCGGATCGTTACATTTAAAAAATTATATTAGCGTTTAACTGGTAATAGCGTACACTCTTCCCATATAAACATATTATATGGAAGAAGCACTCATGTCTTTTTTAGTATTAAACCAATGCGTCAATTTTAGTAATTTAAAGTAAACTAAACAAGGACATGGACAATCACGTACGGCGGCTACCGCTCTGCATCATATGATATATTTTTAATAAATATGTTTTATCATTAATGAGTTTAACGTAATACAAAAAACTATATTCTATTTTAACATGTCAAACACCTTTTACAATTATAAACAAAACTTTCTACTGTTTTTGTTTTTTTCATTTTTAATTATATAGTAACTAATTGTATAAATATATGATATAATGTGGATAAAGAAATATAAAAGTTGTTATAAAATATTAGAAAAATTGATGAATGAGTTATAAAAATGTGGATAACGAAAAAAAAGGTTGTTAAAAAATTGTAAAAGGATTAATGAAAGAATTATAAAATGAAAACGTTGGAGGGCTTAAAATAGGACCAAACTAAAGCTAACACATGACACCTTCAAATATAAGGACTAAACGCACAAAAATTAAAACCCGCGAATGAGAACCCAAATCACCTCTTACTAGTCGAACCGGCCACGACTTCGACCCCATCCATCTACTTTATGCTCCATATATATGTTGCCAATATTCTTTCTTAAGGCTTTTCTAATATATACCATTGTGATAATATAAAATCACATGTTTACCCATCTAAATATAATAATATCATATATGTCCGGTATACATATTTATCCAATTAAAGAGGATAATATAACATATGCTCATTTTAAACACTTAAACCCATCATATATATCCTTTTAAGTGTCATGATGTCAAATATAATCAACCTAAATACTAAGCTCTCATAATTGCCAATTTCACTAATAAGAATTAATAAAATCAATTCTCCTACTATACATAGGCTGAATAAATAACCATCGCCAATTTAATTGAGTGGTTACCACCCTTCTGAGTGTTCTTGAGGTCTCGAGTTCAAGTCTTATATGGGGAGTTCATAATGCAATTTGTTTTTCAGTTGGTTATGGAGTGAATTGTTGTATGAGTCTGTCATATGACAGTTGTCCAGAGGGTGTTTTCCAAGGATGACCACACGCAGAGCTTTTCTATGGTAGTTCTTCGGTGGAACATTCTTGACATATGGAATGTGTATGATCGGGTGGTAGAAACTTCTTTCTTAGTCCCCTGTTATTGACTCCAATCTCGTTGTTCAAAAAAATGTATGGCGAATAAATAAACATATGTAAACGGATAAATAAACATATATTCTTGTTTATGTCTGTTCATTATAAGAAATATTCACTCCCCAACATTACGAACACAAATGAACTATATTTATTTGGAAGCTCGATATTGTATAATATATACAAAGCTTATATGTTTGAAAGTTATACGAAGTATACTTTATAGATATATTTTATACACTATATATTTAATAATAAACAATGAACTTTAACAAACGTTCACAAACGAACAACAAATATATTCATGTTCGTTTATTTAACTAAATGAAAATAAATCATGTTCAAATTTGTTTTTTGTTTTTAAATTAAAAACATAATAAGTGAGAATTTTTATCTAACATCTTATATAATGAAGTATGACGACGAGATGATTTTGAGTTTAATTAATATATTTATGCATAATTATCTTTCTGATGGTAATGAATATTATCGTATTTTATCCTATCCTATCCTATCCTACGAGTTTTTATTCTAAAATTTACTTTAATACCGTTAAATCAACTAATGACGTTAACCTACCCCTTGATCCAATGGTTCAAAATCATCCTCTTTTATTATTACGTAATAAATCAAAAAACTTTGATATAAATTACATCGTCTCCTTCATATGATATTTCAGGGCTTCAGTTCATTTATTGGTCGTAATGGAACGATAAGGTTAGGGTTTCATTTTTCCACTTTCTTTCAATTAATTGTTGTATATTGTGCTTTGTCTAACTCTAAAATGAAGCTTCTTGCGATTTTTTTTTTTTTTTTTGTTTAAATTAATGTTATTTGCTCACTTTTTTCGCTCTGTAGATTGTGTTTTTACGTTTTAAGTTACGTAGTTTTGTGAAAATGTGTTTTATTGAATTGTTCAGTTGTAGTTTACAGGTTGCATTTGAACGTATGTGCTGATCAGCTGAAAGGTATATAATATCTATTACTCCTATATTCGAATTTGTGTCTGTGATGATGGACGTTTGTCGCTTATGTGTTTCAAGGAGAGGCAAACGAGATGTATCTTGGCAAGGCAACTTAGTTGCAGCCATGACTGCTCGTGTTCTTTTGGATGAACAAACACGAGTTGCGTCTTGGTAGGGCAACTGAGTTGCAACTATGACATTTCAAGTTCTTTTAGTTGTAACTCCTTTCTTACTTCCATGACTCACTTCATCATCACCTCTACTCACTTCATCACCGGCCAGTCAATTACGATTTTTGAAATACGATTGTTGCCTTCGTCTTCTGTATCGCCTCTTCCAACGAATTGTGGTTATTAACTGTCGTCAGGTAACTCAGGTGCGTTTTGTTTGTCGTTGCTCGATTTCATTGTGGATTGTTACTTGTAATTGGACGATTATGGTGCTCGATTATTTTCTTTGTGATGTATTTTAGTTTTAGTTTTTTTTTTTTTTTTTTTTTTGTTAGTTTTTACTTGCAATTAGTTTTTGTTTGCGATTATGGTGCTCAATTATTTGGTTTTAGGTTATTTTGGGTTTGGATTACAGCTCTGTTTGGGTAAGTTTTTCAGTATTCTCTTTGCTTTTTATATGTTAATTCTTTTACTGAATCTTTTATGTGATAAACTCTGATATGTTGCGTATTAACAATTGTATTACTCCGTATTAGTTTCTGCTGCTGTTGATATTGCTTATATTTATTGTTTATTCTGATGTTTATGTTGTTTACCAATGCTGTTGTTGAACTCCCATATTAAAAGTCTACAGTTTATACATATAAAGTGTTTTACCTGCTACAAAACAGATCACTACCTGCTCTTATGAGTGTTTGTAATTATGATGTTGTGTTACATTAAGTAAATATTGGTTGGCAGGAACAAGTGTTAGAATTGTATGAAACATAGGTTTGATCTTCTTTTTTTACCTGGATGCCAACCTGCAACCCAAACTTGACCTGAGTATCAATCAGGTTGGCGAGTTGATGGGTTATAAAGTAATAACTCACCCAATTTATTTTCATGTTAGTTTTTTTTTTTTTTTTTTTTTTTTTTTAACATTTGCCACCCCTACATATACATGTGGGTTGTGATTGTAGTCGTGTCCTGTTTAAATAGTAACTACTTCATTGATCAGATATTCATATCCATTGATGGTTTGGTGGTAGATACAGTTTCCAAAACAGTTTATTATGATCGGATATTCATATCCATTGATGGTTTGGTGGCAAGGAATATCAATGCTGATGATATTAACAAAGAGGTATGTTATAAAACATCCCGTTTTAAATGTTTAATAGGAAGTAAAATTTTGCATTTATAAGGTATATATGTATATGGTTTGTGACTATTATAATGTTATTTAGATTAGAGTATCCATTAACTATTTGTTCTTAGTGGTGGCAAGATGGGCGGGTCGAGTGGGTTGGGTAACCGGTTGAAACGGGTCCTTTATATTACCCAATGACGAACAATTATAAATCCTCCGTCGATTCATATTCTAATGTGGAAATACCATGTTGAATTATTCTTGGTTGCTCAGGACGAGGAGTATTATAGCAAAAGTGCAAAACTTAATTTGCAAATGAATGAGGTTGCTAATGAAAGAACAATGGTTTTTATTTTCTACTTAATAAAAAGCAAGGTGCGTATTCTTATTCTCTTAATACATTATGGTATGAATTTGAAGTGTAAACTTATATTTATATGCAGATGCAATATGGGTGATGTATTATCAATTGTAGTAGGTAGAAGTAACTATTTAATAGTTGTAATGTTTGCTACATATGGTGTTCTTCTATGGCACTACTTATTTGATTTATTCATTTTTTAAAGATTTAAACGAACATAAAAGGTACTTTCTAGGTTTCTCTTTATAATTTGGCTACAATGCATTTAGTGCGAAAGCTAATATACTAATTGAAGAGGGTTAAAACGTTCAGCTGCTAAGTGTCTATTTTTAATTTTCTTTTTATTATATTTTTAAATATAAGGGTGACATTATATGATGTTATATAAAATGACAAGATTATCAGTTAGATGTGTAGAACCCCGCCTGTATCTTGAAAATTGCAAGTTGGATCCTATCGACAAAGGACAATGGGCAGGTGAGGAGTATTAACTTGTGCAAGTCGAATCCTATCTATTCCAGCTAGAAGGATCGCCAAGCACCGAGCCTTCTCTAAATGGCTAAATGGCATGAGGAGTGAGGTGACGTTTTCACCGGTTCACAGACTTGGAGTCAACATTCAAACGAAAGACCACACAGACCTGCCCTTCTGTCTAATAAAGAATGGCTGCTTTTGAGGAAACAAGCTCTAAAGATGAAAAACAACCTATTTTAGCTGTGGGTAAGATACACGTGCTAACAGTAGATGTGAAAAAATTGATGGGTCATAAGGCTGGGTTATGGGTAAAACACGTAGTATATTTTTGTGGGATGGGTATAAAAGAACCTGGGTTGGGTTAGGTTGTCCTATCAACATCTTAAGCATTTTATAATAAAATATTTTTTGTAATAAACATGATCATACTGACTTTAATTTAGAATTATAGAAATACAGTTCCATTACTAGATATCACTTACCAAGTTAATTGCTTGCATATGCTTTGAGCGACTTTTAGATTGTTTGCCCCGTTTGAATGAATCACAAATAGATAAAAAAAAAAAGGTTTACTCGAGTGGCATGGGTTTCTAACTAATCCTAGATCGTTTGATATAGCTCCCACGAACAGAGTTGGAAAATGGTAACAGCAGCTGTAGCAACCTTCCTTGAGTTGTTGATCGCTGCACAATAATTCTACTGTACTGTTCGCTGAAGTAGTGTTGTACTCCCTGTAATTTTTGTTTAAAGTCTTTGTTGCATGGCCCAACCTTGGTATGCATACTGATAAGAGTATGAATTTGTAATAAAATATAATAGATTATAATGTATGTGTATAAAGAAAATGTTAAGAAAAGTGACACCGAATTATAGCAAACCGCTAGTAATACTTGAAATAATGACAATAAAGGAACACCGAGATTTAACGTGGAAAACCCCAATAGGGTAAAAATCACGGGCAAGGAAAGAAACGCTTCACTAATAAGAATAATAGGAATTACATTTCTCTCTAATTACAAGGATAATCACTAATCTTTATATCTCTTGTAATTAGGAGACTAATTTCACAAATTCTCTATTTTACTCTTTTAGAATACAAGGAGAAAGAAATGATTTTTGGGATGCAATAAATGAACAATCTGATGGATCTATTTATAGAAGAAAATGGGGGTTGGTGTAGTAGAAAACCAAAGACAGTCTTCTCAAAATTGTAGGCACCAAACATATATTTAATACCATAATAAACATGTGGTGTTTGACTATATCTTGCATCAACCATCCACCAACTATCCTTTGTTCACATTATTATTTCAACAATCTCCCACTTGAAGATTCGATTGAAGCTCAATCAATCTTCACACGATAATCCTTCCTTGCCAATGATGTTGCTTACGTCTCTGCTAGGCCGCATGAGGAACGACACCAAATAAACTTGTCACGATTGATTGATTTTGTTAGAAAATCAGCCACATTTTTATCAGTATGAATTTTCTGCATATCCACGGTTCCTTCTCACTTTCTCACGAACGAAGTGATACTGAACTCGTATATGCTTTGTCTTTGAATGAAATGCCGGATTCCTTGCAAGATGCAAGGCACTCTGGTTGTCACAAAATAGAGTGATATTCTTTTGTTTGTGTCTGAGTTCCTCCAACAACATCTTCAACCATACTGCCTCTTTAGTAGCTTGAGTAGCTGCTACATATTCTGCCCCTGTTGTTGACGTCGCCACAACTGACTGCAGTTTTGAAACCCAGCTTAATATTCTACCACAAAGTGTGAAAACATATGCAGTGGTAGATTTACTTTTATCGATATCACCTGCATAATCTGAATCAACATACCCTTTGACAATAAATTTCGGTTCCCCATAACATAATGCAACATCTAAGGTTCCCTTGATATATTTAAGGATCCTCTTTACCGCATTCCAATACTCTTTACCAGGATTCGCCATGTACCGACTAACTACTCCCACTGCATGTGCAATGTCTGGTCTTGTACATATCATTGCGAACATTAAACTTCCCACTGCTGATGCATACGGTACTCGATACATCTCCTTCCTCTCGTCTTCACTGCTAGGACACATAACGGAGGATAACTTGAGATTAGTAAGAAGTGGGGTTGAGATTGGCTTACTATCTTGCATATTGAAACGCTCCAAGATTTTCCTCAAATAATTCTTTTGAGAAAGCCAAATCTTCCTATTATCTCTGTCTCGGTGAATTTGCATCCCTAGAATCTTGTTTGCGGCACCCAAGTCTTTCATTTCAAACTCCCTAGCCAATTGAGCCTTCAGCTTATTAATACGATCTTTGTTGGGGCCTGCAACCAACATGTCGTCTACATATAACAGCAAAATGACAAAATCATTGTCCCCAAACCTCTTGAAATATGCACAAGGGTGTGCATAAAGTCTGTTATATTCAAGGCTCATTATGAAAGAATCAAATCTCTTGTACCAACATCTCGGCACCTGTTTGAGACCATACAGAGATTCCTTTAACCTGCAAACCAAGTTCATTTTTTCCTTGTAGTTCAAAACCTTCTGGTTGAAGCATATAAATTTCTTCTTCAAGATTTCCATAAAGAAATGCAGTTTTCACATCTAGCTGCTCTAGATGCAAATCAAATGTAGCACACATCGCTAGAACTACTCGAATTGTTGTAAGTCGAACCACAGGAGAAAATATTTCATTAAAGTCCGTACCTTCTTTCTGAGCATATCCTTTAACCACCAATCTTGCACGATACCTCTAGTGACCCGAACTTTTCCATGTTTATATATATATTAAATGAAATTGATATTTATATGATTAAGTGTTTCCAACATGTTAAGCAATCAAACTTGTTAAGACTTGATTAATTGAAATAGGTTTCATATAGACAATTGACCACCTAAGTTGACCGGTGATTCACGAACGTTAAAACTTGTAAAAACTATATGATGACATATATATGGATATATATATAGTTAACATGATATTATGATAAGTAAACAAATCATTAAGTATATTAACAATGAACTACATATGTAAAAACAAGACTACTAACTTAATGATTTTGAAACGAGACATATATGTAACGATTATCGTTGTAACGACATTTAATGTATATATATCATATTAAGATATATTAATACATCATGATATCATGATAATGTAATAATTTAACATCTCATTTGATTTAATAAACAATGGGTTAACAACATTTAACAAGATCGTTAACCTAAAGGTTTCAAAACAACACTTACATGTAACGACTAACGATGACTTAACGACTCAGTTAAAATGTATATACATGTAGTGTTTTAATATGTATTCATAAACTTTTGAAAGACTTCAAGACACTTATCAAAATACTTCTACTTAACAAAAATGCTTATAGTTACATCCTCGTTCAGTTTCATCAACAATTCTACTCGTATGCACCCGTATTCGTACTCGTACAATATACAGCTTTTAGATGTATGTACTATTGGTATATACACTCCAATGATCAGCTCTTAGCAGCCCATGTGAGTCACCTAACACATGTGGGAACTATCATTTGGCAACTAGCATGAAATATCTCATAAAATTACAAAAATATGAGTAATCATTCATGACTTATTTACATGAAAACAAAATTACATATCCTTTATATCTAATCCATACACCAACGACCAAAAACACCTACAAACACTTTCATTCTTCAATTTTATTCATCTAATTGATCTCTCTCAAGTTCTATCTTCAAGTTCTAAGTGTTCTTCATAAATTCTACAAGTTCTAGTTACATAAAATCAAGAATACTTCTAAGTTTGCTAGCTTACTTCCAATCTTGTAAGGTGATCATCCAACCTCAAGAAATCTTTTTTTCTTACAGTAGGTTATCATTCTAATACAAGGTAATAATCATATTCAAACTTTGGTTCAATTTCTATAACTATAACAATCTTATTTCAAGTGATGATCTTACTTGAACTTGTTTTCGTGTCATGATTCTGCTTCAAGAACTTCGAGCCATCCAAGGATCCGTTGAAGCTAGATCCATTTTTCTCTTTTCCAGTAGGTTTATCCAAGGAACTTAAGGTAGTAATGATGTTCATAACATCATTCGATTCATACATAAAAAGCTATCATATTCGAAGTGGTAAACTTGTAATCACTAGAACATAGTTTAGTTAATTCTAAACTTGTTCGCAAATAAAGTTAATCCTTCTAACTACACTTTTAAAATCAACTATACACATGATCTATATCTATATGATATGCTAACTTAATGATTTAAAACCCGGAAACACGATAAACACCATAAAACCGGATTTACGCCGTCGTAGTTACAACCGGGGGCTGTTTTGGTTTGGATAATTAAAAACTATGAAAAACTTTGATTTAAAAGCTATACTTCTGGGAAAATGATTTTTCTTATGAACATGAAACCATATCCAAAAATCATGGTTAAACTCAAAGTGAAACTATGTTTTTCAAAACAGTCATCAAGATGTCGTTCTTTCGACGGAAATGACTACCTTTTTCAAAAACGACTTGTAACTTGTATTTTTGACTATAAACCTATACCTTTTCTGTTTAGTTTCATAATGTCAAGTTTAATACGAAACCGTGGCCGCTTAAATCACTCAAAACGGATTAGAAACGAAGAAATGGCGAGCAAAACAAAATTGGTAAAAACTACTCATTTTAGCTACGTGAAAATTGGTAACAAATCTATTCCAACCATAACTTAATCAACTTGTATTGTATATTATGTAATCTTGAGATACCATAGACACGTATACAATGTTTCGACCTATCATGTCGACACATCTATATATATTTCGGAACAACCATAGACACTCTATATGTGAATGTTGGAGTTAGCTATACAGGGTTAAGGTTGATTCCAAAATATATATAGTTTGAGTTGTGATCAATACTGAGATATGTATACACTGGGTCGTGGATTGATTCAAGATAATATATATCGATTTATTTTCTGTACATCTAACTGTGGACAACTAGTTGTAGGTTATTAACGAGGACAGCTGACTTAATAAACTTAAAACATCAAAATGTATTAAAAGTGTTGTAAATATATTTTGAACATACTTTGATATATATGTACATATTTGTTATAGGTTCATGAATCGACCAGTGGCCAAGTCTTACTTCCCGACGAAGTAAAAAAAAAACTGTGAAAGTGAGTTATAGTCTCACTTTTATAATCTAATATTTTTGGGATGAGAATACATGCAGGTTTTATAAATGATTTACAAAATAGACACAAGTACGTGAAACTACATTCTATGGTTGAATTATCGAAATCGAATATGCCCCTTTTTATTAAGTCTGGTAATCTAAGAATTAGAGAACAGACACCCTAATTGACGCGAATCCTAAAGATTGATCTATTGGGCCTAACAAACCCCATCCAAAGTACCGGATGCTTTAGTACTTCGAAATTTATATCATATCCGAAGGGTGTCCCGGAATGATGGGGATATTCTTATATATGCATATTGTTAATGTCGGTTACCAGGTGTTCACCATATGAATGATTTTTATCTCTATGTATGGGATGTGTATTGAAATATGAAATCTTGTGGTCTATTATTATGATTTGATAATATATAGGTTAAACCTATAACTCACCAACATTTTTGTTGACGTTTTAAGCATGTTTATTCTCAGGTGATTATTAAGAGCTTCCGCTGTCGCATACTTAAATAAGGACGAGATTTGGAGACCATGCTTGTATGATATTGTGTAAAAACTGCATTCAAGAAACTTATTTCGTTGTAACATATTTGTATTGTAAACCATTATGTAATGGTCGTGTGTAAACAGGATATTTTAGATTATCATTATTTGATAATCTACGTAAAGCTTTTTAAACCTTTATTGATGAAATAAAGGTTATGGTTTGTTTTAAAATGAATGCAGTCTTTGAAAAACGTCTCATATAGAGGTCAAAACTCGCAACAAAATCAATTAATATGGAACGTTTTTAATCAATAAGAACGGGACATTTCAGTTGGTATCCGAGCGTTGGTCTTAGAGAACCAGAATTTTGCATTAGTGTGTCTTATCGAGTTTGTTAGGATGCATTAGTGAGTCTGGACTTCGACCGTGTTTACTTGAAAAATGATTGCTTAACAAATTTTGTTGGAAACTATATATTTTTAACATGTGAATATTATGTGATATATTAATCTCTTAACGCGTTTGATATTATGTGATAGATGTCTACCTCTAGAACAAGTCCCATTGACTCACCTAATAATAATGGAGAGTCAAATGTAAATTGGAATGATTCGTGGACTGATTCACAAGTTCCCGAAGAGGAACCGAAAGAAGAGTCGGAACCGGAAGAAGAATCGGAACCGGAAGAAGAAATAGAACCAGTGGGGGAAAAAATAAAACGGTTAAGTAGATGAAAATCCTCAACCAACCGACCAAAGTTAATTATGGTCAATGGTGTTTCCGCCAAGGAAGCAAAGTATTGGGAGGATTACCAATTCTTCGATGAATCGGATCCCGACAAGGATTCCGATGATGTTATAGAAATTACCCCAACACAATTTAATAAGGCAAAAGAGAACAATAAGGGAAAGGACATAAAAATAGAGAAATTTGATTCCAAACCCGATGAACTTTATATGTATCGTCAACACCCATATTTCTTAAGTTGTGACAATAACCCGGGAACCTCTACACCACCAGGTTTTTCTAAACCAATGTGGAAAACGACGGGTCGTATTAGGGGAACATCATATATCCCTAGAAACTTGGCAAAACGAACCAAAACCGAAGAAGAAGAAACGAGCGAGTCGGAATAAGATAGTTGTATTCTTGTGGTGTAATATATGTAATATAGTGTGCTTATGCTTTATGATATATATAAAAATTGCTTGTATTAATAAGTATTTTTTATGAATCTAACTCTTGTCTATTTTACAGTATAAAAACACAAAATGGATAGACAACCCAATATTTTAAGAGACCTAACCGGAGACATGATTGATGAAATCTTGTCTAGAGTCGGTCAGAATTCCTCGGCACAAATATTTAAGGCGAGATCAGTTTGTAAGACATTCGAAGAACGTTCCAAGAATGCCTTGGTTTATAAAAGGATTTCGTTCGAAAGATGGGGGATATCACATTGGGAAATCCATAAATTACGATGTGTTTACTTTGACGCATATATTGCGGGGAACCCAAATGCTATTTTACGCAACGGGTTAAGAAATTATTTTGACTCAATATATCTGAATATAGGACTTCGTGATTTAGAAAAAGCGGCTAACATGCAATATAAGGAAGCATGTTATGCTTACGGGTTAGTAATATTCGCTTCTCACCAAAGTGAGAACAAGAACATCGGGCTACAACTATTAAACAAAACGTTCTCACAAGTGACGGAGTCAGTAATTGGGGTAAGAAATGAGGTTTTTAGATTGTTACGGGACTGTTGGACATTACATAACCCTCGTCCCTTTGACGATGTTACAACACGCTGTCTTATCAACGGCCATAACGGTTATATTCCACAAGACCAAGGATGGGAAGTAGTCCTAGTAAAACCAGAATGCATGACTTGTTTCTGGACGTATGAATTACGTGTCTTTATTGCCTTTGTTGAACGACTTGTGTACTAGCTAGAATTATCTTCACAACCATCTTGTATCAAATTTATTGTGTGCTATATTTCATGCTATATGTAAAATAAGCGGTATTGTAAGTTTGAAAAATATTGTGTAAAAGTTTGAACGCGAAATATTATTATAATCAATTTTTCATATAGAATTGTAGTAGTTGAATTGTATATTAGCTACTAAGTATGAACTTAACGGGTAGGTACTACCCGACTTTAAACTTATAAAACGCTAATATGAAGAAAAAGCTTTTATAAATGAGTTCATATTATGCTACGAGATACTATTGACTACTCTTAATATTCTGTATGATTAACTTGTTTCATTTGACTATTTTGAAGGAAATGACACCAACTACTCGACACACCTTGAATATGAGTGAAGAGGAATTTTGTGCCTTTCTTGCTTCAAACATAGCCGCAGTACAGGTTGCGCTACATACCAACAATAACCTTGGAACTAGCAGTACAGGAAATCGTGTAGGATGCACCTACAAAGAATTCACTGCCTGCAAACCTTTGGAATTTGATGGAACCGAAGGACCGATCGGATTTAAACGGTGGACCGAGAAGGTCGAATCAGTGTTTGCCATAAGTAAGTGTACTGAAGAGGACAAAGTGAAGTACGCTACGCATACCTTCATAGGTTCTGCGTTAACATGGTGGAATACCTATCTAGAGCAAGTGGGACAAGATGATGCTTACGCACTACCGTGGTCAGCATTCAAGCACTTGATGAACGAGAAGTACCGTCCCAGAACCGAGGTCAATAAGCTCAAGACAGAACTTAGAGGGTTACGAACCCAAGGATTTGATATTACCACGTATGAAAGACGATTCACAGAATTGTGCCTATTGTGTTCGGGAGCGTTCGAGGATGAGGAAGGAAGATCGACGCATTTGTGAAAGGATTACCGGAAAGAATCCAAGAAGATATAAGTTCACACGAGCCCGCCTCCATACAACAGGCATGTAGAATGGCTCACAAACTAGTGAACCAGATTGAGGAAAGAATTAAAGAACAGACGGCTGAAGAGGCCAATGTGAAGCAAGTCAAAAGAAAGTAGGAGGAAAACGGTGATAAGAATCACCAATACAACAACAACAGCAATTACAACAATAATCGCAACAACTATCCCACAATCGCAACATCAATCGCAACTACAACAAATGGCCCAACAACAACAACAACAACAACAGCAGCAACTACAACAATCATCTCAACAATAATAACAACCACAACAACAACAACAATCAGAAGCAGCTATGCCAAAGGTGTGAAAAGTATCACTCGGGGTTCTGCACCAAATTTTGCAACAAGTGTAAAAGAAATGGTCATAGCTCGGCGAAGTGTGAGGTCTACGGACCAGGGGTTAACAGAACAAAAGGAACAAATGGTGTCGGAACGAGTAATGGCGGAGCAAGTAGTGTCGGAACAAGTTATGCCAATGTACTTTGTTATAAATGTGGAAAACCGGGCCACATTATTAGAAATTGCCCGAACCAGGAGAACACGAATAGACAAGGCCACGGAAGAGTTTTAAATATTAATGTGGCAGAGGCACAGGAAGACCTGGAGCTTGTTACGGGTACGTTTCTTATTGACAATAAATCTGCTTATGTTTTATTTGATTCGGGTGCGGATAGAAGCTATATGAGTAGAGATTTTTGTGCTAAATTAAGTTGTCCATTGACGCCGTTGGATATTAAATTTTTACTCGAATTAGCAAACGGTAAATTAATTTCAGCAGATAATATATGCCGGAATCGAGAAATTAAACTGAGTAGCGAAATATTTAAGATTGATTTGATACCAGTAGAGTTAGGGAGTTTTGATGTAATAGTTGGCATGGACTGGCTAAAGAAGATGAAAGCAGAGATTGTATGTTACAAAAATGCAATTCGTATTGTACGAGAAGAAGGAGAACCGTTAATGGTGTACGGAGAAAAGGGCAACACGAAGCTACATCTTATTAGTAATTTGAAGGCACAAAAACTAATAAGAAAAGGTTGCTATGCTGTTCTAGCACACGTCGAGAAAGTACAAACTGAAGAAAAGAGCATCAATGATGTTCCCGTCGCAAAAGAATTTCCCGATGTATTTCCGAAAGAATTACCGGGATTACCCCCACATCGATCCGTTGAATTCAAATAGATCTTGTACCAGGAGCTGCACCAATAGCTCGTGCTCCTTACAGACTCGCACCCAGCCATATGAAAGAACTGCAAAGCCAATTACAAGAACTTTTAGAGCGTGGTTTCATTCAACCAAGCACATCACTGTGGGGAGCTCCTGTTTTGTTTATCAAGAAGAAAGATGGTACATTCAGGTTGTGTATCGACTACCGAGAGTTGAACAAACTTACCATCAAGAACTGCTACCCACTACCGAGAATCGAAGACTTATTTGATCAACTACAAGGCTCGTCTGTTTATTCAAAGATTGACTTACGTTCCGGGTATCATCAAATGCGGGTGAAAGAAGATGAAATTCCAAAGACTGCTTTCAGAATACGTTACGGTCATTACGAGTTTATGGTCATGCCGTTTGGTTTAACTAATGCACTAGCTGTGTTCATGGACCTTATGAACCGAGTGTGTGGACCATACCTTGACAAGTTTGTCATTGTTTTCATTGATGACATACTTATTTACTCAAAGAATGACCAAGAACACGGTGAACATTTGAGAAAGGTGTTAGAAGTATTGAGGAAGGAAGAATTGTACGCTAAGTTTTCAAAGTGTGCCTTTTGGTTGGAAGAAGTTCAATTCCTCGTCACATAGTGAACAAAGAAGGTATTAAGGTGGATCCGGCAAAGATAGAAACTGTTGAAAAGTGGGAAACCCCGAAAACTCCGAAACACATACGCCAGTTTTTAGGACTAGCTGGTTACTACAGAAGGTTCATCCAAGACTTTTCCAGAATAGAAAAACCCTTGACTGCATTAACGCATAAAGGGAAGAAATTTGAATGGAAGGATGAACAAGAGAAAGCATTTCAGTTATTGAAGAAAAAGCTAACTACGGCACCTATATTGTCATTGCCTGAAGGGAATGATGATTTTGTGATTTATTGTGATGCATCAAAGCAAGGTCTCGGTTGTGTATTAATGCAACGAATGAAGGTGATTGATTATGCGTCTAGACAATTGAAGATTCACGAGCAAAATTGTACGACTCACGATTTGAAATTGGGTGCTGTTGTTTTTGCATTAAAGACTTGGAGGCATTATTTATATGGGGTCAAAAGTATTATATATACCGACCACAAAAGTCTCCAACATATATTTAATCAGAAGCAACTGAATATGAGGCAGCGTAGGTGGATTGAATTGTTGAATGATTACGACTTTGAGATTCGTTACCACCCAGGGAAGGCAAATGTGGTAGCCGACGCCTTGAGCAGGAAGGACAGAGAACCCATTCGAGTAAAATCTATGAATATAATGATTCACAATAACCTTACTACTCAAATAAAGGAGGCGCAACAAGGAGTTTTAAAAGAGGGAAATTTAAAGGAGGAAATACCCAAAGGATCGGAGAAGCATCTTAATATTCGGGAAGACGGAACTCGGTATAGGGCTGAAAGAATTTGGGTACTAAAATTTGGAGATATGAGAGAAATGGTACTTAGGGAAGCTCATAAAACTAGACACTCAATACATCCTGGAACGGGGAAGATGTACAAGGATCTCAAGAAACATTTTTGGTGGCCAGGTATGAAAGCCGATGTTGCTAAATACGTAGGGGAATGTTTGACGTGTTCTAAGGTCAAAGCGGAGCATCAGAAACCATCAGGTCTACTTCAACAACCCGAAATCCCAGAATGGAAATGGGAAAACATTACCATGGATTTCATCACTAAATTGCCAAGGACTGCAAGTGGTTTTGATACTATTTGGGTAATAGTTGATCATCTCACCAAATCAGCACACTTCCTGCCAATAAGAGAAGATGACAAGATGGAAAAGTTAGCACGACTGTATTTGAAGGAAGTCATCTCCAGACATGGAATACCAATCTCTATTATCTCTGATAGGGATGGCAGATTTATTTCAAGATTCTGGCAGACATTACAGCAAGCATTAGGAACTCGTCTAGACATGAGTACTGCCTATCATCCACAAACTGATGGGCAGAGCGAAAATACAATACAAATGCTTGAAGACATGCTACGAGCATGTGTTATTGATTTCAGAAACAGTTGGGATCGACATCTACCGTTAGCAGAATTTTCCTACAACACTAGCTACCATTTCAGCAATGAGATGGCTCCGTTTGAAGTACTTTATGGTAGAAAGTGCAGGTCTACGATTTGTTGGAGTGAAGTGGGGGATAGACAGATTACGGGTCCGGAGATAATACAAGAAACTACCGAGAAGATCATCCAAATTCAACAACGATTGAAAACCGCCCAAAGTCGACAAAAGAGCTACGCTGACATTAAAAGAAAAGATATAGAATTTGAAATTGGAGAGATGGTCATGCTTAAAGTTGCACCTTGGAAAGGCGTTGTTCGATTTGGTAAACGAGGGAAATTAAATCCAAGGTATATCGGACCATTCAAGATTATTGATCGTGTCGGACCAGTAGCTTACCGACTTGAGTTACCTCAACAACTCGCGGCTGTACATAACACTTTCCACGTCTCGAATTTGAAGAAATGTTTTGCTAAAGAAGATCTCACTATTCCATTAGACGAAATCCAAATCAATGAAAAACTTCAATTCATCGAAGAACCCGTCGAAATAATGGATCGTGAGGTTAAAAGACTTAAACAAAACAAGATACCAATTGTTAAGGTTCGATGGAAAGCTCGTAGAGGACCCGAGTTCACCTAGGAACGAGAAGATCAGATTGATGAAGAAATACCCGCACTTATTTCCAGAAGATATGTCAACACCTCCAACTGCTTAAAATTTCGGGACGAAATTTATTTAACGGGTAGTTACTGTAGTGACCCGAACTTTTCCATGTTTATATATATATATATATATATATATATATATATATATATATATATATATATATATATATATATATATATATAAAATGAAATTGATATTTATATGATTAAGTGTTTCCAACATGTTAAGCAATCAAACTTGTTAAGACTTGATTAATTGAAATAGGTTTCATATAGACAATTGACCACCCAAGTTGACCGGTGATTCACGAACGTTAAAACTTGTAAAAACTATATGATTACATATATATGGATATATATATAGTTAACATGATATTATGATAAGTAAACATATCATTAAGTATATTAACAATGAACTACATATGTAAAAACAAGACTACTAACTTAATGATTTTGAAACGAGACATATATGTAACGACTATCGTTGTAACGACATTTAATGTATATATATCATATTAAGATATATTAATACATCATGATATCATGATAATGTAATAATTTAACATCTCATTTGATTTAATAAACAATGGGTTAACAACATTTAACAAGATCGTTAACCTAAAGGTTTCAAAACAACACTTACATGTAACGACTAACGATGACTTAACGACTCAGTTAAAATGTATATACATGTAGTGTTTTAATATGTATTCATACACTTTTGAAAGACTTCAAGACGCTTATCAAAATACTTCTACTTAACAAAAATGCTTACAGTTACATCCTCGTTCAGTTTCATCAACAATTCTACTCGTATGCACCCGTATTCGTACTCGTACAATACACAACTTTTAGATGTATGTACTATTGGTATATACACTCCAATGATCAGCTCTTAGCAGCCCATGTGAGTCATGTAACACATGTGGGAACCATCATTTGGTAACTAGCATGAAATATCTCATAAAATTACAAAAATATGAGTAATCATTCATGACTTATTTACATGAAAACAAAATTGCATATCCTTTATATCTAATCCATACACCAACGACCAAAAACACCTAAAAACACTTTCATTCTTCAATTTTCTTCATCTAATTAATCTCTCTCAAGTTCTATCTTCAAGTTCTAAGTGTTCTTCATAAATTCTACAAGTTCTAGTTACATAAAATCAAGAATACTTCTAAGTTTGCTAGCTTACTTCCAATCTTGTAAGGTGATCATCCAACCTCAAGAAATCTTTGTTTCTTACAGTAGGTTATCATTCTAATACAAGGTTATAATCATATTCAAACTTTGGTTCAATTTCTATAACTATAACAATCTTATTTCAAGTGATGATCTTACTTGAACTTGTTTTCGTGTCATGATTCTGCTTCAAGAACTTCGAGCCATCCAAGGATCCGTTGAAGCTAGATCTATTTTTCTCTTTTCCAGTAGGTTTATCCAAGGAACTTAAGGTAGTAATGATGTTCATAACATCATTCGATTCATACATAAAAAGCTATCATATTCGAAGTGGTAAACTTGTAATCACTAGAACATAGTTTAGTTAATTCTAAACTTGTTCGCAAATAAAGTTAATCCTTCTAACTACACTTTTAAAATCAACTATACACATGATATATATCTATATGATATGCTAACTTAATGATTTAAAACCCGGAAACACGATAAACACCATAAAACCGGATTTACGCCGTCGTAGTTACAACCGGGGGCTGTTTTGGTTTGGATAATTAAAAGCTATGAAAAACTTTGATTTAAAAGCTATACTTCTGGGAAAATGATTTTTCTTATGAACATGAAACCATATCCAAAAATCATGGTTAAACTCAAAGTGAAAGTATGTTTTTCAAAACAGTCATCAAGATGTCGTTCTTTCGACGAAAATGACTACCTCTTTCAAAAATGACTTGTAACTTTTATTTTCGACTATAAACCTATACCTTTTCTGTTTAGTTTCATAAATTCAAGTTTAATACAAAACCGTGGCCACTTAAATCACTCAAAACGGATTAGAAACGAAGAAATGGCGAGCAAAACAAAATTGGTAAAAACTACTCATTTTAGCTACGTGAAAATTGGTAACAAATCTATTCCAACCATAACTTAATCAACTTGTATTGTATATTATGTAATCTTGAGATACCATAGACACGTATACAATGTTTCAACCTATCATGTCGACACATCTATATATATTTCGGAACAACCATAGACACTCTATATGTGAATGTTGGAGTTAGCTATACATGGTTGAGGTTGATTCCAAAATATATATAGTTTGAGTTGTGATCAATACTGAGATATGTATACACTGGGTCGTGGATTGATTCAAGATAATATATATCGATTTATTTTCTGTACATCTAACTGTGGACAACTAGTTGTAGGTTACTAACGAGGACAGCTGACTTAATAAACTTAAAACATCAAAATGTATTAAAAGTGTTGTAAATATATTTTGAACATACTTTGATATATATGTAAATATTTGTTATAGGTTCGTGAATCGACCAGTGGCCAAGTCTTACTTCCCGACGAAGTAAAAAAAAACTGTGAAAGTGAGTTATAGTCCCACTTTTATAATCTAATATTTTTAGGATGAGAATACATGCAGGTTTTATAAATGATTTACAAAATAGACACAAGTACGTGAAACTACATTCTATGGTTGAATTATCGAAATCGAATATGCCCCTTTTTATTAAGTCTGGTAATCTAAGAATTAGGGAACAGACACCCTAATTGACGCGAATCCTAAAGATATATCTATTGGGCCTAACAAACCCCATCCAAAGTACCGGATGCTTTAGTACTTCAAAATTTATATCATATCCGAAGGGTGTCCCAGAATGATGGGGATATTCTTATATATGCATCTTGTTAATGTCGGTTATCAGGTTTTCACCATATGAATGATTTTTATCTCTATGTATGGGATGTGTATTGAAATATGAAATCTTGTGGTCTATTGTTATGATTTGATAATATATAGGTTAAACCTATAACTCACCAACATTTTTGTTGACGTTTTAAGCATGTTTATTCTCAGGTGATTATTAAGAGCTTCCGCTGTCGCATACTTAAATAAGGACGAGATTTGGAGTCCATGCTTGTATGATATTGTGTAAAAACTGCATTCAAGAAACTTATTTCGTTGTAACATATTTGTATTGTAAACCATTATGTAATGGTCGTGTGTAAACAGGATATTTTAGATTATCATTATTTGATAATCTACGTAAAGCTTTTTAAACCTTTATTGATGAAATAAAGGTTATGGTTTGTTTTAAAATGAATGCAGTCTTTGAAAAACGTCTCATATAGAGGTCAAAACCTCGCAACGAAATCAATTAATATGGAACGTTTTTAATCAATAAGAACGGGACATTTCAATACCGCTCTACTTGATCATCGCCATTTTGCTTGATCTTATACACCCATTTATTTCCAATAGGTTTTCTACCTTTTGGCAACGGCACAAGTTCCCATGTTTTATTTTTATGAAGAGCTTCAATTTCTTCCTGCATAGCCGTCATCCACTGAGATGCATCTAAATGATTTAGTGCCTCGCGAAGAGTTGTTGGCTCTCCTTCCTCTGTTAGAAGACAATATGCAACATTGCTTTCCATAATATAATATGAGTGCCACCCTGGACGTTTCCTTTCCCGATTAGAAATACGAGTCGCTGGAGCTTCATCGACGACTACTTGATTTTCATCGTGCTCTGGTAGTGCTTCAGAAGAATCTTTATGAAATTCATTACCCACTTATATCGGTATAGTTTCTTTTGAAGTGCTAACATCTTTAAGATCTTTGTCTTTCGTAAAGACAACATCTCTGCTGATGACTACTTTGTGGGCAGTGGGGTCCCACAAGCGATACCCCTTAACTCCATCAGCATACCCCAAGAATAAACACTTTCTAGACTTCGGATCCAACTTTGTCGTTTCTTAAGAATTGTACATTGCTTACACAGGACTTCCAAATATATGAAGGTCAGAATAATCATCTGGTTTTCCAGTCCACATCTCCATCGGCGATTTCAACTCAATTGCAGTTGACGGTGATCGATTTATCACGTAAGAGGCAGTACTGACCGCTTCTACCCAGAATGATTTCCCCAAGTTTGCAGTTGCCAACATCGCCCTCGTTCTATCTAACAAGGTTCTGTTCATCCGCTCTGCCACTCCATTTTGTTGAGGAGTGTATGCTGTCGTGAACTGCCTTTTGATACCTTCTTGTTTGCAGAACTTATCAAATTTATCACCAGTGTATTCTCCTCCATTATCAGTCCTTAAACACTTGATCTTTTTACCAGATTCAAGTTTAACCCGTGCTTTGTAAACTTTAAAAACTTCAAACACATCCGCCTTTCTCTTGATTGGGTACACCCAACATCTCCTAGTGCAATCATCAATAAATGATACAAAATACTTTGCTCCTCCTAGGGATTGAACTGGTGCTTGCCACACATCAGAGTGAACCAATTCTAGAATCAATTTACTTCTAGAATTTGATGTGTTAAACTTCAGGCGATGCTGCTTGCTGATTACACAATGCTCACAGAAAGGTAGCGATACCTTTGTAAGACCAGGAATAAGATTTCTTTCAACAAGAATCTTCATACCTTGCTCAGACATGTATCCAAGCTTTTGATGCCATGTCATAGCAACTTTATCACTTGAACTATTCGAAGCAACGAATGCTTTCGATTCCTGCACCGTCTCGCCTTTCAGAATGTATAAATTAGCACCCACCTTTTCTCCTTTCATAAGTACAACCGCGCATTTCTTGATTATCATAATCTTCTCATGTATCACCATCTTACAACCAAGATCATCCAATTGTCCTAAAGACAATAAGTTCTTCTTCAAACCCTCCATGTATCGTACACCTTGAATAGTACGAACTGTACCATCGTGCATCTTCAGAATGATATCTCCAATTCCAGTGATCTTTAGTTCATGATCATTGCAACTGTATACAGATCCTCCTGAGATACGTTCATATTGTTTGAACCATTCTCTTCTAGGGGTCATGTGAAAAGTAGCTCCCGAGTCAAATAACCAGACATCAACAAATGTCTTTCTGCCTTCATTTGCTACCACTGCCTCACTAACCAAAGCAGTCTCATCATCTGAAGTGCTTGCAATATTTCCTTAAGGATTTGAGTTATTTAAACTCCAACAATCCTTCTTCAGGTGACCTTTCTTGCCACAATTGTAGCATGTATAGGTCTTCTTCTTTTTAGACTTCGGTTTACCATGATTGTGACTCCCACTTCGGCCCCGTTGATCTCCCTCCTGATACCACCAAGGCCTCCACTTGTCGTGAACCGGCCTGTTTGTCCTCCTTGTTATTGCACCGATTTTCTTCTTCTAGAATAGAAGCCGCAACTTCATCATAGACTAGATACTCCGAGAGAACATTTTTGGTTAAGTTAATAATGAGTTGATCATACGAATCAGGTAGACTCTGAAGTAAAAGTTCAGCACGTTCTTTTGGCTCTATATTGCAACTTAATGAAGCGAGTTGAGAAAATAGAGTATTCAAAGAATTAATGTGCTCATTAACTGAAGTAGATTCATTCATGCGTAGCGCATAAAGTTTCCTCTTAAGGAATATCTTGTTGTGGAGTGATTTGGTCTCGTACAATTTTACGAGGTGATCCCAAATCTCTTTCGCCGTCTTCTTTTCTTCAATGCTAGAAAAAATGCCATCTGCTAGTGCCAGATGAAGATTTGCGATAGCCTGGCCGTCCATCTCTTCCCATTTTTCATCAGTGACTTCGGCGGAATGTCCACTGATGGCCGCCAAACACTTATCCTTTCTCATGATAGCTTTCATCATTAGTTTCCATAACGAGAAGTTACTCCCATTGAACTTTTCAATTTCGAATTTCGTAGACATTGCTATAATCACAATCTTCTTTTCGACAATACTATTTTTCTGAGAAATAGTACCCGGGAACTTTTATCGAGTGAAATTAATCTTACTTATTTTCTGATGTGGACGATCCACTCCCGTGACAACCACAGAGCATACGATAAGTAAATTAATACACACTAGATATTAGAACCTTAGCTCTTGATACCACTTGTTAAGAAAAGTGACACCGAATTATAGCAAACCGCTAGTAATACTTGAAATAATGACAATAAAGGAACACCGAGATTTAACGTGGAAAATTCCAATAGGGTAAAAACCACGGGCAAGGAAAGAAACGCTTCACTAATAAGAATAATAGGAATTACACTTCTCTATAATTACAAGGATAATCACTAATCTTTATATCTCTTGTAATTAGGAGACTAATTTCACAAATTCTCTATTTTACTCTTTTAGAATACATGGAGAAAGAAATGATTTTTTGGGATGTAATGAATGAATAATCTGATGGATCTATTTATAGAAGAAAATGGGGGTTGGTGTAGTAGAAAACCAAAGACAGTCTTCTCAAAATTGTAGGCACCAAACATATATCAAATACCATAATAAACATGTGGTGTTTGATTATATCTTGCATCAACCATCCACCAACCATCCTTTGTTTACATTATTATTTCAGCAGCAAATAAGAACAATGGAAATAGAATGAGTGATGATGAACTTTATTCATATGATGGAAATGAAAAAGATACAATCAAAGAAGATCCAATCTATTGGAATCTTACTGCCAAGCGTAAAACAAGGAATGCCATATTCGCCATCCTATATATTATTCATTTGCAAAAGTAAATATCTAGGTGAATGAATCTTGACCCTCCATCTCATTCATGCTTCCTTCCCTCCTTTTATAGACTCCATTGTGTGAAAGTGGAATAAATGAAAATTTTGTGGTTATCAGTCTATATATATTAGGGGCAAAAAAGATTTTAATTGTATGTAATTATTTTTATTAATTGTTTATCAAAATGGAAGAATATGAGAGTTTTACTATTTAGATTGGTTATATATTCGATATTATGACATTTAAAGGACATATACGATTGTTTGTGTTTAAGATATACATATGTGATAATATTATCTTTAAATCGGTAAATATGTGCGACTTTAAAGGTTAAAACTGCTCAGACCTGCAGTTTCCAAAAATAAGTTTTAACCCTTTTTCCAAATACCGGTGTCTAAATACAATCAATTAGGTCCAAAACATGTTCTAATCACTAACAAGACATCTTAACAAGATGTTTAGACTATACTCAAGTTAAACAACTATTGGGGCCATAATGAGCAATTACATAATAATGAAGGGTAATTTTGACCCAAATTACACAATGAACAGCTTAAGATTCAACAACCCAAAATGATACCAAGACCAAAAGCATGATCCCGAGGACTATCTATCCCCAAACTGAGTCTAATAAACCAAGTGAAAATCCCGCCATGAGCTTAAGCAACTCCTAAACATCTAGTCTTACAACTACATATTTTCGTATCATCAACCAGTACCTATAAAAAGGAAAACAACGAGAGGGTAAGCAATTGCGTAGTGAATGCAACAATTATATATGTACATACATAAATCACCAACTCACATATATATCACTGATTACGCATTCACCTAAGCATTAACACTTACACGGCTAGTAAACATGAACTAGTGTAACGACCCATCAAAATCACCATTGACGGCGCCGTTAACTTAGGTCTCGTTACGTGGTCATAGTCCCTAAATGAGACGCGTTTGACCAAAATTATGTCGCATTCATTTGAAAAGTGTATGACTTGCAAAGTTTTAAGTTACCAAACAGTTCGACAAAGAGTTTAAGTTTACAAAAGTTATAAAGTATGAATGAAATAACTTGCAACATAATATAATTTGAAATCACGAATGCTATCAATAGCGTATTCATGTAAACATTAAGTTTGAATCCAAAGGTGCTATCATTAGCGTATGCATGTATGCTTGACCCCAAGCAAGTAATCAAAGTGAGCGGAAGCATGTATCAAGTAGCCAAGTATGAACCTGAGAAACATATAGAAAACTGTCAACGAAAAACGTTGGTGAAATCATAGGTGTATTTGTAAACGTTGTTTTTGAACCACAAGATTTTGTATAGTTTGATTATCCAAATCGTTTTCATTCCAAAGTTGTTGTACGTTTGTGGATCACCCAATTATCAAGACTTAACTGTATACGAACCCCGTTATCATAGTGTTAGAACTTACACTATACCCGAAAATATATTTCATCCGCTAATGGTAGCGAACCGTCCGAATGAGGGCTCGTCAAGCCCATGTGATCACATAACATAAGTTCACGTTTACACCCAGCAAGTGTAACTAATGATAATTGAATTGAGGCTTTTTGTTCTAACCCCACGTGGAATGTTTGTTTTTGTACTTGTGTTCAAAGCATAAAAGTATGATACGTATAAGTTTCTCATCCCATGATTTAAAGCATAAAACTTGTTGAAAAGGTGGGACTATGATCTCACCTTGAGTGCACGAGTATAAAGGTACTTCACAAAGTAAACGTGTGCATGAAAGTTGTTTAGTCTTGAACTAAACAAGTAAGTTATATCAATACCGGGTAAGACACGAGGTCGGTCGAAATGTGTTCAATTAGTCCTATGGCTCGTTACGTCTCGATTATATAACATGTGAGTCATGTTATCAAGTTTCATGCAAGATATAAGTATAAAAGCAAATTAGAACGATCGCATAATTATTTAGTTAAGTTTGACTAAAAGTCAAACTTGGTCAAAGTCAACAGGGTCGGGTCGGGTCGGGTATCCGACTATTTTTCTGAGTTTCATAATCATATATGAGCATGTTAGAACAAGTTTCATGTTGATCGGAGGTGCGTAGCATAGTTAGAATTAAACGTGAAAACGTGAATTTGAACAGCCCACAAACACGGCATATGCCACGCTGCGCCAGAGTTGGCCGCGCCACGCCACGCCAAATTGCTTGAGCTGATCCTGGGCTGTTTTGATTGTTCAAGTCTCGAACCAAACTTCATTAATTCACAATTTATGAACCGCAAACATTCAAAACACGTATCTCATATCGTTGGAAAGGTAATTTAATGAGGAATACAACTAAACACATTTCATCAATCAAATTCATCATTTACAATAACCGAATTCTCGCCGAATGCTCGTTAAAAGTTCATCATTAAAGTTTCAAGTTCGTAAAACGCATTTCATGATTCGGGAACTTACTACACACATATAATATGCCGTTTGGTAGGTAATTACGCATACAATACAACTAAACACTTACCAACAACGTCTCATAGCATTCATGGCATCAAAAGTTCATTTTAAATACTCACAAACCCTAACCAAAAATCACCAAATCAATAATCATGTTAGTGAAGTTTTCCAAATCAACCTACACATCAAACTGAAGCTAATGATGCTAGTAACACATTTAATACATGAACTTTAACATTTAGTCAACATTTAATCAACCAAAATCAAAGATTAAACAAACACTTTTTCAAATTCATGCTAGTTATGTCATATAACAAGATCGAGCATACAAATTACATACACGACATCACAATGAACCATAGACACTAATTAACACACTTTTAAGTCAAAAACACTAATTACATGAAATCTAGAGTTTTAGAAAAGTTACCCAAATGAGATGAAATTGGTATCAAGTTGTAGAGGATGAAGAGAGGATTCCAAATATGCAATTTGTTTTGTGATGAGCTTCCTAAATTGAATTTAGATGATGATTCTTTGGTGTTGGGGTTTGAGAGGAAAATTGGAAGTAATGAAAGATGAGGAGGTGATGAATGAATGAGTGGTGGTGGTGGGGTGGGTGACTAGTTAACCAAATTTGGCCAAGTGACAAGATTAGTCCCTCAAGTTTGGAGTCGGGTGCGGGAGTTAACCGAACGAATTATTTTTAAAACGCTAGAGTAAACGGGAGATGTTATAATTAAATAACGGACTTTAAAATAGATAAACGGATGATACGAATATAGATGATGAAAGATATTATATAAAGAAAAAGACGGGCATTAAAATAAATTAACGGAAAAAGGTGGGTCATTACATTACCTACACCTTAAAAGAAATTTCATCCCGAAATTTAGGTAGAAGTAGTAAACGTCGCTTCCTACTTGAGGTTTTGCGTCGTCGGATCTCCGAGTAGATGAGGACACTTTCGTTGCGTTTGGATTTTCTCATTCCCAAGTAAACTCGGGTTCTCCTTTTGTGTTCCAACGAATTTTGAAAATCGGGATTTTACGTTGTTTTAGAGTTTGGTTTCACGATTCATAATTCCATCCGGTTCTCCTATGAAGTGGTGTTTGTCATCGATAGTAAGCTCATCAAAAGGGATAGCAAGTTCTTTTTCAGCAAGACACTTCTTTAAGTTTGATACATGGAATGTAGGATGAACGGAATTTGATTGAGTTGGGGGTTCGAAATGGTAAGCAACGGGTCCAATACGCTCCAAGATTTTAAAATGATCAAAATATCATGGATTTAGCTTTCTACGTCTCCCGAAATGGATCACACCTTTCCAAGGTGCGACTTTTATTATCACACGGTCACCTATTTGGAATTTGAGAGGTTTACGTCTAACATCGGCATAGTTCATTTGACGACTACGGGTCGTTTTGAGCCTTTCTCGGATTTGAACGATCTTAACGGTTATTTCTTGAATGAGTGCGGGTCCGGTGATTTGCTGGTCGCCTACCTCGGCCCAACAATTAGGAGAATGACATTTGCGAACATATAAAGCTTCAAAAGGTGCGGCGTTAATACTCGAGTGATAACTATTGTAGTAAGAGAATTCGGCTAAAGGCAAATACTTTTCCCAAGTACGTTATAAATTGATAACACAAACTTGTATTATGGATTCCGAGGTTTGAATCGTACATTTGCTTTGTCCGTTGGTTCGTGGGTGATACGCGGTACCCATATCTAAACGTGTTCCCAAGGCTTCTTGTAAATCTAGAAGTGCAACGAGCATCTCGATCTGAAATAATTGACAATGACACACCGTGTCGAGATAGAATTCCTGCAATTTATAGTTGTACAAGTTTTTCCCATCTTGTCAGTTTCTGAAAAACGTTTGTTGGAACAAGTTTCAAACTGCGTTTCTGAAAACGTTCGTTAAGACTGTTCACCCTTGTGGCGAATACTAGTATAATGTGAAGAGTCTCTCTCTCCATTGAGAATTTAGATAGAAGATTTCCTTATATGAAAATACGAGTGTGATGCGAGAGAAGTTTTCATCTTGAAATAGCCACATCATGCATCTTGCGGTCAAAAGTTGAGACTTGGTAGGAACGAGATAGTACATGTAGTTATATATGTTTTGGAGTTGAGTAGTAGCTGGCCATTTATCAGAAGCATAAGGACGATAAGTCAATGAAGAAAGAGGTATCCTTGTATTGTGTGTTATCTTGGGTCCCGGTAATAATAGACGGCAACAGTGAAATAATGGAGTTATGTAACATGGTACGTGGTGATGAGAAAATAGATTGGGCCCATAATTAAGTATCCAAATTTCTTCAGGCAAAAATTAACGAATTTTAGTTTCCTTGATTTCGAGTCGAGAGGGAATGCCTTTCAGGTGTTCACTTAGAAATATTTTCATATTTGAGTTCTATTTTGTGCTGCACGAATTTGACTAGCGAGGTTGGTGTGGATAATCACGTTCAAGGTTCGGACACGGAGAGGTTTAATTCTTTCCTTTCGGCTCAAGGCATCAGCTACAACATTTTCCTTGCCCGGATGGTAACGAAGTTCACAATCATAATCATTCAATGTTTCAGTCCACCGTCGTTGTCTCGTGTTGAGTTGTTTTTGATCGAAAATGTGTTGAAGGCTTTTGTGGTCGGTGAGAACGGTACTTTTGGTTCTATAAGGATAGTGTCTCCACATTTTAAGTGCAAAGACAACGGTTCCAAGTTCGAGGTCGTTTGTCATGTAGTTGCGTTCGTGAAATTCCAATAGTTGGGAAACGTAAGCGATAACTTTCTTTTGTTGTATTAACACACACCCAAAACCTTGTTTGGAGGCGTCATAATATGCAACAAAATCATCAGTGCCTTCGGAAAGGGATAAGATAGGAGCGGTGGTTACTTTTTCCTTAAGATTTGGAATGCCGACTCTTGTTCGGCGGGCCAAACGAATTTCTTTCCTTGTGAGTTAACGAGGTTAAATGACGAGCAATACGAGAAAAGTCAGAAATGAATCTTCGGCAATAACCAGCGAGATCCAAAATTTTTACGAATATGAGTCGGAGTCGTGAGGGCTTCCCCATTACGTATGGCTTCGATTTTTGCGAGATCGACTTAATACCTTGACCACTAACAACATGGCCTAGAAATTAGACTTTGTTTAACCAAATTTCACACTTGGAGAATTTGTCATAGAGTTTCTCTTGTCTCAAGAGTTCAAGCACGAGTCGGAGGTGTTGTTCGTGTTCTTTTCATTTTTGGAGTTGATTAAGATGTCTTCGATGAATACGATGATGGATTTGTCTAGATAAGGCTTGCATACGCGATTCATGAGATCCATGGATACGGCCGAAGCGTTAGTTAAACTGAATGGCACTACAAGAAATTCATAACTACCGTAGCGACTTCGGAAAACGGTTTTGGAGACATCTTCTCCCTTAACCCTCAATTGATGATAACCGGAATAGAGGTCGATTTTTGGAATACACACGAGATCCTTGTAATTGATCAAGAGTTCGTCGGTACGGGGAAGAGGATATCGATTCTTAACCGGTAATTTATTTAGTTCACGATAATCGATACACATTCTTAGGGAACCATTTTTTCTTCTTAACGAATAGGATTGGAGCTCCCTTGTAGCGACCCGACAAAATTGTCATTGACGGCGCCGTCTACTTATGTCCCGTTACGTGGTTATAAGTCTTTAAAATAATGTTTGACCAAAATATGTCGCATTCATTTCAAATGTAAAGATTGTTTCAAAGTTTACAAGAATAGTTCAACCATTAGTTACGTTACAAAGTTATAAGTACAAATGAAACCTATGCGACACAGTTTAAAATAAAGTCAAAAGACGCTCCATGTATGTATATATACTCGACATCCAATGCAAGTATCAAAATAATGAGCATAAGCATGTATCACATATCGTTCAAAGACCTGAGAAAAACATAGAAATCTGTCAACGAAAATGTTGGTGAAATCATAGGTTTAAGTAAGTAAGTGAGTAAGTAAAATGAACCACAAGATTTATAACATTTCAATAATAGTAAACCATTCTAAAAATTGTTATCACGAGCACCCAATTATCAAGGCTTAACTTTCCTTCCATAGAACCCCATCACAATAGTGTTAGAACATACACTGTTTCTTGAAAATATATTTCATCCGAAGTAACGGTAGCGAACCGTCCGAATGAGGGTTTTTCAAACCCATATGGCCATACAACATAAGTTCTCGCTTACACCCGGTAAGTATAACTAATGATAATCGAATTGAGGATTTTGTTCTAACTCGTATGTAGAATGTTTGTTTTCATACTTGTGTTCACTTTGTAAAATGAAACGTTTATGTTTTCTCATCCCAATGTAAGTTTAAAAGAGTAAAAGTGGGACTATGATCTCACCTTGAGTACATGAGAAATATATACTTCACAAAGTTAACGAGTGTCAGAACGGATGCTAGTTTTGACCTAAACAAGTAGGTTGTATCAATAACGGTAAACACGGTTGGTCAAAGCTGTTCAATTAGTCCTATGGCTCGTTACGACTCGATTTTATAGCATGTGAATCAAATTGTCAAGTTTCATGCAAGATACAAGTATATAAGCAATTTAGAATGATTGCGTAAGTATTTGATTAAGTTTGATTAAAAGTCAACTTTGGTCGAGTCAAAGTCAACGAAAAAGTCAACACGTTCGGGTTGGGTCTCGAACTATTTTTCTGAGGTTTTTAATCATATATAAGTATGTTAGAATAAGTTACATGTTAATCGGAGGTGCGTAGCATAGTTAGAATTAAACGGTAAACGACCAAATGAAACAGCCTTTGGTAGTTCATCTGGATGGCGTCCAAAATGGCTGGAAGGCGTCCAGATGTGAAAGCCAGGAAGGCGTCCAAGATATGGGACGGCGTCCCAATGAACTACAGGTTGCTGATAGTGCTCCAAATGAACATATATTTTGTAACAATATCCTCCCAATATGTAAATTATTTAGTTGTAATTGTTCTATTTTAAGTTGTAATCGTTTATATTAAATAAGTGCGAAGACAAAAGGCAAAAACGAAGATTTGAAGACGCAAACGTCCAAAAAGCTCAAATGTACAAGATACAATCCAAGTGGTTCAATTTATTGATAAGAAACGTCTAAAAATGACAAGAATACAAGTTGCGAAACGCAAAGTACAAAATATTAAATTATACGAAAGGACGTTCGAAAATCCAGAACCGGGACCTGAGCCAACTATCAACGCCCGACTCAACGGACTAAAAATTATGAGTCAACTATGCACAAGAATATAATATAATATTTAAATAATTATATAAATTATTTATATATTATATATATTTAAATAAAACGTCGACAAGCAAATGGCCAAAAATTTGTGAGCTGGATTCCTGACCTCCGCACTCGCGGAGCTGTGAAGGCTTATACCTCCACGATCGCGGAGCACACCAGGATCAAAATTTCCTATAAATTCAACGAGCTTCTGCCGAGTTTTAAAACATAAAAAATAAATAATACTTCTCTGTAATAATATATATATATATATATATATATATATATATATATATATATATATATATATAGTATATTTTTATATTAGATTAGTTTTGGGTTATGCAAAGGTTATTTTACGGGTTTTAAAGTCGGAGCTCTGTCCGTGTAACACTACGCGATAAATAATCAATGTAAGCTATGTCCTCCTTTTTAAAATTAATGTCTCGTACTTAAGTTATTATTATGCTTATTTAAGACGAAGTAATCATGATGTTGGGCTAAAATACTAAAATTGGGTAATTGGGCTTTGTACCATAATTGGGGTTTGGATAAAAGAACGACACTTGTGGAAATTAGACTATGGGCTATTAATGGGCTTTATATTTGTTTAACTAAATAATAGTTTGTTAATTTTAATATAAAGAATTACAATTGGACGTACCTATAAATAACCATATACACTCAATCGGACACGATGGGAGGGATATTTATATGTACGAATAATCGTTCATTTAACCGGACACGGGAATGAATTAATAGTCACTAGAATTATTAAAACAGGGGTGAAATTATGTACAAGGACACTTGGCATAATTGATAACAAAGTATTAAAACCTTGGGTTACACGCATTCGATATCCTGGTGTAATTATTAAACAAAGTATTAAGACCTTGTTACAGTTTAAGTCCCCAATTAGTTGGAATATTTGACTTCGGGTACAAGGATAATTTGACGAGGACACTCGCATTTTATATTTATGACTGATGGATTGTTATGGACAAAAACCAGACGGACATATTAAATAATCCAGGACAAAGGATAATTAACCCATGGGAATAAACTAAAAATCAACACGTCAAACATCATGATTACGGAAGTTTAAATAAGCATAATTCCTTTATTTCATATTTAATTGCACTTTTAATTATCGCATTTTTATTTAGTATCATTTTATTTATTGCACTTTTAATTATCGCACTTAAATTATCGTCATTTATATTTTTCATTAGGTTTTAATTGTGACTTAAAATATAAAATCGACAAACCGGTCATTAAACGGTAAACTCCCTTATATATTATTATTATATATAAAAATATATATTTTGTACAAATATAGTTGTTTAAAATATAGTGTAAAATAAGTCGTCTCCCCGTGGAACGAACCGGACTTACTAAAAACTATACTACTCTACGATTAGGTACACTGCCTATAGTGTTGTAGCAAGGTTTAGGTATATCCCATCTGTAAATAATTAAATATCTTGTGTAAAATTGTATCGTATTTAATAGTTTTTCCTAGTAAAATATACACTATTTCCTAGTACGCCTCGCACACATCAAGTTTTTGACGCCGCTGCCGGGGACTCGGCGAAACGCTATAATTTTAATATATATTTGTATAAATATATTTTTAGAAAAACAATATAAAATTTAAAAAAAAAAAAAAAAAGTAAACCTGTCAAACGAATTTTCACCCTCCGCGACTCGCGGAGTTTGTTGCCAGCTAGGATCCGCACTCGCGGAGTTTGGCCTGACACGCCTGATCAACCTAATTCAGCATTAATTACGGAGTATTAATTATTATTATTTATTTAAACTCTAATTACTTTATTATTATTATAATTTAGTTTATTTTTTTATTAATTAGTTATAATTAGTTTTAATTAGTTTTATTAATATATAAAAATTAATACTTTTATAAAATAAATAAAAAAAATAATATTTTTTTATAAATAAATAATTTTATCACTTTTTATATATTTTTATATTTCGTAACTTTTTAATCATTTATTCGTAATATATAATTTTTATTGTTCGTAGCTAGTTTTAAGTTTTAGTTTTTGCTGTAGTTTATTTTTATTTCTAGATTTTTAGGCTTTGCCGTAAAAGCCCTTAAGTGCTTTTTCTTTAGATTAAAATTTAGGCGCTTTAGAATTTTGCAACGCAGTTTTTAGATTTTAGTGCCTAATTAAGTTATTGCCGTTTTGGATATAGAATTCCTTGAAGCTTTAATACCTTTAGGCGCAACTTTTTAGATATAGTTTTTAGACTTTTAAGTTTCGACGTTTTTCTTTCTCATTTTTATTTTTCGACGTTTTTCGACGCGCAATCTTTTTCTTTCTTATTTCTCGACGCTCTAGTTTTTAGGACATAGAATTGTCTATTTCACCTCTAAAATTTCAAAACGAAAAATTATTTTAATCGGTTAAATTGATAGACATCTAAATTTTCTGCTTCGTAGTAATAGTTGGATTTGTTAGTGGCTGAGTTGCGAGCTTCCGATTTAAAGGGTTCTGGCTCCCTGCTGCATCTATTGGCTATTCGAAACGTGGGCAAAAGCAGAAAAGTCTATTAATTTGATAACTTATATATTTTTTAGTTTTATAACTAATAGGATAATTAGTAAATGCACCACATTGTAGCTAAAATTTGGTAAAAAGTGTATTATGGAAAATATTGAGAATATGTTGGAAACTCTTTCTGACATGCGAAATCAATTAAATCAATACTCTCAAACGAGTGTTGATGAAAATTCATTCGGTCAATCTTGGATCACGAATGACGAAACAATAACTGGTTGTGAAATCTGTGGAGATTATCACTCAATATGGGAATGTTTTTATTACGTTCCTATGGAAAATTATGCACCCATGGAACCTGAATGGAACGATTATGAAGAATACAATTCAAATTGGGATTATTCCCAAGAATATTTCCAAACTCAACAACCAGAAGACGAGGAAAATTATGTGCCTGAAAATTCTTTAGATTATATGAAAATCAAACTCGAAGAACTCGATGCTCAAAATGAACAAATGAGAGAGTTTGTAAATCGGCAAGCTGAAACTCTATCAGATTACACACCTGTTAATCTGAGGAGTATTGTGCAAGAAAATATCATATCATCGAATTTTGATGAATTCGAGAGCTCCGAAATCACCAATTATCCCGATGATACTTTTTATTTAGTTTTACCAATTTCACAACATATCGACACATTAGCCTCTACCGAAAAAATCATAAATCCATCAATGGATAAAGAAGAAGTAAGGGTGACAAATTGGTACTCTTGGGAAAACGATAACGTTGAAAATTTTACCCCCGAGACCAAAGTGGAGGAACCAATAAAGACCGTTAATGAAGAAGAATTTGCTTCAATCCAGCCACAACCTTCCAACCTAATATTCTCAATAGACGAGTCATCTACCGAAGATGAACTACGAGCTGTAATAGATAATGACACCTCGAATTTCACCCAATTAGGTAATAGAGGTAAAACCTTTGATCCCGAGAATGAACGGGAGGAAATGTTAGGAATTGTCCACCCTATAGTATGTATGTCGGTATATAACGATCCATTTGACCAAGAACCAGAAAAGAGACATATCCATTTACTAAAAGCTACACTTAAAAAAGAATTAAGTAGTGATGATAGGGTGGGTCTAAACTTTAAACCCATTGATATATTTTATACCACCCGAGATGTAAATAACTGGCTCACTATTTTAATTCGTGGAACTTATTCTACCGACTTCACATGTCGTCAGCTAAGTGTGGGGAAGTCTAACCCCACTTAACGTTAAATTAGGGGTTCGGGTTAGTGCATAACTCGTTAATAAAAATGCATGATGAGTTAGGGTAAAAGACGTATTTTCAAATATTAGATAATAGTTCAGAAAAGCAACTGTTTTTGAAGAAAAACATTTGTGATAAAACAAAAAGGAATGAACAATGAGGCGCGCCATCTATCATTCGACGAGCTTTGTAATTACAAACTGGGTATTTTCAATCACTTTTCTACACTAATCACCCTCATGAATTTATAATTAGAGTCTGATTTCATGCAAATGAGGGCATTGCATGATCTCAAGTGTGGGGAAAGGTTATAAATTCTCTCGGGATTATACTTGGTTTATTTGCCAAATTTTGTAAAAATTTGAAAATTTTTCAAATAAATGAATTCAAAATCATGTTTATACATATTTATGAACGATGAAAACTAGGTGTTAATACCGAAATTATCGTTACCTCGGAAAGGACATAAATTGAGAAACACCCTAAAACGCTTGAATTCATTTAAAATGGAATAAAGAAAAAATAAAAAGGCAAAGAAAGAAGCCAAGTGTGGGGAGAATGTACCAAGTTATTCAATTAAAAACTATCTATCACATGTTTCTGTAAAGTTTATTGCAGGTGCTTTTGTTTTGGACTAAATTAACTGTTTTTCCCGGTTTACTGTAATATATTTGAAAGAGAGATGGATCTACACGATGAATCAATCCCATCATTAAAAGGGAAGTAAAGTCTTTGGAAAAAGACACACGCTTCTTGATTTAGGTCAAGAAGTTGTCATCCAGACCAGCTGTAGGTTGACGAAAAATCTAGAAAAGTCATCTCTAAAATCAGCAGGAAATCCACGGACCTCAGCATCAAACAGGGTCGCCATGTGGTCAGACTTATCCTAACCATGAGAGGATCTGTCTCGTAAAATGGGGAGGGCGCCGTGCAAATTAGCTTGATAAGACTAATGAATCAGACCCCCAGAAAGGATAATCTCCTTAAAGATTAAAAATCAGCTTTTAAGCCTGATATTACTCAATCCTTGAGATTGACCTTAAAGATTGAGAATTACAAACTCATGGAATTCAATGATATCTAAACTCGAGCTTGAACGAGAAAATAATTTGATCAAAAATAAAACCGATTAGTTTTCTGAAGACCCATTTTCAATGCGTTCATTACCATTGAACGCAAAATCCTGAGAATTCATCAGAATTCATTAGGTCACCTGAACCAAATCGGGTGTCAACCGTAAGAACGGTGGTTGCATAACATGGTCGAAGACAGGACCTTGTGCCAGACCGAAAAATTATAGGATGATCTTTACTATTGCTCCTACAAAGGATAGTACTAGCATCCGACACGTTTTAGACCATGAATATCTGCATGTCATTAGACATTGCCTTAACAGTTTCTTGTTCATCGCTTTCCTTTACAATCGGACGGTAGTTTGCCGAAAGGTAATATACGGAGCAAGTATACTGGACGTGTTGCTTTCCTAATACAAGGTTAGCAAGTGGGTGACACAAAACCGTAAGTTTTGAGCTAAAATTTTAAAATATGAAACGCACAAAGCCCACAAAAATATTTTGCAAACACCGGTGAAGGGTTATTCCGAAAACTTATCTAGGGTAAAAGATAGATTGAATTTTCAAAAGTTCAAATGTTTTCATAAAGATCCAATTTCCTTAAAGGATCTAAATTTTTAATAGTCATGTGGGACTGTAAACCACACCGTTACTGTCATTGTTTATACCACCGTATCAAAATCACTGATGTATAAAGTGTGAAGAATAAAGAAGTGATTCGTGTAATTTAATTTCAAATTCTGTATTGCTTGAGGACAAGCAACGCTCAAGTGTGGGGATATTTGATAGTTCTCCAAATGAACATATATTTTGTAGCAATATCCTCCCAATATGTAAATTATTTAGTTGTAATTGTTCTATTTTAAGTTGTAATCGTTTATATTAAATAAGTGCGAAGACAAAAGACGAAAACGAAGATTTGAAGACGCAAACGTCCAAAAAGCTCAAATGTACAAGATACAATCCAAGTGGTTCAATTTATTGATAAGAAACGTCTAAAAATGACAAGAGTACAAGTTGCGGAACGCAAAGTTCAAAATATTAAATTATACGAAAGGACGTTCGAAAATCCAGAACCGGGACCTGAGCCAACTATCAACGCTCGACGCAACGGACTAAAAATTATGAGTCAACTATGTACAAGAATATAATATAATATTTAAATAATTATATAAATTATTTATATATTATATATATTTAAATAAAACGTCGACAAGCAAATGGCCAAAAATTTGTGAGCTGGATTCCTGACATCCGCACTCGCGGAGCTGTGAAGGCTTATACCTCCACGATCGCGGAGCATACCAGGATCAAAATTTCCTATAAATTCAACGAGCTTCTGTCGAGTTTTAAAACATAAAAAATAAATAATACTCCTCTGTAATATATATATATATATATATATATATATATATATATATATATATATATATATATATAGTATAGTATAGTTTTATATTAGATTAGTTTTGGGTTATGCAAAGGTTATTTTACGGGTTTTAAAGTCAGAGCTCTGTCCGTGTAACACTACGCGATAAATAATCAATGTAAGCTATGTCCTCCTTTTTAAAATTAATGTCTCGTACTTAAGTTATTATTATGCTTATTTAAGACGAAGTAATCATGATGTTGGGCTAAAATACTAAAATTGGGTAATTGGGCTTTGTACCATAATTGGGGTTTGGACAAAAGAACGACACTTGTGAAAATTAGACTATAGGCTATTAATGGGCTTTATATTTGTTTAACTAAATGATAGTTTGTTAATTTTAATATAAAGAATTACAATTGGACGTACCTATAAATAACCATATACACTCAATCGGACACGATGGGCGGGATATTTATATGTACGAATAATCGTTCATTTAACCGGACACGGGAATGAATTAATAGTCACTAGAATTATTAAAACATGGGTGAAATTATGTACAAGGACACTTGGCATAATTGATAACAAAGTATTAAAACCTTGGGTTACACGCAGTCGATATCCTGGTGTAATTATTAAACAAAGTATTAAGACCTTGTTACAGTTTAAGTCCCCAATTAGTTGGAATATTTGACTTCGTGTATAAGGATAATTTGACGAGGACACTCGCATTTTATATTTATGACTGATGGATTGTTATGGACAAAAACCAGATGGACATATTAAATAATCCAGGACAAAGGATAATTAACCCATGGAAATAAACTAAAAATCAACACGTCAAACATCATGATTACGGAAGTTTAAATAAGCATAATTCCTTTATTTCATATTTAATTGCACTTTTAATTATCGCATTTTTATTTACTATCATTTTATTTATTACACTTTTAATTATCGCACTTAAATTATCGTCATTTATATTTTTCATTTGGTTTTAATTGTGACTTAAAATATAAAATCGACAAACCGGTCATTAAACGGTAAACTCCCTTATATATTATTATTATATATAAAAATATATATTTTGTACAAATATAGTTGTTTAAAATATAGTGTAAAATAAGTCGTCTCCCTGTGGAACGAACCGGACTTACTAAAAACTATACTACTCTACGATTAGGTACACTGCCTATAGTGTTGTAGCAAGGTTTAGGTGAAATGTCCCGTTCTTATTGATTAAAAACGTTCCATATTAATTGATTTCGTTACGAGGTTTTGACCTCTATATGAGACGTTTTTCAAAGACTGCATTCATTTTTAAAACAAACCATAACCTTTATTTCATAAATAAAGGTTTAAAAAGCTTTACGTAGATTATCAAATAATGATAATCTAAAATATCCTGTTTACACATGACCATTACATAATGGTTTACAATACAAATATGTTACATCGAAATCAGTTTCTTGAATGCAGTTTTTACACAATATCATACAAATATGGACTCCAAATCTTGTCCTTATTTTAGTATGCAACAGCGGAAGCTCTTAATATTCACCTGAGAATAAACATGCTTTAAACGTCAACAAAAATGTTGGTGAGTTATAGGTTTAACCTATATATATCAAATCGTAACAATAGACCACAAGATTTCATATTTCAATACACATCCCATACATAGAGATAAAAATCATTCATATGGTGAACACCTGGTAACCGACATTAACAAGATGCATATATAAGAATATCCCCATCATTCCGGGACACCCTTCGGATATGATATAAATTTTGAAGTACTAAAGCATCCGGTACTTTGAATGGGGTTTGTTAGGCCCAATAGATCTATCTTTAGGATTCGCGTCAATTAGGGTGTCTGTTCCCTAATTCTTAGATTACCAGACTTAATAAAAAGGGGCATATTCGATTTCGATAATTCAACCATAGAATGTAGTTTCACGTACTTGTGTCTATTTTGTAAATCATTTATAAAACCTGCATGTATTCTCATCCCAAAAATATTAGATTTTAAAAGTGGGACTATAACTCACTTTCACAGATTTTTACTTCGTCGGGAAGTAAGACTTGGCCACTGGTTGATTCACGAACCTATAACAATATATACATATATATCAAAGTATGTTCAAAATATATTTACAACACTTTTAATATATTTTGATGTTTTAAGTTTATTAAGTCAGCTGTCCTCGTTAGTAACCTACAACTAGTTGTCCACAGTTAGATGTACAGAAATAAATCGATAAATATTATCTTGAATCAATCCACGACCCAGTGTATACGTATCTCAGTATTGATCACAACTCAAACTATATATATTTTGGAATCAACCTCAACCCTGTATAGCTAACTCCAACATTCACATATAGAGTGTCTATGGTTGTTCCGAAATATATATAGATGTGTCGACATGATAGGTCGAAACATTGTATACGTGTCTATGGTATCTCAAGATTACATAATATACAATACAAGTTGATTAAGTTATGGTTGGAATAGATTTGTTACCAATTTTCACGTAGCTAAAATGAGAAAAATTATCCAATCTTGTTTTACCCATAACTTCTTCATTTTAAATCCGTTTTGAGTGAATCAAATTGCTATGGTTTCATATTGAACTCTATTTTATGAATCTAAACAGAAAAGTATAGGTTTATAGTCGTAAAAATAAGTTACAAGTCGTTTTTGTAAAGGTAGTCATTTCAGTCGAAAGAACGACGTCTAGATGACCATTTTACAAAACATACTTCCACTTTGAGTTTAATCATAATTTTTGGATATAGTTTCATGTTCATAATAAAAATCATTTTCTCAGAATAACAACTTTTAAATCAAAGTTTATCATAGTTTTTAATTAACTAACCCAAAACAGCCCGTGGTGTTACTACGACGGCGTAAATCCGGTTTTACGGTGTTTTTCGTGTTTCCAGGTTTTAAATCATTAAGTTAGCATATCATATAGATATAGAATATGTGTTTAGTTGATTTTAAAAGTCAAGTTAGAAGGATTAACTTTTGTTTGCGAACAAGTTTAGAATTAACTAAACTATGTTCTAGTGATTACAAGTTTAAACCTTCGAATAAGATAGCTTTATATGTATGAATCGAATGATGTTATGAACATCATTACTACCTTAATTTCCTTGGATAAACCTACTGGAAAAGAGAAAAATGGATCTAGCTTCAATGGATCCTTGGATGGCTCGAAGTTCTTGAAGCAGAATCATGACACGAAAACAAGTTCAAGTAAGATCATCACTTGAAATAAGATTGTTATAGTTATAGAAATTGAACCAAAGTTTGAATATTATTATTACCTTGTATTAGAATGATAACCTACTGTAAGAAACAAAGATTTCTTGAGGTTGGATGATCACCTTACAAGATTGGAAGTGAGCTAGCAAACTTGAAAGTATTCTTGATTTTATGAAACTAGAACTTTTGGAATTTATGAAGAACACTTAGAACTTGAAGATAGAACTTGAGAGAGATCAATTAGATGAAGAAAATTGAAGAATGAAAGTGTTTGTAGGTGTTTTTGGTCGTTGGTGTATGGATTAGATATAAAGGATATGTAATTTTGTTTTCATGTAAATAAGTCATGAATGATTACTCATATTTTTGTAATTTTATGAGATATTTCATGCTAGTTGCCAAATGATGGTTCCCACATGTGTTAGGTGACTCACATGGGCTGCTAAGAGCTGATCATTGGAGTGTATATACCAATAGTACATACATCTAAAAGCTGTGTATTGTACGAGTACGAATACGGGTGCATACGAGTAGAATTGTTGATGAAACTGAACGAGGATGTAATTGTAAGCATTTTTGTTAAGTAGAAGTATTTTGATAAGTGTATTGAAGTCTTTCAAAAGTGTATAAATACATATTAAAACACTACATGTATATACATTTTAACTGAGTCGTTAAGTCATCGTTAGTCGTTACATGTAAGTGTTGTTTTGAAACCTTTAGGTTAACGATCTTGTTAAATGTTGTTAACCTAATGTTTATAATATCAAATGAGATTTTAAATTATTATATTATCATGATATTATCATGTATAAATATCTCTTAATATGATATATATACATTAAATGTCTATACAACGATAATCGTTACATATATGTCTCGTTTAAAAATCATTAAGTTAGTAGTCTTGTTTTTACATATGTAGTTCATTGTTAATATACTTTATGATATGTTTTCTTATCATAGTATCATGTTAACTATATATATATCCATATATATGTCATCATATAGTTTTTACAAGTTTTAACGTTCGTGAATCACCGATCAACTTGGGTGGTCAATTGTCTATATGAAACATATTTCAATTAATCAAGTCTTAACAAGTTTGATTGCTTAACATGTTGGAAACATTTAATCATGTAAATATCAATCTCAATTAATATATATAAACATGGAAAAGTTCGGGTCACTACAGTACCTACCCGTTAAATAAATTTCGTCCCGAAATTTTAAGCTGTTGAAGGTGTTGACGAATCTTCTGGAAATAGATGCGGGTATTTCTTCTTCATCTGATCTTCATGCTCCCAGGTGAACTCGGGTCCTCTACGAGCATTCCATCGAACCTTAACAATTGGTATCTTGTTTTGCTTAAGTCTTTTAACCTCACGATCCATTATTTCGACGGGTTCTTCGATGAATTGAAGTTTTTCGTTGATTTGGATTTCATCTAATGGAATAGTGAGATCTTCTTTAGCAAAACATTTCTTTAAATTCGAGACGTGGAAAGTGTTATGTACAGCCGCGAGTTGTTGAGGTAACTCTAGTCGGTAAGCTACTGGTCCGACACGATCAATAATCTTGAATGGTCCAATATACCTTGGATTTAATTTCCCTCGTTTACCAAATCGAACAACGCCTTTCCAAGGTGCAACTTTAAGCATGGCCATCTCTCCAATTTCAAATTCTATATCTTTTCTTTTAATGTCAGCGTAGCTCTTTTGTCGACTTTGGGCGGTTTTCAACCATTGTTGAATTTGGATGATCTTCTCGGTAGTTTCTTGTATAATCTCCGGACCCGTAATCTGTCTATCCCCCACTTCACTCCAACAAATCGGAGACCTGCACTTTCTACCATAAAGTGCTTCAAACGGCGCCATCTCAATGCTTGAATGGTAGCTGTTGTTGTAGGAAAATTCTGCTAACGGTAGATGTCGATCCCAACTGTTTCCGAAATCAATAACACATGCTCGTAGCATGTCTTCAAGCGTTTGTATCGTCCTTTCGCTCTGCCCATCAGTTTTTGGATGATAGGCAGTACTCATGTCTAGACGAGTTCCTAATGCTTGCTGTAATGTCTGCCAGAATCTTGAAATAAATCTGCCATCCCTATCAGAGATAATAGAGATTGGTATTCCATGTCTGGAGATGACTTCCTTCAAATACAGTCGTGCTAACTTCTCCATCTTGTCATCTTCTCTTATTGGCAAGAAGTGTGCTGATTTGGTGAGACGGTCAACTATTACCCAAATAGTATCAAAACCACTTGCAGTCCTTGGCAATTTAGTGATGAAATCCATGGTAATGTTTTCCCATTTCCATTCCGGGATTTCGGGTTGTTGAAGTAGACCTGATGGTTTCTGATGCCCAGCTTTGACCTTAGAACACGTCAAACATTCTCCTACGTATTTAGCAACATCGGCTTTCATACCCGGCCACCAAAAATGTTTCTTGAGATCCTTGTACATCTTCCCCATTCCAGGATGTATTGAGTATCTGGTTTTATAAGCTTCTCTAAGTACCATTTCTCTCATATCTCCAAATTTTGGTACCCAAATCCTTTCAGCCCTATACCGGGTTCCGTCTTCCCGAATATTAAGATGCTTCTCCGATCCTTTGGGTATTTCATCCTTTAAATTTCCCTCTTTTAAAACTCCTTGTTGCGCCTCCTTTATTTGAGTAGTAATGTTATTATGAATCATTATATTCATAGATTTTACTCGAATGGGTTCTCTGTCCTTCCTGCTCAAGGCATCGGCTACCACATTTGCCTTCCCCGGGTGGTAACGAATCTCAAAGTCGTAATCATTCAATAATTCAATCCACCTACGCTGCCTCATATTCAATTGTTTCTGATTAAATATGTGTTGAAGACTTTTGTGGTCGGTATATATAATACTTTTGACCCCATATAAGTAGTGCCTCCAAGTCTTTAATGCAAAAACAACCGCGCCTAATTCCAAATCATGCGTCGTATAATTTTGTTCGTGAATCTTCAATTGTCTAGACGCATAAGCAATCACCTTCGTTCGTTGCATTAATACACAACCGAGACCTTGCTTTGATGCATCACAATAAACCACAAAATCATCATTCCCTTCAGGCAATGATAATATAGGTGCCGTAGTTAGCTTTTTCTTCAATAACTGAAACGCTTTCTCTTGTTCATCATTCCATTCAAATTTATTCCCTTTATGCGTTAATGCAGTCAAGGGTTTTGCTATTCTGGAAAAGTCTTGGATGAACCTTCTGTAGTAACCAGCTAGTCCTAAAAACTGGCGTATGTGTTTCAGAGTTTTCGGGGTTTCCCACTTTTCAACAGTTTCTATCTTTGCCGGATCCACCTTAATACCTTCTTTGTTCACTATGTGACCGAGGAATTGAACTTCTTCCAACCAAAATGCACACTTTTAAAACTTAGCATACAATTCTTCATTCCTCAATACTTCTAACACCTTTCTCAAATGTTCACCGTGTTCTTGGTCATTCTTTGAGTAAATAAGTATGTCATCAATGAAAACAATGACAAACTTGTCAAGGTATGGTCCACACACTCGGTTCATAAGGTCCATGAACACAGCTGGTGCATTAGTTAAACCAAACGGCATGACCATAAACTCGTAATGACCGTAACGTGTTCTGAAAGCAGTCTTTGGAATATCATCTTCTTTCACCCGCATTTGATGATACCCGGAACGTAAGTCAATCTTTGAATAAACAGACGAGCCTTGTAGTTGATCAAATAAGTCATCGATTCTCGGTAGTGGGTAGCGGTTCTTGATGGTAAGTTTGTTCAACTCTCGGTAGTCGATACACAACCTGAATGTACCATCTTTCTTCTTGACAAACAAAACAGGAGCTCCCCACGGTGATGTGCTTGGTCGAATGAAACCACGCTCTAAAAGTTCTTGTAATTGGCTTTGTAGTTCTTTCATCTCGCTGGGTGCGAGTCTGTAAGGAGCACGAGCTATTGGTGCAGCTCCTGGTACAAGATCTATTTGAAATTCAACGGATCGATGTGGGGGTAATCCCGGTAATTCTTTCGGAAATACATCAGGAAATTCTTTTGCGACGGGAACATCATTGATGCTCTTTTCTTCAGTTTGTACTTTCTCGACGTGTGCTAGAACAGCATAGCAACCTTTTCTTATTAGTTTTTGTGCCTTCAAATTACTAATAAGATGTAGCTTCGTGTTGCCCTTTTCTCCGTACACCATTAAGGGTTTTCCTTTTTCTCGTATAATGCGAATTGCATTTTTGTAACAAACGATCTCCGCTTTCACTTCTTTCAACCAGTCCATACCGATTATCACATCAAAACTCCCTAACTCTACTGGTATCAAATCAATCTTAAATGTTTCGCTAACCAGTTTAATTTCTCGATTCCGGCATATATTATCTGCTGAAATTAATTTACCATTTGCTAATTCGAGTAAAAATTTACTATCCAAAGGCGTCAATGGACAACTTAATTTAGCACAAAAATCTCTACTCATATAGCTTCTATCCGCACCCGAATCAAATAAAACGTAAGCAGATTTATTGTCAATAAGAAACGTACCCGTAACAAGCTCCGGGTCTTCCTGTGCCTCTGCCGCATTAATATTGAAAACTCTTCCACGGCCTTGTCCATTCGTGTTCTCCTGGTTCGGGCAATTTCTAATAATGTGGCCTGGTTTTCCACATTTATAACAAACTACATTGGCATAACTTGCTCCGACACTACTTACTCCGCCATTACTCGTTCCGACACCATTTGTTCCTTTCGTTCTATTAACCCCTGGTCCGTAGACCTCACACTTTGCCGCGCTATGACCATTTCTTTTACACTTGTTGCAAAATTTGGTGCAGAACCCCGAGTGATTCTTTTCACACCTTTGGCATAGCTGCTTCTGATTGTTGTTGTTGTTGCGGTTATTATTGTTGTTGGGATGGTTGTTGTAGTTGCTGTTGTTGTTGTTGTTGTTGTTGGGCCGTTTGTTGTAGTTGCGATTGATGTTGCGATTGTTGGGATAATTGTTGCGATTATTGTTGTAATTGTTGTTGTTGTTGTATTGGTGATTCTTATCACCGTTTTCCTCCCACTTTCTTTTGACTTGCTTCACATTGGCCTCTTCAGCAGTCTGTTCTTTAATTCTTTCTTCAATTTGGTTCACGAGTTTGTGAGCCATTCTACATGCCTGTTGTATGGAGGCGGGCTCGTGTGAACTTATATCTTCTTGGATTCTTTCCGGTAATCCTTTCACAAACGCGTCGATCTTCTCTTCCTCATCTTCGAATGCTCCCGGACACAATAGGCACAATTCTGTGAATCGTCTTTCGTACGTGGTAATATCAAATCCTTGGGTTCGTAACCCTCTAAGTTCTGTCTTGAGCTTATTGACCTCGGTTCTGGGACGGTACTTCTCGTTCATCAAGTGCTTGAATGCTGACCACGGTAGTGCGTACGCATCGTCTTGTCCCACTTGCTCTAGATAGGTATTCCACCATGTTAACGCAGAACCTGTGAAGGTATGCGTAGCGTACTTTACTTTGTCCTCTTCAGTACACTTACTTATGGCAAACACCGATTCGACCTTCTCGGTCCACCGTTTCAATCCGATCGGTCCTTCGGTTCCATCAAATTCCAAAGGTTTGCAGGCAGTGAATTCTTTGTAGGTGCATCCTACACGATTTCCTGTACTGCTAGATCCAAGGTTATTGTTGGTATGTAGCGCAGCCTGTACTGCGGCTATGTTTGAAGCTAGAAAAGTACGGAATTCCTCTTCATTCATATTCACGGTGTGTCGAGTAGTCGGTGCCATTTCCTTCAAAATAGTTAAATGGAACAAGTTAATCATACAGAATATTAAGAGTAGTTAATAGTATTTCGTAGCATAATATGAACTCATTTATAAAAGCTTTTTCTTCATATTAGCGTTTTATAAGTTTAAATTCGGGTAGTACCTACCCGTTAAGTTCATACTTAGTAGCTAATATACAATTCAACTACTACAATTCTATATGAAAAACTGATTATAATAATATTTCGCGTTCAAACTTTTATACAATATTTTACAAACTTACAATACCGCTTATTTTACATAAAGCATGAAATATAGCACACAATAACTTTGATACAAGATAGTTGTGAAGACAATTCTAGCTAGTACACAAGTCGTTCAGCAAAGGCAATAAAGACACGTAATTCATACGTCCAGAAACAAGTCATGCATTCTGGTTTTACTAGGACTACTTCCCATCCTTGGTCTTGTGCAACATAACCGTTATGGCCGTTGATAAGACAGCGTGTTGTAACGTCATCAAAGGGACGAGGGTTACGTAATGTCCAACAGTCCCGTAACAATCTAAAAACCTCATTTCTTACCCCAATTACCGACTCCGTCACTTGTGGGAACGTTTTGTTTAATAGTTGTAACCCGATGTTCTTGTTCTCACTTTGGTGAGAAGCGAACATTACTAATCCGTAAGCATAACATGCTTCTTTATGTTGCATGTTTGCCGCTTTTTCTAAATCACGAAGTCCAATATTCGGATATATTGAGTCAAAATAATTTCTTAACCCGTTGCGTAAAATAGCATTTGGGTTCCCCGCAATATATGCGTCAAAGTAAACACATCGTAACTTATGGGTTTCCCAATGTGATATCCCCCATCTTTCAAACGAAAGTCTCTTATAAACCAAGACATTCTTGGAACGTTCTTCGAATGTCTTACAAACTGATCTCGCCTTAAATAGTTGTGCCGAAGAATTCTGGCCGACTCTAGACAAGATTTCATCAATCATGTCTCCGGGTAGGTCTCTTAAAATATTGGGTTGTCTATCCATTTTGTGTTTTTAAACTGTAAAATAGACAAGAGTTAGATTCATAAAAAAATACTTATTAATACAAGCAATTTTTACATATATCATAAAGCATAAGAACACTATATTACATATATTACACCACACGAATACAACTATCTTATTCCGACTCGCTCGTTTCTTCTTCTTCAGTTTTGGTTCGTTTTGCCAAGTTTCTAGGGATATATGATGTTCCCCTAATACGAGCCGTCGTTGTCCACATTGGTTTAGAAAAACCTGGTGGTTTAGAGGTTCCCGGGTCATTGTTACAACTTAAGGACTTCGGGCGTTGACGATACATATAAAGTTCATCGGGGTTGGAATTAGATTTCTCTATTTTTATGCCCTTTCCCTTATTATTTTCTTTTGCCTTTTTAAATTCAGTTGGGGTAATTTCTATAACATCATCGGAATTCTCGTCGGAATCCGATTCATCGGAGAATTGGTAATCCTCCCAATATTTTGCTTCCTTGGCGGAAACACCATTGACCATAATTAACCTTGGTCGGTTGGTTGAGGATTTTCTTTTACTTAACCGTTTTATTATTTCCCCCACCGGTTCTATTTCTTCATCCGGTTCCGATTCTTCTTCCGGTTCCGATTCTTCTTCTGGTTCCGACTCTTCTTCCGGTTCCTCTTCGGGAACTTGTGAACCAGTCCACGAATCATTCCAATTTACATTTGACTCTTCATTATTATTAGGTGAGTCAATGGGACTTGTTCTAGAGGTAGACATCTATCACATAATATCAAACGCGTTAAGAGATTAATATATCACATAATATTCACATGTTAAAAATATATAGTTTCCAACAAAATTTGTTAAGCAATCATTTTTCAAGTAAACACGGTCGAAGTCCAGACTCACTAATGCATCCTAACAAACTCGATAAGACACACTAATGCAAAATTCTGGTTCTCTAAGACCAACGCTCGGATACCAACTGAAATGTCCCGTTCTTATTGATTAAAAACGTTCCATATTAATTGATTTCGTTGCGAGGTTTTGACCTCTATATGAGACGTTTTTCAAAGACTGGATTCATTTTTAAAACAAACCATAACCTTTATTTCATAAATAAAGGTTTAAAAAGCTTTACGTAGATTATCAAATAATGATAATCTAAAATATCCTGTTTACACACGACCATTACATAATGGTTTACAATACAAATATGTTACATCGAAATCAGTTTCTTGAATGCAGTTTTTACACAATATCATACAAATATGGACTCCAAATCTTGTCCTTATTTTAGTATGCAACAGCGGAAGCTCTTAATATTCACCTGAGAATAAACATGCTTTAAACGTCAACAAAAATGTTGGTGAGTTATAGGTTTAACCTATATATATCAAATCGTAACTATAGACCACAAGATTTCATATTTCAATACACATCCCATACATAGAGATAAAAATCATTCATATGGTGAACACCTGGTAACCGACATTAACAAGATGCATATATAAGAATATCCCCATCATTCCGGGACACCCTTCGGATATGATATAAATTTCGAAGTACTAAAGCATCCGGTACTTTGGATGGGGTTTGTTAGGCCCAATAGATCTATCTTTAGGATTCGCGTCAATTAGGGTGTCTGTTCCCTAATTCTTAGATTACCAGACTTAATAAAAAGGGGCATATTCGATTTCGATAATTCAACCATAGAATGTAGTTTCACGTACTTGTGTCTATTTTGTTAATCATTTATAAAACCTGCATGTATTCTCATCCCAAAAATATTAGATTTTAAAAGTGGGACTATAACTCACTTTCACAGATTTTTACTTCGTCGGGAAGTAAGACTTGGCCACTGGTTGATTCACGAACCTATAATAATATATACATATATATCAAAGTATGTTCAAAATATATTTACAACACTTTTAATATATTTTGATGTTTTAAGTTTATTAAGTCAGCTGTCCTCGTTAGTAACCTACAACTAGTTGTCCACAGTTAGATGTACAGAAATAAATCGATAAATATTATCTTGAATCAATCCACGACCCAGTGTATACGTATCTCAGTATTGATCACAACTCAAACTATATATATTTTGGAATCAACCTCAACCCTGTATAGCTAACTCCAACATTCACATATAGAGTGTCTATGGTTGTTCCGAAATATATATAGATGTGTCGACATGATAGGTCGAAACATTGTATACGTGTCTATGGTATCTCAAGATTACATAATATACAATACAAGTTGATTAAGTTATGGTTGGAATAGATTTGTTACCAATTTTCACGTAGCTAAAATGAGAAAAATTATCCAATCTTGTTTTACCCATAACTTCTTCATTTTAAATCCGTTTTGAGTGAATCAAATTGCTATGGTTTCATATTGAACTCTATTTTATGAATCTAAACAGAAAAGTATAGGTTTATAGTCGTAAAAATAAGTTACAAGTCGTTTTTGTAAAGGTAGTCATTTCAGTCGAAAGAACGACGTCTAGATGACCATTTTAGAAAACATACTTCCACTTTGAGTTTAATCATAATTTTTGGATATAGTTTCATGTTCATAATAAAAATCATTTTCTCAGAATAACAACTTTTAAATCAAAGTTTATCATAGTTTTTAATTAACTAACCCAGAACAGCCCGCGGTGTTACTACGACGGCGTAAATCCGGTTTTACGGTGTTTTTCGTGTTTCCAGGTTTTAAATCATTAAGTTAGCATATCATATAGATATAGAACATGTGTTTAGTTGATTTTAAAAGTCAAGTTAGAAGGATTAACTTTTGTTTGCGAACAAGTTTAGAATTAACTAAACTATGTTCTAGTGATTACAAGTTTAAACCTTCGAATAAGATAGCTTTATATGTATGAATTGAATGATGTTATGAACATCATTACTACCTTAATTTCCTTGGATAAACCTACTGGAAAAGAGAAAAATGGATCTAGCTTCAATGGATCCTTGGATGGCTCGAAGTTCTTGAAGCAGAATCATGACACGAAAACAAGTTCAAGTAAGATCATCACTTGAAATAAGATTGTTATAGTTATAGAAATTGAACCAAAGTTTGAATATGATTATTACCTTGTATTAGAATGATAACCTACTGTAAGAAACAAAGATTTCTTGAGGTTGGATGATCACCTTACAAGATTGGAAGTGAGCTAGCAAACTTGAAAGTATTCTTGATTTTATGAAACTAGAACTTTTGGAATTTATGAAGAACACTTAGAACTTGAAGATAGAACTTGAGAGAGATCAATTAGATGAAGAAAATTGAAGAATGAAAGTGTTTGTAGGTGTTTTTGGTCGTTGGTGTATGGATTAGATATAAAGGATATGTAATTTTGTTTTCATGTAAATAAGTCATGAATGATTACTCATATTTTTGTAATTTTATGAGATATTTCATGCTAGTTGCCAAATGATGGTTCCCACATGTGTTAGGTGACTCACATGGGCTGCTAAGAGCTGATCATTGGAGTGTATATACCAATAGTACATACATCTAAAAGCTGTGTATTGTATGAGTACGAATACGGGTGCATACGAGTAGAATTGTTGATGAAACTGAACGAGGATGTAATTGTAAGCATTTTTGTTAAGTAGAAGTATTTTGATAAGTGTATTGAAGTCTTTCAAAAGTGTATAAATACATATTAAAACACTACATGTATATACATTTTAACTGAGTCGTTAAGTCATCGTTAGTCGTTACATGTAAGTGTTGTTTTGAAACCTTTAGGTTAACGATCTTGTTAAATGTTGTTAACCTAATGTTTATAATATCAAATGAGATTTTAAATTATTATATTATCATGATATTATCATGTATGAATATCTCTTAATATGATATATATACATTAAATGTCTATACAACGATAATCGTTACATATATGTCTCGTTTAAAAATCATTAAGTTAGTAGTCTTGTTTTTACATATGTAGTTCATTGTTAATATACTTTATGATATGTTTTCTTATCATAGTATCATGTTAACTATATATATATCCATATATATGTCATCATATAGTTTTTACAAGTTTTAACGTTCGTGAATCACCGATCAACTTGGGTGGTCAATTGTCTATATGAAACATATTTCAATTAATCAAGTCTTAACAAGTTTGATTGCTTAACATGTTGGAAACATTTAATCATGTAAATATCAATCTCAATTAATATATATAAACATGGAAAAGTTCGGGTCACTACATTAGGTATATCCCATCTGTAAATAATTAAATATCTTGTGTAAAATTGTATCGTATTTAATAGTTTTTCCTAGTAAAATATACACTATTTCCTAGTACGCCTCGCACACATCAGTTGCTGAAGCTGAAATTTCTCAAGTCTCGAACCAAAACTCAAACAAACATAAATTGTGAACCGAAAACACTTAAAACATGTATCTTATATCGTTGGAAAGGTATTTTAACGAGGAATACAACTAATCACATATCATCAAACAATTACATCATTTAAATGACCAAATCCTCATCGAATGATCGTTAAAAGTTCATCATTGAAGTTTCAAGTTCGTAAAAAGCATTTTATGATTTGGGAATCCAATTTACACATACGATATGCCGTTTCGAAGGTAATTAAACTTACATTGCAACTAAATACTTACTAACAACATTAAAAAGTATTCAATGAATCAAAAGTTCATTTTAAAGCTCATCAAACCCTAACCAAAATCATGAATTCAACTATTTTGTAAATGAAGCTTCTCTAAATCAACCTACACATCAAATTGAAGCTAATGATGCTAGTAACACATTTAATACATGAACTTTAACATTTAAACAACATTTAATCATACAAAATTAAAGCTTAAGCACACTCATTTTTCATATTCAAGCAAGTTACTCAAAACAACAAATCGAGCAAACCAAACACATATTCATGTTAGACTTGAGCCATAGACACTAATTAACACTTTTATAAGTCAAAATTATCAAGAACAAAAAATCTAGTGTTTTTAAAAAGTTACCCAAAATAGATGAAGTTGGTATGTAATTGAACAGGAAGATGCAAGGATTCCAAATATGTAGTTTGTTTTTGTTGGTGCTTAGTAGATTCAAAATGGATGATGATTTAGTGAAATGGGTGTTTGAGAGTAAAAATGGAAGTAGTAGAGAAAGATGGGAGGTGATGAATGAAATGAATGGTGGTGGTGGATGTTGACTAGTCCAACTAGTCACATCTTTGATCAAATGATGAAATTAGTCCCTCGAGTTCGGATGCGGGTGCGTGAGTTTACCAAACGAATTATTTTGAAATACACGAGAGTAAACGGGAGATGTTATAATCCAATAACGAAAATATTAAGAACGTTAACCAACGGAGGATACGAATCTAGATACGAAAGATGTTATTAAAATAAAAAGACGGGCGTTAAAATAATTTTAACGGAAAAATGCGGGATGTTACATTACCCACACCTTAAAAGAAATTTTGTCCCGAAATTTAGTTGGAAATAATAGTCGATGTCTCTTCCTCGAGACCTTGCGTTGTCAAATCTACGAATAAGTGAAGGTACTCCCTTATTATTTGGTCATGTTCCTCCCATGTAAACTTGGGTCCTCTTTTTGGCATCCCAACGAACTTTGACAGTCGGGATTTTTACGTTGTCTTAAGGTTTGGTTCTACGAACCATAATTTCAACCGGTTCTCCTATGAAGTGGAGTTTGTCATCAAAGATAAGCTTAACTAGAAGAATAACACGTTCCTGTTCCGCAGGACACGTCTCTATGTTTGTTACATGGAATGTAGGATGAACGGAAACTTAATCGAGTTGTATGATTCAAACGGTATGTAGCAGGTCCAATACGCCCCAAGATTTCAAAAGGATCAACATATCGCGGATTTAACTTCTCTCGATTTCCCGAAACGGATTATACCTTTCTAAGGTGCGGTTTTTCAATATTACGCGGTTACTCACTTGGCGACTACGGGCCGGCTTGAGTCCTTCTCGAACTTGAACTATCCCAACGGTTGTTTCTTGAATAAGTTCGGATCCTGTGATTGTTTGTCACCTACTTCGGTCCAACAAATAGGAGAGCAACATTTACGGTCATATAAGGTTTCAAAAAGTGTGGCGTTAATATACGAGTGGTAACTACCGTTGTAAGAGGAATCAACTAAAAGCGATAATATAAGTTTGTAACATGTCTTTCCAAGATTTGAATTGTACGTTTGCTTGTTCCGTTGGTTTGTGGATGATACACAGTACTCATACTCAAACGTGTTCCTAAAGCTTCTTGTAAAACTAGAAGTGAAACGAGTATTTCGATCCGAGATAATTGATAATGGTACACCGGGTTGGAAAAGGGTTTCTTTAAGATATGTTTGAACAAGTTAGTTAGGGTTCTAAAACATTTGTTGGAATAAGTTTCTTATCGGCTACTGAAAAACGTTCGTCAGGGCTATTCACCCTCGTGGCGAATACTAGTAATACGTGAAGAGTCTCTCTCTCTATTGAGAATTTAGATAAGAGGTTTCCTTATACTGAAGTACGAGCGAAAAAGATAGGAGTGAAATGAGAACCTAGAATAGGATGAGTTTACATCTTGAAGTAGCCATATCGCGCATCTAGTGGTCAAATGTTGAGACTTGGTGGGAAACGAGATAGTACACGTAGTTGTATAGTTCGAGGTTGAGTAGTAGTTGGCCGTATATCAGAAGCACAAGGACATTAAGTCAAAGAAGAAGGAGGTATCCTTGGATTGTGTATTATCTTAAATTCCAGTAATATCAGACAGTAATGGTGAAATAACTGAGTTATGTAACGTGGTACGTGATGATGAGAAGATTGATGGGGTCCATAATTAAGTGTTCCAATTTTCAGGCAAAATAACAAATTTCAGTTTCCTTGATTTCGAGTTGAAAGAGGATTCCTTTCAGGCGTTCACGTAGAAATATTTTCATATTTGAATCCCATTGTGCTACTCAAATTTGGCTAGTAAGGTTGGTGTGAATAATCACGTTCAAGGTTCGAACACGGAGAGGTTTAAATTTTCCCTTAGTGAGTTAACGAGGTTAAAGGTCGAGTAATACGGGGAAAGTTGGGAACGAATCTTCTGTAATAATCGGCGAGATCTAAGACTTTACGAATACAAGTCGGAGTCGTGAGTGTTTTCCGATTACGCGTGACTTTGATTTTTGCGATATCTACTTTAATACCTCGACCACTAACAACATGGTTTAGAATTTGGACTTTGTTTAAGCAAAGTTCTCACTTGGAGATTTTGGCATAGAGTTGCTCTTTTCTCAAGAGTTCGAGCGTAAGACAGAGATGTTGTTCGTTTTCTTCTTTACTTAAATAGATTTAGACATCATCTATAAATACGATAACGGATTTATCTAGATATGTTTACATACGCGGTTCAGGAGGTCTATGAATACGGACGGAGCCTTAGATAAACTGAACGGCACTAAAAGAAATTTATAACTATCGTAGCGAGTTCGGAAAGAGGTTTTGGAGATACCTTCTCCCTTAACCCTCAATTGATGATAACCGGAATGGAGGTCGATTTTGGAATACACATGGGATCCTTGTAATTGATCAGGAGGTCATCAGTACGGGAAAGAGGATATCTGTTCTTAACCGGAAATTATTTAGTTCACGATAATCTATACACATGTAAGGAATCATTTTCTTCTTAACGAACAGGTTTTGAGCTCCCTAGTTCTATAGGTATCAAGTCAAAATTCAAATTATCCACCCAATAAGTTTAACGTACACCCTCCGATAAAATTTGTCGGTACGCAATAGTTTTCCGTTGGTCACTTGAATGGCGTAAGTAGTGTCTAGAGAAAGTGGTGGAGTGCAAGGAGTAGGCTCCAAAGCCTTGGATACAAAACATTTATTGACCCCCGAATCGAATGACATGAAACATAAGAGTTGTTGAGAAGAGACGTACCCGTGGCTAAGTGTCATCCCGGGCATCCTAGGTGTTAATGTTGAAGGCTCATCCGTGCACATTGGGGTTTGATTTCTTCTTTAGACACGCATTCCTAAAATGACCCGGTTGGCCACATTCGAAACAAACACCCGCTTTTGGCGCATTGGGTCCCTTTTGAGCGACGGTAATGGTACTCTTACAAACATGGACCACATGGCCACTGATAATGCTAAAAGTGAACATATATTTCACAGCATTATCCATCAAGAAAGACAAGCTTTTAGTTGCAATTGTTCTATTTACAAGTGATATTCGTTTAAATAAAAAAAGGTGAAGGCAAAAGACAGATTCGACGATTTGAAGACGCAAACGACCAAAACGCTAAAAAGTACAAAGTACAATCCAAGTGGTTTAATTTATTGATAAGAAACGTCTCAAAATTTACAAGAGTACAAGCCGCGAAACGCAAAGTACAAGATATTAAATCATATGAAAGGACGTTCGAAAATCCGGAACCAGGACATGAACCAACTATCAACGCGCGACGCAACAGACCTAAAATTACAAGTCAACGATGCACAAGAATATAATATAATATATATATAATTATATAAAATTATATATATTATATTATATATTAAATAAATACGAGCAGCCCACGTTTAAAATGCAATGTGACCAGGAGATGGCTGCCATGCGATCGCATGGCCTGGTAGCCTTAAATCCATATGATCGCATGGCTTACTGTAGCTGGCCAGGTTCTATAAATTCAGCATTTTTCGGACGAGTTTAATACACAATATATATCCATCTACTCTATATCTCTCAAATATATATTTATATTTATATTTTAATTATAATTTTAATTTAAGTTTAATAATAATAAGGTTATGGTAGCGAATGTTGTAAGTTTGTAAGTCGAAATTCTGTCCGTGTAACACTACGCGATTAATACTTATTGTAAGTTATGTTCAACCTTTTTAAATTAATGTCTCGTAGCTAAGTTATTATTAAGCTTATTTAAGCCGAAGTAATCATGATGTTGGGCTAAATATTAAGATTGGGTAATTGGGTTTTGGACCATAATTGGGGTTTGGACAAAAGAACGACACTTGTGGAAATTAGACTATGGGCTATTAATGGGCTTTATATTAACTAAACGATACCTCGTTAATTTAATATAAAGGTTACAATTTGACGTATCTATAAATAACCATATACGCTTAATCGGGTACTGTGGGAAGGATATCTATAAATACGAATAATTGTTCATTTTACCGGACACGGGGATGGATTAATAGTTAATGGACTCATTAAAACAGAGGTGGATTACATTCAAGGGTAATTGGTGTAATTGTTAACAAAGTAGTAAAACCTTGGACTACGCGCAGTCGATAACCTGGTGTATTCATTAAACAAAGTATTAAGACCTTGTTACAGTTCGAATCCCCAATTAGTTGGAATATTTGACTTTGGATATAAGGTTAATTTGATGAAGAACCTCGCACTTTATAATTATGACCGATGGACTATTATGGACAAAACCGTATGGACATATCGAATAATCCAGGACAAAGGACAATTAACCCATGGTAATAAATTAAAATCAACATGTCGAACATCATGATTACGGAAGTTTAAATAAGCATAATTCCTTTATTTTATATCTCATCACACTTTTATTTACTGTCATTTTATTTATTGCACTTTTAATTATCGTACTTTTAATTATCGCATTTTTATTTATCGTCATTTAGTTTACGCTTTAAATTAAGTTATTTTTATATTTAATATTTTACATTAGGTTTTAATTGTGACTTAAGACATAAAATCGACAAACCGGTCATTAAACGGTAAAATCCCCTTTTTATAATAATAATAATACTACTTATATATATATATATATATATATATATATATATATATATATATATATATATATATATATATATATACACACACACACACACACAAATATAGTTTTTAAAAAATATAGCGTTAAACTTGGCTAGCTCCCTGCGGAACGAACCGAACCTACTAAAAACTACACTACTTTACGATTAGGTACACTGCCTATAGTATTATAGCAAGGTTTAGGTATATCCACTCTATAAATAAATAATTAACTTGTGTAAAATTGTATCGTATTTAATAATATTTCGCAATAAAAATATAACTATTTCGTATACACCTCGCATAACATCAAGGTAGTCGATACACATGCAGTAGTCAATTCGGGGAAGAGGATACCGATTCTTGATCGTCAATTTGTTGAGTTCACGGTAGTCGATACACATGCGGAATGATCTGTCCTTCTTCTTCACAAATAAAACAGGTGTGCCCCAAGGCGAGAAACTTTGTTGGATAAATCCACGGTCTAGTAGTTCTTGTAGTTGGCTCTGCAACTCTTACATTTCTGAAGGTGCGAGTCGATAAGGTGCGCGAGCTACAGGTGCAGCTCCTAGCACTAAATCAATCTGAAACGCTGCTGCTCTCGGTGGCGGTAATCCAGGAAATTCCTCTGGAAAGACATCGGAAAATTCGTTCACAATTCGTACGTCATCCACGCTCTTCACCTCAATTTCTAAGGTTTTCACATGTGCTAGAACAGCAAGACACCTTTTCTTCATGATCTTTTGCTCTTCATGCAACTAATGAGATTCAGTTTCAAGCTACATCTTTCTCCGTAAATAATCAGTGGCTCACTATTTCCGTGTGGTATACGAAGAGCTTTATCTCCACAGATAATGTCGGCCCTTATCTTGGTCAACCAGTCCATACCGACAATAACATCAAAGCTTCCCAACTTAATGGGTATCAAGTCAATCTCGAAATCCACACCAGCTATGTTGATAATGGCTCCTCGGCTAATTTGGTCAACTTTCTCAAGTTTCCCATTGGCTACCTGATGTCGAACGAGGTGTATATAAAATAGTTTATATTTTACTAGAAAATACTATTAAATACGATACAATTTTACACAAGATATTTATTTATTTATAGAATGGATATACTTAAACCTTGCTACAACACTTATAGGCAGTGTACCTAATCGTACAGTAGTGTAGTTTTTAGTAAGTCCGGTTCGTTCCACAGGGAAATCTTTAAACAAAGCTCAACGCTATATTAGTTTATTTTTATAAAAATACAAACATATATATAAGTAATATTATTATTATAAAGGGGGGTTTTTACCGTTTAATGACCGGTTTGTCGATTTTAAGATTTTAGTTGCAGTTAAAACCTAATGTAAAATATAAAATAAATACAAGACTTAAATTAAAGCGTAAAGTAAATAACGATAATGAAATTGCGAATAATAAAAATGCGATAAAATAAAATTGCGATAATTAAAAAGTACGATAATTAAAAGTGCGATAAAATAAAATAAATAAAAGTGCGATAATTAGAAGTGCAATTAAATATAAAATAAAGGAAATTAAATATGAAATAAAAGAATTATGCTTATTTAAACTTCCGTAATCATGATGTTTGACGTGTTGATTTTAGTTTTATGCCCATGGGTTAATTGTCCTTTGTCCTGGATTATTTAATATGTCCGTCTGGTTTTTGTCCATCACAGTCCATCAGTCATAAATATAAATTGCAAGTGTCCTCGTCAAATTATTATTATACCCGAAGTTAAATATTCCAACTAATTGGGGATTCGAATTGTAACAAGGTTTTAATACTTTGTTTAATGAATACACCAGGTTATCGACTGCGTGTAAACCAAGGTTTTACTACTTTGTTAACAATTACACCAATTACCCTTGAATGTAATTTCACCCCTGTTTTAATTATTCTAGTGGCTATTAATCCATTCCCGTGTCCGGTTAAATGAACGATTATTCGTACATATAAATACCCCGCCCATCGTGTCCGATCGAGTGTATATGGTAATTTATAGGGACGCCCAATTGTAAATCTTTATATTAACATTAACAAACTTTCATTTAGTTAAACAAATATAAAGCCCATTAATAGCCCATAGTCTAGTTTCCACAAGTGTCGTTCTTTTGTCCAAACCCCAATTATGGTACAAAGCCCAATTACCCAATTTTAGTAATTAGCCCAACATCATGATTACTTCGTTTTAAATAAGCATAATAATAACTTAGCTACGAGACATTAATGTAAAAAGGTTGAACATAACTTACAATGATTAAAAATAGCGTAGCGTTACACGGACAGAATTTCGACTTACACCCTTACAACATTCGCTAACATACCCTTATTATTAGAATTATAATTAAAATTAAAATTAAAATATAAATTATATATATATTACTCGTATGAATGAGAGGAAAAAAGATGATATAATTTGATCAGAATTCGGTTGGCTTTATAGCCAGAGTTGAAAATTGGGGCTCCGCGACTCGCGGCAAAATGCCCTTAAAACTCCGCGAGTCGCGGAGATGTATTTACAGCTCACACCCTTGGAGTTTCTTGCTGCCGACGGTTTTTAATATATATATATAATATATATATAATTAATATAATTAATTATATATTATATTATATTTATATACATAGTTAACTTGTAATTTTTAGTCCGTTGCGTCGAGCGTTAAGAGTTGACTCTGGTCCCGGTTCCGGATTTTCGAACGTCCTCGCGTACAATTTAATAACTTGTACTTTGCGTTTTGAATCTTGTACTCTTGTGATTTCGAGACGTTTCTTATCAATAATTGGAACCTTTTTGATTGTCTTTTGTTCTTTTGAGCTTTTTGGTCGTTTGCGTCTTCAAATCGTCGAATCTGTCTTCTGTCTTCACCTTTTATTATTTAAACGAATATCACTTGTAAATAGAACAATTGCAACTAAAAGCTTGTCTTTCTTGAGGAATAATGCTATGAAATATATGTTCGTTTTTAGCATTATCAAATATTCCCACACTTGAGCGTTGCTTGTCCTCAAGCAATATTGTCTTGAAATACTAGAATCACTTCTTTATTCTTCACACTTTGTACATCAGTGATTTCTATATGGCGGTATAAACAATGGTAGTAACGATATGGTTTACAGTCCCACATGACTATAAAAATTTAGATCCATTAAGGAAATTGGATCTTTATGAAAACATTTGATCTTTTGAAAATTAAATCTAGTTTTTACCCTAGATAAGTTTTCCGGAATAACCCTTTACCGGTGTTTGCAAAATATTTTTGTGGGTTTGGTGGGTTTCAGATTTGAAAATTTTAGCTCAAAACTTGCGGTTTTGTGTCACCCACTTGCTAACCTTGTATTTGGAAAGCAACACGTCCAGTTTACTTGTTCCGTATATTACCTTTCGGCAAACTACCGTCCGGTTGTAAAGGAAAGCGTTGAACAAGCAACTGTTTAAGGCAATGTCCCGTGACATGCTTTTGATTATGGTCTATAACGTGTCGGACGCAATTACTATCCTTGGTAGGAGCAATAGTAAAGCTCACCCTTATAATTTTTTCGGTCTGGCACAAGGTCCTGTCTTTGACCACTATGCAACCACCGTTCTTACGGTTGACACCCGATTTAGTTCAGGTGACCTAATGAATTCCAGGTGAATTCCTAGGATTTTACGTTCAATGGTAATGAACGCATTGAAAATAGGGTTTTCAGAAAACAAATCGGTTTGTAAATTTTTTTTTTTTTCAAAATATTTTCTCGTTTAAGCTCGAGTTTAGATATCATCGAATTCCATGAGTTTGAATTCTCAATCTTTAAGGTCAATCTCTAGGATTGAGTAATATCAGTCTTAAAAGCTGATTTTTAATCTTTAAGGAGATTATCCTTTCTGGGGATCTGATTCATTAGTCTTATCCAGCTAATTTGCATGGTGCCCCCCATTGTACGAGATAAATCCTTCTCATGGTTAGGATAAATCTGACCACTTGGCGACCCTGTTTAATGCTGAGGTCCGTGGATTTCCTGCTGATTTTAGTGATGACTTTTCTAAATTTTTCGTCAACCTACAGCTGGTCTGAACGACAACTTCATGACCTAAATCAAGAAGCGCGTTTCTTTTTCGGAAGACTTTACTTCCTTTTAATGATGGAATTGATTCATCGTGTAGATCCATCTCTTCTTTTCTTTCATTGGGTAAAACAGTTTAGTTTAGTCCAAAGCAAAAGTATTTTCAGTTATTTGTTACAGATATATGTGACATATGTTTAAAATAACTTGGTAAATTTTCCCACACTTGGCTTTTTATTTTTCTTTTTATCGTCCTCTATTCCATTTTAAATGAATTTTAACATTTTAGTTTGTTTCTCAATTTATGTCCTTTCCGAGGTAACAATAATTTCGGTGTTAAAACCTAGTTTTATCGTTCATAAATATGTATAAACATGATTTTGAATTCATTTAATTAAAAATTTTGAAAAATTTTACTAGAATTGGGTAGTCAGTATATAAGACCAGGGCTGTTCTTTATTATCAGAGAGCACTAGATTCTAATACAACTACTGCTTTACTAGTATTTTTAATGGTAACCAAGTGTATAAAGTAAAAAATTTTAAAATCCGAAAGAATTTAACCCCTTCCCACACTTAAGATCTTGCAATGCCCTCATTTGCAAGAAATCAGTAACAATTTAAATTATTGAGGGTGATTTGTGTGAAAATGATTAAATTTTTACCAAAGTTTCCAAATATATTGTCGTTTGTTTGCTGAATGATAAATGGTGCACATCATTTTGTTCATTCCGTCTTGTTGTTATTTCACATATATTTTGCATCTTGTCGTCAAAATTAGTTGCTTTTGCTGAACTTAATGCCAGTCTTTGAAAATGCGTTGTTTTACCCTGTTGTATACATAAGACAAAGTGCAAACATATATATATATTTTTGAAGTTTGGTATATTACCCCACATTCAAAAATTATTAAAATCTAAGAATAAAAGTTAGAAATTATAAAAATGATTACAATATTAACAAAAATATTAAATGTATCAATAATTACAAATTACAAAATAATAAAAAAAAAAAATAAGTATACTAAGGATGATATTGGTACCAATAGGGGTTCCAGGCATAACCATAAGTGCTATAGAATGCTTCGGCAGGGTCATACGTAGGATATGGTGGCTGCATCTCTATCGACCAAGGAGGGAAGACGGGTTTCGGTGTAGGAATATAATTTCTACCTATATGTTGGCAATGCGCTATAATCTGGTTCTGATGAACTTGCCAATCTTCAAATGCTCTCTGTCTAGCATTTTCGTATTCCTGAGAAGCTATAAACCTATGCATTTCTTGCATCTCATTCCCCCCTCCTACATTACCTTGTTCCTGGTTTCTCTCCACCTGTGGATGTCTACCATTGTATCGTACTGCGGCGTTATTTCGCCGCTTCAAAACTTTCGCACCATGGTATACATTTAAACCTATAGTGTCGCGGGGTTCCGGCTCTTCTACTAATAATCCCCCCCGACTTATATCCACACCGAGATATTCACCAATCAAAGTAATAAAAATACCACCTCCTATTATGCTATGTGGACGCATCCCCCGAACCATAGCTGATAAATAATAACCCACACAATATGGTATACTTACAGCGCTCTGTGGGTCTCGAATACACATATGGTAAAACAAATCTTGTTCATTTACCTTTTCTTTGTTTTTACCCCTTTGTGTAATCGAATTAGCTAAAAACCTATGTATTACTCTTAATTCGGCTCTATCTATATCCAAATAAGAGTAGTTTCCCCCTTTGAAACGGTGATGGCTTGTCATTTGACTCCACACACCGTGTGTATCAAAATTCTCATCTATCTTTCTACCGTTTAGTATCAATCCTCTACAATCGGCAGACGCTAACTCCTCAGGCGTATATATACGTAAAGCCTGAGCCATGTCCAGTAAAGACATGTGGCGCATCGAACCGCCTAACAAAAATCTAATAAAAGAACGATCGGTTAAACTAGCTACCCGATCATTCAACTCTATACTACATAACAACTCTTCACACCATACTTTATATACAGGTCTGCGTATGGTGAATAAACATATCCAGTCATTAAAAGAAGAATTACCATACCTCTGTACAAGTAATTCCCTAATTGGCCCGGCCAATTCTACAGCTTCCAAGGGTCCCCATTCTATGACCCTCGGTACCTCAACAACCTTGGAATGAAGAGTATGCAAACCCCGTTGATATTTTGGATAATCTATCCAAAGTCTGTCAAATCTCAGGTTCGGGTGCAACTCTTCCAAATGCATATCGGAAAAGGTCATGACTGGATGAGGTACATCCTGCTTGTAGAGTAGTTATCTACCTCCCGTTGTTCCAAATTCTCAGCAGGAGCATGGCGGGCTTGGGATGAAGATTCACCCCTTTCATTCTGCAAAACACATCAAACACAAATTTTGTGCATCCAAATATGCATTAGTGTCAGCAAAATCATCAATCAAAATAATTACAATGACATTATCAATTTATATCAAACTTAAGCTTATTTTCACATTTTTATCAAATCTACACTTTTTCAAATAAGCATATACGAAAATTTTCGCCAAGTTCATAAGCATTCAACTCAAATAACATGTCAAAATAATCATTACTAGCAAATAAACAAGTCTCAAATGGCATTATCTTTCAAAAATCAAGTTCATGAATTTTAGACTTGAAAAAGTCCACTTTAATTCTCAAAATCATGTTTAGGCTCAAAGTTTGGATCATTTAACTACCTAGACATGTTACACTACTCAATTTAGCAACAATTCATGACAAAAATCGGTCATAACCTGTTTATATCAAAAAGCCCCAAATTTGCTCAAGAACACAAACCCTAGATTATTCAAAATTTGAAGTTTAAGGCTTCTAATCATGTTAAACAGCATCAATCTAGGTTATACAAGCATAATACATAAACAATTTAAGTCTAATTACACTAAAAAGCATCAAAATCAAATTGGGGAAAAAATAGCTCAAGAACACAAAATTTTGAATTAAATGGTGTTTAGGTGTAGAAATTTACCGTTTTTCTTGAGTAGTTCTTAGATATCATCCTTCTCAACATGATTTTAGCAAAAAATTTGGTGATTAACGGTTAAAAATTGGGATTTTTGGGGGTGATTTTCGGGTTTTTTTTCGCAGCTATTTCGCTGTGTTTTTGTGTTGTGGATTATACTGATCGTTCAGCTATTTTATTTTTTTTTCTGTAATTTGGTCCCTCCGCGAGTCGCGGGGATTTACCCTCCAAACTCCGCGACTCGCGGAGTTTGGTATTTTTTTTTTTTTTTTTTTTTTTTTATAATTTTTAACTTATTAAAACAATTTTGTAATTAATTTTAAAATTTTGTTTCCCTTGTTATTTAGGACGAGGTCGTTTCGGATCGATGTCCTAGTCCGTCCTTCGACAAAATTTTAAAATTTGTCTTTTTGTAGCAATTGTTTTAAAAGCTAAGATTTTTGGGTTTTTTCAATGTTTTTGGCATACTTTAATTCAATAAGATTAAAAATAATGATAATAAAAGTTCTCGTCCCTCCCTCGGGTAAAGCAATTTCGGTTCAAAGACCTAGTCTTCAACTTACGACGAATTTTAAAAATCATATTCTTAACTTAATGAGATAAAGTAAATTTTTATTTTTAAATTCACACAACATAAATATAAAATTCAAAATTAATATTAAAAATTCACACCAAACTCAAAATTTAAAATGCATAAAATTAAAAATTAATATTTTAAAAATTAAAAATTCACACCAAACTTAATTTAAAAATTTATAAATTCATATCAAACTTATATTAATTTTTCAAATATTTACAATTTTAAATATATTGTTTTTACAAAGTTTACAATATTAATTTAAGATTTATATTAATTTTAAAAACATGGTAAAAATAAAATTAAAAATCTTTTTGTCTTTTTATCCCACTTTAATCAATCAAATATTATCAAAAATATGCGCCCCTCTTTTCGGTAAAGTAATTTCGGTTCCAAGACCTAATTTAACTCATGACGAATTTTTGAAATATTTTGGGTTGATTGATTAAAGATATTTATACCTTAAGAATAAACGTTAAATTTCGCAGTGATGTAATAAATTTTTGAATGATATCAATAATTTCGGTCGCCAAACCTAATTTTATTCAATACCAATTTAATACTTTTTAGCGAACAAATTAGCGTTTATTATCAAAAGGTTAAAAATAAAAATAAAAATAAAAACTGTACAGACATACCTGTGAAATAGATTTCTTAGTTATATGATCTATTATATTCATAAGATAGTCGGTTTAATTGGTTTTCCATGGCTGCATAGGCGTAACCTCGAGCATTCATTGTCTTTTCTTCTAAACATATGAACGGTCCGTCTCTGCATAAAGTAACAAATTCGGTATTTGAATAGGTTTGATTATTTGAACATTTACCTCCATGTGACCATTTTCCGCATTTGTGACATCGTTCTAGGTGTCGTGCTCTTCTTTTCGCTGCGGATTTTGATTTTCCTTTACCAAATTGTAACTTATTATCTTCGCATCTGGATCCTTTTCTAACTCCGTCCATTCTTTCTCTGATTACTGATACTAATTCGCTCGGTAGTATGTCATTATTTCTTTTAGTGATCAAAGCGTGTAGCATTAGACCATGGTTTAGTTCACAGGCAGTCTTCATATCGTAAAAACCTAAAAAATAAAAATTCAGAATGGGGGAAGAAGACTAGTTCTTTAGGGTCTGCTAGGGAAAGACCATACGTGTTCCATTTTCGAGAACTACACGAAAACAGACAATCTAACTCTAACAGAAATATATATTATCCTTTAAAGACTTGATTCTCCCCACACTTAGTTAGCTGTGGTGTCGAAATTGTGATTAACTTCGTTGTCGACTTCCATCGGACCATGTATGTAATGTTTAACTCTGTGACCATTAACTTTAAATTCAATCCCATTTGAATTTATTAATTCTATCGTTCCGTATGGGAAAACTCTTTTGACTATGAATGGTCCAGACCATCTTGATTTCAATTTTCCAGGAAATAGCTTGAATCGTGAATTGAAAAGAAGAACTCTGTCTCCTTCTTTAAATTCTTTTGAACTTCTGATTCTTTTATCATGCCATTTCTTCGTTCTTTCCTTATAGATTAACGAATTTTCGTATGCTTCATGTCTTAATTCTTCTAATTCGTTTAGTTGACTTAATCGTAGACGTCCGGCTTCATGTAAATCAAGATTACATGTCTTCAAAGCCCAAAATGCTTTGTGTTCAATTTCTACTGGAAGATGACATGCTTTTCCATAAACAAGTCTAAAAGGTGTGGTTCCAATTGGAGTTTTGTAGGCTGTTCTACAAGCCCAGAGTGCATCCTCCAATTTAATGGACCATTCCTTCGGATTTGATCCTACGGTTTTCTCTAGAATACGTTTTAAAGCTCGGTTGGTATTTTCAACTTGTCCACTTGTTTGTGGATGATATGCGGTGGAGATTTTATGAGTTACTCCATATCTTTTAAGAACTTTCTCAAGTTGATTATTACAGAAATGAGTACCCCGATCACTTATTAAAGCTTTCGGTGTTCCAAACCTTGCAAAAAGACGTTTTAAAAAGTTGACTACAACTCGTGCATCGTTAGTTGGGAGAGCTTGTGCTTCCGCCCATTTAGATACATAATCAATGGCTACGAGTATATATAGATTATTATGAGATTTTGGAAATGGACCCATAAAGTCAATACCCCAAATGTCAAATACTTCACATACTTGGATGACATTTTGTGGCATTTCATCACGTTGACTTATTCTTCCGGCCCTTTGACATGCATCACAGGATTTGCAAAGAAGGTGTGCGTCTTTGTAAATTGTAGGCCAATAGAATCCAGCTTCATAAACTTTTCTTGCTGTTAGTTGAGGCCCATAATGCCCTCCTGTTGGTCCTGTGTGACAATGGTTTAAAATTTTACTAGCTTCATCTCTAAATACACATCGGCGTATTATTCCATCGGGACAACTTTTAAACAGATGTGGATCTTCCCAGAAATAGTGTTTTATATCACTGAAGAATTTCTTTCGTCTTTGGTACGATAATCCTTTTTCAAGGAATCCACAAACTAAGTAGTTTGCATAGTCTGCAAACCATGGGATTTCTTTATAATCTATCTTCAATAGATATTCATCAGGAAAGTTGTCTTGTATGGCTGATTCATTTAGAACTTCTAATTCGGGATTTTCAAGACGAGAAAGATGATCAGCGGCGAGATTTTCTGCTCCTCTTTTATCTCGGATTTCAATATCAAACTCTTGTAAGAGTAAGATCCAACGGATTAATCTTGGTTTAGCATCTTGTTTTGAAAATAGGTATCTAAGAGCAGAATGGTCGGTATAGACCACCGTTTTTGCTAGAACGAGATATGATCGAAATTTGTCAAAAGCAAAGACAATAGCAAGGAGTTCTTTTTCAGTAGTTGTATAGTTCGTTTGTGCTCCTTGTAACGTCTTACTAGCATAATATATAGGTTGAAATCGTTTTTCAATCCTTTGTCCTAAAACGGCTCCCATTGCAAAATCACTTGCATCGCACATTAGTTCAAATGGTAGATTCCAATTTGGTGTTATCATGATCGGCGCATTAGTGAGTTTTTCTTTAAGAATATTAAAAGATTTGATACACTCATCTGAAAAGATGAATGGAGCATCCTTTTCTAGGAGTTTATTCATAGGAGTGGCAATTTTAGAAAAATCTTTTATGAAACGTCGGTAAAAACCGGCATGCCCTAGAAAACTCCTAACTCCTCTAACATTGGTGGGATGTGGAAATTTAGCAATTACATCTACTTTAGCTCTATCCACTTCAATTCCTTCTTTTGAAATTTTATGTCCAAGAACGATGCCTTCTTTAACCATGAAATGGCATTTCTCCCAATTAAGTACTAGATTTGATTTTTCGCATCTAATTAGCATTCGTTCCAGATTAACTAGACATGATTTAAATGTATCACCGAAGACTGAAAAGTCATCCATGAATACTTCCATGCATTCTTCTATCATGTCATGAAAAATCGCCATCATACACCTTTGAAAGGTTGCAGGGGTGTTACAAAGTCCAAATGGCATGCGTTTGTAAGCAAAAGTACCATAAGGGCACGTGAATGTGGTTTTCTCTTGATCTTCGGGTGCTATTGGAATTTGAAAATATCCGGAAAATCCATCTAGAAAACAATAGTAACTATTTCCGGCTAATCTTTCCAACATTTGATCTATGAAAGGTAAGGGAAAGTGATCTTTTCTGGTGGCGTCATTTAATTTTCTATAATCAATACATACACGCCATCCTGTTACAGTCCTAGTAGGAATAAGCTCATTTTTCTCATTTGTAATGACAGTCATGCCACCCTTCTTAGGTACGCATTGAACTGGGCTTACCCATGGACTATCAGAGATTGGATATATTAAACCTGCATCTAGCAGTTTAATAATTTCCTTTTTAACTACATCTTGCATATTAGGATTTAGTCTTCGTTGGCGTTGCACATACGTTTTATGACCTTCTTCCATAAGGATTTTATGTGTGCAATACGAAGGACTTATTCCTTTAATATCATGAATCTTCCATGCAATGGCTGGTTTATGAGCTTTCAACACAGAAATGAGTTGTGATTTCTCATTTTCAGTAAGAGAAGACGATATTATTACAGGTAATTCAGATTCACCATGTAAATAAGCGTATTCCAAATGGTTTGGAAGTGGCTTTAATTCTAATTTCGGAGGTTCTTCTATCGATGATTTGTATCGATATCTGTCTTCTTCTTTTAGCATTTGAATTTCTTCTGTTGTTGGTTCATATCCATTAGCTATAAGTGTAGCTAACATTTCAGCTTCATCAATTGGTTCATTACCTTCTCCTAAAGAACATTCTCCTGTTCCTTGTAATTCTGGAAATTCTTCTAATAATTCTGCATGTGCATCTATAGTTTGAATATAATAACATGTATCATCTGCAGATTGTGGTTGTTGCATTGCTCTATCAACTGAAAAGGTAACACTCTCATCCTCTATACTTAGGGTCAGTTTCTTACCGAACACGTCTATCATTGCTTTAGCCGTGTTTAAGAATGGTCTTCCTAATATGAGAGGAACTTGAGAATCTTCTTCCATGTCCAAAACAACAAAATCTACTGGAAATACTAAAGTACCAACTTTAACTAGCATGTTCTCCATTATCCCTCTAGGATATTTTATTGATCTATCGGCTAGTTGTATGCTTATTCTGGTTGGTTTCAATTCTCCAAGGTCTAGTTTAGCGTATAGTGAATACGGCATTAGATTTATACTAGCACCTAAGTCTGCCAATGCTTCTATTGAACTAAGACTACCCAGAAAACATGGAATTGTGAAACTTCCTGGATCAGATAGTTTTTCTGGTATCTTATTCAACAGCACTGCTGAACAATTAGCATTCATAGTAACAGCCGAGAGTTCTTCCATTTTCTTTCTATTTGAGATTAGATCTTTCAAGAATTTAGCATATCTAGGCATTCCTGAAATCACATCAATGAAAGGAAGATTTACATTTATCTGTTTAAACATATCCAAGAATTTGGATTGCTCGGCTTCAAGTTTCTCTTTCTTCATTTTACTCGGGTAAGGAAGTGGTGGTTGGTATGGTTTAACATAAGGTTTATCCTTAACTGTGTTATCTTCATTAACCTTTTCAACTACCGGTTCTTTTTCCTTATCTTGATCAGGTTGTGGTTCTTGTGGAGTAGGAATAGTTTCATCAGAAGTTACAGGTATTTCAGGTGGTTTAAGTGTTGTACCACTTCTTGTGGTAATAGCTTTAGCTGTTTCATTCCGGGGGTTAGCATTTGTATCGCTTGGTAGACTTCCCGGTTTTCTTTCACCTATTAACCTTGCTAGGTTACTTACTTCTTGTTCTAGATTTTGAATAGAAGCTTGTTGATTTCTAAATGCTTGAGCATTTTGTTCATTAGTTTGTTTTTGAGATGTGAAAAACTGCGTTTGAGTTTCAACTAGCTTCGTCATCATATCTTCTAAATTCGGCTTTTTATCATCGGTTTGTTGTGGTGGTTTGTTTTGAAAATTCGGTCTTTGCTGATTGTAAGTATTATTGGATACTTGTTGATTGCTAGGACCTTGTTGGTTGTTGTATGGAATATTTCGGTTATAATTCTGGTTTTGATTGTAAATCGGTCTTGGCGGTTGATAATTATTCTGATAATTATTTCCAGGCCTTTGGTTTATGTATGAAATATTCTCTCTTTGTTCCATTGTTAATTCAATACTGAGACAATCTTTTGTCAAATGTGGTCCTCCACACTGCTCACAACTAATTCGTATTGAGTGAATATCCTTAGTCATCTTTTCCATTCGTCTCTCGAAAGCATCTATCTTTGCGAAAATGGAATCTAAGTCATGGCTAGAATCGGCTCTAGCTGCTTTAGATGATCTAATGATATCTTTTTCTTGGTGCCACTCATGTGAGTGGGAAGCAGTGTTATCAATAATTTTGTAAGCATCAGTTTCGGTTTTCTTCATAATAGAACCACCAGCTGCTATATCTATGTCTTTTCTTGTAGTGATGTCGCATCCTCGGTAGAATATTTGTACTATTTGACAGGTGTCTAAACCATGTTGCGGACATCCTCTTAACAACTTTCCATATCTTGTCCACGCCTCATATAGAGTTTCATTTGGCTTTTGTGTGAACGTAACAATTTCTGCTTGAAGTCTTACGGCTTTAGATGCAGGAAAGAATTGTTTAAGAAATTTGTCAATTAAAACGTCCCATGTATCGATCGCCCCTTCAGGTAACGATTCCAACCAATCTTTGGCTTCTCCCTTTAAAGTCCAGGGAAATAACATGAGATATATCTGTTCATCCTCCACTTCTCGTATTTTAAATAGTGTGCAGATCCTATTAAAGGTACGTAGATGTTCATTTGGATCTTCCTTCGGCGCACCACTAAATTGGCATTGATTAGTCACCATGTGTAGAATTTGTCCTTTGATTTCATAATCTGGCGCATTAATGTCTGGATGAGTAATTGCGTGACCTTGGCCAGTGCGTTTAGCTCTCATTCGGTCTTCCATACTTAAAGGTTCCAGATTCTCCATAATTGAATTTGTTGAATCGGAATCACTAGATGATTCTGTTTTAATAGTTCGTTCCTCAACAATCTCTGTTTGAATGATTGGTGGTTCCGGAGGAAAGTTTAATGGTTCAGGATCTACGAACCGTTCCTGAATATTTTCTGGATTCTCAATTGTGAGGTTGGGTTCAAAAAATGGATTATCGGAAATTTGAACTGAAGTACTTGGTCGACTGGATGACGATTCTAAAGAAAAATCAACGGCGGTTATATTTGTTAAACGATGTCTTGATCGAGTTACAGGTGGTGAACGTACAAAAGGTGATGAACGTCTTGCTCGGTGCATTCACTGAATATCTTATTAGTTTTTAAAAGGAAAGAAAAATTATAATAAGTTATCCAATCAATAGACTTTTCTGATTTTGCCCACGTTTCGAATAGCCAAAAGATGCAGCAGAGGGGCAGGATTCGTTTGGTCTCAATATAATTGAGGACTGTTTGGCTCCAATAACCCGGTCCACGTACAAATCCAACTATTACTACGAACCAGAAAATTTTGATGTCTATTAATTTAACCACTTAAAATAAATTTTCGTAATTTTAAGAAATTTAGATAAGAAGTAGAAAAAATTCTAAGTCCTAAAAACTAGAATGGCGAGAAATAAGAGAGAAAAAGAGTTCGTCGCAACAGGTTGAAAAAGAAAAAATGGTTGAAAAATAAAAGGTGACGGAAAAATAAAAGAAACTTATCAAAACTTAAAAATACTTAACTAACCTAACCTTATTACTACAACTAACTTAAAATTATAATCGCAAATTGAAATTACTAATTGGAATGATAATTGGTACATAGTAAAAGGTCTAAAAATATTAAAGCTTACAAGAAAAAACTAAATCCCAAATGGAAATAACTTAAAAAGAAACTAAAACTTAAAAAGGCGTCGCAAAATTCTAAAGTACCTAAATCTTAGTCTAAAGAAAAAGCACTTAAGGAATTCTACGGCAAAGCCTAAAAATCTAGGAGTAAAAATAACTATAGCAAAAACTAAGTTTAAAATTAAATATGAGCTAAAAAATACAAATATTACGCTACAACGATTAAAAAGGGACAAAATATAAAAATATATAAAAAGTTGTAAAAAGTACAATTTTTATAAAAATATTATTTTTATATTATTTATTTTATAAAACTACTAATTTTACAATTTAATAAAACTAATTAAACTAAAATATATAAATAAAAAGTAAAAGTAAAATTAAAACTAATAATAATAATAATAATTATTAGGGTAAAATAATAATAATAATTAAAAATAACCCGTAATCAATGCTTGATTAGGGTTTTTGTCCGTGTGTCAGATGGCCTCCGCGAGTCGCGGCAATTAAAGAAGAAAACCCCGCGAGTCGCGGGGTTCAGAAATTCTGTTGACAGCTGATAATTTTTACGCGTTTTCTTTATTTTATTTTTTTTATTTTATGTTTTCTGTTTTTTTTATATAAATAAAAGATGTTTAATAAAATTTATATTTTTATAAACTAAAATAGAAATAAAGAAACTTATAAAACTTAAATATTTAACAAAATCTTAAAAATACTAATATTTTTGTTTTTCTTTTTATATTTTTCGAATTTTTAAAACGTAATTTTACAAAAACGACTTTTAATAAAAGTAGATAAAAATCTTTTTTTTTTTTTTTATATTAGCGTTGCGCTTCCGGCTTTTAAGATAGTCCCCGGCAGCGGCGCCAAAAATACTTGATGTCGAACGAGGTGTATATAAAATAGTTTATATTTTACTAGAAAATACTATTAAATACGATACAATTTTACACAAGATATTTATTTATTTATAGAATGGATATACTTAAACCTTGCTACAACACTTATAGGCAGTGTACCTAATCGTACAGTAGTGTAGTTTTTAGTAAGTCCGGTTCGTTCCACAGGGAAATCTTTAAACAAAGCTCAACGCTATATTAGTTTATTTTTATAAAAATACAAACATATATATAAGTAATATTATTATTATAAAGGGGGGTTTTTACCGTTTAATGACCGGTTTGTCGATTTTAAGATTTTAGTCGCAGTTAAAACCTAATGTAAAATATAAAATAAATACAAGACTTAAATTAAAGCGTAAAGTAAATAACGATAATGAAATTGCGAATAATAAAAATGCGATAAAATAAAATTGCGATAATTAAAAAGTACGATAATTAAAAGTGCGATAAAATAAAATAAATAAAAGTGCGATAATTAGAAGTGCAATTAAATATAAAATAAAGGAAATTAAATATGAAATAAAAGAATTATGCTTATTTAAACTTCCGTAATCATGATGTTTGACGTGTTGATTTTAGTTTTATGCCCATGGGTTAATTGTCCTTTGTCCTGGATTATTTAATATGTCCGTCTGGTTTTTGTCCATCACAGTCCATCAGTCATAAATATAAATTGCAAGTGTCCTCGTCAAATTATTATTATACCCGAAGTTAAATATTCCAACTAATTGGGGATTCGAATTGTAACAAGGTTTTAATACTTTGTTTAATGAATACACCAGGTTATCGACTGCGTGTAAACCAAGGTTTTACTACTTTGTTAACAATTACACCAATTACCCTTGAATGTAATTTCACCCCTGTTTTAATTATTCTAGTGGCTATTAATCCATTCCCGTGTCCGGTTAAATGAACGATTATTCGTACATATAAATACCCCGCCCATCGTGTCCGATCGAGTGTATATGGTAATTTATAGGGACGCCCAATTGTAAATCTTTATATTAACATTAACAAACTTTCATTTAGTTAAACAAATATAAAGCCCATTAATAGCCCATAGTCTAGTTTCCACAAGTGTCGTTCTTTTGTCCAAACCCCAATTATGGTACAAAGCCCAATTACCCAATTTTAGTAATTAGCCCAACATCATGATTACTTCGTTTTAAATAAGCATAATAATAACTTAGCTACGAGACATTAATGTAAAAAGGTTGAACATAACTTACAATGATTAAAAATAGCGTAGCGTTACACGGACAGAATTTCGACTTACACCCTTACAACATTCGCTAACATACCCTTATTATTAGAATTATAATTAAAATTAAAATTAAAATATAAATTATATATATATTACTCGTATGAATGAGAGGAAAAAAGATGATATAATTTGATCAGAATTAGGTTGGCTTTATAGCCAGAGTTGAAAATTGGGGCTCCGCGACTCGCGGCAAAATGCCCTTAAAACTCCGCGAGTCGCGGAGATGTATTTACAGCTCACACCCTTGGAGTTTCTTGCTGCCGACGGTTTTTAATATATATATATAATATATATATAATTAATATAATTAATTATATATTATATTATATTTATATACATAGTTAACTTGTAATTTTTAGTCCGTTGCGTCGAGCGTTAAGAGTTGACTCTGGTCCCGGTTCCGGATTTTCGAACGTCCTCGCGTACAATTTAATAACTTGTACTTTGCGTTTTGAATCTTGTACTCTTGTGATTTCGAGACGTTTCTTATCAATAATTGGAACCTTTTTTATTGTCTTTTGTTCTTTTGAGCTTTTTGGTCGTTTGCGTCTTCAAATCGTCGAATCTGTCTTCTGTCTTCACCTTTTATTATTTAAACGAATATCACTTGTAAATAGAACAATTGCAACTAAAAGCTTGTCTTTCTTGAGGAATAATGCTATGAAATATATGTTCGTTTTTAGCATTATCACTACCTCTACAAGCATACTTTCCTTTAAAGGAACTAACGACTAATTTATCTTATCGCAAAAGTGTCTACATACATAACTTCTATCGGCACCAGTATCAAATAGGACAGAAGCTAATAGATTGTTGATAGTGAATATACATGTCACCAAGTCGGGGTTCTCACGAGCATCCCTTGCATTTACATTGAAAGCTCTGCCACGCGGTGGTCCTCCGTCCTTTCGCTTGTTGGCACACTCATTTCTGAAGTGGCCCATCTGTCCGCATTCATAACACTTTCTCGATCCAGTGGGGTTCGGCTTCCCAGTCATGGTGGTGATCTTGCAGTCCCTGCCAATATGCCCGGTATTTTTGCATTTTTCACAAACAACATTACAGTACCCGGTATGGTGCTTGTAGCACCTCTTGCATTGTGGTAGAGTACCCTTGTAGTTGGGGTTTGAGTTGGTGTTCAGATTGGGATTCCCACCGTTGTTGTGCCTCTTAGCGGGGGTTTGATGATAGGCTCTCCCCTTGTTGTTATCCCACTTACGCTTATCACTACTACCCGCTTCGGACTTAGCCTTTTCCGGTTCATCGATGATGATTTGGTTCATTAAAGTGTGCGCCATGCGCATTGCTTCCGGGACATTGGGTGGCTTAGACGAGGTGACATTTCCCTTAATGGACTTAGAAAGTCCCCACAAGTACCTTTCCATACGCTTAAACTCCGGGGTAACCATGGTAGGACACATCAGGGCTAATTCTAGATACCTACGGTTGTAACCATCGAGGTCGTTTCCCACAACCTTCAACTGCATAAACTCAATCTCCATTTTCTGGATCTCTGTCCTAGGGCAATATTCCTCAATCAGGGCCCCTTTGAATTCCTCCCATGGGGTAGAAAACGCCTCATCAATACCCTTTGCTTGAGCCAATGTGTTCCACCAAGTTAGTGCGCCGTCAGACAGCGTACATGAAGCATACTTGGTTTTGTTCGCCTCTGAGCAGTTACTAACTTGGAACACAGATTCTAATTTCTCAAACCACCTAGTGAGACCAACCGGTCCCTCAGTTCCACTAAAGTTGTGGGGCTTGCAGCTTTGAAACTCTTTGTATGTACACCCATTACGAATGGGCTGGATAACCGGTGGTGGTGGAGCTTGGGGGTTCATCTCCGCTAAAGCTGCGGCGACTCGTTCATTCATCATTTCCTCGATTTGGGCTGCGGTGGGTGTTGATCTTCCATTGGCCATGATGTTCTAAACAACTCAAGTCAAAATCTGGTATTCAAATAGTAATAATACAGTATATGGTAACAGACATGGAATCAACACATCACATGTTTATTAAGTAATGCAACCAAGTACAAATACCACAGAATCATCATAAAGTAACGTAAATAGAACACCGTGCAAGAATTAAATAACGCAAAGTTCCATTCATTAATAATAAGTTGCATACATCTGCATTGGTTCGTACAATACATAAGTGAAACATAAAACTACAAATGAGATTACATAATGAAATCTACTACAAAAGCCCTATGGTGATGGTGGGTGTAGGATGTCCATTACGTGGGACATCTGGTCCTCGAGCTCAGTGACCTGAGCACGGAGGATCTCCACTTCCCTCATTAGTTCCTCGACAGAGGGAGATGGTGGGGTAGGCAGTGTAGTCGGTACGGGTGGTGCTGGTGGAGCTGGTGGTGCAGACAGTCCGGCTCCAGAAGTAGAGGCTGCGAAGCGGTAACGCTTACGAATGAAGGGATTAGTAGGATACGGTACAAGCCGCTTTCGGGCGGTAACCCTACGACACCGACCATGAGCGTCAACGAATGGTCGACCTCCATTAATCCTTGGAATGACGGTACCATCGAAATGGTACCGCTTCTTCGGCGGGGTAGAGGGTGGCTGTACAGGTGCATCATCAGGGTCCTCATCTGAATCCTCGTCACTAGAGTCGTCAGAGGATGAGTCGTCAGGTGAAGAATCGGCGGATGATGGGTCATCTAGATCGGCTGAAGGTGGCTGCACGGGTGGCTCTCCTCGGGCGGCCATCATCTGTCAGTATCTGGCGGGTCCGATCGGCACGAGACGTCTATCAGGAAGGCGTAGGCACCAATGGTTATGCTCATTACGGACTGGACCTTCCCCAAGTTCCGCGGGAATCACCGCACCACCGGATGGTGCTGTGGCTCCGAGGGTCCTGGGACAAGTGGAGCTGGAATCTCCGGTGGATCCACGTGTCCATCTGAGGTAACAACTGGGTCGGGCGTATGGCTACTGGTTCCAGAGGATGAAGCGCCTGAGTCACTGGAAGGTGTCAAAAACGGCATCTGAGAATCAGCAACAATGGTCGGTGAGGTGGCTGATGAGTCTGTGTCGCTGTCCAAAATGATGACAGGGGGAATATCCGACATCTGAACAAGGAAAAATAACTTTTTCCATTTCAGTAAGTCATAAAGCAAGCACGTATTAGGCAAAGTAACTACGACAGTCTAAATCATGTGTAACAGTAAGTAGCATGGCGATAACGGCAAGTATCATGCAATCAAAAATAGATAATAGCATGCAGTAGTAAAGTCATGTAGAGCATACGGCATATAGCAGTAAAAGTAAGCAGCAGCATGCAACAAGTTTCACAGAAACAGGTAAACTAGCAAGTTGTAGATTAGTCCTATTAGTGAATCCTACTCGGGTCGGTCCAGACTCACTAATGCAACCTAATTCCCTACAACCAATGCTCTGATACCAAATGTGACGCCCCGTACTAAATCAACATGTACGGACCATCAACAACAGGATCATTACAAGGTCAAAGACTATATGCGTTTTCAAAACAAGTTTGCATTCATGAATAAAGGTGATGTCTTAACCAACATCAAATATCTTACAACAAAAGTATGCTTCAATGAACAGAAGCAATTAGTAATAGTACGTGACCCAATGGTCGTTACAAATCATTGTTCAAAAGTAATAAAGTTTGAATGCAAGATAAAATGTTTCATGCGTTAACATCTCTAATAAGGCAGCGGGTGGCTAATTAGCAAGACTAGTACAACAGCGGAAGCAAGCAACCTTAAGCACCTGAGAAAAACATGCTTAAAAACGTCAACACGAATGTTGGTGAGCTATAGTTTAAGTATAACAGTAATGTAAGGTAGGCCACAAGATTTCAGTGCTTCAAAGAGCGTTTCAAAACAGTATGTAAAGTATATGTTTAACCATGGGCACTTGGTAACTAACTTAACGTTTATCACGCCCTAAAAGTACACTTGGCGAGTGCGTATGTTTACGAAGTATTAAACACCCGTTAAATACTAGCGCTACTAGCCCGAGTGGGGATGTCAAACCCTATGGATCCATATCTAAGATTTGCGTCCACCGGTTCAAAGACCAATGACTAAACGTTACCGAGCTAAGGGGAAAGTGTATGCCGTTGTATAACCCACACATATATAAAGTTTAAGTACTCATTTCTAGTATGTAAAATGTAAAATGCGCATGTATTCTCAGTTCCCAAAATAGTTAAAGTAAAAAGGGATGCTATAACTCACAGTGATAAAGTAGTAGTAAAGTTGACACGGGAAAAGTAAGCAAGTATGGTTGTCCGAAAAGGTCCTCAACCTAAGTCAAAAGCTACTAAGTCAGTAAATCGTTCCAATAGGTTTAAAAGTATGTAAATTAGGTCTTAAGTACCATCATCATTCATCATTAAACAAAAAGTGTAAAGTAAGTTTTAAGTCAAGACTAGGGTTTAAAAAAAGGCTGACTTCGATCAGTCGCCACAGCCTCTATACAAACTGAATTGAGGTGGGACTAGTGGCCATGGCTCCGTATATGAGTCCTTTAGTTGCTGTAAAAATTCCAGAACCAAACTTGTCTTCGTTTGACCGTGGCGACGGTTTAAGTGCGAGTAGGTCAGAATTTTCAGCACAACGTTAAAAGGACATAGTGACGTTCGGAGGGCCATAGATCCTAAACCGTAACTCGGATTAAGACGAGTCTTAAACGAAAAATTATCTAATCGAACAGAGATAACTGAAAATCAACTTTACAGTAGCCCAGGTATTATGATCAGACCCGAAAAACAGTAGGTTTAGCATTCCGGTGGGTTCTTGGTGCTCGATGCTCATCACGGTTCTCATCCTTGATGCATATAGCTTCAAGTGTACAACTCGTTGATGTGTTTGCATCATATTTACCAAGTTTTGACCATCATAACACAAGTGTAAGTCTAAGATAATTAGCACAACTCAATTAAGTGTTGCAAGTAGTTTGATGAACCAAAGTTACATCAAGATCTTAGATCCGACACATACATGAACTCTAAAAGTAATATTAAGCTACAAACTTGAAAGTAAACTAAGTAATAAAGATCTTAAGTTGTAGAACATAGTTCTTAGTTAGATCTTGAAGATCTAAGACCTAAAAGTCTAGATCTAAAGTTACTAAGTTAAATCCTAAGTCATAACACTTGAATCTTTACTTTAATGAAACCATAAGTTATGAAACTTAGATTTTCATCTTGAAAAGTGTATGTAAGCTCATAAGCTCTTGTTTACAACAAAATTAGAAGACCATAAGCTATAGAAACTTAGATCCAACACAAGTATATGAAGTTATAACTAGAAAGTTATACTTCCATGTTCTTGAACTTATAAAGTTAACTTTTAGTTTCAAGAAATATGAGATCAAGATTAACTAGTAATACTTGACCAAATTAAAAACATTTCAACCTTAAAGTACATAAGATGAAGAAATAAGTTAAATCTCTAAGTAACAAGGTCATGGTTGTTCATACTTTAAATATTCAAGCCAAGGCTTTGATCTTTAAGAAAGTAAACTTTAAGTTTACAAACATGGATACAAGTATGATTTTAAAACTCATGAACTTTAAATCTTTTAAAGCATTAAGTGTAGAACCATAACTAGAAAGTTTAGGTTCTTGTATGTTCTTGTATGAACAAGATGATATGAAGAACAAACTAGAGAGTTTGATTCTTAATAACTAGTAAGTAGATAACAATAACAAAAGAACAAGTAATTAATCAACAACAAGAACAAGTAATGATGATGATGATGATGTGTTCATGGTTTTGGTTTTAAGACAAGAAAAGAAGAAGAAAAGTTCATGTTACTTACAATATTAGAGAGAAAAGATGAGAGAAAAAGTTGAGAGAAAAGTGAAGTAAGTTTGTGTGTATGTAAAATGAAATGGAATACAAGTAAATAAGTAACAAATAAAAAAAAAAAATTTGAACTCTCCCTCCCATAATCAAAGTGGACGTTTTTGCAAACAAAAGGGGAAGGGATCAAATTCACTTTCATACATGGGGAGGTGGTGAATGCTTGGAATGGTAATAAAGATAAAGGGTATGGGAAAATGGTGTAAATGTGTAAGTAACTAGATTCCTCATGATTAATAAATCCTTGATCTTACTCTTAATAATTCATTAGCTTAATGTTGGGCTAACTAGTCCATTAAGAAAGTAGGGTGGGCTTCCAAGTCCATATCAAATAATAAAAGCCCAAGTTCAAGTAAGTATGCAATTAATCAAATAAAGCCCAAGTAATTAACTAGTAACCTTAGTTAATTAAAAATGATTAATAATAAATAATCATGAATGTAAATAATATTTGAAAATATTATTCGAAAAAAGTACGCGTGTCACAAAGACGTGTCGGGCCATGTAAAGTCAAGTACGATAACAAGTAAATGTATAAAAATACATTTGTTAAATCACAAGTATTAATAATAAATATTATTAATTAAACGTTGGAAAATTAATGTTAAAGCAGAGGGGTACGAAATACTGTTGTTTTTACTACGAAATACTATTAAATACGATACAATTTTACACAAGTTATTTATTTATTTACAGATGGGATATACCTAAACCTTGCTACAACACTATAGGCAGTGTACCTAATCGTAAAGTAGTATCGTTTTTAGTAAGTCTGGTTCGTTCCACAGGGAGACGGTCACACTATATTTTTATATAACTATATTTGTACAAATATATATAATTATATATAATAATATTTATTATTATAAAAGGGGGTTTACCGTTTAATGACCGGTTTGTCGATTTTAAAACTTAAGCGTAAATATAAATGACAATAATTAAAGTGCGTAAAATAAATAACAATATAATAATTATGCTTATTTAAACTTCTGTAACCATGATGTTTGACGTTTTGATTATTTATTACCTTGGGTTAATTGTCCTTTGTCCTGAATATATTTGAAACCTATCTGGTTTTTGTCCATAATAGTTCATCGGTCATAATTATAAAATGCTCGGCAATTTTAACTTTATACCCGAAGTCAAATATTCCAACTAACTGGGGATTCGAACTGTAACAAGGTCTTAATACTTTGTTTAATGAATACACCAGTTTATCGACTGTGTGTAAACCAAGGTTTTAATACTTTGTTAACAATTACACCAATTACCCTTGAATGTAATCCACCCCTGTTTTAATGAGTCCATTGACTATTAAGCCATCCCCGTGTCCGGTCAAATGAACAATAATTTGTATTTATAAATATCCCGCCCATCGTATTCGATTAAGCGTATGTGGTTATATATAGATACATCAAATTGTAACCTTTATATTAAATTAACGAGGTATCGTTAATTTAATATAAAGTCCATTAATAGCCCATAGTCTAATTTCCACAAGTGTTGTTCTTTTGTCCAAACCCCAATTATGGTCCAAAGCCCAATTACCCCATATTAATATTTAGCCCAACATCACGATTACTTCGATTTAAATAAGCATAATAATAACTTAGTTACGAGACATTAATTTAAAAAGGAGAACATAACTTACATTGAGTATTTATCGCGTAGCTTTACACAGACAGAACTTCGACTTTAGAACCCGTAAAATAAGTTTTACATAAACCAAACTAATCTAATATAAAATTACACTATACTTATATATATATAATATATATATATATATATATATATATATATATATATATATATATATATATATATATATATATATATATATATATATATATATATATATATATATATATATATATATATATATTTATTATTATTATTACAGAGGAGTATATGATATATATTTTTTTTATAGTCGACTGAAACTGGCGAATTTATAGCACTTGGCCAACTTTTTCATGCCATGCGATCGCATGGAAATAAGGCAGCAGGGCCATGCGATCGCATGACCAGCTGGATCCAGCCTACCTTGGTTTGTTTCCTAGCTTGTCGACGTTAGTTAATATAATATATAATATATAAATAATTTATATAATTATTTAAATATTATATTATATTCTTGTGCATAGTAGACTTGTAATTTCGAACGTCCTTTCGTATAATTTAATATCTTGTACTTTGCATTTTGCAACTTGTACTTTTGTCATTTTTAGACGTTTCTTATCAATAAATTGAACCACTTGGATTGTATCTTGTACATTTGAGCTTTTTGGATGTTTGCGTCTTCAAATCTTCGTTTTCACCTTTTGTCTTCGCACTTATTTAATATAAATGATTACAACTTAAAATAGAACAATTACAACTAAATACTTTACATTTTAGAAGGATATTGATACTAATTATATGTTCATTTATAGCACTATCAAATATCTCCACACTTGAACGTTGCTTGTCCTCAAGCAATACAGAACTTGAAATTAAATCACACGAATCACTTCTTTATTCTTCACACTTTATACATTAGTGATTTTGATACGGCGGTATAAACAATGATAGTAACGATGTGGTTTACAGTCCCACATGACTATAAAAATTTAGATCCTTTAAGGAAATTGGATCTTTATGAAAACATTTGATCTTTTTGAAAATTCAATCTAGATTTTACCATAGATAAGTTTGCCGGAATAACCCTTCACCGGTGTTTGCAAAATATTTTTGTGGGTTGCGTGGGTTTCATATTTTTAAATTTTAGCTCAAAACTTATGGTTTTGTGTCACCCACTTGCTAACCTTGTATTAGAAAAGCACACGTCCAGTATACTTGCTCCGTATATTACCTTTCGGTAAACTACCATCCGGTTGTAAAGGAAAGCGTTGAACAAGCAACTGTTAAGGCAATATCTAATGACATGCAGATGTTCATGGTCTAAAACATGTCGGATGCAATTACTATCCTTTGTAGGAGCAATAGTAAAGATCACCCTTTAATTTTTCGGTCTGGCACAAGGTCCTGTCTTCGACCATGCTATGCAACCACCGTTCTTATGGTTGACACCCGAATTGGTTCAGGTGACCTAATGAATTCCAGGTGAATTCCTAGGATTTTACGTTCAATGGTAATGAACGCATTGAAAATAGGTTTTCAGAAAACAAATCGGTTTTAATTTGATCAAAATATTTTCTCGTTCAAGCTCGAGTTTAGATTTCATCGAATTCCTTGAGTTTGTAATTCTCAATCTTTAAAGTCAATCTCAAGGATTAAGTAATATCAGTCTTAAAAGCTGATTTTTAATCTTTAGGGAGATTATCCTTTCTGGGAGTCTGATTCATTAGTCTTATCAAGCTAATTTACACGGCGCTCTCCCCATTTTACAAGACAGATCCTCTCATGGTTAGGATAAGTCGGACCACATGACGACCCTGTTTGATGCTGAGGTCCGTGGATTTCCTGCTGATTTTAGAGATGACTTTTCTAGATTTTTCGTCAACCTACAGCTGGTCTGGACGACAACTTCCTGACCTAAATCAAGAAGCGCGTATCTTTTTCGAAAGACTTTACTTCCTTTTAATGATGGAATTGATTCATCGTGTTGATCCATCTTTTCTTTTATCTTTATTATAATATTGCGGGTAAAACAGTTAATTTAGTCCAAAACAAAAGCACCTGCAATAACTTTACAGAAACATGTGATAGATAGTTTTTAATTGAATAACTTGGTACATTCTCCCCACACTTAGCTTTTATTTTATCTTTTTTTGCCTTTTTATTCTCTTCTATTCCATTTTAAATGAATTCAAGCGTTTTAGGGTGTTTCTCAATTTATGTCCTTTTCGAGGTAACGATAATTTCGGTATTAACATCTAGTTTTCATCGTTCATAAATATGTATAAACATGATTTTGAATTCATTTATTTGAAAATTTTTGAAATTTTCACAAAATTTGGCAAATAAACTAAGTGCAAACCCGAGAGAATTTATAACCCTTCCCCACACTTGAGATCATGCAATGCTCTCATTTGCATGAAATCAGACTATAATTATAAATTCACGAGGGTGATAAGTGTAGAAAAGTGATTAAAAATACCCAGTTTGTAATGACAAAGCTCGTCGAATGATAGATGGCGTGCCTCATCGTTCATTCATTCTTATTTTATCACACATGTTTTTCTTCAAAAACGGTTGCTTTTCTGAACTGTTTGCTAATCTTTGAAAATGCGTCTTTTACCCTAACTTATTATGCATGTTTATTAACGAGTTATGCACTAACCCGAACCCCTATTTTAATATTAAGTGGGGTTAGACTTCCCCACACTTAGCTGACGACATGTGAAGTCGGTAGAATAAGTTCCACGAATTAGAATAGTGAGCCAGTTATTTACATCTTGGGTGGTGTATAATATATCAATGGGTTTAAAGTTTAGACTCACCCGATCGTCACTACTTAATTCCTTTTTAAGTGTAGCTTTTAGTAAATGAATATGTCTCTTTTCTGGTTCTTGGTCAAATGGATCGTTATACACCGACATACATAATTCTATAGGGTGGACAATTCCTAACATTTCCTTCCATTTATTCTTGGGATCAAAGTTTTCACCTCTATTACCCAATTGGGTGAAATTCGAGATGTCATTATCTATTACAGCTCGTAGTTCATCTTCGGTAGATGACTCGTCTATTGAGAATATTGGGTTGGAAGGTTGTGGAATGGTGAATTTCGGGATCGAAACAAATTCTTCTTCTTTAACGGTACTTATCGGTCCAACCACTTTGGTCTTGGGGGTAAAATTTTCAACGTTATCGCTTTCCCAAGAGTACCAATTTATCACCCTTACTTCTTCTTCATTCATTGATTGATCGATGATTTCGTCGGTAGAGGCTAATGTGTCGATATGTTGTGAAATTAGTAAAGCTGAATAAAAAGTATCATCGGGATAATTGGTGATTTCGGAGCTCTCGAATTCATCAAAATTCGATGATATGATATTTTCTTGCACAATACTCCTCAGATTAAAAGGTGTGTAATCTGATAGAGTTTCAGCTTGCCGATTTACAAACTCTCTCATTTGTTCATTTTGAGCATCGAGTTCTTCGAGTTTGATTTTCATATAATCTAAAGAATTTTCAGGCACATAATTTTCCTCGTCTTCTGGTTGTTGAGTTTGGAAATATTCTTGGGAATAATCCCAATTTGAATTGTATTCTTCATAATCGTTCCATTCAGGTTCCATGGGTGCATAATTTTCCATAGGAACGTAATAAAAACATTCCCATATTGAGTGATAATCTCCACAGATTTAACAACCAGTTATTGTTTCGTCATTCGTGATCCAAGATTGACCGAATGAATTTTCATCAACACTCGTTTGAGAGTATTGATTTAATTGATTTCGCATGTCAGAAAGAGTTTTCAACATATTCTCAATATTTTCCATAATACACTTTTTACCAAATTTTAGCTACAATGTGGTGCATTTACTAATTATCCTATTAGTTATAAAACTAAAAATTATATAAGTTATCAAATTAATAGACTTTTCTGCTTTTGCCCACGTTTTGAATAGCCAATAGATGTAGCAGGGAGCCAGAACCCTTTAAATCGAAAGCTCACAACTCAGCCACTAACAAATTCAACTATTACTACGAAGCAGAAAATTTTGGATGTCTATCAATTTAACCGCTTAAAATAATTTTTTGTCGAAGTTTAAAGAATTTTTAGAGAAGAAATAGAAAATTCTATGTCCTAAAAACTAGAGCGTCGAAATGAAAAAGAAAAAAAAGAGCGTCAAAAAACGTCGAAAAATAAAAATAAGAAAGAAAAACGTCGAAACTTAAAAGTCTAAAAACTAAATCTAAAAAGTTGCGCCTAAAGGTCTAAAGGTAAATGCAATTTTATTCGGAAAATGACAATTACTTAAATTGGCACTAAAATCTATAAACGGCGTCGCAAAATTCTAAAGCGCATAAATCTTAATCTAAAGAAAAAGCACTTAAGGAATTTTACGGCAAAGCCTAAAAATATAGAAATATAAAAATTCTACGGCAAAACTAAGTTTAAAACTAATTACGAACGATAAATATACAAATATTTAAAATATACAAATTATAAAAAGAGACAAAAAATCACAAAATTACTTATTTTTATAAAAATATTATTTTTATATTATTTATTATATAAATATATTAAACTGTATAATTAATAATAATAATTAAAACTTAATATTACTAATTAAAAATTAAAACTAAAATAAACTAATTAATATATTATAACTAAACCCTAAATAATAATAATAAATATATTAAAAACCCTACGCGAATTAAATGCAGTCCAAGGTTTGGGTCTGTCACGTCAGCCATGCGACCGCATGGTTTTACAACATCCGTCTCATGCGATTGCATGGGTCTGGTTTCCAGGTTTTTTTTATTTTATTTTATATTGTTTTTCTAAAAATTATATATAAATATATTTATACAAAAATAAATTAAAAATATAGCGTTTTTCCGATTCCCCGGCAGCGGCGCCAAAAACTTGATGTTAAAGCAGAGGGGTACGAAATACTATTGTTTTTACTGCGAAATACTATTAAATACGATACAATTTTACACAAGTTATTTATTTATTTACAGATGGGATATACCTAAACCTTGCTACAACACTATAGGCAGTGTACCTAATCGTAAAGTAGTATCGTTTTTAGTAAGTCCGGTTCGTTCCACAGGGAGACGGTCACACTATATTTTTATATAACAATATTTGTACATATATATATATATAATTATATATAATAATATTTATTATTATAAAAGGGGGTTTACCGTTTAATGACCGATTTGTCGATTTTAAAACTTAAGCGTAAATATAAATGACAATAATTAAAGTGCGTAAAATAAATAACAATATAATAATTATGCTTATTTAAACCTCTGTAACCATGATGTTTGACATTTTGATTATTTATTACCCTGGTTAATTGTCCTTGGTCCTGGATGTATTTGAAACCTATCTAGTTTTTGTCCATAATAGTTCATCGGTCATAATTATAAAATGCTCGGCAATTTTAACTTTATACCCCAAGTCAAATATTCCAACTAACTGGGGATTCGAACTATAACAAGGTCTTAATACTTTGTTTAATGAATACACCAGGTTATCGACTGTGTAAACCAAAGTTTTAATACTTTGTTAACAATTACTCCAATTACCCTTGAATGTAATCCACCCCTGTTTTAATGAGTCCATTGACTATTAATCCATCCCCGTGTCCGGTCAAATGGACAATAATTTGTATTTATAAATATCCCGCCCATCGTATCCGATTAAGCGTATGTGGTTATATATAGATACGTCAAATTGTAACCTTTATATTAAATTAACGAGGTATCGTTAATTTAATATAAAGCCCATTAATAGCCCATAGTCTAATTTCCACCAGTGTCGTTCTTTTGTCCAAACCCCAATTATGGTCCAAAGCCCAATTACCCCATCTTAATATTTAGCCCAACATCACGATTATTTCGATTTAAATAAGCATAATAATAACTTAGTTATGAGACATTAATTTAACAAGGAGAACATAACTTACATTGAGTAATTATCGCGTAGCTTTACACAGACAGAACTTTGACTTTAGAACCCGTAAAATAACTTTTACATAAACCAAACTAATCTAATATAAAACTACACTATACTTATATATATATATATATATATATTTATTATTATTACAGAGGAGTATATGATATATATTTTTTTTATAGTCGACTGAAACTGGCGAATTTATAGCACTTGGCCAACTTTTTCATGCCATGCGATCGCATGGAAATAAGGCAGCAGGGCCATGCGATCGCATGGCCAGCTGGATTTAGCCTACCTTGGTTTGTTTCCTAGCTTGTCGACGTTATTTAATATAATATATAATATATAAATAATTTATATAATTATTTAAATATTATATTATATTCTTGTGCATAGTAGACTTGTAATTTTTGGTCCGTTGCGTCGGGCGTTGATAGTTGGCTCAGGTCCCGGTTCCGGATTTTCGAACGTCCTTTCGTATAATTTAATATCTTGTACTTTGCGTTTTGCAACTTGTACTCTTGTCATTTTTAGACGTTTCTTATCAATAAATTGAACCACTTGGATTGTATCTTGTACATTTGAGCTTTTTAGACGTTTGCATCTTTAAATCTTCGTTTTCGCGTTTTGTCTTCGCACTTATTTAATATAAACGATTACAACTTAAAATAGAACAATTACAACTAAATACTTTACATTTTGGAAGGATATTGATACTAAATATATGTTCATTTATAGCACTATCAAAAATCCAGGGTCGTTACATTTAAATTATCCCTTAGTGAGTTAACGAGGTTAAAGGTCGAGTAATACGGGGAAAGTTGGGAACGAATCTTCGGTAATAATCGGCGAAATCTAAGACTTTACGAATACAAGTCGGAGTCGTGAGTGTTTTCCGATTACGCGTGACTTTGTTTTTTGAGATATCTACTTTAATACCTCGACCACTAACAACATGGTTTAGAATTTGGACTTCGTTTAAGCAAAGTTCACACTTGAAGATTTTGGCATAGAGTTGCTCTTTTCTCCAGAGTTCGAGCGTAAGAAGGAGATGTTGTTCGTTTTCTTCTTTACTTAAATAGATTTAGACATCATCTATAAATACGATAACGGATTTTTCTAGATATGTTTGCATACGCGGTTCAGGAGGTCTATGAATACGGACGGAGCCTTAGATAAACTGAACGGCACTAAAAGAAATTTATAACTATCGTAGCGAGTTCAAAAAGCGGTTTTGGAGATACCTTCTCCCTTAACCCTCAATTGATGATAACCGGAATGGAGGTCGATTTTGGAATACACACGGGATCCTTGTAATTGATCAAGAGGTCATCGGTACGGGAAAGAGGATATCTGTTCTAAACCGGAAATTATTTAGTTCACGATAATCTATACACATGTAAGGAATCATTTTCTTCTTAACGAACAGGTTTTGAGCTCCCTAGTTCTATAGGTATCAAGTCAAAATTCAAATTATCCACCCAATAAGTTTAACGTACACCCTCCGATAAAATTTGTCGGTACGCAATAGTTTTCCGTTGGTCACTTGAATGGCGTAAGTAGTGTCTAGGGAAAGTGGTGGAGTGCAAGGAGTAGGCTCCAAACCCTTGGATACAAAACATTTATCGACCCCCGAATCGAATGACATGAAACATAAGAGTTGTTGAGAAGAGACGTACCCGTGGCTAGTTGTCATCCCGGGCATCCTAGGTGTTAATGTTGAAGGCTCATCCGCGCACATTGGGGTTTGCTTTCTTCTTTGGACACGCATTCCTAAAATGACCCGGTTGGCCACATTAGAAACAAACACCCGCTTTTGGCGCATTGGGCCCCTTTTGAGCGATGGTAACGGTACCCTTACAAACATGGGCCACATGGCCACTGATAATGCTAAAAAAGAACATATATTTCATAGCATTATCCTTCAAGAAAGACAAGCTTTTAGTTGCAATTGTTCTATTTACAAGTGATATTCGTTTAAATAATAAAAGGTGAAGACAAAAGACAGATTCGACGATTTGAAGACGTAAACGACCAAAACGATAAAAAGTACAAAGTACAATCCAAGTGGTTTAATTTATTGATAAGAAACGTCTCAAAATTACAAGAGTACAAGCCGCGAAACGCAAAGTACAAGATATTAAATGATACGAAAGGACGTTCGAAAATCCAGAACCGGGACATGAACCAACTATCAACGCGCGATGCAACGAACCTAAAATTACAAGTCAACGATGCACAAGAATATAATATAATATATATATAATTATATAAAATTATATATATTATATTATATATTAAATAAATACGAGCAGCCCACGTTTAAAATGCAATGTGACCAGGAGATGGCTGCCATGCGATTGCATGGCCTGGTAGCCTTAAACCCATGCGATCGCATGACTTACTGTAGCTAGCCAGGTTCTATAAATTCAGCATTTTTCGGACGAGTTTAATACACAATATATATCCATCTACTCTCTATCTCTCAAATATATATTTATATTTAAATTTTAATTATAATTTTAATTTAAGTTTAATAATAATAAGGTTATGGTAGCGAATGTTGTAAGTTTGTAAGTCAAAATTCTGTCCGTGTAACACTACGCGATTAATACTCATTGTAAGTTATGTTCAACCTTTTTAAATTAATGTCTCGTAGCTAAGTTATAATTAAGCCTATTTAAGCCGAAGTAATCATGATGTTGGGCTAAATATTAAGATTGGGTAATTGGATTTTGGACCATAATTGGGGTTTGGACAAAAGAACGACACTTGTGAAAATTAGACTATGGGCTATTAATGGGCTTTATATTAACTAAACGATACCTAGTTAATTTAATATAAAGGTTACAATTTGACGTATCTATAAATAACCACATACGTTTAATCGGGTACGGTGGGCGGAATATCTATAAATACGAATAATTGTTCATTTTACCGGACACGGGGATGGATTAATAGTTAATGGACTCATTAAAACAGAGGTGGATTACATTCAAGGGTAATTGATGTAATTGTTAACAAAGTAGTAAAACCTTGGACTACACGCAGTCGATAACCTGGTGTATTCATTAAACAAAGTATTAAGACCTTGTTACAGTTCGAATCCCCAATTAGTTGGAATATTTGACTTCGGATATAAGGTTAATTTGACGAAGAACCTCGCACTTTATAATTATGACCGATGGACTATTATGGACAAAACCGTATGGACATATCGAATAATCCAGGACAAAGGACAATTAACCCATGGTAATAAATTAAAATCAACATGTCGAAAATCATGATTACGGAAGTTTAAATAAGCATAATTCCTTTATTTTATATCTCATCATACTTTTATTTATTGTCATTTTATTTATTTCACTTTTAATTATCGTACTTTTACTTATCGCATTTTTATTTATCGTCATTTACTTTACGCTTTAAATTAAGTTATTTTTATATTTAATATTTTACATTAGGTTTTAATTGTGACTTAAGACATAAAATCGACAAACCGGTCATTAAACGGTAAAATCCCCTTTTTATAATAATAATAATACTACTTATATATATGTATGTATGTATATATATATATATATATATATATATATATATATATATATATATATATATATATATATATATATATATATATAGTTTTTTAAAAATATAGCGTTAAACTTGGCTAGCTCCCTGCAGAATGAACCGAACTTACTAAAAACTACACTACTTTACGATTAGGTACACTGCCTATAGTATTGTAGCAAGGTTTAGGTATATCCACTCTATAAATAAATAATTAACTTGTGTAAAATTGTATCGTATTTAATAGTATTTCGCAATAAAAATATAACTATTTCGTATACACCTCGCATAACATCAAATATTTTTGGCGACACTGCCGGGGAACTTCAACAACGCCTAAAGCGAAACGCTATTAAAAAAAATATATTAGTTTTTAAGTTATTTTTGTAAAAATATATTTATATAAGTTTTAAATATTAACAACAAAAATATAAAAACAAAAAGAAAAGAAAATTATATTTCTATATTTTTAAGTATTTAAAAAGTTTATATTTTAGAGTCATAAAACTAATAAGTAAATTATTTTTTTTATAAGTTTTATTTAAGTTATTTTATTTTTATTTTATTAAAAAATATATATATAATAGAGAGTAATCGGGCCACAATACTGTAGCAGCCCAAGAACTGATCTGGAATCAGGCCATGCGATCGCATGAGCTGGACGCCTTAAATTCATGCGGTCGCATGAAAGCTGTGACTGACGAAACATAGTACACAATAATTACACAGTTAGGGTTTTTTATTAATTATTATTATTATTAAACCTAATTTGGGATTTTAGTTAATTAATATATATTTACTTCTAGTTTTAATATATAATTTGTAATATTAAGTTTTAATTAGTTTTATTAAATATAAAATTAATACTATTATAAAATAATAATATAAAAACAATATTTTTATAAAAATAAGTAATTTTATCATTTTTGTATCTTTTTATTATTTAGTACGTAATTGTATATTTATCGTTCGTAACTAGTTTTAAACTTAGTTTTTGCCGTAGTTATTTTTATTTCTAGATTTTTAGGCTTTGCCGTAAAATCCCTTAAGTGGTTTTCTTTAGATTAAGATTTAGACGCTTTAGAAATTTACGAAATCGCTTATCGCTTTAGTTTTAATAGATTTTAGTGCTTATTAAGTTATTGCCATTTTAGATATAGAATTCCTTTAAGCTTTAATACTTTTAGACGCAAATTTTTAATATTTAGTTTTTAGACTTTTAAGTTTCGACGCTTTACTTTCTTTTTATTATTTTTCGACTTTTATTTTTGACGCATATTTTTCGTCCTTTTATTTTTCGACGTTTTTCGACGCATTCTTTTTCTTTCTTTTTTCTCGGCGCTCTAGTTTTTAGGACATAGAATTTTCTTTAAAACTTCGACGAAAAATTATTTTAAGCGGTTAAATTGATAGACATCCAAAATTTTCTGGTTCGTAGTAATAGTTGGATTTGTTAGTGGCGAGTTGTGGGCTTCCGATTTAAAGGGTCCTGGCTACCTGCTGCATCTATTGGCTATTCGAAACGTGGGCAAAATCAGAAAAGTCTATTAATTTGATAACTTATATAATTTTTATCTTTTATAACTAATAGGATATTCAGTGAATGCACCGAGCAAAACGTTCACCACCTTTCATACGTTCACCATCGGTAACTCGATCAAGACATCTAGCCAACATTGTCGCCGTTAATTTTTCTTTAGAATCGTCATCTAGTCGACCAAGTACTCCAATTCAAATTTTCGATAATCCATTTTTTGAACCCGACCTCACAATTGAGAACCCGGAGGATATTCAAGGACAATTCAGAGATCCTGAACCACTAATCATTCCTCCTGAACCACAAATCACTCATCCAGAGATTGTCGAGGAAGAAACCATTAAATCAGAATTCTCTAGTGATTCAGATTCAACAAATTCAATCATGGAAAATCTGGAACCTCTAAGTATGAAAGACCGAATGAGGGCTAAACGCACTGGCCAAGGTCATGCCATTACTCAACCAGACATTAATCTACCAGATTATGAAATCAAAGGACAAATCCTCACATGGTAACAAATCAATGCTAATTTAGTAGTGTGCCGAAGGAAGATCCAAATGAACATCTTCGAACCTTTAATAGGATTTGTACTCTATTTAAGATCAGAGAAGTTGAGGATGAACAGATATATCTCATGTTATTTCCCTGGACTTTAAAGGGAGAAGCCAAAGATTGGTTAGAATCGTTACCTGAAGGGGCGATTGATACATGGGATGTCTTAGTTGAAAATTTTCTTAAACAATTTTTTCCGGCATCTAAAGCTGTGAGACTTCAAGGAGAAATAGTTACGTTCACATAAAAGCCAAATGAAACTCTATATGAGGCGTGGACAAGATTTGGAAAGTTATTGAGAGGATGTCCTCAACATGGTTTAGACACTTATAATAGTACAAATATTCTATCAAGGATGCGACATTACTACACGCAAAGACATCGACATAGCAGCTGGTGGTTCCATTATGAAGAAAACCGCAACTGAAGCTTACAAAATTATTGATAACACTGCTTCCCACTCACATGAGTGGCATCAAGAAAAAGATATAGTTAGATCATCTAAAGCAGCTAGAGCCGATTCTAGCCATGACTTTGATTCTATTTCTGCAAAGATAGATGCTTTCAAGAGACGAATTGAAAAGATGACTAAAGATATTCACTCAATACGAATTAGTTGTGAACAGTGTGGAGGACCACATTTGACAAAAGATTGTCTCAGTATTGAACAAATAATGGAACAACGAGAGAATGTTTCATACATGAACCAAAGGCCTGGAAATAATTATCAGAATAATTATCAACCGCCAAGACCAAACTACAATCAGAATTATAACCGAAATGTTCCATACAACAACCAACAAGGTCCTAACAATCAACAAATATCCAACAATACTTACAATCAGCAAAGACCTATTTTTCCAATTAAACCACCACAAACCGATGATAAAAAGCCAAATTTAGAAGACATGATGTTGAAGCTAGTTGAATCTCAAACGCAGTTTTTCACATCTCAGAAACAAAACAATGAACAAAATGCTCAAGCATTTAGAAATCAACAAGCTTCTATTCAAAATCTGGAACAAGAAGTAAGCAACCTAGCAAGGTTGATAGGTGAAAGAAAACCGGGAAGTCTACCTAGCGATACAAATGCTAACCCCCGGAATGAAACAGCTAAATCCATTATCACAAGAAGTGGTATTACAGTTAAACCACCTGAAATACCTGTAATTTATGATGACTCTATTCCTACTCCACAGGCACCACAGCCTGAGCAAGAAAAGGAAACAGAACCGGTAGTTGAAAAGGTTAATGAAAATAACACAGTTAAGGCTAAACCTTATGTTAAACCATACCAACCACCACTTCTTTACCCAAGTAAAATGAGAGAAGAAAGACTTGAAGCCGAGCAATCCAAATTCTTGGATATGTTTAAACAAATAAATGTCAATCTTCCTTTCATTGATGTGATTTCAGGAATGCCAAGATATGCTAAATTCCTAAAAGATCTAATCACAAATAGAAAGAAAATGGAAGAACTTTCGGCTGTTACTATGAATGCTAATTGTTTTGCAGTGTTGTTGAATAAGATACCAGAAAAATTATCAGATCCAGGAAGTTTCACAATTCCATATTTTCTGGGTAGTCTTAGTTCAATAGAAGCATTGACAGATTTAGATGCTAGTATAAATTTAATGCCGTATTCATTATACGCTAAACTAGACCTTGGAGAATTGAAACCAACACGAATAAGTATACAACTAGCCGATCGATCAGTAAAATATCCTAGAGGGATAATGGAAAACATGCTAGTTAAAGTTGGTACTTTAGTATTTCCAGTAGATTTTGTTATTCTGGACATGGAAGAAGATTCTCGAGTTCCTCTCATATAAGGAAGACCATTCTTAAACACGGCTAAAGCAGTAATAGACGTATTCGGTAAGAAATTGACCCTAAGTATAGAGGACGAGAGTGTTACCTTTTTTGTTGATAGAGCCATGCAACAACCACAATCTGCAGATGATACATGTTATTACATTCAAACTATAGATTCACATGCAGAATTGTTAGAAGAATTTCCAGAATTACAAGCAACAGGAGAATGTTCTTTAGGAGAAGGAACTGAACCAATTGATGAAGCTGAAATGTTAGCCACACTCATGGCTAATGAATACGAACCAACAACAGAAGAACTTCAAATGCTAAAAGAAGAAGACAGATATCGATACAAATCATCGATAGAAGAACCACCGATATTAGAGTTAAAGCCACTTCCAAACCATTTGGAATATGCTTATTTACATGGTGAATCTGAATTACCTGTAATAATATCGTCTTCTCTTACAGAAAATGAAAAATCTTAACTCATTTCTGTGCTAAAAGCTCATAAACCAGCTATTGCATGGACGATTCATGACATTAATGGCATAAGTCCTTCGTATTGCACACATAAAATCCTTATGGAAGAAGGTCATAAAACATATGTGCAACGCCAACGAAGACTAAATCCAAATATGCAAGATGTTGTTAAGAAAGAAATTATTAAACTACTAGATGCAGGTTTAATTTATCCAATTTCTGATAGTCCATGGGTAAGTCCAGTTCAATGCATACCTAAGAAGGGTGGCGTGACTGTCATCACAAATGAAAAAAATGAGCTTATTCCTACTAGGACTGTAATAGGATGGCGTGTTTGTATTGATTATAGAAAATTAAATGACGCCACCAGAAAAGATCACTTTCCCTTACCGTTCATTGATCAAATGTTGGAAAGATTAGCCGGAAATAGTTACTATTATTTTCTTGACGGTTTCTCCGGATACTTTCAAATTCCAATAGCACCCGAGGACCAAGAGAAAACCACATTCACGTGCCCTTATGGTACTTTTGCTTATAAACGCATGCCATTTGGACTTTGCAACGCCCCTGCAACCTTTCAAAGGTGCATGATGGCGATTTTTCACGACATGATAAAAGAATGCATGGAAGTTTTCATGGATGACATTTCAGTCTTCGGTGATACATTTGAATCATGTCTAGTTAATCTTGAACGAATGCTTATTAGATGCGAATAATCAAATCTAGTTCTTAATTGGGAGAAATGCCATTTCATAGTTAGAGAAGGCATCGTTCTTGGTCACAAAATTTCAAAGAAAGGAATTGAAGTGGATAGGGCTAAAGTAGATGTAATTGCAAAACTTCCACATCCCACCAATGTTAGAGGAGTTAGGAGTTTTCTAGGGCATGCCGGTTTTTACCGACGTTTCATAAAAGATTTTTTCTAAAATTGCCACTCCTATGAATAAACTCCTAGAAAAAGATGCTCCATTCATCTTTTCGGATGAATGCATCAAATATTTTAATATTCTTAAAGAAAAACTCACTAATGCGCCGATCCTGATAACTCCAAATTGGAATCTACTATTTGAACTCATGTGTGATGCAAGTGATTTTGCAATGGGAGCCGTTTTAGAACAAAGGATTGAAAAATAATTTCAACCTATCTATTACGCTAGTAAGACATTACAAGGAGCACAAATAAATTACAAAACTACTAAAAAAGAACTCCTTGCTATTGTCTTTGCTTTTGACAAATTTCGTTCATATCTCGTTCTAGCAAAAACGGTGGTCTATACCGACCATTCTGCTCTTAGATACTTATTTTCAAAATAAGATGCTAAGCCACGATTAATCCGTTGGATCTTACTCTTACAAGAGTTTGATATTGAAATCCGAGACAAAAAGGGAGCAGAAAATCTCACCGCTGATCATCTTTCTCGTCTTGAAAATCCTGAATTAGAAATTCTAAATGAATCAGCCATACAAGATAACTTTCCTGATGAATATCTTTTGAAGATCGATTATAATGAAATTTCATAGTTTGCAGACTATGTAAACTACTTAGTATGTGGATTCCTTGAAAAAGGATTGTCGTACCAAAAACGAAAGAAATTCTTTAGTGATATAAAACACTATTTTTAGAAAGATCCACATTTGTTTAAAAGTTGTCCCGATGGAATAATACGCTGATGTGTATTCAGAGATGAAGCTAGTCAAATCTTAACCCATTGTCACACAGGACCAACAGGAGGGCATTATGGGCCTCAACTTACAGCAAGAAAAGTTTACGACGCTGGATTCTATTAGCCTACAATTTTCAAAGACGCGCACCTTCTTTGTAAATCATGTGATGCATGTCAAAGGGCCAGAAAAATAAGTCAACGTGATGAAATGCTACAAAATGTCATTCAAGTATGTGAAGTATTTGACGTTTGGGGTATTGACTTTATGGGTCCATTTCCAAAATCTCATAATAATCTCTGCATTCTCGTTGCCATTGATTATGTATCTAAATGGGCGGAAGCACAAGCTCTCCCAACTAACGATGCACGAGTTGTAGTCAATTTTTTAAAACATCTTTTTACAAGGTTTGGAACACCGAAAGCTTTAATAAGTGATCGGGGTACTCATTTTTGTAATAATCAACTTGAGAAAGTTCTCAAAAGATATGGAGTATCTCATAAAATCTCAACCGCTTATCATCCACAAACAAGTGGACAAGTTGAAAATACCAACCGAGCATTAAAACGTATTCTAGAGAAAACCGTAGGATCAAATCTGAAGGAATGGTCCATGAATTTGGAGGATGCACTCTGGGCTTTTAGAACAGCCTACAAAACTCCAATTGGAACCACACCTTTTAAACTTGTTTACGAAAAAGCATGTCACCTTCCAGTAGAAATTGAGCATAAAGCATTTTGGGCTTTGAAGACATGTAATCTTGATTTGCATGGAGCTGGACGTCTACGGTTAAGTCAACTAAATGAATTAGAAGAATTAAGACATGAAGCATACGAAAATTCGTTAATCTATAAGGAGAGAACGAAGAAATGGCATGATAAAAGAATCAGAAGTTCAAAAGAATTTAAAGAAGGAGATAGAGTTCTTCTTTTCAATTCACGATTCAAGCTATTTCCTGGAAAATTGAAATCAAGATGGTCTGGACCATTCATAGTCAAAAGAGTTTTCTCATACGGAACAATAGAGTTAATAAATTCAAATGGGATTGAATTTAAAGTTAATGGTCACAGAGTTAAACATTACATACATGTTCCAATGGAAGTTGACAATGAAGTCAATCATAATTTCACCACTCAAGAAAACCCTCAGAATGAAAACATAAATATGTTATCAACAACATATGAAAAACCAAAATTGAAAGACGGGAAAGCTTCAAATTGGAGTGATGAAGAAGAATTTCTATATAAACCTCCCATTCTAAGAAACGAAGAAAATTGTGAACAAGAAGTTCAAGTAGAAGTAAAAGAACCAAGAAAAGACCACTTGGAAAATGTTAACAAACCAACTCTACTTACTAAAGTAGGAGACCCAGGTGAATTTATCATTTCTTGCTTGCTTAATGATGGTGCTATGTATAATGGACTCGCAGATTTAGGAGCAAGTGTAAATGTTATGCCTCTTTCCTTATATAAAAGATTAGGTGTGGGTAAATTAAGACCAACCAGCATAGGTGTTCAATTATTTGATTAAACCATTAAACACCCGATTGGAATAGCCAATAATTTACTTGTTAAAGTGGGAAGTTTGACCTTTATAGTTATTAATATATAGGAAGACTTTGATATTCCTCTAATTTTAGGTCGCCCATTTTTAGCAAACACCGAAGCATTCATTGATGTAAGAGAAGGTAGAATGACACTTAGGGATGGTAACAAATCGGTCACCTTTGTGAACTGAAAGTTTAAATCTCCACCAACCAAAATTGTTGAACCAATAAAAATGCCTATGTGTGGGGAAGATGAAGAAACACCTAATGATAACCCGATAATAAAGAACCCCATTATTGATACGAAATTAGATGAACCCGTTTTCAACAGTTCAACGAAGAAACTTTATAAACGGATTCAAGATGCTAGGATTAAGGGGAACTTTAAATTATGTAACCGATTAGTATCCAATTTGTCGCCTAAAGAAAAGGCAATGTTAGTTGAATTTGTGAAAGTTATAGAGGAAATCAATAATTGGCTTGAAGCAAAAGCCAAAGATATACAAGTTGTTGATAGTCCAATTGAAAACGAAGTTAATCACAATTTTGACACCACAGCTAACTAAGTGTGGGGAGAATCAAGTCTTTTTAAGGATAATATATATTTCTGTTAGAGTTAGATTTTCTGTTTTCGTGTAGTTCTCGAGAATGGAATCCGAATGGTCTTTCCCTAGCAGACCCTAAAGAACTAGTCTTCTCACTCTATTCTGAATTTTTATTTCTTTTAGGTTTTACGAGATGAAGAATTCCTTTGATCTGAACCATGGTCTACTACTACACGCTATGATTATTAAACGTAATAATAACATCTTTCTGAGTGAACTGGTATCATTCATAAGAGGCAAAATGGACGAAGTGAGGAAAGAACTCAGGAAAGATCATCATAAGACACATTTTGGTAAAGGAAAATCAAAATCCGCAACAAAAAGAAGAGCATGACACCTTGAAAGATGTCATAAATGCGTAAAATGGTCACACGAAGGTAAATGTTCGAACAATCAAACATATTCAAATACCGAATTTGTTACTCTATGCAGAGAAGGACCGTTCATATGTTTAGAAGAAAAGTTATTGAAGAATCAAGGTTACGCTTATGTAGCTATGGAAAACCAAATCACACGACTCTCCTATGAGTCGGCTAAAGCAGGTCTCTGAGAATTCTATCTCACATGTAAGTATGTACAGTTTTTATTTTATTTATTGCTTTTAACCTTTTGATAATAAACGCTAAATCGTTCGCTATAAAGTATTAAATTGATATTCAATAAAATTAGGTATGCGAAACCGAAATTATTGATATCATACAAAAATTTATTACATCACTGCGAAATTTACCGTTTATTCATAAGGTATAAATATCTTTAATCAATCAATTCAAAATATTTTAGAAATTCGTCACGAGTAAAACTAGGTAATATAGTCAAAATTACTTTACCCAAAAGAGGGGCGCATATTTTTGATAATATTTGATTGATTAAAGTGGGATAAAAGACAAAAAAGATTTTTAATTTTAATTTTTACCTTGTTTTTAAATTAATATTAAATTATTATTGTAAATCTTTTTAAATCAATATAATTAAGTTTATAAATATTTTAAAAACTAATATTTTTCATATAAGTTTGTAAAATTAATGTATAAAAATATTAATGATATTTATATGAATTTTTAATTTTATGCATTTTAAATTTAAGTTTGGTGTGAATTTAATAACAAAAATGTACTTTATTTCATTAAGTTAAAAATGTGATTTCTAAAAATTCGTCGTGAGTTGAAGACTAGGTCGTTGAACCGAAATTGTTTAACCCAAGGGAGGGACGAGAAATTTTGTTATCAATATTTTTAATCTTATTGAATTAAAGTATGCCAAAAAAAAACCCAAAAATCTTTGCTTTTAAAACAACGCTTACAAATGACAAATTTTAAAATTTTGTCGAGAGACGAACTAGGACAACGATCCGAAACGCCCTCATTCTAAAAGAAAACAAATTTATAAAATTAATTAATTTTTGTTTCATAAGTATAAGGTTTTTATTAAAAAAATAAAATAAATCAGGACCCCATGCGATCACATGGGATATACCCTACACAGCCATGCGATCGTATGGCACAAAAATACTGGACAGATAAAAAGAGCAGCGAGCTGTTCTGTCTCCCACACAAAACACACACATATACACCAGCAAAACCACAAAACACCCCTAAAATCTTCACTTTTCAACCAAAATTCGTCAAATTTCTTGCAATAATCCGCTATAGTCATGCCTATATTCAGATGGGGAGGCAGAAAGGTAAAGATTTCACCCCTAAAACTCTTTAAATTCAAATTTTATTGTTCTTGAGTTAATTTTTACCTAATTTGGTTTTGTTAATTTCTATTGTAATTAGAGTTAAATTGTTAGTATATTATGCATGTATAACCTATATTGATGCTATTTAACATTATTTAAAGCCAAAAAATTCAAATAATTTAGAAATCTAGGGTTTGTGTTCTTGAGCAATTTGGGGCTTTTTGATATAAATAGGTTATGGCCGATTTTTGTTATGAATTAATGCTAAATTAAGTAGTGTAACATGTTTAGGTAGCTAAATGATCCAAACTTTGATCCTAAACATGATTTTTGAGAATTAAAGTGGACTTTTTACGTCTAAAATTCATGAACTTGATTAATTTGATATAAATGCCATTTGAAACTTGTTTAATTGCTAGTAATGATTATTTTGACATATTATTTGAGATAAAAGCCTATGAAATTTGTATACATTTTCATATATGCTTATTTGAAAAATTGTAGAATTGATAAAAATATGAAAATGAGTATAAGTTTAATATGGATTAAACATGTTATTGTAATTGTTTTAATTTGTTATTTTGCTAACACTAATGCATATTTGGATGCACAAATTTTGTGTTTAATGTGTTTTGCAGAGAAATACAGATACAGACGGTGCATCATCGTCTAGGCAACCTGATTCGGAACCACAGCCAGAGATGCAATATCACGAACCGGAACAACAACCTGAACAACAACAACATTATGATCAACACGTGCCATAGTATGAACCAGAACCACAATTTTTTATTACCTATGTAGTATTTCCCGTTCACCATATAATATAACACTCAACAATTCATGAAGAACAGTTGCATCCCAATTTAAGATTTGATAGAAGTTGGAGAGATTACCCAACGTACCAAAGTAATAAATTTAAGCTTTGGACCAAAAATGTAGAAGTACCAAGGGTAATAGATTGGGAGCCTTTGGAAAGGGTCCACCTAGCTAACCCAGTTAGGCAGCATCTAATCCAAAGGTATGGCAGCTCTTCTTTTTTCGATTGGGAACGTTTATTTACTACTCGTAGGCCTGTATATAAGGAGTGGTGTGTTGAGCTAATGAGTACTATAGCTTTTAATAAGGATGTAGATAGGTTAGACGATAAGAGTTTTCTTTGATTTTTACTTGGCCGTAGGATGTATAGGATGTCCATGCTGGACATGGCCAGGGCTTTACAGATTTACACTCCCACTGAATTACTATCACCTGATTGTACAAATTTGATTTATCATGGTGAGCGGGTAGATAGAAATTTTGACGCTAACGCCATTTGGAGGCGTATGTCAAATTTTAATGTGTTTACGCAGGGAGGAAGACACTCCTATTTAGATATTAATAAAGCCAAGCTTAATACATAGATTCTTAGCAAACTCGATTACACAAAGTGGTAAGAACAAGGAGAAAATGACCTTACACGATCTATTTTACCTTAAGTGCATTCGAGACACTAGAAGATTTGTTAATATCCCCTACTGTGTTGTTTTTTATCTGTCCAAAATGGTGGAAGGTATACAGGAAGGAGGAATAATAGGAGGAGGTATTTTTGTTACTCTCATTGGAGAGTATTTAGGTGTAGATAGGGAACAAGGGGGTCCAAGTCTATCAAGGTGCAAAGGTATTGACTAGGAGACGCAATCAGGCAATACCATATCAGGGCTGCCATCCACAGGTAGAGAGGGGTTCGGATGATGAGATGGAGGAAGCAGATGACATCAGGGATGTCATTAGGGATAGTTTTACTGACGTTTTCCAGCGTATAGATGAGGTAGAAATGACTAATGAGGATAGGCATCGTCGGTATGAGCAGTGGCAAGCCGCAAATGAGTATGAGACTTCCAGGCGATGCCAACACGGTAGCTGGAAAGTTCATCAGCACCAAATCATGAGCCAGCTATCATATCAGGTACCAAATAACTACATCCTGACTCGACCTGCTTACTATCCACCACATCAACCCGACATACGAACACCCTATGACCTGTACGACCCCAATCAAGCATACCAGAACACTTATCACCAACCATGGAACCCAAATGATGATATGAACTAGAACCCCTATCCAAATCAATAGTGTTCCATTGGTGATGTCTTCTCTTTTATTATTTTTATCTATTTATGCTAAACATTTAACATTTTGATACTTTAATGTAATGTTTAATATTTTTATTATTTTGTACTAATATTTCATTTTTGTAATTTGAAAGTGGGATATTAAGTCTCATTTCAAATTACCATGCATGTTTATATTTGTATTGTATGTATTTTATCTCATGTACACAACAGGGTAAAACAGCGCATTTTCAAAGACTGGCATTAAGTTCAGCAAAAGCTATTAATTTTGACGAAAAACAAAAAACAAGTGTGATGTAACAACAGACGAAATGAACAAATGATGTGTACCATTTATCATTCAACACAAACAACAATATGTTTAGAAATTTTGGTAAAATTTAATCATTTTTCTACGCTAATCACCCTCAATAATTTAAATTGCTACTGATTTCTTGCAAATGAGGGCATTGCAAGATCTTAAGTGTGGAAAGGGGTTAAATTCGTTCGAATTTTTAAAAAATTTTAATTTAAACACTTGGTTACCATTAAAAATACTAGTAACGCAGTAGTTGTATTAGAATCTAGTGCTCTCTGATAATAAAGAACAGCCCTAGTCTTATATACTGACTACCCACTTCTAGTAAAAATTTTAAATTTTTTTCAAATAAATGAATTCAAAATCATGTTTATACATATTTATGAACGATAAAACTAGATGTTAACACCGAAATTATTGTTACCTCGGAAAGGACATAAATTGAGAAACAACCCAAAATGCTTGAATTTATTTAAAATGGAATATAGGAGAATAAAAAGGCAAAGAAAGGAAAATAAAAGCCAAGTGTGGGAAAAATTTACCAAGTTATTTAGAATATATATCACATATTTTTATACAAATAATTGAAGATACTTTTGTTTTGGACGATTTTAATCAAGTTTTACCCATTTTATTGTAATAGAATTTAAAAGGAAGTAAAGTCTTTCGAGAAAAAGACACGCGTTTCTTGATTTAGGTCAGGAAGTTGTCGTCCAGACCAGTTGTAGAGTCTACGAAAAACCTTGAAAAGTTTTCTCGAAAATCAGCTGGAAATCCATGGACCTCAGCATTAAACAGGGTCGCCAAGTGGTCAGACTTATCCTAACCATGAGAGGATCTGTCTCGTACAATGGGGGGCACCGTGCAAATTAGCTTATAAAACTAATGAATCAGATCCCCAGAAAGGATAATCTCCTTAAAGATCAAAAATCAGCTTTTAAGCCTGATATTACTCAATCCTTGGGATTGACCTTAAAGATTGAGAATTACAAACTCATGGAATTCAATGATATCTAAACTCGAGCTTGAACGAGAAAATATTTTGATCAAATTACAAACCGATTTGTTTTCTGAAAACCCTATTTTCAATGCGTTCATTACCATTGAACGTAAAATCCTAAGAATTCACTGGAATTCATTAGGTCACCTGAACCAAATCGGGTGTCAACCGTAAGAACGGTGGTTGCATAGCATGGTCGAAGACAGGACCTTGTGCCAGACCGAAAAACTATAGGGTGATCTTTACTATTGCTCCTACAAAGGATAGTAATTGCATCCGACACGATATAGACCATAATCAAAAGCATGTCACGGGACATTGCCTTAACAGTTGCTTGTTCAACGCTTTCCTTTACAATTGGACGGTAGTTTACCGAAAGGTAATATACGGAGCAAGTAAACTGGACGTGTTGCTTTCCTAATACAAGGTTAGCAAGTGGATGACACAAAATCGCAAGTTTTAAGATAAAATTTTCAAATCTGAAACCCACAAAACCCACAAAAACAATTTGCAAACACCGGTGAAGGGTTATTCCGGAAAACTTATCTAGGGTAAAAGCTAGATTGAATTTTCAAAAGATCAAATGTTTTCATAAAGATCTAATTTCCTAAAGGATCTAAATTTTCATAGTCATGTGGGATTGTAAACCACAATGTTACTATCATTGTTCATACTGCTGTATAGAAATCACTGATGTACAAAGTGTGAAGAATAAAGAAGTGATTCAAGTATGTTTTTATTCAAAGTTCTATATTGCTTGAGGACAAGCAACGCTCAAGTGTGGGAATATTTGATAATGCTAAAAATGAACATATATTTCATAGCATTATCCTTCAAGAAAGACAAGCTTTTAGTTGCAATTGTTCTATTTACAAGTGATATTCGTTTAAATAATAAAAGGTGAAGATAAAAGACAGATTCGACGATTTGAAGACGCAAACGACCAAAACGCTAAAAAGTACAAAGTACAATCCAAGTGGTTCAATTTATTGATAAGAAACGTCTCAAAATTACAAGATTACAAGCCGCGAAACGCAAAGTACAAGATATTAAATCATACGAAAGGACGTTCGAAAATCCAGAACCGGGACATGAACCAACTATCAACGCGCGATGCAACGGACCTAAAATTACAAGTCAACGATGCACAAGAATATAATATAATATATATAATTATACAAAATTATATATATTATATAATATATTAAATAAATACGAGCAGCCCACGTTTAAAATGCAATGTGACCAGGAGATGGCTGCCATGTGATCACATGGCCTGGTAGCCTTAAACCCATGCGATCGCATGGCTTACTGTAACTGGCCAGGTTCCATAAATTCAGCATTTTTCGGACGATTTTAATACACAATATATATCCATCTACTCTCTATCTCTCAAATATATATTTATATTTAAATTTTAATTATAATTTTAATTTAAGTTTAATAATAATAAGGTTATGGTAGCGAATGTTGTAAGTTTGTAAGTCGAAATTCTGTTCGTGTAACACTACGCGATTAATGCTCATTGTAAGTTATGTTCAACATTTTTAAATTAATGTCTCGTTGCTAAGTTATTATTATGCTTATTTAAGCCGAAGTAATCATGATGTTGGGCTAAATATTAAGATTGGGTAATTGGGTTTTGGACCATAATTGGGGTTTGGACAAAAGAACGACACTTGTGGAAATTAGACTATGGGCTATTAATGGACTTTATATTAACTAAACGATACCTTGTTAATTTAATATAAAGGTTACAATTTGACGTATCTATAAATAACCACATACGCTTAATCAGGTACGGTGGGCGGAATATCTATAAATACGAATAATTGTTCATTTTACCAGACACGGGGATGGATTAATAGTTAATGGACTCATTAAAACAGGGGTGGATTACATTCAAGGGTAATTGGTGTAATTGTTAACAAAGTAGTAAAACCTTGGATTTCACGCAGTCGATAACCTGGTGTATTCATTAAACAAAGTATTAAGACCTTGTTACAGTTCGAATCCCCAATTAGTTGGAATATTTGACTTCGGATATAAGGTTAATTTGACGAAGATCCTCGCACTTTATAATTATGACCGATGGACTATTATGGACAAAACCGTATGGACATATCGAATAATCCAGGATAAAGGATAATTAACCCATGGTAATAAATTAAAATCAACACGTTGAACATCATGATTACGGAAGTTTAAATAAGCATAATTTCTTTATTTTATATCTCATCACACTTTTATTTACTGTCATTTTATTTATTGCACTTTTAATTATCGTACTTTTAATTATCGCATTTTTATTTATCGTCATTTACTTTACGCTTTAAATTAAGTTATTTTTATATTTAATATTTTACATTAGGTTTTAATTGTGACTTGAGACATAAAATCGACAAACCGGTCATTAAATGGTAAAACCCCCTTTTTATAATAATAATAATACTACATATATATATATATATATATATATATATATATATATATATATATATATATATATATATATATATATATATATATATATATATATATGTATATATATATATATATATGTATATATATATATGTATATATATATATATGTATATATATATATGTATATATATATGTATATATATATATATATGTATATATATATATATATATATATATATATATATATATATATATATATATATATATATACAAATATAGTTTTTAAAAAATATAGCGTTAAACTTGGCTAGCTCCCTTCGAAATGAACCGGACTTACTAAAAACTACACTACTTTAGATTAGGTACACTGCCTATAGTGTTGTAGCAAAGTTTAGGTATATCCACTCTATAAATAAATAATTAACTTGTGTAAAATTGTATCGTATTTAATAGTATTTCGCAATAAAAATATAACTATTTCGTATTCACCTCACATAACATCAGCCACTTCCTTGACACTTGATGCAAAATGGCTTGCCACATTTGCCATAATGATGGTTGCGGCACTTGTTGCAAAATGGTTTGCTACCTTCACCATAATGATGTTTGTGGCACTTGTTGCAAAAAGGTCGAGTTCCGGCATAACTTTTCCTGTCGCCGGGGGTGAAAGGCTTCTTGGTGGAGTCGTTGTGGTTGTGGTTGCTTGATGAAGAGGCTTCCCGTTTTCATTTGTTGTTACCCGGTTGGTCCTCGGCTGTTGGTGCCGGCGCTTCATTTTCATCCACCGTTTTTATAAATCGGCGGGCCATCGTCAAAGCCTCTTGTAGGTTGGCGGGTCTTGATGGCATTACCCCGTATGGAATGCTCTTAGGGAGGCCATCCATGTAAAATTCAACTCCTTGGGGCTCAGGAGCCATGAGGTTTGGACAAATTGAGGCTAGTTCGGCAAACCGTTGATTATAAGCTTCGAGGTCATTTAGGGCCATTTTTAAATTTCTTGGCCCCTGTTCGATCCTTCGAGTCTGTTCACGCGGGAAGTATTTGGTGATCATTCTTTCTCTTAATTCGGTCCAAGAGAGTGTATGGGCTTCATCGGTACCCACCGATTGTACATACATGTTCCACCATGAGAGAGCAATACCGGCGAAAGTAAGGGTGGAAAACTTGACCTTATCTTGGTCCCGACAGCCGCTTATTCTAAAAATGGCTTTCGTTTGTTCGAGCCATCGGGTGAGAGCAACCAATCCCCCGGTTCCATCGAAAGTTGGAGGTTTGTACTCCATGAAGTTTTTGTAGGAGCACCCCTCGTTTGAATCACCGGCTCCATGATTGTTGTTGTTGGAGAAGTGACCGGCTACGGCCGCACCCACGACGGTGGCTATCATTCGTTGAAGAGCTTGTTCTAGAGTTTCGGGAGGAGTATTGTGTTGACCTTGGTGAGCCATTGTTCCTTGAAAACACAAGAATATCGTTGATTAGTATCCTCAATAATACTAACCGTGATATGGAATTATGATAGAGAGAAGATTTTCCTTGACTCGCCTTAAATTCTTTATGTCATAATGTCGAAACGTTCATATGAGTCACCGTAATATAATCTCGGAAATTACATTACCCTGATTCATATGTGCATTCGACATTATTCCATATAGTCAAGGTGGCGTGTTAATCAAATTAAACAACGTGAGATTTAGATAGAATAAGAGTTAGATGGGAATAGAAGAGTTCGAGTATAAATGCACAAGTAGTCAAGTAATTACTACTTCTAGTCTATATGCCGGTTGTAGTCTAGACACACTAATGTACCCTATGACTCTGGGTCGACACCAATGAACTCTAAATCCCTACAACCAACGCTCTGATACTATCTGTAGCGACCTGACAAAATCGTCATTGACGGCGCCGTCTACTTAGGTCCCATTACGTGATCATAAGTCTTTAAAATAACGTTTGACCAAAATATGTCGCATTCATTTCAAATGTAAATATTGTTTCAAAGTTTACAAGAATAGTTCAACCATTAGTTACGTTACAAAGTTATAAGTACAAATGAAACCTATGCGACACAGTTTAAAATAAAGTCAAAAGACGCTCCATGTATGCATATATACTCGACATCCAATGCAAGTATCAAAATAATGAGCGAAAGCATGTATCACATATCTTTCAAAGACCTGAGAAAAACATAGAAATCTATCAACGAAAACGTTGGTGAAATCATAGGTTTAAGTAAGTAAGTGAGTAAGTAAAATGAACCACAAGATTTATAACATTTCAATAATAGTAAACCATTCCAAAAATTGTTATCACGAGCACCCAATTATCAAGGCTTAACTTTCCTTCCATAGAACCCCATCACAATAGTGTTAGAACATACACTGTTTCTCGAAAATGTATTTCATCCGAAGTAATGGTAACGAACCGTCCGAATGAGGGTTTGTCAAACCCATATGGCCATACAACATAAGTTCTCGCTTACACCCGGCAAGTATAACTAATGATAATCGAATTGAGGATTTTGTTCTAACTCGTATGTAGAATGCTTGTTTTTATACTTGTGTTCACTTTGTAAAATAAAACGTTTATGTTTTCTCATCCCAATGTAAGTTTAAAAGAGTAAAAGTGGGACTATGATCTCACCTTGAGTACACGAGAAATAAATATACTTCACAAAGTTAACGAGTGCAAGAACGGATGCTAGTCTTGACCTAAACAAGTAGGTTGTATCAATAATGGTAAACACAGTTAGTCAAAGCTGTTCAATTAGTCTTATGGCTCGTTATGAATCGATTATATAGCATGTGAATCAAATTGTCAAGTTTCATGCAAGATACAAGTATAGAAGCAAATTAGAATGATTGCGTAAGTATTTGATTAAGTTTGATTAAAAGTCAACTTTGGTCGAGTCAAAGTCATTAAAAAAGTCAACACGTTCGGGTTGGGTCTCGAACTATTTTTCTGAGATTTTTAATCATATATAAGCATGTTAGAACAAGTTACATGTTAATCGGAGGTGTGTAGCATAGTTAGAATTAAACGGTAAACGACAAAATGAAACAGCCCTTGGTAGTTCATCTGGACGATGTCCAAAATGGCTGGACAGCGTCCTGATGTGAAAGCCAGGACGGCATCCAAGATATGGGATGGCGTCTCAATGAACTACAGGTTACTGAAGCTGAAATTTCACAAGTCTCGAAACAAAACTCAAACAAACACAAATTGTGAACCGAAAACACTTAAAACATGTATCTTATATCGTTGGAAAGGTATTTTGACAAGGAATACAACTAATAACATATCATCAAACAATTACATCATTTAAATGACCAAATCCTCATCGAATGATCGTTAAAAGTTCATCATTGAAGTTTCAAGTTCGTAAAACGCATTTTATGATTCGGGAATCCAATTTACACATACGATATGCCGTTTCGAAGGTAATTAAACATACATTGCAACTAAACACCTACTAACAATATTAATAAGCATTTAATACATCAAAAGTTCATTTTAAAGCTCATCAAACCCTAACCAAAATCATGAATTCAACTATTTTGTAAATGAAGCTTTTCTAAATCAACCTACACATCAAATTGACGCTAATGATGCTAGTAACACATTTAATACATGAACTTTAACATTTAAACAACATTTAATCATACAAAATTCAAGATTAAGCACACCTATTTTTCGTATTCAAGCTAGTTACTCAAAACAACAAATCGAGCAAACCAAACACATATTCATGTTAGACTTGAGCCATAGACACTAATTAACACTTTTATAAGTCAAAATTATCAAGAACACAAAATCTAGTGTTTTTAGAAAGTTACCCAAAATAGATGAAGTTGGTATGGAATTAAAGAGGAAAATGCAAGGATTCCAAATATGTAGTTTGTTTTAGTTGGTGCTTGCTAGATTCAAAATGGATGATGATTTAGTGAAATGGGTGTTTGAGAGTAAAAATAGAAGTAGTAGAGAAAGATGGGAGGTGATGAATGAAATAAATGGTGGTGGTGGATGTTGACTAGTCCAACTAGTCGCATCTTTGATCAAATGATGAAATTAGTCCCTCGAGTTCGGATGCGGGTGCGTGAGTTAACCAAACGAATTATTTTGAAATACACGAGAGTAAACGGGAGATGTTATAATCCAATAACAAAAATATTAAGAACGTTAACCAACGGAGGATACGAATCTAGATACGAAAGATGTTATTAAAATAAAAAGACGGGCGTTAAAATAATTTTAATGGAAAAATGCGGGATGTTACACCCCTATGGTGGATGGCTAGGCCGGATAAAACCACGGTCAAGTAGTTCTTGGAGTTGACTTTGTAATTCTTGTATTTCGGATGGAGCAGGTCTATACGGTGCACGTGCTCCGGGTGGGGCTCCCCGGATAAGATCGATTTGGAATTCAACGGCCTATGAGGTGGAAGTCCCGGTAGTTCTTCGAAAAAAATATCAGAAAAGTCGCTAACAATCGGTATATCTCCGATATGCTTCTCATCGGTCCCGACTTTCTTAACGTGGGCTAGGATCGTAAAATAACCCATACGAAGGTATTCTTCAACGTTGAGGCATTAAATGAGGTTGAGCCAGATGCAATTCTTTTTGCCATAAATGATCAAGGGTTCACCGTCCTTGATAGGAATACGAATGGTTTTGAGATCACAAGGAATGTTGGATTTTGTCTTGGCTAACCAATCCATACCAATAATTACGTTAAAGTTTTCTAGGTCTAGAGGTATTAAATAGATTTTGAATTCTTTACCCACCATCATTTTGAGCCATTGGGACTTTGGTATGATTTATCGTAATATAACCACGTCGATCAAGTGTGGTTATATTTCGTTAGTTCATACCTCCATTCCAACACCTCTCCATATGGTTAAGTTTTTATAATCGTGGAAATTGCAAATGAACAAGGTGCAACGACATCTTTAACAAGACTCGTATTTAATCGATAGAGCTAGTGCAATCTCTGAGAATGTGTTTCCCGCGGGAAATGTATAACTGATTGTTCACGTCAAAACGTTCAAAGTATTAGTGGCATCCCAGGTATAAAGAGAGTAATGAATCATGGTAACGAGTAGTACGCAACAGTAGTGATAAGTAGTGATAGACAATACTCATCGATAGTAGTGGTAGTAGTAACGAATGGTGATATATAGTGAGGAGCACTAGTGTAATATCAGTAGTGAGTAGTGAGTAGTGACCGTAATAGTTGTGAAAGTTTTACCACACTTGTGGGTAGGAAGCCGGGACGGTGGCGAATATGATGGGAAGACAGAATTTTTAAACTAGTGTAGCAAATAAAGTCGCGTCATCCTTACGCGTATAGATCTTGAATTTACGTGTGTTACCCAGAAGTGGCAAAGTACGAGTTCGCATGACGAGAGTTGGGTACAATTAAGAAGTTCACCTAAGTAGGATTCAAGTATAAATGTACAAGTAGTCAAGTAAGTGCTATCTATAGCAAATGTATGTCAGAATGCAATGGCTAACTATCGGGTTGTAGTCTAGACTCACTAATGCGTCCTAACAACTCTGTCAGACACACTAATGCATATCCTAGTTCCCTACAACCAACGCTCTGATACGATCTGTAACGACCCATCAAAATCGCCATTGACAGTGCCATTAACTTAGGTCCCGTTACGTGGTCTTAGTCCCTAAATGAGAAGTGTTTGACCAAAATTATGTCGCATTCATTTGAAACGTGTATGACTTGCAAAGTTTTAAGTTACCAAATGGTTCGACAAAGAGTTTAAGTTTACAAAAGTTATAAAGTATGAATGAAATAACTTGCGACATAATATAAGTTGAAATCACGAATGCTATCAATAGCATATGCACGTAAACATTAAGATTGAATCCAAAAGTGCTATCACTAGCGTATTCATGTATGCTTGACCCCAAGTAAATAATCAAAGTGAGCGGAAGCATGTGTCAAATAGCCAAGTACGAACCTGAGAAACATATAGAAAACTGTCAACGAAAAACGTTGGTGAAATCATAGGAGTATTTGTAAACGTTGTTTTTGAACCACAAGATTTTGTATAGTTTGATTATCCAAATCGTTTGCATTCCAAATTTGTTGTACGTTTGTGGAGCACCCAATTATCAAGACTTAATTGTATACGAACCCCGTTATCATAGTGTTAGAACCTACACTATACCAGAAAATATATTTCATCCGCTAACGATAGCGAACCGTCCGAATGAGGGCTCGTCAAGCCCATGTGATCACATAACATAAGTTCACGTTTACACCCTACAAGTGTAACTAATGATAATTGAAATGAGGCTTTTTGTTCTAACCCCACATGGAATGTTTGTTTTCGTACTTGTGTTCAAAGCATAAAAGAATGATACGTATATGTTTCTCATCCCATGATTTAAAGCGTAAAAGTTTTTGAAAAGGTGGGACTATGATCTCACCTTGAGTGCACGAGTATAAAGGTACTTTACAAAGTAAACGTGTGCATGAAAGTTATTTAGTCTTGACCTATAAAAGTAAGTTATATCAATACCAGGTAAGATACGAGGTATATCGAAATGTGTTCAATTAGTCCTATGGCTCGTTACGACTCGATTATATAGCATGTTAGTCACGTTATCAAGTTTCATGCAAGATATAAGTATAAAAGAAAATTAGAACGATCGCATAAGTATTTAGTTAAGTTTGACTAAAAGTCAAAATTGGTCAAAGTCAAAGTCAACAGGGTCGGGTCGGGTATCCGACTATTTTTCTGAATTTCATAATCATATGTGAGCATGTTAGAACAAGTTTCATGTTGATCGGAGGTGCGTAGCATAGTTAGAATTAAACGTGAAAACGCGAATTTGAACAGCCCACAAACACGGCATATGCCGTGCCGCTCCAGAGTTGGCCGCGCCGCGCCAAATGGCTTGAGCTGATCCTGGGCTATTTTGATTGTTCAAGTCTCGAACCAAACTTCATTAATTCACAATTTATGAACCGCAAACATTCAAAACACGTATCTCATATCGTTGGAAAGGTAATTTAACGGGGAATACAACTAAACACATTTCATCAATCAAATTCATCATTTACAATAACTGAATTCTCGTCGAATGATCGTTAAAAGTTCATCATTAAAGTTTCAAGTTCGTAAAACGCATTTCATGATTCGGGAACTTACTACACACATATAATATGCCGTTGCGTAGATAATTACCCATACAATACAAGTAAACACTTACCAACAACGTCTCATAGCATTCATGGCATCAAAAGTTCATTTTAAATGCTAACAAACCCTAACCAAAAATCACAAAATCAATAATCATATTAGTGAAGTTTTTCAAATCAACCTACACATCAAATTGAAGCTAATGATGCTAGTAACACATTTAATACATGAACTTTAACATTTAATCAACCAAAATCAAAGATTAAACAAACACTTTTTCAAATTCATGCTAGTTATGTCAAATAACAAGATCGAGCATACAAATTACATACACGACATCACAATGAGCCATAGACACTAATTAACACACTTTTAAGTCAAAAACACTAATTACATGAAATCTAGATGAAAGGACCCGTTCATATACATTATAAACGATTCACAATAGTTGATTACATCGCGAGGTATTTGACCTCTATATGATACGTTTTACAAACATTGCATTCGTTTTAAAAAGACAAACTTTCTTTACATTAAAAATTGACGGCATGCATACCATTTCATATTACATCCAACTATAATTGACTTAAAATTAATCTTGATGAACTCAACGACTCGAATGAAACGTCTTTCAAAGTATGTCATGAATGACTCCAGGTAATATCCTTAAAATGAGCTAATGCACAGCGGAAGATTTCTTTAATACCTGAGAATAAACATGCTTTAAAGTGTCAACCAAAAGGTTGGTGAGTTCATTAGTTTATCATAATCAATCATTTCCGTAATAGTAATAGACCACAAGATTTCAGTTTCCATAAATATCCGTACACTCGCAAGTGTTTAAAAGTATTCTATAAGTTGTAGGCACCCGGTAACAAGCCTTAACATTCATGTTTTACCCTCTGAAGTACACCAGATCAGGTGTGTTTAAAATAACCTCGAAGTACTAAAGCATCCCATAGTCAGGATTGGGTTTGCCAGGCCCAATAGATCTATCTTTAGGATTCGCGCCTACCGTACATAGACAAGTAGTTTAATGTTACCAAGCTAAGGGTATATTTCTGGTTTAAACCCACATAGAATTAGTTTTAGTACTTGTGCCTACTTCGTAAAACATTTATAAAACAGCGCATGTATTCTCAGCCCAAAAATATATATTGCAAAAACAATTAAAAAGGGAGCAAATGAAACTCACAATACTGTATTTCGTAGCAATTATGTATATGACGGCACTGAAAATGATAAACGTTAGGTTGGCCTCACGAGCAATACCCTCGATCAATACCCATAACCTCCATAGCTATAACCCATAATTTCCTTAGCTCTATCCCGTTTGAAAACTTATTTTGAAATCGTCCGAGTATAACTCCGTCGTAGTATTTTATGTATACTAATAATATCTTGAAATAATACAAAATATATATATATATATATATTTGTAATTCGATTGAGAGAGTTTAGAGAAATATATTTTCAAGTTTCTATGAAATAATGAAACCTATTGAATTCTATTTATAATAGATTTTTGAATTATTAAAGTGAATTATTAAAGTATGAATTATTAAAGTGAATTATTAAAGTATGAATTATTAAAGTAAATTATTAAAGTGAATTATTAAAGTATGAATTATTAAAGTGAATTATTAAAGTGAATTATTAAAGTTAAAGTAAAATAAAAGTAAAGTAAAGGTAAAGTTAAAGTATAGTAAAAGTATAAAACTATATACGTATAATACGCGTATAAATATATATAATATTAATTTAAATCGTTATATATATTTAATAAAATAAAATATAAATATCGTTATCTTTATCATGCTGGTTAAGTAATGAGTTGTCGAAAGTGGTTCTAGATATTTATAAAAGATATATACGTTTTAATAATAAAGTTCTTTTTAAACTAAAAACGTTTTTTGTACTTTTGAAACTAAATCAAATAAATATGATAATTTTGTTTTCCAAAACAAAATATATTTAAGAATTATTTTGTTAAAAGGTTAAAATAATGGAAATCTTTATACCACAAAACATTTTAGAAAAGTAGAATTATATATATTCATAATAGGTTTCAAGTTTTTAAATTACAGTCTGTTGGTGAAGCATGGGATAAAGTCCAAAGGTTAAATAAACGTATGAAATCATCTTAATGAAAAATGTCGAGTTACTTAACTTGTCGATATCCAACATCTAAGTTATTTACACTCCACGTTCTTATTTTCATATTAAATAAAATGAAAGTTAACATAGTTATCTTATCAAGGTCACGAGGAAAATATTATAAAACATGCCTTGGAAATTAAACAGGAATTTCCACTAACCCTTGTCTAGTTCCCGTTAATTGACACATTTGTTCTTATTTATAAATCACTTTACCATTTTCCAAATATTGTCAAAAAGAATAGATTTCTTAAATCACAGTGGACCTCATAACATAGGCCCGTAATCATATCATAATGTATCTGATAATTCAATCATTTGATATTATCTCTTAATTCTGTCGATAAATATATCGAAACAAATACGTTCATGTAAAGTATCATATATCTAATACTTTGTTAATGTTTTCAGTTAATATTATATATTATATATACATATCTATATACTCATAATTGTTCGTGAATTGTCGAACACGGTCAAAGGGTAATTGATTACATAAATGTAGTTCCAAACTTTTTGAGATTCAACATTACAAATTCTGCTTATCGTGTCGAAAACATATAAAGGTTAAGTTTAAATTTGATCGGAAATTTTCGGGTCGTCACAGTACCTACCCGTTAAAGAAATTTCGTCCCGAAATTTGATCGAGGTCGTCATGGCTAACAATAAGAATGTTATTATGACGAATATAAGTTGATTCATAGGGTTTTATCATGATTGAGAAATATGGATAAAATAATTCGATTACTCGAAACATATTAGTGAAGCTATCGTAAAAGAGTGAAATGAGAAAATAGGGATTCGTCTTATCTTTTGACGTCATCACGGTTGATCTCCGGATTAAAGAAAATCTTTGTAATCTATATAGGATTTGATTCTTCGATGATTAAGGAAATTATGATCCTCTTCGATGTAATGCGATGATTCATCTCAATTTTTCTGTCGGATATTTCACTATAAATCCACCTCCTTCGTTTCCTTTTAATTTACACCTTCTATTCTTTCTCCCTCAATTTTTACTTTAAAATTATTCGTCAATATGCTTCATCCAGTGCTGATTCTCGATATACTCCTCACTTTCATATCTGTCGTTCTTCTTTTTCATCTACCTCCGGAAGAATCTATTTACTTCTACTATACTCTTGGTTTTATAGTGTTTTTTGTTCTCCCGTGTCTTTATATTGCTATATTCATCGATATATACGGTTTATAATTTCTGGGTTGTTGTTGGGTTTTATATCTTCCCTTATATTTCGATGTCCCTGCTTCTGTCTTCTATAATCATTGTCATCCCCAATTAATGCTCTCTTTTATTTGCTGCGATTTATACCCCAATTTCTATTTCGGAGTTTTATCCTTTCGTTTCTTCTTCTTGCGATTAAGCACCGCTTGTAATGGTCCAGAATTCGCATATATGAATTTTGGAATGAACATTGTTAATGTTCTAAGAAGGAAATTGTAATGGCACGATCTTGACTTGTCAAATTACTAGAATACCTCGGATAAGGCCGAATCATCAAGAAATATTTTCTTGATATTTTAGAGGTTAAAGAGAATACAAGAGTCGTGTAACATAGAACATGATGACGTTATAATCTGTGAATCATCACGTTCCATTTAGAAACTCAGCATGACTTACTGTAATATAATCACGTTGATCAAGTGTCATTATATTATACTAGTTCATGCTTCAGTTCCCAACACTACTTCAAAAATATTCCTATTTTAAATTCGAAAGTTTCAGAATTTAGAAACTAAAATAGTTTCTTTAATGATGTAATACAGACAGCACGAAGAGGTAAATGATTTCAGATAAGAATAATTATGGAAATATCTTCAGAAATATGGAGGATATTTATAATGAAAGATACGATGATATCTTAAAATTTCTAATATCAGAGGATGATGAAGAATATTGTCCGTAAGGGTTTAGAGTTAGGAGCAAGGTATTCGATAATGACTTCAGCAGACATGGAATCATTTGGATTCTTTGAAGGTAGATTTCGTCCTTGTGATTTATCCACAGCCTTCTTCATGGTTTGCTCAATCCGTATTTTTCAGTACCAAATCTTCTCTTTTTCTTAGCTTTGCTAACACACTACTCTTTATCATCAAACTTTATACTATTAAGGTCGTTTATATTTTTTGCTGCTTCATCAGTATTTCGAGAACTAGTTCGCAGTTAATCATCAAATCTTTTGCTAAAATCATGTTGAGAAGGATGCTATCTAAGAATTACTCAAGAAAAACGGTAAATTTCTACACCTAAACACCATTTAATCCGAAATTTGGTGTTCTTGAGTCATTTTTTTCCCAATTTGATTTTGATGCTTTTTAGTGTAATTAGGCTTAAATTGTTTATGTATTATGCTTGTATAACCTAGATTGATGCTGTTTAACATGATTAGAAGCCTTAAACTTCAAATTTTGAGTAATCTAGGGTTTGTGTTCTTGAGCAAATTTGGGGCTTTTTGATATAAACAGGTTATGGCCGATTTTTGTCATGAATTGTTGCTAAAATAAGTAATGTAACATGTTTAGGTAGTTAAATGATCCAAACTTTGAGCCTAAATATGATTTTGAGAATTAAAGTGGACTTTTTCAAGTCTAAAATTCATGAACTTGATTTTTGAAAGATAATGCCATTTGAGACTTGTTTAATTGCTAGTAATGATTATTTTGACATGTTATTTGAGTTGAATGCTTATGAACTTGGCGAACATTTTCGTATATGCTTATTTGCAAAAGTGTAGATTTGATAAAAATGTGAAAATGAGCTTAAGTTTGATATAAATTGATCATGTCATTGTAATTATTTTGATTGATGATTTTGCTGACACTAATGCATATTTGGATGCACAAAAATTGTGTTTGATGTGTTTTGCAGACTGAAAGGGGTGAATCTTTATCCCAAGCCCGCAATGCTCCTGCTGAGAATATGGAACAACAGGAGGTGGATAACTACTACAAGCAGGATATACCTCATCCAGTCATGACCTTTTCTGATATGCACTTGGAAGAGTTGCACCCGAACCTGAGATTTGACAAACTTTGGATAGATTATCCAAAATATCAAAGGGGTTTACATACTCTTCATTCTAAGGTTGTTGAGGTACCGAGGGTCATAGAATGGGGACCCTTAGAAGCTGTAGAATTGGCCGGGCCAATCAGGGAATTACTTGTACAGAGGTATGGTAATTCTACTTTTAATGACTGGGTACGTTTATTCACCATGCGTAGACCTGTATATAAAGTATGGTGTGAAGAATTGTTATGTAGTATAGAGTTGAATGATCGGGTAGCTAGTTTAACCGATCGTTCTTTTATTAGATTTTTGTTAGGCGGTTCGATGCGCCACATGTCTTTACTGGACATGGCTCAGGCTTTACGTATATATACGCCTGAGGAGTTAGCATCCGCTGATTGTAGAGGGTTGATACTAAACGGTAGAAAGATAGATGAAAATTTTGATACACACGGTGTGTGGAGTCAAATGACAAGCCATCACCGTTTCAAAGGGGGAAATTACTCTTATTTGGATATAGATAGAGCCGAATTAAGAGTGATACATAGGTTTTTAGCTAATTCGATTACACAAAGGGGTAAGAACAAGGAAAAAGTAAATGAACAGGATTTGTTTTACCATATGTGTATTCGAGACCCACAAAGCGCTGTAAGTATACCATATTGTGTGGGTTATTATTTATCAGCTATGGTTCGGGGGATGCGACCGCATAGCATAATAGGAGGTGGTATTTTTATTACTTTGATTGGTGAATATCTCGGTGTGGATATAAGTCGGGGGGGATTATTAGTAGAAGAACCGGAACCCCGCGATACTATAGGTTTAAATGTATACCATGGTGCAAAAGTTTTGAAGAGGCGAAATAACGCCGCAGTACGATACCATGGTAGACATCCACAGGTGGAGAGAAACCAACATCAAGGTAATGTAGGAGGGGGAATGAGATGCAAGAAATGCAAAGGTTTATAGCTTCTCAGGAATACGAAAATGCTAGACAGAGAGCATTTGAAGATTGGCAAGTTCATCAGAACCAAATCATATCTCATTGCCAACATATAGGTAGAAACTATATTCCTACACCGAAACCCATATTCCCTCCCTGGTCTATAGATATGCAGCCACCATATCCTACGTATAACCCTGCCGAAGCATTCTATAGCACCTATGGTTATGCCTGGAACCCCTATTGGTACCAGTATCATCCCTAGTATACTTATTTTTTTTTTTGTAATTTGTAATTATTGATACGTTTAATACTTTTGTTAATATTGTAATCATTTTTATAATTATCTAACTTTTATTCTTAGATTTTAATAATTTTTGAATGTGGGGTAATATACCAAACTTCAAAAATATGTATATATGTTTGCAGTTTATCTTATGTACACAACAGGGTAAAACAACGCATTTTCAAAGACTAGCATTAAGTTCAGCAAAAGCAACTAATTTTGACGACAAGATGCAAAATATATGTGAAATAACAACAAGACGGAATGAACAAATGATGTGCACCATTTATCATTCAGCAAACAAACATCAATATATTTGGAAACTTTGGTAAAATTTAATCATTTTCACACAAATCACCCTCAATAATTTAAATTGTTACTGATTTCTTGCAAATGAGGGCATTGCAAGATCTTAAGTGTGAGAAGGGGTTAAATTCTTTCGGATTTTAAAATTTTTTACTTTATACACTTGGTTACCATTAAAAATACTAGTAAAGCAGTAGTTGTATTAGAATCTAGTGCTCTCTGATAATAAAGAACAGCCCTAGTCTTATATACTGACTACCCAATTCTAGTAAAATTTTTCAAAATTTTCAATTAAATGAACTCAAAATCATGTTTATACATATTTATGAACGATAAAACTATGTTTTAACACCAAAATTATTGTTACCTCGGAAAGGACATAAATTGAGAAACAAACCAAAATGTTAAAATTCATTTAAAATGGAATAGAGGACGATAAAAAGGAAAATAAAAGCCAAGTGTGGGAAAATTTACCAAGTTATCTTAAACATATGTCACATATATCTGTAACAAATAACTGAAAATACTTTTGCTTTGGACTAAACTAAACTGTTTTACCCGATGAAAGAAAAGAAGAGATGGATCTACACGATGAATCAATTCCATCATTAAAAGGAAGTAAAGTCTTCCGAAAAAGACACGCGCTTTTTGATTTAGGTCATGAAGTTGTCGTCCAGACCAGCTGTAGGTTGACGAAAAATCTAGAAAAGTCATCACTAAAATCAGCAGGAAATCCACGGACCTCAGCATCAAACAGGGTCGCCAAGTGGTCAGATTTATCCTAACCATGAGAAGGATTTATCTCGTACAATGAGGGGGGCACCGTGCAAATTAGCTTGATAAGACTAATGAATCAGATCCCCAGAAAGGATAATCTCCTTAAAGATCAAAAATCAGCTTTTAAGACTGATATTACTCAATCCTAGAGATTGACCTTAAAGATTGAGAATTCAAACTCATGGAATTCAATGATATCTAAACTCGAGCTTGAACGAGAAAATATTTTGATCAAAAATAAAACCGATTTGTTTTCTGAAAACCCTATTTTCAATGCGTTCATTACCATTGAACGTAAAATCCTAGGAATTCACCTGGAATTCATTAGGTCACCTGAACTAAATCGGGTGTCAACCGTAAGAACGGTGGTTGCATAGCATGGTCAAAGACAGGACCTTGTGCCAGACCGAAAAAATCATAAGGGTGAGCTTTACTATTGCTCCTACCAAGGATAGTAATTGCGTCCGACACGTTATAGACCATAATTAAAAGCATGTCAGGGGACATTGCCTTAACAGTTGCTTGTTCATCGCTTTCCTTTACAACCGGACGGTAGTTTACCGAAAGGTAACATACGGGACAAGTAAACTGGACGTGTTGCTTTCCAAATACAAGGTTAGCAAGTGGGTGACACAAAACCGCAAGTTTTGAGCTAAAATTTTCAAATCTGAAACCCACCAAACCCACAAAAATATTTTGCAAACACCGGTAAAGGGTTATCCCGGAAAACTTATCTAGGGTAAAAACTAGATTTAATTTTCAAAAGATCAAATGTTTTCATAAAGATCCAATTTCCTTAATGGATCTAAATTTTTATAGTCATGTGGGACTGCAAACCATATCGTTACTACCATTGTTTATACCGCCATATAGAAATCACTGATGTACAAAGTGTGAAGAATAAAGAAGTGATTCTAGTATTTTAAGACGATATTGCTTGAGGACAAGCAACGCTCAAATGTGGGAATATTTGATAATGCTAAAAACGAACATATATTTCATAGCATTATTCCTCAAGAAAGACAAGCTTTTAGTTGCAATTGTTCTATTTACAAGTGATATTCGTTTAAATAATAAAAGGTGAAGACAAAAGACAGATTCGACGAATTGAAGATGCAAACGACCAAAAAGCTCAAAAGAACAAAAGACAATCAAAGAGGTTCCAATTATTAATAAGAAACGTCTCGAAATTACAAGAGTACAAGATTCAAAACGCAAAGTACAAAATATAAAATTGTACGCAAGGACGTTCGAAAATCCGGAACCGGGACCAGAGTCAACTCTTAACGCTCGACGCAACGGACTAAAAATTACAAGTTAACTATGTATATAAATATAATATAATATATAATTAATTATATTAATTATATATATATTATATTTATAAATAAAAACCGTCGGCAGAGAAAGACTCCAAGGGACTGAGCTGTAATTTCATTCTCCGCGACTCGCGGAGTTTGAAGGCAAAAATGCCGCGAGTCGCGGAGCCCCAAAAGTCGACTTTTCCTATAAAAGCAACCGAATTCTGATCGCAAAACATAATCATTTTCTTCTTCTCTCATATATACGTAAAATATATATATATAATTTATATTTTAATTTTAATTTTAATTATAATTCTAATAATAAGGGTATGTTAGCGAATGTTGTAAGGGTGTAAGTCGAAATTCTGTCCGTGTAACGCTACGCTATTTTTAATCATTGTAAGTTATGTTCAACCTTTTTACATTAATGTCTCGTAGCTAAGTTATTATTATGCTTATTTAAAACGAAGTAATCATGATGTTGGGCTAATTACTAAAATTGGGTAATTGGGCTTTGTACCATAATTGGGGTTTGGACAAAAGAACGACACTTGTGGAAATTAGACTATGGGCTATTAATGGGCTTTATATTTGTTTAACTAAATGATAGTTTGTTAATGTTAATATAAAGATTTACAATTGGGCGTCCCTATAAATTACCATATACACTCGATCGGACACGATGGGCGGGGTATTTATATGTACGAATAATCGTTCATTTAACCGGACACGGGAATGGATTAATAGCCACTAGAATAATTAAAACAAGAGTGAAATTACATTCAAGGGTAATTGGTGTAATTGCTAACAAAGTAGTAAAACCTTGGTTTACACGCAGTTGATAACCTGGTGTATTCATTAAACAAAGTATTAAAACCTTGTTACAATTCGAATCCCCAATTAGTTGGAATATTTAACTTCGGGTATAAGAATAATTTGACGAGGACACTCGCACTTTATATTTATAACTGATGGACTGTTATGGATAAAAACCAGACGGACATATTAAATAATCCAGGACAAAGGACAATTAACCAATGAGCATAAAACTAAAATCAACACGTCAAACATCATGATTACGGAAGTTTAAATAAGCATAATTCTTTTATTTCATATTTAATTTCCTTTATTTTATATTTAATTGCACTTCTAATTATCGCATTTTTATTTATTGTTATTGTATTTAATTGCACTTTTAATTATCGTACTTTTTAATTATCGCAAGTTTATTTTATCGCACTTTTATTATTCGCAATTTCATTATCATTATTTACTTTATGCTTTAATTTAAGTCTTGTATTTATTTTTTTTTTACATTTGGTTTTAACTGCGACTAAAGTTTTAAAATCGACAAACCGGTCATTAAACGGTAAAAAAACCCCCCTTTATAATAATAATATTACTTATATATGTTTGTATTTTTATAAAAGTAAACTAATATAGCGTTGAGCTTTTTTTAAAAAAGATTCCCTGTGGAACGAACCGGACTTACTAAAAACTACACTACTGTACGATTAGGTACACTGCCTATAAGTGTTGTAGCAAGGTTTAAGTATATCCATTCTATAAATAAATAAATATCTTGTATAAAATTGTATCGTATTTAATAGTATTTCCTGCAAAAAATTTAATAATATTTTGTATACACCCCCTACGACATCAAGTATTTTTGGCGCCGCTGCCGGGGAAACTTTCTAAACGCCGGAAGCGCAACGCTAATATAAAAAAAAACGTTTTAATTATTCAAAAATATAAAAAGAAAAACAAAAATATAAGTATTTTTAAGATTTTGTTAAATATTTAAGTTTTATAAGTTTCTTTATTTTTATTTTAGTTTATAAAAATATAAGTTTTATTTAAATATATCTTTTATTTATATAAAAACAGAAAACAGAAAAAAAAAAATAAATAAATAAATAAAGAAAAACGCGTCGAAGATTAAACCTGTCATCTGAATTTCTGAACCCCGCGAGTCGCGAGGTTTGAATCTTTAAATACCGCAAGTCGCGGAGGGGACCGACACACAGGAAGCCCTAATCCTGCATTTATTACGGATTATTATTAATTATTATTATTATTAACCCTAATTATTATTATTATTATAATTAAGTTTATTTTTAATTTAAGTTTTATTTAATTTATATTTTAGTTAAATTAGTTTAATTAAATTGTAAAATTAATAGTTTTATTAAATAAATAATATAAAAATAATATTTTTATAAAAATTGTAATTTTTACAACTTTTTGTATATTTTTATATTTTGTCCCTTTTTAATCATTGTAGCGTAATATTTGTATTTTTCACTCATATTTAATTTTAAACTTAGTTTTTGCCATAGTCATTTTTACTCCTAGATTTTTAGGCTTTGCCGTAGAATTCCTTAAGTGCTTTTTCTTTAGACTAAGATTTAGGTACTTTAGAATTTTGCGACGCCTTTTTAAGTTTTAGTTTCTTTTTAAGTTATTTCCATTTGGGATTTAGTTTTTCCTGTAAGCTTTAATATTTTTAGACACCTTTTACTATGTATCAATTATCATTCCAATTAGTAATTTCAATTTGCGATTATAATTTTAAGTTAGTTGTAGTAATAAGGTTAGGTTAGTCAAGTATTTTTAAGTTTTATAAGTTTCTTTTATTTTTTCGTCACCTTTTATTTTTCAACCATTTTTTTCTTTTTCGACCTTTTTCGACGAACTCTTTTTCTTTCTTATTTCTCGCTATTCTAGTTTTTAGGACATAGATTTTTATTCTACTTCTTATCTAAATTTCTTAAAATTACGAAAATTTATTTTAAGTGGTTAAATTAATAGACATCAAAATTTTCTGGTTCGTAGTAATAGTTGGATTTGTACGTGGACCGGGTTATTGGAGACAAACAGTCCTCAATTATATTGAGACCAAACGAATCCTGCCCCTCTGCTGCATCTTTTGGCTATTCGAAACGTGGGCAAAAATCAGAAAAGTCTATTGATTGGATAACTTATTATAATTTTTCTTTCCTTTTTAAAACTAATAGGATATTCAGTGAATGCACCGAGCAAGACGTTCAACACCTTTTGTACGTTCACCACCTGTAACTAGATCAAGACATTTAGCAAATATAACCGCCGTTGATTTTTCTTTAGAATCGTCATCCAGTCGACCAAGTACTTCAGTTCAAATTTCCGATAATCCGTTTTTTGAACCCGACCTCACAATTGAGAATCTGGAGAATATTCAGGAACGGTTCGTAGATCCTGAACCATTAAACTTTCCTCCGGAGCCACCAATCATTCAAACAGAGATTGTTGAGGAACGAACCATTAAATCAGAATCATCTAGTGATACCGATTCAACAAATTCAATTATGGAGAATCTGGAACCTTTAAGTATGGAAGACCGAATGAGAGCTAAACGCACTGGCCAAGGTCACGCAATTACTCATCCAGACATTAATGCGCCAGATTATGAAATCAAAGGACAAATTCTACACATGGTAACTAATCAATGCCAATTTAGTGGTGCGCCGAAGGAAGATCCAAATGAACATCTACGTACCTTTAATAGGATCTGCACACTATTTAAAATCCGAGAAGTGGAGGATGAACAGATATATCTCATGTTATTTCCCTGGACTTTAAAGGGAGAAGCCAAAGATTGGTTAGAATCGTTACCTGAAGGGGCGATTGATACATGGGATGTTTTAGTTGACAAATTTCTTAAACAATTCTTTCCTGCATCTAAAGCCGTAAGACTTCAAGCAGAAATTGTTACGTTCACACAGAAGCCAAATGAAACTCTATATGAGGCATGGACAAGATATGGAAAGTTGTTAAGAGGATGTCCGCAACATGGTTTAGACACCTGTCAAATAGTACAAATATTCTACCAAGGATGCGACATCACTACAAGGAAAGACATAGATATAGCAGCTGGTGGTTCTATTATGAAGAAAACTGAAACTGATGCTTACAAAATTATTGATAACACTGCTTCCCACTCACATGAGTGGCACCAAGAAAAAGACATCGTTAGATCATCTAAAGCAGCTAGAGCCGATTCTAGCCATGACTTAGATTCCATTTCCGCAAAGATAGATGTTGTGGAGAGACGAATGGAAAAGATGACTAAAGATATTCACTCAATACGAATTAGTTGTGAGCAGTGTGGAGGACCACATTTGACAAAAGATTGTCTCAGTATTGAATTAACAATGGAACAAAGAGAGAATATTTCATACATAAACCAAAGGCCTGGAAATAATTATCAGAATAATTATCAACCGCCAAGACCGATTTACAATCAAAACCAAAATTATAACCCAAATATTCCATACAACAACCAACATGGTCTTAGCAATCAACAAGTATCCAATAATACTTATAATCAGCAAAGACCTAATTTTCAAAACAAACCACCACAACAAACCGATGATAAAAAGCCGAATTTAGAAGATATGATGACGAAGCTAGTTGAAACTCAAACGCAGTTTTTCACATCTCAAAAACAAACTAATGAACAAAATGCTCAAGCATTTAGAAATCAACAAGCTTCTATTCAAAATCTGGAACAAGAAGTGAGTAACCTAGCAAGGTTAATAGGTGAAAGAAAACCGGGAAGTCTACCTAGTGATACAAATGCTAACCCCCGGAATGAAACAGCTAAAGCCATTACCACAAGAAGTGGTACAACACTTAAACCACCTGAAATACCTGTAACTTCTGATGAAGCCATTCCTACTCCACAAGAACCACAACCTGATCAAGATAAGGAAAAAGAACCGGTAGTTGAAAAGGTTAACGAAGATAACACAGTTAAGGATAAACCTTATGTTAAACCATACCAACCACCACTTCCTTACCCGAGTAAAATGAAGAAAGAAAAACTTGAAGCCGAGCAATCCAAATTCTTGGATATGTTTAAACAGATAAATGTAAATCTTCCTTTCATTGATGTGATTTCAGGAATGCCTAGATATGCTAAATTCTTGAAAGATCTAATTTCAAATAGAAAGAAAATGGAAGAACTCTCGGCTTTTACTATGAATGCTAATTGTTCAGCAGTGCTGTTGAATAAGATACCAGAAAAATTATCTGATCCAGGAAGTTTCACAATTCCATGTTATCTGGGTAGTCTTAGTTCAATAGAAGCATTGGCAGACTTAGGTGCTAGTATAAATCTAATGCCGTATTCACTATACGCTAAACTAAACCTTGGAGAATTGAAACCAACCAGAATAAGCATACAACTAGCAGATAGATCAATAAAATATCCTAGAGGGATAATGGAGAACATGCTAGTTAAAGTTGGTACTTTAGTATTTCCAGTAGATTTTGTTCTTTTGGACATGGAAGAAGATTCTCAAGTTCCTCTCATATTAGGAAGACCATTCTTAAACACGGCTAAAGCAATGATAGACGTGTTCGGTAAGAAATTGACCCTAAGTATAGAGGATGAGAGTGTTACCTTTTCAGTTGATAGAGCAATGCAACAACCACAATCTACAGATGATACATGTTATTATATTCAAACTATAGATGCACATGCAGAATTATTAGAAGAATTTCCAGAATTACAAGGAACAGGAGAATGTTCTTTAGGAGAAGGTAATGAACCAATTGATGAAGCTGAAATGTTAGCTACACTTATAGCTAATGGATATGAACCAACAACAGAAGAAATTCAAATGCTAAAAGAAGAAGACAGATATCGATACAAATCATCGATAGAAGAACCTCCGAAATTAGAGTTAAAGCCACTTCCAAACCATTTGGAATACGCTTATTTACATGGTGAATCTGAATTACCTGTAATAATATCGTCTTCTCTTACTGAAAATGAGAAATCACAACTCATTTCTGTGTTGAAAGCTCATAAACCAGCCATTGCATGGAAGATTCATGATATTAAAGGAATAAGTCCTTCGTATTGCACACATAAAATCCTTATGGAAGAAGGTCATAAAACGTATGTGCAACGCCAACGAAGACTAAATCCTAATATGCAAGATGTAGTTAAGAGAGAGATTATTAAACTGCTAGATGCAGGTCTAATTTATCCAATCTCTGATAGTCCATGGGTAAGCCCAGTTCAATGCGTGCCTAAGAAGGGTGGCATGACTGTCATCACAAATGAGAAAAATGAGCTTATTCCTACTAGGACTGTAACAGGATGGCGTGTGTGTATTGATTATAGAAAATTAAATGACGCCACCAGAAAAGATCACTTTCCCTTACCTTTCATAGATCAAATGTTGGAAAGATTAGCCGGAAATAGTTACTATTGTTTTCTAGATGGATTTTCCGGATATTTTCAAATTCCAATAGCACCCGAAGATCAAGAGAAAACCACATTCACGTGCCCTTATGGTACTTTTGCTTACAAACGCATGCCATTTAGACTTTGTAACGCCCCTGCAACCTTTCAAAGGTGTATGATGGCGATTTTTCACGACATGATAGAAGAATGCATGGAAGTTTTCATGGATGACTTTTCAGTCTTCGATGATACATTTAAATCATGTCTAGTTAATCTGGAACGAATGCTAATTAGATGTGAACAATCAAATCTAGTACTTAATTGGGAGAAATGCCATTTCATGGTTAAAGAAGGCATCGTTCTTGGACATAAAATTTCAAAAGAAGGAATTGAAGTGGATAGAGCTAAAGTAGATGTAATTGCTAAACTTCCACATCCCATAAATGTTAGAGGAGTTAGGAGTTTTCTAGGGCATGCCGGTTTTTACCGACGTTTCATAAAAGATTTTTCTAAAATTGCCACTCCTATGAATAAACTCCTAGAAAAGGATGCTCCATTCATCTTTTCAAATGAGTGTATCAAATCTTTTAATATTCTTAAAGAGAAACTCACTAATGCGCCGATCATGATAACACCAAATTGGAATCTACCATTTGAACTAATGTGCGATGCAAGTGATTTTGCAATGGGAGCCGTTTTAGGACAAAGGATTGAAAAACGATTTCAACCTATATATTATGCTAGTAAGACATTACAAGGAGCACAAACGAACTATACAACTACTGAAAAAGAACTCCTTGCTATTGTCTTTGCTTTTGACAAATTTCGATCATATCTCGTTCTAGCAAAAACGGTGGTCTATACCGACCATTCTGCTCTTAGATACCTATTTTCAAAACAAGATGCTAAACCAAGATTAATCCGTTGGATCTTACTCTTACAAGAGTTTGATATTGAAATCCGAGATAAAAGAGGAGCAGAAAATCTCGCCGCTGATCATCTTTCTCGTCTTGAAAATCCTGAGTTAGAAGTTCTAAATGAATCGGCCATACAAGACAACTTTCCTGATGAATATCTATTGAAGATAGATTATAATGAAATCCCATGGTTTGCAGACTATGCAAACTACTTAGTTTGTGGATTCCTTGAAAAAGGATTATCGTACCAAAGACGAAAGAAATTCTTCAGTGATATAAAACACTATTTCTGGGAAGATCCACATCTGTTTAAAAGTTGTCCCGATGGAATAATACGCCGATGTGTATTTGGAGATGAAGCTAGTAAAATTTTAAACCATTGTCACACAGGACCAACAGGAGGGCATTATGGGCCTCAACTAACAGCAAGAAAAGTTTATGAAGCTGGATTCTATTGGCCAACAATTTACAAAGACGCACACCTTCTTTGCAAATCCTGTGATGCATGTCAAAGGGCCGGAAAAATAAGTCAACGTGATGAAATGCCACAAAATATCATCCAAGTATGTGAAGTATTTGACATTTGGGGTATTGACTTTATGGGTCCATTTCCAAAATCTCATAATAATCTATATATACTCGTAGCCATTGATTATGTATCTAAATGGGCGGAAGAACAAGATCTCCCAACTAACGATGCACGAGTTGTAGTCAACTTTTTAAAACGTCTTTTTGCAAGGTTTGGAACACCGAAAGCTTTAATAAGTGATCGGGGTACTCATTTCTGTAATAATCAACTTGAGAAAGTTCTTAAAAGATATGGAGTAACTCATAAAATCTCCACCGCATATCATCCACAAACAAGTGGACAAGTTGAAAATACCAACCGAGCTTTAAAACGTATTCTAGAGAAAACCGTAGGATCAAATCCGAAGGAATGGTCCATTAAATTGGAGGATGCACTCTGGGCTTTTAGAACAGCCTACAAAACTCCAATTGGAACCACACCTTTTAGACTTGTTTATGGAAAAGCATGTCATCTTCCAGTAGAAATTGAACACAAAGCATTTTGGGCTTTGAAGACATGTAATCTTGATTTACATGAAGCCGGACGTCTACGATTAAGTCAACTAAACGAATTAGAAGAATTAAGACATGAAGCATACGATAATTGGTTAATCTATAAAGAAAGAACGAAGAAATGGCATGATAAAAGAATCAGAAGTTCAAAAGAATTTAAAGAAGGAGACAGAGTTCTTCTTTTAATTCACGATTCAAGCTATTTCCTGGAAAATTGAAATCAAGATGGTCTGGACCATTCATAGTCAAAAGAGTTTTCCCATACGGAACGATAGAATTAATAAATTCAAATGGGATTGAATTTAAAGTTAATGGTCACAGAGTTAAACATTACATACATGGTCCGATGGAAGTCGACAACGAAGTTAATCACAATTTCGACACCACAGCTAACTAAGTGTGGGGAGAATCAAGTCTTTAAAGGATAATATGTATTTCTGTTAGAGTTAGATTGTCTGTTTTCATGTAGTTCTCGAAAATGGAACCCGAATGGTCTTTCCCTAACAGACCCTAAAGAACTAGTCTTCTCCCCCCATTCTGAATTTTTATTTTTTTAGGTTTTTACGAAATGAAGACTGCCTGTGAACTAAACCATGGTCTAATGCTACACGCTTTGATCACTAAACGTAATAATGACATACTACCAAGTGAAATAGTATCAGTAATCAGAGAAAGAATGGACGGAGTTAGAAAAGAATCCAGATGCGAAGATAATAAGTTACAATTTGGTAAAGGAAAATCAAAATCCGCAGCGAAAAGAAGAGCACGACACCTAGAAAGATGTCACAAATGCGGAAAATGGTCACATGGAGGTAAATGTTCAAATAATCAAAACTATTCAAATACCGAATTTGTTACTTTATGCAGAGACGGACCGTTCATATGTTTAGAAGAAAAGACACTGAATGCTCGAGGTTACGCCTATGTAGCCATGGAAAACCAATTAAACCGACTATCTTATGAATGTGATAGATCATATAACTAAGAAATCTATCTCACAGGTATGTCTGTACAGTTTTTATTTTTATTTTTATTTTTAACCTTTTGATAATAAACGCTAATTTGTTCGCTAAAAAGTATTAAATTGGTATTGAATAAAATTAGGTTTGGCGACCGAAATTATTGATATCATTCAAAAATTTATTACATCACTGCGAAATTTAACGTTTATTCTTAAGGTATAAATATCTTTAATCAATCAACCCAAAATATTTCAAAAATTCGTCATGAGTTAAATTAGGTCTTGGAACCGAAATTACTTTACCGAAAAGAGGGGCGCATATTTTTGATAATATTTGATTGATTAAAGTGGGATAAAAAGACAAAAAGATTTTTAATTTTATTTTTACCATGTTTTTAAAATTAATATTTAAATCTTAAATTAATATTGTAAACTTTGTAAAAACAATATATTTAAAATTGTAAATATTTAAAAAATTAATATAAGTTTGGTGTGAATTTTTAAAGTATGAATTTTTAATTTTATGCATTTTAAGTTTGGTGTGAATTTTTAATATTAATTTTGAATTTTATATTTAAGTTGTGTGAATTTAAAAACAAAAATTTACTTTATCTTATTAAGTTAAAAATATGATTTTTAAAATTCGTCGTAAGTTGAAGACTAGGTCTTTGAACCGAAATTGCTTTACCCAAGGGAGGGACGAGAACTTTTATTATCATTGTTTTTAATCTTATTGAATTAAAGTATTCCAAAAACATTAAAAAACCGAAAAATCTTAGCTTTTAAAACAATCGCTACAAAAAGACAAATTTTAAAATTTTGTCGAGGGACGGACTAGGACATCGATCCGAAACGACCTCGTCCTAAATAACAAAGGAAACAAAATTTTAAAATTAAGTAATTAATTGTTTTATAAATTAATGATTATAAAATATATATATATATATATATATATATATATATATATATATATATATATATATATCAAACTCCGCGACTCGCGGAGTTTGAAGGGTTATTCACCGCGAGTCGCGGAGGGACCGAAAATCAGAAAAAAAATAAAAAGAGCTGAACGATCAGTTTCAGTCCACACAACCCAAAACTCAAAAACACAGCGAAATACCCACGAAAAAATCCGAAAAATACACCCCAAAATCACAATTTTTAACCGTTAATCATCAAATCTTTTGCTAAAATCATGTTGAGAAGGATGCTATCTAAGAATTACTCAAGAAAAACGGTAAATTTCTACACCTAAACACCATTTAATCCGAAATTTGGTGTTCTTGAGTCATTTTTTTCCCAATTTGATTTTGATGCTTTTTAGTGCAATTAGGCTTAAATTGTTTATGTATTATGCTTGTATAACCTAGATTGATGCTGTTTAACATGATTAGAAGCCTTAAACTTCAAATTTTGAGTAATCTAGGGTTTGTGTTCTTGAGCAAATTTGGGGCTTTTTGATATAAACAGGTTATGGCCGATTTTTGTCATGAATTGTTGCTAAAATAAGTAATGTAACATGTTTAGGTAGTTAAATGATCCAAACTTTGAGCCTAAATATGATTTTGAGAATTAAAGTGGACTTTTTCAAGTCTAAAATTCATGAACTTGATTTTTGAAAGATAATGCCATTTGAGACTTGTTTAATTGCTAGTAATGATTATTTTGACATGTTATTTGAGTTGAATGCTTATGAACTTGGCGAACATTTTCGTATATGCTTATTTGCAAAAGTGTAGATTTGATAAAAATGTGAAAATGAGCTTAAGTTTGATATAAATTGATCATGTCATTGTAATTATTTTGATTGATGATTTTGCTGACACTAATGCATATTTGGATGCACAAAAATTGTGTTTGATGTGTTTTGCAGACTGAAAGGGGTGAATCTTCATCCCAAGCCCGCAATGCTCCTGCTGAGAATATGGAACAACAGGGGGTGGATAACTACTACAAGCAGGATATACCTCATCCAGTCATGACCTTTTCTGATATGCACTTGGAAGAGTTGCACCCGAACCTGAGATTTGACAGACTTTGGATAGATTATCCAAAATATCAAAGGGGTTTGCATACTCTTCATTCTAAGGTTGTTGAGGTACCGAGGGTCATAGAATGGGGACCCTTAGAAGCTGTAGAATTGGCCGGGCCAATTAGGGAATTACTTGTACAGAGGTATGGTAATTCTACTTTTAATGACTGGGTACGTTTATTCACCATGCGTAGACCTGTATATAAAGTATGGTGTGAAGAATTGTTATGTAGTATAGAGTTGAATGATCGGGTAGCTAGTTTAACCGATCGTTCTTTTATTAGATTTTTGTTAGGCGGTTCGATGCGCCACATGTCTTTACTGGACATGGCTCAGGCTTTACGTATATATACGCCTGAGGAGTTAGCATCCGCTGATTGTAGAGGGTTGATACTAAACGGTAGAAAGATAGATGAAAATTTTGATACACACGGTGTGTGGAGTCAAATGACAAGCCATCACCGTTTCAAAGGGGGAAATTACTCTTATTTGGATATAGATAGAGCCGAATTAAGAGTGATACATAGGTTTTTAGCTAATTCGATTACACAAAGGGGTAAGAACAAGGAAAAAGTAAATGAACAGGATTTGTTTTACCATATGTGTATTCGAGACCCACAAAGCGCTGTAAGTATTCCATATTGTGTGGGTTATTATTTATTAGCTATGGTTCGGGGGATGCGACCGCATAGCATAATAGGAGGTGGCATTTTTATTACTTTGATTGGTGAATATCTCGGTGTGGATATAAGTCGGGGGGGATTATTAGTAGAAGAACCGGAACCCCGCGATACTATAGGTTTAAATGTATACCATGGTGCGAAAGTTTTGAAGAGGCGAAATAACGCCGCAGTACGATACCATGGTAGACATCCACAGGTGGAGAGAAACCAACAGCAAGGTAATGTAGGAGGGGGAATGAGATGCAAGAAATGCAAAGGTTTATAGCTTCTCAGGAATACGAAAATGCTAGACAGAGAGCATTTGAAGATTGGCAAGTTCATCAGAACCAAATCATAGCTCATTGCCAACATATAGGTAGAAACTATATTCCTACACCGAAACCCATATTCCCTCCCTGGTCTATAGAGATGCAGCCACCATATCCTACGTATAACCCTGCCGAAGCATTCTATAGCACCTATGGTTATGCCTGGAACCCCTATTGGTACCAGTATCATCCCTAGTATACTTATTTTTTTTTTATAATTTGTAATTATTGATACGTTTAATACTTTTGTTAATATTGTAATCATTTTTATAATTATCTAACTTTTATTCTTAGATTTTAATAATTTTTCAATGTGGGGTAATATACCAAACTTCAAAAATATGTATATATGTTTGCAGTTTATCTTATGTACACAATAGGGTAAAACAACGCATTTTCAAAGACTAGCATTAAGTTCAGCAAAAGCAACTAATTTTGACGACAAGATGCAAAATATATGTGAAATAACAACAAGACGGAATGAACAAATGATGTGCACCATTTATCATTCAGCAAACAAACGCCAATATATTTGGAAACTTTGGTAAAATTTAATCATTTTCACACAAATCACCCTCAATAATTTAAATTGTTACTGATTTCTTGCAAATGAGGGCATTGCAAGATCTTAAGTGTGAGAAGGGGTTAAATTTTTTCGGATTTTAAAATTTTTTACTTTATACACTTGGTTACCATTAAAATTACTAGTAAAGTAGTAGTTGTATTAGAATCTAGTGCTCTCTTATAATAAAGAACAGCCCTACTCTTATATACTGACTACCCAATTCTAGTAAAATTTTTCAAAATTTTCAATTAAATGAACTCAAAATCATGTTTATACATATTTATGAACGATAAAACTAGGTTTTAACACCGAAATTATTGTTACCTCGGAAAGGACATAAATTGAGAAACAAACCAAAATGTTAAAATTCATTTAAAATGGAATAGAGGACGATAAAAAGGAAAATAAAAGCCAAGTGTGGGAAAATTTACCAAGTTATCTTAAACATATGTCACATATATCTGTAACAAATAACTGAAAATACTTTTGCTTTGGACTAAACTAAACTGTTTTACCCAATGAAAGAAAAGAAGAGATGGATCTACACGATGAATCAATTCCATCATTAAAAGGAAGTAAAGTCTTCCGAAAAAGACACGCGCTTTTTGATTTAGGTCATGAAGTTGTCGTCCAGACCAGCTGTAGGTTGACGAAAAATCTAGAAAAGTCATCACTAAAATCAGCAGGAAATCCACGAACCTCAGCATCAAACAGGGTCGCCAAGTGGTCAGATTTATCCTAACCATGAGAAGGATTTATCTCGTACAATGGGGGGGCACCGTGCAAATTAGCTTGATAAGACTAATGAATCAGATCCCCAGAAAGGATAATCTCCTTAAAGATCAAAAATCAGCTTTTAAGACTGATATTACTCAATCCTAGAGATTGACCTTAAAGATTGAGAATTCAAACTCATGGAATTCAATGATATCTAAACTCGAGCTTGAACGAGAAAATATTTTGATCAAAAATAAAACCGATTTGTTTTCTGAAAACCCTATTTTCAATGCGTTCATTACCATTGAACGTAAAATCCTAGGAATTCACCTGGAATTCATTAGGTCACCTGAACTAAATCGGGTGTCAATCGTAAGAACGGTGGTTGCATAGCATGGTCAAAGACAGGACCTTGTGCCAGACCGAAAAAATCATAAGGGTGAGCTTTACTATTGCTCCTACCAAGGATAGTAATTGCGTCCGACACGTTATAGACCATAATTAAAAGCATTTCAGGGGACATTGCCTTAACAGTTGCTTGTTCATCGCTTTCCTTTACAACCGGACGGTAGTTTACCGAAAGGTAACATACGGGACAAGTAAACTGGACGTGTTGCTTTCCAAATACAAGGTTAGCAAGTGGGTGACACAAAACCGCAAGTTTTGAGCTAAAATTTTCAAATCTGAAACCCACCAAACTCACAAAAATATTTTGCAAACACCGGTAAAGGGTTATCCCGGAAAACTTATCTAGGGTAAAAACTAGATTTAATTTTCAAAAGATCAAATGTTTTCATAAAGATCCAATTTCCTTAATGGATCTAAATTTTTATAGTCATGTGGGACTGTAAACCATATCGTTACTACCATTGTTTATACCGCCATATAGAAATCACTGATGTACAAAGTGTGAAGAATAAAGAAGTGATTCTAGTATTTTAAGACGATATTGCTTGAGGACAAGCAACGCTCAAGTGTGGGAATATTTGATAATGCTAAAAACGAACATATATTTCATAGCATTATTCCTCAAGAAAGACAAGCTTTTAGTTGCAATTGTTCTATTTACAAGTGATATTCGTTTAAATAATAAAAGGTGAAGACAAAAGACAGATTCGACGAATTGAAGATGCAAACGACCAAAAAGCTCAAAAGAACAAAAGACAATCAAAGAGGTTCCAATTATTAATAAGAAACGTCTCGAAATTACAAGAGTACAAGATTCAAAACGCAAAGTACAAAATATAAAATTGTACGCAAGGACGTTCGAAAATCCGGAACCGGGACCAGAGTCAACTCTTAACGCTCGACGCAACGGACTAAAAATTACAAGTTAAATATGTATATAAATATAATATAATATATAATTAATTATATATATATATTATATTTATAAATAAAAACCGTCGGCAGAGAAAGACTCCAAGGGACTGAGCTGTAATTTCATTCTCCGCGACTCGCGGAGTTTGAAGGCAAAAATGCCGCGAGTTGCGGAGCCCCAAAAGTCGACTTTTCCTATAAAAGCAACCGAATTCTGATCGCAAAACATAATATTTTTCTTCTTCTCTCATATATACGTAAAATATATATATATAATTTATATTTTTATTTTAATTTTAATTATAATTCTAATAATAAGGGTATGTTAGCGAATGTTGTAAGGGTGTAAGTCGAAATTCTGTCCGTGTAACGCTACGCTATTTTTAATCATTGTAAGTTATGTTCAACCTTTTTACATTAATGTCTCGTAGCTAAGTTATTATTATGCTTATTTAAAACGAAGTAATCATGATGTTGGGCTAATTACTAAAATTGGGTAATTGGGCTTTGTACCATAATTGGGGTTTGGACAAAAGAACGACACTTTTAATTATCGTACTTTTTAATTATCGCAAGTTTATTTTATCGCACTTTTATTATTCGCAATTTCATTATCATTATTTACTTTATGCTTTAATTTAAGTCTTGTATTTATTTTTTTTTACATTTGGTTTTAACTGCGACTATAGTTTTAAAATCGACAAACCGGTCATTAAACGGTAAAAAAACCCCCTTTATAATAATAATATTACTTATATATGTTTGTATTTTTATAAAAGTAAACTAATATAGCGTTGAGCTTTGTTTAAAAAAGATTCCCTGTGGAACGAACCGGACTTACTAAAAACTACACTACTGTACGATTAGGTACACTGCCTATAAGTGTTGTAGCAAGGTTTAAGTATATCCATTCTATAAATAAATAAATATCTTGTGTAAAATTGTATCGTATTTAATAGTATTTCCTGCAAAAAATTTAATACTATTTTGTATACACCCCCTACGACATCAATATACATACGATGTTCTAACACAGTTTTGAAGTTAAAGTATAGCTTTGAAAGATGTAAGAATCTAAGAGTGATGATACCGGTTATAACTTGAATTGAATTCGGCGATTTCAAAATCAGAATATGTAATTAGATTTTTGAATGAGTATGGTTGTTTTGATTTCTATAAAAGAATGTATATTGTTGTGAAAGTAGGGAGTATAATGGATGATCTGCTGAATCAGATTCGAAGAATGTAACATATTAATTGTGAATTTATATATCTCTCGGGTGTTACCTACCCGTTAAAAAAATGTCACAATTAATATTTTGTACAAAAGAATTTTATTACAGTCTTTATGGAAATATATGTGTATATTTCTTCAGATGTAATATAGATTTAATGAGTTAATATTAAATTAAACTCACTTGATTTATGGTTAAGGCTAGGATAGATAATTTATAAACTTTAGAAATTACATAATCGTCGTAGAATGTTTTCCCAATGAAGTTATGAATCAATACTTCATCGTTGTGGTATTCCTTAGTATCTACAGGGCGTATGACGTCGATGCTCATGGGACAGATTGTGAAGTTGAGGTTTGCGATGCGGTTGTTGTTGGTGGTGGTAATGGTACTGTTGATGTTGTTGATGGTGGTACTTGTTATGTTGCTGGTGCTGCTGCTGGTGTTTGTAACCTTTGCACCATATTCTCCAAAGCCACTACCCGAGCGCGAAGCTCGTTGACTTCTTCTATTACACCTGGGTGATTGTCGGTTCGGACGAGCGGATAAATAAGATCTAGAATTTGGTGTAGTATATATTCATGACGATATACTCTGGAAATGAGAGAAAATGGTGTTTCGAACAGGTTCGTCGGTAAGTGCTTCAGGTTCATTGCCAAGAGGGCAATGTGGTGGATGGAAAGGATCGCCTTCTTCTTGTCTCCAATGATTAAGGAGGCTGAACCCATCCCCAATTCATCCAGAATAGATGATGGCTGATTGGTTGATCCATTCCAGTAACACTACTTTCGGAGCTTGAGTGGGATTCCATTTCGAAATCCGAGGAACTTGAACTGATGACGAATTCCTTTTCGGACGATTTGATAAAGGATTTTTCGATACGAAATGATTTTTCGGCTATCGGGTGGTATTCTAACTACATAGAATATCTATATATATATAGATCAAAAGATTTCATAGATTACGGAGGAATTTACGGAATATGTCAGGCAAAGTTTACGGTAATAGATACGATAAGATATGATTTAGCAGATACGCTAAGATATAAATTTTGTCTATACACTATTCATGCAATCAATGCAGCAAGACGTGTCTAGACTAAGAATGATAAGCAGGTAATTTCCTAAGGATGATAAGTAGATGATTTCCGACTAAAAATGATAAACAAAACTTTTGACATGCAGACACGGTCGAAGTTCAGACTCATTAATGCATCTTAACAACTATCAGTTAGACACACTAATGCAAGACCTGGTTCGCTAAGACCACCGCTCTGATACCAACTGAAAGTACCCGTTCATATAAATTATAAACGATTCACAATAGTTGATTACATCGCGAGGTATTTGACCTCTATATGATACGTTTTACAAACATTGCATTCGTTTTTAAAAGACAAACTTTCTTTACATCAAAAATTGATGGCATGCATACCATTTCATATTACAGCCAACTATAATTGACTTAATATTAATCTTGATGAACTCAACGACTCGAATGCAACGTCTTTCAAAGTATGTCATGAATGACTCCAGGTAATATCCTTAAAATGAGCTAATGCACAGCGGAAGATTTCTTTAATACCTGAGAATAAACATGCTTTAAAGTGTCAACCAAAAGGTTGGTGAGTTCATTAGTTTATCATAATCAATCATTTCCGTAATAGTAATAGACCACAAGATTTCAGTTTCCATAAATATCCGTACACTCGCAAGTGTTTAAAAGTATTCTATAAGTTGTAGGCACCCGGTAACAAGCCTTAACATTCATGTTTTACCCTCTGAAGTACACCAGATCAGGTGTGTTTAAAATAACCTCGAAGTACTAAAGCATCCCATAGTCAGGATGGGGTTTGTCAGGCCCAATAGATCTATCTTTAGGATTCGCGCCTACCGTACATAGACAAGTAGTTTAATGTTACCAAGCTAAGGGTATATTTCTGGTTTAAACCCACATAGAATTAGTTTTAGTACTTGTGCCTACTTGGTAAAACATTTATAAAACAGCGCATGTATTCTCAGCCCAAAAATATATATTGCAAAAACAATTAAAAAGGGAGCAAATGAAACTCACAAAACTGTATTTCGTAGCAATTATGTATATGACGGCACTGAAAATGATAAACGTTAGGTTGACCTCACGAGCAATACCCTCGATCAATACCCATAACCTCCATAGCTATAACCCATAATTTCCTTAGCTCTATCCCGTTTGAAAACTTATTTTGAAATCGTCCGAGTATAACTCCGTCGTAGTATTTTATGTATACTAATAATATCTTGAAATAATACAAAAAAAATATATATATATTTGTAATTCGATTGAGAGAGTTTAGAGAAATATATTTTCAAGTTTCTATGAAATAATGAAACCTATTGAATTCTATTTATAATAGATTTTTGAATTATTAAAGTGAATTATTAAAGTATGAATTATTAAAGTGAATTATTAAAGTATGAATTATTAAAGTGAATTATTAAAGTGAATTATTAAAGTATGAATTATTAAAGTGAATTATTAAAGTGAATTATTAAAGTTAAAGTAAAATAAAAGTAAAGTAAAGGTAAAGTTAAAGTATAGTAAAAGTATAAAACTATATACGTATAATACGCGTATAAATATATATAATATTAATTTAAATCGTTATATATATTTAATAAAATAAAATATAAATATCGTTATCTTTATCATGCTGGTTAAGTAATGAGTTGTCAAAAGTGGTTCTAGATATTTATAAAAGATATATACGTTTTAATAATAAAGTTTTTTTTAAACTGAAAACGTTTTTTGTACTTTTGAAACTAAATCAAATAAATATGATAATTTTGTTTTCCAAAACTAAATATATTTAAGAATTATTTTATTAAAAGGTTAAAATAATGGAAATCGTTATACCACAAAACATTTTAGAAAAGTAGAATTATATATATTCATAATAGGTTTCAAGTTTTTAAATTACAGTATGTTGGTGAAGCATGGGATAAAGTCCAAAGGTTAAATAAACGTATGAAATCATCTTAATGAAAAATGTCGAGTTACTTAACTTGTCGATATCCAACATCTAAGTTATTTACACTCCACGTTCTTATTTTCATATTAAATAAAATGAAAGTTAACATAATTATCTTATCAAGGTCACGAGAAAAATATTATAAAACATGCCTTGGAAATTAAACAGGAATTTCCACTAACCCTTGTCTAGTTCCCGTTAATTGACACATTTGTTCTTATTTATAAATCACTTTACCATTTTCCGAATGTTGTCAAAAAGAATAGATTTCTTAAATCACAGTGGACCTCATAACATAGGCCCGTAATCATATCATAATGTATCTGATAATTCAATCATTTGATATTATTTCTTAATTCTGTCGATAAATATATCGAAACAAATACGTTCATGTAAAGTATCATATATCTAATACTTTGTTAATGTTTTCAGTTAATATTATATATTATATATACATATCTATATACTCATAATTGTTCGTGTATCGTCGAACACGGTCAAAGGGTAATTGATTACATGAATGTAGTTCCAAACTTTTTGAGATTCAACATTACAAATTCTGCTTATCGTGTCGGAAACATATAAAGGTTAAGTTTAAATTTGGTCGGAAATTTTCGGGTCGTCACACTAGAGTTTTAGAAAAGTTACCCAAACGAGATGAAATTGGTATCAAGTTGTAGAGGATGAAGAGAGGATTCCAAATATGCAATTTGTTTTGTGATGAGCTTCCTAAATTGAATTTAGATGATGATTCTTTGGTGTTGGGGTTTGTGAGGAAAATTTGAAGTAATGAGAGATGAGGAGGTGATGAATGAATGAGTGGTGGTGGTGGGGTGGGTGACTAGTTAACCAAATTTTTCCAAGTGACAAGATTAGTCCCTCAAGTTTGGAGTCGGACAAATTTGGTTTGGAGTCGGACAAGACTAGTTAACCGAACGAATTATTTTTAAAACGCTAGAATAAACGGAAGATGTTATAATTAAATAACGGACTTTAAAATAGATAAACGGATGATACGAATATAGATGACGAAAGATATTATATAAAGAAAAAGACGCGCGTTAAAATAAATTAACGGAAAAAGGCGGGTCATTTCAACTAGCATGCAATACAATGTATAACGCTATAAACAAACGAAACACATGTGGTTAACCATAAACACCGATTACCCGATGACAAACGACTCTAAGTGAACCAACGCTCGGTCACATCCGTAATCGCTAATACCCGTTAATAAACGACCTATAGTGAATATGACAAACGATCAAAACACTATGATCCCCGTGGAGTTATCGAAAAATGGTATTTATTCGAGAAATGGAATAAGGTTGAAGTGAGAAATACGTTCAAAATACTAAAATGTTTTGAAGATCTCTCGGGCTTAAAATCAAGTTAAATAAAAGATGCGTATATGGCATTGGAACCTCTAAAAAAGAACATCATTATCTTGTCACATGATTCGGGTGTAAAGAAGGGACATTCCATTTTAATTACTTAGGTCTTCCGATTGGCGCTAACTTAAAAATACAACAAAATTGGTCACCAACTTTCAACAAATTAAAAAAACGCCTTGCCGATTGAAAAGTTAAATCTATTCCGTATGGTGGAAGAGTATCTCTAATTAACTCGGTACTAAGTAGCCTTCCATTATACTTCTTCTAATTATTCAAGTCTCCCGAGGCTGTTATCAAAAAACTTGAAGGTATGCGTCGTGATTTTTTTTGGGGTGGGTCTTCTGACAAAAAAAAAAGGGATGACATGGATTAAATGGGACCAAATCTTACAACCTTATGAATCGGGCGGTCAAAATATTGTTTCCTTCAAAAAATTTAAAAACTTGGCCTTATTATTCAAATGGTGGTGGAGATTCCTTACTTTCAATAACTCTTTTTGGGCTCGTGTAATTAAAAGTATCTACGGCGAAAAAGGTGGGTTGGATTGTTTTTTTCAAAATAACGTTAATAATTTAAAACATCCAATTGGTTGAACTTGATTTAACATAATAAATGTCGAACACACCCTAACTAAGTTAGGGTTTGACTTATCTTACTCCTTTGTTAAAGTAATAGGAAGCGGAAATGAAAATAAATTTTGGAGTGATAAATGGTGCGAAGATGAAGTCCTGAAAGATAAGTTCTCAAGACTCTACAGATTAGAATCAAATAAGGGTACATTTGTAGTTGAACGAGTCCAATGGTGAGAGACTGACATTACTTTCAACTGGACCTGAAACGTGCTGCCACAAGGGAGAACCGACGCGGAACTCATCACTCTCACTGATCTGATAAGAAATTATACACCTTCGAGAAAGAATTATGACTACTGGACATGGAAATTTAGCAACAACGGTTTATTCTCCACTAAATCACTTATTGACATCCTTGAATCGAATGTAAGCGCAAATCTACCTTTCGGTTCTCCAACTTTAATCAACAAGAAAATACCGCAAAAGATTGGCATTTTCGTATGGCGAGCGGTTCAATACAAACTCCCTGTAAGAACTGAACTAGACCATCGAGGCATAGATCTTCACTCGATTAGATGCCCGGTTTGTGATGACGGAATCGAGACTTTGGACCATGTGCTTATTTCATGTAAGTTTGCCTCCGACATTTGGGAAAGAATAAGACATTGGTGGAAATTAGACCATATCGACACCACGAGTCTATCGAGCACCTTTATTGCCTCGAATCCGGGTATAAAAACTTATACAGGCTCCTCCATTTGGCAAGCGGTGGTGTGAGTTAAGGGTTATACCATTTGAAAAAATCGTAATTCCTATGTTTATGGGAAAGATCATGCTAGTGATCCTTATTTGGTGTCCGAAATCCAATCCAAAAGCTTTGATTGGATGTCTAGTTGATGGAAAAAAGGAATTCTCGAATGACTTAAATTATCCAACCCTATATGCTTCGATGTCAACCCACCTGATAAAGCGACTAATAAAGCAGCTGTCTTCGACTAAATTCCCAGCTCTGTGAGTTTTTCCCTGTTTCAAGTTGGTGGTTAAAAAGAGATGTTCAATCTCTTCAATAGGTTGTTGTGATATAGTCATGTTATGTTTGATGTAAATAATTGATTGTCTTTATGTCATATGTTCTTTTCATAATCAATAATATACTTTTTCTACCAAATAGCTAGGGAATCTGAAAATCAATTAGATGTAAATATGTACTACCTTCAATACAAACAAGGAAGAGAATAATTAAGTAGTTGATTATATACAAGTGGAAAGATTGCTTGTGATAAAATAATGTGATGTTTAAACGAATCATTAGATGATGATGTCGATATATATGGCTTTTTATCTGATATAACATGATTTTAAAACCAATGGTTAGTGAGAACACCTAACGAATTATTACTTTTGTCAACATTACTGAAACTACGACATGAACACCTATAAAGCATCCCTAACAATGATGATATCGACCATAATCATTTGAGTAAAGGAAAATGATAAACAGATACGGAAATGATTTTCTTAACAACATAAATGTATTAAAACTAGCAATAAGAAAATAAAGTTACAAAGCATATAAAGGTTGAAGAAGTCAAATGTTTCAATCTAAACTACTACATACTTTTTTTTTTTAACAGTAGTACGGGATCATCGAGGGAAACTTAACCACTCACGCGTTAATCTCTCTGCAGTTGTATAACTCGCCCTCAACTGTTGTTCAGGAGATAAGCCGGCTCAATCCGAGAGCATGGGCGGTAAAAACCACGTCCCCCACTACTAAATTAGAAAGCGAAACAATATTTAACAATATATTTTATAGTCAAATATTACAATCTAAATTAGATTTAACAATATTTTTTGTGGCGTTTCATTCTTGGTAGGCTTTCTATGCCGGTTAAATCTTCCGAGAAGAAGTTTAGAAATAGAATCCATCAACTAGGAACGGAGAACTGGGGCGGATTTAAGGGTGTTCAACATGTGGGCTTCCACATGGCCCATAATTCAAAGGAACCTATAATCCAACAATATGTAGTAATTATGAATAATATTGTTATGATGAATGTTTTTACTCAACCTAATTTTTTAGTATTTAATGAACTTATTCTTACAATTGTTTAAAACTTTTGTATACTAAAGACCTATTTTTTAATAACTGAACAGGACCCATATGAAAAATTGAAATCGACAAGACAACTCTTACGGAGAATATAAGGGGTAGGTGGGCCCGACCACCCACAAAAATTTGTGTTAAATTGCAATTTAGAAGGTTTAGCATGAAAACTTTGACAACCGGGCCAACCCACATTACGTAACCTGACTCATCTATCCTCTAGTATCATATAAATCTCTAAAATGATAATGTCATAAATAAGGATTATTCAAGCTTAAAAAATTCAAAAATAAATAGAATAAATCTAAGCCTCCATGATGATGTCATAAAAACAATTAATTGTATTTAATAAAAATATTAACATGTTAATTGTATAGTATATGAAGTAGTATGTAAAACCTTATAATAAAACAACACATGACCATATTTACAATATTTGAATCATTATGTACAACCTTATGATAAATCACCCCCATAACCATATGTACAATACTTGAAGCATTATGTATAACCTTATAATAAAACACCCGTATGATTATATGTATAAACCAAAAAAAAAAAATTGTATAATCTTTTACAAAACATTCCATGAACACATGTACAAACTTTGAAGCATATTGTACAACTTTCATATAATAATTGTATTTTAATTTTTGAAAAAATTTCATGAAGTGTTTGTTATTACTAATAATTATTATTAAAAATATAAATACTCATTTTTAAAGCAAACTTTATTATAATAATTATAATTATATTATTATTATTATTATTATTATTATTATTATTATTATTATTATTATTATTATTATTATTATTATTATTATTATTATTATTATTATTATTATTATTATTATTATTATTATTATTATATGAGTTCTTTTTACGGGACTAATTACGTTACATATGTATGCGGAATACATGTCTCAATAAAAGGTTGTAATGTAGACTTTTATGACAAAGATATAGTAATTGTGATGAAAATTGAAAGATGGTGGTGGGAGAATAAATGTACTTCATTTATTTTGGTCAAATTAAGTATATCAATATGTTTGTAAAAAGAACGACAAGTTTTTTAGTCGAAATCCTTGGTTCCATGGTTCATTAAAACTAATGACTTTAGTATTTACATTAATTTAATACCTAAAAATATCATTAAACTGTTTTATTTAAACAAACTCGTGATTTTACGGGTCATTTCACTACTATTTTGAAATTTGAGTTTTTAATTTTCCCTTTCTTGGATTCTTGCGCTACTACACATCTGTTCTATTTCTAAAATCATACAATACAAACCTACTTTTCTTTTCATAATCTAGCAAATTTACATGAGTGCCCATGCAAAAGATATATTTATTACGGAGTATTATTATTTATTATTATACAATTGATAGAATATAGTCATAGCTTATGTTTATTCATTCTTTTTATTTCAACTAGTTGTGGAGCCCTCGCTTCGCGCCGGGGGCTCCGTTTTGAATGCGAGTTAAAAAAAAGTGTTGATCTATTTTGTAAAAAAAAAAAATTCGACATCTAACATTGAAGGGTTGTTCCTTTGTGAAAGTTGCTTCTTTTAGCGTTCGGGTTTTTTTTTTTTTTTAAAGTTAGTTGATCTATTTTGTAAAAAAGAATATTTTTCGACATCTTTTGGTAGCATTGAAGGGTTGTTCCTTTTATGAAAGTTGCTTTTTTATCGTTTGAGACAAAAAAAAAGTAGCACAGTAATAGCGTGGTGAGTGTTATTAATCAATATTTTTAGTGTTAGTGATGGGATAAATAATATTTTAGAATATAGGTATAAAATGGGGGGTTCGATTTGTATTTTAATGAAAGTTAGGGAGTTGGGTGTGTGAAAAATGAAATATTAAATAGTACTATAAAATGGGGGGTTCGATTTGTATTTTAATGAAAATTAAGGGAGTTGGGTGTGTGAAAAATGAAATATTAAATAGTACTATTCATAACTAATAAGACAAATTTTGTCTATTAGTTATATTAGTAAAGTAATTAGTCTTTATATAACTTTAATCTTTAATTAATTCCAAATTTAATATTATTGTTATACTGACTTTTAATAAATCTATATAACGAATCTTTAATTTTTTTAACGACGATTTTTTTGCATCAGTAGATTATTTATTTCAACGACCCTCATCATTTGCACGTATCACACACGTTAGGGTGGAAACCCGAACCCGATCGACGGTACCCGGGAACACACCCATTCGGGCAGTGTTCCTGGGTAGAAGTCCGTGAACGAATCTTTAATTAGTTGTAGTCCTTTTTTTTATTATTTAATGAATTTGTAACTTTTACCAATGATATATATATATATATATATATATATATATATATATATATATATATATATATATATATATATATGACATTACATGTTTTGCTTTATATAACTCGACCGCCATCATGTTAATCTTTAAGCTCCGTGCCTGCCATCAGTTGCATTGTTTGTAATCAAGGCGTGAAGAGCTCTGAGCAAACTTCTCCCGATGCGCATTCGCTAGTGATGTTTGGCATGCTACATTCTCTTAGTTAAATCTGCACTGTCTGGATCTTTCGGTCTTTAGTTGGATTCAAGGTGGTAACTAGTCGAGTGACGTGAAGACTCGCTTGTTTGCTATATATCGTGGTTGTTGTTCTTTGCCCTAATTGACGGTTTAACAATTGTTCATTATTTAATGACAAGTCCTTGAAGAAGTGTAACATGTTGAATAGTATTCGTTTTTATCCGTTTGCTAAAGCTTAGATATAGGGGTAGTTTTGTTTCTAATTGGAACAATTAGCTTATTTACCCCTTGTAATGTTTAAGCTATTTTGTCTCGTGTAATGCCCTTCCAGCTCTTTGCTAGAAGGCTGTTTGTTTGTGCAATAAAATTTTACTGTTGCTGATTAAAAATAAAGAGAGAGAATTATATACATAAATACATTTCTAATGTAAGTTACTTGATATTTAGAGAATTAAGTAATCAATAGATTTGTACATTTTAAAATGCTCTTTTCACCTCTCTTGTTTAAAACTAGATAAGGAATGGCCGCGCGTTGTTGTGACTAGGATATAACGATAGATGTTTTGTGTTTTTTCTATATATTGACAAAATAGTTAGTCATGCTGGAAGTAGTGATGATTCGATTTTGTATGTGGTTACGATTTGTTCTCGACGCTAGCTTTATACATACTTCATTCGTCTAGAACAGAAAGCTCACTCCTTTTATCCGTAAAATAATCCAAATTTGGTAATATAAAAATAATGCTGTGCCTACATCTCTAAATTGGTAATAGTAGTAGTGTGAAGATAAAAAAATATATATATATAAAATAAAAAAAAATAAAAAAAAAACTACCTGATATCAAGTAAACAAATGTTAGAACACACTTCGATTAAACAATTTGAAGTCAAGCTAGTACTCTGATTGGTTGCTACTTCCATACTTACGAAAATTGGAAATTTGCTATGGTTCTCCATATGAAAGAAACGCATATGATGTGTATAGTTGTCAGAAAATATATACCATTAAGAAAACAATAATGAGATAATAATCGTACTTTTTATATGATGTAATCTGATACATTGTTTTGTTTAAAATTTCACAACCCAGTGAGAATAACTTACTCGTATTATTCAACTATATGGTACCGGTTCAAGTATAGCTCACCCGCCCTCGAGATACTTTACTGTTTTAACCTTTTTTTTCCCAAGTCAATACGACTATATTATCCTCTGTTGCCCTTCCAGTTAAAACCTAAACTACGACACGTTAATATAATCAATGAGATGGTGAAATAATTTACGTAATATACGAGTTACACTTGAAATACTTGTGCTTTTTAACATGAAACTTCATACACCACCCTTATAAAATATTATAAGCTCACCGTGATGTCATATCTCTTCTCACAATATAATTAGCAGATCATTCCAACCTCATGATCCTCTTCTGGCCGTCTGCGTTATTATCGTATACAAAAGACTACAATAGTTAAGCTAACATTACAAAACAATGAACCATAGAATAGACATGTACAGACTAAGATATTGACACCCAATATGATGTTAGGAATAAAACACGTGAGCCTTAACAAGACTTGATAATATTAAATTCCATGATTATCGATTGATTGATTGAGTAAAATTGAGTACGTACATGATACATAAATAGAGCATAAACCTAGCACTAAGAGGGCTCGCAGGCCCATAACACTAAACAGCAAGGCACGCAGGCCCAATGCTAAAATACTACAACTGCAATAGAGCTGGGCTTGCAGGCCCAGAATAATACTCGGCTAACATCCCCCGCAGTTGGAGCGAGAGCAGGGCAGATGCTCAAACTGGACCGAAACTCATCAAACAAAGCCGCAGGAAGACCTTTGGTGAATATGTCAGCGAACTAATAGCGAGAGGGCACGTGAAGAACACGGACGTGACCTTTGAGCACAAGGTCGCGAACAACATGTATGTCAATCTCAATGTGTTTGGTTCGTTGATGTTGAACCAGATTGCCATACATGTATACCGCACTCACGTTGTCACAGTAGACAAGAGTAGCGGTAGAAAGTGGGCAGTAAGCTCGCGAAGAAGATTACGAAGCCAACATGTCTCTGCAACGGCGTTAGCCACGCCACGGTACTCAGCCTCTGCACTAGAACGAGACGGAGTGTGCTGCCGCTTAGAAGACCAAGAGAGAAGGTTATTTTCTATGAACACAGTAACCAGAAGTGGAACGTCGAGTACACGGAAAACCTGCCCAAGCAGTGTAAGAGTAGGTGACAAGGGAAGTTGTAGTTGAGGCATAGAGCTGAAGCCCGAGATCCATGGTGCCCTGAACATAACGAATGTTCCTCCGGAGAGCATCCATGTGAGGTTCCCGAGGATCATGCATGAAGAGACATATCTGCTGTACGGCATAAGAGATATCCGGCCTGATAAAAGTGAGATATTGAAGAGCACCCACAAGACTGCGATGTAGAGTGGGGTCCTTGACCGGTAAACCACTCGCAGTGAGTTTGGTTCTGGTATCGATGGGGATCCTGCAGGAGTGACATCTAACCATATCAGCACGCTCAATGACCTCAGAGGCATACTTTGTCTGAGATAAGAACATCCCAGAAGAAGTACGAGTAACAGAAATGCCTTGAAAATAGTGTAGCAGTCCTAAATCGGTCATAGCGAACTCCTGATGTAAAGAGGTGATAATTCGCTGACGAAGAGCAGTCGATGAAGCTGTCAGAATTATGTCATCGACATATAAGAGAAGGTAGGCTGTGTCGGTGCCCTGTTTGTAGATGAACAGGGATGTGTCACATCAGCTATGCTGGAAACCCACGCGTTAAGCGTATTCGAAAAATATCTAGAACCATACACGAGGAGCCTGCTTTAATCCATAAAATGAGCTCTGTACGCTGCAGACATAGTCTGGGTGAGCAGAGTCACAAAACCCTGGAGGCTGATGCATATAAAGAGACCTCTGCGTGCCTTGATGTTTAGTGTTATGGGCCTGCGAGCCCTCTTAGTGCTAGGTTTATGCTCTATTTATGTGTCATGTACGTATTCAGTTTTACTCAATCAATCAATCGATAATCATGTGATTTAACATGGTATCAGATGCCATCTCAAAATACACTCACCAATCCTAACAAACTTTTAACACAAACCCTAATTTCTGCTTGCAATCGCCGCTGCTGTTACTCTTTTTCACCTTCGTTGTTCATCTTCCATTCACAAAATACATGGCTCCATCCAATAAATTCGACAAAATATACACTGTTACATCTATTAGTTACCTTATCCTAATAAAGCTTGATCTAGCCAAACTCAATTACGTCCACTGGAGTAAGCATTTCACTACCATTGTGCAGGTTTCGATGTGCTTCAGTTCATTCAGGGAACATCAAATAGTGAGAAACGATCTTCGGTTGAATGGTCTAAGGCTGACTCTGTGGTTCTAGCTTGGATTTTTCTCACAATCTCCGAATCATTGTTAGAAAGAGTACTCAATTCTCAACCAAAAACCGCCCATGAAGCATGGTTGTTTCTCGAGAAAATTTTCCAAGACAACAAATGAGCCAAAACGGTGGAACTTACGGCAGAACTTAAACCTCTTGATATCGGTGATCAAACCGTAGAAGAATATTTCTAAAAAATTGACTCTCTAGCAGCCCTTCTAAAGAATCTGAGATCAGATGTTAAAGACGAGGATCTAGTGACATACATTATCAACGGGCTAAATGATAAGTTCCCTCGCGCGTCACACATTATCCTTCGTACCACCCCGTTCCTGAGCCTTGAAACTGTTCGATCGATGTTAACCCTTGAAGAGATGCGTTCGAACAGGAAAACGCCTGTCAACACTGAACACCATGCCACACCATCCAGCCCAACTATTCTTTTGGCTTATACAATGACGGCATCCACTCGTCCACAATCGTCTAATAATAACTCACAGCAGGTTTGTCGAAATTTCACACGAGGATTTTGTCAATTTGCTGATCAATGTAGGCATCTGCATCATTCAAGTCGTTCCAGTACTGGTAATAGTCGATTATCTCTGGGAAATCACTTAGCAGGGTCTTCTAATTCTCACTGGACCGCAGGTAATAATAGGTCCAATGGTAATACTCAAGCTAATCTGTTAAAAATAATTGAGGCCCAACAACAATTTATCAATCAGCTTAACTTATCCCCTACTATGGCCCAACGACTCAGTCCAAATCAACTGGCACATGTTTCTATTTTTCGCCCCACTAGTCAGATGCAACATTCGGCCCAACAAAACAGTACGGACCAACAGTATTTTAACAGCCCACTTGTTCCTCAAGCCCACACTGTTGGCCTACCATCACCATCTCATATGGGTCATCAATCAGTCCCGCCCAGTTCAGTTGGGCCGTATGGGTTTAGTGGGCCTTCGCAGCCTGCTCTTAATGGGCAGCAGTCATTCTTTGATCCTATTCCTCCTGGATTTTCTGGCTTACATACTCAGCCCAATTATGGACAGGAGACCATATTTCCTCATGCCTTTAGCACTGCTACTCTTCCGGACTGCAACAATACATGTTGGACTATGGACACGGGTGCGTCCACTCACCTTAGATCTAGCATTAATAATTTAAGTACTAATTTTAATCACTGTATGTATCCTCCGTTACCGTTGGCGACGGGAATCTCATTCTCGTCGTCAACACTAGCCATAGTGTTTTGCCTAACATCAACCGCCTTCTTCATTTATCTAATGTACTTGTCACCCCTAACATTGTTAAAAACCTTATCTATGTATGTCATTTTACTCGTGATAATAAAGTCTCTGTCTCTTTTGACGAATTTGGTTTTGCTGTGAAGGATTATCTGACTCGCCGCCTGCTCCTCCGATGTGACGGTACCGGTGATCTCTACCCCGTCACCACTCTAACACAAGCTCATCATGCTCTGATACCATGTTAAATCCCATGATTATCGATTGATTGATTGAGTAAAACTTAGTACGTACATGATACATAAATAGAGCATAAAGCTAGCACTAAGAGGGCTCGCATGCCCATAACACTAAACAGCAAGGCACGCAGGCCCAATGCTAAAATACTACAACTGCAATAGAGCTGGGCTTGCAGGCCCAGAATAATACTCGGCTGATAGATAACCCCAAGTTATCAAACCCACTGACAATAAACGGATTAAAGTGAAGAACACGAAGAAAAATAGCAAAAACAATAAAAACACAAGAATATAACGAGGTTATATGTAATCACGAATGATTACTTTAATCCTCAGCCACAAAAGAGAGTTCTTTTATTGATAATTTTTGTGGATACGTGTATGAGTTACAATAAGATGCTTAAATAGGCAAAATTCAACAAGAAAACAACTTAACGAGCAAGAAAAGAAGCTTCTAGACAAAACTGCCTGTCAGGACCCGACTCGCGATCGCGAGTCCTAAGCCTATACAAGTTTCGTGATCGCGAAACTCATGCCAACAGCAATCTCCAGTCGCGAGTTTTAAACTCGCGATCTTGAACCCGTTGAAGGATTAATGTGCAAGGTACAACATATAACTATATGGCTAAATTCATTTAAGCCTTTGGGGTCACACACATATACACCTAGACGTCAATTAATAATATGTATTTGATATATATTATTCTAGTAATTAAATAAAAGTAATTAATTAATTAATGATTAATTAATGTAATAAATCATATTCATGAATATGAAAAGGAGATTTGGATTGATTTTGGAAATCTTAAAAGTAGATTTGTTTAAATAAAAGGATCTTGGATTGATTTTGGAAATCTTAAAAGTTGATTTGTTTAAATAAAAGGATCTTGGATTGATTTTGGAAATCTTAAAAGTAGATTTGTTTAAATAAAAGGATCGTAGTCATTTTGTTGGCATGTGAGATACACATTAATATATATATCATGAGAGATTCTTGGTTAGAAAAACACACAAGGATTTATATCAATCAATAACAATACAATTCATCTCTCATTCTTTCGGTGAACTGAACAAAAACACATATTACATATTTTGGTTCATAATATTAATCAAAGGTTGATTAATTATTACTTGCATTTGAACTAGCATCCATTGACGTTGTTTGAAGTGTAGTGTGGACTATCCAAAGAGACGGTCATACTTTTGATCGTAGGTTTCTCTCCGTTCATCAGTTTCTTCAAGAAAGGTATGTCGTTAACTCCTCTTTTGTTTTATATTCATGACAATTATTATGGTGTAACTGGATCTAATTGGGATAAATTAATCGTGTGCATGTTTCATTAAATAAGTGATTATTTAATCTTGTAAAAGTTTTATGAAATAATAAAAGATTATTATTTTAACTATCTGCTGCGTTAATCTGATTTGTTAAAAATACACACGATTATCCAACAGTGGTATCCGAGCCGCTTTTACTCCATCTTAATTGTCGTGTGACTATTCTTTAGATTTAGCGTTGTGGTATATTGGTGAAAGTCGAAACCTTTTTGGTTTTTAAAGTCAACTCGGTTGATCTAGACTTAACTTCATGACGCACAAATATGATTGAAAGAATATCACTATTTTAAATTGTAGATTTAATTGTTATGGCTTGAATATTTATTATAATTGTTGATTGTTTTATTCCATGGTTATACATATGCATTGTAACCATGGACAAGCCATATTTAAGTTTTAATAATGTAGTTATTAAAATTGTGATTGCACACATAGCTCATAATGCCCCGACCTATGTATGATTGTTGTGATTATTGATTACGGTAATATTATGTCATGTTGATTATTTGTATTATTAGAAAGGCCATTTTGAAGCCAAAGCTGTATTATATTTATTTTTCATTTTCATAGTATTGTATTTAAGTTTATTTCAATTTGTAAAAGTACTAGTTTAGTTGTATTTTCAAATTTAAATAAATGTAACAAGATGAAGATTGAAGATAAAATACAACATGTTTTTGGCTTAGAAGATGGCGAACAGGTCAAGTAGACAACAATGGCGTTTATCAACTTTTCACTTGATTCTTGAATCAAGTGGGAGCTACAATATTACCCTTAGTTTTACCTCTTGATCTCATGTCGGCTCATGGGATCAAGCATAGGATTTTTGGGCTAGGCTAGGTGTGTGTGATACATGGTATGATTGTGTTTTATTTTATGCATTTATATTTAATTGTTGATTATAATATATGCAAAATGTTTTTGATGAAAACATCAAATAAAACTGGAAACAGTTTCAAAGATTAAAATTGATGATTTTAAAAGTTAAACTCTAACGAGTTTAAAGTTAAATGTTTTTTTTTTTTTTTGAAACACAAATTATATATATGACCGAAATCTTTTAAAATTGTTTTAAAACGATACACGTTTGTGTATTTGTTACTTTTATATATAAAATAAAATAACAAACTAGACGCATAAACACGATCGATCTATATAAAATTGGTTAAAATGATTTTTAACAAATAGTGTAGCGAATCTTGTGTGCATGCATTATTCGTTAACACAAACTTTTTTTAAAATACCCGTCAAATTTAAGTCATGCCATTCAATGAGCTTGCAAACACTCCTCGTTATTTTTTGATTACGGTGAGACCTAATCGAATTATAGCCATGAGGTGGATTTTCAGTTACGAGTGAGACTAGCCTGAATTTCCACTGTTTCCAAATTGGATGACTTAATCGTATTCACGGTGAGACCTGAGTTCGAGGCAAGGATGGGACAAACATGCCAATAGATAATAGTGGTTTGTTAGACTACACATATCTCAAGATCCCATAAACATCTAAGAGTTGCACAAGTGATACAATTGGTACTCGCTACCTACCAGTAGACTCTATAACTGCTAGCTGATCAACAGATGTAGTTATGGAACCTCTATGTGGATCTTAGGCTTTCGTAAATTAATTGTTTTTCTTTAAATATATTAAAACTTGGGTAATTAATTTATTAAAGTAATATATCGAAAATACTAAAATTGAACCTTGTTCTTTTGTAGATGTCAAACAATCAAAAGGTAAACCAAAACACCCTCCGTTCTTTGTTGGAGAAGGAGAAACTCAATGGTTCAAACTTCCTCGATTGGTACCGCAACCTGAGAATTGTTCTCAAATATGAAGGAAAGTTGAACAAAATTGAAGAACCCTTACCCGAAGCTCCTCCTGAGACAGCTACTGCTGCTCAAAAGAATGCTTATCAGAACTTGTTTGATGAGCAAGAGAAGATAGCTTTAATCATGCTTGCTAGTATGACTTCTGACCTCCAAAAGGAAATGGAAGATCGTACAGCATATGATATGATTACTGAGCTGAAAAATATGTTTCAAAAACAGACTAGTCAAGAGTTATATGAAACTTATAAGCTTCTTCAAACATGCAAAATGGAGGAGGGTCAATCAGTGAGCTCTCATGTCTTAAAAATGAAAAGCTACATTGACCGATTGGAAAAACTTGGAACTACCTTGCCGCCTAACTTGGCTGTGAACACGGTTTTGGTTTCACTACCAAAATCGTATCACCAATTTGTAATGAATTACAATATGCAAGGTTGGGAGAAATCTCTGGCAGAGGTGCACTCGATGCTCAAAACTGCTGAACAGGATATTCCATATAAGGTTTCCAATCTAGGTGTCCTGATGATTAGGGATGGTAAGGTGAGAAAGAATAAGCCGAAAACTTGGGGAAAAGGAAAAGGTAAGTCAATTGCTAAGAAAAAGATTCCACCACCTTCCAAGAAAGAAAACCCAGCGAAAGATGCCGAATGTTTACACTGTGGAAAGGTTGGCCACTGGAGGAGGAACTGTCCTGCCTACCTATCTGAGTTGAGAAAAGGCAAAGCTGGCCAGACCAGTAAATCAGGTATATTTCATATACAGTTATATACTTTTTCTAGTGATTCCTGGATTTTTGATACTGGTTGTGGTACTCACGTCTGTAACAATATGCAGGGAATGAGAAGAAGTAGGAGACTGAAGAAAGACACACTAGACTTAAGAGTGGGCAATGGGGCTCGAGCTGCCGTTGAAGCTATTGGCACCTATGAGCTTACTTTACCTAGTGGTCTTATTGTTTTGTTGGAACAATGTCATTATGCTCCTAGTATTACGAGCAATGTAATTTCAGTTTCTCTTTTGAAAAATATTGGTTTTGAACTTACTTTTACGCACCTTGGTATTTCAGTTTCTAAGAATAATGTATTTTATTATAATGCTATTCCACGTGATGGTATTTTTGAAATTGATATGCATGGTGTGATTTTAAATAATAATTCTGTATATACCTGTACTGCCAAACGAGTCAAGAAAGACTTGAATAATACCTATCTATGGCATTGTCGTCTTAGTCATATAAACAAACAACGCATTTCAAAACTCCAATCTGATGGGATTTTAGAATCAACTGGCTCTGAGTCATTTGATGTATGCGAGTCATGTTTATGTGGAAATATGACAAAGGCTCCTTTCTCCGGTTTAGGTAAAAGAGCTAAAGATCTTTTAGGACTAATACATACTGATGTATGTGGCCCTTTTAGAACTATGTCTAGAAATGGTGAAACATACTTCGTTACATTTACTGATGATTATAGTAGATATGATTATGTTTACTTGCTGAAACATAAACATGAAGTTTTTGAAACGTTCAAAATCTTCCAAAATGAAGTAGAGAATCAACTTGGAAAGACCATTAAAGCCCTTCTTTCTGATCGGGGAGGGGAATATATGAGTCAAGAGTTTTTGGACCACCTGAAGAATCGTGGGATTGTCTCACAATTCACTCCACCTTATACACCACAGCACAATGGTGTGTCAAAGCGGAGGAATCGAACTTTACTTGATATGGTTTGATCTATGATGAGTCTAACTACTCTACCGATGTCTTTTTGGGGTTATGCATTAGAGTCTGCTGCACGCATACTCGATATGGTTCCAACCAAGAAGGTAGAAAAGACACCATATGAGTTATGGCATGGAAAGAGTTCTAAATTATCTTATTTGAAAGTCTGAGGTTGTGAAGCGTATGTGAAACGTGACACTTCAAACAAGTTAGAACCCAGAGGTATCAAATGTCACTTTGTGGGATACCCAAAGGAAACAATGGGTTACTACTTTTACTACCAAGCTGAAAACAAAGAGTTTACTGCCCGGTTTGCTGAATTCTTTAAAAGAGATCTTCTCTTACAAGAAGTCAGTGGGAGTAAAGTAGATCTTGAGGAAATTCAAGAATCACAAAGTAACATACCTTCTAAAGGCACTAGCCAACCGCACGTTGAAGCTGAACACACTGTTGGTCAGCCAGAACGTGTTGCACCTATACTTCGTAGATCTAGTAGAACTCTTCATCAACCTGAGAGGTTAAATCTTCTGATTAATTCAGATGAACCTCATCTAGGGGATTATGATGAACCCTCTAGCTATGGTGAAGCCATGTCAGATCCACAATTTGACAAATGGGGAGATGCTATGAAGGCAGAGATGCAGTCCATGAAAGATAATCAGGTATGGGACTTGATTGATCTTCCACCCAATTGCAAGACAGTGGGCAGTAAATGGGTCTTTAAGAAGAAGGCTGACATGGACGGTAATGTAAACACTTTTAAGGCTCGATTGGTGGCAAAAGATTATACTCAAACTCAAGGAATTGATTATGAGGAAAATTTTTCACCAGTCGCGAGCATTAAATCAATTAGGATACTTATTGCCATAGCTGCTTTTCATGATTATGAAATATGGCAAATGGATGTCAAAACTGCTTTCCTAAATGGCGAACTAAGCGAGGACGTATATATGGTTCAGCCGGAAGGGTTTGTGAATCTTAAACATCCTACTAAAGTATGCAAGCTTCTAAAATCTATTTATGGATTAAAGCAAGCATCCAAGAGCTGGAATCCTAAGTTTGATCAGAAAATCAAAGAGTTTGGTTTTTCTCAAAACCAAGATGAGCCCTGTGTTTACATTAGAGCTAGTGGGAGCAAAGTTGTCTTCTTGATCTTGTATGTTGATAACATACTACTTATTGGAAATGACATTCCAACTTTGCAAGATGTCAAATCTTGGCTTGGAAAATGTTTTGCCATGAAAGATCTTGGAGAAGCTAAGTATATTCTAGGAATCAGGATCTATAGAAATAGATCTAAAAGGCTTATTGGTTTGATTCAAAGTACATACATTGACAAAATCTTACGAAGATTTAACATGCAAAACTCCAAGCGCGGAGCATTGCCCATGCAAATGGGCATAACCTTGAGCAAGTCTCAAAGTCCTATCACACCTGATGAGATAAGATGAATGAAATGTGTTCCGTATGCTTCGGCTATAGGATCCATTATGTATGCCATGTTATGTACTATACCTGATGTCTCGTTAGCTTTGAGTTTGAAGAGTCGTTATCAACAGAATCCAGGTGAAGAACATTGGATTGCTGTTAAGAGCATTCTTAAATATTTGCGGAGAACTAAAGATATGTTCTTGGTTTACGGTGGTTTGGAAGAAGAGTTGAGTATTAGATGTTATACAGATGCTAGTTTCCAAACTGATCGAGATGATTCTCGATCCCAATCAGGGTATGTCTTTGTCATGAATGGCGGGGCAGTTGATTGGAGAAGCTCAAAGCAGAGCACAGTTGCACAGTCTACAACGAAAGCAGAATACATTGCTGCCTCAGAAGCTGCTCAAGAAGCTGTATGGATAAGGAAGTTTATTGCTGAACTCGGAGTAGTTCCCAGCATTGAATCCCCTATGGAAATGTACTGTGATAATTCAAGTGCTATTATACTTGCGAAAGAATCACTTGTACGTAAAGGTAGCAGACACATTCTTCGAAAGTTTGACTACATTCAAGAAGTCGTTGAGAGGAATGATATTAGTATTCTTAAGGTTCATACAGATGATAATGTGGCTGACCCATTCACGAGGCCCATGACACACAACAAGCATGATGATCATGCTAGTAGTATTGGACTTCGTTATGCTGCTGATATTTTTAATTTGTAATTTAGTATTTGGATATTTTTGGAACACTAAACAGTTTTATCATAATGAATTGATATATTGATGGTATGATCGTTTTCATATATATCACTGTGTTCTATATTAGCATGTTTAATCCATGAGTAATTGTTGATTATTCAAAATCTCCAAAATCAATCATGTTATGGGAATAACATGAATTAAGATTAATATGAAGTTTTGGTTATATTTATTGATGATAAATAGTTAACTTGTTGAGACCAAATTTCATATGTATTCATTGATGATGAATATTGGAATGACCCAACCTTGAGATATCACTACATGGATCGTAGTCAGTAGTGAATCTTTTAGTAATTATGTCTTTGTGTCCTTAGACTTGAGATGCATGCTCGTCTTAATGAGTGTAGTATTGTACTTTGATATGGTTAAACGTTGTCCTGAATAAGGCTGTTATAAAGGCCATTATTGGGTATAATGTAAAGCTCGTGATAGACACGTGTATGCAATATAGGATTTGTTCCTCCGAAATGTTTGGAGTTAGATACTTTTGAGCTCCTCGATGAATGAATAAGATATTTGTGTGGCCGCACCCAGATGTAATTAAGATGATACTTAATTAATTTGGTGATCTAATTCAGTTCTAAGATCAAGAAATAAAATTGTTAAACAAATGAGAATGACCGATGATCCATATCTCAAGTTTAACTAAAGTATCTGAAACAAAAGGACGAATGATATTTAAAACTTACCATAAACAGTTTCGAGAAACTACCCTCACGTGAATTTGGGGACAATGACGTGTTGCTAGACGCTTACTATTGTTTGTATAGTTACTTGGTGTTGTGCCATGCACAAGTAGGAGTCTGAAGGATTAATGTGCAAGGTACAACATATAACTATATGGCTAAATTCATTTGAGCCTTCGGGGTCACACACATATACACCTAGACGTCAATTAATAATATATATTTGATATATATTATTCTAGTAATTAAATAAAAGTAATTAATTAATTAATTTAATGAATCATATTCATGAATATGAAAAGGAGATTTGGATTGATTTTGGAAATCTTAAAAGTAGATTTGTTTAAATAAAAGGATCTTTTGGAAATCTTAAAAGTAGATTTGTTTAAATAAAAGGATCGTAGTCATTTTGTTGGCATGTGAGATACACATTAATATATATATCATGAGAGATTCTTGGTTAGAAAAACACACAAGGATTTATATCAATCAATAACAATACAATTCATCTCTCATTCTTTCGGTGAACTGAACAAAAACACATATTACATATTTTGGTTCATAATATTAATCAAAGGTTGATTAATTATTACTTGCATTTGAACTAGCATCCATTGACGTTGTTTGAAGTGTAGTGTGGACTATCCAAAGAGACGGTCATACTTTTGATCGTAGGTTTCTCTCCGTTCATCAGTTTCTTCAAGAAAGGTATGTCGTTAACTCCTCTTTTGTTTTATATTCATGACAATTATTATGGTGTAACTGGATCTAATTGGGATAAATTAATCGTGTGCATGTTTCATTAAATAAGTGATTATTTAATCTTGTAAAAGTTTTATGAAATAATAAAAGATTATTATTTTAACTATCCGCTGCGTTAATCTGATTTGTTAAAAATACACACGATTATCCAACACCCGTGCAGCTGTTTTTCATTTTCTTGATTCTTTGTAAAACTCGATTCGCACTCCCACATATAATTAAAGTATTAATGATTACATTCGAAATGGTAAATATTAGTTAATACGGAGTAGTAAAGTTGTAATAAATATGATTCTATATGTAATTATCGATCTCACTCACGTTTATTTGTTTCTAGAATCGGTGAAATAAATCATGTTGTTTCATTTAGAATCTGGTAACGATCCGTAAATTGTTGGGAATTTTAGTGAGCCCTAACAAGAACTTGATACCCCCAAGTTGTCAACCCACGAGACAATAAACGAATAATAATGATAAACACGAAGAAACTAGCAAGAACGAAAAAAATAACACGAGAATATAACGTGGTTATATCCAATATTGCTATTGGTTTAATCCACGGCCAACCAAAGAGAAGTTCTTATTAATTTTTGTAGGTGATAATTTACAAGGTTACATATGGGGTTATTTATAGGAGAAAACAATAGCTTAGGGAGCAAGCTATTCTAGAACAAGAATTAAATCTTCGACTCCTAATTATATACGGAATATAATAATTCGTAAATGTTCAAAGCAATTGTACGAGATGAGGAATTCTAGAAAATTCCTAGGTGAGACCAAATCTCACATTTGGTGATAAACATGTCACCATACGTGACATATTTAATCTACTTGCTCCAAATTGCTCGATTCATATTCTCGTGTTTTGTAACACTATCTCGCGTTTGAGTATTACCAATTTATTTAATTCTCATTCAACTTTACTCCAACAATCTCCCACAATCTCCCACTTGAAGGAGAATTTAAACAAACCCATCTTTAACCTGACTTTATCCCACAGCAACAACCCGACCCGCTAATTACACCTCCTTTTAACACCGCCGGATTTGCACCCGAATCACGCCGCACTTCACTCGATAACCTTCTAGCAAGTGAAGTCTTTCGACATCAAAAAATACCGCTGAGCTATAATTCGATCTTTATGTTACTAGCTTGGGACCAAGAACTACTCTTTGGTTATGGCACCTACCTCCTTAGTTTAGGAGATAACGGGTCGTTTGAGTCTGACCCGAACCAATCAACCCCATCGCCCAAGCGATCCATCCGTACAAAACTCCATCCACCCGATTTATCTTTCCAACAAAGAATAAACTCACCGGTAGAACAAACATGTGGATTACGCCATCAAGGCAGCCGAGTGAGAATGTATGTTATTACATTTACATGTTGCCATGACTAAACGTACTTGACTTTAATTGCCCGAAACGTCTTTGTGACACAAGAAACTTACACGAATAATATTTTCACATATTATTTACATTCATGATTAGTTTTATTAATCATTTTAATTAACTAAAAGTTACTAGTTAATTACTTGGGCCTTTATTAGTATTAATGGACTTTTATTGAGTTACTTGTTAACTACTTACAAACTTGGGCTTTACTTTTGTACATGGACTTGATTAGCCCACCCTACTTCTTAAATGGACTATTTAGCCCAAGTCTTTCATGTGTAAGTACCACTTAGGAGCCTAACTAGTTAGTTGTTTCAATTGGAATCTAGTTGGCACTTAATCCCCATGTAAACCATCCTTTTAACCAACTTTTGAAGCTTTACATACTAGTGACCAAAGAACCAAGCCATCCCCTCTTGTGAGACTGCAGGCCGTCAGCCTTAATGGCTAGAAGGAGGATTTTTGATTTCATTTTTCATTACTTCACTTGCTAAGTTCTCTCTCAAAAACACACACTTCAACTTAATTTCATTCTTCTCTCATTTTTCTCTCTAAACTAGTAAGTAACAAGGCTCTTTTCTCTCTTTGATTCTTCATGAAAACTGTAGCATATGCTACATGTATCATCATCATCATCTTTTGTTACTTGTGTTGATTACTAGTAGTTGTTTGTTACTTTACTTACTAGTCTCCAAGAACCAAACTTTCTAGTTTGATTCTTCATTTTATCTTGTTATAACAAGAACAACAAGAACTAACTTACTAGTTTATGTTCTACTTTTAAAGTTTCAAAGACTTAAGTTCATGTGTTGTGAAGACATACTTGTAGTTCTTGAAGTAAACTTAAAGTTTACTTTACTTAAAGATCAAACCTTGGTTGAATCTTTAAAAGTATGAACAACCATGAACCTTTTACTTATTTACTTAGTTTATCTCTTTATATCATGCACTTTAATTTCATGTTTGTTAGTTAAATGGTCAAGTACTACAAGTTAGTCTTGATCTCATTAATCTTGAACTAAAAGTTAACTTGAAAGTCAAGAACACATAAATAAGCTTCTTTATTATAACTTGGTACACTTATGCTTGATCTAGGCTTTTGAGTCTTGAATCTTCAAGATCTAACTAAGAACTATGTTCTACTACTTAAGATCTTGATTTCATAAGTTTACTTCAAGTTTGTAACTTGTTTTTACTTTTAAAGTTCATGTAAGTGTTAGATCTAAGACCTTGATGTAACTTTGGTTCATCAACTTCATACAACTCTTAAGTGAGTTGATCTACATGTCTTAGACTCACACTTGTGTCATAATTTTCAAAACTCAGTTAGTATTACTTTTATATTTCATGTATGTGCTAAATCTAAGACTTTGATGAAACTTTGGTTCATCAAAACACTTGCAACACTTAAGTGAGTTGTGCTTCATGTCTTAGACTTGCACTTGGGTTATGATGGTCAAATCTTGGTCAAGATGATGCAAACACATCAACGAGTTGTACACTTGAAGCTATACGCATCAAGGATGAGAACCGTGATAAGCATCAAGCATCAAACTCACCGGAACCCATTATTTTACTGCTTTCTGTCTCCTACCTACTGTTCTCTGTGTTCTGTAACAGACCAATTGACCTGGGCTGCTGTGGTTATGATTTTCAAATAGCTCTGTTCGAGTAGATAACTTTTCATATAGGACTCGTCTTAATCTGAGTTACGGTTTAGGATTTATGGCCCTCCGATTGTCCCTATGTCCTTTAACATTGTGCAGAAATTTCTGACCTACTCGCACTTAGACCGTCGCCACGGTCAAACGAAGACGATTTTGCTTCTGTAAATTTTATCACACTTAAAAGACTCATATATGGAGCCATGGCCACTGGTCTCACCTTAATTCAGTAAGGGTAGAGGCCGTGGTGACTAACTGAAGTCAGCCTTTGTTTTAAACTACTTTCATAAACGAAACTACTTTACGCCTTTTGTTTGATGATGAATGATGATGACCTTTAAGACCTTATTTACATACTTTTAAACCTATTCGGACGATTTAATGACTTAGTACTATTTGACTTAGGTTTAGGACTTTCGGACCGATTACTTGCACACTTTTCCCGACTCGACTTTACGACTACTTTATCATTGTGAGTTATAGCATCCCTTTTTACTTTAACTATTTTGGGAACTGAGAATACATGAGAATTTTATGTTTTACATACTAGGCACGAGTACTTAAACTTATATATGTGTGGGTTATATAACGGCAGAAACATTCCCTTTAGCTCGGTAACGTTTAGTCATTAGTTTTTGAACCGGTGAACGCGAATCTTAGATATGGATCCATAGGGTTTGACATCCCCACTCGGGCTAGTCGCGCTAGCATTTAACGAGTGTTTAATACTTCGTAGATATACGCACTTGCCAAGTGTACTTTCAGGGGGTATAAACGTTAAGTTAGTTACCAAGTGCCCACGGTTAACATATACTTTATCATACTATTTTGAAACGCTCTTTGTAGCACTGAAATCTCGTGGCCTACCTTACATACTGTTATACTTAAACTATAGCTCACCAACCTTTGTGTTGATGTTTTTAAGCATGTTTTTCTCAGGTGCTTGAGGTTAGCTTCCGCTGTGTACTAGTCGTGCTGTAGTGATGTCAAAGCTAAGGTATACGAAATAGTTTATATTTTACTAGGAAAAACTATTAAATACGATACAATTTTATACAAGATATTTATTTATTTATAGAATGGATATACTTAAACCTTGCTACAACACTTATAGGCAGTGTACCTAATCGTACAGTAGTGTAGTTTTTAGTAAGTCCGGTTCGTTCCACAGGGAAATCTTTTATATTATTATTATAAAGGGGGTTTTTACCGTTTAATGACCGGTTTGTCGATTTTAAAACTTTAGTCGCAGTTAAAACCTAATGTAAAATATAAACTAAATACAAGACTTAAATTAAATCGTAAAGTAAATAACGATAATGAAATTGCGAATAATAAAAGTGCGATAAAATAAACTTGCGATAATTAAAAAGTACGATAATTAAAAGTGCGATTAAATAACAATAAATAAAAGTGCGATAATTAGAAGTGCAATTAAATATAAAATAAAGGAAATTAAATATGAAATAAAAGAATTATGCTTATTTAAACTTCCGTAATCATGATGTTTGACGTGTTGATTTTAGTTTTATGCCCATGGGTTAATTGTCCTTTGTCCTGGATTATTTAATATGTCCGTCTGGTTTTTGTCCATAACAGTCCATCAGTCATAAATATAAAGTGCGAGTGTCCTCGTCAAATTATTCTTATACCCGAAGTTAAATATTCCAACTAATTGGGGATTCGAATTGTAACAAGGTTTTAATACTTTGTTTAATGAATACACCAGGTTATCGACTGCGTGTAAACCAAGGTTTTACTACTTTGTTAACAATTACACCAATTACCCTTGAATGTAATTTCACCCCTGTTTTAATTATTCTAGTGGCTATTAATCCATTCCCGTGTCCGGTTAAATGAACGATTATTCGTACATATAAATACCCCGCTCATCGTGTCCGATCGAGTGTATATGGTAATTTATAGGGACGCCCAATTGTAAATCTTTATATTAACATTAACAAACTATCATTTAGTTAAACAAATATAAAGCCCATTAATAGCCCATAGTCTAATTTCCACAAGTGTCGTTCTTTTGTCCAAACCCCAATTATGGTACAAAGCCCAATTACCCAATTTTAGTAATTAGCCCAACATCATGATTACTTCGTTTTAAATAAGCATAATAATAACTTAGCTACGAGACATTAATATAAAAAGGTTGAACATAACTTACAATGATTAAAAATAGCGTAGCGTTACACGGACAGAATTTCGACTTACACCCTTACAACATTCGCTAACATACCCTTATTATTAGAATTAAAATTAAAATTAAAATATAAATTATATATATATATATATATATATATATATATATATATATATATATATCGTTTACGTATGATAAGAAGAAAAAAAAGATTATGAATTGCGATCAGAATTCGGTTGCTTTTATAGGAAAAGTCAAATTTTGGGGCTCCGCGACTCGCGGTGAAAACCTCTTCAAACTCCGCGAGTCGCGGAGGTTACTTTTACAGCTCAGAGGAGTTTGGCTCTTTGTTTACCGACGGTTTATAATATATATATAATATATATATAATTAATATAATTAATTATATATTATATTATATTTATATGCATAGTTAACTTGTAATTTTTAGTCCGTTGCATCGAGCGTTAAGAGTTGACTCTGGTCCCGGTTCCGGATTTTCGAACGTCCTTGCGTACAATTTTATATTTTGTACTTTGCGTTTTGAATCTTGTACTCTTGTGATTTCGAGACGTTTCTTATCAATAATTGGAACCTCTTTGATTGTCTTTTGTTCTTTTGAGCTTTTTGGTCGTTTGCGTCTTCAATTCGTCGAATCTGTCTTTTGTCTTCACCTTTTATTATTTAAACGAATATCACTTGTAAATAGAACAATTGCAACTAAAAGCTTGTCTTTCTTGAGGAATAATGCTATGAAATATATGTTCGTTTTTAGCATTATCATGTAGACACCTGCTGCTTAGAGTTGTCATCGCATGAACTACTTTACCTTGCATTCAAACTTTAGTACTTTTGAACTATGACTTGTAACGACCATTGTGGTCACATACACTTATTATTTGCTTCTACTTAGTGAATCATGCTTTGGGATTGTAAAACATTCGATGTTGGTTTAGACATCACTTTATTTATGAATGCAAACTCTTTTTGAAATCGCATATAGTACTTAACCTTGTAATGATCCTGTTGTTGATGATTCGTACACGATGGTTTTGTACGGGGCATCACATTTGGTATCAGAGCATTGGTTGTAGGGAATTAGGTTGCATTAGTGAGTCTAAGACCGACCTGAGTAGGATTCACTAATAGGACTAATCTACAACTTGCTAGTTTACTTGTTTCCACTGAACTTACTGCATACTGCTGCTTACTTTTACTGCTATATGCCGTATGCTACTACATGATTTCACTACTGTATGATATTACTTGCTTCCGATTGCATGCTACTTGATGTTTTAGCAGAGTGGTATAAAATACTATTAATTTCAGCAGGAAATACTATTAAATATGATACAATTTTACACAAGATATTTATTTATTTAGAGAATAGATATACTTAAACCTTGCTACAACACTTATAGGCAGTGTACCTAATCGTACAGTAGTGTAGTTTTTAGTAAGTCCGGTTCGTTCCACAGGGAAAATCTTTAAACAAAGCTTAACGCTATATTAGTTTACTTTTATAAAAATACAAATATATATATAAGTAATATTATTATTATAAAGGGGGGTTTTTACCGTTTAATGACCGGTTTGTCGATTTTAAAACTTTAGTCGCAGTTAAAACCAAATGTAAAATAATAAATAAATACAAGACTTAATTTAGAGCGTAAAGTAAATAACGATAATGAAATTGCGAATAATAAAAGTGCGATAAAATAAAATTGAGATAATAAAAAAAATACGATAATTAAAAGTGCAATTAAATACAATAACAATAAAAATGCGATAATTAGAAGTGCAATTAAATATAAAATAAAAGAAATTAAATATGAAATAAAATAATTATGCTTATTTAAACTTCCGTAATCATGATGTTTGACGTGTTGATTTTAGTTTTATGCCCATGGGTTAATTGTCCTTTGTCATGGATTATTTAATATGTCCGTCTGGTTTTTGTCCATAACAGTCCATCAGTCATAAATATAAAGTGCGAGTGTCCTCGTCAAATTATCCTTATACCCGAAGTCAAATATTCCAACTAATTGGGGACTTAAACTGTAACAAGGTTTTATTACTTTGTTTAATAATGACACCAGGATGTCGACTGAGTGTAACTCAAGGTTTTAATACTTTGTTATCAATTATGCCAAGTGTCCTTGTACATAATTTCACCCGTGTTTTAATAATTCTAGTGGCTATTAATCCATTCCCGTGTCCGGTTAAATGAACGATTATTCGTACATATAAATACCCCGCCCATCGTGTCTGATCGAGTGTATATGGTAATTTATAGGGACGCCCAATTGTAAATCTTTATATTAACATTAACAAACTATCATTTAGTTAAACAAATATAAAGCCCATTAATAGCCCATAGTCTAATTTCCACAAGTGTCGTTCTTTTATCCAAACCCCAATTATGGTACAAAGCCCAATTACCCAATTTTAGTAATTAGCCCAACATCATGATTACTTCGGATTAAATAAGCATAATAATAACTTAGCTACGAGACATTAAATTAAAAAGGTTGAACATAACTTACAATGATTAAAAATAGCATAGCGTTACACGGACAGAATTTCGACTTACACCCTTACAACATTTGCTAACATACCCTTATTATTAGGATTTAAAATTAAAATTAAAATATAAATTATATATATATATTTTTACGTATATATTGAGAGAGAGATAGATATTGGATTGTGAAAATGATCAGAATTCGGTTGGCTTTATAGGGAATTGAGTTCAGGGGTACTCCGTGACTCGCAGCAATTTTTGCCTTCAAACTCCACGAGTCGCGGAGTTTGAAAATACAGCTCACCAACTTTGGAGTCTTTCTTGCCGACGGATTTTTATTATTTATATAATATATAAATAATTATAAGAATTATTTAAATATTATATTATATTTATGTGCATAGTTGACTTGTAATTTTTAGTCCGTTGCGTCAAGCGTTGAGAGTTGACTCTGGTCCCGGTTCCGGATTTTCGAACGTCCTTGCGTACAATTTAATATCTTGTACTTTGCGTTTTGAATCTAGTACTCTTGTAATTTCGAGACGTTTCTTATCAATAATTGGAACCTCTTTGATTGTATTTTGTACTTTTGAGCTTTTTGGTCGTTTGCGTCTTCAATTCGTCGAATCTGTCTTTTGTCTTCACCTTTTATTATTTAAACGAATATCACTTGTAAATAGAACAATTGCAACTAAAAGCTTGTCTTTCTTGAGGAATAATGCTATGAAATATATGTTCATTTTTAGCATTATCAAATATTCCCACACTTGAGCGTTGCTTGTCCTCAAGCAATATCGTCTTGAAATACTAGAATCACTTCTTTATTCTTCACACTTTGTACATCAGTGATTTCTATACCGCAGTATAAACAATGGTAGTAACGATATGGTTTACAGTCCCACATGACTATAAAAATTTAGATCCATTAAGGAAATTGGATCTTTATGAAAACATTTGATCTTTTGAAAATTAAATCTAGTTTTTACCCTAGATAAGTTTTCCGGAATAACCCTTTGCCGGTGTTTGCAAAATATTTTTGTGGGTTTGGTGGGTTTCAGATTTGAAAATTTTAGCTCAAAACTTATGGTTTTGTATCACCCACTTGCTAACCTTGTATTTGGAAAGCAACACGTCCAGTTTACTTGTCCCGTATATTACCTTTCGGTAAACTACCGTCCGGTTGTAAAGGAAAGCGTTGAACAAGCAACTGTTAAGGCAATGTCCCCTGACATGCATTTAATTATGGTCTATAACGTGTCAGACGCAATTACTATCCTTGGTAGGAGCAATAGTAAAGCTCACCCTTATTATTTTTCGGTCTGGCACAAGGTCCTGTCTTTGACCATGCTATGCAACCACCGTTCTTACGGTTGACACCCGATTTGGTTCAGGTGACCTAATGAATTCCAGGTGAATTCCTAGAATTTTACGTTCAATGGTAATGAACGCATTGAAAATGGGTTTTCAGAAAACAAATCGGTTTATAATTTGATCAAAATATTTTCTCGTTCAAGCTCGAGTTTAGATATCATTGAATTCCATGAGTTTGAATTCTCAATCTTTAAGGTCAATCTCAAGGATTGAGTAATATCAGTCTTAAAAGCTGATTTTTAATCTTTAAGGAGATTATCCTTTCTGGGGATCTGATTCATTAGTCTTATCCAGCTAATTTGCATGGTGCCCCCCCATTGTACGAGATAAATCCTTCTCATGGTTAGGATAAATCTGACCACTTGGCGACCCTGTTTAATGCTGAGGTCCGTGGATTTCCTGCTGATTTTAGTGATGACTTTTCTAGATTTTTCGTCAACCTACAGATGGTCTGGACGACAACTTCCTGACCTAAATCAAGAAGCGCGTTTCTTTTTTGGAAGACTTTACTTCCTTTTAATGATGGAATTGATTCATCGTGTAGATCCATCTTTCTTACAGTAAATCAGGTAAAAAAAAAATTTTTTTTTTTTTTTTTAGTTTAGTCCAAAGCAAAAGTATTTTCAGTTATTTGTACAAAAATATGTGACATATGTTTTGAATAACTTGGAGAATTTTCTCACACTTGGCTTTTATTTTCCTTTTTATTGTCCTCTATTCCATTTTAAATGAATTTTAACATTTTGGTTTATTTCTCAATTTATGTCCTTTTCGAGGTAACAATAATTTCGGTGTTAACACCTAGTTTTATCGTTCATAAATATGTATAACATGATTTTGAGTTCATTTAATTGAAAATTTTGAAAAATTTTACTAGAATTGGGTAGTCAGTATATAAGACTAGGGCTGTTCTTTATTATCAGAGAGCACTAGATTCTAATACAACTACTGCTTTACTAGTATTTCTAATGGTAACCAAGTGTATAAAGTAAAAATTTTAAAATCCGAAAGAATTTAACCCCTTCCCACACTTAAGATCTTGCAATGCCCTCATTTGCAAGAAATCAGTAACAATTTAAATTATTGAGGGTGATTTGTGTGAAAATGATTAAATTTTACCAAAGTTTCCAAACATATTTGTGTTTGCTTGCTGAATGATAAATGGTGCATATCATTTGTTCATTCCGTCTTGTTGTTATTTCACATATATTTTGCATCTTGTCGTCAAAATTAGTTGCTTTTGCTGAACTTAATGCCAGTCTTTGAAAATTCATTGTTTTACCCTGTTGTATACATAAGATAAACTGCAAACATATATACATATTTTTGAAGTTTGGTATATTACCCCACATTCAAAAATTATTAAAATCTAAGAATAAAAGTTAGAAAATTATAACAACTATTACAATATTAACATAAGTATTAAACGTATCAACATTACAAATTACAAAATAAATAAAACTAAGTAGACTAGGGATGATACTAATACCAATAGGGGTTCCATGCATAACCATAGGTGCTATAAAATGCTTCGGCTGGGTTATACGTAGGATACGGTGGTTGAATCTCTATAGACCAGGGAGGGAATATGGGCTTTGGAGTAGGAATATAGTTTCTACCTATATGTTGGCAATAAGCTATGATTTGGTTTTGATGAACTTGCCAATCTTCAAATGCTCTTTGTCTAGCATTTTTGTACTCCTGTGAAGCTATAAACCTTTGCATTTCTTGCATTTCATTTCCCCCTCCTACATTACCTTGCTGTTGGTTTCTCTCAACCTGTGGATGTCTACCATGGTATTGTACTGTGGCGTTATTTCGCCTTTTCAAAACTTTCGCACCATGGTATACATTTAAACATATTGTATCACGGGATTCTGGTTCTTCGACTAATAATCCCCCCCGACTTATATCCACACCGAGATATTCAGCAATCAAAGTAATAAATATACCACCTCCTATTATGCTATCCGGTCTCATCCCCCTAACCATAGCTGATAAATAATAACCCACACAATAAGGTATACTTACAGCGCTTTGTGGGTCTCGAATACACATATGGTAAAACAAATCCTGTTCATTTACCTTTTCCTTGTTCTTACCTCTTTGTGTAATCGAATTAGCTAAAAACCTATGAATTACTCTTAATTCAGCTCTATCTATATCCAAATAAGAGTAATTTCCCCCTTTGAATCGGTGATGGCTTGTCATTTGACTCCATACACCATGTGTATCAAAATTTTCATCTATCTTTCTACCATTTAGTATCAACCCTCTACAATCGGCAGATGCTAACTCCTCAGGCGTATATATACGTAAAGCCTGAGCCATGTCTAGTAAAGACATGTGGCGCATCGAACCTCCTAACAAAAATCTAATAAAAGATCGATCGGTTAAACTAGCTACCCGATCATTTAATTCTATACTACACAACAATTCTTCACACCATACTTTATATACAGGTCTACGCATGGTGAATAAACGTACCCAGTCATTAAAAGTAGAATTACCATACCTCTGTGCAAGTAATTCCCTAATTGGCCCGGCCAATTCTACAGCTTCTAATGGTCCCCATTCTATGACCCTAGGTACCTCAACAACTTTAGAATGAAGAGTATGCAAACCCCTTTGGTATTTTGGATAATCTATCCAAAGTCTGTCAAATCTCAGGTTCGGGTGCAAATCTTCCAAGTGCATATCAGAAAATGTCATGACTGGATGAGGTATATCTTGTTTGTAGTAGTTATCCACCTCCTGTTTTTCCGCATTCTCAGCAGGAGCATTGCGAGCTTGGGATGAAGATTCACCCCTTTCAGTCTGCAAAACACATCAAACACAATTTTTGTGCATCCAAATATGCATTAGTGTCAGCAAAATCATCAATCAAAATAATTACAATGACATGATCAATTTATATCAAACTTAAGCTCATTTTCATATTTTCATCAAATCTACACTTTTTCAAATAAGCATATACGATAATGTTCGGCAAGTTCATAAGCATTCAACTCAAATAACATGTCAAAATAATCATCACTAGTAATTAAACAAGTTTCAAATGGCATTATCTCTCAAAAATCAAGTTCATGAATTTTAGACTTGAAAAAGTCCACTTTAATTCTCAAAATCATGTTTAGGCTCAAAGTTTGGATCATTTAACTACCTAAACATGTTACACTACTTAATTTAGCAACAATTCATGACAAAAATCGGCCATAACCTGTTTATATCAAAAAGCCCCAAATTGCTCAAGAACACAAACCCTAGATTACTCAAAATTTGAAGTTTAAGGCTTCTAATCATGTTAAATAGCATCAATCTAGGTTATACAAGCATAATACATAAACAATTTAAGCATAATTACACTAAAAAGTATCAAAATCAAATTGGGTATAAAATTGCTCAAGAACACTAATTTTCGGATTAAATGGTGTTTAGGTGTAGAAATTTACCGTTTTTCTTGAGTAATTCCTTGATAGCATCCTTCTCAACATGATTTTAGTAAAAGATTTGATGATTAACTGTTAAAAATTGTGATTTTGGGGGTGTTTTTGCGCAGTATTTTCGCAGTGTTTTGTGTGTTGTGGTGTTCAACTGATCAGTTCTGCGTTTTTATTTTTTTTCTGTATTTCAGTCCCTCCGCGAGTCGCGGGGTTTAAACCTTCAAACTCCGCGAGTCACGGAGTTTTTTTTTTTTTTACAATCTTTAACTTATAAAACAATTAAGTAATTAATTTTAAAATTTTGTTTCCCTTGTTATTTAGGACGAGGTCGTTTCGGATCGATGTCCTAGTCCGTCCTTCATCAAAATTTTAAAATTTGTCTTTTTGTAGCGATTGCTTTAAAAGCTATGATTTTTGGGTTTTTTTAATGTTTTTGGCATACTTTAATTCAATAAGATTAAAAATAATGATAATAAAAGTTCTCGTCCCTCCTTTGGGTAAAGCAATTTCGGTTCAAAGACCTAGTCTTCAACTTACGACGAATTTTAAAAATCATATTTTTAACTTAATGAGATAAAGTAAATTTTTGTTTTTAAATTCACACAATTTAAATATAAAATTCAAAATTAATATTAAAAATTCACACCAAACTTAAAATTTGAAATGCATAAAATTAAAAATTCATATTTTAAAAATTAAAAATTCACACCAAACTTAATTTAAAAATTCATATTATAAATTCACACCAAACTTATATTAATTTTTCAAATATTTACAATTTTAAATATATTGTTTTTACAAAGTTTACAATATTAATTTAAGATTTATATATTAATTTTAAAAACATGGTAAAAATAAAATTAAAAATCTTTTTGGCTTTTTATCCCACTTTAATCAATCAAATATTATCAAAAATATGCGCCCCTCTTTTCGGTAAAGTAATTTCGGTTCCAAGACCTAATTTAACTCATGACGAATTTTTGAAATATTTTGGGTTGATTGATTAAAGATATTTATACCTTAAGAATAAACGTTAAATTTCGCAGTGATGTAATAAATTTTTGAATGATATCAATAATTTCGGTCGCCAAACCTAATTTTATTCAATACCAATTTAATACTTTATAGCGAACAAATTAGCGTTTATTATCAAAAGGTTAAAAATAAAAAAAAATAAAAACTGTACAAACATACCTGTGAAATAGATTTCTTAGTTATATGATCTATCCCATTCATAAGATAGTCGGTTTAATTGATTTTCCATGGCTACATAGGTGTAACCTCGAGTACTCAGTGTTTTTTCTTCTAAACATATGAACGGTCCGTCTCTGCATAAAGTAACAAATTCGGTATTTGAATAGGTTTGATTATTTGAACATTTACCTCCATGTGACCATTTTCCGCATTTGTGACATCTTTCTAGGTGTCGTGCTCTTCTTTTCGCTGCGGATTTTGATTTTCCTTTACCAAATTGTAACTTATTATCTTCGCATCTGGATTCTTTTCTAACTCCGTCCAATCTTTCTCTGATTACTGATACTATTTCACTCGGAAGTGTGTCATTATTACGTTTAGTGATCAAAGCGTGTAGCATTAGACCATGGTTTAGTTCACAGGCAGTCTTCATTTCCTAAAAAAAATAAAAATTCAGAATGGGAGGAGAAGACTAGTTCTTTAGGGTCTGCTAGGGAAAGACCGTTCGGGTTCCATTTTCGAGAACTACACGAAAACAGACAATCTAACTCTAACAGAAATACATATTATCCTTTAAAGACTTGATTCTCCCCACACTTAGTTAGCTGTGGTGCCGAAATTGTGATTAACTTCGTTGTCGACTTCCATCGGACTATCTATATAATGTTTAACTCTGTGACCATTAACTTTAAATTCAATCCCATTTGAATTTATTAATTCTATCGTTCTGTATGGGAAAACTCTTTTGACTATGAATGGTCCAGACCATCTTGATTTCAATTTTCCAGGAAATAGCTTGAATCGTGAATTGAAAAGAAGAACTCTGTCTCCTTCTTTAAATTCTTTTGAACTTCTGATTCTTTTATCATGCCATTTCTTCGTTCTTTCTTTATAGATTAACGAATTATCGTATGCTTCATGTCTTAATTCTTCTAATTCGTTTAGTTGACTTAATCGTAGAAGTCCGGCTTCATGTAAATCAAGATTTCATGTCTTCAAAGCCCAAAATACTTTGTGTTCAATTTCTACTGGAAGATGACATGCTTTTCCATAAACAAGTCTATAAGGTGTGGTTCCAATTGGAGTTTTGTCGGCTGTTCTAAAAGCCCAGAGTGCATCCTCCAATTTAATGGACCATTCCTTCGGATTTGATCCTACGGTTTTCTCTAGAATACGTTTTAAAGCTCGGTTGGTATTTTCAACTTGTCCACTTGTTTGTGGATGATATGCGGTGGAGATTTTATGAGTTACTCCATATCTTTTAAGAACTTTTTCAAGTTGATTATTACAGAAATGAGTACCCCGATCACTTATTAAAGCTTTCGGTGTTCCAAACCTTGCAAAAAGACGTTTTAAAAAGTTGACTACTGAAATGTCCCGTTCTTATTGATTAAAAACGTTCCATATTAATTGATTTCGTTGCGAGGTTTTGACCTCTATATGAGACGTTTTTCAAAGACTGCATTCATTTTAAAACAAACCATAACCTTTATTTCATCAATAAAGGTTTAAAAAGCTTTACGTAGATTATCAAATAATGATAATCTAAAATATCCTGTTTACACACGACCATTACATAATGGTTTACAATACAAATATGTTACAACAAAATAAGTTTCTTGAATGCAGTTTTTACACAATATCATACAAGCATGGACTCCAAATCTCGTCCTTATTTAAGTATGCGACAGCGGAAGCTCTTAATAATCACCTGAGAATAAACATGCTTAAAACGTCAACAAAAATGTTGGTGAGTTATAGGTTTAACCTATATATATCAAATCATAATAATAGACCACAAGATTTCATATTTCAATACACATCCCCTACATAGAGATAAAAATCATTCATATGGTGAACACCTGGTAACCGACATTAACAAGATGCATATATAAGAATATCCCCATCATTCCGGGACACCCTTCGGATATGATATAAATTTCGAAGTACTAAAGCATCCGGTACTTTGGATGGGGTTTGTTAGGCCCAATAGATCTATCTTTAGGATTCGCGTCAATTCGGGTGTCTGTTCCCTAATTCTTAGATTACCAGACTTAATAAAAAGGGGCATATTCGATTTCGATAATTCAACCATAGAATGTAGTTTCACGTACTTGTGTCTATTTTGTAAATCATTTATAAAACTTGCATGTATTCTCATCCCAAAAATATTAGATTTTAAAAGTGGGACTATAACTCACTTTCACAGATTTTTACTTCGTCGGGAAGTAAGACTTGGCCACTGGTTGATTCACGAACCTATAACAATATATACATATATATCAAAGTATGTTCAAAAATATATTTACAACACTTTTAATATATTTTGATGTTTTAAGTTTATTAAGTCAGCTGTCCTCGTTAGTAACCTACAACTAGTTGTCCACAGTTAGATGTACAGAAATAAATCGATAAATATTATCTTGAATCAATCCACGACCCAGTGTATACGTATCTCAGTATTGATCACAACTCAAACTATATATATTTTGGAATCAACCTCAACCCTGTATAGCTAACTCCAACATTCACATATATAGTGTCTATGGTTGTTCCGAAATATATATAGATGTGTCGACATGATAGGTCGAAACATTGTATACGTGTCTATGGTATCTCAAGATTACATAATATACAATACAAGTTGATTAAGTTATGGTTGGAATAGATTTGTTACCAATTTTCACGTAGCTAAAATGAGAAAAATTATCCAATCTTGTTTTACCCATAACTTCTTCATTTTAAAGCCGTTTTGAGTGAATCAAATTGCTATGGTTTCATATTGAACTCTATTTTATGAATCTAAACAGAAAAAGTATAGGTTTATAGTCGGAAAAATAAGTTACAAGTCGTTTTTGTAAAGGTAGTCATTTCAGTCGAAAGAACGACGTCTAGATGACCATTTTAGAAAACATACTTCCACTTTGAGTTTAACCATAATTTTTGGATATAGTTTCATGTTCATAATAAGAATCATTTTCTCAGAATAACAACTTTTAAATCAAAGTTTATCATAGTTTTTAATTAACTAACCCAAAACAGCCCGCGGTGTTACTACGACGGCGTAAATCCGGTTTTACGGTGTTTTTCGTGTTTCCAGGTTTTAAATCATTAAGTTAGCATATCATATAGATATAGAACATGTGTTTAGTTGATTTTAAAAGTCAAGTTAGAAGGATTAACTTTTGTTTGCGAACAAGTTTAGAATTAACTAAACTATGTTCTAGTGATTACAAGTTTAAACCTTCGAATAAGATAGCTTTATATGTATGAATCGAATGATGTTATGAACATCATTACTACCTTAAGTTCCTTGGATAAACCTACTGGAAAAGAGAAAAATGGATCTAGCTTCAATGGATCCTTGGATGGCTCGAAGTTCTTGAAGCAGAATCATGACACGAAAACAAGTTCAAGTAAGATCATCACTTGAAATAAGATTGTTATAGTTATAGAAATTGAACCAAAGTTTGAATATGATTATTACCTTGTATTAGAATGATAACCTACTGTAAGAAACAAAGATTTCTTGAGGTTGGATGATCACCTTACAAGATTGGAAGTGAGCTAGCAAACTTGAAAGTATTCTTGATTTTATGAAACTAGAACTTTTGGAATTTATGAAGAACACTTAGAACTTGAAGATAGAACTTGAGAGAGATCAATTAGATGAAGAAAATTGAAGAATGAAAGTGTTTGTAGGTGTTTTTGGTCGTTGGTGTATGGATTAGATATAAAGGATATGTAATTTTGTTTTCATGTAAATAAGTCATGAATGATTACTCATATTTTTGTAATTTTATGAGATATTTCATGCTAGTTGCCAAATGATGGTTCCCACATGTGTTAGGTGACTCACATGGGCTGCTAAGAGCTGATCATTGGAGTGTATATACCAATAGTACATACATCTAAAAGCTGTGTATTGTACGAGTACGAATACGGGTGTATACGAGTAGAATTGTTGATGAAACTGAACGAGGATGTAATTGTAAGCATTTTTGTTAAGTAGAAGTATTTTGATAAGTGTATTGAAGTCTTTTAAAAGTGTATAAATACATATTAAAACACTACATGTATATACATTTTAACTGAGTCGTTAAGTCATCGTTAGTCGTTACATGTAAGTGTTGTTTTGAAACCTTTAGGTTAACGACCTTGTTAAATGTTGTTAACCCAATGTTTATAATATCAAATGAGATTTTAAATTATTATATTATCATGATATTATCATGTATGAATATCTCTTAATATGATATATATACATTAAATGTCTTTACAACGATAATCGTTACATATATGTCTCGTTTAAAAATCATTAAGTTAGTAGTCTTGTTTTTACATATGTAGTTCATTGTTAATATACTTAATGATATGTTTACTTATCATAGTATCATGTTAACTATATATATATCCATATATATGTCATCATATAGTTTTTACAAGTTTTAACGTTCGTGAATCACCGGTCAACTTGGGTGGTCAATTGTCTATATGAAACATATTTCAATTAATCAAGTCTTAACAAGTTTGATTGCTTAACATGTTGGAAACATTTAATCATGTAAATATCAATCTCAATTAATATATATAAACATGGAAAAGTTCGGGTCACTACAGTACCTACCCGTTAAATAAATTTCGTCCCGAAATTTTAAGCTGTTGAAGGTGTTGACGAATCTTCTGGAAATAGATGCGGGTATTTTTTCTTCATCTGATCTTCACGCTCCCAGGTGAACTCGGGTCCTCTACGAGCATTCCATCGAACCTTAACAATTGGTATCTTGTTTTACTTAAGTCTTTTAACCTCACGATCCATTATTTCGACGGGTTCTTCGATGAATTGAAGTTTTTCGTTGATTTGGATTTCATCTAACGGAATAGTGAGATCTTCTTTAGCAAAACATTTCTTTAAATTCGAGACGTGGAAAGTGTTATGTACAGTCGCGAGTTGTTGAGGTAACTCTAGTCGGTAAGCTACTGGTCCGATACGATCAATAATCTTGAATGGTCCAATATACCTTGGATTTAATTTCCCTCGTTTACCAAATCGAACAACGCCTTTCCAAGGTGCAACTTTAAGCATGACCATCTCTCCAATTTCAAATTCTATATCTTTTCTTTTAATGTCAGCGTAGCTCTTTTGTCGACTTTGGGCGGTTTTCAACCGTTGTTGAATTTGGATGATCTTCTCGGTAGTTTCTTGTATAATCTCCGGACCCGTAATCTGTCTATCCCCCACTTCACTCCAACAAATCGGAGACCTGCACTTTCTACCATAAAGTACTTCAAACGGCGCCATCTCAATGCTTGAATGGTAGCTGTTGTTGTAGGAAAATTCTGCTAACGGTAGATGTCGATCCCAACTGTTTCCGAAATCAATAACACATGCTCGTAGCATGTCTTCAAGCGTTTGTATCGTCCTTTCGCTCTGCCCATCAGTTTGTGGATGATAGGCAGTACTCATGTCTAGACGAGTTCCTAATGCTTGCTGTAATGTCTGCCAGAATCTTGAAATAAATCTGCCATCCCTATCAGAGATAATAGAGATTGGTATTCCATGTCTGGAGCTGACTTCCTTCAAATACAGTCGTGCTAACTTCTCCATCTTGTCATCTTCTCTTATTGGCAGGAAGTGTGCTGATTTGGTGAGACGATCAACTATTACCCAAATAGTATCAAAACCACTTGCAGTCCTTGGCAATTTAGTGATGAAATCCATGGTAATGTTTTCCCATTTCCATTCCGGGATTTCGGGTTGTTGAAGTAGACCTGATGGTTTCTGATGCTCAGCTTTGACCTTAGAACACGTCAAACATTCTCCTACGTATTTAGCAACATCGGCTTTCATACCCGGCCACCAAAAATGTTTCTTGAGATCCTTGTACATCTTCCCCGTTCCAGGATGTATTGAGTATCTGGTTTTATGAGCTTCTCTAAGTACCATTTCTCTCATATCTCCAAATTTTGGTACCCAAATCCTTTCAGCCCTATACCGGGTTCCGTCTTCCCGAATATTAAGATGCTTCTCCGATCCTTTGGGTATTTCATCCTTTAAATTTCCATCTTTTAAAACTCCTTGTTGCGCCTCCTTTATTTGAGTAGTAAGGTTATTATGAATCATTATATTCATAGATTTTACTCGAATGGGTTCTCTGTCCTTCCTGCTCAAGGCATCGGCTACCACATTTGCCTTCCCCGGGTGGTAACGAATCTCAAAGTCGTAATCATTCAATAATTCAATCCACCTACGCTGCCTCATATTCAGTTGTTTCTGATTAAATATGTGTTGAAGACTTTTGTGGTCGGTATATATAATACTTTTAACCCCATATAAGTAGTGCCTCCAAGTCTTTAATGCAAAAACAACTGCGCCTAATTCCAAATCATGCGTCATATAATTTTGTTCGTGAATCTTCAATTGTCTAGATGCATAAGCAATCACCTTCGTTCGTTGCATTAATACACAACCGAGACCTTGCTTTGATGCGTCACAATAAATCACAAAATCATCATTCCCTTCAGGCAATGACAATATAGGTGCCGTAGTTAGCTTTTTCTTCAATAACTGAAACGCTTTCTCTTGTTCATCATTCCATTCAAATTTCTTCCCTTTATGCGTTAATGCAGTCAGGGGTTTTGCTATTCTGGAAAAGTCTTGGATGAACCTTCTGTAGTAACCAGCTAGTCCTAAAAACTGGCGTATGTGTTTCGAAGTTTTCGGGGTTTCCCACTTTTCAACAGTTTCTATCTTTGCCGGATCCACCTTAATACCTTCTTTGTTCACTATGTGACCGAGGAATTGAACTTCTTCCAACCAAAATGCACACTTTGAAAACTTAGCGTACAATTCTTCCTTCCTCAATACTTCTAACACCTTTCTCAAATGTTCACCGTGTTCTTGGTCATTCTTTGAGTAAATAAGTATGTCATCAATGAAAACAATGACAAACTTATCAAGGTATGGTCCACACACTCGGTTCATAAGGTCCATGAACACAGCTAGTGCATTAGTTAAACCAAACTGCATGACCATAAACTCGTAATGACCGTAACGTGTTCTGAAAGCAGTCTTTGGAATATCATCTTCTTTCACCCGCATTTGATGATACCCGGAACGTAAGTCAATCTTTGAATAAACAGACGAGCCTTATAGTTGATCAAATAAGTCATCGATTCTCGGTAGTGGGTAGCGGTTCTTGATGGTAAGTTTGTTCAACTCTCGGTAGTCGATACACAACCTGAATGTACCATCTTTCTTCTTGACAAACAAAACAGGAGCTCCCCACGGTGATGTGCTTGGTCGAATGAAACCACGCTCTAAAAGTTCTTATAATTGGCTTTGCAGTTCTTTCATCTCGCTGGGTGCGAGTCTGTAAGGAGCACGAGCTATTGGTGCAGCTCCTGGTACAAGATCTATTTGAAATTCAACGGATCGATGTGGGGGTAATCCCGGTAATTCTTTCGGAAATACATCGGGAAATTCTTTTGCAATGGGAACATCATTGATGCTCTTTTCTTCAGTTTGTACTTTATCGACGTGTGCTAGAACAGCATAGCAACCTTTTCTTATTAGTTTTTGTGCCTTCAAATTACTAATAAGATGTAGCTTCGTGTTGCCCTTTTCTCCGTACACCATTAAGGGTTTTCCTTTTTCTCGTATAATGCGAATTGCATTTTTGTAACAAACAATCTCTGCTTTCACTTCTTTCAACCAGTCCATACCGATTATCACATCAAAACTCCCTAACTCTACTGGTATCAAATCAATCTTAAATGTTTCACTAACCAGTTTAATTTCTCGATTTCGACATATATTATCTGCTGAAATTAATTTACCATTTGCTAATTCGAGTAAAAATTTACTATCCAAAGGCGTCAATGGACAACTTAATTTAGCACAAAAATCTCTACTCATATAGCTTCTATCCGCACCCGAATCAAATAAAACGTAAGCAGATTTATTGTCAATAAGAAACGTACCCGTAACAAGCTCCGGGTCTTCTTGTGCCTCTGCCGCATTAATATTGAAAACTCTTCCGCGGCCTTGTCCATTCGTGTTCTCCTGGTTCGGGCAATTTCTAATAATGTGGCCCGGTTTTCCACATTTATAACAAACTACATTGGCATAACTTGCTCCGACACTACTTGCTCCACCATTACTCGTTCCGACACCATTTGTTCCTTTCGTTCTATTAACCCCTGGTCCGTAGACCTCACACTTCGCCGCGCTATGACCATTTCTTTTACACTTGTTGCAAAATTTGGTGCAGAACCCCGAGTGATTCTTTTCACACCTTTGGCATAGCTGCTTCTGATTGTTGTTGTTGTTGCGGTTATTATTGTTGTTGGGATGATTGTTGTAGTTGCTGTTGTTGTTGTTGTTGTTGTTGTTGGGCCGTTTGTTGTAGTTGCCATTGATGTTGCGATTGTTGGGATAATTGTTGCGATTATTGTTGTAATTGCTGTTGTTGTTGTATTGGTGATTCTTATCACCGTTTTCCTCCCACTTTCTTTTGACTTGCTTCACATTGGCCTCTTCAGCAGTCTGTTCTTTACTTCTTTCTTCAATCTGGTTCACTAGTTTGTGAGCCATTCTACATGCCTGTTGTATGGAGGCGGGCTCGTGTGAACTTATATCTTCTTGGATTCTTTCCGGTAATCCTTTCACAAACGCGTCGATCTTCTCTTCCTCATCTTCGAATGCTCCCGGACACAATAGGCACAATTCTGTGAATCGTCTTTCGTACGTGGTAATATCAAATCCTTGGGTTCGTAACCCTCTAAGTTCTGTCTTGAGCTTATTGACCTCGGTTCTGGGACGGTACTTCTCGTTCATCAAGTGCTTGAATGCTGACCACGGTAGTGCGTACGCATCATCTTGTCCCACTTGCTCTAGATAGGTATTCCACCATGTTAACGTAGAACCTGTGAAGGTATGCGTAGCGTACTTCACTTTGTCCTCTTCAGTACACTTACTTATGGCAAACACCGATTCGACCTTCTCGGTCCACCGTTTCAATCCGATCGGTCCTTCGGTTCCATCAAATTCCAAAGGTTTGCAGGCAGTGAATTCTTTGTAGGTGCATCCTACACGATTTCCTGTACTGCTAGATCCAAGGTTATTGTTGGTATGTAGCGCAGCCTGTACTGCGGCTATGTTTGAAGCTAGAAAAGTACGGAATTCCTCTTCATTCATATTCACGGTGTGTCGAGTAGTCGGTGCCATTTCCTTCAAAATAGTCAAATGGAACAAGTTAATCATACAGAATATTAAGAGTAGTTAATAGTATTTCGTAGCATAATATGAACTCATTTATAAAAGCTTTTTCTTCATATTAGCGTTTTATAAGTTTAAATTCGGGTAGTACCTACTCGTTAAGTTCATACTTAGTAGCTAATATACAATTCAACTACTACAATTCTATATGAAAAACTGATTATAATAATATTTCGCGTTCAAACTTTTATACAATATTTTACAAACTTACAATACCGCTTATTTTACATAAAGCATGAAATATAGCACACAATAACTTTGATACAAGATAGTTGTGAAGATAATTCTAGCTAGTACACAAGTCGTTCAGCAAAGGCAATAAAGACACGTAATTCATACGTCCAGAAACAAGTCATGCATTCTGGTTTTACTAGGACTACTTCCCATCCTTGGTCTTGTGCAACATAACCGTTATGGCCGTTGATAAGACAGCGTGTTGTAACGTCGTCAAAGGGACGAGGGTTACGTAATGTCCAACAGTCTCGTAACAATCTAAAAACCTCATTTCTTACCCCAATTACCGACTCTGTCACTTGTGGGAACATTTTGTTTAATAGTTGTAGCCCGATGTTCTTGTTCTCACTTTGGTGAGAAGCGAACATTACTAATCCGTAAGCATAACATGCTTCTTTATGTTGCATGTTAGCCGCTTTTTCTAAATCACGAAGTCCAATATTCGGATATATTGAGTCAAAATAATTTCTTAACCCATTGCGTAAAATAGCATTTGGGTTCCCCGCAATATATGCATCAAAGTAAACACATCGTAACTTATGGATTTCCCAATGCGATATCCCCCATATTTCGAACGAAACCCTTTTATAAACCAAGGCATTCTTGGAATGTTCTTCGAATGTCTTACAAACTGATCTCGCCTTAAATAGTTGTGCCGAAGAATTCTGACCGACTCTAGACAAGATTTCATCAATCATGTCTCCGGGTAGGTCTCTTAAAATATTGGGTTGTCTATCCATTTTGTGTTTTTATACTGTAAAATAGACAAGAGTTAGATTCATAAAAAAAATACTTATTAATACAAGCATTTTTACATATATCATAAAGCATAAGCACACTATATTACATATATTACACCACACGAATACAACTATCTTATTCCGACTCGCTTGTTTCTTCTTCTTCGGTTTTGGTTCGTTTTGCCAAGTTTCTAGGGATATATGATGTTCCCCTAATACGAGCCGTAATTTTCCACATTGGTTTAGAAAAACCTGGTGGTTTAGAGGTTCCCGGGTCATTGTTACAACTTAAGGACTTCGGGGGTTGACGATACATATAAAGTTCATCGGGGTTGGAATTAGATTTCTCTATTTTTATGCCCTTTCCCTTATTATTTTCTTTTGCCTTTTTAAATTCAGTTGGGGTAATTTCTATAACATCATCGGAATTCTCGTCGGAATCCGATTCATCGGAGAATTGGTAATCCTCCCAATATTTTGCTTCCTTGGCGGAAACACCATTGACCATAATTAACCTTGGTCGGTTGGTTGAGGATTTTCTTTTACTTAACCGTTTTATTATTTCCCCCACCGGTTCTATTTCTTCATCCGGTTCCGATTCTTCTTCCGGTTCCGATTCTTCTTCCGGTTCCGACTCTTCTTCCGGTTCCTCTTCGGGAACTTGTGAATCAGTCCACGAATCATTCCAATTTACATTTGACTCTTCATTATTATTAGGTGAGTCAATGGGACTTGTTCTAGAGGTAGACATCTATCACATAATATCAAACGAGTTAAGAGATTAATATATCACATAATATTCACATATTAAAAATATATAGTTTCCAACAAAATTTGTTAAGTAATCATTTTTCAAGTAAACACGGTCGAAGTCCAGACTCACTAATGCATCCTAACAAACTCGATAAGACACACTAATGCAAAATTCTGGTTCTCTAAGACCAACGCTCTGATACCAACTGAAATGTCCCGTTCTTATTGATTAAAAACGTTCCATATTAATTGATTTCGTTGCGAGGTTTTGACCTCTATATGAGACGTTTTTCAAAGACTGCATTCATTTTAAAACAAACCATAACCTTTATTTCATCAATAAAGGTTTAAAAAGCTTTACGTAGATTATCAAATAATGATAATCTAAAATATCCTGTTTACACACGACCATTACATAATGGTTTACAATACAAATATGTTACAACAAAATAAGTTTCTTGAATGCAGTTTTTACACAATATCATACAAGCATGGACTCCAAATCTCGTCCTTATTTAAGTATGCGACAGCGGAAGCTCTTAATAATCACCTGAGAATAAACATGCTTAAAACGTCAACAAAAATGTTGGTGAGTTATAGGTTTAACCTATATATATCAAATCATAATAATAGACCACAAGATTTCATATTTCAATACACATCCCCTACATAGAGATAAAAATCATTCATATGGTGAACACCTGGTAACCGACATTAACAAGATGCATATATAAGAATATCCCCATCATTCCGGGACACCCTTCGGATATGATATAAATTTCGAAGTACTAAAGCATCCGGTACTTTGGATGGGGTTTGTTAGGCCCAATAGATCTATCTTTAGGATTCGCGTCAATTAGGGTGTCTGTTCCCTAATTCTTAGATTACCAGACTTAATAAAAAGGGGCATATTCGATTTCGATAATTCAACCATAGAATGTAGTTTCACGTACTTGTGTCTATTTTGTAAATCATTTATAAAACTTGCATGTATTCTCATCCCAAAAATATTAGATTTTAAAAGTGGGACTATAACTCACTTTCACAGATTTTTACTTCGTCGGGAAGTAAGACTTGGCCACTGGTTGATTCACGAACCTATAACAATATATACATATATATCAAAGTATGTTCAAAAATATATTTACAACACTTTTAATATATTTTGATGTTTTAAGTTTATTAAGTCAGCTGTCCTCGTTAGTAACCTACAACTAGTTGTCCACAGTTAGATGTACAGAAATAAATCGATAAATATTATCTTGAATCAATCCACGACCCAGTGTATACGTATCTCAGTATTGATCACAACTCAAACTATATATATTTTGGAATCAACCTCAACCCTGTATAGCTAACTCCAACATTCACATATATAGTGTCTATGGTTGTTCCGAAATATATATAGATGTGTCGACATGATAGGTCGAAACATTGTATACGTGTCTATGGTATCTCAAGATTACATAATATACAATACAAGTTGATTAAGTTATGGTTGGAATAGATTTGTTACCAATTTTCACGTAGCTAAAATGAGAAAAATTATCCAATCTTGTTTTACCCATAACTTCTTCATTTTAAAGCCGTTTTGAGTGAATAAAATTGCTATGGTTTCATATTGAACTCTATTTTATGAATCTAAACAGAAAAAGTATAGGTTTATAGTCGAAAAAATAAGTTACAAGTCTTTTTTGTAAAGGTAGTCATTTCAGTCGAAAGAACGACGTCTAGATGACCATTTTAGAAAACATACTTCCACTTTGAGTTTAACCATAATTTTTGGATATAGTTTCATGTTCATAATAAGAATCATTTTCTCAGAATAACAACTTTTAAATCAAAGTTTATCATAGTTTTTAATTAACTAACCCAAAACAGCCCGCGGTGTTACTACGACGGCGTAAATCCGGTTTTACGGTGTTTTTCGTGTTTCCAGGTTTTAAATCATTAAGTTAGCATATCATATAGATATAGAACATGTGTTTAGTTGATTTTAAAAGTCAAGTTAGAAGGATTAACTTTTGTTTGCGAACAAGTTTAGAATTAACTAAACTATGTTCTAGTGATTATACAAGTTTAAACCTTCGAATAAGATAGCTTTATATGTATGAATCGAATGATGTTATGAACATCATTACTACCTTAAGTTCCTTGGATAAACCTACTGGAAAAGAGAAAAATGGATCTAGCTTCAATGGATCCTTGGATGGCTCGAAGTTCTTGAAGCAGAATCATGACACGAAAACAAGTTCAAGTAAGATCATCACTTGAAATAAGATTGTTATAGTTATAGAAATTGAACCAAAGTTTGAATATGATTATTACCTTGTATTAGAATGATAACCTACTGTAAGAAACAAAGATTTCTTGAGGTTGGATGATCACCTTACAAGATTGGAAGTGAGCTAGCAAACTTGAAAGTATTCTTGATTTTATGAAACTAGAACTTTTGGAATTTATGAAGAACACTTAGAACTTGAAGATAGAACTTGAGAGAGATCAATTAGATGAAGAAAATTGAAGAATGAAAGTGTTTGTAGGTGTTTTTGGTCGTTGGTGTATGGATTAGATATAAAGGATATGTAATTTTGTTTTCATGTAAATAAGTCATGAATGATTACTCATATTTTTGTAATTTTATGAGATATTTCATGCTAGTTGCCAAATGATGGTTCCCACATGTGTTAGGTGACTCACATGGGCTGCTAAGAGCTGATCATTGGAGTGTATATACCAATAGTACATACATCTAAAAGCTGTGTATTGTACGAGTACGAATACGGGTGCATACGAGTAGAATTGTTGATGAAACTGAACGAGGATGTAATTGTAAGCATTTTTGTTAAGTAGAAGTATTTTGATAAGTGTATTGAAGTCTTTTAAAAGTGTATAAATACATATTAAAACACTACATGTATATACATTTTAACTGAGTCGTTAAGTCATCGTTAGTCGTTACATGTAAGTGTTGTTTTGAAACCTTTAGGTTAACGATCTTGTTAAATGTTGTTAACCCAATGTTTATAATATCAAATGAGATTTTAAATTATTATATTATCATGATATTATCATGTATGAATATCTCTAAATATGATATATATATACATTAAATGTCTTTACAACGATAATCGTTACATATATGTCTCGTTTAAAAATCATTAAGTTAGTAGTCTTGTTTTTACATATGTAGTTCATTGTTAATATACTTAATGATATGTTTACTTATCATAGTATCATGTTAACTATATATATATCCATATATATGTCATCATATAGTTTTTACAAGTTTTAACGTTCGTGAATCACCGGTCAACTTGGGTGGTCAATTGTCTATATGAAACATATTTCAATTAATCAAGTCTTAACAAGTTTGATTGCTTAACATGTTGGAAACATTTAATCATGTAAATATCAATCTCAATTAATATATATAAACATGGAAAAGTTCGGGTCACTACAACTACAACTCGTGCATCGTTAGTTGGGAGAGCTTGTGCTTCCGCCCATTTAGATACATAATCAATGGCTACGAGTATATATAGATTATTATGAGATTTTGGAAATGGACCCATAAAGTCAATACCCCAAATGTCAAATACTTCACATACTTGGATGACATTTTATGGCATTTCATCACGTTGACTTATTTTTCCGGACCTTTGACAAGCATCACAGGATTTGCAAAGAAGGTGTGCGTCTTTGTAAATTGTAGGCCAATAGAATCCAGCATCATAAACTTTTCTTGATGTTAGTTGAGACCCATAATGCCCTCCTGTTGGTCCTGTGTGACAATGGTTTAAAATTTTACTAGCTTCATCTCCGAATACACATCGGCGTATTATTCCATCGGGACAACTTTTAAACAGATGTGGATCTTCCCAAAAATAGTGTTTTATATCACTGAAGAATTTCTTTCGTTTTTGGTACGATAATCCTTTTTCAAGGAATCCACAAACTAAGTAGTTTGCATAGTCTGCAAACCATGGAATTTCTTTATAATCTATCTTCAATAGATATTCATCAGGAAAGTTGTCTTGTATGGCCGATTCATTTAGAACTTCTAATTCGGGATTTTCAAGACGAGAAAGATGATCAGCGGCGAGATTTTCTGCTCCTCTTTTATCTCGGATTTCAATATCAAACTCTTGTAAGAGTAAGATCCAACGGATTAATCTTGGTTTGGCATCTTGTTTTGAAAATAGGTATCTAAGAGCAGAATGGTCGGTATAGACCACCGTTTTTGCTAGAACGAGATATGATCGAAATTTGTCAAAAGCAAAGACAATAGCAAGGAGTTCTTTTTCAGTAGTTGTATAGTTCGTTTGTGCTCCTTGTAACGTCTTACTAGCATAATATATAGGTTGAAATCGTTTTTCAATCCTTTGTCCTAAAACGGCTCCCATTGCAAAATCACTTGCATCGCACATTAGTTCAAATGGTAGATTCCAATTTGGTGTTATCATGATCGGCGCATTAGTGAGTTTCTCTTTAATAATATTAAAAGATTTGATACACCCATCTGAAAAGATGAATGGAGCATCCTTTTCTAGGAGTTTATTCATAGGAGTGGCAATTTTAGAAAAATCTTTTATGAAACGTCGGTAAAAACCGGCATGCCCTAGAAAACTCCTAACTCCTCTAACATTGGTGGGATGTGGAAGTTTAGCAATTACATCTACTTTAGCTCTATCCACTTCAATTCCTTCTTTTGAAATTTTATGTCCAAGAACGATGCCTTCTTTAACCATGAAATGGCATTTCTCCCAATTAAGTACTAGATTTGATTGTTCGCATCTAATCAGCATTCGTTCAAGATTAATTAGACATGATTCAAATGTATCACCGAAGACTGAAAAGTCATCCATGAAAACTTCCATGCATTCTTCTATCATGTCATGAAAAATCGCCATCATACACCTTTGAAAGGTTGCAGGGGCGTTGCAAAGTCCAAATGGCATGCGTTTGTAAGCAAAAGTACCATAAGGGCACGTGAATGTGGTTTTCTCTTGGTCCTCGGGTGCTATTAGAATTTGAAAATATCCGGAAAATCCATCTAGAAAACAATAGTAACTATTTCCGACTAATCTTTCCAACATTTGATCAATGAAAGGTAAGGGAAAGTGATCTTTTCTGGTGGCGTCATTTAATTTTCTATAATCAATACACACACGCCATCCTGTTATAGTCCTAGTAGGAATAAGCTCATTTTTCTCATTTGTAATGACAGTCATGCCACCCTTCTTAGGCACGCATTGAACTGGGCTTACCCATGGACTATCAGAAATTGGATAAATTAGACCTGCATCTAGCAGTTTAATAATCTCTTTCTTAACTACATCTTGCATATTAGGATTTAGTCTTCATTGGCGTTGCACATACGTTTTATGACCTTCTTCCATAAGGATTTTATGTGTGCAATACGAAGGACTTATTCCTTTAATATCATGAATCTTCCATGCAATGGCTGGTTTATGAGCTTTCAACACAGAAATGAGTTATGATTTCTCATTTTCAGTAAGAGAAGACGATATTATTACAGGTAATTCAGATTCACCATGTAAATAAGCGTATTCCAAATGGTTTGGAAGTGGCTTTAACTCTAATTTCGGTGGTTCTTCTATCGATGATTTATATCGATATCTGTCTTCTTCTTTTAGCATTTGAATTTCTTCTGTTGTTGGTTCATATCCATTAGCTATAAGTGTAGCTAACATTTCAGCTTCATCAATTGGTTCATTACCTTCTCCTAAAGAACATTCTCCTGTTCCTTGTAATTCTGGAAATTTTTCTAATAATTCTGCATGTGCATCTATTGTTTGAATATAATAACATGTATCATCTGCAGATTGTGGTTGTTGCATTGCTCTATCAACTGAAAAGGTAACACTCTTATCCTCTATACTTAGGGTCAATTTCTTACCGAACACGTCTATCATTGCTTTAGCCGTGTTTAAGAATGGTCTTCCTAATATGAGAGGAACTTGAGAATCTTCTTCCATGTCCAGAACAACAAAATCTACTGGAAATACTAAAGTACCAACTTTAACTAGCATGTTCTCCATTATCCCTCTAGGATATTTTATTGATCTATCGGCTAGTTGTATGCTTATTCTGGTTGGTTTCAATTCTCCAAGGTCTAGTTTAACGTATAGTGAATATGGCATTAGATTTATACTAGCACCTAAGTCTGCCAATGCTTCTATTGAACTAAGACTACCTAGAAAACATGGAATTGTAAAACTTCCTGGATCAGATAATTTTTCTGGTATCTTATTCAACAGCACTGCTGAACAATTAGCATTCATAGTAACAGCCGAGAGTTCTTCAATTTTCTTTCTATTTGAGATTAGATCTTTCAAGAATTTAGCATATCTAGGCATTCCTGAAATCACATCAATGAAAGGAAGATTTACATTTATCTGTTTAAACATATCCAAGAATTTGGATTGCTCGGCTTCAAGTTTCTCTTTCTTCATTTTACTCGGGTAAGGAAGTGGTGGTTGGTATGGTTTAACATAAGGTTTATCCTTAATTGTGTTATCTTCATTAACCTTTTCAACTACCGGTTCTTTTTCCTTATCTTGATCAGGTTGTGGTTCTTGTGGAGTAGGAATAGCTTCATCAGAAGTTACAGGTATTTCAGGTGGTTTAAGTGTTGTACCACTTCTTGTGGTAATGGCTTTAGCTGTTTCATTCCGGGGGTTAGCATTTGTATCACTAGGTAGACTTCCCGGTTTTCTTTCACCTATTAACCTTGCTAGGTTACTTACTTCTTGTTCCAGATTTTGAATAGAAGCTTGTTGATTTCTAAATGCTTGAGCATTTTGTTCATTAGTTTGTTTCTGAGATGTGAAAAACTGCGTTTGAGTTTCAACTAGCTTCGTCATCATATCCTCTAAATTCGGCTTTTTATCATCGGTTTTTTGTGGTGGTTTGTTTTGAAAATTAGGTCTTTGCTGGTTGTAAGTATTATTGGATACTTGTTGATTGCTAGGACCTTGTTGGTTGTTGTATGGAATATTTTGGTTATAATTCTGGTTTTGATTGTAAATCGGTCTTGGCGGTTGATAATTATTCTGATAATTATTTCCAGGCCTTTGGTTTATGTATGAAATATTCTCTCTTTGTTCCATTGTTAATTCAATACTGAGACAATCTTTTGTCAAATGTGGTCCTCCACACTGCTCACAACTAATTCGTATTGAGTGAATATCTTTAGTCATCTTTTCCATTCGTCTCTCAACAGCATCTATCTTTGCGGAAATGGAATCTAAGTCATGGCTAGAATCGGCTCTAGCTGCTTTAGATGATCTAACGATATCTTTTTCTTGGTGCCACTCGTGTGAGTGGGAAGCAGTGTTATCAATAATTTTTAAGCATCAGTTTCGGTTTTCTTCATAATAGAATCACCAGCTGCTATATCTATGTCTTTCCTTGTAGTGATGTCGCATCCTTGGTAGAATATTTGTACTATTTAACAGGTGTCTAAACCATGTTGCGGACATCCTCTTAATAACTTTCCAAATCTAGTCCACGCCTCATATAGAGTTTCATTCGGCTTCTGTGTAAACGTAACAATTTCTCCTTGAAGTCTTACGGCTTTAGATGCAGGAAAGAATTGTTTAAGAAATTTTTCAACTAAAACGTCCCATGTATCAATCGCCCCTTCAGGTAATGATTCCAACCAATCTTTGGCTTCTCCCTTTAAAGTCCAGGGAAATAACATGAGATATATCTGTTCATCCTCCACTTCTCGGATTTTAAATAGTGTGCAGATCCTATTAAAGGTACGAAGATGTTCATTTGGATATTCCTTCGGCGCACCACTAAATTGGCATTGATTAGTCACCATGTGTAGAATTTGTCCCTTGATTTCATAATCTAGCGCATTAATGTCTGGATGAGTAATTGCGTGACCTTGGCCAGTGCGTTTAGCTCTCATTCGGTCTTCCATACTTAAAGGTTCTGTTACTTCCATAATTGAATTTGTTGAATCGGAATCACTAGAGGATTCTGATTTAATGGTTCGTTCCTCAACAATCTCTGTTTGAATGATTGGTGGTTCCGGAGGAAAATTTAGTGGTTCAGGATCTATGAATCGTCCCTGAATATTCTCCGGATTCTCAATTGTGAGTTCGGGTTCAAAAAATGGATTATCGGAAATTTGAACTGGAGTACTTGGTCGACTGGATGACGATTCTAAAGAAAAATCAACGGCAGTAATATTTGCTAAATGTCTTGATCTAGTTACAGGTGGTGAACGTACAAAAGGTGATGAACGTCTTGCTCGGTGCATTCACTGAATATCCTTTTAGTTTTTAAAAGGAATGAAAAATTATAATAAGTTATCCAATCAATAGACTTTTCTGATTTTGCCCACGTTTCGAATAGCCAAAAGATGCAGCAGAGGGGCAGGATTCGTTTGGTCTCAATATAATTGAGGACTGTTTGGCTCCAATAACCCGGTCCACGTACAAATCCAACTATTACTACGAACCAGAAAATTTTGATGTCTATCAATTTAACCACTTAAAATAAATTTTCGTAATTTTAAGAAATTTAGATAAGAAGTAGAATAAAAATCTATGTCCTAAAAACTAGAATAGCGAAAAAATAAGAAAGAAAAAGAGCGTGTCGAAAAAGGTCGAAAAAGCAAAATGGTTGAAAAATAAAAGGTGATGGAAAAATAAAAGAAACTTATAACACTTAAAAACACTTAACTAACCTAACCTTATTACTACAACTAACTTAAAATTATAATCGCAAATTGAGATTACTAATTGGAATGATAATTGATACATAGGTAAAAGTCGTCTAAAAATATTAAAAATATTATAATCGCAAGCTATTCTAGAACAAGAATTAAATCTTCGACTCCTAATTATATACGGAATATAATAATTCGTAAATGTTCAAAGCAATTGTATGAGATGAGGAATTCTAGAAAATTCCTAGGTGAGACCAAATCTCACATTTGGTGATAAACATGTCACCATACGTGACATATTTAATCTACTTGCTCCAAATTGCTCGATTCATATTCTCGTGTTTTGTAACACTATCTCGCATTTGAGTATTACCAATTTATGTAATTCTCATTCAACTTTACTCCAATAATCTCCCACAATCTCCCACTTGAAGGAGAATTTAAACAAACCCATCTTTAACCTGACTTTATCCCACAGCAACAACCCGACCCGCTAATTACACCTCCTTTTGACACCGCCGGATTTGCACCCGAATCATGCCTCACTTCACTCGATAACCTTCGAGCAAGTGAAGTCTTTCGACATCAAAAAATACCGCTGAGCTATAATTCGATCTTTATGTTACTAGCTTGGGACCAAGAACTACTCTTTGGTTATGGCACCTACCTCCTTAGTTTAGGAGATAACGGGTCGTTTGAGTCTGACCCGAACCAATCAACCCCATCGCCCAAGCGATCCACCCGTACAAAACTCCATCCACCCGATTTATCTTTCCAACAAAGAATAAACTCACCGGTAGAACAAACATGTGGATTACGCCATCAAGGCAGCCGAGTGAGAATGTATGTTATTACATTTACATGTTGCCATGACTAAACGTACTTGACTTTAATTGCCCGAAACGTCTTTGTGACACAAGAAACTTACACGAATAATATTTTCACATATTATTTACATTCATGATTAGTTTTATTAATCATTTTAATTAACTAAAAGTTACTAGTTAATTACTTGGGCCTTTATTAGTATTAATGGACTTTTATTGAATTACTTGTTAACTACTTACAAACTTGGGCTTTACTTTTGTACATGGACTTGATTAGCCCACCCTACTTCTTAAATGGACTATTTAGCCCAAGTCTTTCATGTGTAAGTACCACTTAGGAGCCTAACTAGTTAGTTGTTTCAATTGGAATCTAGTTGGCACTTAATCCCCATGTAAACCATCCTTTTAACCAACTTTTGAAGCTTTACATACTAGTGACCAAAGAACCAAGCCATCCCCTCTTGTGAGACTGCAGGCCGTCAGCCTTAATGGCTAGAAGGAGGATTTTTGATTTCATTTTTCATTACTTCACTTGCTAAGTTCTCTCTCAAAAACACACACTTCAACTTACTTTTATTCTTCTCTCATTTTTCTCTCTAAACTAGTAAGTAACAAGGCTCTTTTCTCTCTTTGATTCTTCATGAAAACTGTAGCATATGCTACATGTATCATCATCATCATCTTTTGTTACTTGTGTTGATTACTAGTAGTTGTTTGTTACTTTACTTACTAGTCTCCAAGAACCAAACTTTCTAGTTTGATTCTTCATTTTATCTTGTTATAACAAGAACAACAAGAACTAACTTACTAGTTTATGTTCTACTTTTAAAGTTTCAAAGACTTAAGTTCATGTGTTGTGAAGACATACTTGTAGTTCTTGAAGTAAACTTAAAGTTTACTTTACTTAAAGATCAAACCTTGGTTGAATCTTTAAAAGTATGAACAACCATGAACCTTTTACTTATTTACTTAGTTTATCTCTTTATATCATGCACTTTAATTTCATGTTTGTTAGTTAAATGGTCAAGTACTACAAGTTAGTCTTGATCTCATTAATCTTGAACTAAAAGTTAACTTGAAAGTTCAAGAACACATAAATAAGCTTCTTTATTATAACTTGGTACACTTATGCTTGATCTAGGCTTTTGAGTCTTGAATCTTCAAGATCTAACTAAGAACTATGTTCTACTACTTAAGATCTTGATTTCATAAGCTTACTTCAAGTTTGTAACTTGTTTTTACTTTTAAAGTTCATGTAAGTGTTAGATCTAAGACCTTGATGTAACTTTGGTTCATCAACTTCATACAACTCTTAAGTGAGTTGATCTACATGTCTTAGACTCACACTTGTGTCATAATTTTCAAAACTCAGTTAGTATTACTTTTATATTTCATGTATGTGCTAAATCTAAGACTTTGATGAAACTTTGGTTCATCAAAACACTTGCAACACTTAAGTGAGTTGTGCTTCATGTCTTAGACTTGCACTTGGGTTATGATGGTCAAATCTTGGTCAAGATTATGCAAATACATCAACGAGTTGTAAACTTGAAGCTATGCGCATCAAGGATGAGAACCGTGATAAGCATCAAGCATCAAACTCACCGGAACCCATTATTTTACTGCTTTCTGGCTCCTACCTACTGTTCTCTGTGTTCTTTAACAGACCAATAGACCTGGGCTGTTGTGGTTATGATTTTCAAATATCTCTGTTCAAGTAGATAACTTTTCATATAGGACTCGTCTTAATCCGAGTTACGGTTTAGGATTTATGGCCCTCCGATCGTCCCTATGTCCTTTAACGTTGTGCAGAAATTTCTGACCTACTCGCACTTAGACCGTCGCCACGGTCAAACGAAGACGATTTTGCTTCTGTAAATTTTATCACACTTAAAGGACTCATATACGGAGCCATGGCCACTGGTATCACCTTAATTCAGTAAGGGTAGAGGCCGTGGTGACTGACTGAAGTCAGCCTTTGTTTTAAACTACTTTCATAAACGAAACTACTTTACGCCTTTTGTTTGATGATGAATGATGATGACCTTTAAGACCTTATTTACATACTTTTAAACCTATTCGGATGATTTACTGACTTAGTACTATTTGACTTAGGTTGAGGACTTTCGGACCGATTACTTGCACACTTTTCCCGACTCGACTTTACGACTACTTTATCATTGTGAGTTATAGCATCCCTTTTTACTTTAACTATTTTGGGAACTGAGAATACATGCGAATTTTATGTTTTACATACTAGGCACGAGTACTTAAACTTATATATGTGTGGGTTATATAACGGCAGAAACATTCCCTTTAGCTCGGTAACGTTTAGTCATTAGTTTTTGAACCGGTGAACGTGAATCTTAGATATGGATCCATAGGGTTTGACATCCCCACTCGGGCTAGTCGCGCTAGTATTTAACGAGTGTTTAATACTTCGTAGATATACGCACTTGCCAAGTGTACTTTCAGGGGGTATAAACGTTAAGTTAGTTACCAAGTGCCCACGGTTAACATATACTTTATCATACTATTTTGAAACGCTCTTTGTAGCACTGAAATCTCATGGCCTACCTTACTTACTGTTATACTTAAACTATAGCTCACCAACCTTTGTGTTGATGTTTTTAAGCATGTTTTTCTCAGGTGCTTGAGGTTAGCTTCCGCTGTGTACTAGTCGTGCTGTAGACACCTGCTGCTTAGAGTTGTCATCGCATGAACTACTTTACCTTGCATTCAAACTTTAGTACTTTTGAACTATGACTTGTAACGACCATTGTGGTCACATACACTTATTATTTGCTTCTACTTAGTGAATCATGCTTTTGGATTGTAAAACATTCGATGTTGGTTTAGACATCACTTTATTTATGAATGCAAACTCTTTTTGAAATCGCATATAGTACTTAACCTTGTAATGATCCTGTTGTTGATGATTCGTACACGATGGTTTTGTACGGGGCATCACATTTGGTATCAGAGCATTGGTTGTAGGGAATTAGGTTGCATTAGTGAGTCTAAGACCGACCTGAGTAGGATTCACTAATAGGACTAATCTACAACTTGCTAGTTTACTTGTTTCCGCTGAACTTACTGCATGCTGCTGCTTACTTTTACTGCTATATGCCGTATGCTACTACATGATTTCACTACTGTATGATATCACTTGCTTCCGATTGCATGCTACTTGATGTTTTAGGAGAGTGGTATAAAATACTATTAATTTCAGCAGGAAATACTATTAAATATGATACAATTTTACACAAGATATTTATTTATTTAGAGAATGGATATACTTAAACCTTGCTACAACACTTATAGACAGTGTACCTAATCGTACAGTAGTGTAGTTTTTAGTAAGTCCGGTTCGTTCCACAGGGAAAATCTTTAAACAAAGCTTAACGCTATATTAGTTTACTTTTATAAAAATACAAATATATATATAAGTAATATTATTATTATAAAGGGGGGTTTTTACCGTTTAATGACCGGTTTGTCGATTTTAAAACTTTAGTCGCAGTTAAAACCAAATGTAAAATAATAAATAAATACAAAACTTAATTTAGAGCGTAAAGTAAATAACGATAATGAAATTGCGAATAATAAAAGTGCGATAAAATAAACTTGCGATAATTAAAAAAATACGATAATTAAAAGTGCAATTAAATACAATAACATTAAAAATGCGATAATTAGAAGTGCAATTAAATATAAAATAAAAGAAATTAAATATGAAATAAAAGAATTATGCTTATTTAAACTTCCGTAATCATGATGTTTGACGTGTTGATTTTAGTTTTATGCCCATGGGTTAATTGTCCTTTGTCATGGATTATTTAATATGTCCGTCTGGTTTTTGTCCATAACAGTCCATCAGTCATAAATATAAAGTGCGAGTGTCCTCGTCAAATTATCCTTATACCCGAAGTCAAATATTCCAACTAATTGGGGACTTAAACTGTAACAAGGTTTTATTACTTTGTTTAATAATTACACCAGGATATCGACTGAGTGTAACTCAAGGTTTTAATACTTTGTTATCAATTATGCCAAGTGTCCTTGTACATAATTTCACCCCTGTTTTAATAATTCTAGTGGCTATTAATCCATTCCCGTGTCCGGTTAAATGAACGATTATTCGTACATATAAATACCCCGCCCATCGTGTCCGATCGAGTGTATATGGTAATTTATAGGGACGCCCAATTGTAAATCTTTATATTAACATTAACAAACTATCATTTAGTTAAACAAATATAAAGCCCATTAATAGCCATAGTCTAATTTCCACAAGTGTCATTCTTTTGTCCAAACCCCAATTATGGTACAAAGCCCAATTACCCAATTTTAGTAATTAGCCCAACATCATGATTACTTCGGATTAAATAAGCATAATAATAACTTAGCTACGAGACATTAAATTAAAAAGGTTGAACATAACTTACAATGATTAAAAATAGCATAGCGTTACACGGGCAGAATTTCGACTTACACCCTTACAACATTTGCTAACATACCCTTATTATTAGGATTTAAAATTAAAATTAAAATTAAAATATAAATTATATATATATATTTACGTATATATTGAGAGAGAGATAGATATTGGATTGTGAATATGATCAGAATTCGGTTGGCTTTATAGGGAATTGAGTTCAGGGGTACTCCGCGACTCGCGGCAATTTTTGCCTTCAAACTCCGCGAGTCACGGAGTTTGAAAATACAGCTCACCAACTTTGGAGTCTTTCTTGCCGACGAATTTTTATTATTTATATAATATATAAATAATTATAAGAATTATTTAAATATTATATTATATTTATGTGCATAGTTGACTTGTAATTTTTAGTCCGTTGCGTCGAGCGTTGAGAGTTGACTCTGGTCCCGGTTCCGGATTTTCGAACGTCCTTGCGTACAATTTAATATCTTGTACTTTGCATTTTGAATCTAGTACTCTTGTAATTTCGAGACGTTTCTTATCAATAATTGGAACCTCTTTGATTGTATTTTGTACTTTTGAGCTTTTTGGTCGTTTGCGTCTTCAATTCGTCGAATCTGTCTTTTGTCTTCACCTTTTATTATTTAAACGAATATCACTTGTAAATAGAACAATTGCAACTAAAAGCTTGTCTTTCTTGAGGAATAATGCTATGAAATATATGTTCGTTTTTAGCATTATCACTACTTCTGTACGATTCATTATTATTGCCATGCTACTTATTGTTATACATGATTTAAACTATTGGCCTAATACGTGCTTGCTTTATGACTTAATGACATGGAAAATTTATTTTTCCTTGTTCAGATGTCGGATGTACCACCTGCTATCATTTTGGGCAGTTTAGACTCTTCAGCTACTCCACCTACCACCGTTGCTGATCCACCGATCCCGATACGCACGAGTGACCCCGGCGCTTCATCTTCCGGGACTAGCAGCCAGCCGCCTGCACCAGTGGCTACTATTGATGGACACGTAGACCCTACGGAGATTCCAGCTCCGTCTGCTCCCGGACCCTCGGAGCCACAGCCCCGCATCGGTGGTGTTGTGATTCCCGCGGAGTTCGGGGAAGGGCCATTCCGTAACCATATGCACATGCCGTACCGACGCGCTGCTAATGGACGTTTAGTGCCGATTCTGCCAGGCAGACACAGAGTGATGTTGGCCGCCTTCGGACTGCCAGTTCAGCCACCCATGCCACCACCACATGATTCGGATGACTCATCATCCGCCGATTCTTCATCAGATGATTCTTCATCAGACTCCAGTGACGACGAGGACCCTGCTGATATACCTATTCAGGCACCCTCCACCCCGCCGAAGAAGCGGTACCGTCCTGATGGCACCATCATTCCAGGGGTGAATGGAGGTCGTGCTTTCACTGACGCTTTTGGTCGGCGTCGGAGGGTTACTGCTTTTAAACGGCTTGTGCTGTACCCTGCCGACCCACAGATACGTAAGGCACCTCGCTACGTGCTGACTATTTCTGGAGCCGGGACATCTGCACCCCGTTTCGTGCGGTCTACACCATCCGCTCCACCGGCCCCACCTGCACCACCAGCACCGCCCGCCCCACCAGCTCCCACTGTCGAGGAATTGACAAGGGAGGTGGGAATCCTCCGAGCTCGGGTTACTGAGCTCGAGGAGCGGTTGGCTCAGGTTTTAGACATCCTACACCCACCTTCACCGTAGGACCTTTTGTATTAGATTTCATGATGTAATCTAGTCGTAGTTTCATATTTCACTTATGTAATGTACGAATCTATCATGATGTATGAAACTTATTATTAATGAATGGAAACTTTGTGATGTTACTTTTTGCACAAGTGTTCTATTTACGTTACTGTATGGTGTTTTGCGGTACTTTTATCAACTTGCATTACTTAATTAACATGTGTTGTGCTGTTTACATGTTGGTTATTATATACTATATTATTATATACTGAATGCTGGATTTTGACTTGAGTCAAAATGTTTGTATAGAACACCATGGCTAACGGTTGATCCACACCTACTACTGCTCAAATTGAAGAGATGATCCAAGAACGTGTAGCCGCAGTCCTAGCAGAAAGAAACCTCCAAGCTCCACCGCCACCACCACCGGTTATTTAACCCGTTCGAAATGGGTGTACTTACAAGGAATTCCAGAGCTGTAAACCACACAACTTCAGTGGAACAGAGGGACCGGTTAGTCTCACCAGATGGTTCGAGAAACTTGAATCAGTATTCCGAGTTAGCAACTGTTCGGAGGACAATAAGACCAAGTTTGCATCTTGCACGCTATCTGACAGCGCGCTAACGTGGTGGAACACGTTAGCTCAAGTGAAAGGTATCGATGAGGCGTATGCTACGCCATGGGGGGAATTCAAAGCGGCTATGATTGATGAGTATTGTCCGAGAACCGAAATACAAAAGATGGAAATAGAATTCATGCAGTTAAAGGCCGTTGGGAACGACCTTGATAGTTACAACAGGAGATTTTTGGAATTAGCCCTGTTGTGTCCGACAATGATCACCCCGGAATTCAAACGAATGGAAAGGTACTTCTGGGGACTCCCTAAGAGCATTAAGGGAAACGTCACCTCATCCAAGCCACCGAATGTTCCCGAAGCGATGCGCATGGCGCATACTTTGATGAATCAAATAACCATCGATGAACCAGAGAAAACTAAGACTGAAGCGGGTATTAGTGAGAAGCGCAAATGGGATAACCACAACAACAACAATAGGGGAACGAACTATGAACAGAACCCGGCGAAACGACATGAGGGTTTCAGAGGAAACAACAACGGTGGAAACCCCAACCCCAACAACAACACCAACTCCAACCCAAACTACAAGGGAACCTTACCACAATGCAGGAGGTGTTACAAACACCACACTGGGTATTGCAATGTTGTCTGCAAGAAGTGCCAACGGTCTGGGCATGTTTGAAAAGACTGCAAGGTCACCACCTTGAATGGGAAGCCGAACCTCACAGGGCCGAGGAAGTGTTATGAATGCGGGCAGACAGGCCATTTTAGAAATGCGTGTCCAAATAAGCGAAAAGATGGCGGACCACCCCGTGCTAGAGCTTTCAACATTAATGCAAGGGATACACGCGAGAATCCTGACTTGGTGACAGGTATATTCAAAATCAACAATCTTTAAGCTTCTGTCTTGTTTGATACTGGTGCAGATAGAAGTTATGTGTGTAAACATTTTTGCGATAAGATTAATTGGTCATTAGTCCAGTTAAAAGAGAGTATGCTTGTCGAGGTCGCCAACGGTAAACTTGAAAAAGTTGACCACATTAGTCGGGGAGCTATTATCAACATAGCTGGTGCAGATTTCGAAATTGACTTGATACCTATCAAACTAGGAAGTTTTGACGTGATCGTCGGTATGGATTGGTTGAGCAAGATAAAAGCCGAAATTATTTGTGGAGATAAAGCTCTTCGTATATCACAAGGAGATGGTGAGCCACTGATCATCTACGGAGAGAGATGTACCTCAAAGCTGAACCTCATTAGTTGCGTGAAAGCACAAAAGATTATGAAGAAGGGACGTTTTGCTGTCCTAGCACATGTGAAAGCGGTAGAAACTGAGGTGAAGAGCGTGAACGACGTTCGAATTATGAATGAATTTTCCGATGTCTTCCCTGAAGAATTGCCTGGATTACCGCCGCCGAGAGCAGTAGAGTTTCAGATTGATTTAGTGCCAGGAGTTGCACCTGTAGCTCACGCACCTTATAGACTCGCACCTTCCGAGATGCAAGAATTACAGAGTCAACTACAAGAGCTGTTAGACCGTGGATTTATCCAACCAAGTTTCTCGCCTTGGGGCGCACCTATGTTGTTTGTGAAGAAGAAGGATGGATCCTTCCGTATGTGTATCGACTACCGTGAACTCAACAAATTGACTATCAAGAATCGGTATCCTCGGCCCCGAATAGACGATCTTTTTGATCAGCTACAAGGATCGAGTGTCTACTCAAAGATCGATTTACGATCCGGCTATCACCAGTTGAGGGTGAAAGAAAGCAATGTAATGAAGACTGCATTTAGAACTCGTTATGGTCATTATGAGTTTCTCGTGATGCCATTCGGATTAACCAATGCACCTGCCGTGTTCATGGATCTCATAAATCGTGTCTGCAAGCCGTACTTGGATAAATTTGTTATCGTCTTCATAGATGATATCCTCATCTACTCTAAGAGCGAAGAAGAGCATGAGCAACACCTCCGACTAGTACTTGAACTCTTGAGACAAGAGCAACTTTACGCCAAATTCTCCAAGTGTGAATTTTGGTTGAAGGAAGTCCAGTTTCTGGGTCATGTTGTGAGCGACCAGGGTATCAAAGTTGATCCCGCTAAGATTGAAGCCATCAGCAAGTGGGAGACCCCCACTACTCCAACTCATATTTGCCAATTCCTAGGTCTCGCCGGTTATTATCGAAGGTTCATCAAAGGATTTTCTCTGATTGCACGTCCTTTGACCATGCTGACTCACAAGGGCAAGAAGTTCATTTGGGAACCCGCACACGAATCAGCATTCCAAACTTTGAAGAAGAAGTTAACCACCGCACCTATCCTATCTCTTCCCGAAGGCAGTGACGACTTTGTTGTTTATTGCGATGCTTCGAAAAGTGGTTTTGGTTGTGTACTGATGCAACGATCAAAGGTTATTGCCTATGCCTCCCGCCAATTGAAGATTCACGAGCGGAACTACACTACTCATGATCTCGAACTTGGAGCCGTTGTCTTTGCGCTCAAATTGTGGAGACATTATTTGTATGGAACTAAGAGCACTATCTTCACCGATCACAAGAGTCTCCATCACATCTTTGATCAGAAGCAACTGAATATGAGACAGCATCGATGGATCGAGATGCTCAACGACTACGATTGTGAACTCCGTTATCACCCAGGCAAGGCCAATGTTGTAGCTGACGCTTTAAGCCGAAAGGAGAGGACGACACCTCTTCGTGTTAGGGCTCTGAACATCACCATCCATTCGAACCTCAACAACCAGATCAAAGAAGCCCAAGATGAGGCTCTCAAGGAGGAGAATATATCTCATGAACATTTGAACATACTTGTCTCTCGATTCGAGGTTAGGGAGTCTGGACTCCGATGTTATGCCGGAAGAATTTGGGTACCTCTTTATGGAGATCTACGGAACCTTATACTTGATGAAGCCCACAAGTCGAGATATTCGATTCACCCTGGAGCGGGCAAGATGTACCACGACCTTAAAGAACAGTACTGGTGGCCGAATCTTAAGAAGGATGTTGCGACTTATGTTGGTAAGTGTTTGACTTGCTCGAAGGTTAAAGCCGAGCATCAGAGACCTTCTGGTTTGCTTCAACAACCAGAAATCCCACAATGGAAGTGGGAACGGATAACAATGGATTTCATCACCAAGCTACCAAAGACGGTGGGCGGATACGATACTATTTGGGTTATTGTTGACCGCCTTACCAAATATGCACACTTCTTAGCGATGAAGGAGACAGATACAATGGAGAGACTTGCCCAATTATACATCAAAGAGGTTATATCACGACACGGTGTACCTTTATCGATCATCTCCGATCGCGATCCCCGTTTTGCTTCCAGATTTTGGCATTCTTTGCAAGAAGCCATGGGAACCCGTCTCGACATGAGTACTGCGTATCATCCTCAGACTGACGGGCAAAGTGAACGAACGATTCAGACCTTGGAGGACATGTTACGTGCATGTGTCATTGATTTCGGAAAGGCCTGGGAAAGGCATTTGCCACTCGCCAAATTTTTTTACAACAACAGTTATTACTCGAGCATTAATGCTGCACCTTTCGAAGCATTGTATGGCCATAAATGCCGATCTCCTATTTGTTGGGCCGAAGTAGGCAAAAAGCAAATCACCGGACCCGAGGTAGTCCACGAAATAATGGAGAAGATTGCTCAGATTCAAGCTAGACTAAAGACTGCTCGTGACCGTCAAAAGAGTTATGCTGATCTTAAACGTAAGGACTTTGAATTCAACGTTGGTGATCGTGTAATGTTGAAGGTTGCACCTTGGAAAGGTGTGATCCGTTTTGGAAAACGTGGAAAGTTAAACCCACGATACATTGGTCCTTTTGAAATCTTGGAACGTGTTGGACCCGTTGCATACCGTTTGGATCTACCAGCACAATTGAGCTCAATTCATCCTACCTTCCATGTGTCAAACTTGAAGAAGTGTCTTGCTGCACCTGAACTTATCATACCACTGGAGGAACTTACAATTGACGACAAACTCCACTTCGTGGAAGAGCCTGTTGAGATTATGGATCGTGAGATCAAAACTTTAAAACGCAACAAGATTCCGATCGTTCGAGTACGATGGAATGCCAAATGAGGACCTGAGTTTACTTGGGAGCGAGAGGATCAAATGATGCGGAAGTATCCTCACCTTTTCCCGACTCCTCCCTCTACCTCAGCTTAAATTTCGGGACAAAATTTTCTTTAACAGGTGGGTAATGTAACGACCCTGGATTTTCCAACGTTTATTTATTAATAATTATTTATTATTAATACGTGTGATTAAACGAATGTATGTTATTACATTTACATGTTGCCATGACTAAACGTACATGACTTTAATTGCCCGAAACGTCTTTGTGACACACGAAACTTACACGAATAATATTTTCACATATTATTTACATTCATGATTAGTTTTATTAATCATTTTAATTAACTAAAAGTTACTAGTTAATTACTTGGGCCTTTATTAGTATTAATGGACTTTTATTGAATTACTTGTTAACTACTTACAAACTTGGGCTTTACTTTTGTACATGGACTTGATTAGCCCACCCTACTTCTTAAATGTTTAGTCCAAGTCTTTCATGTGTAAGTACCACTTAGGAGCCTAACTAGTTAGTTGTTTCAATTGGAATCTAGTTGGCACTTAATCCCCATGTAAACCATCCTTTTAACCAACTTTTGAAGCTTTACATACTAGTGACCAAAGAACCAAGCCATCCCCTCTTGTGAGACTGCAGGCCGTTGGCCTTAATGGCTAGAAGGAGGATTTTTGATTTCATTTTTCATTACTTCACTTGCTAAGTTCTCTCTCAAAAACACACACTTCAACTTACTTTCATTCTTCTCTCATTTTTCTCTCTAAACTAGTAAGTAACAAGGCTCTTTTCTCTCTTTGATTCTTCATGAAAACCGTAGCATATGCTACATGTATCATCATCATCATCTTTTGTTACTTGTGTTGATTACTAGTAGTTGTTTGTTACTTTACTTACTAGTCTCCAAGAACCAAACTTTCTAGTTTGATTCTTCATTTTATCTTGTTATAACAAGAACAACAAGAACTAACTTACTAGTTTATGTTCTACTTTTAAAGTTTCAAAGACTTAAGTTCATGTGTTGTGAAGACATACTTGTAGTTCTTGAAGTAAACTTAAAGTTTACTTTACTTAAAGATCAAACCTTGGTTGAATCTTTAAAAGTATGAACAACCATGAACCTTTTACTTATTTACTTAGTTTATCTCTTTATATCATGCACTTTAATTTCATGTTTGTTAGTTAAATGGTCAAGTACTACAAGTTAGTCTTGATCTCATTAATCTTGAACTAAAAGTTAACTTGAAAGTTCAAGAACACATAAATAAGCTTCTTTATTATAACTTGGTACACTTATGCTTGATCTAGGCTTTTGAGTCTTGAATCTTCAAGATCTAACTAAGAACTATGTTCTACTACTTAAGATCTTGATTTCATAAGTTTACTTCAAGTTTGTAACTTGTTTTTACTTTTAAAGTTCATGTAAGTGTTAGATCTAAGACCTTGATGTAACTTTGGTTCATCAACTTCATACAACTCTTAAGTGAGTTGATCTACATGTCTTAGACTCACACTTGTGTCATAATTGTCAAAACTTAGTTAGTATTACTTTTATATTTCATGTATGTGCTAAATCTAAGACTTTGATGAAACTTTGGTTCATCAAAACACTTGCAACACTTAAGTGAGTTGTGCTTCATGTCTTAGACTTGCACTTGGGTTATGATGGTCAAATCTTGGTCAAGATGATGCAAACACATCAACGAGTTGTACACTTGAAGCTATACGCATCAAGGATGAGAACCGTGATAAGCATCAAGCATCAAACTCACCGGAACCCATTATTTTACTGCTTTCTGTCTCCTACCTACTGTTCTCTGTGTTCTGTAACAGACCAGTAGACCTGGGCTGTTGTGGTTATGATTTTAAAATATCTCTGTTCGAGTAGATAACTTTTCATATAGGACTCATCTTAATCCGAGTTACAGTTTAGGATTTATGGCCCTCCGATCGTCCCTATGTCCTTTAACGTTGTGCAGAAATTTCTGACCTACTCGCACTTAGACCGTCGCCACGGTCAAACGAAGATGAGTTTGCTTCTGTAAATTTTACCACACTTAAAGGACTCATATACGGATCCATGGCCACTGGTCTCACCTTAATTCAGTAAGGGTAGAGGCCGTGGTGACTGACTGAATTCAGCCTTTGTTTTAAACTACTTTCATAAACGAAACTACTTTATGCCTTTTGTTTGATGATGAATGATGATGACCTTTAAGACCTTATTTACCTACTTTTAAACCTATTCGGACGATTTACTGACTTAGTACTATTTGACTTAGGTTGAGGACTTTTGGACCGATTACTTGCACACTTTTCCCGACTCGACTTTACGACTACTTTATCATTGTGAGTTATAGCATCCCTTTTTACTTTTACTATTTTGGGAACTGAGAATACATGCGTATTTTATGTTTTACATACTAGGCACGAGTACTTAAACTTATATATGTGTGGGTTATATAACGGCAGAAACATTCCCTTTAGCTCGGTAATGTTTAGTCATTGGTTTTTGAACCAGTGAACGCGAATCTTAGATATGGATCCATAGGGTTTGACATCCCCACTCGGGCTAGTCGCGCTAGCCTTTAACGAGTGTTTAAAACTTCGTAGACATACGCACTTGCCAAGTGTACTTTCAGGGGGTATAAACGTTAAGTTAGTTACCAAGTGCCCACGGTTAACATATACTTCATCATACTATTTTGAAACGCTCTTTGTAGCACTGAAATCTCGTGGCCTACCTTACATACTGTTATACTTAAACTATAGCTCACCAACCTTTGTGTTGACGTTTTTAAGCATGTTTTTCTCAGGTTCTTGAGGTTAGCTTCCGCTGTGTACTAGTCGTGTTGTAGACACCCGCTGCTTAGAGTTGTCATCGCATGAACTACTTTACCTTGCATTCAAACTTTAGTACTTTTGAACTATGACTTGTAACGACCATTGTGGTCACATACACTTATTATTTGCTTCTACTTAGTGAAGCATGCTTTTGGATTGTAAAACATTCGATGTTGGTTTAGACATCACTTTATTTATGAATGCAAACTCTTTTTGAAATCGCATATAGTACTTAACCTTGTAATGATCATGTTGTTGATGATTCGTACACGATGGTTTTGTACGGGGCATCACATATCTTTAACAGTGACTTTCATGAAAACCTCTTGTTCATCTTCCTCGGCCGATCGCAACAAAGTTGCCATTGGAGAAGATCTATCCGAAGTGACGAAAGCTCTAGTGTACCCAATCCTACCTGAATTTCTACTAGCTTCAACTTCCTTTGAGCTCCCACTCAAATAAGACCTCTCAACAATACCGGAAAGCATTAGCACACTAGGACTTTTAACACCCACGAAATCACCTAGCCATTCCTCCTTAGGAACTTCAACCATATACATGGTTCCCTTTTTAAACCCGCGAGCGACTACATAATCTCCCTTAAACACTACCCACTTTTGATCTCCAAATAGAACATGACAATTATCGTCATCCAATTGCCCAACCGAGATCAACCGACTCTTGAGCTTTGGAACGAACCGCACATTCCTCAAGATCCAAGCATAATTCAAGTGTCTAACCACGAGATCACCAATACCCGCAATATCAAGTGTACTCCTATTCGCAACTCGAACCTTACCGGAGTATTCTTTAAAGTTCACCATCTCGTTCATGTATGGGGTAACATGATACGAGGCACCCGAATCTAAAACCCAAGATTCGTCAAGAAACTCATTTTGGCACATCAACGCATCCTCGATCACCATAGTCGATACGCTCCCACCCGACTTATGACTCGGGCACTTTGACTTATCGTGACCAACTTGTTGACAATTCCAACACACCACGTTCTTGCTCCTTGATGGACTTCTTGACCTAGCTCTTCCCCGACTAACACTTAGAACTGAACCCGAACTCTCATTCGAATCTTTCCTACGAATACCTTCGTTAAGAATCAAATCCCGGATTCCTTCAAAGGTTAACTTAGTAGTTCAGGATGAACCACTAACCGCCGTCACCGTACCGGCCCAACTATCGGGTAACGAAGATAGCAAAAACAACGCTTGTAGCTCATCATCGAATTTTATCAACCGATTTCAACCGGGTCAAAATTAAATTAAATTCGTTCACATGATCCGCCGCCGAAGAACTCTCCTTCATCCTAGCATTCACCAATTGTCTTATCAAGAAGACCTTGTTCAAAGCGGATGGCTTTTCATACATGTTAGATAAAGCCGCAAGCAATCCCGCCGTTGTGGTTTCACCCACGATGTTGTAAGCAACGTTCTTGGCCAGAGAAAGTCGAACAACTCCTAGGGCTTGCCTATCCAACAACTCCCACTCGCCTTGATCCATTCCTTCCGGCTTAACACCGGTTAACGGTTGGTAAAGCTTCTTTTGATAGAGTAGATCTTCAATTTGCATCTTTCAAAAGCTAAAATCGGTCCCATCAAACCAATCTATCTTCACATCACTTTTATCTGCCATTGTTCCCGAAAATACTCGTAACCCGAGCTCCTGATACCACTTGTTGTGAATTTTAGTGAGCCCTAACAAGAACTTGATAACCCCAAGTTGTCAACCCACGAGACAATAAACGAATAATAATGATAAACACGAAGAAACTAGCAAGAACGAAAAAAATAACACGAGAATATAACGTGGTTATATCCAATATTGCTATTGATTTAATCCACGGTCAACCAAAGAGAAGTTCTTATTAATTTTTGTAGGTGATAATTTACAAGGTTACATATGAGGTTATTTATAGGAGAAAACAATAGCTTAGGGAGCAAGCTATTCTAGAACAAGAATTAAATCTTTGACTCCTAATTATATACGGAATATAATAATTCGTAAATGTTCAAAGCAATTGTACGAGATGAGGAATTCTAGAAAATTCCTAGGTGAGACCAAATCTCACATTTGGTGATAAACATGTCACCATACGTGACATATTTAATCTACTTGCTCCAAATTGCTCGATTCATATTCTCGTGTTTTGTAACACTATCTCGCGTTTGAGTATTACCAATTTATTTAATTCTCATTCAACTTTACTCCAACATAAATAGTAAATGATCCATAACGGTAAATGGTACAGTAAGTTTTTGTAGTTAGTATATAGGTACAACAAAACAGGACAATAACAAATCCATTTTTTTGGTATGTATACTATGACATGTTAACTAACTATGGTCTGCAAAAAGTCTTTATAAACTATGTCTTTGTGACATTGAGGTTGTAGTTTTCTTGTTATTTTCATAAGCACTTTGAGCCCATGAGGAGTTGTTGAAGGGTACTGTATTCACAAAGTGTAATGTACATCACTACAATAATACGTACTTGAAAATTTAAAGAAGAAAAACATGTATGCCTTGTGTCATGAGTGAACATAGCAGACAGTGAATATTGAAAACTAAAAACACGTGAAACATGACCTGCAAATCTAATATGCATAAACATAATTATAAAACAGAGGGCAGTCAATTCCAATCAAGGTTGCAAAGGACGTGAGACGGGGTCGATATGGTTGGGTCCTAAAAAGGTCGATACGTTAGAGACGGGGTCGAGACGGACGTTGACCAAAAATGACTTTTAAATATATAAGTATATAAAAATATATATATAAATGTATAAGTATATTATATATATATATATATATATATATATATATATATATATATATATATATATATATATATATATATATTAAATGTATATATGTATACATATTTTAAAGCCAAAAACTTTAATTGATTAATTTGTACCCATAATCGCTATCACCGTTAATTTAATACAAAAAATTTAAAGTAAAATACGACAAATTTGACCGATTTTATCGACTTTCCGGCCTTTATGAATTTTGACCGACTTTGACCCGATTTTTTTCAACTTTGACATGAATTTTGACCGTTGACTGTCATATTAGCCGGTTTTCTTCGAGACGGGACGAGCTAGTCACCAAACCTTCGTAACGGGCGTCTCCACGGCTCGAGACGGGGTCTTTTGCAACAGTGATTCCAATACCACAATTGTAACACCACACAACAATATATACATATCTATAACATTAGAAGGCCCAGTCATTGGCAAACCGCTATCGCCACAAACAACAGACGCACTTGAAACAGGAGACCCAAGACGTCGATTTTGATTACTTCGTCCACATAACACAACAACACTGTTATCATCACTAATTGATATTTTCTAACACACCTATGTTTTGTGTTTGAAGAAATTGAGCAAAAATAATTCTTAAAAGAATAGCAAACCATCTAGTTTCCCAAATCTAGTAATCCTTTAAGATAATTAGCTTCAATATATTAAAAATGTTTGCAAATTAACATTGTCAAAAACTATTTCATTTGAATAACTCCAATATTAAATACACTAAAAGTGACTTATATTTAGAATCGGGCAATGATGAACAAAATATTGACTTTAATGGATCAAAAGATGACGTTTATGCAATTTTGTACATCATGTATGGGTTAAATCATCATTAGAGATTTTAAACACCAGTGTTTAAACCAAAATCAATTAAATAATCAACTACATAGCATATAACACATTTCAAATTACATAATATTATGTAGAACACTAAACTACAATGAAGGTCAATATGCAACGCAAGCTATGACCACCACAACCCATAATCATCGTATATAGACCAGAGGCGAAACTAGAATTTTTTTCACCAGAGGCAAAAAAAAAAATTTAAACCGTAGAAATTTTTTTGGATAAAATTTGAAGATTTTGGGGAAAAAGTTGGAGATTTTGGGGCAAAGTTTGAAGATTTTGGGGCAAAAGTTGGAGAATTTGGGGCAAACTTTGAAGGTTTTGGGGCAAAAAAAAAAATCCACCGGGGGCAAAGTCGAAAAACCCAAAATTTTTACACTGAAAAAAAAATCCACTGGGGGCGGCGGCCACCCCCTGTCCCTACACACTTTCGCCCCTGATATAGACCCCACCAGATAATGAGAAAACTTCAAAGTTAAAAACACTTATTGCTCAATAGTCGAAGCATACATATGAATACCATGTATGGATGGTAGAATCATCGCCAACAACGGAAACATCAATGGCAGTCGGCACTGCTACTAACAATGGGACCAATAAGGGTATGGTCTGAGGTCAATCGCTCCAAAACCCTAAATATTTATGTTAATCACAATGAATGAACAATGGGAAAGTCCTAATTTTTCAAGTTAATCGCAAGAACCGAACGTGTAGAACTGAACGTGAGTGAAAATAAACGATTGCAACTCTAACATTTAAAGAAATGCCGTTGATTTACGTCCTGAGTATTTTCTTATCTATAGTTTCTATTAAAATGGTATAATGATGATGTCATTATTAAGCTAATTTCTTTGTTATAAAAAAATCAAAAATAAAAAGAAAAAAAATTTAAGGAAGGTGAGTGATGTTATTAATCTAATAATTTTGAATTAAAATTAAATTTTATTAATTAGTTATTATTATTAAATCTTATTAATAATTATTTTAATTATTAAAATTAAATAATTTTGAATTATTTTAATTAATTATTTTGAATTGAATACGAGAAGGTATAAAAGCTAGGAGAAGGAAACCAATTCTAAATTTATATTTTAATTTACACTTTTAAAATAAAATGACAATCGATATTATCTTTTATGATTGGATGTTGATTGTTTAATATGCATTTTAGGTGTTTGAAGAAATGTTCAGCTGACGAGTTTCTTAGTCGGACTCTGTGGTTTCACGGGTCATTAAACTAAATGACTTTAGCATTTACGTTCACTTAATATCTAAAACATATCATTAAACTGTTTCGTTTAAACAAACCCGTGGTTCCACGGGTCATTTAACTAGTTTAATAAAAAAGAGGTTTTGAACATGATGTCCCGAACGAGATCCATGTAATCAGTGTTGTAAACAGCCCGATTACTAGCCGATTAATCCCAGATTAATCATTTTTAGAAGCAATCCGTTCTGATTTTCAAAAATCCGTTTAATTAAACGGTCAACGTCAATTGATGGATCAAAATCGTATTTGGTAATTATATTCAGTCAAAGTAAAAAATGGTTAACATTTTAACGTGAATTTAAGCTAAACTTTTATAGTTTTGAAGCAAAATGAACAATTTTAGACAATTATGTTAAAATTATCTTTATATTTATGGTTTTTTTTCTATAGTTACACATATAATTTTTAAAATTTAATATTTAAATGTATACAGTACAATCCGATTAATCTCCGATTAATCCCCGAATTGTCGATTAATCATTCCAAAGTCCCGACCGATTAATCTCCGAATAGCGAATTTTGCAACCTTGCCTGTAATACTAACACGAAAGAAATCGGGTTTCCTTTAGTATATAAGAATGATGTATCTCATAGTTGAAACAAGTTTTGGTCAATGTCGTTTTGACCAGTTTTTTGCCTGGGTCGAGTGTCAAACGACACAAAAGCCCATGGCTTTTAGTATATAAAGGTTAATTAGTATTACGAGTATTTGTTTTTAGTAGAGATATCAAATCATATACCTTTAGCAAACTTATTTTTTCTTATTTTAACTGTGTTTAAAATAAAACTTCAAAATGTTATATAACATGTTATTTGACATCAATTATAAATCAAATTTTAAATTGATATAATAGATAATAATTACTTTTAAAAACCTATCACCAAATTTACATTTACATAATTAAAGTTTATCATATAACGGGTAAATATTTTCAGGAGGGACTTAATCACTCACGCATTCTTCCCCCATAGTATAAATAACGAATATAAAATAACAATGATATTTATTATTATATAAGACTTTTTAGTTACTTTTTTTTTCTTCTAACTTTTGTTTACTTCAGTTTTTCTCTTTCCCGTTTCATCTTTTTTAAACATTTAGTTAACCGGCCATTAACCACTTTTTTCAAATGTTAAATTAACCGACTCGTAACTTGAAAAAGAAAAACCCTAAAAACGAAATTAACTTCCTTTTTTTACAGTTAAATTGTTCGACCGTTGACCTTTTTTTAAGTTCAATTAACCGACTCTCAAACCCGCGACCATTCACCAACAAAGGCACGCAGCAAACAACCCATCCAGCGATGCACATGTTATATGATTAGAAAACTAAATATATCTATGTACACAAAAAAACGCAAAATTTTGATTGCAACTAGAAAGTTCGGACCGTGCGTTGCGGCAGTTGAATTTGGATTACGTTGTTTGGTACTTGTTTGTAGTATCAACACAATATTTAAAGATAACACGATATTTCTGAAAGAAACGCTCTTTTGCAGATTCTTTCTCTTCTTTATTTATATCTAAATCAAACACTTGTTTGATAGGTGAGGACTCGAACCCAGATTTATTCCGTTACAAATTCTTGAACTTGCCACTTTGCTCTAGTTATCCACTTGATTTTTTTATTTATTTTTTTAATATTTCCGTTTAAGAAACAAAAAAAAAACTTGATTTTCAAATATAGTTAGTTGCATTTTTATTCGTAAAACTATTTCGAGTTGAACAGTGATGACGGAAAAATCTAAACCGCGACGATAAAGTGATAAATCCTGTCAAAAATTGGGTGAGTTTTATTTATTGATTATTATATTAAACCGAAAAGTTATATTTTAACCCCTGAAGTTACTATTGATTACAACTTTTATCCATAATAAGTTACATATTTCACCCCTAAATATATATCATTTGACACAAATCTTCCTTGCCAAAAACGATATGTTTTAACACTTGAAACTACCAAAAGTTGTGTACCTATTAGTATATATTCGTTGTCAAAAACAACATGGTTTAACACTTGAAACTACCAAAAGTTTTGTACTTATTAGTATATATGTTAACTACGTATTATTATATATTTGTTGTCAAAAACGACATGGTTTAACGCTTAAAACTACCAAAAGTTCTGTACTTATTAGATATGTTTTAACACTTGAAACTACCAAAAGTTTTGTACCTATTAGTATATATTCGTTGTCAAAAACAACATGGTTTAACACTTGAAACTACCAAAAGTTTTGTACTTATTAGTATATATGTTAACTACGTATTATTATATATTTGTTGTCAAAAACGACATGGTTTAACGCTTAAAACTACCAAAAGTTCTGTACTTATTAGTATAGATGTTAATAATAATGTTAATGTTAATGTTAATAATTAATAATTAATGTTAATGTTAATAATTACAAGTTAGTGTTCATACTTTTTAAATTGAATATATATAAAATTAATGTTTGTATGTTAAAAGGACAACATAAATCGAAGAAAGATATTTAAAATATATAACTCCCAACAACATAATGAATAGAAGTTAATGCAAAGGACATATCTACTAAAAAACAGGATTCGATTGCAAATAAACAGACTACTTCGTCTACATGCATAAAAACATTGCTTGTTTCAGGTTGTTACTTGTATCACATCATCCTTTTTACCAAAGCTTAACTCAATTTAATTCTTCCATGTTCCCAAATAGATGACTTTTTTATGCAATTAAATCTACTTGATTCATACCCAGTGGCGACTTTAGTCTTTGACCCGTGAGGTCACGGGACACTGCTAGTTTGAAATTTGTTTGTATAAATTATTTTTTAAAATGTATAGGACACCACCAAATTTAACTACATGACCCCATATATTGTTCGAACTTATACATTTTCCTTTAAATGGTACAGGATACCACTAAATTTAACTACTTGGACCCTATATATATTTCGATTTTGTAGTTTTTATTTAGTAACAACTATTGAAATATGATTCAATTAGTACTGGAAAATATTTTTGGGACCCCATTGAGTTTTGATCCTGGAATCGCCACTGTTCATACCTAAACGGTATATATAATTAGATAAATTAGACAATACACTAAATAAGGTAACTAAATTAAGTTTAGAGTGTGTTTGGATAAAATTAGCTAGTTATTGGAGATGAAGATTGAACCTTATGGCTAGAAGTTGAAACTTATATTTATAAGTTTTTGATAAATAGATTATGTAAAATAACATATAATGATAAGATGTAAATAATATAATGATATAATGTGTAATAATGTAATTTCCCTTTTTATAAGTTTTTAGTTTATCTTTATAAGATACCTTAAGTAGTTTATTTTTTTCATAAACTTTTAAATAAAATCCAACCAAGGGTGTGTTTGGTCGACGAATTTATAAGAACTTATGAAAACTTACAGGAGCATAAAATTATGATTTTGATAAACTAAAAGCCATAAGCATTATTTGACGTACAACCAAAAGTAGAACTTATGTAAAAAAAAAAAAAAAAAAACTCTAGAAAAAAGAAGTTTATAGAAGTAGCTTCTTGAATAAAAAGAGCTTATGATAAACTCAAGCTCGAGCACGAGCTACCAGCTCCAACTCTAGTCATAAGCTACAGCTAATTTCGTCTAAACATATCCCAAATAGTACTATTTGCTTAAGCTTATAGAAAATAAGTTTAAACTTTCATGAGCTACTATGATATACTATAAGCTTATGTATCAAACACAACTTTAAAAAAATCAAATAAAAGTTAATTTGTACGCTATAAATAAAAATGTGATATTTTTGGTAAAAATTACATTTCAAGTCCAATCTTGATACATTTGATCATGTAACAAATTACATTCTTTAGAATTTATATTAAGGGTTAAAGCCATAAATAGGCCATATACTTTCATTTTTGTTTCAATGTAGGCTACATACCCCGAAGAATTACCAATGTAGGCTATATACTTTCATAAAGTGTACTAATATGAACGAACAAAACTTATTAACTGAATAAACAACTAAATGATGACGTGGCATCCTACGTGGAGAATGACATTGGTGATACATCAGAACAAAACTGAATGTATATAGCCTACATCGGAACAAAACTGAAGGTATATAGCATATATCGGAAAAAAACTTAAAGTATATGACTTATTTGTAGCTATATAAAATGCAAAAAAATTGTTAAATAATTAACTTTACCGGTTCAGCAGGTAACTTGTTAATTTTGTGTACATCGATACAACTTTTAAGAGTATATAAACTACATTGGTATTTTTGGGGTATATAGCCTACATTGGGATAAAACTGAAAGTATATGGCCTATTTATGGCCTATTTATGGCTTTAACCCTTGTATTAATTACTGCTTTTTTGGTTTACCTTAAATTATAAAGGTCGTTCGTTATTTTTTTCTAATATATGATTCATTATTTCTTTCAACAATTTACTCGGTTTGTCTCTTTATATTCTGTTCACCAAAAATAACTTAGTTTGATGAAAGAAAATAATTAAAAAGATTGAGGTATAAAAATAGTTAAAAAAAACTAAAATTTGAAAGTACCATATTATACAATATATCAATTATGGATGCTTTTTATAGAGTATATTAATATTAACTAGTGAAATGACGCGTGAAACCACGAGTTTGTTTAAATAAAACAGTTTAATGATATATTTTAGGTATTAAGTGAATTTAAAAGTTAAAGTCATTTAGTTTAATGACACGGTGGATTCCGATTAAGAAACTTATCGTTGTTTTTACAAACACATTGATGTACTTAACTTTGTCGGAATAAATGAACTACATTTATTCTCTCACCATCATCTTCCAAATTTCATCACAATTACTATTTTTCTTGTCATAAAAGTCTACATTATGAATCTTTTATTGAGACGTGTATTTCGCATATATATATATAAGGTAATTAATTTCGTAAAGAGAACTGATATTTGATTTTTGAATTATAATATAATAATAATTAATAATTAATGAGAGTAAACTTTTTTCCCAAAAAATATGAAATAAATAAATAAGTATATTTAATTTAATTAGTCATTAATTAGATTAATGACATTGCCTTAAGAGCGTAGATATTTTTCTATTTATTTTTGATTTTTTTAAGAAAAGAATTAGCCTAATAATAACATCATCATTATAGAATTTTAATAGAAACTATAGATTATGGGTGTTTTAGGGTAGGCTCGGGGCTGAGGTGGCAGCCTCGAATTAGCCCTCTAAGCTTCGAAACACTGTTCACTCTCGTATATACATTCACTCTTTGCATCCTGTAAAAAAATTTATCTGATTATAACCCTGCATTTTTATTTTCGCTTTCTTCAATTTTCAGTTTTCCCCTTCTCAATTTTTATTTTAAATTTATGTCCTTTCACTTTCTCACTATCTTTTTTATTTTAGACCTTTTAACCATTTTATTTTATAATTCTTTCCCTAAATTTTTTTTTAAAATGCTTTTTAAAACAATTATTTTATTTTTTTACCTACATTATATCATATTTCCAATTCTTTTGCTAACTTCTACTACAATATTCTTTAAACAGTTATATAAAACCTCTAACCAATTTATTTTATAATTCTTTCCTAACTATTTTATTTTTTTATGTACGCGTCAGAGCGGTGACCGGCACAATGTTAAAGATGGGAATGGATCGGATATGGATCGGGTGGCGCCGTATTCATATCCATATCCATTTAATTTTTGTTCATTCATATCCATATCCATATCCATACCCATTTAATTTCAGTTCAGCCATCCGTATCCATATCCGCTGGATTAAGCGGGTTAATGGATATCCATTGAATATTCAAAAAATATAACAATATTTCCGAATATGCGATAGAAAACAAAACTGTAATATAATAAAACTATATTTAACGTGACATAATTAAAATCTATCCACAAACTGTGTATTTTTTCTCGAAAATAGAACACAATTTATTGAATTTACTACCAAACATAGATTGTGGCAAATTAAATGTGTAATTTATTTATTTATTTTGTTAGCTTTACTTGTTGTATCATAATATATTATAGTTAATTCACTATATAGTTCCAAAATGTACATGTAACGGTAAATGCATGTGTAATAGTTAATGTGTATGCATATATCTATATTTTTGTATCTTTATAGATATTTCGGGTGTTAATGGATATATCCATGAATAAAACTTTTATCCATATTTATATCCATATCCGTTTAGGTGATTTCATATCAGGATCCATATCAATTTATGTTCATCCATGTTCATAATGAGTCGGGTGGATCGGATGGATATTCACTGAATCGGGTTATCATTGTCATCCCTACACAACGTGCGGCTGAGCATCTCCTTGTTGTCTTCATGTGCCTAGTACATGTCAATACTTAACAGATTCTTTTAACTAACATTAGAAAATTGAAGAGCGTGTGCATTTTATCGAATGTAAGGGACGATCCATGTAATAAAAAAGAACAACCTATTCCTCGTGTTTGGAGCTGAGTTTGAGGTCGTGAGTTCGAGCCTCGCTCATTCCTCATTATTTTTTTAATTTAAGACCTTAACATTATAAATTTAATTTAAGACCTTAACATTATAAATTTAATTTAAAATGTTATTGTTAAAGCAGAATACTTTACAATTAAAAATAAATAAATCAAAAAATCATTTCAGTTATGATGGAATGAAGTGAGATGGCATGGACCCTTTCACCTTTTCTCATTATATATCTTTAATCCTTGAGATAATATTATCAACATTCAATTCACCAAGTTCATTAAATCTCTCCATTCCACATACCAATTTCCAAATTCTACAACCTTTTTTGAAAACCCATATATTCAAGTAACCAAAATTATTCAATCAAAACTTAAAAAATCATACCCATGAAGCAGAGAGGAAAAAAGGTTAATTCAGGAAAAGATAATATTAAACTCTGTTATGATTTCAACTATTTTTCATCATCAAGTTCTTTATGTAAAAAACACCCATTAAACCCATCATCTGTTGGCGTTTGTGCATATTGTTTAAATGAAAGGCTAATTAGTCTTGTTTGCTCAGATTGTGGAGAACAGAGACTTTCATCATGTTCTTGCTCTGATATATCTTCATATAGGAATTCATCTTGCAATTTGGATGTGGGAAGTGTTGGAAGAATTTCTTTTTTGATTGAGAATGATAAGTGTAGTAATTTTGATGAACAAAATACACTTTTTGCACACATGAAGAAGATGAAACAGAGTGAAACAGAGGATATAGTTATGTTGAAAAGAAGCAATAGTTCTGCTATTGGGCTCAAGAAAAATAATGGTTTTTGGAAAATTGGGAAGCTTTTTAAGAAAAATAGGAATAATGATGGATTTAATGTGAAAAACAAAGGTGGGTTTGATCAAAAAAGTGAAGATTGTGTAATGGATTTTTCAAGATCTAGCTCTATAAGTAGCTTCTTGGATGGAACTTTTGTAAGTGCAAAAGTTTCTAATTTTACTGAATTTGAAACAAGAAAGAGTGGATTTAGAGATGGATTGAAGAAATTCAAGCATGAAATTTCATTCAAAGAAACTGATTTCAGTAAAATGGATGTTGATAATGATGATGATGAGTTTATTGACTTGAAAATAAACTTAAATAAGTCAAAAGCAGAGCACTCTGTTTTCAAGAAGTATGATGCATTAAATTTAAGTGGTGATGGTGAGATGGGATCATCATCATGCAGATTTGCAGATAATGATAGAAGTATTAAGAAGGTGAAGAGTGGTCATCTAAAGGCATGGAATTGTATTTTTAACCATCATTCTCGGAAGAAAGATCATAACCACATCTTAGAATCTTGAATTTTGACTTAAAAAGTCAAACATTATACATCTATTCAAGAAGTATCAATTTGGCTCTTAGATTAAGGTAATGGACAGTTTTCTTAAAAGCCAATTGATATCTCGTGTAGTTTCCAAATAATATGTAGAATTTGTAAATATATATATATATATATATATATATATATATATATATATATATATATATATATATATATATATATATATATATATATATATATATTGTTAAATGTAAATTGTAAGACTAGCGTTTGTTTACCTGTTAATTGAATGTTCAACGTTGAACGTTAAATCATTTAGTATTGTTTATAATTGCTGAATGAATGATGTATGATGTTGAATAGTCCAACATTCAGTGTTGAACCATTCATAACTGAAATTCTTTGTTACCATTAAACTCTTAAATTTTATATAACTCTTCGATTATATTAAGACCATTTATTAAACAACTATATTGTAGTGTTTATTAATGTCAAAAGTTAATAAGATAATTTTATATCATTCACATTATTCGTTCAAAATGATTATCAAATATGTTATTGTCAATAAAAAGTAACATCATTATGAACCTTTGAACATTCAAATTATGAATTATTCAGTACTTAATCATTTAGTTTTATTAAACATACCGTTAATACAAGTAGTTTAACTTTAATTTTTGTAATTACGTGTAGTCCGAATGAATATAGATACAGGGTATATGAATTATTCTTATTTTGTAACATCTTAAAACGTAAGTAACTTCGACAAACAACATAGAAACTACTACGGTACTACTTGCACTACTTTTACTACTATACTACTTTCTCCCTCTCATTGTTTTTTTTATCGAAAGGCAAACAATTATATTAAAAAGAAAAAGATACACCAAGAAGTTAGCAAACAACGAAACCACAAAAAACAACTTACGAAACATACACGACCTAGCCAAACACGGAAAATACTAGAACGAAGTTATAACTCAGCCATCACCACCTAACGACTCACGAAACATGAAAAAAGGAAACTCAAAACTACAAAATTCTGGAAACGTTAAATCGCACACCATAGACTCCTACGAGTCTGAATCCGAGGAAGATAAATCATCATATGTTTCACCATCTATATCACCATCCGTTTCATCATCGCACTCCTCAAAGTTGTTCTTCATATTATCGATAAATGTCCTTTCAAACCACCTTCGTTCATCCCGACATTTTCTACACTTCAAATATTTTTTCCTCAAGATGTGATTAGAAAAATGATTTTTGAGTAAGGGACATATTTTTCTCTTTTTATATCGAAAACGAGACACGGAGCTAAATAACAAACTTGCATCATTTAATTTCGAACGAGCCACATATTCCAATCTAGGTAGATTATTTTCATCATTAATAGGTTCAGAATCTAAAGTTGACCCATTAGAAATAATGGGCTCACTTGAAAAAATATCAGCATGAGAATTTTGACCAATTACATCGTTGGAGTGTTCAATATACGAGTTTGAGTGTGAATGTGTACTAGCTCCATGCGCCGAATACTTTAACTCACCGTCTTCTTTCTTGAGAAACTTGTTGCCGCCAACAAAGCTCGAGACACCCTCATCTTCTTTCTAGAGAATCCCACCGCCGCCAACTAAACTCGAGACACCATCACCCGAATTAATGTTTTTAGACTCATCGCCTTATTCCATCTTTTCATCGCCGTCGAAAACCGATTTCGGTGATTCCGCCATCGGAACCGGATTCTGGTCACAATCTTCTCCCTTAATTAAGTTCTGATGATTCTCGACCTCCATAGATTTTTCGGTGGCCAGAGGATTGGTCGTCGGAGTATTCCCGATCAAGGTCCACGATAACCGCTCGTTGGAATAACTAAACACAAGTTTGTGGTTGCTGAAATGTCTCGTTCATATTGATTATAAACGTTCCATATTAATTGATTTCGTCGCGAGGTTTTGACCTCTATATGAGACGTTTTTCCAAAGACTGCATTCATTTTTAAAACAACCATAACCTTTATTTTATCTATAAAGGTTTAAAAAGCATTACGTAGATTATCAAATAATGATAATCTAAAATATACCGTTTACACACGACCATTACATAATGGTTTACAATAAGAATATATTACATCAAAAATAAGTTTCTTGAATGCAGTTTTTACATAATATCATACAAGCATGGACTCCAAATCTTGTCCTTATTTTAGTATGCAATAGCGGAAGCTCTTAATAATCACCTGAGAATAAACATGCTTAAAACGTCAACAAAAATGTTGGTGAGTTATAGGTTTAACTTATATATTATCAAATCATAATAATAGATCACAAGATTTCATATTTCAATATACATCTCATACATAGAGATAAAAATCATTCATATGGTGAACACCTGGTAACCGACATTAACAAGATGCATATAAGAATATCCCCTATCATTTCGGGAAATCCTTCGGACATAATAAAACAACATCGAAGTACTAAAGCATCCGGTACTTTGGATGGGATTCGTTAGGCCCAATAGATCTATCTTTAGGATTCGCGTCAATTAGTAGATCGGTTTACTAATTCTTAGGTTACCAAGCAAAAGGGGCATATTCGGCTTTGATCATTCACCCATATAATGTAGTTTCAATTACTTGTGTCTATTTCGTAAAACATTTATAAAAATTGCATGTATTCTCATTCCAAAATATTAGATTTTAAAAGTGGGACTATAACTCACTTTCACAGATTTTTACTTCGTCGGGAAGTAAGACTTGGCCACTGGTCGATTCACGAACCTATAACAAATATGTACATATATATCAAAGTATGTTCAAAATATATTTACAATATTTTTAATACATTTTAATGTTTTAAGTTTATTAAGTCAGCTGTCCTCGTTAGTAACCTACAACTAGTTGTCCACAATTAGATGTACAGAAATAAATCGATATATATTATCTTGAATCAATCCACGACCCAGTGTATACACGTCTCTGGCTAGATCACAACTCAAACTATATATATTTTTGGAATCAACCTCAACCCTGTATAGCTAAGTCCAACATTACTGCATATAGAGTGTCTATGGTTGTTCCAAATAATATATATAGATGGGTCGATATGATATGTTAAAACATTTGCATACGTGTCTATGGTATCCCAAGATTACATAATATATTAGAATACATGTATAATACAATATAAGTTAGCTAGGATATGATTTGTATAGAATTATTACAATATTTCCCGTAGCTACAACAATCAAAAAATATCCAATCTTGTTTTACCCATAACTTCTTCGTTTTAAATCCGTTTTGAGTGAATCAAATTGCTATGGTTTCATATTGAAATCTATTTTATGTATCTAAACAGAAAAAGTATATTTTTATAGTCAGAAATATAAGTTACAAGTCGTTTTTATAAGAGGTAGTCATTTCAGTCGAAAGAACGACGTCTTGATGACCATTTTGAAAAACATACTTCCACTTTGAGTTTAACCATGATTTTTGGATATAGTTTCATGTTCATAAGAAAAATCATTCTCCCAGAAGAACAACTTTTAAATCAAAGTTTATCATAGTTTTTAATTAACTAACCCAAAACAGCCCGCGGTGTTACTACGACGGCGTATATCCGGTTTTACGGTGTTTTTCGTGTTTTCAGGTTTTAAATCATTAAGTTAGCATATCATATAGATATAGAACATGTGTCTAGTTGATTTTAAAAGTCAAGTTAGAAGGATTAACTTTTGTTTGCGAACAAGTTTAGAATTAACTAAACTATGTTCTAGTGATTTCAAGTTTAAACCTTCGAATAAGGTAGTTTTATATATATGAATCGAATGATGTTATGAACATCATTACTACCTCAGGTTTTGTGGATAAACCTACTAGAAATGAGAAAAAATAGATTTAGCTTCAAAGGATCCTTGGATGGCTTGAAAGTTCTTGAAGCAGAATCATGACACGAAAACAAGTTCAAGTAAGATTTCCACTCGAAATAAGATTGTTATAGTTCTAGAAATTGAATCAAAATTTGAATATGAGTATTACCTTATATTAGAAAGATATCTTACTGTAAATAATAAAGATTTATTGAGGTTGGATGATCACTTTACAAGATTGGAAGTAAGCTAGCAAACTTGGAAGTATTCTTGATTTTATGAAACTAAAACTTATAGAATTTATGAAGAACACTTAGAACTTGAAGATAGAACTTGAGAGAGATCACTTAGATGAAGAAAATTGAAGAATGAAAGTGTTTGTAGGTGTTTTTGGTTGTTGGTATATGGATTAGATATAAAGGATGTGTAATTTTGTTTTCATGTAAATAAGTCATGAATGATTACTCATATTTTTGTAATTTTATGAGATATTTCATGCTAGTTGCCAAATGATGGTTCCCACATGTGTTAGGTGACTCGCATGGGCTACTAAGAGTTGATCATTGAAGTGTATATACCAATAGTACATACATCTAAAGCTGTGTATTGTACGAGTACGAATACGGGTGCATACGAGTAGAATTGTTGATGAAACTGAACGAGGATGTAATTGTAAGCATTTTTGTTAAGTAGAAGTATTTTGATAAGTGTCTTGAAGTCTTTCAAAAGTGTATGAATATATATTAAAACACTACATGTATATACATTTTAACTGAGTCGTTAAGTCATCGTTAGTCGTTACATGTAAATGTTGATTTGAAACCTTTAAGTTAACGATCTTGTTAAATGTTGTTAACCCAATGTTTATTATATCTAATGAGATGTTAAATTATTATATTATCATAATATTATGATATATTACTATATCTTAATATGATATATATACATTTAAATGTCGTTACAACGATAATCGTTACATATATGTCTCTTTTCGAAATCCTTAAGTTAGTAGTCTTGTTTTTTACATATGTAGTTCATTGTTAATATACATAATGACATGTTTACTTATCATTTATCATGATTAAACATAGTGTATCAATATATTAATATGATTCATATGTATTTAGTAAGACGTTGTTATAACGATAATCGTTACATATATCGTTTCGAGTTTCTTAATTCAATAAACTCAATTTTATGTATATAACTCATTGTTAAAATACCTAATGAGATACTTACTTATCATAATATCATGTTAACTATATATATAATCATATATATGTCATCATATAGTTTTTACAAGTTTTAACGTTCGTGAATCACCGGTCAACTTGGTTGGTCAATTGTCTATATGAAACCTATTTCAATTAATCAAGTCTTAACAAGTTTGATTGCTTAACATGTTGAAAACACTTAATCATGTAAATAACAATTTCATTTAATATATATAAACATGGAAAAGTTCGGGTCACTACAGTACCTACCCGTTAAATAAATTTCGTCCCGAAATTTTAAGCAGTTGGAGGTGTTGACGTATCTTCTGGAAATAAGTGCGGGTATTTCTTCTTCATCTGATCTTCTCGTTCCAAAGTGAACTTGGGTCCTCTACGAGCATTCCATCGAACCTTAACAATTGGTATCTTGTTTTGTTTAAGTCTTTTAACCTCACGATCCATTATTTCGACAGGTTCTTCGATGAATTGAAGTTTTTCGTTGATTTGGATTTCGTCTAACGGAATAGTGAGATATTCTTTAGCAAAACATTTCTTCAAATTCGAGACGTGGAAAGTGTTATGTACAGCCGCGAGTTGTTGAGGTAACTCAAGTCGGTAAGCTACTGGTCCGACATGATCAATAATCTTGAATGGTCCAATATACCTTAGATTTAATTTCCCTCGTTTACCAAATTGAACAACGCCTTTCCAAGGTGCAACCTTAAGCATGACCATCTCTTCAATTTCAAATTCTATATCTTTTCTTTTAATGTCGGCGTTGCTCTTTTGTCGACTTTGGGCGATTTTCAACCGTTGTTGAATTTGGATGATCTTCTCGGTAGTTTCTTGTATTATCTCCGGACCCGTAATCTGTCTATCCCCCACTTCACTCCAACAAATCGGAGACCTACACTTTCTACCATAAAGTGCTTCAAATGGTGCTATCTCAATGCTTGAATGGTAGCTGTTGTTGTAGGAAAATTCTGCTAACGGTAGATGTCGATCCCAACTGTTTCCGAAATCAATAACACATGCTCGTAGCATGTCTTCAAGCATTTGTATCGTCCTTTCACTCTGCCCATCAGTTTGTGGATGATAGGCAGTACTCATGTCTAGACGAGTTCCTAATGCTTGATGTAATGTCTGCCAGAATCTTGAAATAAATCTGCCATCCCTATCAGAGATAATAGAGATTGGTATTCCATGTCTGGAGATGACTTCCTTCAAATACATTCGTGCTAACTTCTCCATCTTGTCATCTTCTCTTATTAGCAGGAAGTGTGCTGATTTGGTGAGACGATCAACTATTACCCAAATAGTATCAAAACCACTTGCAGTTCTTGGCAATTTAGTGATGAAATCCATGGTAATGTTTTCCCATTTCCATTCCGGGATTTCGGGTTGTTGAAGTAGACCTGATGGTTTCTGATGCTCAGCTTTGACCTTAGATCACGTCAAACATTCCCCTACGTATTTAGCAACATCGGCTTTCATACCTGGCCACCAAAAATGTTTCTTGAGATCCTTGTACATCTTCCCCGTTCCAGGATGTATTGAGTATCTGGTTTTATGGGCTTCTCTAAGTACCATTTCTCTCATATCTCTAAATTTTGGTACCCAAATTCTTTCAGCCCTATACCGGGTTCTATCTTCCCGAATATTAAGATGCTTCTCCGATCCTTTGGGTATTTCATCCTTTAAATTTCCCTCTTTTAAAACTCCTTGTTGCGCCTCATTTATTTGAGTAGTAAGGTTAGTGTGAATCATTATATTCATAGATTTTACACGAATGGGTTCTCTGTCCTTTCTGCTCAAGGCGTCGGCTACCACATTTGCCTTTCCTGGGTGATAACGAATCTCAAAGTCGTAATCATTCAATAATTCAATCCATCTGCGCTGCCTCATGTTCAGTTGTTTCTGATTAAATATGTGTTGAAGACTTTTGTGGTCGGTATATATAATAATTTTGACCCCATATAAGTAGTGCCTCCAAGTCTTTAATGCAAAAACAACCGCGCCTAATTCCAAATCATGCGTCGTATAATTCTGCTCGTGAATCTTCAATTGTCTAGACGCATAAGCAATTACTTTCGTTCGTTGTATTAATACACAACCTAGACCTTGCTTTGAGGCGTCACAATATATCACAAAATCATCATTCCCTTCAGGTAATGACAATATAGGTGCCGTAGTTAACTTTTTCTTTAACAATTGAAACGCTTTCTCTTGTTCATTTTTTCATTCAAATTTCTTCCCTTTATGCGTTAATGTAGTCAAGGGTTTTGCTATTCTGGAAAAATCTTGGATGAACCTTCTGTAGTAACCAGCTAGTCCTAAAAAAAGGCGTATGTGTTTCAGAGTTTTCGGGGTTTCCCACTTTTCAATGGTTTCAATCTTTGCTGGATCCACCTGAATACCTTCTTTGTTCACTATGTGGCCGAGGAATTGAACTTCTTCCAACCAAAATGCACACTTTGAAAACTTAGCGTACAGTTTTTCTTTTCTCAGCAACTCTAGCAATTTTCTCAAATGTTCTTTGTGCTCTTGATCATTCTTCGAGTAAATAAGTATGTCATCGATGAAAACAATGACAAACTTGTCAAGATATGGCCCACACATTCGGTTCATGAGGTCCATGAACATAGCTGGTGCGTTAGTCAATCCAAACGACATAACCATAAACTCGTAATGACCGTAACGCGTCCTAAAAGCAGTTTTCGGAATGTCATCCTCTTTCACCCGCATTTGGTGATATCCAGAACGTAAATTGATCTTCGAATAAACAGACGAGCCTTGTAGTTGATCAAATAAGTCGTCGATTCTCAGTAATGGATAACGGTTCTTGATGGTAAGTTTGTTCAACTCTCGGTAGTCGATACATAACCTGAATGTACCATCTTTCTTCTTGACAAACAGAACAGGAGCTCCCCATGGTGATGTACTTGGTCGAATGAAACCACGCTCTAAAAGTTCCTGTAACTGACTTTGTAATTCTTTCATTTCGCTGGGTGCGAGTCTGTATGGAGCACGAGCTATTGGTGCAGCTCCTGGTACAAGGTCTATTTGAAATTCAACGGATCGATGTGGGGGTAATCCCGGTAATTCTTTCGGAAATACATCGGAAAATTCTTTTGCGACGGGAACATCACTGATGTTCTTTTCTTCAGGTTTAACTTCCTCGATGTGTGCTAGAATGACGTAACAACCTTTTCTTATTAGTTTTTGTGCCTTCAAACTACTAATAAGATTTATCTTCGCGTTGTTCTTTTCTCCGTACATCATTAAAGGTTTTACTTTTTCACGCATAATGCGAATCACATTTTTGTAACAAACGACCTCTGCTCTCACCTTTTTCAACCAGTCCATGCCAATTATTACGTCAAAACTCCCTAACTCGACTGGTATTAAATCAATTTTAAACGTTTCATCCCCCAGTTTAATTTGTCTCTCCCGACATATATTATCTGCTGAAATTAATTTACCGTTTGCTAATTCGAGTAAAAATTTACTATCCAAAGGTGTCAATGGGCAATTTAATTTAGCACAAAATTCTCTACTCATATAGCTTCTATCCGCACCCGAATCAAATAAAACATAAGCAGATTTATCGTCAATAAGAAACGTACCCGTAACAAGCTCCGGGTCTTCCTGTGCTTCTGCCGCATTAATATTGAAAACTCTTCCACGGCCCTGCCCATTAGTATTCCCCTGATTCGGGCAATTTCTAATAATGTGGCCCGGTTTTCCACATTTATAACAAACAGCGTTGGTATTACTTGCTCCGACACTATTCGTTTCGGCATTACTTGTTCCGACATTATTTGTTCCTTTAGTTCTGTTAAACTTTGGTCCGTAGACCTCACACTTTGTCGCGCTATGACCATTTCTTTTACACCTATTGCAAAATGTCGTGCAAAACCCCTGATGATTTTCTTCACACCTATGACATGGCTGTTTTTGGTTTTTGTTGCCGTTGTTGTTATTGAGGTTGTTGTTGGGATTGTTTTTGTTGTTGAAACGGTTGTTGTAGTTGTTGTTTTTGTTGGGATGTTTGTTGTAGTTATTGTTAGGATTGCGGTTATTGTTGCGATTGTTGTTGCGGTTGTTGGAATAGTTGTTGCGATTGTGGTTGTAATTGTTGTTGTTGTTGTACTGGTGACTCTTGTCACCGTTTTCCTCCCACTTCCTCTTGAGTTGTTTCGTGTTGGCTTTTGTAACGACCCGCACTTTTCCGATCGTTCTATACTTATGAGATTAATATTTACATAAATTAAACCTTACCAACATGATAAGCAATCCAAATTGTTGAGACTTATGTTTTTGAAAAGAGTTTTACACAACGTTTGACCGTCTAGTTTGACCGATGATATCACGAACTATACAATATATGATAATTATACATACATATTTAACATGATCTAAGGATGTTTTAATATCTCATTTTGTATTAATAACAAAAAGTCATAAGTATATTTTGAAACTACTAACTTAAGTTTTCAAAACAATAACCTACGTAACGTTATTTGACATAAATACTGATGATTTATAATGTTTATACATATATCGTATAAGTAATGTATTTAATCATTTTTAAAGGGCTTTTATACATAAAACAATATAAGTATATTTACAAAAGATAGTTATATTTGAATTCTCGTTCCGTTTCCTCAATAATCCTATACGTATATCTAGGGTACTATACACAGCTTCTAGAAGTATTTACTATTGGTATATACCAATAGAAATCTTCAATTATTGGAATAATATGTCATTCATGACATAATAAATTTTAACTTATCTTAGATATTTTCACTAAAAACCAAATTTTCAAGCCTATAAATAAGCACCATTTCTAACTCATTTTTACACATTCATTTTCCAAATTTTACTTCCAATTTTCACACACACTTGCAAGAACTCTCTCAACTTTTATTTTACTACTTCTTTCCAGCAACTTTACATTTTAAACTTGAGGTAAAAACTCTACTTCAATTCTTTTTCAATTCATATATTTAAAGCTATATATATAAGAGTTTATAAACTAGAACATAGTTTGAATGATTTCAAACTTGTTCGCAAACTAAATAGATCCTTCTAACTTAACTTTTAAAATACTTCAAGACCTGTAACATATCTTAATTATATGCTAACTTAACAAGGTATAACTTGGTTTTTCAAAGAACACCTTAAAAACTGAATTTACGACGTCGGAGTGCAACCGGGGGCTGTTTTGGGTTGGATAATTAAAAACCATCTTAAACTTTGAATTGGAGGTTTATTTTCTGGAAAAATGATTTTTACTATGAATATGATAACACATAAAAATTTCATGATTTAACTCAAAGTATAAGTATTTTTAGAAAAATAATCATTTGAGGTTGTTTACATGATGGAAAATGATCAACTCCATAAGTTTCACTAAAGTTTGACCTATGACCTGTGATTTCGAATACAAACTAAGGTATTTAAAGTTCATAGTCTTAAAGAGGGACTCGATCCAAGGAAGTGGCAAGTTGAATCAACGAAAACGGAGTTGTAACGAAGAAACTATGACCAAAACGAGATCGGATATCTAAGACTAGTTTAGCTACGAAAATAATTGGAGAAAATTAAATAAATCACATCTTTTTAAAATAACATGATATTTTATATATATGTACTCATAATTTAATTTTATATGGTTCAGGATCACCCGTAAACAATACGAGAAGATTAATCATAAGATCCCATGATTGTACGCAACACGTCATTTGACAACACCGGTACTTTATGTACGCAACACGTCATTTGACAACACCGGTACCGTGGGTCAAGATTAATCTCGACCAATACATATACGATGGGGGTTTTTATTTATTTCATTGGGGGTTTATTAAACACCTAAAAATGAACCATTAAAATTGAATTACTAACATCGGACTGCTAACTACGGACTAAGAAATTATTAAAACTATTAAAAGTATAAAAAGTATATATATGTGACGATTGTTTAAAATAGAAATATATTGATAAACTATATATGGATAGGTTCGTGATATCAATCGGAGACCAAGTCGAAATTACATATCTTCAAGACAAAAGTGAGTATATAGTCCCACTTTTAAACTCTAAGTATTTCGGGATGAGAATACATGTATTTTATGTTTTACGTTATGGACACAAGTAACTGAAAAATATATTCTACGTTGAGTTGTACCACTGGCATACTTCCCTGTAGCTTGGTAACTGTTATTTACAGCGGTATTGTAAACGCGAATCCTGTTGATAGATCTATCGGGCCTGACAACCCCAACCGGACTGGACGACCAGTATTCAACGGTTGCACAGTACTTCGTTTTGTGACTACACTTGGTACGGTGTAGTAAGATTTCATAATAAAGGGAATATGCGACGTGATTAAATGTTAAGTATGGTTACCAAGTGCTCAACCACTTAGAATATTTTTATTAAATTGTTTATATATGAAATCTTGTGGTCTATATTTATATCGCTGCCGGCATTAAACCTATATCTCACCAACTTTATGTTGACCTTTTAAAACATGTCTATTCTCAGGTGATTACTAAAGCTTCCGCTGCATTATGTTGAATTTGAGCAGGATCTTGCGTACGCATATTTGTGTCAAAAATAAAACTGCATACCCAAGGATTTGTGTTGTAAAATATGCTCGAAATCGTGTTGTTATCATTATATGTAAAGTTTGTAAGTCGAAGATTATCGCTAAACGATAATCATCTTTTTATTGTCTAAAGCTTGTAACAAAAATAATGGTTATGGTTTGTAATGTATAATATATGCAGTTTCTCTTTTAAAAATGTCGCATATAGAGGTCAATACCTCGTAATGAAATCATACGTTATCTAACACGTTCTTATGGTTAAGGACGGGTTATGACATGTGGTATCAGAGCGGTGGTCTTAGCGAACCAGGTTTGCATTAGTGTGTCTAACTGATAAGTCGTTAGGATACATTAGTAAGTCTGGACTTTGACCGGGTCTGATTTAAAAACCATTGCTTATCATTGTTGGTTAAAATTTATATGTAAATATTATGTAGTACTAATGGGTTAGTTGTTGTGTGATAGATGTCGGGCTCAAAACTTGTCATCACGTTCAACGACTCCGAACCATAATCTTCAGATGGTGTTCCAGTCATTAACCTATCCGATGACGAAAATAATATCTTTGGGGAAGACTCACAAATTCCGGATAAACGACTATAGAGAACCCGGAAAGTGAACCCGAGGAGGAAAGTGAACCCGAGGAGGAAAGTGAACCCGAGGAGGAAAGTGAACCCGAGGAGGAAAGTGAACCCGAGGAAGAAATACAGGAAATTACAAAAGACGAGTTCGAACTAGGAAAGAAACGAAAGGCTAATGAATTAGAAAATTCAAATCCTGAGTTTAATAAGGATGATGTGGCACCAACTCCACTAGACACTACCACCCCTATTCCCGCTATTCCTATTCGTTCTATCCCGGCATCCAGTTCTTCAGTCCCACAGCCAAAATATAGGCAGACAGCCAGGATAAGCGTTAAGCGATTCTTTGAACCTAAACGTCCTAGAAAATAGACCAAACGATGCGCTGCCGTATTAAACCATGGGATCATATAATGTTTTGTATAATATTATTAGTGTGGTTTGCTTAATGTTCGATGTAAGATAAGCATATGTAAAATAGTGAAGTGTGAAATGCAATAATTTTCCATGGTTAAGTATTATTTAGATGGTAGTAATTGATTCTGTACTAAGCTATTAAGTATGGACATTAACGGGTAGGTACTACCCTAGATATAATTATAAAACGCTAATAAGAAGAAAAGGCTTTTATAATAATACCTGGTTCATATTATTAATAAGCTATAATGTACTGTAAATATACACTACATCTATAATATTTCATGTGAATAATTATTTTCTTTTCATTCTTATAGAAGAATATGGCGCGATTGAACCGAATGACGGAACAAGAAATCCAGGAACTCATCAATCAGCGAGTGAACGACAGAATGTTATGGGTCGAGGCTGCAAGAGGTGCTGCAGTTAACCCAAATCCTCGTGTGGGGTGCACTTAAAAAACTTTTCAAGCTTGCAAGCCCTCGTCATTCAGTGGAACAGAAGGACCGATCGGTTTAACCCGATGGATAGAAAAGATGGAGACTGTGTTTAAAATCAGTGGTTGTGTTGAAAAGGACATGACCAAGTATGCATCATGCACTTTACAAGATAGTGCACTCACGTGGTGGAAAAATTATGTGAAGGCTGTAGGAGGAGATGTAGCTTATGATACTCCATGGGAAGAATTCAAAACAATGTTAATCAACGAATATTGTCCAAGGAACGAGGTTAGGAAGTTGGAAGATGAATTACGAAGTCTGAAGGTTGTTGGTACTGAAATCACCAACTACAATCAGCGATTCATGGAATTAGTTTTGCTATGTCCTGAATTGGTTCCAACCGAAGAACGGAAGATTGAAATGTACAAAGATGGTTTGCCCAAAAAGGTCAAGGCAAACGTTACAGCATCGAAACCTAAGACAATTCATGAAGCTATAACCATGGCAAACGAGCTAATGGATCAGGTCATCATGGATAAGAAAGTATCCAATACTGATGTGAAGGTATCAGGTAACAAAAGAAAGTGGAATGGAAATTATGATCGAGGTAACCAACAACAATCTTTTAAGAAACAAGAAAACACGCAAGGTACGGGTAGTGGCTTAAGCTTTGGTTACAAAGGACAAAATCCTTTATGCAACCGATGCCACAAACATCACTCTGGCTACTGTAATGTGGTATGCAACAAATGTAATCGAAAGGGTCATCTTGCTGAAGATTGTAGGGCTCTCGTTACAAATACAAATGGTACCAAGACTCCTGCCACCAATGCAAATAGAACTGCCTTGGCTACCATTACTTGTTATGGGTGTGGAAAACAAGGTCACTATAAGAGCCAGTGTCCGAATCCAGAGAAGAATAATGGATCTGCACGTGGAAGAGCATTTGTTATTAATGCTAGAGAGGCGTGTGAAGACCCGGAGCTTGTTACGGGTACGTTTACCATTAATAACTTATCCGCATCTATTATATTTGATACTGGTGCTGATAGAAGTTACGTGTGTAGAGACTTTCACGCTAAATTGAATTGTTCATCATTACCTCTAGATGCTAAGTACATGATTGAGTTAGCTAATGGTAAACTAATTAAAGCCGATAAAATTTGCCGTGATTGTAAAATAAATTTAGCCGGAGAAACATTTAAGATTGATTTGATACCCGTAGAATTAGGAAGTTTTGATGTAATAATCGGCATGGACTGGATGTCCAAAATAGGAGCTGAAGTTGTGTGCGCCAAGAAGGCAATTCGCATTCCTCGTAAGGATAAAACGCCAGTAATGATTTATGGAGAGAAGGGTAAATCAAAGCTAAAACTCATTAGTTATTTGAAAGCTCAAAAGTGCTTGAAGAAAGGGTGCTATGCTATCTTAGCACATGTTAATAAAGTCGAAAAGAAAGAAAAAGAGAAGTGCATCAATGATGTGCCTGTGGCAAGAGATTTTCCTGAAGTATTTCCGGAAGAGTTGCCAGGATTACCTCCATTTAGATCTGTAGAATTTCAAATAGATCTTGTACCAGGAGCTGCACCGGTTGCCCGTGCTCCATATAGACTTGCACCGTCCGAGTTAAAAGAACTTCAGAGTCAGTTAAAAGAATTACTGGATCGTGGATTCATACGACCAAGTACTTCACCGTGGGGAGCTCCAATTTTATTCGTCAAGAAGAAAGACGGATCTTTCCGAATGTGTATAGATTATCATGAATTAAATAAGTTAACTATCAAGAATCGGTATCCACTACCGAGAATTGACGACTTATTTGATCAACTCCAAGGATCATGTGTGTACTCGAAAATTGACCTAAGATCGGGCTATCATCAATTACGTGTCAAAGAAGAAGATATACCGAAAACTGCTTTTCGGACACGCTACGGTCATTACGAATTTTTGGTCATGCCGTTTGGATTGACGAATGCGCCAGCTGTATTCATGGACCTCATGAATCGAGTTTGTAGTCCATATTTAGATAAGTTTGTTATCGTTTTCATTGATGATATTCTTATCTATTCCAAGAGTGAGCAAGAGCATGAGCAGCATTTAAGGTTGATATTAGAGTTGTTGAGAAAAGAACAGCTATATGCTAAATTTTCTAAATGTGCTTTCTGGTTGAAAGAAGTGCAATTTCTTGGCCACGTTGTTAGTAGCAAAGGAATTCAGGTTGATCCAGCAAAAATTGAAGCCATTGAAAAATGGGAGACTCCTAAGACACCAATGCAGATACGCCAATTTTTGGGTTTAGCCGGTTATTATAGAAGGTTTATTCAAGATTTTTCCCGAATAGCTAAGCCGTTGACAGCGTTAACGCAAAAAGGGAAGAAATATGAATGGACTTCTGAGCAGGAGAGTGCATTTCAATTACTAAAGAAGAAGTTAACTACGGCGCCTATTTTATCGTTACCAGAAGGGAACGATGATTTTGAAATATATTGTGACGCTTCGCGACAAGGTTTTGGTTGCGTTCTTATGCAACGGAAGAAAGTTATTGCATACGCATCCCGACAATTAAAGATTCACGAGCGGAATTATACGACGCATGATCTAGAACTGGGAGCAGTCGTGTTTGCGTTAAAGATATGGAGACACTACTTATATGGGGTTAGATGCACTGTGTTTACTGATCATAAAAGTCTTCAACATATTTTTGATCAGAAACAGCTGAACATGAGGCAACGTAGGTGGGTCGAGTTAATAAACGACTATGATTGTGAAATTCGTTATCATCCCGGGAAAGCGAATGTGGTGGCTGACGCACTAAGCAGAAAGGAACGAGAACCAATTCGAGTACGAGCGATGAACATAAAAATTCGCATGAATCTCAACTCACAAATCAAAGAAGTTCAACGAGAAGCACTTACTAAAGAAAATATAGGAAATGAAATAATGAAGAAGTATGAGAAGCAACTCGTTATGCGGGAAGATGGAATTCGATATTTTGCAAATCGTATTTGGGTACCGAAGTTGGGTGGATTAAGGAAGTTGATATTAAATGAGGCACATAAGACAAGATACTCGATACATCCTGGAGTTGGAAAGATGTACCAAGATCTTAAGACACATTATTGGTGGCCTAATTTAAAGACAGACGTTGCAACATATGTTGGGGAATGTTTAACTTGTTCCAAAGTCAAAGCTGAACACCAGAAGCCGTCAGGGTTACTTCAACAACCAGAAATCCCAGAATGGAAATGGGATGGTATTACCATGGATTTCATCACGAAGTTACCAAAGACTGCCTGGGGATACGACACCATTTGGGTGATTGTTGATCGTCTCACCAAGTCTGCACACTTCTTGCCTATAAAGGAAACGGATAGAATGGAGAAACTATTACGATTGTATATAAAGGAAGTTGTTTCAAGGCATGGAATACCTATTTCCATTATATCCGATCGTGATAGTAGATTTACATCAAAGTTCTGGCAATCACTACAGGAGGCCCTAGGAACTCGTTTAGATATGAGTACCGCATATCATCCGCAAACCGACGGGCAGAGTGAAAGAACGATTCAGACTCTTGAAGACATGCTCAGGGCATGTGTGATCGATTTTGGTAACGGATGGGATAAGTATCTACCGTTAGCAGAATTTTCGTATAATAATAGTTATCATGCAAGCATTAAAGCTGCACCATTCAAAGCATTGTATGGAAGGAAGTGTAGATCTCCTATCTGTTGGAATGAAGTAGGAGATCGACAATTAACTGGTCCCGAGATCATACACGAAACGACTGAGAAGATAGTACAAATCAAGGAGAGATTGAAAACAGCCCGTAGTCGCCAAAAGAGCTACGCCGATGTTCGAAGGAAACCATTAGAGTTTCAGATCGGTGACATGGTTATGTTAAAAGTGTCACCATGGAAAGGTGTAATACGTTTCGGCAAAAGGGGTAAACTGAACCCAAGGTACGTAGGCCCGTTCAAGATTATTGAACGCATTGGACCGGTAGCTTATCGACTCGAGTTACCGCAACAACTCGCCGGAGTACATAATACCTTTCACGTCTCGAACCTTAAGAAGTGTCTTGCAAAGGAAGATCTCACCATTCCTCTTGAAGAAATCCATGTCGATGAGAAACTACAATTCATCGAAGAACCAATCGAAATCATGGATCGTGAAGTTAAACAGCTCAAGCAGAGCAACATACCAATCGTTAAGGTTCGTTGGAATGCTCGAAGAGGTCCTGAGTTTACTTGGGAACGAGAGGATCAGATGAAACAAAAGTATCCACACTTGTTTCTCGATGACGCAAAATAGGTACAATTTTAAAATTTCGGGACGAAATTTATTTAACGGGTAGGTACTGTAACGACCCGCACTTTTCCGATCGTTCTATACTTATGAGATTAATATTTACATAAATTAAACCTTACCAACATGATAAGCAATCCAAATTGTTGAGACTTATGTTTTTGAAAAGAGTTTTACACAACGTTTGACCGTCTAGTTTGACCGATGATATCACGAACTATACAATATATGATAATTATACATACATATTTAACATGATCTAAGGATGTTTTAATATCTCATTTTGTATTAATAACAAAAAGTCATAAGTATATTTTGAAACTACTAACTTAAGTTTTCAAAACAATAACCTACGTAACGTTATTTGACATAAATACTGATGATTTATAATGTTTATACATATATCGTATAAGTAATGTATTTAATCATTTTTAAAGGGCTTTTATACATAAAACAATATAAGTATATTTACAAAAGATAGTTATATTTGAATTCTCGTTCCGTTTCCTCAATAATCCTATACGTATATCTAGGGTACTATACACAGCTTCTAGAAGTATTTACTATTGGTATATACCAATAGAAATCTTCAATTATTGGAATAATATGTCATTCATGACATAATAAATTTTAACTTATCTTAGATATTTTCACTAAAAACCAAATTTTCAAGCCTATAAATAAGCACCATTTCTAACTCATTTTTACACATTCATTTTCCAAATTTTACTTCCAATTTTCACACACACTTGCAAGAACTCTCTCAACTTTTATTTTACTACTTCTTTCCAGCAACTTTACATTTTAAACTTGAGGTAAAAACTCTACTTCAACTCTTTTTCAATTCATATATTTAAAGCTATATATATAAGAGTTTATAAACTAGAACATAGTTTGAATGATTTCAAACTTGTTCGCAAACTAAATAGATCCTTCTAACTTAACTTTTAAAATACTTCAAGACCTGTAACATATCTTAATTATATGCTAACTTAACAAGGTATAACTTGGTTTTTCAAAGAACACCTTAAAAACTGAATTTACGACGTCGGAGTGCAACCGGGGGCTGTTTTGGGTTGGATAATTAAAAACCATCTTAAACTTTGAATTGGAGGTTTATTTTCTGGAAAAATGATTTTTACTATGAATATGATAACACATAAAAATTTCATGATTTAACTCAAAGTATAAGTATTTTTAGAAAAATAATCATTTGAGGTTGTTTACATGATGGAAAATGATCAACTCCATAAGTTTCACTAAAGTTTGACCTATGACCTGTGATTTCGAATACAAACTAAGGTATTTAAAGTTCATAGTCTTAAAGAGGGACTCGATCCAAGGAAGTGGCAAGTTGAATCAACGAAAACGGAGTTGTAACGAAGAAACTATGACCAAAACGAGATCGGATATCTAAGACTAGTTTAGCTACGAAAATAATTGGAGAAAATTAAATAAATCACATCTTTTTAAAATAACATGATATTTTATATATATGTACTCATAATTTAATTTTATATGGTTCAGGATCACCCGTAAACAATACGAGAAGATTAATCATAAGATCCCATGATTGTACGCAACACGTCATTTGACAACACCGGTACTTTATGTACGCAACACGTCATTTGACAACACCGGTACCGTGGGTCAAGATTAATCTCGACCAATACATATACGATGGGGGTTTTTATTTATTTCATTGGGGGTTTATTAAACACCTAAAAATGAACCATTAAAATTGAATTACTAACATCGGACTGCTAACTACGGACTAAGAAATTATTAAAACTATTAAAAGTATAAAAAGTATATATATGTGACGATTGTTTAAAATAGAAATATATTGATAAACTATATATGGATAGGTTCGTGATATCAATCGGAGACCAAGTCGAAATTACATATCTTCAAGACAAAAGTGAGTATATAGTCCCACTTTTAAACTCTAAGTATTTCGGGATGAGAATACATGTATTTTATGTTTTACGTTATGGACACAAGTAACTGAAAAATATATTCTACGTTGAGTTGTACCACTGGCATACTTCCCTGTAGCTTGGTAACTGTTATTTACAGCGGTATTGTAAACGCGAATCCTGTTGATAGATCTATCGGGCCTGACAACCCCAACCGGACTGGACGACCAGTATTCAACGGTTGCACAGTACTTCGTTTTGTGACTACACTTGGTACGGTGTAGTAAGATTTCATAATAAAGGGAATATGCGACGTGATTAAATGTTAAGTATGGTTACCAAGTGCTCAACCACTTAGAATATTTTTATTAAATTGTTTATATATGAAATCTTGTGGTCTATATTTATATCGCTGCCGGCATTAAACCTATATCTCACCAACTTTATGTTGACCTTTTAAAACATGTCTATTCTCAGGTGATTACTAAAGCTTCCGCTGCATTATGTTGAATTTGAGCAGGATCTTGCGTACGCATATTTGTGTCAAAAATAAAACTGCATACCCAAGGATTTGTGTTGTAAAATATGCTCGAAATCGTGTTGTTATCATTATATGTAAAGTTTGTAAGTCGAAGATTATCGCTAAACGATAATCATCTTTTTATTGTCTAAAGCTTGTAACAAAAATAATGGTTATGGTTTGTAATGTATAATATATGCAGTTTCTCTTTTAAAAATGTCGCATATAGAGGTCAATACCTCGTAATGAAATCATACGTTATCTAACACGTTCTTATGGTTAAGGACGGGTTATGACATGTTTTTCGGCCGCCTGCTCTTTAATTCTTCCCTCAATCTGATTTATGAGTTTATGAGCCATTCGACTTGCCTTCTGTATAGAAGCGGGCTCGTGTGAACTCACATCTTCTTGAATTCTTACTGGTAACCCTTTTACAAATGCGTCGATCTTCTCTTCTTCATCTTCGAATGCTCCCGGACACAATAGGCACAACTCTGTGAATCGTCGTTCATATGTGGTAACGTTGAACCCTTGTGTTCGTAACTCTCTAAGTTCTGCCTTGAGTTTATTGACTTCGTTTCTAGGACGGTACTGCTCGTTCATCAATTACTTGAATGCCGACCATGGTAGTGCGTAAGCAGCATTTTGTCCTACCTGTTCAAGATAGGTGTTCCACCACGTTAACGCAGTACCTGTGAAGGTATGCGTAGCGTACTTAACTTTGTCCTCTTCAGTACACTTACTTATGGCAAACACCGATTCAACTTTCTCGGTCCACCATTTCAATCCAATTGGTCTTTCGGTTCCATCAAATTCCAAAGGTTTGCAGGCAGTGAATTCTTTATAGGTGCATCCTACACGATTTCTTGCGCCGTTAGCTGCATTGCTAGATTCAGAGTTATTGTTGGTATGTAGCGCAGCCTGTACTGCAGCTATGTTTGCAGCAAGAAAAGTACGAAATTCCTCTTCACTCATATTCATGGTGTGTCGAGTAGTCGGTGCCATTTCCTTCAAAATAGCCAACTAAATCGAGTTAATCATACAGAATATTAAGAGTAGTCAATAGTATTTCGTAGCATAATATGAACTCATTTATAAAAGCCTTTTCTTTATATTAGCATTTTATAAGTTTAAATTCGGGTACCACCTACCCGTTAAGTTCATACTTAGTAGCTAATATACAATTCAACTACTAAATTTCCATATGAAAAACTGATTATAATAATATATCACATACAAATATTCTTCAAACTTACAACTTCGCTATATTACATATAACATGAAATATAGTACACTTTGATACATGACAGTTTTGAAGATAAATCTAGTTAATACGCAAGTTGTTCAGCAAAGGAAATAAAGACACGTAATTCATAAGTCCAGAAACAAGTCATGCATTCTGGTTTTACTAAGACGACTTCCCATCCTTGGTCTTGTGGAAAATAACCGTTATGACCATTGGCTAGGCAGCATGTTGTAATGTCGTCAAAAGGACGAGGGTTTCGTAATGTCTAACAGCCCCGTAATAATCTAAAAACCTTGTTTCTCACCTCAACTACTGAATCCGTCACTTGTGGGAAGGTTTTATTTAAAAGTTGCAATCCGATGTTCTTTTTCTCACTTTGGTAAGAAGCGAACATCACTAACCCGTAAGCATAACATGCTTCTTTATGTTGCATGTTAGAAGCTCTTTCTAATTCACGAAATCCTATGTTGGGATATGTTGAGTCAAAATAGGTTCTTAACCCGTAGCGTAAAATTGCATTTTGGTTCCCCGCATTTAATGCTTTAAAGAAAACACGGCGTAACTTATGGTCTCCCCAGTGTGATATACCCCACCTATCAAAGGAAAGCCTTTTATAAACTAAGGCATTTCTGGAAAGTCTTTCAAATGTTTAACAAGTTAATTTCGCCATAACTAAATGTGCTGATGAATTCTGACCGACTGTAGACAAGATTTCCTCAATCATATCCTCTGGTAGGTCTTCTAAAATATTCGATTGTCTACCCTTAACGTCCATTTTGTTTTTATACTGTAAAATAGACAAGGATTAGATTCGTAAAAGATAATTAACAAACAAAACAAGTAATTTTTACATAGAACATAAAAGTACAAGCACACTACAATACATATAATACACAACATGATTACGACCCTCTAATCTGAATCACTGGTTTCTTCTTCTTCGGACTTGGTTCGTTTTCCTAATTTTCTAGGAATATATGGTATTCCTCTAATATGAGCCGTCGTTTTATATAATGGTTTAGAAAAACCTGGTGGTTTAGAGGTTCCCGCGTCATTGTTACATTTTAGGAAATACGGATGTTGTCGATACATATAAAGTTTATCGGGGTTGGAATCGGGTTTCTCTATTTTTATACCTTTTCCCTTATTATTTTCTTTCGCTTTATTAAATTGGGTCGAGGTAATTTCTATAACATCATCAGAATCCTCATCGGGATCCGATTCATCAGAAAATTGGTAATCTTCCCCATATTTTGCTTTCTCGGCGGAAACACCATTGACCATTATTAACTTTGGTCCGTTGGTTGATGATTTTCTTTTATTTAATCGATTTACTATAGGTATCAATATTTCTTCCTCCAGAACCTCTTCTTCTTCTTCTGGTTCCTCCTCTTCCGATTCCTCCTCTTCTGGTTCCTCTTCTTCCGGTTCCTCCTCTTCCGGTTCCTCTTCTGGAATTTGTGAATCTTCCCAAAATATATTCGACTCATTATTATTAGGTGAATCAATGGGATTTGTACTAGAGGTAGACATCTATCACACAATATCAAACACGTTAAGAGATTATATTTCACATAATATTTACATGTTAATAATATATAGTTTCCAACAAAAAAATGTTAAGCAATCGTTTTTGAAGAAAAACACGGTCGAAGTCCAGACTCACTAATGCATCCTAACAAACTCGGTAAGACACACTAATGCAATTTTCTGGTTCTCTAAGACCAAAGCTCGGATACCAACTGAAATGTCCCGTTCATATTGATTATAAACGTTCCATATTAATTAATTTCGTCGCGAGGTTTTGACCTCTATATGAGACATTTTTCAAAGACTGCATTCATTTTTAAAACAACCATAACCTTTATTTTATCTATAAAGGATTAAAAAGCATTACGTAGATTATCAAATAATGATAATCTAAAATATACCATTTACACACGACCATTACATAATGGTTTACAATAAGAATATATTACATCAAAAATAAGTTTCTTGAATGCAGTTTTTACATAATATCATACAAGCATGGACTCCAAATCTTGTCCTTATTTTAGTATGCAACAGCGGAAGCTCTTAATAATCACCTGAGAATAAACATGCTTAAAACGTCAACAAAAATGTTGGTGAGTTATAGGTTTAACCTATATATTATCAAATCATAATAATAGACATCAAGATTTTATATTTCAATATACATCCCATACATAGAGATAAAAATCATTCATATGGTGAACACCTGGTAACCGATATTAACAAGATGCATATAAGAATATCCCCTATCATTCCGGGAAATCCTTCGGACATGATAAAACAACATCGAAGTACTAAAGCATCCGGTACTTTGGATGGGGTTCGTTAGGCCCAATAGATCTATCTTTAGGATTCGCGTCAATTAGTAGATCGGTTTACTAATTCTTAGGTTACCAAGCAAAAGGGGCATATTCGGCTTTGATCATTCACCCATATAATGTAGTTTCAATTACTTGTGTCTATTTCGTAAAACATTTATATAAATTGCATGTATTCTCATCCCAAAATATTAGATTTTAAAAGTGGAACTATAACTCACTTTCACAGATTTTTACTTCATCGGGAAGTAATGTAACATCCCAACCCGTTAACCAACCAAAATCACAACATAAAAAAAAATTAAAACTGGGTAGAAGGGTGTGCCGAGCGCACCACACCAAGTGCGCGGCTCGCACTGGTGCCTGGCAGCTTCTGTCCACTTTTTCCATTTTACGCGAAAAGATCTTCGACTTCCCGATAACTTTAGACCAAAGGCTTTTCACAACATATTATAATAGTTAAAACTATCACTTTCCAATAATAAAATGAGTTTTATGAGACCGGGCCCACATTGGCCATTCTACGACTTTCGTACAAAATACAAGTTTTCAACCACACGACTTCTAATACAAAATAAAACCGAGCATGGTGATTGGGGATACGCTACCCAATCCTATCCAATCCAAAAGCAAGATCTTCTAAAGCAACTACGCGAGCCACTAGTTCCCACGCTTACCCGAGCCACTGCATCCAAGCAAATCTATAAAAAAAAGTAAACAACGAGAGGGTAAGCTAACGCTTAGTGAGTGAGAATATACTACATACATATATATTTTCATAAAATGGACACGCCACACAATATCAAATAACACATACCGGATCATCCGAGCATATTGCAAGCAAAACTAAGCTTACCGTACAATTGCGATACCACTAGCTACAACATCAATATAAGTTCACTCACAACGTTATGAACAACACTACCAAGCTACACCCGAAGGGCTAGCTACAACACATCAATATCAAAACATAAGATAATATAATATCCCCGAACCTACAACCCAAGGCTAAACACTTAACCTTAACAATAAGATGACCGTATAAACCGAGTCACCATGAATCCGCTCTAACCGAAATTCACAACTTAACAATAAGATGATCATGCAAACTGAGCCATCATGAACCTATATGTGAAGTGATCTCTATAACCGAGAACCGCTTCAACCAACCTGCACCCATCCTACACATACATAAGCACATAGGATATTAACACTCACCTTTTCGCCTTGATGAATGCAACCGTGTAATTCCGCAACATGTCAATGGAAAATACCTAATCCATTATCACAAATACAATAACACACTTAGAGTGGATTTACAAACCAACTCAATTTGACACTTAGTGCAAATTCGACCAATTGCACTTACAAACGCCAAACGCGTCCAAACTAACCACTAATCACTAATCACAAGTGAAAATGGTCCTAATAAGCCAAAAGAACCCAAACTTAAGTGTTTAACACTTATCAATCTCAAAATCACCCAAAAACCCTAATTTTGACTCAATTCCAAAATTAGTCTTTCAAACACACCAAAAGGGTTCCAATACTTCCATAATCACTAAACCTAGTGATTAAACCCAATTACAAGTCATAAACAAGACCAATTTGTTCGCCAACCCAAAATCCACCAACAATAACAATAAACACGATTACTAGCATCAACAAACTCACTTCAAGAGTTTTAAATGGGTTTCTCTACAAATCAAGTTCAAACCCTAACTTTGAATATCAAATCAAACAGTGAAATTCGGAGTTAGAACTTACCACAACAACCAAAACGTAGCTAGGAACGAGGTGAACAACTTAAAAAACCCGAGCTTTGGTGAGAATCCAACTCTTTCTTCTCTAAATGAAGCATCCTCTCTCTAAAACTCTTCTCTCTCTAGGGTTTGAAGATGAGAGTGATGAATGGATGTGAAAATGATCCAAAGTTGGATCCAAACCAACTGATAAAGCCCACAGATCCGGCCTCAAGTGAAATAACCAAATTGCCTTTCATTAAACTCAAAATAGAAAAAGGCTGAAATCTGTTGCTGGCAAGGTGCGCGGCGCGCACAAATAACTGTGCGCGACGTGCACAACAGTCTGGGCAGATTCTGACCTTCGTTTAATTCCACAATACTTCCTGCATTCAACGTAGCATAATTACACTTCTGTACAATAAATATTAGAGTCTTACAAGTAAGACTTGGCCACTGGTCGATTCACGAACCTATAACAAATATGTACATATATATCAAAGTATGTTCAAAATATATTTACAATATTTTTAATACGTTTTAATGTTTTAAGTTTATTAAGTCAGCTGTCCTCATTAGTAACCTACAACTAGTTGTCCACAATTAGATGTACAGAAATAAATCGATATATATTATCTTGAATAAATCCACGACCCAGTGTATACACGTCTCAGGCTAGATCACAACTCAAACTATATATATATTTTGGATTCAACCTCAACCCTGTATAGCTAACATCAACATTAGTGCATATAGAGTGTCTATGGTTGTTCCAAATAATATATATAGATGGGTCGATATGATATGTCAAAACATTTGCATACGTGTCTATGGTATCCCAAGATTACATAATATATTAGAATACATGTATAATACAATATAAGTTAGCTAGGATATGATGTATAGAATTGTTACAATACTTCCCGTAGCTACAACAATAAAAAAATATCCAATCTTGTTTTACCCATAACTTCTTCGTTTTAAATCCGTTTTGAGTGAATCAAATTGCTATGGTTTCATATTGAACTATATTTTATGAATCTAAACAGAAAAAGTATAGGTTTATAGTCAGAAATATAAGTTACAAGTCATTTTTATAAGAGGTAGTCATTTCAGTTGAAAGAACGACGTCTTGATGACCATTTTGAAAAACATACTTCCACTTTGAGTTTAACCATGATTTTTGGATATAGTTTCATGTTCATAAGAAAAATCATTTTCCCAGAAGAACAACTTTTAAATCAAAGTTTATCATAGTTTTTAATTAACTAACCCAAAACAGCCCGCGGTGTTACTACGACGGCGTATATCCGGTTTTACGGTGTTTTTCGTGTTTTCAGGTTTTAAATCATTAAGTTAGCATATCATATAGATATAGAACATGTGTCTAGTTGATTTTAAAAGTCAAGTTAGAAGGATTAACTTTTGTTTGCGAACAAGTTTAGAATTAACTAAACTATATTCTAGTGATTTCAAGTTTAAACCTTCGAATAAGGTAGTTTTATATATATGAATCGAATGATGTTATGAACATCATTACTACCTCAGGTTTTGTGGATAAACCTACTGGAAATGAGAAAAAATAGATCTAGCTTCAAAGGATCCTTGGATAGCTTGAAAGTTCTTGAAGCAGAATCATGACACGAAAACAAGTTCAAGTAAGAAATAAGATTCTTATAGTTATAGAAATTAAATCAAAATTTGAATATGAGTATTACCTTATATTAGAAAGATATCTTACTGTAAATAAGAAAGATTTCTTGAGGTTGGATGATCACTTTACAAGATTGGAAGTAAGCTAGCAAACTTGGAAGTATTCTTGATTTTATGAAACTAAAACTTATAGAATTTATGAAGAACACTTTGAACTTGAAGATAGAACTTGAGAGAGATCACTTAGATGAAGAAAATTGAAGAATGAAAGTGTTTTTAGGTGTTTTTGGTCGTTGGTATATGGATTAGATATAAAGGATGTGTAATTTTGTTTTCATGTAAATAAGTTATGAATGATTACTCATATTTTTGTAATTTTATGAGATATTTCATGCTAGTTGTGATGCCCCGTACTAAATCAACATGTACGGACCATCAACAACAGGATCATTACAAGGTCAAACACTATATGCGTTTTCAAAACAAGTTTGCATTCATGATAAAAGGTGACGTCATATCTAACGTCAAATGTTTTACAACCAAAAGTATACCTCTATGAATAGAAGTAAAGATAATAGTACGTGATCCTTAGGTCGTTACAAATCATTGTTCAAAAGTAGTAAAGTTTGAATGCAAGATAATATGTTTCATGCGGTGACATCTCTAGAAAGCAGAACGGAAGTCTACAAGGCATGACTAGTACAACAGCGGAAGCAAGCTAACCTTAAGCACCTGAGAAAAACATGCTTAAAAACGTCAACACAAAGGTTGGTGAGCTATAGTTTAAGTATAACAATAATGTAAGGTAGGCCACGAGATTTCAGTGCTTCAACAAGCGTTTCAAAATAGTAATTCAAATCAGTATGATAAAGTATATATTCAACCGTGGGCACTCGGTAACTAACTTAACGTAAAGATAATATATCACCCCCTGAAAGTACACTTGGCAAGTGCGTATGTTTACAAAGTATTAAACACTCGTTAAATGCTAGCGCGACTAGCCCGAGTGGGGATGTCAAACCCTATGGACCCATATCTAAGATTCGCGTTCACCGGTTCAAAAATCAATGACTAAACGTTACCGAGCTAAAGGGAATGTTTATGCCGTTGTATAACCCATACATATATAAAGTTTAAGTACTCGTGCCTAGTATGTAAAATGTAAAATGCGCATGTATTCTCAGTTCCCAAAATAGTTAAAGTAAAAAGGGATGCTATAACTCACAGTGGTAAAGTAGTAGTAAAGTTGAGTCGGGAAGTAAGCAAGTATGTAAGTCCGGAAAGTCCTCAACCTAAGTCAAATATTACTAAGTCAGTAAATCATCCCAATAGGTTTAAATTTATGTAAATTAGGTCTTAAAGGTCATCATCATTCATCATCAAAAAAAAGGCGTAAAGTAAGTTTCGTTCATGAAAAGAGTTTAAAACAAAGGCTGACTTCGATCAGTCACCACGGCCTCTATACCTACTGAAATAAGGTGAGACCAGTGGCCATGGCTCCGTATATGAGTTCTTTAGTTGTGGTAAAATTCCAGAAGCAAACTCGTCTTTGTTTGACCGTAGCGACGGTCTAAGTGCGAGTAGGTCAGAATTTTCGGCACAACGTTAAAAGACATAGTGACACTCGGAGGGCCATAGATCCTAAACCGTAACTCGGATTAAGACGAGTCTTAAACAAAAAATTATCTATTCGAACAGAGATAATTGAAAATCAACTTTACAGTAGCCCAGGTATTTGGGTCTGTTCCAGAAAACAGTAAACAGTAGGTTCCGGTGGGTTCTTGGTGCTCGATGCTTATCACGGTTCTCATCCTTGATGCATATAGCTTCAAGTATACAACTTGTTGATGTGTGATAATGCTAAAAACGAACATATATTTCATAGCATTATTCCTCAAGAAAGACAAGCTTTTAGTTGCAATTGTTCTATTTACAAGTGATATTCGTTTAAATAATAAAAGGTGAAGACAAAAGGCAGATTCGACGAATTGAAGACGCAAACGACCAAAAAGCTAAAAAGTACAAAGTACAATCAAAGTGGTTCCAATTATTGATAACAAACGTCTCAAAATTACAAGAGTACAAGACGCGAAACGCAAAGTACAAGATATTAAATTGTACGCAAGGACGTTCAAAAATCCGGAACCGGGACTAAAGTCAACTCTCAACGCTCGACGCAACGGACTAAATATTACATGTCAACTATGCACATAAATATAATATAATATTTAAATAATTCTTAAAATTATTTATATATTATATATATTTATATAAATCGTCGGCAGAATGCAAACAAAGACATGTGACCTGGAAAAGCTGGCCATGCGATCGCATGGCCTGGAAGGCAAAAAACCATGTGATCGCATGGTGAACAGGGACAGGTTTGGCCCTATAAAGTTCGCGAGTTTTGGACGAATTTTTACACCTTTTTCCATCCATCTCTCTATCTATCACGTATATATATATATATATATATATATATATATATATATATATATATATATATATATATATATATATATATATATATATATATATTATAATTTTAATTTTAATTTTAAATTCTAATAATAAGGGTATGTTAGCGAATGTTGTAAGGGTGTAAGTCGAAATTCTGTCCGTGTAACGCTACGCTATTTTTAATCACTGTAAGTTATGGTTAATGTTTAAATTAATGTCTCGTAGCTAAGTTATTATTATGCTTATTTAAGACGAAGTAATCATGATGTTGGGCTAAAATATTAAAGATTGGGTAATTGGGCTTTGTACCATAATTGGGGTTTGGATAAAAGAACGACACTTGTGAAAATTAGACTATAGGCTATTAATGGGCTTTATATTAACTAAATGATACCTCGTTAATTTAATATATAGATTTATAATTTGACGTATTTATATATAACCACATTCGCTTGACTGGGCACGGTGAGCGGGATATATATAAATACCAATAATTGTTCATTTTACCGGACACGGAACTGGATTAATAGTTAATAGACTTGTTGAAACAGGGGTGGATTACATTCAAGGGTAATTGGTGTAATTGTTAACAAAGTAGTAAAACCTTGGACTACACGCAGTCGATAACCTGGTGTATTCATTAAACAAAGTATTAAGACTTTGTTACAATTCGAATCCCCAATTAGTTGGAATATTTGACTTCGGGAATAAGAATAATTTGACGAAGACTTTCGCACTTTATGATTATGACTGATGGACTATTATGGACAAATCCGTATGGACATATCGAATAATCCAGGACAAAGGACAATTAACCCATGGTAATAAAAATAAAATCAACACGTCGAACATCATGATTACGGAAGTTTAAATAAGAATAATTCTTTTATTTCATATTTAATTGCACTTTTAATTATCGCACTTTTATTTATTGTCATTTTATTTAATTGCATTTTTAATTATCGTACTCTTTAATTATCGCAATTTTATTTTATCGCACTTTTATTTATCGCAATTTCATTATTGTTATTTACTTTACAGTTATATTTATTTTTAATATTTTACATTAGGTTTTAACTGCAACTAAAGTGTTAAAATCGACAAACCGGTTATTAAACGGTAAAAACCCCCTTTTTATAATAATAATATTATTTATATATTTTTGTATTTTTATAATTATAAGTTAAAAATATAGCGTTAAGCTTGTTTTAAAAGATCCCTGTGGAACGAACCGGACTTACTAAAAACTACACTACTGTACGATTAGGTACACTGCCTATAAGTGTTGTAGCAAGGTTTAGGTATATCCACTCTATAAATAAATAAATCACTTGTGTAAAATTGTATCGTATTTAATAGTATTTCCTTGTAAAAATTAATACTATTTCCTAGTACCCCTCTCACACATCAAGTATTTTTGGCGCCGCTGCCGGGGATTGCTTAAACGCCGGAAGCGAAACGCTATAAAAAAAAGATTTTTTTATTAAGTTCTTTGTATAAAAACATATATGTTTTAAATATTAAAAATACAAAAATATAAAAAAAAACAATATATATATATATATATATATATATATATATATATAGATATATATATATATATATATATATATATATATATATATATATATATATATTTAAGAGTTGTTCAAAAACATATATAAAATATTTCTATTTCTATTTTGTAAAAATATAAGTTTTATTTAATTTATATAAATACTTTTTATAAATTTTAAAACAGAAAATTAAAACAGAAAAATATATATATATAAACCACTCGGCCCGATCACTGTTGCAGCCCAAAGTCTGGCCCGAATTCGCAATCCATGCGATCGCATGGAAAACCAACTAACACCTCATGCGATCGCATGAGGTGATTTGACTGGTCTGGTAACCTAGTCCGCCCAGTTTAGGGTTTAAATTAAATATAATTATTATTAATTAACCCTAATTAGGGTATTGTTATTTTATTATTTAGTTTATTTTGGAATTTTTTTAGTTTTAATTAGTTTAATTAGTTTTATAAATATATAAAATTAATAGTTTTATAAAATAAATAATATAAAAATAATATTTTTATAAAAATTGTAGTTTTTACAACTTTAAGTTTATTTTTATATTTTGTATCTTTTTATTCGTTTTAGCGTAATATTTGTATTTTTCGTTCGTATTTAGTTTTAAGTCATAGTTTTTGCCGTAGTTATTTTTATTTCTAGATTTTTAGGCTTTGCCATAAAATCCCTTAAGTGCTTTTTCTTTAGACTAAGATTTAGGTGTTTTAGAATTTTGCGACGCCGTTTTTATATTTTAGTACATTTTTAAGCTATTGCCATTTGGGATATAGTTTTTCTTTTAAGCTTTAATATTTTTAGACGCAACTTTTAATTCTTAGTTTTTAGTTCCTTTTTAAGTTTCGACGCGCTACTTTCTTTTTATTTTTCGACCCTTTTATTTTTCGACCCTTTTATTTTTCGACATTTTTTGAAGCAATCTTTTTCTTTCTTATTTCTCGACACTCTAGTTTTTAGGACATAGAATTTTCTATTTCTTCTCTAAATTTCTTTAAATTTCAACGAAAAATTATTTTAAGTGATTAAATTGATAGACATCAAAATTTTCTGATTCGTAGTAATAGTTGGATTTGTACGTGGACCGGGTTATTGGAGCCAAACAGTACTCAATTATATTGAGACCAAACGAATCCTGCCCCTCTGCTGCATCTTTTGGCTATTCGAAACGTGGAAAAAATCAGAAAAGTCTATTAATTTGATAACTTATATAATTTTTCTTATTTTTATAACTAATAGGATATTCAGTGAATGCACCGAGCAAAACGTTCACCACCTTTTGTACGTTCACCACCTGTAACTCGATCAAGACATCTAGCAAATATTGTCGCCGTTGATTTTTCTTTAGAATCGTCATCCAGTCGACCAAGTACTCCAATTCAAATTTCCGATAATCCATTTTTTGAACCCGACCTCATAATTGAGAACCCGGAGGATATTCAGGGACAATTCAGAGATCCTGAACCACTAATCTTTCCTCCGGAACCACCAATCATTCAAACAGAGATTTTTGAGGAACCAACCATTAAATCAGAATCCTATAGTGATTCAGATTCAACAAATTCAATCATAGAGAATCTGGAACCTCTAAGTATGGAAGACCGAATGAGAGCTAAACGCACTGGCCAAGGTCACACAATTACTCAACCAGACATTAATGCGCCAGATTATGAAATCAAAGGACAAATCCTACACATGGTAACTAATCAATGCCAATTTAGTGGTGCGCCGAAGGAAGATCCAAATGAACATCTTCGTACATTTAATAGGATCTGCACTCTATTTAAAATCCGAGAAATGGATAATGAACAGATATATCTCATGTTATTTCCTTGGACTTTAAAGGGAGAAGCCAAAGATTGGTTGAAATCGTTCCCTGAAGGGGTGATTGATACATGAGACGTTTTAGTTGAAAAATTTCTTAAACAATTCTTTCCGGCATCTAAAGTCGTAAGACTTCAAGGAGAAATTGTTACGTTTACGCAAAAGCCAAATGAAACTGTATATGAGGCGTGGACAAGTTTTGGAAAGTTATTAAGAGGATGTCCGCAACATGATTTAGACACTTTTCAAATAGTACAAATATTCTACCAAGGATGCGACATCACTACAAGAAAAGACATCGATATAGCAGCTGGTGGTTCCATTATGAAATGTCCCGTTCTTATTGATTAAAAACGTTCCATATTAATTGATTTCGTTGCGAGGTTTTGACCTCTATATGAGACGTTTTTCAAAGACTGCATTCATTTTTAAAACAAACCATAACCTTTATTTCATAAATAAAGGTTTAAAAAGCTTTACGTAGATTATCAAATAATGATAATCTAAAATATCCTGTTTACACACGACCATTACATAATGGTTTACAATACAAATATGTTACATCGAAATCAGTTTCTTGAATGCAGTTTTTACACAATATCATACAAAAATGGACTCCAAATCTTTTCCTTATTTTAGTATGCAACAGCGGAAGCTCTTAGTATTCACCTGAGAATAAACATGCTTTAAACCTCAACAAAAATGTTGGTGAGTTATAGGTTTAACCTATATATATCAAATCGTAACAATAGACCACAAGATTTCATATTTCAATACACATCCCATACATAGAGATAAAAATCATTCATATGGTGAACACCTGGTAACCGACATTAACAAGATGCATATATATAAGAATATCCCCATCATTCCGGGACACCCTTCGGATATGATATAAATTTCGAAGTACTAAAGCATCCGGTACTTTGGATGGGGTTTGTTAGGCCCAATAGATCTATCTTTAGGATTCGCGTCAATTAGGGTGTCTGTTCCCTAATTCTTAGATTACCAGACTTAATAAAAAGGGGCATATTCGATTTTGATAATTCAACCATAGAATGTAGTTTCACGTACTTGTGTCTATTTTGTAAATCATTTATAAAACCTGCATGTATTCTCATCCCAAAAATATTAGATTTTAAAAGTGGGACTATAACTCACTTTCACATATTTTTACTTCGTCGGGAAGTAAGACTTGGCCACTGGTTGATTCACGAACCTATAACAATATATACATATATATCAAAGTATGTTTAAAATATATTTACAACACTTTTAATATATTTTGATGTTTTAAGTTTATTAAGTCAGCTGTCCTCGTTAGTAACCTACAACTAGTTGTCCACAGTTAGATGTACAGAAATAAATCGATAAATATTATCTTGAATCAATCCACGACCCAGTGTATACGTATCTCAGTATTGATCACAACTCAAACTATATATATTTTGGAATCAACCTCAACCCTGTATAGCTAACTCCAACATTCACATATAGAGTGTCTATGGTTGTTCCGAAATATATATAGATGTGTCGACATGATAGGTCGAAACATTGTATACGTGTCTATGGTATCTCAAGATTACATAATATACAATACAAGTTGATTAAGTTATGGTTGGAATAGATTTGTTACCAATTTTCACGTAGCTAAAATGAGAAAAAATTATCCAATCTTGTTTTACCCATAACTTCTTCATTTTAAATCCGTTTTGAGTGAATCAAATTGCTATGGTTTCATATTGAACTCTATTTTATGAATCTAAACATAAAAAGTATAGGTTTATAGTAGGAAAAATAAGTTACAAGTCATTTTTGTAAAGGTAGTCATTTCAGTCGAAAGAACGACGTCTAAATGACCATTTTAGAAAACATACTTCCACTTTGAGTTTAACCATAATTTTTGGATATAGTTTCATGTTCATAATAAAAATCATTTTCTCAGAATAACAACTTTTAAATCAAAGTTTATCATAGTTTTTAATTAACTAACCCAAAACAGACCGCGGTGTTACTACGACGGCGTAAATCCGGTTTTACGGTGTTTTTCGTGTTTCCAGGTTTTAAATCATTAAGTTAGCATATCATATAGATATAGAACATGTGTGTAGTTAATTTTAAAAGTCAAGTTAGAAGGATTAACTTTTGTTTGCGAACAAGTTTAGAATTAACTAAACTATGTTCTAGTGATTACGAGTTTAAACCTTCGAATAAGATAGTTTTATATATATGAATCGAATGATGTTATGAACATCATTACTACCTCAAGTTTAGTAGGTAAACCTACTGGAAGTGACAAGAAATGATCTAGCTTCAAAGGATCTTGGATGGCTTGAAAGTTCTTGAAGTAGAATCATGACACAAAAACAAGTTCAAGTAAGATTTTTACTCGAATTAAGATAGTTTATAGTTATAGAAATTGAATCAAAGTTTGAATATGAATATTACCTTGAATAAGAAAGATAACCTACTGTATATAACAAAGGTTTCTTGATCTTAGATGATTACTTGGAATGGATTAGAAAGCTTGGAAGTAAATTAGTAAACTTGAAGGGATTTTTGAAGTGTTCTTGAAGTGTTCTTCCTATGATGATTATAGCTTGATTCTTGAAGTGATTTTTGATGAAGATGATGATTAACTACTGGAAAAATACGTTCATAATAGTGTGTGTGTGTGTGTTGAGAGAGAATTAGAAAGAGAATTGGAAGTGAAATGGAGTGAATGATGAGTGGTAATTGGTGAGTGGGGTTAAAAGGAGTTCTAGTTAGTTGACTAGCTCATGGTAGAAGTTAAAATTGATTAGTCATACATGACATAATCAAGAGTGGAATCCCATGCTAGTTCCTATTGGTATATACTCATAGTAAGTACGTTTTGAAGCTGTGTATAATACGGGTAAGAATACGACTAGAATTCTTGATGAAAGAAAAGAATGGAAAAGTAACTGTAACCATTTTCGTTAAGTATGAGTGTTTTGATATATGTCTTGAAGTCTTCCAAAAGTATTTTAATACATCTAAATACACTACATGTATATACATTTTAACTGAGTCGTTAAGTCATCGTTAGTCGTTACATGTAAGTGTTGTTTTGAAACCTTTAAGTTAACGATCTCAATTAATGTTGTTAACCCATTGTTTATTATATCTAATGAGATGTTAAATTATTATATTATCATGATATTATGATATATTAATATATCTTAATATGATATATATACATTTAAATGTCGTTACAACGATAATCGTTACATATATGTCTCGTTTCGAAATCCTTAAGTTAGTAGTCTTGTTTATATGTATATAACTCATTGTTAATATACTTATGGAGATACTTACTTATCATAATCTCATGTTAACCATATGTATATCCATATATATATCATCATGTCGTTTTTACAAGTTTTAACGTTCGTGAATTGCCGGTCAACTTGGGTGGTCAATTGTCTATATGAAACATATTTCAATTAATCAAGTCTTAACAAGTTTGATTGCTTAACATGTTGGAAACATTTAATCATGTAAATATCAATCTCAATTAATATATATAAACATGGAAAAGTTCGAGTCACTACAGTACCTACCCGTTAAATAAATTTCGTCCCGAAATTTTAAGCTGTTGAAGGTGTTGACGAATCTTCTGGAAATAGATGCGGGTATTTCTTCTTCATCTGATCTTCACGCTCCCAGGTGAACTCGGGTCCTCTACGAGCATTCCATCGAACCTTAACAATTGGTATCTTGTTTTGCTTAAGTCTTTTAACCTCACGATCCATTATTTCGACCGGTTCTTCGATGAATTGGAGTTTTTCGTTGATTTGGATTTCATCTAACGGAATAGTGAGATCTTCTTTAGCAAAACATTTCTTCAAATTCGAGACGTGGAAAGTGTTATGTACAGCCGCGAGTTGTTGAGGTAACTCAAGTCGGTAAGCTACTGGTCCGACACGATCAATAATCTTGAATGGTCCAATATACCTTGGATTTAATTTCCCTCGTTTACTAAATCGAACAACGCCTTTCCAAGGTGCAACTTTAAGCATGACCATCTCTCTAATTTCAAATTCTATATCTTTTCTTTTAATGTCAGCGTAGCTCTTTTGTCGACTTTGGACGGTTTTCAACCGTTGTTGAATTTGGATGATCTTCTCGGTAGTTTCTTGTATAATCTCCGGACCCGTAATCTGTCTATCCCCCACTTCACTCCAACAAATCGGAGACCTGCACTTTCTACCATAAAGTGCTTCAAACGGCGCCATCTCAATGCTTGAATGGTAGCTGTTGTTGTAGGAAAATTCTGCTAATGGTAGATGTCGATCCCAACTGTTTCCGAAATCAATAATACATGCTCGTAGCATGTCTTCAAGCGTTTGTATCGTCCTTTCGCTCTGCCCATCAGTTTGTGGATGATAGGCAGTACTCATGTCTAGACGAGTTCCTAATGCTTGCTGTAATGTCTGCCAGAATCTTGAAATAAATCTGCCATCCCTATCAGAGATAATAGAGATTGGTATTCCATGTCTGGAGATGACTTCCTTCAAATACAGTTGTGCTAACTTCTCCATCTTGTCATCTTCTCTTATTGGCAGGAAATGTGCTGATTTGGTGAGACGATCAACTATTACCCAAATAGTATCAAAACCACTTGCAGTCCTTGGCAATTTAGTGATGAAATCCATGGTAATGTTTTCCCATTTCCATTCCGGGATTTCGGGTTGTTGAAGTAGACCTGATGGTTTCTGATGCTCAGCTTTGACCTTAGAACACGTCAAACATTCTCCTACGTATTTAGCAACATCGGCTTTCATACCCGGCCACCAAAAATATTTCCTGAGATCCTTGTACATCTTCCCCGTTCCAGGATGTATTGAGTATCTGGTTTTATGAGCTTCTCTAAGTACCATTTCTCTCATATCTCCAAATTTTGGTACCCAAATCCTTTCAGCCCTATACCGAGTTCCGTCTTCCCGAATATTAAGATGTTTCTTCGATCCTTTGGGTATTTCATCCTTTAAATTTCCCTCTTTTAAAACTCCTTGTTGCGCCTCCTTTATTTGAGTAGTAAGGTTATTATGAATCATTATATTCATAGATTTTACTCGAATGGGTTCTCTGTCCTTCCTGCTCAAGGCATCGGCTACCACATTTGCCTTCCCCGGGTGGTAACGAATCTCAAAGTCGTAATCATTCAATAATTCAATTCACCTACGCTGCCTCATATTCAGTTTTTTCTGATTAAATATGTGTTGAAGACTTTTGTGGTCGGTATATATAATACTTTTGACCCCATATAAGTAGTGCCTCCAAGTCTTTAATGCAAAAACAACCGCGCCTAATTCCAAATCATGCATCGTATAATTTTGTTCGTGAATCTTCAATTGTATAGACGCATAAGCAATCACCTTCGTTCGTTGCATTAATACACAACTGAGACCTTGCTTTGATGCGTCACAATAAATCACAAAATCATCATTCCCTTCAGGCAATGACAATATAGGTGTCGTAGTTAGCTTTTTCTTCAATAACTGAAACGCTTTCTCTTGTTCATCATTCCATTCAAATTTCTTCCCTTTATGCGTTAATGCAGTCAAGGGTTTTGCTATTCTGGAAAAGTCTTAGATGAACCTTCTGTAGTAACCAGCTAGTCCTAAAAACTGGCGTATGTGTTTCGGAGTTTTCGGGGTTTCCCACTTTTCAACAGTTTCTATCTTTGCCGGATCCACCTTAATACCTTCTTTGTTCACTATGTGACCGAGAAATTGAACTTCTTCCAACCAAAATGCACACTTTGAAAACTTAGCGTACAATTCTTCCTTCCTCAATACTTCTAACACCTTTCTCAAATGTTCACCGTGTTCTTGGTCATTCTTTGAGTAAATAAGTATGTCATCAATGAAAACAATGACAAACTTGTCAAGGTATGGTCCACACACTCGGTTCATAAGGTCCACGAACACAGCTGGTGCATTAGTTAAACCAAACGGCATGACCATAAACTCGTAATGATCGTAACGTGTTCTGAAAGCAGTCTTTGGAATATCATCTTCTTTCACCCGCATTTGATGATACCCGGAACGTAAGTCAATCTTTGAATAAACAGACGAGCCTTGTAGTTGATCAAATAAGTCGTCAATTCTCGGTAGTGGGTAGCGGTTCTTGATGGTAAGTTTGTTCAACTCTCGGTAGTCAATACACAACCTGAATGTACCATCTTTCTTCTTGACAAACAAAACAGGAGCTCCCCACGGTGATGTGCTTGGTCGAATGAAACCACGCTCTAAAAGTTCTTGTAATTGGCTTTGCAGTTCTTTCATCTCGCTGGGTGCGAGTCTGTAAGGAGCACGAGCTATTGGTGCAGCTCCTGGTACAAGATCTATTTGAAATTCAACGGATCGATGTGGGGGTAATCCCGATAATTCTTTCGGAAATACATCGGGAAATTCTTTTGAAATGGGAACATCATTGATGCTCTTTTCTTCAGTTTGTACTTTCTCGACGTGTGCTAGAACAGCATAGCAACCTTTTCTTATTAGTTTTTATGCCTTCAAATTACTAATAATATGTAGCTTCGTGTTGCCCTTTTCTCCGTACACCATTAAGGGTTTTCCTTTTTCTCGTATAATGCGAATTGCATTTTTGTAACAAACGATCTCTGCTTTTACTTCTTTCAACCAGTCCATACCAATTATCACATCAAAACTCCCTAACTCTACTGGTATCAAATCAATCTTAAATGTTTCGCTAACCAGTTTAATTTCTCGATTCCGACATATATTATCTGCTGAAATTAATTTACCATTTGCTAATTCGAGTAAAAATTTACTATCCAAAGGCGTCAATGGACAACTTAATTTAGCACAAAAATCTCTACTCATATAGCTTCTATCCGCACCCGAATCAAATAAAACGTAAGCAGATTTATTGGCAATAAGAAACGTACCCGTAACAAGCTCCGGGTCTTCCTGTGCCTCTGCCGCATTAATATTGAAAACTCTTCCGCGGCCTTGTCCATTCGTATTCTCCTGGTTCGGGCAATTTCTAATAATGTGGCCCTGTTTTCCACATTTATAACAAACTACATTGGCATAACTTGCTCCGACACTACTTGCTCCGCCATTACTTGTTCCGACACCATTTGTTCCTTTCGTTCTATTAACCCCTGGTCCGTAGACCTCACACTTCGCCGCGCTATGACCATTTCTTTTACACTTGTTGCAAAATTTGGTGCAGAACCTCGAGTGATACTTTTCACACCTTTGGCATAGCTGCTTCTGATTGTTGTTGTTGTTGTTGTTGCGGTTATTATTGTTGTTGGGATGATTGTTGTAGTTGCTGTTGTTGTTGTTATTGGGCCGTTTGTTGTAGTTGCGATTGATGTTGCGATTGTTGGGATAATTGTTGCGATTATTGTTGTAATTGCTGTTGTTGTTGTATTGGTGATTCTTATCACCGTTTTCCTCCCACTTTCTTTTGACTTACTTCACATTGGCCTCTTCAGCATTCTGTTCTTTAATTCTTTCTTCAATCTGGTTCACTAGTTTGTGAGCCATTCTACATGCCTGTTGTATGGAGGCGGGCTCGTGTGAACTTATATCTTCTTGGATTCTTTCCGGTAATCCTTTCACAAACGCGTCGATCTTCTCTTCCTCATCTTCGAATGCTCCCGGACACAATAGGCACAATTCTGTGAATCGTCTTTCGTACGTGGTAATATCAAATCATTGGGTTCGTAACCCTCTAAGTTCTGTCTTGAGCTTATTGACCTCGGTTCTGGGACGGTACTTCTCGTTCATCAAGTGCTTGAATGCTGACCACGGTAGTGCGTACGCATCATCTTGTCCCACTTGCTCTAGATAGGTATTCCACCATGTTAACGCAGAACCTGTGAAGGTATGCGTAGCGTACTTCACTTTGTCCTCTTCAGTACACTTACTTATGGCAAACACCGATTCGACCTTCTCGGTCCATCGTTTCAATCCGATCGGTCCTTCGGTTCCATCAAATTCCAAAGGTTTGCATGAAATGTCCCGTTCTTATTGATTAAAAACGTTCCATATTAATTGATTTCGTTGCGAGGTTTTGACCTCTATATGAGACGTTTTTCAAAGACTGCATTCATTTTTAAAACAAACCATAACCTTTATTTCATAAATAAAGGTTTAAAAAGCTTTACGTAGATTATCAAATAATGATAATCTAAAATATCCTCTTTACACACGACCATTACATAATGGTTTACAATACAAATATGTTACATCGAAATCAGTTTCTTGAATGCAGTTTTTACACAATATCATACAAACATGGACTCCAAATCTTGTCCTTATTTTAGTATGCAACAGCGGAAGCTCTTAGTATTCACCTGAGAATAAACATGCTTTAAACGTCAACAAAAATGTTGGTGAGTTATAGGTTTAACCTATATGTATCAAATCGTAACAATAGACCACAAGATTTCATATTTCAATACACATCCCATACATAGAGATAAAAATCATTCATATGGTGAACACCTGGTAACCGACATTAACAAGATGCATATATATAAGAATATCCCCATCATTCCGGGACACCCTTCGGATATGATATAAATTTCGAATTACTAAAGCATCCGGTACTTTGGATGGGGTTTGTTAGGCCCAATAGATCTATCTTTAGGATTCGCGTCAATTAGGGTGTCTGTTCCCTAATTCTTAGATTACCAGACTTAATAAAAAGGGGCATATTCGATTTCGATAATTCAACCATAGAATGTAGTTTCACGTACTTGTGTCTATTTTGTAAATCATTTATAAAACCTGCATGTATTCTCATCCCAAAAATGTTAGATTTTAAAAGTGGGACTATAACTCACTTTCACAGATTTTTACTTCGTCGGGAAGTAAGACTTGGCCACTGGTTGATTCACGAACCTATAACAATATATACATATATATCAAAGTATGTTTAAAATATATTTACAACACTTTTAATATATTTTGATGTTTTAAGTTTATTAAGTCAGCTGTCCTCGTTAGTAACCTACAACTAGTTGTCCACAGTTAGATGTACAGAAATAAATCGATAAATATTATCTTGAATCAATCCACGACCCAGTGTATACGTATCTCAGTATTGATCACAACTCAAACTATATATATTTTGGAATCAACCTCAACCCTGTATAGCTAACTCCAACATTCACATATAGAGTGTCTATGGTTGTTCCGAAATATATATAGATGTGTCGACATGATAGATCGAAACATTGTATACGTGTCTATGGTATCTCAAGATTACATAATATACAATACAAGTTGATTAAGTTATGGTTGGAATAGATTTGTTACCAATTTTCACGTAGCTAAAATGAGAAAAATTATCCAATCTTGTTTTACCCATAACTTCTTCATTTTAAATCCGTTTTGAGTGAATCAAATTGCTATGGTTTCATATTGAACTTTATTTTATGAATCTAAATATAAATGTATAGGTTTATAGTCGGAAAAATAAGTTACAAGTCGTTTTTGTAAAGGTAGTCATTTTAGTCGAAAGAACGACGTCTAGATGACCATTTTAGAAAACATACTTCCACTTTGAGTTTAACCATAATTTTTGGATATAGTTTCATGTTCATAATAAAAATCATTTTCTCAAAACAGCACGCGGTGTTACTACGACGGCGTAAATCCGGTTTTACGGTGTTTTTCGTGTTTCCAGGTTTTAAATCATTAAGTTAGCATATCATATAGATATAGAACATGTGTGTAGTTAATTTTAAAAGTCAAGTTAGAAGGATTAACTTTTGTTTGCGAACAAGTTTAGAATTAACTAAACTATGTTCTAGTGATTACGAGTTTAAACCTTCGAATAAGATAGTTTTATATATATGAATCGAATGATGTTATGAACATCATTACTACCTCAAGTTTAGTAGGTAAACCTACTGGAAGTGACAAGAAATGATCTAGCTTCAAAGGATCTTGGATGGCTTGAAAGTTCTTGAAGTAGGATCATGACACAAAAACAAGTTCAAGTAAGATTTTTACTCGAATTAAGATAGTTTATAGTTATAGAAATTGAATCAAAGTTTGAATACGAATATTACCTTGAATAAGAAAGATAACCTACTGTATATAACAAAGGCTTCTTGATCTTAGATGATTACTTGGAATGGATTAGAAAGCTTGGAAGTAAATTAGTAAACTTGAAGGGATTTTTGAAGTGTTCTTGAAGTGTTCTTCCTATGATGATTATAGCTTGATTCTTGAAGTGATTTTTGATGAAGATGATGATTAACTACTGGAAAAATACATTCATAATAGTGTGTGTGTGTGTGTGTTGAGAGAGAATTATAAAGAGAATTGGAAGTGAAATGGAGTGAATGATGAGTGGTAATTGGTGAGTGGTGAGTGGGGTTAAAAGGAGTTCTAGTTAGTTGACTAGCTCATGGTAGAAGTTAAAATTGATTAGTCATACGTGACATAATCAAGAGTGGAATCCCATGCTAGTTCCTATTGGTATATACTCATAGTAAGTACGTTTTGAAGCTGTGTATAATACGGGTAAGAATACGACTAGAATTCTTGATGAAAGAAAAGAATGGAAAAGTAACTGTAACCATTTTCGTTAAGTATGAGTGTTTTGATATATGTCTTGAAGTCTTCCAAAAGTATTTTAATACATCTAAATACACTACATGTATATACATTTTAACTGAGTCGTTAAGTCATCGTTAGTCGTTACATGTAAGTGTTGTTTTGAAACCTTTAAGTTAACGATCTCAATTAATGTTGTTAACCCATTGTTTATTATATCTAATGAGATGTTAAATTATTATATTATCATGATATTATGATATATTAATATATCTTAATATGATATATATACATTTAAATGTCGTTACAACGATAATCGTTACATATATGTCTCGTTTCGAAATCCTTAAGTTAGTAGTCTTGTTTATATGTATATAACTCATTGTTAATATACTTATGGAGATACTTACTTATCATAATCTCATGTTAACCATATGTATACCCATATATATATCGTCATGTCGTTTTTACAAGTTTTAACGTTCGTGAATCGCCGGTCAACTTGGGTGGTCAATTGTCTATATGAAACATATTTCAATTAATCAAGTCTTAACAAGTTTGATTGCTTAACATGTTGGAAACATTTAATCATGTAAATATCAATCTCAATTAATATATATAAACATGGAAAAGTTCGGGTCACTACATTGCAGGCAGTGAATTCTTTGTAGGTGCATCCTACACGATTTCCTGTACTGCCAGATCCAAGGTTATTGTTGGTATGTAGCGCAGCCTGTACTGCGGCTATGTTTGAAGCTAGAAAAGTACGGAATTCCTCTTCATTCATATTCACGGTGTGTCGAGTAGTCGGAGCCATTTCCTTCAAAATAGTCAAATGGAACAAGTTAATCATACAGAATATTAAGAGTAGTTAATAGTATTTCGTAGCATAATATGAACTCATTTATAAAAGCTTTTTCTTCATATTAGCATTTTATAAGTTTAAATTCGGGTAGTACCTACCCGTTAAGTTCATACTTAGTAGCTAATATACAATTCAACTACTACAATTCTATATGAAAAACTGATTGTAATAATATTTCGCGTTCAAACTTTTATACAATATTTTACAAACTTACAATACCGCTTATTTTACATAAAGCATGAAATATAGCACACAATAACTTTGATACAAGATAGTTGTGAAGATAATTCTAGCTAGTACACAAGTCGTTCAGCAAAGGCAATAAAGACACGTAATTCATACGTCCAGAAACAAGTCATGCATTCTGGTTTTACTAGGACTACTTCCCATCCTTGGTCTTGTGGAACATAACCGTTATGGCCGTTGATAAGACAGCGTGTTGTAACGTCGTCAAAGGGACGAGGGTTACGTAATGACCAACAGTCTCGTAATAACCTAAAAACCTCATTTCTTACCCCAATTACCGACTCCGTCACTTGTGGGAACGTTTTGTTTAATAGTTGTAGCCCGATGTTCTTGTTCTCACTTTGGTGAGAAGCGAACATTACTAACCCGTAAGCATAACATGCTTCTTTATGTTGCATGTTAGCCGCTTTTTCTAAATCACGAAGTCCTATATTCGGATATACTGAGTCAAAATAATTTCTTAACCCGTTGCGTAAAATAGCATTTGGGTTCCCCACAATATATGCGTCAAAGTAAACACATCGTAACTTATGGATTTCCCAATGTGATATCCCCCATCTTTCGAATGAAAGCCTTTTATAAACCAAGGCATTCTTGGAACGTTCTTCGAATGTCTTACAAACTGATCTCACCTTAAATAGTTGTGCCGAGGAATTCTGACCGACTCTAGACAAGATTTCATCAATCATGTCTCCGGGTAGGTCTCTTAAAATATTGGGTTGTCTATCCATTTTGTGTTTTTATACTGTAAAATAGACAAGAGTTAGATTCATAAAAAAATACTTATTAATACAAGCAATTTTTACATATATCATAAAGCATAAGCATACTATATTACATATATTACACCACACGAATACAACTATCTTATTCCGACTCGCTCGTTTCTTCTTGTTCGGTTTTGGTTCGTTTTGCCAAGTTTCTAGGGATATATGATGTTCCCCTAATACGAGCCGTCGTTGTCCACATTGGTTTAGAAAAACCTGGTGGTTTAGAGGTTCCCGGGTCATTGTTACAACTTAAGGACTTCGGGGGTTGACGATACATATAAAGTTCATCGGGGTTGGAATTAGATTTCTCTATTTTTATGCCCTTTCCCTTATTATTTTCTTTTGCCTTTTTAAATTCAGTTGGGGTAATTTCTATAACATCATTGGAATTCTCGTCGGAATCCGATTCATCGGAGAATTGGTAATCCTCCCAATATTTTGCTTCCTTGGCGGAAATACCATTGACCATAATTAACCTTGGTCGGTTGGTTGAGGATTCTCTTTTACTTAACCGTTTTATTATTTCCCCCACCGGTTCTATTTCTTCTTCCGGTTCCGATTCTTCTTCCGGTTCTGATTCTTCTTCCGGTTCCGACTCTTCTTCCGGTTCCTCTTCGGGAACTTGTGAATCAGTCCACGATTCATTCCAATTTACATTTGACTCTTCATTATTATTAGGTGAGTCAATGGGACTTGTTCTAGAGGTAGACATCTATCACATAATATCAAATACGTTAAGAGATTAATATATCACATAATATTCATATGTTAAAAATATATAGTTTCCAACAAAAATGTTAAGCAATCATTTTTAAAGAAAACACGGTCGAAGTCCAGACTCACTAATGCATCCTAACAAACTCGATAAGACACACTAATGCAAATTTTCTGGTTCTCTAAGACCAACGCTCGGATACCAACTGAAATGTCCCGTTCTTATTGATTAAAAACGTTCCATATTAATTGATTTCGTTGCGAGGTTTTGACCTCTATATGAGACGTTTTTCAAAGACTGCATTCATTTTTAAAACAAACCATAACCTTTATTTCATAAATAAAGGTTTAAAAAGTTTTACGTAGATTATCAAATAATGATAATCTAAAATATCCTGTTTACACACGACCATTACATAATGGTTTACAATACAAATATGTTACATCGAAATCAGTTTCTTGAATGCAGTTTTTACACAATATCATACAAACATGGACTCCAAATCTTGTCCTTATTTTAGTATGCAACAGCGGAAGCTCTTAGTATTCACCTGAGAATAAACATGCTTTAAACGTCAACAAAAATGTTGGTGAGTTATAGGTTTAACCTATATATATCAAATCGTAACAATAGACCACAAGATTTCATATTTCAATACACATCCCATACATAGAGATAAAAATCATTCATATGGTGAACACCTGGTAACCGACATTAACAAGATGCATATATATAAGAATATCCCCATCATTCCGGGACACCCTTCGGATATGATATAAATTTCGAAGTACAAAAGCATCCGGTACTTTGGATGGGGTTTGTTAGGCCCAATAGATCTATCTTTAGGATTCGCGTCAATTAGGGTGTCTGTTCCCTAATTCTTAGATTACCAGACTTAATAAAAAGGGGCATATTCGATTTTGATAATTCAACCATAGAATGTAGTTTCACGTACTTGTGTCTATTTTGTAAATCATTTATAAAACCTGCATGTATTCTCATCCCAAAAATATTAGATTTTAAAAGTGGGACTATAACTCACTTTCACAGATTTTTACTTCGTCGGGAAGTAAGACTTGGCCACTGGTTGATTCACGAACCTATAACAATATATACATATATATCAAAGTATGTTTAAAATATATTTACAACACTTTTAATATATTTTGATGTTTTAAGTTTATTAAGTCAGCTGTCCTCGTTAGTAACCTACAACTAGTTGTCCACAGTTAGATGTACAGAAATAAATCGATAAATATTATCTTGAATCAATCCACGACCCAGTGTATATGTATCTCAGTATTGATCACAACTCAAACTATATATATTTTGGAATCAACCTCAACCCTGTATAGCTAACTCCAACATTCACATATAGAGTGTCTATGGTTGTTCCGAAATATATATAGATGTGTCGACATGATAGGTTGAAACATTGTATACATGTCTATGGTATCTCAAGATTACATAATATACAATACAAGTTGATTAAGTTATGGTTGGAATAGATTTGTTACCAATTTTGACGTAGCTAAAATGAGAAAAAATTATCCAATCTTGTTTTACCCATAACTTCTTCATTTTAAATCCGTTTTGAGTGAATCAAATTGCTATGGTTTTATATTGAACTCTATTTTATGAATCTAAACATAAAAAGTATAGGTTTATAGTCGGAAAAATAAGTTACAAGTCGTTTTTGTAAAGGTATTCATTTCAGTCGAAAGAACGACGTCTAGATGACCATTTTAGAAAACATACTTCCACTTTGAGTTTAACCATAATTTTTGGATATAGTTTCATGTTCATAATAAAAATCATTTTCTCAGAATAACAACTTTTAAATCAAAGTTTATCATAGTTTTTAATTAACTAACCCAAAACAGCCCGCAGTGTTACTACGACGGCGTAAATCCGGTTTTACGGTGTTTTTCGTGTTTCCAGGTTTTAAATCATTAAGTTAGCATATCATATAGATATAGAACATGTGTGTAGTTAATTTTAAAAGTCAAGTTAGAAGGATTAACTTTTGTTTGCGAACAAGTTTAGAATTAACTAAACTATGTTCTAGTGATTACGAGTTTAAACCTTCGAATAAGATAGTTTTATATATATGAATCAAATGATGTTATGAACATCATTACTACCTCAAGTTTAGTAGGTAAACCTACTAGAAGTGACAAGAAATGATCTAGCTTCAAAGGATCTTGGATGGCTTGAAAGTTCTTGAAGTAGGATCATGACACAAAAACAAGTTCAAGTAAGATTTTTACTCGAATTAAGATAGTTTATAGTTATAGAAATTGAATCAAAGTTTGAATATGAATATTACCTTGAATAAGAAAGATAACCTACTGTATATAACAAAGGTTTCTTGATCTTAGATGATTACTTGGAATGGATTAGAAAGCTTGGAAGTAAATTAGTAAACTTGAAGGGATTTTTGAAGTGTTCTTGAAGTGTTCTTCCTATGATGATTATAGCTTGATTCTTGAAGTGATTTTTGATGAAGATGATGATTAACTACTGGAAAAATACATTCATAATAGTGTGTGTGTGTGTGTTGAGAGAGAATTAGAAAGAGAATTGGAAGTGAAATGGAGTGAATGATGAGTGGTAATTGGTGAGTGGTGAGTGGGGTTAAAAGGAGTTCTAGTTAGTTGACTAGCTCATGGTAGAAGTTAAAATTGATTAGTCATACATGACATAATCAAGAGTGAAATCCCATGCTAGTTCCTATTGGTATATACTCATAGTAAGTACGTTTTGAAGCTGTGTATAATACAGGTAAGAATACGACTAGAATTCTTGATGAAAGAAAAGAACGGAAAAGTAACTGTAACCATTTTCGTTAAGTATGAGTGTTTTGATATATGTCTTGAAGTCTTCCAAAAGTATTTTAATACATCTAAATACACTACATGTATATACATTTTAACTGAGTCGTTAAGTCATCGTTAGTCGTTACATGTAAGTGTTGTTTTGAAACCTTTAAGTTAACGATCTCAATTAATGTTGTTAACCCATTGTTTATTATATCTAATGAGATGTTAAATTATTATATTATCATGATATTATGATATATTAATATATCTTAATATGATATATATACATTTAAATGTCGTTACAACGATAATCGTTACATATATGTCTCGTTTCGAAATCCTTAAGTTAGTAGTCTTGTTTATATGTATATAACTCATTGTTAATATACTTATGGAGATACTTACTTATCATAATCTCATGTTAACCATATGTATATCCATATATATATCGTCATGTCGTTTTTACAAGTTTTAACGTTCGTGAATCGCCAGTCAACTTGGGTGGTCAATTGTCTATATGAAACATATTTCAATTAATCAAGTCTTAACAAGTTTGATTGCTTAACATGTTGGAAACATTTAATCATGTAAATATCAATCTCAATTAATATATATAAACATGGAAAAGTTCGGGTCACTACACTTCCCACTCACATGAGTGGCATCAAGAAAAAGATATCGTTAGATCATCTAAAGCAGCTAGAGCCGATTCTAGCCATGACTTAGAGTCCATTTCCGCAAAGATAGATGCTGTCGAGAGACGAATGAAAACGATGACTAAAGATATTCACTCAATACGAATTAGTTGTGAGCAGTGTGGAAGACCACATTTAACAAAAGATTTTCTCAGTATTGAACTAACAATGGAACAAAGAGAGAATGTTTCATACATAAACCAAAGGCCTGGAAATAATTATCAGAATAATTATCAATCGCCAAGACCAATTTACAATCAAAACCAGAATTAAAACCAAAATGTTCCATACAACAACCAACAAGGTCCTAGCAATCAACAAGTATCCAATAATACTTACAATCAGCAAAGACCTATTTTTCAAAACAAACCACCACAAACCGATGATAAAAAGCCAAATTTAGAAGATATGATGTCAAAGCTAGTTGAATCTCAAACACAGTTTTTCACATCTCAGAAACAAACCAATGAACAAAATGCTCAAGCATTTAGAAATCAACAAGCTTCTATTCAAAATTTGGAACAAGAAGTAAGTAACCTAGCAAGGTTAATAGGTGAAAGAAAACCGGGAAGTCTACCTAGTGATACAAATGCTAACCCCCGGAATGAAACAGCTAAAGCCATTACCACAAGAAGTGGTATTACACTTAAACCACCTGAAATACCTGTAATTTCTGATGAAGCTATTCCTACTCCACAAGAACCACAATCTAAACAAGATAAGGAAAAAGAACCGGTAGTTGAAAAGGTTAATGAAGATAACACAGTTAAAGCTACACCTTATGTTAAACAATACCAACCACCACTTCCTTACCCGAGTAAAATTAGGAAAGAGAGACTTGAAGCCGAGCAATTCAAATTCTTGGATATGTTTAAACAGATAAATGTTAATCTTCTTTTCATTGATGTGATTTCAGGAATGCCTAGATATGCTAAATTCTTGAAAGATCTAATCACGAATAGAAAGAAAATGGAAGAACTCTCGGCTGTTACTATGAATGCTAATTGTTCTGCAGTACTGTTGAATAAGATACCAGAAAAATTATCAGATCCAGGAAGTTTCACAATTCCATGTTTTCTGGGTAGTCTTAGTTCAATAGAAGCATTGGCAGACTTAGGTGCTAGTATAAATTTAATGCCGTATTCACTGTACGCCAAACTAGACCTTGGAGAATTGAAACCAACACGAATAAGCATACAACTAGCCGATCGATTAGTAAAATATCCTAGAGGGATAATGGAGAACATGCTAGTTAAAGTTGGTACTTTAGTATTTCCAGTAGATTTTGTTATTCTGGATATGGAAGAAGATTCTCGAGTTCCTCTCATATTAAGAAGACCATTCTTAAACACGGCTAAAGCAATAATAGACGTGTTCGGTAAGAAATTGACCCTAAGTATAGAGGACGAGAGTGTTACCTTTTCAGTTGATATAGCCATGCAACAACCGCAATCTGCAGATGATACATGTTATTATATTCAAACTATAGATTCACATACAGAATTGTTAGAAGAATTTCCAGAATTACAAGGAACAGGAGAATGTTCTTTTGGAGAAGGAACTGAACCAATTGATGAAACTAAAATGTTAGCTACACTTATGGCTAATGGATATGAACCAACAACAGAAGAAATTCAAATGCTAAAAGAAGAAGACAGATATCGATATAAATCATCGATAGAAGAACCACCGACATTAGAGTTAAAGCCACTTCCAAACCATTTGGAATATGCTTATTTACATGGTGAATCTGAATTACCTGTAATAATATCATCTTCTCTTACTGAAAATGAAAAATCTCAACTCATTTCTGTGCTAAAAGCTCATAAACCAGCTATTGCATGGAAGATTCATGATATTAAAGGAATAAGTCCTTCGTATTGCACATAAAAAATCCTTATGGAAGAAGGTCATAAAACGTATGTGCAACGCCAACGAAGACTAAATCTAAATATGAAAGATGTTGTTAAGAAAGAAATTATTAAACTGCTTGATGCAGGTTTAATTTATCCAATTTCTGATAGTCCATGGGTAAGCCCAGTTCTATGCGTACCTAAGAAGGGTGGCATGACTATCATCACAAATGAAAAAAATGAGCTTATTCCTACTAGGACTGTAACAGGATGGCGTGTTTGTATTGATTATAGAAAATTAAATGACGCCACCAGAAAAGATCACTTTCCCTTACCTTTCATTGATCAAATGTTGGAAAGATTAGCCGAATATAGTTACTATTATTTTCTTGATGGTTTTTCCGGATATTTTCAAATTCCAATAGCACCCGAGGACCAAGAGAAAACCATATTCACGTGCCCTTATGGTACTTTTGCTTACAAACGCATGCCATTTGGACTTTGCAACGCCCCTGCAACCTTTCAAAGGTGCATGATGGTGATTTTTCACGACATGATAGAAGAATGCATGGAAGTTTTCATGGATGACTTTTCAGTCTTCGGTGATACTTTTGAAACATGTCTAGTTAATCTTGAACGAATGCTTATTAGATGCGAACAATCAAATCTAGTACTTAATTGGGAGAAATGCCATTTCATGGTTAAAGAAGGCATCGTTCTTGGTCATAAAATTTCAAAGGAAGGAATTGAAGTGGATAGAGCTAAAGTAGATGTAATTGCTAAACTTCCACATCCCACAAATGTTAGAGGAGTTAGGTGTTTTCTAGGACATGCCGGTTTTTACCGACGTTTCATAAAAGATTTTTCTAAAATTGCCACTCCTATGAATAAACTCCTAGAAAAGGATGCTCCATTCATATTTTTGGATGAATGCATCAAATCTTTTAATATTCTTAAAGAGAAACTCACTAATGCGCCGATCATGATAACTCCAAATTGGAATCTACCGTTTGAACTTATGTGCGATGCAAGTGATTTTGCAATGGGATCCGTTTTAGGACAAAGGATTGAAAAACGATTTCAATCTATTTATTATACTAGTAAGACGTTATAAGGAGCACAAAAAAATTATACAACTACTGAAAAAGAACTCCTTGCTATTGTCTTTGCTTTTGACAAATTTCGATCATATCTCGTTCTAGCTAAAACGGTGGTCTATATCGACCATTCTGCTCTTAGATACCTATTTTCAAAACAAGATGCTAAACCAAGATTAATCCGTTAGATCTTAATCTTACAAGAGTTTGATATTGAAATCCGAGATAAAAAGGGAGCAGAAAATCTCGCAGCTGATCATCTTTCTCGTCTTGAAAATCCCGAATTAGAAGTTATAAATGAATCGGCAATACAAGACAACTTTCCTGATGAATATCTATTGAAGATAGATTATAATGAAATTCCATGGTTTGCAGACTATGCAAACTACTTTGTATGTGGATTCCTTGAAAAAGGATTATCGTACCAAAAAAGAAAGAAATTCTTTAGTGATATAAAACACTATTTCTGGGAAGATCCACATTTGTTTAAAAGTTGTCCCGATGGAATAATACGCCGATGTGTATTCGGAGATGAAGCTAGTAAAATCTTAAACCATTGTCACACAGGACCAACAGGAGGGCATTATAGGCCTCAACTCACAGCAAGAAAAGTTTACGATGCTGGATTCTATTGGCCTACAATTTTCAAAGACGCACACCTTCTTTGCAAATCCTGTGATGCTTGTCAAAGGGTCGGAAAAATAAGTCAACGTGATGAAATGCTACAAAATGTCATTCAAGTATGTGAAGTATTTGACATTTGGGGTATTGACTTTATGAGTCCATTTCCAAAATCTCATAATAATCTCTACATTCTCGTTGCCATTGATTATGTATTTAAATGGGCGGAAGCACAAGCTCTCCCAACTAACGATGCACGAGTTGTAGTCAACTTTTTAAAACGTCTTTTTGCAAGGTTTGGAATGCCGAAAGCTTTAATAAGTGATCGGGGTACTCATTTTTGTAATAATCAACTTGAAAAAGTTCTCAAAAGATATGGAGTAACTCATAAAATCTCCACCGCATATCATCCACAAACAAGTGGACAAGTTGAAAATACCAACCGAGCTTTAAAATGTATTCTAGAAAAAATTGTAGGATCAAATCCGAAGGAATAGTCCATGAAATTGGAGGATGCACTCTGGGCTTTTAGAACAGCCTACAAAACTCCAATTGGAACCACACCTTTTAAACTCGTTTACGAAAAAGCACGTCATCTTCCAGTAAAAATTGAACACAAAGCATTTTGGGCTTTGAAGACATGTAATCTTGATTTACATGAAGCCGAACATCTACGGTTAAGTCAATTAAACGAATTAGAAGAATTGAGACATGAAGCATACGAAAATTCGTTAATCTATAAGGAAAGAACGAAGAAATGGCATGATAAAAGAATCAGAAGTTCAAAAGAATTTAAAGAAGGAGACAGAGTTCTTCTTTTCAATTCACGATTCAAGCTATTTCCTGGAAAATTAAAATCAAGATGGTCTGGACCATTTATAGTCAAAAGAGTTTTCCCATACGAAACAATAGAGTTAATAAATTCAAATGGGATTGAATTTAAAGTTAATGGTCACAGAGTTAAACATTACATAGATAGTCCGATGGAAGTTGACAACGAAGTTAATCACAATTTCAACACCACAACTAACTAAGTGTGGGGAGAATCAAGTCTTTAAAGGATAATAAGTATTTCTGTTAGAGTTAGATGTTCTGTTTTCGTGTAGTTTCCGAGAATGGAATCCGAATGGTCTTTCCCTAGCAGACCCTAAAGAACTAGTCTTCTCCCCCCATTCTGAATTTTTATTTTTTTTAGGTTTTACGAGATGAAGACTTCCTGTGAATTAAACCATGGTCTAATGCTACACGCTTTGATCACTAAACGTAATAATGACACCCTTCCAAGTGAATTGGTATCATTAATCAGAGGTAAATTGGACGGAGTAAGAAAAGAATCTAGGAACGAAAATAATAAGTTACATTTTGGTAAAGGAAAATCGAAATCCGCAGCGAAAAGAAGAGCACGACACCTTGAAAGATGTCCAAATGCGGAAAATGGTCACACGAAGGAAAATGCTCGACGAATCAGACATATTCCAATACCGAATTTGTTACTTTATGCAGAGATGGACCGTTCATATGTTTCGAAGAAAAAACGTTGAATGCTCGAGGTTACGCCTATGTAGCTATGGAAAACCAATTAGTCCGACTATCTTATGAGTGGGCTAAAGCAGGTCACTGAGAATTCTATCTCACAGGTAAGTATGTACAGTTTTTTTTTTATTTTTATTTTTTATTATTTTTAACCTTTTGATAATAAACGCTAAATCGTTCGCTATAAAGTATTAAATTGGTATTCAATAAAATTAGGTTTTGCGACCGAAATTATTGATGTCATACAAAAATTTATTACATCACTGCGAAATTTACCGTTTATTCTTAAGGTATAAATATCTTTAATCAATCAACCCAAAATATTTCAAAAATTCGTCAGGAGTAAAACTAGGTTATGGAACCGAAATTACTTTACCGAAAAGAGGGGCGTATATTTTTGATAATATTTGATTGATTAAAGTGGGATAAAAAGACCAAAAAGATTTTTAATTTTAATTTTTACTTTATTTTTAAAATTAATATTAAATTATTATTGTAAACTTTTTTTAAAATCAATATATTTAAGTTTGTAAATATTTTAAACTACTATTTTTAATATAAGTTTGTAAAATTAAAAATATTAAATATATTTAAATGAATTTTTAATTTTATGCATTTTAAATTTAAGTTTGGTGTGAATTTAAAAACAAATATATACTTTATTTCACTAAGATAAAAAAAGATTTTTAAAATTCATCGTGAGTTGAAGACTAGGTCATTGAACCGAAATTGATTTACCCGAGGGTGGGACGAGAAATTTTATTATCATTATTTTTAATCTTATTGATCTAAAGTATGCCAAAAACATTTAAAAAAACAAAAAAAATAAACGCCAATATGTTTGGAAACTTTGGTAAAATTTAATCATTTTTCTACGCTAATGACCCTCAATAATTTAAATTGTACTGATTTCTTGCAAATGAGGGCATTGCAAGATCTTAAGTGTGGGAAGGGGTTAAATTCTTTCAGATTTTTAAAATTTTTAGACTTATACACTTGGTTACCATTAGAAATACTATTAACGCAGTAGTTGTATTAGAATCTAGTGCTCTCTGATAATAAAGAACAGCCCTAGTCTTATATACTGACTACCCAAATCTAGTAAAATTTTTCAAAATTTTCAATTAAATGAATTCAAAATCATGTTTATACATATTTATGAACGATAAAACTAGGTGTTAACACCGAAATTATTGTAACCTTGGAAAGGACATAAATTGAGAAACAACCCAAAATGTTAGAATTCATTTAAGAATGGAATAGAGGAGAATAAAAAGGCAAAGAAAGAAAAATAAAAGCCAAGTGTGGGAAAATTTACCAAGTTATTTAGAACATATGTCACATATTTTTGTACAAATAATTAAAGATAATTTTGTTTTGGACTAAACTAATCAGTTTTACCCGATTTATTGGAATACCTTTGAAAGAATAGATGGATCTACACGATGAATCAATTCCATCATTAAAAGGAAGTAAAGTCTTCCGAAAAAGACACGCGCTTCTTGATTTAGGTCAAGAAGTTATCGTCCAGACCAGTTGTAGAGTCTACGAAAAACCTTGAAAAGTTTTCTCGAAAATCATCTGAAAATTCACGGACCTCAGCATCAAACAGGGTCGCCAAGTGGTCAGACTTATCCTAACCATGAGAGGATCTGTCTCGTAAAATGGGGAGGACGCCGTGCAAATTAGCTTGATAAGACTAATGAATTAGACCCCCAGTAAGGATAATCTCCTTAAAAGATTAAAAATCAGCTTTTAAGCCTGATATTACTCAATCCTTGAGATTGACCTTAAAGATTGAGAATTACAAACTCATAGAATTCGATGATATCTAAACTCGAGCTTGAACGAGAAAATATTTTGATCAAAATACAAACCGATTTGTTTTCTGAAAACCCAATTTTTTAATGCGTTCATTACCATTGAACGTAAAATCCTAGGAATTCACCTGAAATTCATTAGGTCACCTGAACCAAATTGGGTGTCAACCGTAAGAACGGTGGTTGCATAGCATGGTTAAAGACATGACCTTGTGCCAGACCGAAAAACTATAGGGTGAGCTTTACTATTGCTCCTACAAAGGATAGTAATTGCATCCAACACGTTATAGACCATAATTAAAAGCATGTCAGGGGACATTGCCTTAACAGTTGCTTGTTCAACGCTTTCCTTTACAACCGGACGGTAGTTTACTGAAAGGTAATATACGGAACAAGTAAACTGGACGTGTTGCTTTCCTAATACAAGGTTAGCAAGTGGGTGACACAAAACCATAAGTTTTGAGCTAAAATTTTCAAATCTGAAACCCACTAAATCCACAAAAACATTTTGCAAACACCAGTGAAGGGTTATTCCGGAAAACTTATCTAGGGTAAAAGCTAGATTAAATTTTCAAAAGATCAAATATTTTCATAAAGATCAAATTTCCTTAAAGGATCTAAAATTTTATAATCATGTGGGACTGTAAACCACAACGTTACTACCATTATTTATACCGCCGTATAGAAATCACTGATGTACAAAGTGTGAAGAATAAAGAAGTGATTCTAGTATTTTTATTTCAAGACTATATTGCTTGAGGACAAGCAACGCTCAAGTGTGGGAATATTTGATAATGCTAAAAACGAACATATATTTCATAGCATTATTCCTCAAGAAAGACAAGCTTTTAGTTGCAATTGTTCTATTTACAAGTGATATTCGTTTAAATAATAAAAGGTTAAGACAAAAGACAGATTCGACGAATTGAAGACGCAAACGACCAAAAAGCTAAAAAGTACAAAGTACAATCAAAGTGGTTCCAATTATTGATAAGAAACGTCTCAAAATTACAAGAGTACAAGACGGGAAACGCAAAGTACAAGATATTAAATTGTACGCAAGGACGTTCGAAAATCTGGAACCGGGACTAAAGTCAACTCTCAACGCTAGACGCAACGGACTAAAAATTACATGTCAACTATGCACATAAATATAATATAATATTTAAATAATTCTTAAAATTATTTATATATTATATATATTTATATAAATCGTCGGCAGAATGCAAACAAAGACATGTGACCTGGAAAAGCTAGCCATGCGATCGCATGGCATGGAAGGCAAAAAACCATGCGATCGCATGGTGAACAGGGACAGGTCTGGTCCTATAAAGTTCCCGAGTTTTGGACGAATTTTTACACCTTTTTCCATCCATCTCTCTATCTATCACGTATATATATATATATTTATATTATAATTTTAATTTTAATTTTAAATTCTAATAATAAGGGTATGTTAGCGAATGTTGTAAGGGTGTAAGTCGAAATTCTGTCCGTGTAACGCTACGCTATTTTTAATCACTGTAAGTTATGGTTAATGTTATTTTTAAATTAATGTCTCGTAACTAAGTTATTATTATGCTTATTTAAGACGAAGTAATCATGATGTTGGGCTAAAATATTAAAGATTGGGTAATTGGGCTTTGTACCATAATTGGGGTTTGGATAAAAGAACGACACTTGTGAAAATTAGACTATGGGCTATTAATGGGCTTTATATTAACTAAATAATACCTCGTTAATTTAATATATAGACTTATAATTTGACGTATTTATATATAACCACGTACGCTTGACTGGGCACGGTGGGCGGGATATCTATAAATACCAATAATTGTTCATTTTACCGGACACGGAACTGGATTAATAGTTAATAGACTTGTTAAAACAGGGGTGGATTACATTCAAGGGTAATTGGTGTAATTGTTAACAAAGTAGTAAAACCTTGGACTACACGCAGTCGATAACCTGGTGTATTCATTAAACAAAGTATTAAGACCTTGTTACAATTCGAATCCCCAATTAGTTGGAATATTTGACTTCGGAAATAAGAATAATTTGACGAAGACTTTCGCACTTTATGATTATGACTGATGGACTATTATGGACAAATCCGTATGGTAATAAAACTAAAATCAACACGTCGAACATCATGATTACGGAAGTTTAAATAAGCATAATTCTTTTATTTCATATTTAATTGCACTTTTAATTATCGCACTTTTATTTATTGTCATTTTATTTAATTGCATTTTTAAATATCGTACTCTTTAATTATCGCAATTTTATTTTATCGCACTTTTATTTATCGCAATTTCATTATTGTTATTTACTTTACAGTTATATTTATTTTTAATATTTTACATTAGGTTTTAACTGCGACTAAAGTTTTAAAATCGACAAACCGGTCATTAAACGGTAAAAACCTCCTTTTTATAATAATAATATTATTTATATATTTTTGTATTTTTATAATTATAAGTTAAAAATATAGCGTTAAGCTTGTTTTAAAAGATCCCTGTGGAACGAACCGGACTTACTAAAAACTACACTACTGTACGATTAGGTACACTGCCTATAAGTGTTGTAGCAAGGTTTAGGTATATCCACTCTATAAATAAATAAATCACTTGTGTAAAATTGTATCGTATTTAATAGTATTTCCTTGTAAAAATTAATACTATTTCATATACCCCTCGTAACACATCAATGTGTTTGCATCATCTTAACAAAGGTTTGACCATCATAACACTTGTGTAAGTCTAAGACATGTAGCACAACTCATTTAAGTGTTGCAAGTAGCTTGATGAACCAAAGTTACATCAAAATCTTAGATCCGACACATACATGAACTATAAAAGTAATATTGAACTACAAACTTGAAAGTAAACTAACTAATCAAGATCTTAAGTTGTAGAACATAGTTCTTAGTTAGATCTTGAAGATCCAAGACCCAAAAGTCTAGATCTAAAGTTATTAAGTTAAATCCTAAGTAATAATACTTGAACCTTTACTTTAATGAAACCATAAGTTATAAAACTTAGATTTTCATCTTGTAAAGTGTATGTAAGCTTACAAGCTTTTGTTTATGACAAAATAAGTAGACAATAAGCTATAGAAGCTTAGATATTTCATAAATATATGAAGTTATAACTAGAAAGTTATACTTCCATGTTCTTGAAATCATAAAGTTAACTTTAGTTCAAGAAAAATGAGATCAAAGTTAACTAGTAACACTTGACCAAGAACAACATAAATCACGAATTTAAAATGCTAGGAAATGAAGATATAATCTAAATAAACAAGTAACAAGTTCATGGTTGTTCATACTTTAAAGATTCAAGCCAAGATCTTGATCTTTAAGAAAGTAAACTTTAAGTTTACAAACATGAATTCAAGTAATGATTTTACAACTCATGAACTTACAATCTTTTAAAAACATTAAGTGTAGAACATAAACTAGAAAGTTTATGTTCTTGTATGTCTTGTATAAACAAGATGATATGAAGAATCAAACTAACAAGTTTGATTCTTAACAATTAGTAAGTAAACAACAAACAACTACAAGTAAGTAAGTAACAAACAAGAACAAGTATTAACAAGCAATTGAATAATGATGATGATGAGTGTATATATTACGGTTTTCATGAAGAAAAAGAAAGGAAAGTAAGGCTTTGTTACTTACAAGATTGAGAGAAAAAGTGAGAAAAAAAGAATGCAAGTATTGTTTGTTTGTAAAAAGTGAAGTAATACAATGGAATAAGTAACACAAAATTTGAAACACAACCTCCCTTTACCCATGCTAGTTGACGGCTTTTCAATGGGGAGGGGGAAGGGATTAGTCCACAAGTCTCTTACATGTAATTGGCTAAAAAGATGGTTATCAGAGGTGTTTTCATGGGGAAATGTGTAAGTAACATGTAACTAGATTCTATATGCACAAAACAATCTAGTTTAATCTCAAAGTAATACTTACATGAGCGGTGGGCTAAAAAGTCCATTAAGGTGAGTATGGTGGGCTCTTAAGTCCATTAACATTAATAAAAGCCCAAGTTCAAATAGTTAACAAATAAATCCAATAAAGCCCAAGTAATTAACTAGTAACCTTAGTTAATTAAAAATGATTAATAAAACTTAATCATGAATGTAAATAATATCCGAAATATTATTCGTGAAAAGTTTGCGTGCCACAAAGACGTGTCGGGCGTTTAAAAGTCAAGTACGGTAACGAGTAAATGTATATAAACAATACATTCAATAAAACACAAGTATTAATAATAAACATTATTAATTAAGGATGGAAAAACCAGGGTCGTTACATTACCCACCTGTTAAAGAAAATTTCGTCCTGAAATTTTAAGGAGTGACCAACAATGGTACCATATATAAATAAGGAGGAGCGTATCAAAGTTCCGTGAGTCTCGCGGCTCAGAAGTGAGTTATTTACCTTGAAAGGTACTTCGGAGTATGAAGGTGAGAATAGGTATATGCCGTTAATTAAGTCTCTTGTCCTAAGAGGTCAACAAATTGATTTCGTTTCTGATTAACAGGAGTATGTCATCTGAATGTATATCCACAAAAGGAAAGATGGTGTGTTTAGCCTTACAGGCACCTTCAGTAAGCTGGATGCGTGAAATGCATCATGAATGTTTCTAAGCTCATCTAAAACATTGAGTGCTTATGTCGTAATACAAAGCTGACAGGTGGGATGGAAAACTTGGTGATCACAACCATGCGATTTGATGTCTGGATAGTGTTAGCCACAGATTTTACTAACCCCTTGATTTCGGAAGGAGACCATAGGCATAAGGAATCCGATATTTAAGAACGTTTCATTTGAGTAAGTGAATTGAAATTTTAGCTAAAAGTGACCAATCGGACTTGCAAGCCATAATTATTCATAGTGTCTTCAGAATGGTCTGAACGAACAATGAGGGATATCACCTAGTTTACCATACTGCAGGTGAACCTATCCTTGGATGAAATGAAAACACAGTTCCGTAATGTAACTTCATCCTTTCAGTTACATGTTGAAGTTAGGGTTAACGTTAACTAGAGCAACATACAGTTGCAACCAATGAAGGAAGGAACATATAGAGTATCCACATCAGTGTCGTAAATGTTTTAAGCAGTCCCTTCCCAAGGGATAACAAGATTCATAGGTTCTCAAAGTATCTTATATTACATTTTCGAAAGAAAGTCGCACGAAAAGTGTTGTAACATCCCGCGTTTTTCCGTTAAATTTATTTTTTAACACCGTCTTTTTTTTTAAATAATATCTTTCGCCATTTAAATTCCCAATTTCCGTTGACTAACGTTTATAATCTTCTCGTTATTTAATTATAACATCACTCGTCTACTCGAGCGTTTTTAAAAATATTCGTTTGGTTAATTCCCGCACCCGCTTTGAAACTTGAGGGACTAAACTTGCCAAGAGGGCAAAGAGATGACTAGGTCAACTAGTCAACCTTCACCCTCCTCCATTCAATCACCTCCACCTCTCTCTCTTTCTCTCTATCAAGAACACACACACAAACACCCAATTATATCATTCATCATCTAAATTCGGGATTGGAAGCAAACTTCAAAACAAATTACATATTTGGAATCCTCTCTTCATCCTCTACAATTTGATACCAACTTCATCTCGTTTGGGTAACATTTCTAAAACTCTAGATTTCTCTAAATTCGTGTTTTTGATTTGAAATGGTGTTAGTTAGTGTCTATGGCTCAAGTCTAACATGAATATATGTTTGGTTTGCTCGATTTGTTGTTTTTGGAGTAACTAGCATGAACTTGAAATGGGTTTGCTTAATCCTTGATTTTGGATGAGTTAATGTTGTTAGATTGTTAAAGTGCATGTTTTAATTGTGTTACTAGTATCACTAGCTTCGTTTTGATGCGTAGGTTGATTAAGAAAACTTCAAAAACATGAATATTGATTTTGTGATGTTTGACTAGGGTTTGATAGTCCTTGACATGAACTTTTGATGCTTGAATGCCATGGAATGTTAATTGTTAGTGATTAGTAGTAATGTATGCTTCATTACCTTCAAAACGGCATATCATATGTGTGAATTGGATTCCCGAAACTTAAAATGCAATTGATGAACTTGAAACTTTGAAAATAAACCCTTCTTGATCAATTGACGAGTTTTCGGTTATTGTAATTGATGTTTTTGCTTGTGAAAGGTAGTTAATTGTATTCCTTGTCAAAAGAGCTTTCCAATGATATAAGATGCGTATTCTAAGTGTTTACGGTTTGCGTTTTGTGCTAAATTGAATTTTGGATCAAGACTTGAACTTTTGAAACTGACCAGGCACCAGACCACGTTATTTGTCGCGCCGCGGAGCTTTTTGTCGCGCCGTGGCCCAAAGGGTGATTTTAGAACATGTTTTTCAGGCTTTCTGACCTTCAAAATAGGCATTTGTCGCGCCGCGGAGCAATTTGTCGCGCCGCGACAATTGCCTGTTTCATCCGAACTTCAGCAAACCTGTTTTGGCCATAACTTTTTGACCGTAACTCCGTTTTCGATGAATCAAATATCGTTGGAAACGTAATAAGATTTCCTTTCTAATGGTAAGATTTTGAAATGTCAACTCAAACTTTATTACAATCGTTCTAACATGCTTTTATACTTGATTCTTGCATGAAACTTGACAACGTGATTCACATGCTATACTATTCGAGTCGTAACGAGCCATAGGACTAATTGAACACATTTCACCCGACCTTGTGTCGTAACCGGTTAATTGATACAATTTACTTGTTTAGGTCAAGGCTAAGCAACATTCATGCACACGTTTACTTTGTGAAGTACATTTATTACTCGTGCACTCGAGGTGAGATCATAGTCCCACCTTTTCAACAACTTTTATTTCTTTTAAATTGTGGGCTGAGAAACATATACATTACATACTTATATACATTTCACATGTATATATATACTTTTCATACTTTTATACTTTGAACACAAATACGAATACAAGGATACAGACGAGTTAGAACGAAAGTCCTCAATCCAATTATCATTAGTTCCACTTGCAGGGTGTAAGTGTAAGCGAGTGATTATGTTGTGTGGCCATACGGGTTTAACGAACCCTCATTCAGACGGTTCGCTACCGTTAGTGGATGAAATATAATTTCAACGTGCATAGTGTATGTTCTAACACTATATTCAAAATTCAGAGGGAAGATTCAGTTAAGCTTTGGTAATTGGGTGCTCGCAATACAAACTACATTCTTCGGAATAAATACGATTTGGATAATCATCTATACAAACTATTGTGGTTCAAAGTATACTTTTACAAATACATTTATGATCTCACCAACGTTTTTGCGTTGACAGATTCTTCTATGTTTTCTCAGGTTTTCACATGGCCATTTGTTACATGCTTCCGCACTCTTTGATTACTTGATTGGAGTCAACCATGCATGCATACGCTAGGGATAGCACTTTTGGATTCAAACTTTTGTTTACATACTTACGCTATTTATAGCAACTGTGTTTTTAAACTAATTATGTCGCAAGTTATTTCATTCATACTTTATAACTTTATACCTTTCAAATGAACGCGACATAATTTTGGTCAAACGAGTCTCATATAGGGACTACGACCACGCAACGGGACCTAAGTTAACGACGCCGTCAATAACGGTTTTGGTCGGGTCGCTACAGATGGTATCAGAGCGTTGGTTGTAGGGAACTAGGATGCATTAGTGTGTCTGACAGAGTCGTTAGGACGCATTAGTGAGTCTAGACTACAACCGGATAGTTAGCATTTGCATTCTGACATACATTGCTATAGATAGCACTTACTTGACTACTTGTGCATTATACTTGAATCATTCTTAGGCAAACTTTTTAATAGTACCCAACCTTCATCATACGAACTCGTATTCCGCCACTTTTTGGTAACACACGTGAATTCAAGGTTCATACGCGTACGGATGACCACGACTTCGTTAGTCACTCTAGTTCGGGAATTCTGACTCCTTGGTTGTTATCCACCCCGTCTCAGCTTACTATCCACAAGTGTTGTAAAGTTACCACCACCACTTTAGATGAGTATCGTCATCACTGTTTATCACTACGGTTGCGTACTACTTGTTATCATGACTCGTTACTCTTTTCATATCTAAATACATTATTGTCTGACTCGAACCGCATTGACGTGAACAATCATTTATACACTTCCCTCGGGGAACGCTTCCTTAGAGTTGCAGAAATTCTTTCGATTTAATACGAGTCACGTTTGAGACGTCGTTACATTTTGTTCATTTTAGATTTTCACGATGACACGAACTTGAACTCATGGAGTGATGTGGGAATGGAAGTATGATTTGGCGTAATATAACGACACTCGATCAACGTGGTTATATTACGGTAAGACATACCAAAGTTCTAGTGACGCGTGATGGTGGTTAGACTCGATCAACCTAAACACCACCATGTGCCATGTACATGACTTCATCTATTCATGTTTGGACATCCGAAAACTCTGAGAATATTTATAACAACCATACCGGGGATACACCTTCAATTATTGACAAATTATATTTATGCTTCCGAATGAATTACCGATTCCATTCGACTTCAACCGTATGTCACACGGGTGTACTAGCTCGTCCTCGCGCAGTCTTGTTGACTAACTACAATTTACTCGTTATGCTCACATCGGGGCGGGAACTTCTTTTGCATCACCCTCGTACTTCCGGTTCAGGAGGTCCTTATTCTAAATTCTCAATGGAGAGCGACTCTTCACGTCATACAAGTATTCGCCGCGAGGGTGGATAGTCCTAACAATCGTTTTCAAAACCCGATAAGAACTTGCCCCGACGAACGTTTTTGGGAACCGATAAATCTTCCGCGACGCGAATTTTCTTGAGAAACTTGTCCTAGCTAACGTTTTCAATTCCTAGCAAACGTGTTCAATATGCCTTAGGGAAATGTACCCCGTTTCGGATTGAGATCCTCGTTCCACTTCTAGATTTTGGAGTACCTTACAAAAAGCCTCGGGACCGCATTTAGACATGAGTACCGCGTACCATCCACAACCCGACGGACCGAACAAACATACGATTTGAGTCTTGAAAACCATAATACGAATTTGTATTACCAACTTCAAATTTACTTGAGAAAAGTATTTTCCTTTAACCGAATCCTCGTACTACAATGATTTTCATTCGAGTTTTAACGTCACTCCTTTTGAAACCACACGTGACCGGAAACGTCATTCTCTTTTGTCGAACAAAGTAAACGATGATCAATTCACCGGGGCCGAAGTTATTCATGAGCAACCGAGAAAATTTATTCATATTCAGGTAAAACCCTACGCGACTCGTAATCACCAAGAGCTACGCCGATGTTAGATGTAAACATTTCAAATTCCACGTGGGAAACCGCGTCACGTTAAGAGTCGCATCTTGGAAAGGTGCAATCCGTTTCGGGAAACGTAGGAAGCTAAATCCGCAATATTTTGATCCTTTAAATTCTTGGGGTGTTTTGGACCCGTCGCTAGCCGTTTAGATTTTCCGGCTCATTTCGAGTCTCCGTTTATCCTACATTCGATGTATCAACTCAAAGACGTGTTTTGCGAAACGAGAACTTGTTATCTCCTTTGATGAACTCACTATCGACGATAACCCTCACTTCCTAGGAGGACCGGTTGAAACCATAAATCGTGAAGCCAAACCTTAAAACAACATATGATCCCGACAGTCAAAATTCGTTGAAATACCCTAGAACGTACTTCTCCCTCATTCGTAGAATTGGCAACACAAAATCTCGAGGAAGATTCAACAACTACTACTTCCAACTAAATTTCGGGACGAAATTTCTTTTGAGGTGTGGATAATGTAACATCCCGCGTTTTTCCGTTAAATTTATTTTTTAACACCGTCTTTTTTTTTAAATAATATCTTTCGCCATTTAAATTCCCAATTTCCGTTGACTAACGTTTATAATCTTCTCGTTATTTAATTATAACATCACTCGTCTACTCGAGCGTTTTTAAAAATATTCGTTTGGTTAATTCCCGCACCCGCTTTGAAACTTGAGGGACTAAACTTGCCAAGAGGGCAAAGAGATGACTAGGTCAACTAGTCAACCTTCACCCTCCTCCATTCAATCACCTCCACCTCTCTCTCTTTCTCTCTATCAAGAACACACACACAAACACCCAATTATATCATTCATCATCTAAATTCGGGATTGGAAGCAAACTTCAAAACAAATTACATATTTGGAATCCTCTCTTCATCCTCTACAATTTGATACCAACTTCATCTCGTTTGGGTAACATTTCTAAAACTCTAGATTTCTCTAAATTCGTGTTTTTGATTTGAAATGGTGTTAGTTAGTGTCTATGGCTCAAGTCTAACATGAATATATGTTTGGTTTGCTCGATTTGTTGTTTTTGGAGTAACTAGCATGAACTTGAAATGGGTTTGCTTAATCCTTGATTTTGGATGAGTTAATGTTGTTAGATTGTTAAAGTGCATGTTTTAATTGTGTTACTAGTATCACTAGCTTCGTTTTGATGCGTAGGTTGATTAAGAAAACTTCAAAAACATGAATATTGATTTTGTGATGTTTGACTAGGGTTTGATAGTCCTTGACATGAACTTTTGATGCTTGAATGCCATGGAATGTTAATTGTTAGTGATTAGTAGTAATGTATGCTTCATTACCTTCAAAACGGCATATCATATGTGTGAATTGGATTCCCGAAACTTAAAATGCAATTGATGAACTTGAAACTTTGAAAATAAACCCTTCTTGATCAATTGACGAGTTTTCGGTTATTGTAATTGATGTTTTTGCTTGTGAAAGGTAGTTAATTGTATTCCTTGTCAAAAGAGCTTTCCAATGATATAAGATGCGTATTCTAAGTGTTTACGGTTTGCGTTTTGTGCTAAATTGAATTTTGGATCAAGACTTGAACTTTTGAAACTGACCAGGCACCAGACCACGTTATTTGTCGCGCCGCGGAGCTTTTTGTCGCGCCGTGGCCCAAAGGGTGATTTTAGAACATGTTTTTCAGGCTTTCTGACCTTCAAAATAGGCATTTGTCGCGCCGCGGAGCAATTTGTCGCGCCGCGACAATTGCCTGTTTCATCCGAACTTCAGCAAACCTGTTTTGGCCATAACTTTTTGACCGTAACTCCGTTTTCGATGAATCAAATATCGTTGGAAACGTAATAAGATTTCCTTTCTAATGGTAAGATTTTGAAATGTCAACTCAAACTTTATTACAATCGTTCTAACATGCTTTTATACTTGATTCTTGCATGAAACTTGACAACGTGATTCACATGCTATACTATTCGAGTCGTAACGAGCCATAGGACTAATTGAACACATTTCACCCGACCTTGTGTCGTAACCGGTTAATTGATACAATTTACTTGTTTAGGTCAAGGCTAAGCAACATTCATGCACACGTTTACTTTGTGAAGTACATTTATTACTCGTGCACTCGAGGTGAGATCATAGTCCCACCTTTTCAACAACTTTTATTTCTTTTAAATTGTGGGCTGAGAAACATATACATTACATACTTATATACATTTCACATGTATATATATACTTTTCATACTTTTATACTTTGAACACAAATACGAATACAAGGATACAGACGAGTTAGAACGAAAGTCCTCAATCCAATTATCATTAGTTCCACTTGCAGGGTGTAAGTGTAAGCGAGTGATTATGTTGTGTGGCCATACGGGTTTAACGAACCCTCATTCAGACGGTTCGCTACCGTTAGTGGATGAAATATAATTTCAACGTGCATAGTGTATGTTCTAACACTATATTCAAAATTCAGAGGGAAGATTCAGTTAAGCTTTGGTAATTGGGTGCTCGCAATACAAACTACATTCTTCGGAATAAATACGATTTGGATAATCATCTATACAAACTATTGTGGTTCAAAGTATACTTTTACAAATACATTTATGATCTCACCAACGTTTTTGCGTTGACAGATTCTTCTATGTTTTCTCAGGTTTTCACATGGCCATTTGTTACATGCTTCCGCACTCTTTGATTACTTGATTGGAGTCAACCATGCATGCATACGCTAGGGATAGCACTTTTGGATTCAAACTTTTGTTTACATACTTACGCTATTTATAGCAACTGTGTTTTTAAACTAATTATGTCGCAAGTTATTTCATTCATACTTTATAACTTTATACCTTTCAAATGAACGCGACATAATTTTGGTCAAACGAGTCTCATATAGGGACTACGACCACGCAACGGGACCTAAGTTAACGACGCCGTCAATAACGGTTTTGGTCGGGTCGCTACAAGTGTGGTCTTTGAACGAGAGTGAACTCTTCGAGTGGTTCGTTCTGAATTTATCCGTGTACTTAAGGGGATGTGCGGATGAGAAGATACGTGAACCCTTGGTCCTAACGAATGGATTACTCCGAGTGAAAAAAATCTCCAAAAATGATTCTTGTGTCTCAACATACTGATTCATAGAGATGAGGTTTACGAGGGTGTTGTGATTTTCCGTGAAGTATTGAGAACAGTAACCCACCTAGTACCTTTCCTACAATGGGGTAACCAATGAGTGTACCTCAGAAAACCGATTTATCGGCCCACGTTTTTGTCATGTCTAGCTTTAAAAAGAACATTTTATGGGTGCAAAGATTTCTTAACAAATTTTATAAAACCGCCATCCAAAGTGGCTCAAGAGTTTTTAACAAAGAGCTTAATAGTAAGTTTCATCTCTAACAGAGGGCGAGAAAAAGTGTGATCCATACATGGTGTAGTCTAATATGGAAACCTTTAATAAATCAGCTAAGGGAGTTTTGAAAAACAAAACCTTTAACCGTTTGTTGTGACAACGTAAACGGAACGAAGTTCCTAGTAAATTTAGAAGTAGGTACAATGTGTACCATTTTGCACAAAACTATTTGACTTAAGTTGAATAACTCGGTAAAGGAGCGGTTTTTAAATAATTTGAAGATATAACTTAGTATTAAAATAAGTAAGTATAAATTTATACATATATGATTTTATAAATCATATAAGTGACAGAAAAGTTTTAAGTACTTTCATTGTCTGTAAACCTTGTGAGGACTGCACAAATAAATAACGTGTAAATTTTTTGATAAACATAGTTTTTCGTATTGCAAAGGTTACGAGTTGGAAAATATTGAGTGGAAAAGCTTTGAATCATCGGGTGACCAGTTACTAGGTAATGAAAACTAATGACATAAATGTAGTTTTGGTAATTATCAGGACACAAGTCTTTGGGCCAACAATATTTACGTGCGGAGCCGTTGCTAAAAGTGAGGTACGAAGGATAGAGCACGAGGATGAGAAGTTAATTGCTTCTTGAATTTGCAAAGTGCCAAACAGGTTATGACTAGTATTAAAGTCGGAATAATGATGGTATTAATACCACTAAATGAGAATCCCTTGGAATGAGTCAGGACTTAGAGCTATGTAAGAAGGAGCATTGTTCCAACAGGTGTGGTGAAATAAATCCATGGGGTAAATCAATAGTTTTGAATGGTTTAAGTGTTAGCGGATGCCCGAAGGTCTTGCATGATGTGGTAGTCAGTGCCTTTATCACATACACATGAATCTCTCGATTTCGATGGTTATAAAGCCTTTATGATGACTTGGATACGAATAACACGAAAAGTTTTATATAATAAGCAACGAAAGTTTTATAGAAATTGTTTATGGTGACAATGTAAGAGAAGAAATGAAGTTCTTAGTAAATTAGGGTTATGTACAACACGTACCGTTCAAAGTATAATATCTTTTAAATGAAAGATTTGATTTGTAAAAGTGAAAGTAAAGTTTCATATGTATTTGTCAAAAGTAATCATTTAATTTATTTTATATAATGGGTACGATTTCAAAAAATTTGTATGAATGGCAAACAGAATAAATTTATTTTTATAAAGCTTTGAGAGGATAGCACAGTAAAATAATGTGTGTAAAATTTTGGCAAACAAAATTTTCATATTTCGGAGGTTACAAGTTGGAAAAGATTGATGAGAATCGAGTAAAAGACTTTTGAAAATTTTGAGTGATATTTGAGGTAATAAAAACCATTGAATTTATATGTGTTTGACGACTATTAGTAGGGTATAAGTCCTTGACCAAAAATGCTTAAGTGTGAAGTTGTTTCTTATAAGTGAGATACGAATGGGAGAGTATGAGGATGAGAGTTAACCACTCATTGATTTTAGGAAAATTTCGAACTGGTATGACTAATATCGAAGTAAGAAGGATGATGTTGTGGTTATCATCGAATAAGAAGTTCCTCGTAATAAGTTAGGATTTAGAGTTGCGTAAGAATGAGTGTCAAATGAGATTCTTGGGTAATCTTTAATATAGAATTTGAATTGCCGAAGTAACGGAATAAAATTTCCTTTAAGTATCGTTGTGCAAGTTTGTCCATTGTATCGGTTTCTTTCATGGCTAGAAAGTGAGCAGTTTTGGTGAGATGGTCAATAATAACCCCGATGATGTTTTAACCGCCTACCATTTTCAGTAGCTTCGTGATGAAATCCATTGTTATTTCTTCCCACTTCCATTGTGGACTTTCAGGTTGTTGAAGTAACCCAGGTGGCTTTTGGCTTGCCATTCTCGCGTGGTATACTAAAAATTTTCTCACTATCAATATCCTTAGCTTTCATCCTTGAAAGTCAGTTCGTTCCAACTATTTCATTAAAGCTTCCCAACTTGATGAGTATTAGGTTAATCTTAAAGTTCATCCCAACTATTGCATCCAATTTCCCTAATTGATGGGTGTTAGGTTAATCCTAAGGTTCATTCCAACCAATCTTATTATACTGCCGTGAAATTTTTTATCAATCTTCTCAAATAACATATGCATGTGTGTAGGTAACTAATCGTTTTCAACTACTACATTAAAACTTCCAAGTTTGGTTAATATGAGGTCATCTCCAAATGACCCACCTGTTAATCTTAAAGTACTACCTTAAATTATTCCTCTATCTTTCTCAGCTTACCATTTGCTTGTCCTATAGAATACTTAACCCTCATAGTTGTTATTGGCTTATTAGTCATAACACTAAGGTTCTTAGATATAAGGTTTCTATCGCTCCAGTATTAAACAACCTTGAGACAATAAAACATTGTGATGAAACGTACCCTAACTAAAATCAAGATCTATGCGAGTTTCCATAACTGAGATAAAGATTGCTCTAGCGCAAGTCAGTACAAGGTTTTTTCTATTTGAGAACTTTTTCCTTAAATGTCCAGGGTGTCGATATCTATAACAAATTTTCGGGTTATCAATTCTGCAATCAAGGCCCTTCTTGTACTGTATCAGGGCTACGTGGTTATTCCTTCCCTACCTTTAACAGACTATAATGCGTATGCTCAAGTGATCCCTGCCAAAGTTTCCCTGGATCACCTCATATTCCTCATGTAGTGACATTGGAACTTCTGCATGTTTTACTTCAATATAATCACGCTGGCCTGGCGTCATTATATTGTACTAAATCGTACGTTCATTCCAATATCACCTCATATGGTCAATGTAACGTGATCACTTCAAGTTCTACTCAATTTCATCTAACGGTGCTTTACCTGTGTTGTCTCAAAATAAAATCTACATAATTAATCTCACGGTTTCTCGGTGTGGATGCGTAAGTTCCATAGGTCATGCATCAATGCCTAAGTGCTCCGAAATTTCTTCAAAATATTCGGGTTCAAGTAACATCATTAGATTCCTTTCTAGAAATTCAATCTGGGTCTTGTGTCGAGTTGTACGTGTAGCAAGTAGTGATACGATATGTCTCGAGGCGACTCCCAAGTCTTTGGGTATGGCTGAGCATCAGTAGAAGACACTATGACCTTGTTAAAGGGAATGCCTTCCCGACTTCTCCAATGTCTAGGAGTGTTAGGGACCTAAGTCCAGAAGTGTCGTTAGATCGTCGAGCAGTGGTAAAGAATGAAAGAGTTAAGTGATGATCATGAAAGCGGACAGGGTATGTGTCAACTGAACAATCTTCTAGATCGCGTGAAGTAATGTTTCGATCTCTGGAACGGTGGAGTAGTAGTAACAAGTAGATTACACTACTAGTCCTTAGGGTTAGACGAGCGGGAAATCAGTTCGGGAAAACATCTGAACTGGGAAGGATATGTTCTCCACGTCGGTACAGCGAATAATAGACATGTAGCAAGCGCGTAATTAGGCATAGCAACTACAGCAGCCTAGATCGTTTACAGCAGCACGTAGCTTGGCAATAGTAACAGTATCATACCGAAGTAACATGTTAAAAGGAGATAGTAACATGTAGTAGCGAGAGTAAGCAAAAGCATACAGCGAGTTTACATAGCAGTAAAAGGTAACAGTAGCATGCAACAAGTTCATACAGCAGTAGAAGTAGGTAGTGGCATGCAGTAGTACTAAGCAGTAACATGCAGTAATATAACATAGTAGCATGCAATCAAAAGCAGATAACATCATGCAGTAGTGTATACAAGTAGCAGTATATGATATATAGCAGTAAAAGCAAGCAGCAGTATGCAGTAAGTTTTGCATAGCAAGTAAACTAGCAAGTTGTAGATTAGTCCTATTAGTGAATCCTACTCGGGTCGGCCCAGACTCACTAATGCATCCTAATTCCCTACAACCAATGCTCTGATACCAAATGTGATGCCCCGTACTAAATCTGAAATGTCCCGTTCTTATTGATTAAAAACGTTCCATATTAATTGATTTCGTTGCGAGGTTTTGACCTCTATATGAGACGTTTTTCAAAGACTGCATTCATTTTTAAAACAAACCATAACCTTTATTTCATAGATAAAGGTTTTAAAAAGCTTTACGTAGATTATCAAATAATGATAATCTAAAATATCCTGTTTACACACGACCATTACATAATGGTTTACAATACAAATATGTTACAACAAAATAAGTTTCTTGAATGCAGTTTTTACACAATATCATACAAGCATGGACTCCAAATCTCGTCCTTATTTAAGTATGCGACAGTGGAAGCTCTTAATAATCACCTGAGAATAAACATGCTTAAAACGTCAACAAAAATGTTGGTGAGTTATAGGTTTAACCTATATATATCAAATCATAATAATAGACCACAAGATTTCATATTTCAATACACATCCCATACATAGAGATAAAAATCATTCATATGGTGAACACCTGGTAACCGACATTAACAAGATGCATATATAAGAATATCCCCATCATTCCGGGACACCCTTCGGATATGATATAAATTTTGAAGTACTAAAGCATCCGGTACTTTGGATGGGGTTTGTTAGGCCCAATAGATCTATCTTTAGGATTCGCGTCAATTAGGGTGTCTGTTCCCTAATTCTTAGATTACCAGACTTAATAAAAAGGGACATATTCGATTTCGATAATTCAACCATAGAATGTAGTTTCACGTACTTGTGTCTATTTTGTAAATCATTTATAAAACCTGCATGTATTCTCATCCCAAAAATATTAGATTTTAAAAGTGGGACTATAACTCAGTTTCACAGATTTTTACTTCGTCGGGAAGTAAGACTTGGCCACTGGTTGATTCACGAACCTATAACAATATATACATATATATCAAAGTATGTTCAAAATATATTTACAACACTTTTAATATATTTTGATGTTTTAAGTTTATTAAGTCAGCTGTCCTCGTTAGTAACCTACAACTAGTTGTCCACAGTTAGATGTACAGAAATAAATCGATAAATATTATCTTGAATCAATCCACGACCCAGTGTATACGTATCTCAGTATTGATCACAACTCAAACTATATATATTTTGGAATCAACCTCAACCCTGTATAGCTAACTCCAACATTCACATATAGAGTGTCTATGGTTGTTCCGAAATATATATAGATGTGTCGACATGATAGATCGAAATATTGTATACGTGTCTATGGTATCTCAAGATTACATAATATACAATACAAGTTGATTAAGTTATGGTTGGAATAGATTTGTTACCAATTTTCACGTAGCTAAAATGAGAAAAATTATCCAATCTTGTTTTACCCATAACTTCTTCATTTTAAATCCATTTTGAGTGAATCAAATTGCTATGGTTTCATATTGAACTCTATTTTATGAATCTAAACAGAAAAAGTATAGGTTTATAGTCAGAAAAATAAGTTACAAGTCGTTTTTGTAAAGGTAGTCATTTCAGTCGAAAGAACGACGTCTAGATGACCATTTTAGAAAACATACTTCCACTTTGAGTTTAACCATAATTTTTGGATATAGTTTCATGCTCATAATAAAAATCATTTTCTCAGAATAACAACTTTTAAATCAAAGTTTATCATAGTTTTTAATTAACTAACCCAAAACAGCCCGCGGTGTTACTACGACGGCGTAAATCCGGTTTTACGGTGTTTTTCGTATTTCCAGGTTTTAAATCATTAAGTTAGCATATCATATAGATATAGAACATGTGTTTAGTTGATTTTAAAAGTCAAGTTAGAAGGATTAAGTTTTGTTTGCGAACAAGTTTAGAATTAACTAAACTATGTTCTAGTGATTACAAGTTTAAACCTTCAAATAAGATAGCTTTATATGTATGAATCGAATGATGTTATGAACATCATTACTACCTTAAGTTCCTTGGATAAACCTACTGGAAAAGAGAAAAATGGATCTAGCTTCAACGGATCCTTGGATGGCTCGAAGTTCTTGAAGCAGAATCATGACACGAAAACAAGTTCAAGTAAGATCATCACTTGAAATAAGATTGTTATAGTTATAGAAATTGAACCAAAGTTTGAATATAATTATTACCTTGTATTAGAATGATAACCTACTGTAAGAAACAAAGATTTCTTGAGGTTGGATGATCACCTTACAAGATTGGAAGTGAGCTAGCAAACTTGAAAGTATTCTTGATTTTATGTAACTAGAACTTGTAGAATATATGAAGAACACTTAGAACTTGAAGATAGAACTTGAGAGAGATCAATTAGATAACGAAAATTGAAGAATGAAAGTGTTTGTAGGTGTTTTTGGTCGTTGGTGTATGGATTAGATATAAAGGATATGTAATTTTGTTTTCATGTAAATAAGTCATGAATGATTACTCATATTTTTGTTATTTTATGAGATATTTCATGCTAATTGCCAAATGATAGTTCCCACATGTGTTAGGTGACTCACATGGGCTGCTAAGAGCTAATCATTGGAGTGTATATACCAATAGTACATACATCTAAAAGCTGTGTATTGTACGAGTACGAATACGGGTGCATACGAGTAGAATTGTTGATGAAACTGAACGAGGATGTAATTGTAAGCATTTTTGTTAAGTAGAAGTATTTTGATAAGTGTATTGAAGTCTTTCAAAAGTGTATAAATACATATTAAAACACTACATGTATATACATTTTAACTGAGTCGTTAAGTCATCGTTAGTCGTTACATGTAAGTGTTGTTTTGAAACCTTTAGGTTAACGATCTTGTTAAATGTTGTTAACCCAATGTTTATAATATCAAATGAGATTTTAATTTATTATATTATCATGATATTATCATGTATGAATATCTCTTAATATGATATATATACATTAAATGTCTTTACAACGATAATCGTTACATATATGTCTCGTTTAAAAATCATTAAATTAGTAGTCTTGTTTTTACATATGTAGTTCATTGTTAATATACTTAATGATATGTTTACTTATCATAGTATCATGTTAACTATATATATATATATATCCATATATATGTCATCATATAGTTTTTACAAGTTTTAACGTTCGTGAATCACCGGTCAACTTGGGTGGTCAATTGTCTATATGAAACATATTTCAATTAATCAAGTCTTAACAAGTTTGATTGCTTAACATGTTGGAAACATTTAATCTTGTAAATATCAATCTAAATTAATATATATATACATGGAAAAGTTCGGGTCACTACAAAATCAACATGTACGGACCATCAACAACATGATCATTACAAGGTCAAACACTATATGCGTTTTCAAAACAAGTTTGCATTCATGATAAAAGGTGACGTCATAACTAACGTCAAATGTTTTACAACCAAAAGTATACTTATATGAATAGAAGTAAAGATAATAGTACGTGATCCTTAGGTCGTTACAAATCATTGTTCAAAAGTAGTAAAGTTTGAATGCAAGATAATATGTTTCATGCGGTGACAGCTCTAGAAAGCACAGCGGCAGTCTACAAGGCATGACTAGTACAACAGCGGAAGCAAGCTAACCTTAAGCACCTGAGAAAAACATGCTTAAAAACGTCAACACAAAGGTTGGTGAGCTATAGTTTAAGTATAACAGTAATGTAAGGTAGGCCATGAGATTTCAGTGCTTCAACAAGCGTTTCAAAATAGTAATTCAAATCAGTATGATAAAGTATATGTTCAACCGTGAGCACTTGGTAACTAACTTAACGTAAAGATAATATATCACCCCCTGAAAGTACACTTGGAAAGTGCGTATGTTTACGAAGTATTAAACACTCGTTAAATGCTAGCGTGACTAGCCCGAGTGGGGATGTCAAACCCTATGGATCCATATCTAAGATTCGCGTTCACCGGTTCAAAAACCAATGACTAAACGTTACCGAGCTAAAGGGAATGTTTATGCCGTTGTATAACCCACACATATATAAAGTTTAAGTACTCGTGCCTAGTATGTAAAATGTAAAATGCGCATGTATTCTCAGTTCCCAAAATAGTTAAAGTAAAAAGGGATGCTATAACTCACAGTGGTAAAGTAGTAGTAAAGTTGAGTCGTGAAGTAAGCAAGTATGTAAGTCCGGAAAGTCCTCAACCTAAGTCAAATATTACTAAGTCAGTAAATCGTCCCAATAGGTTTAAATGTATGTAAATTAGGTCTTAAAGGTCATCATCATTCATCATCAAACAAAAGGTGTAAAGTAAGTTTCGTTCATGAAAAGAGTTTAAAACAAAGGCTGACTTCGATCAGTCACCACGGCCTCTATACCTACTGAAATAAGGTGAGACCAGTGGCCATGGCTCCGTATATGAGTTCTTTAGTTGTGGTAAAAATTCCAAAAGCAAACTCGTTTTTGTTTGACCGTAGCGACGGTCTAAGTGCGAGTAGGTCAGAATTTTCAGCACAACGTTAAAAGACATAGTGACACTCGGAGGGCCATAGATCCTAAACCGTAACTCGGATTAAGACGAGTCTTAAACGAAAAATTATTTATTTGAACAGAGATAACTGAAAATCAACTTTACAGTAGCCCAGGTATTCGGGTCTGTTCCAGAAAACAGTAAACAGTAGGTTTCGGTGGGTTCTTGGTGCTCGATGCTTATCACGGTTCTCATCCTTGATGCATTTAGCTTCAAGTGTACAACTCGTTGATGTGTTTGCATCATCTTAACCAAGGTTTGACCATCATAACACTTGTGTAAGTCTAAGACATGTAGCACAACTCATTTAAGTGTTGCAAGTAGCTTGATGAACCAAAATTACATCAAAATCTTAGATCCGACACATACATGAACTATAAAAGTAATATTGAACTACAAACTTGAAAGTAAACTAACTAATCAAGATCTTAAGTTGTAGAACATAGTTCTTAGTTAGATCTTGAAGATCCAAGACCCAAAAGTCTAGATCTAAAGTTATTAAGTTAAATCTTAAGTAATAATACTTGAACCTTTACTTTAATGAAACCATAAGTTATAAAACTTAGATTTTCATCTTGTAAAGTGTATGTAAGCTTACAAGCTTTTGTTTATGATAAAATAAGTAGACCATAAGCTATAGAAGCTTAGATCTTTCATAAGTATATGAAGTTATAACTAGAAAGTTATACTTCCATGTTCTTGAAATCATAAAGTTAACTTTAGTTCAAGAAAAATGAGATCAAAGTTAACTAGTAACACTTGACCAAGAACAACATAAATCACGAATTTAAAATGCTAGGAAATGAAGATATAATCTAAATAAACAAGTAACAAGTTCATGGTTGTTCATACTTTAAAAATTCAAGCCAAGATCTTGATCTTTAAGAAAGTAAACTTTAAGTTTACAAACATGAATTCAAGTAATGATTTTACAACTCATGAACTTACAATCTTTTAAAAACATTAAGTGTAGAACATAAACTAGAAAGTTTATGTTCTTGCATGTCTTGTATAAACAAGATGATATGAAGAATCAAACTAACAAGTTTGATTCTTAACAATTAGTAAGTAAACAACAAACAACTACAAGTAAGTAAGTAACAAACAAGAACAAGTATTAACAAGCAATTGAATAATGATGATGATGAGTGTATATATTACGGTTTTCATGAAGAAAAAAAAAGGAAAGTAAGGCTTTGTTACTTACAAGATTGAGAGAAAAAGTGAGAAAAAAGAATGCAAGTATTGTGTGTTTGTAAAAAGTGAAGTAATACAATGGAATAAGTAACACAAAATTTGAAACACAACCTCCCTTTACCCATGCTAGTTGACGGTTTTTCAATGGGGAGGGGGAAGGGATTAGTCCACAAGTCTCTTACATGTAATTGGCTAAAAAGATGGTTATTAGAGGTGTTTTCATGGGGAAGATGTGTAAGTAACATGTAACTAGATTCTATATGCACAAAACAATCTAGTTTAATCTCAAAGTAATATTTACATGAGTGGTGGGCTAAAAAGTCCATTAAGGTGAGTATGGTGGGCTCTTAAGTCCATTAACATTAATAAAAGCCCAAGTTCAAGTAGTTAACAAATAAATCCAATAAAGCCCAAGTAATTAACTAGTAACCTTAGTTAATTAAAAATGATTAATAAAACTTAATCATGAATGTAAATAATATCCGAAATATTATTCGTGAAAAGTCCGTGTGTCACAAAGACGTGTCGGGCGTTTAAAAGTCAAGTACGGTAACGAGTATATGTATATAAACAATACATTCAATAAAACACAAGTATTAATAATAAACATTATTAATTAAAGATGGAAAAACCAGGGTCGTTACACTAGTTGCCAAATGACGGTTCCCACATATGTTAGGTGACTCACATGGGCTGCTAAGAGCTGATCATTGAAGTATATATACCAATAGTACATACATCTAAAGCTGTATATTGTACGAGTACGAATACGGGTGCATACGAGTAGAATTGTTGATGAAACTGAACGAGGATGTAATTGTAAGCATTTTTGTTAAGTAGAAGTATTTTGATAAATGTCTTGAAGTCTTTCAAAAGTGTATGAATACATATTAAAACACTACATGTATATACATTTTAACTGAGTCGTTACATGTAAATGTTGATTTGAAACCTTTAAGTTAACGATCTTGTTAAATGTTGTTAACCCAATGTTTATTATATCTAATGAGATGTTAAATTATTATATTATCATGATATTATGATATATTACTATATCTTAATATGATATATATACATTTAAATGTCGTTACAATGATAATCGTTACATATATGTCTCTTTTCGAAATCCTTAAGTTAGTAGTCTTGTTTTTACAGATGTAGTTCATTGTTAATATACATAATGACATGTTTACTTATCATTTATCATGATTAAACATAGTGTATCAATATCTTAATATGATTCATATGTATTTAGTAAGACGTTGTTATAACGATAATCGTTACATATATCGTTTCGAGTTTCTTAATTCAATAAACTCAATTTTATGTATATAACTCATTGTTAAAATACCTAATGAGATACTTACTTATCATAATATCATGTTAACTATATATATATAATCATATATATGTCATCATATAGTTTTTACAAGTTTTAACGTTCGTGAATCACCGGTCAACTTGGGTGGTCAATTGTCTATATGAATCCTATTTCAATTAATCAAGTCTTAACAAGTTTGATTGCTTAACATGTTGGAAACACTTAATCATGTAAATAACAATTTCATTTAATATATATAAACATGGAAAAGTTCGGGTCACTACAGTTGCTCACCGAATAGGGAAGATTTAACTCGAGCCATTTACCGCCTACCTTTAGCTCGATACGATTACTCACTGGAAACTTTAACTCCTTGGAATCCATATTATTACCTGCAAGTGTTTCAACAAAGGTTCTTCATTCCCATTTGATTGGATTAAATGCAGCACAGGTCCATGGAGCAGTCGGGAAGTCCACCTTTCCAGCCTCCATCGGGTAGCTTTTACCATCGTCATGATTCTGATACTGTGCACGATTTGCAACACCATGTTTCCTCTCCAACGCTTTGTAAGCTCGAATCCACCTTCCATTTATTTGAATGGTGTTTAAGACTTTAGTGAAGCATTCAACATCGCTAATATTCTCAAATCTTACGTATCCAAAGCGGAGCTAAATACACGTCATTAAGAGTACCGTACTTCTCGAAAACTTTCCAATAATCGAGTCGAGACCTCGTCTCCGGTAAGTTAAAAATTATAAACGACGATACATGAGTATCACACGATTTGGTACACGAATAACTATTCGACTTCGGCATGGATAATACCTCTTTGCTCATCTTCTCGACTAATAGAACCTCACATTTTCTCAGAAAAATGGGAGGCTAGATTTAATCGGGAAAAAATGGAAAAATAGTTTTCTCTCTCTCATTGTAATTGTCATGTTTTAACTTTTAGAATATTTTTTTTATCAACTTTAACTTATTTTATTTTATAATACTTGATAAAAATTATACGAATGTAACATATTTAAAATCCAATTCAATCATATAATTTTCTTTGAATATTACATACGGAATAATATATATAAAAATATTTAAAGTCAAAGTTGAAAATGAAAATCTATCAAAAGTCAAAATATAATACTTATATGGAACAAATGAAGCATAAGAAAGGGCGCTTTGCTTCGTCGAACTCGAGACGAAAAGATCCAATTCCTTAAATCTTTGAACAAATTGTTGTTTGATGTAATAAATTTTTTTTTTTTTTTTTTTGGTGACTCAGGAACCCCCCTACGAACGAATCCTTTGGACTCCCCCGCAGAGGGTAAACCTGGGGGAACGAGCCTGCTGAGCGCCAGACACGCTACCTGGTGAATTGCCTGTGAAGGCACTCCTCACAACAACCTCCCATTTTGAACGAGCGACCGAAGCCAGACTCGAACCCGGGTGGGTTGCAGGGTGGAGCAACTCAGTGGCCATCCAAGCTAAGCCCGGATGGTTCAGTGGAGCAACTCGAACCCGGGTTTGTTTGATGTAATAATAAGAGTAGTAATGATGGTAAATTAAGGTTTACTCTAATACATGAACTTAAGAATTTTAGTGATTGGACAAACTTGAAAATATTGAACGTAAGTTAGAATCATCTAGATTTAAATCTCTAGATCTCTTCCTAGAATCTCCAAGATGCCGGAAGTTAATATAATATATAAAGAAGAATCTTTCTAAATAGGATTTCACAATGCAAGAAAGAATTTAATTCAATTTATTAATTATTAATCTACTAGGAAAAGATAACGAATATAAATATGAACATAAGAACATAATATGATAAGATCATAAGATCATGCTTTAGAAAAGTTGCATGGTTTGTTATATGATGGCGTGAATTTGAAGGAAACATGTTAAAGCTTGTAAGAACTTGTAAAAAAAAGAAAAGCATGGTATTCAAGTAAACTTTATTTACTCTTGGTGTATTTCATTTCACTTTCTTTGGTGGGCCATGAGATAGGTATTTCGTATTCCAGTTACTCTTTTGGGCCATATGAGGGAACAAAAATTTAAATGAAAATATCCATATAAAAAAGTATGAGTATACCAATTGCTCAACTCTTCCGAAAACTATACAACAACAAAACTCGATAGTACATAAGTGGTATACGGTGAAGTAAAATGTAGACAATCCTTCTCCTATCCAAGAATAAAGATAAGTCATATCTCCATCCAGTGAAAACACTCTCCAATAAAATATCTACGGGACAAATCCATATAATTCATACAATAAAATTTAAAACTTGTATTAAGCTTCTATTACATTTATGAATTAGGTACGTCCGATTTTATGTAATTTATGGTATTCTTTTTAATTTTTTTTCGAAAGGTATAAATATATCACCCTTTTATAAACATTGTATTTGCATGAAATTTATAGAAACGGTATAACCAGCTTTTCCAACGCCGTTTTTCAACAGTCACACAAACCCGGTCATCCCATTATCGGTTTACGCTTACATGGTATTCCGGCTTATTCATCCGGTAAACTTTATTGGACCCTAATTAAAACCTGTGTTGCCAAGGCTGGTTCTGTCAGTCTTTTGTCCAACTTTTTCTGAACCAGGCTTTGAGAAGGTCGGGTTTGTCAGTTTTTTTTTATGAAACCGGATTCGCTAATATCGGGTTATGATTACCAGTCAAGATACCTTAATTTCTATATAAACACGTATAGTGGTTTCTATATTTCGGGGCTTAACGTCATCACAAATAACAAGCTTATCAATTATTTTTCTTTCATTCATATCACCTTTCAAATTTTCATATACTATATGTGTGATTATATAAGGCAAATTGGTATGAGCGAGTGTTGTTATATCGCTGATTTTGATAACAGAACCCGTATGATGAACGAGAGTTTCAAATGTTTGAAGATTAGTAAATAGAAAAATTATATTACATATACCTTTCATGTTTATCGGAGCGTGTTCGTGAGTTATATAGGTTTATTAAATTTAGATGTACTGACAATATAGTGTGTTTCAAGATTGATGGCGTAGATATGTATGGATATTGAAAAACTTTAATGATACCTTAAGCCTAGCAGACATTGGCAATCAATTTTACTCTAATACTGTTAATCTTTTCCATAGTAGTGTGGCAAATCATCTTAGTGAAGTCAACATAGGGAAGTTATCTCCACAATTACTAAATCTTCTTTTGAAATGAATTGTCATGCATTTCGATATGTTTGTGTTAGTCACCTTCATAAAAATGTCAAGAAAATATATGACATTATCCGCATCAAGTTAATACGCATGAACCTTCAACATATGATTTTACTGATTATGTGCTTGTAATAGAGGTCATACTGATGTTTCGGATAATTAATGGTATCCAATTTAACATTGGATACATCATTTCTAGTAGGATGCAAGAGGTAGGGACTCCGAGATAGCTTCATTACCTTGCTTAATGTTGCTTAAAAACATATAGCGTTATATTTTAACGTTGCCAATAATGGTCCATATTACAATGTTTGAATGGTACACACATTGTAAGCATCTAGATTTATGTGTTCGTATGTGTAATATTTGTGTTTTAGATGTCTGTTTCAACATTAATGAAATGTATTTGCTATCGTTAACGAAATTTTGCATAACATTTTCTTGTCATTTATTTTACACATAAACAATTTTATTTAACTAGGCATAAAGGTTACAAAAAAAAAAACATCAAATAAATGAAAACCTAAGTGCTGATATAAAATTAGATAAATGCTAGCCAACTGCAAATTAAAAGCAGTTTCATCTTTTTTGTTTATGTTACAGCAATCTTGACATAAGCTTCTTCGAACCAGTTAATCATTTTATATATCGAATACAAGTTTAAAGAAAATGAGTTATATTGCACTGGAAAATCAGGGCAATCGTAGAACCTTCGACCAAGATTGTCAAATGTCCATGAGGTTTTGATAACATCACGTTTGCCACATATGCAGTACAAAATCGCGTAGGTGAGGTCTTTTAATAGATAAAGGTTCGAAATAAATACAACACATTTCGCAACTAAATACTGACGATGACGAAGATAATTTTATTAAACTTGGTAAAAAATACGACATAAATGTTACACTAAGTCTTATACAAATCTAATACAAACAAACAAGATAACCACAAATTCCTCTGATCTATGATGATTCATCGTCTTTGTAGAATGCTTTTACTAAGTTCTTCTCAATAATGATAAGACTGCGAGCTGATGAATGTTTTGGGCAAAACCCAGAATTATTTTGGAGTAGCATAACAGTTCTTACACATATACCCTCACCTCTTCGAGGATTTTCTAATGGATAGTATCGGGAATAGGAACCTGTGGTATCCTAAAAACAGATAAGACCCAATTATTAATAATACGTAATAATATGCATATCATACCATATTGATGATCTTACTTTCAGCACTACGTTAAGCTTACATGTAGCCATGTAGGAGTTGGAACACAAGATCGATAATACCAACCAGTTCAGAATCTGTGTTAAGGTGACAGGGGTAATGATATAATTTGAGGTTGCAAACTAAAGGATTTGCAAGGAGACCATACAGTTCGGAGTCTGAAAGATCAGCAAGAAATGCCTAATTATCTTCCATTATTTGTTTGAAAATCGGTTAACTAAATCTTAAGTTTTTTATTTAAAAACTAAGGTTATGTGAAGTGGTTCATTTCTATATGTATTGTAGCCTCATTTATATAAAATAATGGCATAATTCTGGAATGAAAAAACCCTTAGTTACCAAAACAGGGTGTGATAATTAGGGTTTGAAATTGTCAAAAAAAAGTACAAAGATACGAACCGTGTTTAGAGTTTGTTAGAAAGATGCTAAAACCCGACGTTGGGAAATTCGGATATAGCCATAATTCGTCCACGTAAGCGTAAACTGGTGTTGCGAAGACCCGATTTGTGTGACATGTTGAAAACCGGCGTTAGAAAAGCAGGTTATGGCGTTTCTATAAATTCGATGCATGCATATACCATGATTACAAAAAGGTGGTATATGTAGTTTATACCTTTTGGCAAAAAAAAAAATTTTAATTTTTTTTTTTCTTTGCGTATTAAGAACTACAAAAATCATCACATGATAATAGCCTAGTGCTTAAAGATTAAGGTTTTGAAATCTTCAAAAGAGATTTCATTCTCAAACCTCTATATCTCCATATCTTGAGGTGGTCAGAGATGTGACGCCCCGTACAAAACCATCGTGTACGGTTCATCAACAACAAGATCATTACAAGGTCAAACACTATATGCTGTTTGAAAACCAGTTTTGCATTCATAAAAAGATAGCGTTTTACAAAAGATAATGTGCTTCCTATGAATAGAAGCGTTAACATAAGTATGTGACCCAAAGGTCGTTACAAAGCCATTGTTTGAAAATAACATAAGTTACGAATACAAAATAAAAGTTTCATGATTGAGACATCTCTAAGTAATGCAGCGGAAATCTAACACATCAGGTCCATAACAGCAAGTCTATAATACCAAGACAGCAAGTCTAACAGCGGAAGCAACATCGTCTAAGCACCTGAGAAATACACGCTTAAAAGTCAACACGAATGTTGGTGAGCTATAGTTTGTAATCAGTAAAGTAATGTAGACCACGAGATTTCAGTGCTTCATTCAGCAGTTTAAATCAGTATGAAAAGTATATGCTTAACTGTGGGCACCCGGTAACTAGACTTAACGTATGTATATCACCCCCTAAATGTGCACTTGGTGAGTGCGTTTGTCCTCGAAGTATTAAACACCCATTGAATGTTAGCGCTACTAGCCCGAGTGGGGATGTTAAACCCTATGGATCCATATCTAAGATTCGCATTCATAGTTAGGAAACCAATGATTAAACGTTACCAAGCTAAAGGAAATCTTTGTGCCGTTTTGTAACCCACACATATATAAAGTTTAAGTACTCGTGTCTAGTATGTAAAACGTAAAAAAATGTATTCTCAGTCCTCAAAAAATAGTAAAAGTAGTAAAGGGATGCTATAACTCACAGTGAATAAGTAGTAAAAGTCGATATGAAACGTATGCAGGTAGTAAGTCGGTCCGAAAGGTCGTCAACATAAGTCAAAGGTCAATAGGTCAGTATGTTATCCCCATAAGTTTAAAAATGCATAATTTAAGTTTAAGTGTCATCATCATCATCATCAAAGCTAAAGTAAGTTTAACAAGAATAGAGATCGAAACAAAAGGCTAATTTTGGACAGCTGTTACAACCTCTATACAAATCTAAAAGATGCGTAATCAGTGGCCAAGGATCCGTATGTGAGTCCTCTAATCTCTGTCCAATTTTCAGAACCTAACTCATCTTCGTTTGACCGTGGCGACGGTTTAAGTGCGAGTAGGTCAGAATTTTCAGCACGTCGTTACAAAGGCGTAGTGACTTTCGGAAGGCTATGAATCCTAAACCGTATATCGGATTTAGGCGAGGCCTAAACAAAAAGTCATCTAATCGAAACGAACTATCTGAAAATAAACTTTTCAGAAGCCCAGAGTGTCTGATCAGACCTCAAAAAACAGTAAACAAGTGCTCCGGTGGGATTCTTGGTGCTTGATGCTCATCACAGTTCTCATCCTGGATGCTTGTAGCTTCAAGTATACAACTCATTGATGTGTTAGCATCACTTTGACTAAGATTCAACCCTCAACACACAATATGTTAAGATCAAGTAAGAATACAACTCATTTAAGAGTTTTAGAAGGATGATGAACCAAGGTTACATCATATTCTTAGTCTTAACACAAATACAAGATCTATTTACAACTAAAGCTACAAACTTTCCTTCAATCAAACAAGTATGAACACAAACTTGATCAAATAAAGTAATGGAACCCTAAGCTAGAGATCTTGGATCCTTTTCACACAAGTTATGAGATTACAAAGCTAGAAAACTTGAATCTTTGGTGTTCTTGAAGATCTTGAAACATAAAGCTTAGATCTTCAAGTTTCTTGAAGATCATAAACACAAGTTTTAATCTGTATAACAAAATAATGAGATCATAAGTTAGAAAACTTAGATCCAACAAAAGAAATGAAGATTCAAAGCTAGAAAGCTTGAATCTTGGTTGTCCTTGAAGATCCTTGAAGCATGAAGCTAGATCTTCAAGTTACATGAAGATTACAAACACAAGTTTGAATCTTTACAACAAAATAAGGAGATTAAAAGCTAAAAGATTTAGATCTAATAAAATAAGTGAAGATTCAAAGCTAGGAAGCTTGAATCTTCCATGTTCTTAAAGGATTCAAATCCAAGTTTGAATCTACAAGATTTAACAAGATCTAAAAGCTAAAGAGCTTGATCTTCCAATGATGATATTTCGTGACCAAGAAAGAAAGAAGAAGAAGAAGAATAAAATCAAGAAACTTACAAGTTTTAGAGTGAGAAAGACCAGAGAGAAAATAAGAGAGTAAGTGTGTGTAAATTGTGAATGAGATCAAGTGTGAAATGCATGGAATTAGCTTGGTATTTATAGGAGGTGAGGGTGTGGGGAGGTGGTGGTGGCCGTAGGTTTGGTGGGGGACAAAGGGGGATAACTTTTTGCTTTATGGTTAATGGTTGTCTAAAGTTGGTGCTTATGTTAGGATCCCATGCAACATTAAGGATAATGGTGAGCAAAAATGCTAGTATGTTAGCTCTTATAAATGGGCATTTGTCGTACATATAATTAGGTCATAATCCACTAATAATTGGGCTAATTAAATAGTCCACTAGCTAGAGTAGGGTGGACTAAAGTCCAACAAAGTAGAAAGTCCAACAAGACTAACTAGTATGTTCTAGTGAATCACTAAGCGTAATTAAGCATCCAAAAAACCCAAGTAATTGTTATTATAAAATAACAATTAGTATTTCGTAGTCAAAATATTCCGATTATGACCAAAGTTAAACTTGTACCGACAAACATAGCTCGTTCTAAACGTTAAGTGACACTAACGGTCGTAAAGGCTTCCGGGGATCAAGTTAAGTAACCTACGTACTTAATGACATGTTTTAACATATAAACGAAAGTAATCCACATGTAGTAAGATCCCAGAGTATAATATAGCTCAGTACGCACAAATACGCAGTTTCGTGAAGGCACAAAGCACAAAAGCAAATCGAAAAATTTGGGTCGTTACAAGAGATAAGAATCAAAAACGATCACGAGATAATTTGCTTAGACGATATACATCTGACTAAAAGATACTTTCATTCTTTGAGTAGCCTGGACATGAAAAGATTATTCGTTTATTTAGAACTAGAAGAAAAGGGGAATACTACATAAATGATGAAATATTGCGTCGAACTGCACTTTGTGTGATGCACGTTAAAATGGTCGTATACCGTGATAAATACATCTTACGCACATTTCCATAATGGTAGTCTAGGGGTTAAAGGATACACAACATATATGAAGCGGAGATAATATGTTCAATTCTATCCCATGTCCCTTTAACTATAACACTCTGTTCCGGAGTCTCTACTAGAAAATAAAAGAAAAAACAATGGAAAGAAATTTTTAATAAATGTTGTTCCGAGTTTTTTTAAGGAGAGAAAAGAAAATAAGTGGAAAGAAAATTATGCCCAAGTTTCTCTCTTTTAATTATTTTCAAATCGAAAAGATTTGATTTTTTTTTTCTCTTCTCTTCTTTTCATTTATTTTTCTTCCGTAAAAAACCCGAGAACAGGGTGTAAATTCTATTATTTTTCTTTCTATGTTGGTCGTGAGACTAGTTAGACGGGGATTTGCAGAGGATCAATTTTTTTTTCTTTCTTTTAGCAATACACATTGTTTCTGGTCATTTGCCTTGATAAAATGTGCGTATCCAGGCATGATGCCAATCTAATGTAACAACATCTACATGAAATAAATCAACATAAACACATAAAATTCTTTCACAATAAATGAATTTGATTCATTTCTCTTCTACAGGAAGTAAGGACACAAAATTCATATTAAAAACTAGCTACTTAAATTTGATGATATCGCATAACTCACCGCAACCACCATCTATTGAATTCATCATCGTGTGATCCATTAATCGAACAAAAACTAAAAACAAGAACTAAAAACAAGAACTTCCAAACCTACTTCATACACCATACGAGGTCCTTCAAGATAATCTCGACATAAAGGGCATGTTGTGTGTTTATGTTCCAAACATCGGTCTAAACATTCTTTATGAAACAAATGTTTACATCTCAGCTCTTTTACTTCATCATCTTGTTTTATACTTGATAAACACACCACACACTCCACAAGCTCTTTATAACAACCTTTATTTCGTACTTCGAATATCGATAGGTGGTGTAATATTGCATTACAAACCAAAATTAGATAGGTTGAAATTGCAGTTATGTAAGTTGATATCAAGTGTAGGATATTAACCGACATTTTAGAGAGATAGACCAAGTGATATAACGGTTGCTATTATATGCATAAAGATAAATATAAATATATGTATAATATGAATGATTAGTGGAAGAGATCGTGATCATGTTAAAGATATGTTGCTGGAAATACGTCATATAGTGCCCATACTAAGGAATATTATATAACGTGGACGCATAACAATGTGTAGGATATCATATTCTAATTGAATTCTCTCACTTTCGCCACACATATAAATTTATCCCTTTGATCGAAAATTTTAATGGATAAAAATAAGTTTTTAGCAATGGAATCTTCATTTGGCAGTATCAGGCCACGCGTTCTTACAGTCTGTTACGACCCGTCAAAATCTCTATTGACGCAGCACGTTAATCATTGATTCCACAGTGAGGTTTTGACCTCTATATGATACGTTTTAATAATGAGTTTACTTAACGTGTCGGAAACATTTTATCCTGTAATTAATTTATTAATGTCATTTTTCTGGGTCATCACAGTACCCCCCCCCCCCCCCCCAATTAAAGAAAATTTCGTCCCGAAATTTTGAGTAGTACCTATTTTATGAGCGATATTAGTGAACAAATGTGGATACTTTTGCTTCATTTGATCTTCACGTTCCCAAGTAAACTCGGGTCCTCGTCTAGTGTTCCAACGAACTCTAACTATCGGTATTTTGCTTTGTTTTAATTGTTTGACCTCACGGTCCATGATTTCAACAGGTTCTTCGACAAAATGGAGTTTATCATTGATTTGTATTTCGTCAAGAGGAATTACGACATCCTCTTCAGCTAAACATTTCTTCAAATTTGACACGTGAAATGTGTCGTGAACACTACTAAGTTCTTGCGGTAGCTTTAATCGATAAGCAACTGCTCCAATTCTTTCGGTGATTTCAAAGGGTCCTACGTACCTAGGACTTAACTTTCCTCGTTTACCGAATCGTACTACGCCTTTCCAGGGTGACACTTTCAACATGACTTTGTCGCCCACTTGAAATTCTAGCGGTTTTCTTCTTACATCAGCATAACTCTTTTGGCGACTCATGGCCGTTTTCAATCGCTGTTGTATTTGAATGATCTTTTCGGTGGTTTCATGAATAATTTCTGGTCCAGTAAGTTGTCTTTCTCCTACTTCACTCCAACAGATAGGAGATCTGCACTTTCTACCGTAAAGTGCTTCAAATGGCGCTGCGTTGATGCTCGTATGATAGCTGTTATTGTATGAAAATTCTTCCAACGGTAAGTATCGATCCCAACTGGTTCCAAAGTCAATCACGTATGCCCGTAACATTTCTTCCAATGTTTGTATTGTTCTTTCACTTTGACCATCTGTCTGTGGGTGATAAGCGGTGCTCATATCTAATCGAGTTCCCAATGCTTTTTGTAATGACTGCCAGAAACGTGATGTGAATCGGGTGTCGCGATCAGATATGATATAGATGGGTACACCATGCCTGGAAACTACTTCCTTCAAATATAGGCGTGCTAATTTCTCCATACTGTCTGTCTGCTTTATTGGTAGAAAGTGAGCTGATTTAGTTAGACGATCAACTATCACCCAAATAGTATCATGACTACTTGCAGTCCTTGGCAATTTTGTAATGAAATCCATAGTTATTCTTTCCCATTTCCAATGCGGAATTTCTGGTTGTTGCAGTAATCCTGACGGCTTTTGGTGCTCAGCTTTGACCTTTGCACACGTTAAACATTTGCTTACATAAGTAGCAATTTCTGTTTTCATATTAGGCCACCAATAAAACTTCTTGAGATCGTGGTACATTTTTCCGTTTTCTGGGTGAATTGAGTACCTCGTTTTGTGTGCTTCATCCAGTACTAGTTGCCTTAGGTTACCATGTTTTGGTACCTATATCCTACCAGCAAAATACAGGGTTCCATCGGCTTTTTCTTCAAGTTGTTTTTCTAACCCTTTGCTTATTTCGCCTTTTTCGTTTTCTTCTTTTAAAGCTTCTAACTGTGCTGCTTGAATTTGCTTTGTGAGATCAGTACGAATTGTAATATTCAATGCTCGGACCCTAAGAGGTTTTACTCTTTCTTTTCGACTTAGGGCATCAGCTACAACATTAGCCTTTCCGGGGTGGTAACGGATTTCATAATCGTAATCGTTTAACAACTCTACCCAGCGATGTTGCCTCATATTGAGTTGTTTTTGATCAAAAATATGTTGAAGACTCTTATGGTCGGTGTACACTGTACACTTGGTGCCATATAGATAGTGTCTCCATATTTTGAGTGCAAAAACTACTGCTCCAAGTTCTAAATCGTGCGTCGTATAGTTCTTTTCATGAATTTTTAGTTGTCGTGAGGCATATGCGATAACTTTTGTGCGTTGCATTAATACACATCCTAAACCTTAGCGCGAAGCGTCACAATAGATCACGAAATCATCATTTCCTTCCGGTAATGACAAAATGGGTGCAGACGTTAATTTCTTCTTTAACAACTGGAATGAGGATTCCTGTTCCGTGGACCAATCATACTTCTTTCCCTTTTGAGTCAATGCAGTTAAGGGTTTGGCGATTCTAGAGAAATCTTGAATGAATCTTCGGTAGTAACCAGCAAGACCTAAGAATTGGCGAATTTGTGTTGGAGTCTTCGGGGTTTCCCATTTACTAATGGCTTCGATCTTGGCGGGGTCAACTTTAATTCCATGTTTACTGACAACATGACCCAAAAATTGTACTTCTTGTAACCAGAAATCACACTTCGAAAATTTTGCGTACAATTCTTCTTTCTTGAGTATCTCCAGTACCAGTCTCAAGTGTTGCTCATGTTCTTCCTTGTTCTTCGAGTAAATCAATATCTCGTCGATAAAAACAATGACAAATTTGTCTAAATACGGTCTACAGATGCGATTCATTAGATCCATGAATACTGCTGGAGCATTAGTTAATCCAAAAGGCATGACTAGAAACTCATAGTGACCGTAACGGGTTCTGAACGAGGTTTTAGGAACATCTTCTTCCTTCACTCTCAGCTGATGATATCCGGAGCAAACAAATCTTAGAATAAACACCTGATCCTTGCAATTGATCAAACAAATCATCAATCCTCGGTAATGGGTACCGATTCTTGATCGTTAATTTGTTTAATTCTCGGTAATCTATGCACATTCTCATAGATCCATCCTTCTTCTTGACGAACAGAATAGGAGCACCCCAAGGTGAAAAACTAGGACGAATAAATCCACGGTCCGATAATTCTTGCAACTGGTCTTGTAATTCTTGCATTTCTGAAGGTGCAAGTCTATATGGAGATCGGGCTACAGGTGCAGCTCCTGGTATGAGATCAATCTGGAATTCTACACATCTGTGTGGAGGTAGCCCCGGTAATTCTTCTGAAAATACTCTGGGATATTCTCTTACAACCGGCATGTCATTAATGCTTCTTTCTTCAGTATCGATCTTCTTTATGTGTGCCAGAATAGCATAACAACCTTTTCTTATAAGTTTCTGGGCATTCATACAGCTGAAAAAGTTCAGCTTTGAGTTGCTCTTCTCCCCATAAATCATTAATGACGTTTCATCCTTACGAGGGATGCGGATTGCTTTCTCAGCGCAAACAACTTCCGCTCTTGTTTTGGACATCCAGTCCATGCCAACGATTACATCAAAACTTCCTAATTCTACGGGTATCAAATCGATTTTGAAGGTTTCACCAGCGAGATTCATTTCGCAACCATGGCAAATTTTATCAGCTTTTATCAGTTTACCATTAGCTAATTCTATAGTATATTTATCGTCTAGAGGTAATGATGCACATTTTAGTTTAGAACTAAAGTCTTTACACATATAACTTCTATCAGCACCCGTATCAAACATAATAGAAGCTAGTTGATTATTAACGGTAAACGTACCCGTGACAAGATTAGGATCCTCACGTGCTTCACTGGTACTAACATTAAATGCCCTCCCACGTGCGGGTTCTTTGTTCTTCTCCTTATCAGGGCATTGATTTATAAAGTGACCAGACTTCCCGCATCCAAAACATTTCTTGACATCGGTCAGTTTTGTCTTTACTTCAGAAACGGTGGCATAACAATCTTTCGCCACATGTCCTTTCTTGTTGCACTTATCACAGACCACTTGGCAATAACCTGCATGATGTGTGTAACATCTTTTGCAGAACGGATGGGGTCCCTTATAGTTTGGACTTGCAGTTGCCCCATCTTGTTTACCTTTAAAAGTTTCTTGTTTCTTCAGGTGAGTACTTTTGCCCTTATAGTCTTCCCATTTCCTCTTTCCTTCAGTTGTCTTAACTTCGGTAATTGGTGCCTTAATCGAACTCTCTATGATCTGGTCCATGAGTTGGTGTGCCATTGTCATGGCTTCCTGCATCGTATTCGGTTTGGACGATGTAACATTTCCTTTGATATTGATCGATAAACCGTCAATATACATTTCTATCTTTCGTTTCTCATTTGGTACCAATTCGGGACACAACAAGGCTAGTTCCATGAAACGATTTTCATAGTTATTGAGATTCGCGCCGATAACCTTCAGATTACGTAACTCAGATTCCATTTTTCTGATCTCATTTCGAGGACAGTACTCCTCGATTAGCATCTTTTTCAGTTCTTCCCAAGAGATATCATATGCCGTATCTATTCCTTCTGCTTTAGCATAATTGTTCCACCAAGTAAGTGCACCATCTTGCAACGTGCACGAAGCATACTTTGACTTGTCTCTGTTTGCACAATTACTGATTTTGAAAACGGACTCCATCTTTTCAAACCATCGGGTTAGACCGACTGGTCCCTCAGTTCCACTAAACGTCTGTGGTTTGTATCCTTGAAAAGTTTTGTATGAGCATCCGTTTCGTGAATTTGTGTTTACGGCTGCTGCTTTGACTGCTGCTTCGGCTGTTGCTTTTGCTGCCTCGGTTGCAGCAATTCTTTCATTCACACGTTTCTCGACTAGTTGCTCAAACTCAGCATCCGACATTTGAGACATGTTTCTTCAATAAACACAACAGATATAATTTAATCATATAGAATATTATAGGTAAAATGAATTGTCAATAGTTAATCGTAGCATATTAATAATATGAACCAATTATTATAAAAGCCTTTTCTTCTTATTAGCATTTTATAATTATTTCTAGGGTATTACCTACCCGTTAAGTTCATACAGAATAGCTAGTACAAGGAATTAACTACTAAAATCCTAATAATATTCCACTATGAAAAATTATAGCGAGTTACTACATTATTATGTAATAATAATAATAATAAGAAGTAGTAATAATACAAATAATCATTCCATGCATTTATTATTAATAAACCAAAATAATACAATACCATACAATACTGATATTTTACATATTCTTATTTTACATAACAAGATAGAGTAGCACACATAAGCAATAAAATAGCGCATGGAAGATTTATGGTTGCGAGGTCGTTTATTCAGAACTATCAGAAACTTCTTCCCATTTGGTTCTCTCTGCCAATTGTTTGTGTGCACATGGTCCGACAGACATTCTGGCAGTGTATTTTATTTTTGGTTGGGGTTTTGAGGTACCCGTTGCCTCAGTGGGTTTAATACAATAAGGGTGGTTACGGATCGAATGGTCATGTTCCTTTTTAATAATTAAGGACTTTTTATTATTGTGGTTGTTTTTATTATCTATAGCAAGTTGGAATTTCTCCTTAGTGATCTCTTTTATTTCATTAGCGAAATCCTCCTCCTTACAGATCTCGTCTGATGACGAACTGTCTGAGTCATGTGTAGGAGAATATGATGACGAACTGCGAGAATATGTACCGGTGGTCATGAACCGAAATCTGCCAGGCGTAATCGGCACAACCCGCCCGTCGGCGGTATATCTGGACCAATGTCCATATTTGTTTAGAAATGGACGATCCTCGTTTACTCCAGGGATCATGGGTCCATGCCAACGATACTGTGGCTCCAGAAAACTAAAGCTGGGTGGAGCTGGAACCTCCTCTGGGTTTACCGGGAGTTGAGATTCCCCGGCTAACACAATTTCTTCTTTAATAGGTATTGGAACGCCCTTTTCAGTTGTGGATAGAATAGATTCAGTGTCCGATTCCGAGTCGTACAAAATGATAGGATTAGAGGAAGTCATCTATCACATAATTGAAACAACAATTACATTAGCATATAAATATATCACATATAATGTTTTTGACCAAATAATAAGCAAAAATCAGTAAAAACATATATGGTCATAGTCCAGATTCACTAATGCATCCTAACAATTATCAGTTAAACACACTAATGTAATTTCTGGTTCCCTATGACCTCAAGCTCTGATACCAACTGTAACGACCCGTCAAAATCTCTATTGACGCAGCACGTTAATCATTGATTCCACAGTGAGGTTTTGACCTCTATATGATACGTTTTAATAATGAGTTTACTTAACGTGTCGGAAACATTTTATCCTGTAATTAATTTATTAATGTCATTTTTCTGGGTCATCACACAGTCTGAGTTATGTTTGTTTTTTATTATGATTCTAATTAAGGTACGTTGTATAAACTGTATATATTTAATATTATGATAATGATAATTATATTGTATGTTAAAAAGTATTAATCTATAATATTATGTTAATTATATTTTTATGTTAAAAAGTAATCTAGAGACATAAACTTTAAATATAAATCAATTAATTTTTATTGCTAAAAAACAATGGTTCGTTGGTAGTGCTTCGAAACTCTGTTTTGAATATAATTCGTCGCGTTTAGTTCATAAAATTATTTCGAGTTCAATGGAACGGTGATGACGAGGAAACGTAACTCGGAGCGAACAAAAAGATACATCCCGTCAAAATTTTGGTGAGTTTTGTTTAATAATTTTTGTATTAAATTGAAAGTTTACATTTTTATACCGAGTTACTCTTTACATGTAATACCTCTCAAAATTAATACTATAAGTTTAATAATATTAAATACAAATATTTTGAGATAAGAAATAATTCATAAGTAATAATTACATTTAATCTTAAGTTTAATATAATTAACTAATAACTAATTCTAAGTTTGTTTAACAATAAATATATGATAGGTTAAGTATTAGTTACATTGTCACATGTTTAATGAATACTTATACTATATAGTTTTTTTTTTTTTTTAAATTCACTTTATAATCTATAAGTTTCAACTTTAAATTCTTTTATTATAAGCTTATAACTATAATCATCTACATACAATGTAAGAATTAACTTTGCATCTAATGTATGTCTACATTCATAAAGGAGACATTTGGATACACTTTCATTATAACTTACTTGAAACTCTTGAAACTTATATGAATTAACTACCATTAAACATCTAAGTAATGATCATTTAATACATCACATTTAACTAAAATATGAAGTCACATTTACAAGACAAAATGTACGTAAGTCTTTTCCATCATTTTCTGTAGTCTAAACAACCTACTCATAACTTGAGTTTAATCACCATTTACCTACAAAGTAATTAGCCATCCATCTTAAAATGAAAGAGCTTTTATTATGAGACCCTTCATCATGCTTAAGGTTACATTTGCATAACAAATTCTTGAGTTTCATAACTTTCTCTCATCTTTTTCTAACACAAAAAAATTCTGCACTATTCTACTTTGTAATTTGATAAGAGTTTGATACATTTTGGTGTAAATTCAAGGTTGTTTTGGTGTCCAAGTGTTAAGGTAATGTATCTATCTTTTGTTCAACATTTTTAATAATATGTTACTATTTTATAACCTAAAAAATCTGAATTAGAACCACTTAAAAATTATGTCAAAACTTGACTAAACAATCACATTTTAGTGGTTAAAATGCAATGAAAATTATGATGTTTTAATCAAGCATATAATTATAATTTTGTAATAATAAGAAACACATAAATAAAATATATGATAATATTATAAAATAAAGGATATTACATAGTGTCTATTTGAATGTGTTTTGTGATCATCCTTGTATATTTGTTAGATTCGTTCGGTTATCGCATCCTTTTGGTGATTCTCTCGTCTTTGGAATTTCGTGATTCGAGATAAGGTACGGATATTCTAGGTGGTACTAGGATCATTTCGGTAAATTCTTTCCTCTCAAAACTTTGTTTGAATTGTGTATAAATCTTATTGGTATGACATGCTTATTTGAAAAATTATTTTGTTTAGTAGTCTTTGAAGTGTGTATAGAAAATTCGTTATGTTTGTTAATCTATATATTATGTTATGTTTTTCCTCTATTTGATGTACTAACGAGGTTACTTATTGTGTTTGATACTTGAGGAATCATAATATTTTGGTATTTGGAAATTGTGTCAAAACCGTGTCTCGAAAACCCCGTTCCAAAACAGCCCGAAATCAGCCGCGAAACTGTCACAAAACAGTCCCGAAATCAGTCCCTTAATAGCTGTAATTCAGTCCCGAAACAACCCCGTATTGTCCCAAAAACAGCCCCGAAAAGTCCCGAAATAACTCGGTAAAGAACGTGTGTGAGTGTGGCGAGTGGTACGGTGATTCGTATCGAGTGTCCCTCATTCTATATGGCTTTACATGTCGCGTTAAGTCCCATTTGAGTTCTTAATTCGTAAAAGGGCAAAAATATTGTAATGTGACTCGTGACAAAAGTTAGACCGAATGGTTGGGGTGACACGTGAATTTATATTAGAAAGATATATCATTATATGTAACATTTTAAGCGTTGGTCAAGCGTAAAATATTTAAGTTCGTTTTATTAATTTTTCTTAAACATATTTTTAAGTCCTTTAATCACTTATAAAGTATTTGATAAGTTGTAAAAATAAGTTTATTAAAACGGTTTCTTAAAATGTGCCTAAGAATAACCTATTCATGGAGGTCCCATGAGCGCATTATTGTGACACCGATAATGTGGCATCGACCGTAGCGGTGTATTTTCTTATTTCTACGGTGTCTCCTTTTGATTACCTGGTGGTGGTATGAGCTCTTTGTATTTGTTATTATATTTTGATAGGAGGCGTATGGATCAATCCTAGCAATTTTGTTTTGACGGTGGATATTTATCGTAGTGTCATACGAAACGTCACCGATATGAATGATTAGTGGAGTAGCTACCTTATGATTTCATTTTGATACTTTGTAAGATATTTGTTTTGACTCTTAGTGCATTATTTTATGAAATTTGTGATATGTACTATACTTTGATATGATATAATGACATCTTTGGTATTGTGGATTTATAACTATTCGTACTTTTTTTTGAAAAAGAGTTCGTTTTGAAAGTAAGTTTTATTAAAATAAGTCTACTTTGAAATAAGCTTGTGTTAACATAAGGTTTACACATTTTGTATTATATATCTATACTAAACCGTACTTTTCTGTCAAAATAAGTTTGTTTTGAGAATAAGTTATATCGAAAATAAGTTCTTTTGTAAAATGTATTTGCATGTCATACTATACTCTTGCGTTTGTTATATCCGTTCACTGGGCTTTGGCTCAGTCGTATTCCGTTTTCTTTCTTATACGACAGGTATTCAGTGGGCTTTGGGATAGAGAGAAGAGTGTAGATTTGAAGTGGACTTAGCACATTTGCCTTAGAATTTTGTAAAGCTTTAGTAATTTTGGTTTAACGTCCGTTTTCTTTAGCTTTGACTTTGGTTTGACTTTGAATAAGATTAACGCCCTTGTGCCTTATAAGGTATTTTTATACGATTTATTAAAGTTTTGTAAGTTAGGGGCGTTACAGAATGGTATCAGAGCTTAGGTTCGAAACTGTAGATTTTCTTAAGATTGACCTGTGAGGATTGGGTAGATCAAGATTTAGAATTCGTTATTACTATATTACTCTATCATATTTCCTTAGTTCATCCTATCATATTTGAATTTTCTGCATCTTGTCATCCTTCGTTTGATCTGTTTTTAAATCTTTTATTCTCCTAATTTTCGTTCTCTATTAAGCGATATGTGATTTAGTATGTGTTTAGTTAGCTTATGTGTGTTTTAAGTGTTTAATAAGCTATGTTTATAATATACAAAAATGTTAATAAGTCTTGAAAATCATACGAAGAAAAAAAACATGTTCTATTTGAGATTTAATTATAAGGACCATAGTTTTATGCTCATGTAGGGATAATGTTAACTTTGTTAATTGCTATATTACTTATAAGAAATTAGAGTATATATGTTTAGGATCGATTAATGTATTTCAATTCAATACACCATACAAAAATTTATGTTTAATTATTTGCATGTACATATCTATTATTATAGCAAGTATAAGGATGATCAAGATAAATAAATTAGTTAGTCACATTTGGTAGTTTATAAATTATAACACGCTAAATATAGCTTATTAATATGTCTAAATTTATACCTTTCTATGTTCATGAATCATATCGGTAATTGATATCTGTAGGATGATATACAGTGAAATTATAAATATGCTATTGACTCTCACATTATTATTAATATATTATAAGAGTAATATGTTAAAATAATTAACAATGTATTTGACATTTTATCTCATGTATTTAAATGGTAAATGCAATTATTGTAATAAAGAGAAATCAACATAAAAAAATTAATGATAAGTAAATAGTCACTTTTAAAAGTAAATGTAATTAGGATTAATTTGATATTATATACCTATGTTTGATTTGCATGTTTTGGATTTATATGGTTAATTTTATTTATCATCGTATCTTTGCACGTTAATTTATTTGAATAAAATAAATTAATATAATATAGTTTAAACATGCATTATATTAAATTTGATAATAATAACCAACTTTGCTAGATGATAAAGCTAGTTACATATGTGAATATTTGAATTGTAGTATGAAGTGATAAGGATATGAACATACATGTACATAATAATCAGTATCACGTCTGTTCGGCGTGATGGTGATTAAGTTGTAATGTATGGACTTATCGAAATCATGAAGTACTAATAGAAAATATTATATGATATATTTACTCTATTTGGATTAATATATAACGCTTATATGATCTCGCTTATGTAATGTTTATTTACTTAGGACGTGTTAACAGTAAAAGTTTTTCTATCGATAAATATGTTCTTTGAGTCTTAAATAATAACTATGATTGAAATTGACATATACTTTTACATGCGTTAGAAGAATTTGACGTTTTATATATAACTATTAATAATGGACCCTTAATAATTATTACTCTTTAAGTTACAAAAGTAAATAACATTATACAACTTAATATTGCATTAAAATTCTATTATATCTTTGTAAACAAGGCTAACGCGCAAAACCTTCGTCTGTTTGCTATTTTGTGTGTCTTTGTTTCGTAACCTATTTCAATTTCGAGGACGAAATTTTTTTTAAGTGGGTAGAATCGTAATACCTCTCAAAATTAATACTATAACTTTAATAATATTAAATACAAATATTTTGAGATAAGAAATAATTCGTAATTAATAATTACATTTAATCTTAAGTTTAATATAATTAACTAATAACTAATTCTAAGTTTGTTTAACAATAAATATATGATAGGTTAAGTATTAGTTACATTGTCACATGTTTAATGAATACTTATACTATATAGTTTTTTTTTAATTCACTTTATAATCTATAAGTTTCAACTTTAAATTCTTTTATTATAAGCTTATAACTATAATCATCTACATACAATGTAAGAATTAACTTTGTATCTAATGTATGTCTACATTCATAAAGGAGACCTTTGGATACACTTTCATTATAACTTACTTGAAACTCTTGAACCTTACATGAATTAACTACGATTAATCATCTAAGTAATGATCATTTAATACATCACATTTAACTAAAATATGAAGTCACATTTACAAGACAAAATGTACGTGAGTCTTTTCCATCATTTTCTCTAGTCTAAACAACCTTCTCATAACTTGAGTTTAATCACCATTTACCCACAAAGTAATTAGCCATCCATCTTAAAATGAAAGAGCTTTTATTATGAGACCCTTCATCATAATTAAGGTTACATTTGCATAAAAAATTCTTGAGTTTCATAACTTTCTCTCATCTTTTTCTAACACAAAAAAATTCTGCACTATTCTACTTTCTAATTTGATAAGAGTTTGATACATTTTGGTGTAAATTCAAGGTTGTTTTGGTGTCCAAGTATTAAGATAATGTATCTATCTTTTGTTCAATATTATTAATAATATGTTACTATTTTATAACCTAAAAAAATCTGAATTAGAACCACTTAAAAATTATGTCAAAACTTGACTAAACAATCACATTTTAGTGGTTAAAATGCAATGAAAATTATGATGTTTTAATCAAGCATATAATTATAATTTTGTAATAATAAGAAACACATAAATAAAATATATGATAATATTATAAAATAAAGGATATTACATAGTGTCTATTTGAATGTGTTTTGTGATCATCCTTGTATATTTGTTAGATTCGTTCGGTTATCGCATCCTTTTGGTGATTCTCTCGTCTTTGGAATTTCGTGATTCGAGATAAGGTACGGATATTCTAGGTGGTACTAGGATCATTTCGGTAAATTCTTTCCTCTCAAAACTTTGTTTGAATTGTGTATAAATCTTATTGGTATGACATGCTTATTTGAAAAATTATTTTGTTTAGTAGTCTTTGAAGTGTGTATAGAAAATTCGTTATGTTTGTTAATCTATATATTGTGTTATGTTTTTCCTCTATTTGATGTACTAACGAGGTTACTTATTGTGTTTGATACTTGAGGAATCATAATATTTTGGTATTTGGAAATTGTGTCAAAACCGTGTCTCGAAAACCCCGTTCCAAAACAGCCCGAAATCAGCCGCGAAACTGTCACAAAACAGTCCCGAAATCAGCCCCTTAACAGTTGTAATTCAGTCCCGAAACAGCCCCGTATTGTCCCGAAAACAGCCCCGAAAAGTTCCGAAATAACCCGGTAAAGAACGTGTGTGAGTGTGGCGAGTGGTACGGTGATTCGTATCGAGTGTCCCTCATTCTATGTGGCTTTACATGTCACGCTAAGTCCCGTTTGAGTTGTTAATTCGTAAAAGGGAAAAAATATTGTAATGTGACCCGTGACAAAAGTTAGACCGAATGGTTGGGGTGACATGTGAATTTAAATTAGAAAGATATATCATTATATGTATCATTTTAAGCGTTGGTCAAGCGTAAAATATTTAAGTTCATTTTATTAATTTTTCTTAAACATATTTTTAAGTCCTTTAATCACTTATAAAGTATTTGATAAGTTGTAAAAATAAGTTTGTTAAAACGGTTTCTTAAAATGTGCCTAAGAGTAACCTATTCATGAAGGTCCCATGAGCGCATTATTGTGACACCGATAATGTGGCATCGACCGTAGCGGTGTATTTTGTTATTTCTACGGCGTCTCCTTTTGATTACCCGGTGGTGGTACGAGCTCTTTGTATTTGTTATTATATTTTGATAGGAGGCGTATGGATCGATCCTAGCTATTTTGTTTTGACGGTGGACGTTTATCGTAGTGTCATACGAAACGTCAACGATATGAATGATTAGTGGAGTAGCTACCCTATGATTTCATTTTGATACTTTGTAAGATATTTGTTTTGAATCTTAGTGCATTATTTTATGAAATTTGTGATATGTACTATACTTTGATATGATATAATGACATCTTTCGTATTGTGGATTTATAACTATTCGTACTTTTTTTGAAAAAGAGTTCGTTTTGAAAGTAAGTTTTATTAAAATAAGTCTAATTTGAAATAAGATTGTGTTAACATAAGTTTTACACATTTTGTATTATATATCTATACTAAATCGTACTTTTCTGTCAAAATAAGTTTGCTTTGAGAATAAGTTATATCGAAAATAAGTTCTTTTTGTAAAATGTATTTGCATGTCATACTATACTCTTGCGTTTGTTATATCCATTCACTGGGCTTTGGCTCAGTCGTATTCCGTTTTCTTTCTTATACGACAGGTATTCAGTGGGCTTTGGGATCGAGAGAAGAGTGTAGATGTGATGCCCCGTACAAAACCATCGTGTACGAATCATCAACAGCAGGATCATTACAAGGTCAAATACTATATGCTGTTTCAAAATAAGTTTGCATTCATGATAAAAGGTGACTTTTTAACCAACGTCAAATGTTTAACAACCAAAAGTATGCTTCTTCGAAAAGCAAGCAATAATAGTACGTGACCCATAGGTCGTTACAAATACATTGTTTCAAAAAATAACATTGTTTGAATGCAAATTAAACGTTTCATGCGGTGACATCTCTAATAAGCACAGCGGGTGTCTACAAAGCATGACTAGTACAGCGGAAGCAAGCAAACCTTAAGCACCTGAGAAAAACATGCTTAAAAATGTCAACACAAAGGTTGGTGAGCTATAGTTTAAGTATAACAGTAATGTAAGGTAGGCCACGAGATTTCAGTGCTTCGACAGCATTTCAAAACAGTATGAAAAGTATATGTATAACCGTGGGCACTTAGTAACTAACTTAACGTTTATAACCCCCTAAAAGTACACTTGGAGAGTGCGTATGTTTACGAAGTATTAAACACCCGTTAAATGCTAGCGCTACTAGCCCGAGTGGGGATGTCAAACCCTATGGATCCATATCTAAGATTCGCTTTCACCGGTTCAAAGACCAATGACTAATCGTTACCGAGCTAAGGGGAAAGTTTATGCCGTTGTATAACCCACACATATATAAAGTTTAAGTACTCGTACCTTGTATGTAAAACGTAAAACACACATGCATTCTCAGTCCCAAAATAGTTAAAGTAAAAAGGGATGCGATAACTCACAGTGGAAAGTAGTAAAAGTCGATACGCGGGAATAGTAAGCAAGTAGTTTGGTCCGGAAGGTCCTCAACCTAAGTCAAAAGTTACTAAGTCAGTAAATCATTCCCAAAGGTTTAAAAGTATGTAAATTAGGTCTTAAGTATCATCATCATTCATCATTAATCAAAAAGTGTAAAGTAAGTTTTAAGTCAAGACTAGGGTTTGAAATAAAGGCTGACTTCGTTAAGTTGCCACGACCTCTATAAAAACTAAAATGAGGTGAGACCAGTGGCCATGACTCCATATATGAGTCCCCTAGGTACTGACCAATTTCCAGAACCAAACTCATCTTCGTTTGACTGTGGTGACGGTTTAAGTGCGAGTAGGTCAGAAATTTCAGCACAACGTTAATAGGGTGTAGTGACTTTCGGGAGGCCATAGATCCTAAACCGTAACTCGGATTAAGACGAGGTCTAAACAGAAAATCATCTAATCGAACCGAACTTGTAACGACCCAGATTTTTCCGATCATTTTATACCTATAAGATTAATATTTACATAAATTAAACCTTACCAAAATGATAAGTAATCTAAATTGTTGAGACTTATGTTTTTGAAAAGAGTTTTACACAACGTTTGACCGTCCAATTTGACCGATGATATCACGAACTATATAACATATGATAATTATACGTTTGTGTATATATATGTATTTTTATATATTTAACATGATCTAAGAATGTTTTAACATCTTATTGTGTACTAATAACAATGAGTTATAAGTATATTGTGAGACTACTAACTTAAGTTTTCAAAACGATAACTATATGTGACGTTCTTCGACTTAAATACTTAAAACTTATAATGCTTATACATGTATCGTATAGATATGTATTTTATCACTTTTAAAGGATTTATATACATAAAACAATATAAGTATTTTTACAAAAGATAGCTATATTTGAATCCTCGTTCCGTTTTCTCAAGATTTTTATACGTATATCTAGGGTATATGTACCCGTATCATACCCAGCTTCTATACGTATTTACAATTGGTATATACACATCACAATCACTTTACTAGCAGCCATGAGTCAGCCAATTTTGGATCTTAGCATGCATGATTAATCAATTTGGCATATTACAAGACTTTTGCACAATATTACAAATTTATACATCTTTTCACCACCATTTATACTCCATTCCATTTTCATTTTTACTACACATTTTCTCTAACCAAAAACACACTCTTAGGAACCTTAAGTGTTCTTCACAATCTCAGCAAATAACCATGAAGATCTAGCTTCAAAAACAACCCTTAATCATCATAAGAAAATCCATTCAAGAACACTTCAAAAATCATTCCAAGTAAACAAGTTTACTTCCAACCTTTCAATCCAACTCCACCACTCTTTTGATTCTAGGATTTTTCTCATCTCTTACAGTAACTTTGTCCAAGTAACTTGAGGTAGTAACCTTATTCATAATCTTATTCAATTAATATTCATATAGCTATCTTATTTTGTGGTATAAAATTTTAACAACAAGAACATAGTTTGAATGATTTCAAACTTGTTCGCAAACTAAATAGATCCTTCTAACTTGACTTTTAAAACACTTCAAGACCTGTAATATATCATAATGATATGCTAACTTAACAAGATATAACTTGGTTTTACAAAGAACACCTTAAAAACTGAATCTACGTCGTCGGAGTGCAACCGGGGGCTGTTTTGGGTTGGATAATTAAAAACAATCTTAAGCTTTGAATTGGAAGTTCATATTCTGGAAAAATGATAATTCTTATGAATATGTTAACACATAAAAATTTCATGGTTTAACTCAAAGTGTAAGTATTTTTAGAAAAATGATCATTAAATGTTGTTTTTATGATGGAAAATGATCACTTTCATAAGTTTCACCAAAGTTTGACCTGTAACCTGTGATTTCGAATACAACCTAAGGTATTTTCAGTTCATATTCTTAAAATTTGACTCGATCCAAGGAAGTGGCAAGTTGAACCAACAAAAACGGAGTTGTAATGAAGAAACTACGACTAAAACAAGATCGGGTATGCGAAGCTAGTTTAGCTACGAAAATATTTGGAGAAAAATTAAATTAATCATATATTTCTAATTAATATGATATTTCATATATATTTACTTATGATTTGATTTTATATATTTCAGGACCACCCGTAAACAACACGAGAAGATTAATCATAAGACCTCATGATTGTACGCAACACGTCATTTGACAACACGGTACTTTATGTACGCAACACGTCATTTGACAACATGGTACCATGGGTCAAGATTAATTCTGATCAATACGAATACGATGGGGTCTTTATTTATTTTATTGAGCAACTAATTGTGGACCACTAACATCGGGCTGCTAACTACGGACTAAGAAAATATTAAAAGTATTAAAAGTGTGTGTATATATATATATATATATATATATATATATATATATATATATATATATATATATATATATATATATATATATATATATGTAACGATTACTTAAAATAAAATATGTTGATATATTATATATATGGTTAGGTTCGTGATATCTATCGGAGACCAAGTCGTGATAAATACCTTCAAGGCAAAAGTGAGTATATAGTCCCACTTTTAAACTCTAAATATTTCGGGATGAGAATACATGCATTTTATGATTTACGTTATGGACACAAGTGATTAAAAATATATATTCTACGTTGAGTTGTACCACTGGCATACTTCCCTGTAACTTGGTAACTATTATTTACATGAGGTATTGTAAACGCGAATCCTGTTGATAGATCTATCGGGCCTGACAACCCCAACCGGACTGGACGACCAGTATTCAACGGTTGCACAGTACTTCGTTTTGGTGACTACACTTGGTACGGTGTAGTAAGATTTCATAATAAAGGGAATATGCGATGTTGATTAAATGTTAAGTATGGTTATCAAGTGCTCAACAACTTAGAATATTTTTATTAAAACGTTTATATATGAAATCTTGTGGTCTATATTTATAACGCTGTCGGCATTAAACCTATATCTCACCAACTTTATGTTGACGTTTTAAGCATGTTTATTCTCAGGTGATAACTAAAAGCTTCCGCTGCAACATGTTGAATTTAAGCAAGATCTTGAGTATGCATATTTGTGTCAAAAATAAAACTGCATATCGGAGGATTTGTAATGTAAAATATGTTGGAAGTCGTATTGTTATTATCACATGTAAAGTTTGTAAGTCTAAGATTATCGCTAAACGATAATCATTATTATCTTGTTTAAACCTTGTATTTATAATAAAAGTTATGGTTTGTATTGTAAAAACGAATGCAGTTTTTGAAAAATATCGCATATAGAGGTCAATACCTCGCGATGAAATCATATGTTATTGTATTCGTCCTTATGGTTAAGGTCAGGTTTTGACATGTGGTATCAGAGCGTTGGTGTTAGAGAACCAGGAAATTTGTATTAATGTGTCTTATCGAGTTTGTTAGGATGCATTAGTGAGTCTGGACTTTGACCGTGTTTGATTTCGAAAACTATTGCTTATCCTTGTTGGTTAAAAAAAATTAATATGTAAATATTATGTGGTACTAACGTGCTAGTTGTTATGTGATAGATATCTGGCTTAGAACTTGTTATCACATTCAGCGACTCCGAACCAGACTCTTCAGATGGTGTTCCAGTCATTAATCTATCCGATGATGAAAATGACACCTTTGGGGAAGACTCACAAGTTCCGAATGAATCAATTGAAGAGGAACCGGAAAGTGATCCTGAGGAGGAAGAAATACAGGAAATTACGAAAGACAAGTTCGAACGAGGAAAGAAACGAAAGGATACTGAAATGGAAAATCTAAATCCCGAGTCTAGAGAGGATGTTGTGGCACCAACTCTACCAGATACTTCCACACCTATTCCCGCTATTCCTATTAGTTCTATCCCGACATCCAGTTCTTCGGTTCCTCAGCCAAAACGCGGGGAGACAACCAGGATAACCTTTAAGCGATTTCTTTGAACACAAACGCTTTGGGTTAAATGATGCGCTGTTGTTTTAAACCATGGGATCATATAATGTTTTGTATAATATTACTAGTGTGGTTTGCTTAACGTTTGCTGTAAGATAAGCATATGTAAAATAGTGAAGTGTGAAATGTAATAATTTTCCATGGTTAAGTATTATTTGGGTGGTAGTAATTGATTTTCGTACTAAGCTATTAAGTATGAACTTTAACAGGTAGGTACTACCCTAGATATAATTATAAAATGCTAATAAGAAGAAAAGGCTTTTATAATATTAACTGGTTCATATTATTAATAAGCTACGATGTACTGTAAATACATACTACATCTATAATATTCCATGTGAATAATTATTTTTTCATTCTTATTGAAGATTATGGCGCGATTGAACCGAATGACGGAACAAGAAATCCAGGAACTCATCAATCAGCGAGTGGACGACAGAATGTTATGGGTCGAGGCTGCGAGAGGTGCTGCAGTTAACCCAAATCCTCATGTGGGATGTACTTACAAAACTTTTCAAGGTTGCAAGCCCTCATCATTCAGTGGAACAGAAGGACCGATCGGTTTAACCCGGTGGATCGAAAAGATTGAGTCTGTGTTTAAAATCAGTGGTTGTATTGAGAAGGACATGACCAAGTATGCATCGTGCACCTTACAAGATAGTGCACTCACGTGGTAGAAAAACTATGTGAAGGCCGTAGGAGGAGATGTAGCTTATGATACTCCTTGGGAAGAATTCAAAACAATGCTAATCAACGAATATTGTCCAAGGAACGAGGTTAGGAAGTTGAAAGCTGAATTACGAAGCCTGAAAGCTGTTGGTACTGAACTCACCAACTACAATCAGCGATTCATGGAATTAGCTTTGCTATGTCCCGAATTAGTACCAACCGAAGAACGGAAGATTGAACTGTACAAAGACGGTTTTCCTAAAAAGGTCAAGGCAAATGTTACAGCATCCAAACCCAAGACTATTCATGAAGCTATCACCATGGCGAACGAATTGATGGACCAGATTATTCTGGATAAGAACACTGATGTCAAGACATCGGGAAACAAAAGAAAGTGGGAAGGTAATCATCAACAATCCAACAAGAAACAAGAAACCACGCAAGGTGCGGGTAGCGGTTCGAACTCAGGTTACAAAGGACGAAATCCTTTATGTAACAGATGCCACAAACATCACTCTGGTTATTGTAATGTGGTGTGCGAAAATTGTAATCGAATGGGTCATCTTGCTGAAGATTGTCGGATTCCTGTTACAAATACAAATGGCACCAAGACTCCTGCCACTAATGCAAATAGAACTGCCTTGGCCACTGTTACCTGTTATGGGTGTGGGAAACAGGGTCATTATAAGAGCCAGTGTCCGAATCCAGAGAAGAATAATGGATCTGCACGTGGAAGAGCATTTGTTATTAATGCTAGAGAGGCGTGTGAAGACCCGGAGCTTGTTACGGGTACGTTTACCATTAATAACTTATCCGTATCTATTATATTTGATACTAGTGCCGATAGAAGTTACGTGAGTAGAGACTTTTACACTAAATTGAATTGTTCATCATTACCTCTAGATGCTAAGTACATGATTGAGTTAGCTAATGGTAAACTAATTAAAGCCGATAAAATTTGCCGTGATTGTAAAATAAATTTAGCCGGAGAAATATTTAAGATTGATTTAATACCCGTAGAATTAGGAAGTTTTGATGTAATAGTCGGCATGGACTTGATGTCCAAAATAGGAGCTGAAGTTGTGTGTGCCAAGAAGGCAATTCGCATTCCTCGTAAGGATAGAACTCCAGTAATGATTTATGGAGAGAATGGTAACTCAAAGCTAAAACTCATTAGTTGTTTGAAAGCTCAAAAGTGCTTGAAGAATGGGTGCTATACCATCTTAGCATATGTTAATAAAGTAGAAATGAAGGAAAAAGTGAAGAGCATCAACGATGTGCCTGTGGCAAGAGATTTTCCTGAAGTATTTCCAGAAGAGTTACCGGAATTACCTCCATTTAGATCTGTAGAATTTCAAATAGATCTAGTACCGGGAGCTGCACCAGTGGCTCGTGCTCCATATAGACTAGCACCATCTGAGATGAGAGAGTTACAAAGCCAGTTACAATAATTACTGGACCGTGGTTTCATTCGACCGAGCACTTCACCGTGGGGAGCTCCGATTTTAATCATCAAGAAGAAAGATGGATCTTTTAGGATGTGTATAGATTATCGTGAATTAAATAAGTTAACTATCAAGAATCGATATCCACTACCGAGAATTGACGACTTATTTGATCAACTGCAAGGATCATGTGTGTACTCGAAAATCGACTTAAGATCGAGCTATCATCAATTACGTGTCAAAGAAGAAGATATTCCGAAAACTGCTTTTCGGACACGTTATGGTCATTACGAATTTTTGGTTATGCCATTTGGGTTGACTAATGCGCCAGCTGTATTCATGGACCTCATGAATCAAGTTTGTAGTCCGTATTTAGATAAGTTTGTTATCGTTTTCATTGACGATATTCTTATCTATTCCAAGAGTGAGCAAGAGCATGAGCAGCATTTAAGGTTGGTATTAGAATTGTTAAGAAAAGAACAGTTATACACCAAATTTTCTAAGTGTGCATTTTGGTTGAATGAAGTGCAATTTCTTGGCCACGTTGTTAGTAGCAAAGGAATTCAGGTTGATCCAGCTAAAATTGAGGCCATTGAAAAATGGGAGACTCCTAAGACACCAACGCAGATACGCCAATTTTTGGGTTTAGCTGGTTATTATAGAAGGTTTATTCAAGATTTTTCCCGAATAGCTAAACCATTAACAGCTTTAACGCAAAAAGGGAAGAAGTACGAATGGACCTCTGAGCAGGAGAGTTCATTTCAATTACTGAAGAAAAAGTTGACTACGACACCTATTTTATCGTTATCTGAAGGGAACGATGATTTTGAGATATATTGTGATGCTTCGCGACAAGGTTTTGGTTGCGTCCTTATGCAACGAAAGAAAGTTATTGCATACGCATCTCGTCAATTGAAGATTCACGAGCGGAATTACACGACGCATGATCTAGAACTGGGAGCAGTAGTGTTTGCATTGAAGATATGGAGACACTACTTATATGGGGTTAAATTCACTGTGTTTACCGATCATAAAAGCCTTCAACATATCTTCGATCAGAAACAGCTGAACATGAGGCAACGTAGGTGGGTCGAGCTGATAAACGACTATGATTGTGAGATTCGCTATCATCCCGGGAAAGTGAATGTAGTGGCCAACGCTTTAAGCAGAAAGGAACGAGAACCAATTCGAGTACGAGCGATGAACATAAAAATTCGCATGAATCTCAACTCACAAATCAAAGAGGCTCAACGAGAAGCTCTTACTAAAGAAAACATAGGAAATGAAATAATAAAGAAGTATGTGAAACAACTCATTATACGGGAAGACGGAATTCGATATTTTGCAAACCGTATTTGGGTACCAAAGTTGGGTGGATTAAGGAAGTTGATATTGAACGAGGCGCACAAGACAAGATACTCGATACATCCTGGAGTTGGAAAGATGTATCAAGATCTTAAGATGCATTATTGGTGGCCTAATTTAAAGACAGATGTTGCAACATATGTTGGGGAATGTTTAACTTGTTCTAAAGTCAAAGCAGAACACCAGAAGCCGTCAGGGTTACTTCAACAACCAGAAATCCCAGAATGGAAATGGGATGGTATTACCATGGATTTCATCACAAAGTTACCTAAGACTGCCTGGGGTTATGACACCATTTGGGTAATAGTTGATCGTCTCACCAAATCTGCACATTTCTTGCCTATAAAGGAAACAGATAGAATGGAGAAACTATTACGATTATACATAAAGGAAATTGTTTCAAGGCATGGAATACCTATTTCCATTATATCCGATCGTGATAGTAGATTTACATCAAAGTTTTGGCAATCACTACAGGAGGCCCTGGGAACTCGTTTGGATATGAGCACTGCATATCATCCACAAACTGACGGGCAGAGTGAAAGAACAATTCAGACTCTTGAAGACATGCTCAGGGCATGTGTGATCGATTTTGGAAACGGATGGGATAAGTATCTACCATTAACAGAATTCTCGTATAATAACAGTTATCATGCGAGCATTAAAGCTGCACCATTTGAAGCACTGTATAGAAGGAAGTGTAGATCCCCTATCTGTTGGAATGAAGTAGGAGATCGACAATTAACTGGTCCCGAGATCATACACGAAATGACTGAGAAGATAGTACAAATCAAGGAGAGATTGAAAACAGCCCGTAGTCGCCAAAAGAGCTACGCGGATGTCCGAAGGAAACCATTAGAGTTTCAGATCGGTGACATGGTTATGTTAAAGGTGTCACCTTGGAAAGGTGTAATACGTTTTGGAAAAAGAGGTAAACTGAACCCAAGGTATGTAGGCCCGTTCAAGATCATCGAACGCATTGGACCGGTAGCTTATCGACTCGAATTACCACAACAACTCGCCGGAGTACATAATTCATTTCATGTATCAAACCTTAAGAAATGTCTTGCAAAGGAAGATCTCACCATTCCTCTTGAAGAAATCCAAGTCGACGAGAAACTACAATTCATAGAAGAACAAGTCGAAATCATGGACCGTGAAGTTAAACAACTCAAGCAGAGTAACATACCGATCGTTAAGGTTCGTTGGAATGCTCGAAGGGGTACCGAGTTTACTTGGGAACGAGAGGATCAGATGAAACAAAAGTACCCACATTTGTTTCTCGAGAACGCAAAATAGGTACAATTTTAAAATTTCGGGACGAAATTTATTTAACGGGTAGGTACTGTAACGACCCGGATTTTTCCGATCATTTTATACCTATGAGATTAATATTTATATAAATTAAACCTTACCAACATGATAACTAATCTAAATTGTTGAGACTTATGTTTTTGAAAAGAGTTTTACACAACGTTTGACCGTCCAATTTGACCGATGATATCACGAACTATATAACATACAATAATTATACGTTTGTGTATATATATGTATTTTTATATATTTAACATGATCTAAGAATGTTTTAACATCTCACTGTGTACTAATAACAATGAGTTATAAGTATATTGTGAGACTACTAACTTAAGTTTTCAAAACGATAACTATATGTGACGTTCTTCGACTTAAATACTTAAAACTTATAATGCTTATACATGTATCGTATAGATATGTATTTTATCACTTTTAAAGGATTTATATACATAAAACAATATAAGTATTTTTACAAAAGATAGCTATATTTGAATCCTCGTTCCGTTTTCTCAAGATTTTTATACGTATATCTAGGGTATATGTACCCGTATCATACCCAGCTTCTATACGTATTTACAATTGGTATATACACATCACAATCACTTTACTAGCAGCCATGAGTCAGCCAATTTTGGATCTTAGCATGCATGATTAATCAATTTGGCATATTACAAGACTTTTGCACAATATTACAAATTTATACATCTTTTCACCACCATTTATACTCCATTCCATTTTCATTTTTACTACACATTTTCTCTAACCAAAAACACACTCTTAGGAACCTTAAGTGTTCTTCACAATCTCAGCAAATAACCATGAAGATCTAGCTTCAAAAACAACCCTTAATCATCATAAGAAAATCCATTCAAGAACACTTCAAAAATCATTCCAAGTAAACAAGTTTACTTCCAACCTTTCAATCCAACTCCACCACTCTTTTGATTCTAGGATTTTTCTCATCTCTTACAGTAACTTTGTCCAAGTAACTTGAGGTAGTAACCTTATTCATAATCTTATTCAATTCATATTCATATAGCTATCTTATTTTGGGGTATAAGATTTTAACAACAAGAACATAGTTTGAATGATTTCAAACTTGTTCGCAAACTAAATAGATCCTTCTAACTTGACTTTTAAAACACTTCAAGACCTGTAATATATCATAATGATATGCTAACTTAACAAGATATAACTTGGTTTTACAAAGAACACCTTAAAAACTGAATCTACGTCGTCGGAGTGCAACCGGGGGCTGTTTTGGGTTGGATAATTAAAAACCATCTTAAGCTTTGAACTGGAAGTTCATATTCTGGAAAAATGATAATTCTTAAGAATATGTTAACACATAAAAATTTCATGGTTTAACTCAAAGTGTAAGTATTTTTAGAAAAATGATCATTAAAAGTTGTTTTTATGATGGAAAATGATCACTTTCATAAGTTTCACCAAAGTTTGACCTATAACCTGTGATTTTGAATACAACCTAAGGTATTTTAAGTTCATATTCTTAAAATTTGACTCGATCCAAGGAAGTGGCAAGTTGAACCAACAAAAACGGAGTTGTAATGAAGAAACTACGACTAAAACAGGATCGGGTATGCGAAGCTAGTTTAGCTACGAAAATATTTGGAGAAAAATTAAATTAATCATATATTTCTAATTAATATGATATTTCATATATATTTACTTATGATTTGATTTTATATATTTCAGGACCACCCGTAAACAACACGAGAAGATTAATCATAAGACCTCATGATTGTACGCAACACGTCATTTGACAACATGGTACCATGGGTCAAGATTAATTCTGATCAATACGAATACGATGGGGTCTTTATTTATTTTATTGAGCAACTAATTGTGGACCACTAACATCGGACTGCTAACTACGGACTAAGAAAATATTAAAAGTATTAAAAGTGTATATATATATATATATATATATATATATATATATTACGATTACTTAAAAAGAAAATATGTTGATATATTATATATATGGTTAGGTTCGTGATATCTATCGGAGACCAAGTCGTGATAAATACCTTCAAGGCAAAAGTGAGTATATAGTCCCACTTTTAAACTCTAAATATTTCGGGATGAGAATACATGCATTTTATGATTTACGTTATGGACACAAGTGATTAAAAATATATATTCTATGTTAAGTTGTACCACTGGCATAATTCCCTGTAACTTGGTAACTATTATTTACATGAGGTATTGTAAACGCGAATCCTGTTGATAGATCTATCGGGCCTGACAACCCCAACCGGACTGGATGACCAGTATTCAACGGTTGCACAGTACATCGTTTCGGTGACTACACTTGGTACGGTGTAGTAAGATTTCATAATAAAGGGAATATGCGACGTTGAATAAATGTTAAGTATGGTTATCAAGTGCTCAACAACTTAGAATATTTTTATTAAAACGTTTATATATGAAATCTTGTGGTCTATATTTATAACGCTGTCGGCATTAAACCTATATCTCACCAACTTTATGTTGACGTTTTAAGCATGTTTATTCTCAGGTGATAACTAAAAGCTTCCGCTGCAACATGTTGAATTTAAGCAAGATCTTGAGTATGCATATTTGTGTCAAAAATAAAACTGCATATCGGAGGATTTGTAATCTAAAATATGTTGGAAGTCGTATTGTTATTATCACATGTAAAGTTTGTAAGTCTAAGATTATCGCTAAACGATAATCATTATTATCTTGTTTAAACCTTGTATTTGTAATAAAAGTTATGGTTTGTATTGTAAAAACGAATGCAGTTTTTGAAAAACGTCGCATATAGAGGTCAATACCTCGCGATGAAATCATATGTTATTGTATTCGTCCTTATGGTTAAGGTCGGGTTTTGACAGAACTAAATGAAAATCAACTTTCCAGTAGCCCAGGTAGTCTGATCAGTTCCAGAAACAGTAAGTAACGGTGTTCCGGTGGGTTCTTAGTGCTTGATGCTCATCACGGTTCTCATCCTTGATGCGTATAGCTTCAAGTGTACAACTCATTGATGGGTTCGCTTCATCTTAACCAAGGTTTGACCATCATAACACTAGTGTAAGTTTAAGATACGTAGCACAACTCAATTAAGGGTTGTAAGTAGTTTGATGAACCAAAGTTACATCAAGATCTTAGACCCGACACATACATGAGTTATAAAAGTAATATTAAGCTACAACTTGAAAGTAAACTAAATAATCAAGATCTTAAGTTGTAGAACTTAGATCTTAGTTAGATCTTAAAGATCCTAGACTAGAAATTCTAGATCTAGTGTTCTTAAGTTAGATCCTAAGTTATAGAACTTGGATCTTTACTTTAATGAAACCATAAGTTATGAAACTTAGATTTTCAACTTGTAAAATGTGTGTAAGCTTATAAGCTCTTGTTTACAACAAAATTAGAAGATCATAAGCTATAGAAACTTAGATCCAACACAAGTATATGAAGTTATAACTAGAAAGTTATACTTCCATGTTCTTGAACTTACAAAGTTAACTTTTAGTTTCAAGAAACATGAGATCAAGATTAACTAGTAATACTTGACCAATTAACAACATCACAACTTTAAAGTACTTACAAAAGAAAGAATTAAACTAAAGTACAAGTATTATGTTCATGTTTGTTTCATACTTAGGAAGATTCAAATCAAAGTTTGGATCTTAGGATTTAAGTATACAAAACATGAACACAAGTATGATTATGAAACTTATGAACTTTAAATCTTGAAAATATTTAAATGTAGAACCATAAACTAGTAAGTTTAGATTCTTGTTCTTGGTTCTTCATCAAACAAAAGATGGAAGAAAAAGATCTTTAACATAAACAAGAAACAACAACAAGTAACAACAAACTACAACTAGTAAATGATGATGACAGATGGTGGTTTTAAGGAAGAAAAAGAAGAGAAAGTAAAGCTTGTTACTTACAATATTTTGAGAGAAAAAAAGAGAGAAAAGAGAAGTAAGTAAGTATGTGTGTGTATGGAATGAAGTATTACAAGTAAATAAGTAACAAAAAAATTTGAAAATGAATCCCCCTCTCCCATGAAAGCTCACGGCCAAAGGGTGCCAAAAGGAGCAAGGTCAAAAGCCAACTTTCAAGTATTGAAGAATGGTGTAAGCTCAAAATGGTATTAAAGTTAAATGGTATGGGAAAGTGGTGTAAGTATGCATGTAACTAGATTCCATTCACTAATTAATCTTGGTTAAGCCTTAATAAATCACTAGTAACAATATGGGCTCCTAATTAATCCATTAAGAGAAGTAGGGTGGGCTTACAAGTCCATTTCCAATAATAAAGGCCCAAGTCCAAGTATGTATGCAACAAATAAAATAAAAGCCCAAGTAATTAACTACTAACATTAGTTAATTAAAAATGATTAATAATAATTAATCATGAACGTAAATAATATTCGAAAATATTATTCGTGAAAAGTACGTGTGTCACAAAGACAAGTCGGGCCATGAAAAGTTAAATACGGTAACAAGTAACACGTATAAGAACACGTTTATTAAAACACAAGCATTAATAATAAATTATTAATAATTAAACATTGGAAAATCCAGGGTCGTTACATTACCCACCTGTTAAAGAAACTTTCGTCCCAAAATTTTAAGCTGAGGTAGATGGAGGAGTTGGGAAAATGTGAGGATACTTCTACATCATTTGATCCTCTCATTCTCAGGTAAACTCAGGTCCTCGTTTGGCATTCTATCGCACTCGGACGATTGGAATCTTGTTATGTTTCAAAGTTTTGACCTCACGGTCCATAATTTCAACAGGCTCTTCCAAGAAGTGGAGTTTGTCGTCAATCGTAAGTTCCTCCAATGGTATGACATGTTCCATTTCAGAAAGACACTTCTTCAAATTCGATACATGAAAGGTAGGATGAACTGAGCTCAATTGAGTTGGAAGATCCAAACGGTAAGCAACGGGTCCAACACGCTCCAAGATTTCAAAAGGACCAATGTATCGCAGGTTGAGCTTCCCACGTTTTCCAAAACGAATCACACCTTTCCAAGGTGCAACCTTTAACATTACACGGTCACCCACGTTGAATTCAAAGTCTTTACATTTAAGGTCGGCATAACTCTTTTGGCGATTACGGGTCGTCTTAAGTCTCGCTTGAATTTGGACAATCTTCTCAGTTGTTTCATGGACTATCTCGGTGTAGTGACTCGAACTTTTACATATTTATATATATTAAATGAAATTGATATTTACATGATTAAGTGTTTCCAACATGTTAAGCAATCAAACTTGTTAAGACTTGATTAATTGAAATAGGTTTCATATAGACAATTGTCCACCCAAGTTGACCGGTGATTCACGAACGTTAAAAACTTGTAAAAACTATATGATAACATATATATGATTATATATATAGTTAACATGATATTATGATAAGTAAGTATCTCATTAGGTATTTTAACAATGAGTTATATACATAAAATTGTGTTTATTGAATTAAGAAACTTGAAACGATATATATAACGATTATCGTTATAACAACGTCTTACTAATTACATATGAATCATATTAAGATATTGTTACACTATGTTTAATCATGATAAATGATAAGTAAACATGTCATTATGTATATTAACAATGAACTACATATGTAAAACAAGACTACGAACTTAAGAATTTCGAAACGAGACATATATGTAACGATTATCTTTGTAACAACATTTAACAGTATATATATCATACTAAGATATATTAAGATATCATAATATCATGATAATCTAATAATTTAACATCTCTTTAGATATAATAAACAATGGGTTAACAACATTTAACAAGATCGTTAACCTAAAGGTTTCAAAACAACATTTACATGTAACGACTAACGATGACTTAACGACTCAGTTAAAATGTATATACATGTAGTGTTTTAATATGTATTCATACACTTTTGAAAGACTTCAAGACACTTATCAAAATACTTCTACTTAACAAAAATTCTTACAATTACATCCTCGTTCAGTTTCATCAACAATTCTACTCGTATGCACCCGTATTCGTACTCGTACAATACACAGCTTCTAAATGTATGTACTATTGGTATATACACTCCAATGATCAGCTCTTAGCAGCCCATGTGAGTCACCTAACACATGTGGGAACCATCATTTGGCAACTAGCATGAAATATCTCATAAAATTACAAAAATATTAGTAATCATTCATGACTTATTTACATGAAAACAAAATTACATATCCTTTATATCTAATCCATATACCAATGACCAAAAACACCTACAAACACTTTCATTCTTCAATTTTCTTCATCTAATTGATCTCTCTCAAGTTCCATCTTCAAGTTCTAAGTGTTCTTCATAAATTCTATAAGTTCTAGTTTCATAAAATCAAGAATACTTCCAAGTTTACTAGCTCACTTCCAATCTTGTAAAGTGATCATCTAACCTCAAGAAATCCTTGTTTTTTACAGTAAGATATCATTCTAAATCAAGGCAATACTCATATATAAACTTTGATTCAATTCCTATAACTATAACTATCTTAATTCGAGTGATAATCTTACTTGAACTTGTTTTCGTGTCATGATTCTACTTCAAGAACTTTCAAGCCATCCAAGATCCTTTGAAGCTAGATCATTTTTTGTCACTTTAAGTAGGTTTACCTACTAAACTTGAGGTAGTAATGATGTTCATTGAAACGCCCCGTCCTAATCCATCCGGACGAAGTCCATATCGATTATAAACGATTCATAATAGTTGATTACATCGCGAGGTACTTGACCTCTAAATGATACATTTTACAAACATTTCATTCGTTTTTAAAAGACAAACTTTCATTTCATCGAAAGTTGACAGGTATGCATACCATTTCATAATATCCAACTATAAATGACCTAATCCATCATTTACTTAGTAATAATCTCTAATGGACTTCAACGACTTGAATGCAATGTCTTTTGAAATATGTCATGAATGACTCCAAGTAATATCCTTAAAATGAGCTAATGCACAGTGGAAGATTTCTTTCAAACCTGAGAATAAACATGCTTTAAAGTGTCAACTAAAGGTTGGTGAGTTCATCAGTTTATAGTAATCATTTCATTTTCATCATTTTAATAGATCACAAGATTTTAAATATTATAAAACGTGCAGAAGTCCCATTCCAACTGCACAAAAATATCTTTCATATGAAGAACACCTAGTGAGGATTCAAAATATAATAGTAACCATCTGTGCCGGTCTTTCACCCCACGGCTGAATACACGTGCCTTCAAAATATAAAACCTCTGTGCCGGTCTTTACACCCCACGGCTGAACACATGTTTATAAAATACAGGACAACCGGTGCCAAAATGTCATAAATAATAAACCATCCACCCGGCTCGGGAGCTCATACGCTCTAACGGAAACCGGGGACTAATGCGTGTTATAATAATCATCCCCAATCCCAGATAATTCTATCATAGAATGCAGTTAAGGTACTTGTGTCTGTTGCGTCAAACATTTATAAAAGCGCATGTATTCTCAGTCTCAAAAATATATATTGCAAAAGCATTTAAAAAGGGAGCAAATGAAACTCACCTATTGTATTTTGTAGTAAAAATACATATGACTATATTGAACAATGCAGGGTTGGCCTCAGATTCACGAACCTATATCATTTGTATATTTATTAATATACATAGTTGTAATCGAACAATTTTATATATTATTATTAGTGACGTAATTTAATAATTTATAAGTATTATTAATTATTTATATATTTTCATTTTATATAATATGGAATTATTAATATAGTTAAGTTATGTAATTTAATTATATTTTTATATGAAGATCGTTTATTTGTTAAATCAATAATTGTAATAATACTAGGTTAAGGATAATAATAATAATAATAATGGTAGTAATAATAGTAATATAATATCAAAAATGTTAATTTTTAAAGTGAAACTTTTAATAAAGTTAATAACTTTAATAATGATGATAATTTTTACTAAAATTGATGTTTTTAATAATAATAATAAAAATTAATAATAAGGTTAGTACTAATAATAATAATAATAATAATAATAATAATAATAATAATAATAATAATAATAATAATAATAATAATAATGAAAAAAAATAACAAAATTTGTAAAACTACCTCACAAGCTTTAAAAAAAAATTTCGATGCCCATGCCCGAGCTCGAACCCACGACCTCCCGCTTACGCGCTAACCCCTGAAATAAATCATAATCCGCTTATATAGAGATATATATAAATCATAATCCGCTTATATAGAGATATATATATATATATATATATACATATCGCGTTTCATCTGTCTTAGTCCATTAATACTACAAAATTCGGCCTAAGGAAAAATAGGATATGCGGCCCAACATGCCCAAGTGTTTAACAAAGCCCAGTTTCTTCTTCTGATTAAAAAAAATATATTGTGGTTGCCTGGGTTTGAACCCAGGACCTCTAGAATATCACCAACACACCAAACCCTCCTGCCATTTACGTTTTTCTGTTATACTCTCAGATTAAAACTATATAATCCGTATTTCTGTTTCCTCTCTATATCATCTTCTTCCTTTTCAATCTTTGCGTCATCATCCTTATCACTCCAATCCGAAATGGAAACGAATTGTATAACCAGAAAGGACTAGCGAATCAAATATCACAAAGGTTGGTTGGATTTTTGTTTTCACTTTGACAGAAAGAAAAAAAAAAACGAGTAGCATTGTGAGTAAATGGGTCCACCAACTAGTCCACTATCTTAAAGTAGAAGGTTTATTAATTGAAACAGAAACGTAGGCCATGAATTTTTATACTAACGTGGTTCCACCATACTAGCTACCAAATCTTGATTCACAATCACCACTAATCACGTCCAAGGAATTTGTTTCCACGTTAAGTATAGATGAGTTGATTATTGTTTATCGACCCACAATCAATCATCACGGCCCACATAGACAAATCAATAAACAATTTAATACGGACCAAAAGTTGGAATAACATGATCTTGGCCCCATTCGATGGTGAAAATGTAAAAGCAATGAATTATTATACCATTTATAACTCAAGTGGAGAATGAGTCATCACAAGTTAGTACCGTGATTTTAGTGATTTGTCTAGTACGGTTAAGAACTGAATACATATATATGCGAGTAATTCATCTTCGTTGTCGTAAAGTTCAAAACAGAAAAGAAATTGGATAGCAGCGATTTGTAGTTGAGATGATGTGGTGGTTTAATGATTTACCAAGAAGAAGAAGAAAAGAGAAAAGAATATATAATAAAAGGTGATGAGTTACGGTGATGGTTCTCAAGAAGAGGATCAAGAGAGAAGGAAAGGGTGGTGTGTGGGTTTGTAATCGAAACAAATGGCAGGAAGTAATACTGACCGATGGTTCTTGTTGTAGTTGGGTTTGGTTATAATTTGAATACAAAAAGAAAGAAACAGAAAGATGAACGTGTACCAGGAGTAGTCTTGGTTGGTAATTGATAATGAATATCGTTTGGTACCATATAACAATGAGTTTGATTGAATTTTTATTTTTAGTCCTAGTACAACAGCATTATTCAAGCAGGTACTAAATAAATAATTAAAAAATCAAAAGGAGATTGAGACTCCTAACAGATTTTGGATGTTTTAGTGATTTAGTTCGACTGATAGTACCAATCTTATACAGTTTGAAAGTGAAAGAATCAGATTTGGATGACTAATGAATCTGTTATCTGTATTATTTAGTACGGAGTATAATTTATATATAACTAATATGAATAATTAATAAATACAACTATATAATAACCAATAATAATACTTTCAATAATAATAATAATATTAGTAACAATTTAAGTGTATAAACTTCCATACATATATATCATATGCAGTAGTACCAATAATACTGATATTAATATCATGAAGTAATAATAATGATAATATTAGTATAACAACTATATTTATTATTAAATTTAAATTGAGTATATCAATATTACACATTATTATTTATATTTATGTAATATAATATATATTAAAGAATAGCAATTATTTAATATTTAATATTTTTTACATTTTATATATATTATAATATATAATTAATACTTATGTATATTAATCATATATATATACATATATATATATATATATATATATATATATATATATATATATATATATATATATATATATATATATATATATATATATATCAACTACTTCGTATATAATTGTGTTTTAAATATAAAATTTTAAGTTTTCTTTCTAAATCACTTACTAGTTTATTAATATATTTAATTCATAATATATAATTATTTACATACATAATTATTTATATATATACATTTCTATTTACATTTAATGGTTCGTGAATCGTCGAGCACAGTCAAAGGGTAATTGATGACTTGAATATAGATTTCAAAACTTTCGAGACCCAACATTACAGATTTTGCTTATCGTGTCGGAAACATATAAAGATTAAAGTTTAAATTTGATCGGAAATTTCCGGGTCATCACAGTACCTACACGTTAAAGAAATTTCGTCCCGAAATTTGATTGAGGTCGTCATGGCTAACTATAAAAATGTTTTCATGACGAATATGAGTTGGTAACTAGAGTTTTATCAGCATTGAGTAATATAGATAAGACAATTTGTTACGTGAAGAGTATAAGTGAAGATATCGCAAGAAAGTGAAATGCGTAAATGTATATTAGTTTTAACCGATGACGTAGTTATGATTGATTTCCTGAATTAGTGGAATTTAAAGAAAATCTTTGTAATAAGATTTGGTTCTTCGGTAATCAAGGGAATTAGGATCCGCTTTAAATGCGATCATCTGTTTTGATTGCTCTGTCGGATATTTTACTATAAATCCACCCCCTTTGTTTCCTTATTTCCATATCTCACATCTTCTACTCTTTCTCCTCAATTCATACTTTAAAACATTCGTCAATATGCTCCATCCCATTCCGATCCTTGATATACTACTAACCTTCGTATCTGTCATTCTTCTCTTTCATCTACCACCGGAAGAAGTTACTTTCTTCTAACATTACCTTGGGGTTATAGTGTTTTTCATTCTCCCGTGTCTTTATATTGCTATACGCATTGATATACACGGTTTGTAGTTTCGGGGTTGTTATCGGGCTTTATATTCTCTATTATATTTCAGAGCTTCATGATTTCGTTTTCTCTTCTCGTCCACGAGTCAAGCGAATAATGGTCCAGAATTCGTAGATATGAAGTTTTGGATGAACATAGTTAATGTTTTAAGAAGGAACTCGTAATGGCACGATCTTGATTTGGTAAATTACCAGAATATATGAAAAGATAGAACTATCAATAAGATATGTTCTTAGTATGTTTAGAGATTGGGTAGAATGTAAGAGTCGTGTAAATGGCACATGATGACGGTATATTCTGTGAATCATCACGTTCCATTAGAAACTCAGCATTACTTACTGTAATATAATCACGTTGATCAAGTGTCAATGCTTCAGTCCCCAACACGACTTCAAACCATTCATATTTTAAATTTGAAGATTTACAGAATATAGAAACTAACAGTTTCTATATGATGTAACATTGATAGCACGAAGAGGTTAATGATTCTAGATAAGAATAGTTATGAAAATATCTTCAGAAATATGGAGGATATTTATAATGAAAGATACGATGATATCTTGGAATCTCTAAGTTCGACGGTTGATGAAGAGAAAATTTTCCGCAAGATTTTAACAAGACTTCGGAGCAAGATATTCTCTAAAGATTTCAATGGATCCAGAATTACCTGGATTCTTTGAATATAGGGTATGGTCCTTGTATTTGTCCTTGGTCTCCTTCGTGGTTAGTCGAATTCCCTTTTCCAGTTCCAACTTTTCTGAGCTTTTCCAACATACTATTCTTTATCATTAAACTTCCGATGATTAAGGTCGTTTACGACTATTTATGGTTTCTGCTGCTTCATTCAGCTTTTTCAACATTCAGACTATTGATTTGTAGACTGAGTGTTTTTCGGAATTTCAGAATGAAAGATCATAATTCTAAGAGATAAATGTTATACATTTAACTGTTGATGTAGATATGCTGTGAGTTTTCAAAGTACTGATTGCTGATTCCCAGTAATTGGTATGGCAGTTGTCGTTACAAGATGCGGATGATTATATGATAGGGTTTCAATGAATAAATATAATGATTTATCAGAGAGATTTAAGCCAAGAAGCAACGAGGTTGCTGGTACGTCTGCTGGTTATATGGTGGAATATAAAAGGTTCCCCGGTAACAATAAAAGAGCACGCATATATATCAAGGTTATAGTAAGGCTAGTCCAACTGAAAGGTCGAAGTTGACTTGTTGGAGCTGTGACAAATTTGACTAATTTGAAAAGGAATTGCAAAGTTATTTTCGGTAATAACAATGCCAAAGGAGCTAGCACAAATAAGTGTTAGACGTTTACTCAGGTTTCGAGTGTTTTCAAGTGCATAACTATATGCATCAATCTCTTCTTACGTAGATGAAGTGCGGTTGGTTCATCCTCTCGATTGAGGTGTTTTCAAGAATCATGAAAGGTTTGAACGCATATTGTAATCGTCAAGATACAAATGGGGTTTAAGATGAAATCAAGTGGCAAACTTGAAGAAATGTTTAGTTTCATATGTTATAACCAATATTTTAATTTATTTTAATTGTCCAATGTTATTAGTCCACAGTCGATAGTCCACAATTAACAGTCCAATAATTCATATATAGCTTAATATATAATATTCGAATTAATTAATACGTATCGTGACCCGTGTACATGTCTCAGACTCAATCACAACTCAAAGTATATATATTATTTGAGAATTAACCTCAACCCTGTATAGAGAACTCGATCATTACTGCATATAGAGTGTCTATGGTGATTCCAAATAATATATATATATGCGTCGATATGATATGTCAAAACCTTGTATACGTGTCCCGATATTTAAAGTGCGTAAAATAATTAACAGAAATTAAATAACGATAAATAAAATTGCGAGAATGTAAATTGCGATAATTAAATTGTGATAAATAAAATGTAATACGGAATTAACAGTTAGCTAGGATCTTGTTAGCATGGTTTCTTAACAAAATTTCTAATAATTAATTTGTTTGTTTCTAACAAATTTTATTTTGTCAAATGTTTTCTTCATTATGCCACTTGTTGGATTCTGATAAATCAAAATCCCAATATGATATTTGATGAATATGGTTATTCTGTGGTGAACGGTTTTGTATATCGATAGATGTAGGTAGGATAGTAGATGACTATTGAATCTGATTCGAAGAATGTACAGTGTAACTTATTAATGTGAAATCTAAATATTCCTCGGGTATTACCTACCCGTTAAAATATTTTCACCATTAACAGTTTATACGAAAGAATTTTTAATTACAATCTTTATGAAAATATATACATATATATTTTCTTCAGATGTAGTCATGGATTTAATGAGTCAGTGTGATATTAAACTCATCAGATTTACGGCTAGTACTTGAGTACATAATCTCTAAAACATTAGAGATTACATAATCGCCATGAAGGATGAAGATAGTTTATGTAGAACGATTCGTAGAACGATGATTATGCTTGAGGTATAGATTGCGAGGTTGAGACGTGTGATGATGTTGTTGATACTGTTGGTGCCGGTGATGTTGTTGAAGCTGGTACATTTTGCACCATGTTTTCCAAATTGATTACTCGAGCGCGAAGTTCGTTGACTTCTTCTATTACTCCAGGATGGTTGTCGGTCGGAACGAGCGAATGAATAAGATTCAGAATTTTGGATATCATATAGTCGTTGCGAGGTATCAAGGAAATGAGAGTGAAGATAGTGTTTCGGATTGGTTCGCTGGTGAGTGTTTCAGGTTCTTCGCCAAGAGGTGAATTTGATTGATGAAAAGGATCACCTTCTTTTTGTTCCCAATGATTAAGTATGCTATGAACCCATCAGATGAATTGGTTGATTCATTCTAGTGACACTGCTTTCGGAGCTTAGGTGAAACTCCATATCGGAATAGCTGTCAGAATCCGAGGAATTCGAACTGGTTGAGGGATTCATCTCGTACTATCAGATGAAGGATTTTCGATAAGAAATAGATTATAGGATGTAGATTAGTATCCTGCAATACATAATTTACATATGCATATAAAATACTAAAATCTCATAAATTACGGAGGAATCTACGGAATCTGTCAGGCAAATGTAACAATGACAGATACGCTAAGATATGAATTAGCGGATACGCTAAGATATGAATTTTGTCTATACACTATTCATGCAATCATTGCAGTATGATGTGTCTAGACTATGAATAATAAGCAAGTGATTCCCTAAAATTGATAAACAGGTGATTTTCGACTAGAAATGATAAGCAAAACTTTTGACATGCAGACACGGTCGAAGTCCAGACTCACTAAGGCATCTAAACAACTATCAGTTAGACACACTAATGCAAGACCTGGTTCGCTAAGACCACCGCTCTGATACCAACTGAAACGCCCCGTCCTAATCCATCCGGACGAAGTCCATATCGATTATAAATGATTCATAATAGTTGATTACATCGCGAGGTACTTGACCTCTAAATGATACATTTTACAAACATTGCATTCGTTTTTAAAAGACAAACTTTCATTTCATCGAAAGTTTACAGGTATGCATACCATTTCATAATATCCAACTATAAATGACCTAATCCGTCATTTACTTAGTAATAATCTCTAATGGACTTCAACGACTCGAATGCAATGTCTTTTGAAATATGTCATGAATGACTCCAAGTAATATCCTTAAAATGCGCTAATGCACAGTGGAAGATTTCTTTCAAACCTGAGAATAAACATGCTTTAAAGTGTCAACCAAAGGTTGGTGAGTTCATCAGTTTATAGTAATCATTTCATTTTCATCATTTTAATAGACCACAAGATTTTAAATATTATAAAACGTGCAGAAGTCCCATTCCAACTGCACAAAAATATCTTTCATATGAAGAACACCTGGTGAGGATTCAAAATATAATAGTAACCATCTGTGCCGGTCTTTCACCCCACGGCTGAATACACGTGCCTTCAAAATATAGAACCTCTGTACCGGTCTTTTCACCCCACGGCTGAACACATGTTTATAAAATACAGGACAACCTGTGCCAAAATGTCATAAATAATAAACCATCCACCCGGCTCGGGAGCTCATACGCTCTAACGGAAACCGGGGACTAATGCGTGTTATAATAATCATCCCCAATCCCAGATAATTCTATCATAGAATGCAGTTAAGGTACTTGTGTCTGTTGCGTTAAACATTTATAAAAGCGCATGTATTCTCAGTCCCAAAAATATATATTGCAAAAGCATTTAAAAAGGGAGCAAATGAAACTCACCTATTGTATTTTGTAGTAAAAATACATATGACTATATTGAACAATGCAGGGTTGGCCTCAGATTCACGAACCTATATCATTTGTATATTTATTAATATACATAGTTGTAATCGAACAATTTTATATATTATTATTAGTGACGTAATTTAATAATTTATAAGTATTATTAATTATTTATATATTTTCATTTTATATAATATGGAATTATTAATATAGTTAAGTTATGTAATTTAATTAAATTTTTATATGAAGATCGTTTATTTGTTAAATCAATAATTGTAATAATACTAGGTTAAGGATAATAATAATAATGGTAGTAATAATAGTAATATAATATCAAAAATGTTAATTTTTAAAATGATACTTTTAATAAAGTTAATAACTTTAATAATGATGATAATTTTTACTAAAATTGATGTTTTTAATAATAATAATAAAAATTAATAATAAGGTTAGTACTAATAATAATAATAATAATAATAATAATAATAATAATAATAATAATAATAATAATAATAATAATAATAATAATAATAATAATAATAATAATAATAATAATGAAAAAAAAATAACAAAATTTGTAAAACTACCTCACAAGCTTTAAAAAAAAAATTTTCGCTGCCCATGCCCGAGGTCGAACCCACGACCTCCCGCTTACGCGCTAACCCCTCAAACCATTTCACCATTTCAGTGTTTCTGATATAAATCATAATCCGCTTATATATATATATATATATATATATATATATATATATATATATATATATATATATATATATATATATATATATATATATATATATATATATATATATATATATACATATCGCGTTTCATCTATCTTAGTCCATTAATACTACAAAATTCGGCCCAAGGAAAAATAGGATATGCGGCCCAACATGCCCAAGTGTTTAACAAAGCCCAGTTTCTTCTTCTGATTAAAAAAAATATATTGTGGTTGCCTGGGTTTGAACCCAGGACCTCTAGAATATCACCAACACACCAAACCCTCCTGCCATTTACGTTTTTCTGTTATACTCTCAGATTAAAACTATATAATCCGTATTTCTGTTTCCTCTCTATATCATCTTCTTCCTTTTCAATCTTTGCGTCATCATCCTTATCACTCCAATCCGAAATGGAAACGAATTGTATAACCAGAAAGGACTAGCGAATCAAATATCACAAAGGTTGGTTGGATTTTTGTTTTCACTTTGACAGAAAGAAAAAAAAAACGAGTAGCATTGTGAGTAAATGGGTCCACCAACTAGTCCACTATCTTAAAGTAGAAGGTTTATTAATTGAAACAGAAACGTAGGCCATGAATTTTTATACTAACGTGGTTCCACCATACTAGCTACCAAATCTTGATTCACAATCACCACTAATCACGTCCAAGGAATTTGTTTACACGTTAAGTATAGATGAGTTGATTATTGTTTATCGACCCACAATCAATCATCACGGCCCACATAGACAAATCAATAAACAATTTAATACAGACTAAAAGTTGGAATAACATGATCTTTGCCCCATTCGATGGTGAAAATGTAAAAGCAATGAATTATTATACCATTTATAACTCAAGTGGAGAATGAGTCATCACAAGTTAGTACCGTTATTTTAGTGATTTGTCAGGTACGGTTAAGAACTGAATACATATATATGCGAGTAATTCATCTTCGTTGTAGTAAAGTTCAAAACAGAAAAGAAATTGGATAGCAGCGATTTGCAGTTGAGATGATGTGGTGGTTTGATGATTTACCAAGAAGAAGAAGAAAAGAGAAAAGAATATATAATAAAAGGTGATGAGTTACGGTGATGGTTCTCATGAAGAGGATCAAGAGAGAAGGAAAGGGTGTTGTGTGGGTTTCTAATCGAAACAAATGGCAGGAAGTAATACTGACCGATGGTTCTTGTTGTAGTTGGGTTTGGTTATAATTTGAATACAAAAAGAAAGAAACAGAAAGATAAACGTGTACCAGGAGTAGTCTTGGTTGGTAATTGATAATGAATATCGTTTGGTACCATATAACAATGAGTTTGATTGAATTTTTATTTTTAGTCCTAGTACAACAGCATTATTCAAGCAGGTACTAAATAAATAATTAAAAATCAAAAGGAGATTGAGACTCCTAACAGATTTTGGATGTTGTAGTGATTTAGTTCGACTGATAGTACCAATCTTATACAGTTTGAAAGTGAAAGAATCAGATTTGGATGACTAATGAATCTGTTATCTGTATTATTTAGTACGGAGTATAATTTATATATAACTAATATGAATAATTAATAAATACAACTATATAATAACCAATAATAATACTTTCAATAATAATAATAATATTAGTAACAATTTAAGTGTATCAACTTCCATACATATATATCATATGCAGTAGTACCAATAATACTGATATTAATATCATGAAGTAATAATAATGATAATATTAGTATAACAACTATATTTATTATTAAATTTAAATTGAGTATATCAATATTACACATTATTATTTATATTTATGTAATATAATATATATTAAAGAATAGCAATTATTTAATATTTAATATTTTTTACATTTTATATATATTATAATATATAATTAATACTTATGTATATATATATATATATATATATATATATATATATATATATATATATATATATATATATATCAACTACTTCGTATATAATTGTGTTTTAAATATAAAATTTTAAGTTTTCTTTCTAAATCACATACTAGTTTATTAATATATTTAATTCATAATATATAATTATTTACATACATAATTATTTATATATATACATTTCTATTTACGTTTAATGGTTCGTGAATCGTCGAGCACAGTCAAAGGGTAATTGATGACATGAATATAGATTTCAAAACTTTCGAGACCCAACATTACAGATTTTGCTTATCGTGTCGGAAACATATAAAGATTGAAGTTTAAATTTGATCGGAAATTTCCGGGTCATCACATTCATAACATCATTCGATTCATACATATAAAACTATCTTATTCGAAGATTTGAACATGTAATCACTAGAACATAGTTTAGTTAATTCTAAACTTGTTCGCAAACAAAATTTAATCCTTCTAACTTGAATTTTAAAATCAACTGAACACATATTCTATATCTATATGATATGCTAACTTAATGATTTAAAACCGGAAAACACGAAAAACACCGTAAAACCGGATATACGCCGTCGTAGTAACACCGCGGGCTGTTTTGGGTTAGTTAATTAAAAACTATGATAAACTTTGATTTAAAAGTTGTTATTCTGGGAAAATGATTTTTCTTATGAACATGAAGCTATATCCAAAAATCATGGTTAAACTCAAAGTGGAAGTATGTTTTCCAAAATGGTCATCTAGACGTCGTTCTTTCGACTGAAATGACTACCTTTACAAAAATGACTTGTAACTTATATTTCTGACTATAAACCTATACTTTTTAAGTTTAAATTCATAAAATAGAGTTCAATATGAAACCATAGCAATTTTATTCACTCAAATTGGATTTAAAACGAAGAAGTTATGGGTAAAACAAGATTGGATATTTTTTGATTGTTGTAGCTACGGGAAATATTGTAACAATTCTATACAAATCATATCCTAGCTAACTTATCTTGTATTATACATGTATTCTAATATATTATGTAATCTTGGGATACTATAGACACGTATGCAAATGTTTTGACATATCATATCGACCCATGTATATATATTATTTGGAACAACCATAGACACTCTATATGCAGTAATGTTGGAGTTAGCTATACAAGGTTGAGGTTGATTCCAAAAATATATATACTTTGAGTTGTGATCTAGCCTGAGACGTATATACACTGGGTCATGGATTGATTCAAGATAATATATATTGATTTATTTCTGTACATCTAACTGTGGACAACTAGTTGTAGGTTACTAACGAGGACAGCTGACTTAATAAATTTAAAACAGTAAAATGTATTAAAAATATTGTAAATATATTTTGAACATACTTTGATATATATGTACATATTTGTTATAGGTTCGTGAATCGACCAGTGGCCAAGTCTTAATTCCCGACGAAGTAAAAATCTGTGAAAGTGAGTTATAGTCCCACTTTTAAAATCTAATATTTTGGGATGAGAATACATGCAGTTTTATAAATGTTTTACGAAATAGACACAAGTAATTGAAACTACATTATATGGGTGAATGATCGAAGCCGAATATGCCCCTTTTTGCTTGGTAACCTAAGAATTAGGGAACATCACTAATTTTGAGAATTAGTGCACGCCTAATTGACGCGAATCCTAAAGATAGATCTATTGGGCCTAACAAATCCCATCCAAAGTACAGGATGCTTTAGTACTTCGAATTCGTTTATATCATGTCCGAAGGATTTCCCGGAATGATTGGAGATATTCTTATATGCATCTTGTTAATGTCGGTTACCAGGTGTTCACCATATGAATGAATTTTATCTCTATGTATGGGATGTATATTGAAATATGAAATCTTGTGATCTATTATTATGATTTGATAATATATAGGTTAAACCTATAACTCACCAACATTTTTGTTGACGTTTTAAGCATGTTTATTCCCAGGTGATTATTAAGAGCTTCCGCTGTTGCATACTAAAATAAGGACAAGATTTGGAGTCCATGCTTGTATGATATTATGTAAAAACTGCATTCAAGAAACTTACTTTTGATGTAATATATTCTTATTGTAAACCATTATGTAATGGACGTGTGTAAATGGTATATATTTTAGATTATCATTATTTGATAATCTACGTAATGCTTTTTAAACCTTTATCAATAAAATAAAGGTTATGGTTGTTTTAAAAATGAATGCAGTATTTGAAAAACGTCTCATATAGAGGTCAAAACCTCGCTACGAAATCAATTAATATGGAACGTTTATAATCAATATGAACGGGACATTTCACTCGGGTCCGGTGATTTGCGTTTCGCCTACTTCGGCCCAACAAATAGGAGATCGGCACTTACGGCTATACAACGCTTCAAAAGGTGCGGCATTAATACTCGAATGATAACTGTTGTTGTAAGAGAATTCGGCTAGCGGCAAATGCCTTTCCCAAGCCTTTCTGAAATCAATGACACATTCACGCAACATGTCCTCCAAAGTCTGAATTGTGCGTTCACTTTGTCCGTCCATCTGTAGGTGATACGCAGTACTCATGTCGAGACGTGTTCCCAAGGCTTCTTGCAAAGAACGCCAAAATCTGGAAGCAAAACGGGGATCGCGATCTGAGATGATCGATAAGGGCACACCATGACGAGATACAACCTCTTTTATGTATAGTTAAGTGAGTCTCTCCATCGTATCCGTTTCCTTCATGGCTAAGAAGTGTACAAATTTGGTAAGACGATCAACGATAACCCAGATGGTATCGTATCCGCCCACCGTCTTTGGTAGCTTCATAATGAAATCCATTGTTATCCTTTCCCACTTCCATTGCGGGATTTCTGGTTGTTGACATAACCCAGAAGGCCTCTGATGTTCGGCCTTAACTTTCGAGCAATTCAAACACTTCCCAACATAAGTTGCAACGTCCTTCTTAAGATTCGGCCACCAATACTGTTCCTTGAGATCGTGGTACATTTTACCGGCTCCTGGATGAATCGAATATCTCGACTTGTGGGCTTCATCTAGTATAAGGCTACGTAGGTCTCCATAACGAGGCACCCAAATTCTTCCGGCATAGCATCGGAGTCCAGTTTCCTTAACCTCGAATCGAGAAACGAGAATGTTCAAGTATTCATGAGATATATTCTTTTCCTTGAGAGCCTCATCTTGGGCTGCTCGGATCTGGTTATTGAGGTTCGAATGAATGGTGATGTTCAGTGCCCGAACACGAAGAGGTGCCATCCTCTCCTTTCGGCTCAAAGCGTCAGCTACAACATTGGCCTTGCCAGGGTGATAATGAAGTTCACAATCATAGTCGTTTAGAATCTCGATCCATCGACGCTGTCTCATATTCAGTTGCTTCTAATCAAAGATGTGTTGGAGGCTTTTATGATCGGTGAAAATAGTGCTCTTAGTTCCATAAAGATAGTGTCTCCACAGCTTTAATGCAAAGACAACGGCTCCAAGCTGAAGATCGTGCGTTGTGTAATTGCACTCATGAATCTTCAGTTGTCGGGAGGCGTAAGCGATAACCTTTGTTCGTTGCATCAGTACACAACCAAAACCACTTTTCGAAGCATCGCAATAAACGACGAAATCGTCACTGCCTTCAGGAAGTGATAAGATAGGTGCGGTGGTTAACTTCCGTTTCAAGGTTTGAAATGCTGATTGCTGTTCAGGTTCCCAAATGAACTTCTTCCCTTTGTGAGTTAGCGCGGTCAAAGGACGCGCAATCAGAGAGAAACCTTCAATAAATCTTCGGTAGTAACCGGCGAGACCTAAAAATTGGCGAATGTGAGTCGGAGTAGTGGGGGTTTCCCACTTGCTGATAGCTTCGATCTTTGTGGCATCAATTTTGATACCTTGATCACTCACATCGTGACCCAGAAATTGGACTTCCTTCCACCAAAACTCATACTTGGAGAATTTGGCGTAAAGTTACTCTTGTCTCAAGAGTTCAAGCACTAGTCGAAGATGTTGCTCATGTTCTTCTTCGCTTTTGGAGTAGATGAGGCTATCATCTATGAAGACGATAACGAACTTATCCAGGTATGGCTTGCATACACGATTCATGAGATCCATGAACACGGCCGGTGCGTTGGTTAAACCGAATGGCATCACGAGAAACTCATAATGACCATAACGAGTTCTGAATGTAGTCTTCATCACGTCGCTCTCTTTCACCCTCAACTGGTGATAACCGGATCGTAAATCGATCTTAGAGTAAATGCTCGATCCTTGTAGTTGATCAAAAAGATCGTCAATTCGGGGAAAAGGATATCGATTCTTGATTGTCAATTTTTTGAGTTCACGGTAGTCGATACACATGCGTAATGATCCATCCTTCTTCTTTACAAATAAAATAGGTGCGCCCCAAGGCGAGAAACTTGGTTGGATAAATCCACGGTCTAGCAGTTCTTGTAGTTGGCTCTACAACTCTTGCATTTCAGAAGGTGCGAGTCGATAAGGTGCGCGAGCTACAGGTGCAGCTCCTGGTACTAAGTCGATCTGAAACTCCACTGCTCTCGGTGGCGGTAATCCAGGCAATTCTTCTGGAAAGACATCGGAAAATTCGTTCACAATTTGTACGTCATCCACGCTCTTCTCCTCGGTTTCTAACATTTTCACATGTGCTAGAACATCAAGACGTCCTTTCTTCATAATCTTTTGCGCTTTCATGCAACTAATGAGATTCAGTTTCGAGCTACATCTCTCTCTCCGTAAATAATCAGTGGCTCACCATCTCCTTATGGTATACGAAGAGCTTTATCTCTACAGATAATGTTGGCCCTTATCTTGGTCAACTAGTCCATACCGACAATAACATCAAAGCTTCCTAACTTAATGGGTATCAAGTCAATCTCGAAATTCACACCTGCTATATTGATAATAGCTCCTCGGCTAACTTGGTCAACTTTCTCAAGTTTTTCATTGGCTACCTCTACAAGCATACTCTCCTTTAAAGGAACTAACGACCAATTTATCTTAGAGCAAAAGTGTCTACATACATAACTTCTATTGGCACCAGTATCAAACAGAACAGAAGCTAATAGATTGTTGATAGTGAATATACCTGTGACCAAATCGGGGTTCTCACGGGCATCCCTTGCATTTACGTTGAATGCTCTTCCACGCGGTGGTCCGCCGTCCTTTCGCTTGTTGGGATACTCATTTCTGAAGTGGCCCGTCTGTCCGCATTCATAGCACTTTCTCGGTCCAGTAGGGTTTGTCTTCACATTCAGGATGGTGATCTTGCAGTCTTTACCAATATGCCCGGTCCTTTTGCATTTTTCACAAACAACGTTATAGTACCCGGTATGGTTCTTGTAGCACCTCTTGCACTGTGGCAGACTGCCCTTGTAGTTGGGGTTCGAGTTGGTGTTTGGATTGGGGTTCCTCCCATCGTTGTGCCTCTTAGCGGGGATTTGATCATAGGCTCTCCCCTTGTTGTTGTCCCACTTACGCTTCTCACTGCTAACCCCCGATTCAGATTTTGCCTTTTCCGGTTCATCACTTATAATTTGGTTCATTAAGGTGTGCGCCATGCGCGTTGCTTCCTGGACATTAGGTGGATTAGAAGAGGTGACATTTCCCTTAATGGTCTTAGGAAGTCCCCACAAGTACCTTTCCATACGCTTAAACTCCGGGGTAACCATGGTAGGACACATCAGGGCTAATTCTAGATACCTACGGTTGTAACCATTGAGATCGTTTCTCACAATCTTCAACTGCCAAAACTCAGTTTCCATTTTCTGGATCTCTGTCCTGGGGCAATACTCCTCAATCAGGGCCCCTTTAAATTCCTCCCACGGCGTAGCATACACCTCGTCAATACCCTTGGCTTGGGCCAGTGTGTTCCACCAAGTTAGGGTGCCGTCAGACAGTGTACATGAGGCATACTTGGTTTTGTTCGTCTCTGAGCAGTTGCTTACACGGAACACAGATTCTAATTTCTCAAACCACCTAGTGAGACCAACTGGCCCCTCAGTACCACTAAAGTTGTGGGGCTTGCAGCTTTGGAATTCCTTATAAGTACACCCATTACGAATGAGCTGGTTAACTGGTTGGGCTTGGGGGTTCATTTCCGCTAAAGCTGCAGCTACTCGTTTAGTGATCATTTCTTCGATCTGTGCTGCTGTGGGCGTTGATCTTCCATTGGCCATTGATGTTCTAACAAAAATTTGACTCAAGTCAAAATCCAGTATTCAAACAAATAATAATACGATATATGGTAACCAACATGGAATCAACACATCACATGTTAACTAAGTAATGCAAATAGATTCAGATACCACAAAATCATCACACTGTAACGTAAATAGAACACCATACAAAGATTAAACAACACTAAGTTCCATTCATTAATAAAACGTTGCATACATCCGCATAGGTTCGTACAATACATAAGTAATACATGAAACTACAAACGAGATTACATAATAAAATCTAATACAAATGTCCTATGGTGATAGTGGGTGTAGGATGTCCATTACGTGGGACATCTGGTCCTCGAGCTCAGTGACCCGAGCATGGAGGATCTCCACTTCCCTTGTCAGTTCCTCGACAGAGGGAGATGGTGGGGCAGGCGGTGCAGTCGGTACGGGTAGTGCCGGTGGTGCAGATGGTCCGGCTCCAGAAGTAGATGGTGCATAACGTTAAGGCTTACACACAAATGGATTAGCAGGGTATGGCACAAGCCGCTTACGGGCGGTAACCCTAACCCGCTGACCATGTGCGTCAATGAACGCTATACCTCCGTTAATCCCTGGAATAACGGTACCATCGAAACGATACCGCTTCTTTGGCGGGGTGGAGGGTGGCTGCATGGGTGCCTCATCAGGGTCCTCATCGGAATCCTCATCGCTGGAGTCGTCGGAGGATGAGTCGTCGGATGATGGGTCGTCTGAATCGGCTGGGGGTGGCTGCACGGGTGGCTCTGCTCGGCCGGCTATCATCAGTCGGTATCTGAAAGGCGGGATCGGCACGAGACGTCCATCAGGAAGGCGTCGGCACCAATGGTTATGCTCATTACGGAACAGACCTTCCCCAAATTCCGCGAAAATCATAGCACCACCGGGATGGTGCTGTGGCTCTGAGGGTCCTGGGACAAGTGGAGCTGGAATCTCCTGTAGGTCCTCGGCTCTGTCTGAGGTGATCACTGGGTCGGGTGCATGGCTACTGGCTCCAGAGGATGAAGCGCCAGAGTCACTGGAGGGTGTCGACGATGGGATCTGAGAATCGGCAACAATGGCAGGCGAGGTGGCGGATGAGTCCGAGTCGCTCTCCAAAATGATAACAGGTGGAATATCCGACATCTGAACAAGGAAAAATAACTTTTTCCATGTCAGTAAGTCATAAAGCAAGCACGTATTAGGCAAAGTAACTACGACAGTCTAGATCATCTATAGCAGTAAATAGCATGGTAATAACGACAAGTATCATGCAATCGAAAGCGGGTAATAGCATGCAGTAGTGAAAGCAAGTAACAGTATACAGCATATAGCAGTAAAAGTAGGCAGTATCATGCAGCAAGTTCCGCAGAAACGAGTAAACTAGCAAGTTGTAGATTAGTCCTATTAGTGAATCCTACTCGGTCCGGTCTAGACTCACTAATGCAACCTAATTCCCTACAACCAATGCTCTGATACCAAATGTGATGCCCCGTACAAAACCATCGTGTACGAATCATCAACAGCAGGATCATTACAAGGTCAAATACTATATGCTGTTTCAAAATAAGTTTGCATTCATGATAAAAGGTGACGTTTTAACCAACGTCAAATGTTTAACAACCAAAAGTATGCTTTGGCGAATAGCAAGCAATAATAGTACATGACCCATAGGTCGTTACAAATACATTGTTTCAAAAATAACATTGTTTGAATGCAAATTAAACGTTTCATGCGGTGACATCTCTAATAAGCGCAGCGGGTGTCTACAAAGCATGACTAGTACAGCGGAAGCAAGCAAACCTTAAGCACCTGAGAAAAACATGCTTAAAAACGTCAACACAAAGGTTGGTGAGCTATAGTTTAAGTATAACAGTAATGTAAGGTAGGCCACAAGATTTCAGTGCTTCAACAGCGTTTCAAAACAGTATGAAAAGTATATGTATAACCGTGGGCACTTGGTAACTAACTTAACATTTATAACCCCCTAAAAGTACATTGGCGAGTGCGTATGTTTACAAAGTATTAAACACCCGTTAAATGCTTGCGCTACTAGCCCGAGTGGGGAAGTCAAACCCTATGGATCCATATCTAAGATTCGCGTTCACCGGTTCAAAGACCAATGACTAAACGTTACCGAGCTAAGGGGAAAGTTTATGCCGTTGTATAACCCACACATATATAAAGTTTAAGTACTCGTGCCTAGTATGTAAAACATAAAACACGCATGCATTCTCAGTCCCAAAATAGTTAAAGTAAAAAGGGATGCTATAACTCACAGTGGAAAGTAGTAAAAGTCGATACGCGGGAATAGTAAGCAAGTAGTTTGGTCCGGAAGGTCCTCAACCTAAGTCAAAAGTTACTAAGTCAGTAAATCATTTCCAAAGGTTTAAAAGTATGTAAATTAGGTCTTAAGTATCATCATCATTCATCATTAATCAAAAAGTGTAAAGTAAGTTTTAAGTCAAGACTAGGGTTTGAAATAAAGGCTGATTTCGTTCAGTCGCCATGACCTCTATACAAACTTAAATGAGGTAAGACCAGTGGCCATGGCTCCGTATATGAGTCCCCTAGGTACTGACCAATTTCCAGAACCAAACTCATCTTCGTTTGACCGTGGTGATGGTTTAAGTACGAGTAGGTCAGAAATTTCAGCACAACGTTAATAGGGTGTAGTGACTTTCGGGAGGCCATAGATCCTAAACCGTAATTCGGATTAAGACGAGGTATAAATGGAAAATCATCTACTCGAACCTAAATAACTGAAAATAAACTTTCCAGTAGCTCAGGTAGTCTGATCAGTTCCAGAATCAGTAAGTAAAGGTGTTCCAGTGGGTTCTTAGTGCTTGATGCTCATTACGGTTCTCATTCTTGATGCGTATAGCTTCAAGTGTACAACTCGTTGATGGGTTTGCATCATCTTAACCAAGGTTTGACCATCATAACACTAGTGTATGTCTAAGATATGTAGCACAACTCAATTAAGGGTTGTAAGTAGTTTGATGAACCAAAGTTACATCAAGATCTTAGATCCGACACATACATGAGTTATAAAAGTAATATTAAGCTACAACTTGAAAGTAAACTAAATAATCAAGATCTTAAGTTGTAGAACTTAGATCTTAGTTAGATCTTAAAGATCCTAGACTAGAAAGTCTAGATCTAGTGTTCTTAAGTTAGATCCTAAGTTATAGAACTTGGATCTTTACTTTAATGAAACCATAAGTTATGAAACTTAGATTTTCAACTTGTAAAATGTATGTAAGCTTATAAGCTCTTGTTTACAACAAAATTAGAAGACCATAAGCTATAGAAACTTAGATCCAACACAAGTGTATGAAGTTATAACTAGAAAGTTATACTTCCATGTTCTTGAACTTACAAAGTTAACTTTTAGTTTCAAGAAATATGAGATCAAGAGTAACTAGTAATACTTGACTAATTAACAACATCACAACTTTAAAATACTTACAAAAGAAAGAATTAAACTAAAGTACAAGTATTATGTTCATGTTTGTTTCATACTTAGGAAGATTCAAATCAAAGTTTGGATCTTAGGATTTAAGTCTACAAAACATGAACACAAGTATGATTATGAAACTTATGAACTTTAAATCTTGAAAACATTTAAATGTAGAACCATAAACTAGTAAGTTTAGATTCTTGTTCTTGGTTCTTCATCAAACAAAAGATGGAAGTAACCAAGATTACATGAAGATACAAGTTAGAAAACTTGATCTTTAACATAAACAAGAAACAACAACAAGTAACAACAAACTACAACTAGTAAATGATGATGATGGATGGTGGTTTTAAGGAAGAAAAAAAAGAGGAAGTAAAGCTTGTTACTTACAATATTTTGAGAGAAAAAAAAAGAGAGAAAAGAGAAGTAAGTAAGTATGTGTGTGTGTGGAATGAAGTATTACAAGTAAATAAGTAACAAAAAAATTTGAAAATGAATCCCCCTCCCCCATGAAAGCTCACGGCCAAAGGGTGCCAAAAGGAGCAAGGTCAAAAGCCAACTTTCAAGTATTGGAGAATGGTGTAAGCTCAAAATGGTATTAAAGTTAAATGGTATGGGAAAGTGGTGTAAGTATGCATGTAACTAGATTCCATTCACTAATTAATCTTGGTTAAGCCTTAATAAATCACTAGTAACAATATGGGCTCCTAATTAATCCATTAAGAGAAGTAGGGTGGGCTTCCAACTCCATTTTCTATAATAAAGGCCCAAGTCCAAGTATGTATTCAACAAATAAAATAAAAGCCCAAGTAATTAACTACGAACATTAGTTAATTAAAAATGATTAATAATAATTAATCATGAACGTAAATAATATTCGAAAATATTATTCGTGAAAAGTACGTGTGTCACAAAGACAAGTCGGGCCATGAAAAGTTAAATACGGTAACAAGTAACACGTATAAGAACACGTTTATTAAAACACAAGCACTAATAATAAATTATTAATAATTAAACGTTGGAAAATCCAGGGTCGTTACAGTAGATTTGAAGTGGACTTAGCACCTTTGCCTTAGAATTTTGTAAAGCTTTAGTAATTTTGGTTTAACGTCCGTTTTCTTTAGCTTTGACTTTGGTTTAACTTTAAATAAGATTAACGCCCTTGTGCCTTATAAGGTATTTTTATACGATTTATTAGAGTTTTGTAAGTTAGGGGCGTTACAGAATGGTATTAGAGCTTAGGTTCGAAACTGTAGATTTTCTTAAGATTGACCTGTGAGGATTGGGTAGATCAAGATTTAGAATTCGTTATCACTATATTACTCTATCATATTTCCTTAGTTCATCCTATCATATTTGAATTTTCTGCATCTTGTCATCCTTCGTTTGATCCGTTTTTAAATCTTTTGTTCTCCGAATTTTCGTTCTCTATTAAGCGATATGTGATTTAGTATGTGTTTAGTTAGCTCCCGTGTGTTTTAAGTGTTTAATAAGCTATGTTATATAATATACAGAAATGTTAATAAGTCTTGAAAATCATACGGAGAAAAAAAACATGTTCTATTTGAGATTTAATTATAAGGACCATAGTTTTATGCTCATGTAGGGATAGTGTTAACTTTGTTAATTACTATATTACTTATAAGAAATTAGAGTATATATGTTTAGGATCAATTAATGTATTTCAATTCAATACACCATACAAAAATTTATGTTTAATTATTTGCATGTACATATCTATTATTATAGCAAATTGATGTGTGCGAGGGGTAGTACGAAATACTATTATTGTTTATTAAGAAATACGGCGAAATTATACAAGTTTTATTTATTTATTTATGGGATATACCTAAACCTTGCTACAACACTATAGGCAGTGTACCTAATCGTAGAGTAGTGTAGTTTTTAGTAAGTCCGGTTCGTTCCACAGGGAGCTAGCTGATTTTAACGCTATATTTTTAACAACTATATTTATATAAAATATATATAATTATATATAGTAATATTATTATAAAAGGGGGTTTTTACCGTTTAATGACCGATTTGTCGATTTTATATTTTAAGTGTAAAGATAAATGACGATAATATAAATGACAGAATTTAAATTGCGATAAAGTAAATTGTAGTAATTAAAATGACAGTAAATAAAGGTACGATGAAATATGAAATAAAAGTATTATGCTTATTTAAACTTCCGTAATCATGATGTTTGACGTTTTGATTTTAATTAATTGTTACCCGGGTTAATTGTCCTTTGTCCTGGTTTATTTGATACCTATCTGGTTTTTGTCCATAATAGTCCATCGGTCATAATTATAAAATGCTCGTCAAATTAACCTTATTCCCGAAGTCAAATATTCCAACTAATTAGGGATTCGAACTGTAACAAGATTTTAATACTTTGTTAATAATTACACCAGGTTATCGACTGCGTGTAATCCAAGGTTTTAATACTTTGTTAACAATTACACCAATTACCCTTGTATGTAATCCACCCCTATTATAATTAGTCCATGATACATTAATTTATTCACTCGGCCAAAATGAATAATCAATTACCCAATCCAATTGATTAATTAAATGATTGTAAACGATGTTGTATGAACGTTACTAAATAGGACATGCATAATTATTTAATAATTATTAGATTAACTAATTTGAAGATAGGTTCGACAGATTCCAACGAATTGTCATTCGATTAGACAATACCCCCATCTATTAATAGTCCATAGTCCAATGTTCACAAGTGTCGGTCTTTTGTCCAAACCCAAATTATGGTTCAAAATCCAATAACCCCATCTTAATATTTAGCCCAACATCACAATTACTTCGGCTCAAATAAGCATAATAATAACTTAGTTACGAGACATTAATTTAAAAAGGAAGAACATAGCTTACAGTGGTGATTAATTGCGTAGCGTTACCCGGACAGAGTTTCAACTTACAAAACCTTAAAACATTTCTTGCATTAACCCAATTATTATTAAACTTAATTTAAACTTAAAATTATAAATATAAATATATATGTTTTCTTACAGAGGAAAAAGAAAAGAGAGTGTGTAATACTCGTCCGAAAAATGTTGCAATTTATAGACTTGGCCAGAGATTTCACTCCATGCGATCGCATGAAAAAGCTTCTTCCAGGCCATGCGAACGCATGGCCAGCCTGGATCAGCACACTTGCTTCCAAAACGTGGGCGGCTGCTCGATTTATTTAATATATAATATAATATATATAATTTTATATAATTATATATATATTATATTATATTCTTGTGCAATGTTGACTTGTAATTTTAGGTCCGTTGTCTCGCGCGTTGATGCTCGGTTCATGTCTCGGTTTCGGATTTTCGAACGTCCTTTCGTACGCGTAGATATCTTGTACTTTGAATTTTCAAATTTGTAATTTGAACAAAAAATTATTTTCCTTAACTCCCAAATTCCGCACAAATCTTTAAATCACTTTTAGTAGTACTTTTGAGTGCACTATGGCTTTAGTGGCACTTTTCAAGCTTTAGTGGCACTTTTTCTTCAATTCTTCAATCGTCGTGCTTCGTCTTCACATTTCTTTATTTAAACGATTACAACTTAAAAATAGAATAATTGCAACTAAAAACTTTACATATTGGAAGGATATTGTGACTAAATATATGTTCGTTTGAAGCAATATCAAATATCCCCACACTTGAACGTTGCTTGTCCTCAAGCAATACAGAACTTGAAATAAAACAAACTTCACTCGAATCACTTTTTTTATTCTCACACTTTGTACATCAGTGATTTTGATATGGCGGTATACACAATGATAGTAACGATGTGGTTTACAGTCCCACATGACTATGAAAATTTAGATCCTTTAGGAAATTGAATCTTTATGAAAATATTTGATCTTTTGAAAATTCATTCTAGCTTTTACCCTAGATAAGTTTTCTGGAATAACCCTTCACCGGTGTTGCAAAATGTCTTTGTGGGTTTTGTGGGTTTCAGATTTTTAAAATTTTAGCTCAAAACTTGCGGTTTTGTATCACCCACTTGCTAACCTTGTATTAGGAAAGCACACGTCCAGTTTACTTGTCTCATATATTACCTTTTAGTAAACGACCGTCCGGTTGTAAAGGAAAGCGATAAACAAGCAACTGTTAAGGCAATGTCTAATGACATGCAGATAATCATGGTCCACAACGTGTCGAATGCAATTACTATCCTTTGTAGGAGAAATAGTAAAGATCACCCTATAACTTTTTTGGTCTGGCACAAGGTCCTGTCTTCGACCATGCTATGCAACCACCGTTCTTACGGTTGACACCCGATTTGATTCAGGTGACCTAATGAATTCTGAGTGAATTCTTAGAATTTTACGTTCAATGGTAATGAACGCATTGAAAATAGGTTTTCAGAAAACAAATAGGTTTTAATTTGATCAAAATATTTTCTCGTTCAAGCTCGAGTTTAGATATCATTGAATTCCATGAGTTTCTAATTCTCAATCTTTAAGATCAATCTCAAGGATTGAGTAATATCAGGCTTAAAAGCTGATTTTTAATCTTTAAGGATATTATCCTTTCTGGGGGTCTGATTCATTAGTCTTATCAAGCTAATTTGCACGGTGCCCGCCCCATTTTACGAGACATATCCTCTCATGGATAGGATAAGTCTGACCACATGGCGACCCTGTTTGATGCTGAGGCCCGTGGATTTCCAGCTGATTTTCGAGAAAACTTTTCAAGGTTTTTCGTAGACTCTACAACTGTTCTGGACGACAACTTCCTAACCTAAATCAATAAGCGCGTGTCTTTTTCGGACGACTTTACTTCCTTTTAAGGATGGAATTGATTCATCATGTAGATCCATCTTTCTTTCAAATATATTACAGTAAATCGAGTAAAACTGATTAGTTTAGTCCAAAGCAAAAGTACCTGCAATAATCTTGTACAATATCTGTGATATATGTTTTAAAGAACTTGGTAAATTCTTCCCACACTTAGCTTTTATTTATTCTTTTCTTTGCCTTTTTATTCTCCTTTATTCCATTTTAAATAAATTCAAGCATTTTGGGTTGTTTCTCAATTTATGTTCTCTCCGAGGTAACAATAATTTCGGTATTATCAACTAGTTTTATCGTTCATAAATATGTATAAACATGATTTTAAATTCATTTAGTTGAAATTTTTTCAATTAAACCAAGTGTAAACCCGAGAGAATTTATAACCCTTCCCCACACGTGAGATCTTGCAATGCCCTCATTTGCAAGAAATCAGTAAAAATTTAAATTCATGAGGGTGATCAGCGTAGAAAAATGATTAAAAATACGAGTTTGCAAACATATTGTTTAAATCACATTTGATATTTTACGTCTTGTCATTAAAATTAGTAGTTTTTGCTGAACTTAATGCCAGTTTTTGAAAGTGCGGTGTTTTACCCATAAAATATAAACATATATATACATATTTTTGAAGTTTGGTATATAACCCCACGTTTATATAATATGTTTGGCATACTTTAGATCAATAATATTAAAATAATGATAAAAAAAATTTTCGCCCCATTCTTGGGTAAAGCAATTTCGGTTCTATGACCTAGTGTTTAACTCACGACGAATTTTAGAAATCATTTTTTTTAAACTTAATGAAATAAAGTAAATTTTGTTTTTAAATTCACACAAAACTTAAATTTAAAAATGCATATTAATGTCATATAAAACCTACAAAACAAAAAAAAATTCAGAATGGGGGGAGGAAACTAGTTCTTTAGTGTCTGCTAGTGGAAAAGACCAATCGGATTCCATTCTCAGAACTACACGAGAACAGAACAACTAACTCTAGACAGCGTTTTCTTTTTAGAACATTTGAATCTCCCCACACTTAGGTAGCTGTGGTGTCAAAATTGTGATTAACTTCATCGTCAATTTCTCTTGGACCATAATCAACTTGCATATCTGTGACTTTTGCTTTAAGCCATTGGTCGGATTCCTGTGTAATTTCCACAAATTCAACTAGTTTCGCCTTTTCTTTAGGCGATAGATTGGATACTAACCAGTTACATAACTTAAAGTTCCCCTTGGTTCTAGCATCGCGATTCCGTTTAATAAGCTTCTTCATTGAACTGTTAATAACGGGGTCATTTAATTTTATATCAACAACGGGGTTCTTTGTTATCAAGTCATCATTAGGTGTTACTTTATCTTCCCCACTCTTAGGCATTTTATTATTGCTAAGCACTACCGTTGGAGTTGGTAAAACAATATGGTTCTTATCAATCATTTTTGTTGGTTCAACGGTTTTGGTTGGTGGAGATTTAGACTTTCGACTTACAAAGGTGATCAATTTTTCATCATTACTAAGTGTCATTCTACCCTCTCTTACATTAAATAACGCCCCGGTGGACGCTAAGAATGGTCGACCTAAAATTAGAGGAATCTTTGAGTCCTCTTCTATGTCAATGACAATAAATTCGACTAGAAAGGTTAAATTACCTACTTGAACGGGTAGGTTGTCAGCAATTCCAACTGAGTGCCTAATGGTTTGATCAAAGAGTCGAACACTCATTTCCGTTGGACTTAACTCACCTACTCCTAATCTCTTATATAATGAAAGAGGCATAACACTCACACTCACACCTAAATCTGCTAGTGCATCATACATGACACAATCACTAAGTAGACAAGGAACAATAAATTCACTCAGATCACCCAACCTGGGTGGAGGTTTTGGTGGAACTGTCTTCACCGGGTTTATCTTTACGGTTTTTGTTTCTTGCACTTTCTTATTCTTCTTCTTTTTTCCAGAGGTATCACAAACTTTATTACCTATTACTTGCTCATACTCAACTCCTTTTCTTGAAAACGGGATGGGTGGTCTGTATGGTACAACTACTGGCTTTACATACTCGGGTGGTGGTGGTGGTGTAACTTCTACATTGTTACTTACATCTAAAACCTTCCCATCTTATAGTGCTGGTTTTTCAGAATTTGTTGACACCATATTAACATTCTCATTACGAGGATTTACTTCAGTATTACTCGGTAGCTTTCCTTGTTCCCTCTCACTCATCATGCTAGCAAGAGTACCTACGTGTTTTTCTAGATTCAAAATGGAAGCTTGTTGAGTTCTTAATGACTGATCAAACCTCTCATTTGTTTGGGATTGATATGTAATAAATTGTGTTTGAGATTCCATTAGCTTTGCCATCCTTTCTTCCAGATTTGGCTTTTTTTCTTTGGTTTGTTGTGGTGGTTTATATAAGCTAGGTCTTTGTTGATTGAAAGTGTTGTTTTGAGTTGGTTGGTTATTCAGACCTTGTTGGTTGTACGAGTTATTGTTGGGTCCATTTGGATTGTAAAGAATGTTTTGATTTCGATTGAAGTTTGGCCTTAGCGGTTGATAATTATTTTGATAATTATTTCCCGGCCTTTGGTTCATGTAGGAAACATTCTCACATTGTTCTATCGTTTGCTCAATGTGACACTCTTTCGTTAAGTGTGGTCCACCGCATTGCTCACAACTGATTCGTATTGCGTGAATATCTTTAGTCATCTTTTCCATTCATCTTTTGAAAGCATCTATTTTTGCGGAAACGGAATCAAAGTCATGGCTAGAATCGGCTCTAGCCGCTTTAGATGAACGAAAAATATCTTTTTCTTGGTGCCACTCATGTGAGTGGGATGTTGTGTTATCAATAATCTTGTGAGCTTCGGTAACGGTTTTCTTCATAATGGAACCACCAGTTGCTGTGTCGATGTCTTTTCGTGTAGCAACGTCGACACCTTGGTAAAATATTTGTACTATTTGATAAGTGTCTAAACCTTGTTGAGGACATCCTCTCAACAACTTTCCGAATCTTGTCCACGCCTCATATATGTAGTGACCCGAACTTTTTCATGTTTATATATATTAAATGAAATTGATATTTACATGATTAAGTGTTTCCAACATGTTAAGCAATCAAACTTGTTAAGACTTGATTAATTGAAATAGGTTTCATATAGACAATTGACCACCCAAGTTGACCGGTGATTCACGAACATTAAAACTTGTAAAAACTATATGATGGCATACATATGGATATATATATATAGTTATCATGATATTATGATAAGTATGTACCTCATTAAGTATTTTAACAATGAGTTATATACATAAAAATGAGACTATTGAATTAAGAAACTTGAAAACGGTATATATAAAGATTATCGTTATAACAACGTCTTACTAATTACATATGAATCATTTTAAGATATTGATACACTATATATAAACATGTTAAATGATAAGTAAACATATCATTAAGTATAATAACAATGAACTACGTATGTAAAAACAAGACTACTAACTTAAGGATTTCGAAACGAGACATATATGTAACGATTATCGTTGTAACGACATTTAACTGTATATATATCATATTAAGATATATTAATACATCATTATATCATGATAATGTAATAGTTTAACATCTCATTAGATATAATAAACAATGTGTTAACAACATTTAACAAGATCGTTAACTTAAAGGTTTCAAATCAACATTTACATGTAACGACTAACGATTACTTAACGACTCAGTTAAAATGCATATACATGTAGTATTTTAATATGTATTCATACACTTTTGAAAGACTTTAATACACTTATCCAAGTACTTCTACTTAACAAAAATGCTTACGATTACATCGTCATTCATTTTCATCAACAATTCTACTCGTATGCACTCATATTTGTACTCGTACAATACACAGCTTCTAAATGTATTTACTATTGGTATATACACTCCAATTATTAGCTCTTAGCAGCCCATGTGAGTCACCTAACCATGTGGGACCATAATTTAACATCTAGCATGACTTATGAGCAAAGAAACAAAAACAAGAACTCCTTTTAACCCCACTCACCTTCACCACTCACCACCTACTCCATTTCACTTCCAATTTTCTTCCCAATTCTCTCTCAAAACATACACACTCTTCCATGAAAGTCTAAGTTACTATTTTTTCAGCAAAAATCATCAAATACAAGCTTTGGTTATTACCTATAATCATCATAAAAACAATTACTCAAGAACACTTCCAAGTTTACAAGTTTACTTCCAAGTTTCCTAATCCATTCCAAGCAATCATCTAAGATCAAGAAACCTTTGTTATTTATAGTAGGTTATCTTTCTAAATCAAGGTAATATTCATATTTAAGCTTTGATTCAATTTCTATAACTATAACTATCTTAATTCGAGTAATAATCTTACTTGAACTTGTTTTTGTGTCATGATTCTATTTCAAGAACTTCCAAGCCATCAAAGATCCTTTGAAGCTCAAGTTATTTTTTCATCATTTCCAGTAGGTTTACCTACTAAAATTGAGGTAGTAATGATGTTCATAACATCATTCAATTCATATATGTATAACTATCTTATTCGAAGATTTGAACATGTAATCACTAGAACATAGTTTAGTTAATTCTAAACTTGTTCGCAAACAAAAGTTAATCCTTCTAACTTGACTTTTAAAATCAACTAATAACATGTTTTATATCTAAATGATATGCTAACTTAATGATTTAAAATCGAAAAACACGAAAAACAACGTAAAATCGGATATACGCCGTCGTAGTAACACCGCGGGCTGTTTTGGGTTAGTTAATTAAAAACTATGATAAACTTTGATTTAAAAGTTGTTCTTCTGGGAAAATGATTTTTCTTATGAACATGAAACTATATCCAATAATCATGGTTAAACTCAAAGTGGAAGTATGTTTTCCAAAATGGTCATCTAGACGTCGTTCTTTCGACTGAAATGACTACCTTTACAAAAATGACTTGTAATCTGTATTTACAACTATAAACTTATACTTTTTATGTTTAGATTCATAAAATTAAGTTCAATATGAAACCATAGCAACTTGAATCACTCAAAACGGATTTAAAACGAAGAAGTTATGGGTAAAACAAGATTGGATAATTTTTCTTGTTGTAGCTACGTGAAAATTGATAACAAATCTATATTAATTATATCCTATATAACTCATATTGTATTATACATGTATTCTAATATATTATGTAATCTTGGGATACCATAGACACGAATACAATGTTTTGACATATCATATCGACCCATCTATATATATATTTCGGAACAACCATAGACACTCTATATGCAGTAGTGTTGGAGTTAGCTATACAGGGTTGAGGTTGATTCCAAAATATTATATATACTTTGAGTTGTGATCTAGCCTGAGGCATGTATACATGAGGTCGTGGATTGATTCGAGATAATATATATTGCTTTATTTTCTATACATCTAACTGTGGACAACTAGTTGTAGGTTACTAACGAGGACAGCTGACTTAATAAACTTAAAACAGCAAAACGTATTAAAAATGTTGTAAATATATTTTGAACATACTTTGATATATATGTACATATTTGTTATAGGTTTGTGAATCGACCAGTGGCCAAGTCTTACTTCCCGACGAATTAAAAGTCTTTGAAAGTGAGTTATAGTCCCACTTTTAAAATGTAATATTTTTGGGATGAGAATACATGCAGCTTTCTAAATGTATTACAAAATAGACACAAGTATGCGAAACTACATTCTATGGTTGGATTATTAAACAGAATATTGCCCCTTCAAGTCTGGTAGCCTAAGAATTAGGGAAATGGCCCCTAATTGACGCGAATCCTAAAGATAGATCTATGGGCCTAACAAACCCCATTCTGGAATTTGGAATGCTTTAGTACTTCGATTTAAATGGTGATTGCGATTGCCAATATTTATGACATACTTGCGAGTATGCGGGGGATATTCTATATGCATTATGTTAATGTCGGTTACCAGGTGTTCATCATACGAATGATTTTTATACACTTGCGAGTGTAGGATTATTGAATAAATGAAATCTTGTGGTCTATTATATTAATTTGATAATATATAGGTTAAACCTATAACTCACCAAAATTTTTGTTGACGTTTAAAGCATGTTTATTCTTAGGTGATTATTAAGAGCTTCCGCTGTTGCATGCTAATATATGGACAAGAGTTGGTGTCAGCATGCTTGTATAATATTGTTTAAAACTGCATTCGAGATTTACTTTGTTGTAACATATTTATATTGTAAACCAATATGTATTGGTAGTGTGTAAGTGTGATATTTTTAGATTATCATTTCTGATAATCTAGGTGGTGTCCTTTTAACCTTGTCGATAAAATAAAGGTTATGTTTTGTTTTAAAAACGAATGCAGTCTTTTAAAAAAGTCTCATATAGAGGTCAAAACCTCACAACGAAATCAATTAATATGGAACGTTTATAATCAATATGAACGGGACATTTCAGTTGGTATCTGCGTGTTGGTCTTAGAGAACCAGAATTTTTGAATTAGTGTGTCTTACCCAGTTTGTTAGGATGCATTAGTGAGTCTGGACTTCGACCGTGTTTTTCTTCAAAAACGATTGCTTAACATTTTTTGTTGGAAACTATTTATTATTAACATGTCAATATATTAATCTCTTAATGTGTTTGATATTATGTGATAGATGTCTACCACTAGTACAAATCCCATCGACTCACCTAATAACAATGAAGAGTCGAATATATATTGGGAAGACTCACAAATTCCCGAAGAGGAACCGAAAGAGGAGGAACCGGAAGAAGAAGAAGAGGTTCCGGAGGAAGAAATATTGATACCTACAGTAAATCGATTAAATAAAAGAAAATCCTCAACCAACGGACCAAAGTTAAAAATGGTCAATGGTGTTTCCGCCAAAGAAGCAAAATATTAGGAAGATTACCAATTTTTTGATGAATCGGATCCCGATGAGGATTTCGATGATGTTATAGAAATTACCTCGACCCAATTTAATAAAGCAAAAGAAAATAATAGTGAAAAGGTATAAAAATAGAGAAACCTGATTCTAACCCCGATGAACTCTATATGTATCGGCAACATCCGTATTTCCTAAAATGTAACAATAAACCGGGAACCTCTAAACCACCAGGTTTTTCTAAACCATTGTGGAAAACAACGGCTCGTATAAGAGGAACACCATATATCCCTAGAAAATTAGGAAAACGAACCAAGTCCGAAGAAGAAGAAACCAGTGATTCAGATTAGAGGGTTGTAATTATGTTGTGTATTATATGTATTGTAGTGTGCTTGTACTTTTATGTTCTATGTAAAAATTGTTTGTATTATTTGTTAATTATCTTTTACGAATCTAATCCTTGTCTATTTTACAGTATAAAAACAAAATGAATGTTAAGGGTAGACAACCGAATATTTTAGAAGACCTACCAGAGGATATAATTGAGGAAATCTTTTCTAGAGTCGGTCAGAATTCATCCGCACATTTAGTTATGGCGAAATTAACTTGTCAAACATTTGAAAGACTTTCCAGAAATGCCATAGTTTATAAAAGGCTTTCCTTTGATAGGTGGGGTATATCACATTGGGGAGACCGTAAGTTACGCCGTGTTTTCTTTAAAGCGTTAAATGCGGGGAACCCAAATGCAATTTTACGCTATGGGTTAAGAACCTATTTTGACTCAACATATCCCAACATAGGGTTTCGTGAGTTAGAAAGAGCTTCTAACATGCAACATAAAGAAGCATGTTATACTTACGGGTTAGTGATGTTCGCTTCTTACCAAAGTGAGAAAAAGAACATCGGGTTACAACTATTAAATAAAACCTTCCCACAAGTGACGGATTCAGTAGTTGGGGTGAGAAACAAGGTTTTTAGATTATTACGGGACTGTTGGACATTACGAAACCCTCGTCCTTTTGACGAAATTACAACATGCTGCCTAGCCAAATGTCATAACGGTTACTTTCCACAAGACCAAGGATGGGAAGTCGTCTTAGTAAAACCAGAATGCATGACTTGTTTCTGGACTTTTGAATTACGTGTCATTATTTCTTTTGCTGAAAAACTTGCGTATTAACTAGAATTGCCTTTATAGTTGCCGAGTAGCAAAGTTATTATGTGCTATATTTCATCCTATATGTATAATAGCGGTATTGTAAGTTTGTAAAATATTGTATAAAAGTTTGAAAGCGAAATATTATTATAATCAGTTTTTCATATAGAATTGTAGTAGTTAAATTGTATATTAGCTACTAAGTATGAACTTAACGGGTATGTACTACCCAAATTAAAACTATAAAACGCTAATATGAACAAAAATCTTTTATAAATGAGTTCATATTATGCTACAAAATACTATTGACTATTCTTAATATTCTATATGATTAACTTAATTCTTTTGGGCTATTTTTGAAGGAAATGGCACCGACGACTCGTCAGAATTTGAACATGAGCGAGGAAGACTTTCGTGTTTTCCTTGCAGCAAACATAGCCGTAGTACAGGCTGCGATGCAAAATAAAAATAACTCTGGATCTAGCAGTGGAACTAATTCCACAAGAAATCGTGTAGGATGCTCCTACAAAGAATTCACTGCCTGTAAACCTTTGTAATTTGATGGAACCGAAGGACCAATTGGATTGAAACGGTGGACTAAGAAAGTCAAATCGGTGTTTGCCATAAGTAAGTGTACTGAAGAGGAAAAAGTTAAGTACTCTACGCATACCTTCACAGGTACTGCGTTAACGTGGTGGAACACCTATCTTGAACAGGTAGGACAAAATGCTGCTTACGCACTACCGTGGTTGGCATTCAAGCAATTGATGAACGAGCAGTACCGTCCTAGAAACGAAGTCAATAAGCTCAAGGTAGAACTTAGAGAGTTACGAACACAAGGGTTTGACATTACCACATATGAACGACGATTCACAGAGTTGTGCCTATTGTGTCCGGGAGTGTTTGAAGATGAAGAAGAGAAGATCGACGAGTTTGTAAAAGGGTTACCAGTAAGGATTCAAGAAGATTTGAGTTCACACGAGCCCGCTTCCATATAAAAGGCAAGTCGAATGGCTCATAAACTCATAAATCAGATTGAGGGGAGAATTAAAGAGCAAGTGACCAAAGAAGCCAACACGAAACAAGTCAAGAGGAAGTGGGAAGAAAACAGTGACAAGAGTCACCAATACAACAACAACAATAATCGCAATTACAAACGCAATAACTACCATCACAACCGCAACTTTAACCGCAACAACAATAACAATCCCAACAACAACTACAATAACTACAATAACCGTTCCAACAATAACAACAACCGCAACAACAACAACAACAACAACAACAATCCCAACAATAACAACCAGAGGCAAAAACCATGCCAGAGGTGTGAAGGATACCATCCGACTGGGCTTTGTACGACATCGTGTACTAAGTGTAATAGAAAGGGTCATGGTACGATGAAGTGTGAAGTTTACTGACCAATGGCTAACAAGAATAAAGGAACAAATAATGTCGGAACAAATAATACCGCCATTATTTGTTATGGATGTGGGAAGCCGGGTCATATCAGAAACGAATGCCCAAATCAGGGGAATACTAATGGACAGGGCCGCAGAAGAGTTTTCAATATTAATACGGCAGAAGCGCAAGAAGACCTGGAGCTTGTTACGGGTACGTTTCTTATTGATGAAAAACCTGCTTATGTTTTATTTGATTCGGGTGCGGATAGAAGCTATATGAGTAGAGATTTTTGTGCTAAATTAAGTGGTCCATTGACGCTTATGAATAATAAATTTTTACTCGAATTAGCAAACGGTAAATTAGTTTCGGCAGATAAAATATGTCGGAATCGAGAAACTAAAATGGTTAGCGAAACGTTTAAGATTGATTTGATACCAGTAGAGTTAGGGAGTTTTGATGTGATAATTGGCATGGACTGGTTGAAAAAGGAGAGAGCAGAGATCGTATGTTACAAAAATGCAATTCGCATTGTACGAAAAGAAGGAAAACACTTAATTGTGATGACCCGAAAAATTTTGACTTATTTAAACCAATTCTCTATACGATTTTTTTTATTTTGACACGTTAAACAAAGTCTGTTAGATTGAGTCTCAAAATTTTAGAACTGTTTCATATACACAATTACCTTTGACTACTCTCAACGATTCATGAACAATTATATGTATGTATATATATATATATATATATATATATATATATATATATATATATATATATATATATATATATATATATATATATGTACAAGTAAAAACGACTTTCCTACAGTAAAACACTATTTGCTACAGTGAAACCGTACTTTGCTACAGTAGCTACAGTGAAACACTACTTTGCTACTTTGCTACAGTGAATTGCTACAGTGAAACACTATTTGCTACATTAAAGACTATTTGCTACAGTAAACACTATTTGCTACAGTAAAACACTATTTGATGTCGACGAACTAGCAAACAAAAACGGATAAGGCGGCCATGCGATCGCATGAGCTACAATAAATGGAAAAGTAATATAAATAAGCCAGTTTGTTCGACGATATTTTCACAATAAATTTTCTCTCAATATTTATATTTATATTATAATTATAATTTTAAATTTAAGTTTAATAATAATAAGGTATATACGAGGGTGTTTTTAATTCGGGTTTCAAACCGCTTTAAGCTAAGGAAATATTGGGTATTGTTCGCGGTATTGTTCTTGAATCCAAGGCCAACCATACAGTCGTCTACTATCATTACGTCTACGCAATTTGCCTACAATATTGAGTCTCAATATTGAACTGTGAGTTTATAGTCTCCCTTTTTAAATACTTTAAATATTTTTTGGGCTGAGAATACATGCAATTTATTTTAAACGCAATAAGACACAAGTACATACTAAATTCTACACTGAGTTAAACCGAAAATCCCTTAACTTTGGTAACTAGTAGCTGCCAGTACATAGGATATGGACTGGTGGGTGTGAATAATTGTATATGGATCCATAGGGCTTGACATCCCCGTCCGAGCTAGAGCGCTAGCCTTTTAACGGACGTATGTTATTTGAGTTTAAGACACGTTGGTTTGCGTGTATTAAAACGAATGGGGTAATTATTACTATAGCGTTAAGTTTAGTTACCAGGGTGCTCTGTTACGTAGAATCTATTGATAAACTTTTGATGAAATCTTGTGGTGTATCTTTATATATATTTATGACTCGAGCAATTAAACCTATAACTCACCAATATTCGTGTTGACCTTTTTAGCATGTTTTATTCTCAGGTCCTTAGACTGCTTCCACTGTGATGTGCTTGTTGCCTCCATGGAGTCTCTCATGCTTTGTATAAAGTTTATTGCATTCTAAATAAAACTGCGTTGTGTAATAAATAATTGGACTGTGATGTCCACCTGTAAATTAAAGACTTATGTATTTTGGGGTTTTGCTTATACCTAAGCACTCGCCCACATGTTTATAACTTTCTATGTTTAGAAAGTCACTTATTTTAATGAATGCAATATTTTATCAAAACGTATCATATAGAGGTTAAAACCTCACTGTGGAATCAATGATTAATGTGTCGCATCAATAGCGATTTTGACGGGTCGTTACATTTGGTATCCGAGCTTGAGGCTATAGGGAACCAGAACTTGCATTAATGTGTTTAACTGGTAATTGTTAGGATGCATTAGTGAGTCTGGACTATGACCATATCTGTTTTTACTGATTTTTGCTTATCATTTGGTCAAAAACATTATATGTGATATATTTATATGCTAATGTAATTGTTGTTTCAATTATATGATAGATGACTTCTTCTAATCCTATCATTTTGTACGACTCAGAATCGGACACTGAATCTATTCTATCCACAACTGAAAAGGGCGTTCCAATACCTATTAAAGAAGAAATTGTGTCAGCCGGAGAATCTCAACTCCCGGTAAACCCAGAGGAGGTTCCAGCTCCACCCAGCTTTAGTTTTCCGGAGCCACAGTATCGTTGGCATGGACCCATGATCCCTGGAGTAAACGAAGATCGTCCATTTCTAAACGAACAGGGACATTAGGCCAGATACACCGCCGACGGGCGGGTTGTGAATATTACGCCTAGCAGATTTCGGTTCATGACCACCGGTACATATTCTCGTACACATGATGCAGACAGTTGGTCATCATATTCTCCTACACATGACTCAGATAGTTCGTCATCAGACGAGATTAGTGAGGAGGAGGATTTCGCTAATGAAATAAAAGAAGTCACTAAGGAGAAATTCCAACTTGCTATAGATAATAAAAACAACCACAATAATAAAAAGTCCTTAATTATTAAAAAGGAACAGGACCATTCGGTTCGTCACCACCCTTACCATAGTAAACCCACTGAGGCACCGGGCACCTCAAAACCCCAACCAAAAATTAAATACACTCCTAGAATGTCTGTCGAACCTTGTGCACACAAACAATTGGCAGAGAAAACCAAATGGGAAGAAGTTTCTGATAGTTCTGAATAAACAACCTCGCAACCATAAATCTTCCATGTGCTATTCTATTGCTTATGTGTGCTACTCTATCTTGTTGTGTAGAATAAGCATATGTAAAATATCAGTATTATATGGTATTGTATTATTTTGGTTTATTAATAATAAATGCATGGAATGATTATTTGTATTATTACTACTTCTTATTATTATTATTACATAATAACGTAGTAACTCGCTATAATTTTTCATAGTGGAATATTATTAGGATTTTAGTAGTTAATTCCTTGTACTAGCTATTATGTATGAACTTAACGGGTAGGTAACACCCTAGAAATAATTATAAAATGCTAATAAGAAGAAAAGGCTTTTATAATAATTGGTTCATATTATTAATATGCTACGATTAACTATTGACAACTCATTTTACCTATAATATTCTATATGATTAAATTATATCTGTTGTGTTTATTGACGAAACATGTCTCAAATGTCGGATGCTGAGGTTGAGAAACTAGTCGAGAAACGTGTGAATGAAAGAATTGCTGCAGCTGAGGCAACAAAAGCAACAGCCGAAGCAGCAGCCAAAGCAGCAGCCATAAACACAAACTCACGAAACGGATGCTCATACAAAACTTTTCAAGGATGCAAACCACAGACGTTTAGTGGAACCGAGGGACCAGTCGGTCTAACCCGATGGTTTGAAAAGATGGAGTCCGTTTTCAAAATCAGTAATTGTGCGGACGGAGACAAGTCAAAGTATGTTTCGTGCACGTTGCAAGACGGTGCACTTACTTGGTGGAACAATTATGCTAAAGCAGAAGGAGTAGATACGGCATATGATATCTCTTGGGAAGAACTGAAAAAGATGCTAATCGAGGAGTATTGTCCTCGAAACGAGAACAGAAAAATGGAATCTGAGTTACGTAATCTGAAGGTTTTCGGCGCGAATCTCAATAACTATGAAAAGCGTTTCATGGAACTAGCCTTGTTGTGTCCCGAATTGGTGCCAAACGAGAAACGAAAGATAGAAATGTATATTGACGGTTTATCGATCAATATCAAAGGAAATGTTACATCTTTCAAACCGAATACGATGCAGGAAGCCATGATAATGGCACACTAACTCATGGATCAGATCACAGAGAGTTCGATTAAGGCACCAATTACCGAAGTCAAGACAACTGAAGGAAAGAGGAAATGGGAAGACTATAAGGGCAAAAGTACTCACCTGAAGAAACAAGAAACTTTTAAAGGTAAACAAGATGGGGCAACTGCAAGTCCAAACTATAAGGGACTCCATCCGTTCTGCAAAAGATGTTACACACATCATGCAGGTTATTGCCAAGTGGTCTGTGATAAGTGCAACAAGAAAGAACATGTGGCGAAAGATTGTTATACCACCGTTTCTGAAGTAAAGACAAAACCGACTGATGTCAAGAAATGTTTTGGATGCGGGAAGTCTGGTCACTTTATAAATCAATGCCTTGATAAGGAGAAGAACAAAGAACCCGCACGTGGGAGGGCATTTAATGTTAGTGCCAGTAAAGCACGTAAGGATCCTAATCTTGTCGCGGGTACGTTTATTGTTAATAATCAACTAGCTTCTATTATGTTTGATACGGGTGCTGATAGAAGTTATATGTGTAAAGACTTTAGTTCTAAACTAAAATGTGCATCATTACCTCTAGACGATAAATATACTATTGAATTAGCTAATGGTAAACTGATAAAAGCCGATAAAATTTGCCATGTTTCGAAATGAATCTCGCTGGTGAAACCTTCAAAATCGATTTGATACCCGTAGAATTAGGAAGTTTTGACGTAATCGTTGGTATGGACTGGATGTCCAAAACAAGAGCGGAAGTTGTTTGCGCTGAGAAAGCAATCCGCATCCCTCGTAAGGATGAAACATCATTAATGATTTATGGGGAGAAGAGCAACTCAAAGCTGAACTTTATCAGCTGTAAGAAGGCCCAGAAACTTATAAGAAAAGGTTGTTATGCTATTCTGGCACACGTAAAGAAGATCGATACTGAAGAAAGAAGCATTGATGATATGCCGGTTGTAAAAGAATATCCCGGAGTATTTCCAGAAGAATTACCGGGGCTACCTCCACACATATGTGTAGAATTCTAGCTTGATCTCGTACCAGGAGCCACACCTGTAGCCCGATCCCCATATAGACTTGCACCTTCAGAAATGCAAGAATTACAAGACCAGTTGCAAGAATTATCGGACCGTGGATTTATTCGTCCTAGTTTTTCACCTTGGGGTGCTCCTATTCTGTTCGTCAAGAAGAATGATGGATCTATGAGAATGTGCATAGATTACCGAGAATTAAACAAATTAACGATCAAGAATCGGTACCCATTACCGAGGATTAATGATTTGTTTGATCAATTGCAAGGATCAAGTGTTTATTCCAAGATTGATCTACGCTCCGGATATCATCAGCTGAGAGTGAAGGAAGAAGATGTTCCTAAAACAGCGTTCAGAATCCGTTACGGTCACTATGATTTTTTAGTCATGCCTTTTGGATTGACTAATGCTCCAGCAGTATTCATGGATCTAATGAATCGCATCTGTAGACCGTATTTAGACAAATTTGTCATTGTTTTTATCGACGACATATTGATTTACTCGAAGAACAAGGAAGAACATGAGCAACACTTAAGACTGGTACTAGAGATACTCAAGAAAGAAGAACTGTACGCAAAATTTTAGAAGTGTGATTTCTGGTTACAAGAAGTACAGTTTTTGGGCCATGTTGTCAGTAAACATGGAATTAAAGTTGACCTCGCCAAGATCGAAGCCATTAGTAAATGGGAAACACCGAAGACTCCAACACAAATTCGCCAATTCTTAGGTCTTGCTGGTTACTACCGAATATTCATTCAAGATTTCTCTAAAATCGCCAAACCCTTAACTGCATTGACTCAAAAGGGAAAGAAGTATGATTGGTCCACGGAACAGGAATCCTCATTCCAGTTATTAAAGAAGAAGTTAACGTCTGCACCCATTTTGTCATTACCAGAAGGAAATAATGATTTCGTGATCTATTGTGACGCTTCACGCCAAGGTTTAGGATGTGTATTAATGCAACGCACAAAAGTTATCGCATATGCCTCACGACAACTAAAAATTCATGAAAAGAACTATACGACGCACGATTTGGAACTTGGAGCAATAGTTTTTGCACTCAAAATATGGAGACACTATCTATATGGCACCAAGTGTACAGTGTACACCGACCATAAGAGTCTTCAGCATATTTTTGACCAAAAACAACTCAATATGAGGCAATGTCGCTGGGTAGAGTTGTTAAACGATTACGATTGTGAAATCCGTTACCACCCCGGAAAGGCTAATGTTGTAGCTAATGCCCTAAGTCGGAAAGAAAGAGTAAAACCTCTTAGGGTCCGAGCTTTGAATATTACAATTCGTACTGATCTCACAAAGAAAATTCAAGCAGCACAGTTAGAGGCTTTAAAAGAAGAAAATGAAAAAGGCAAAATGAGCAGAGGGTTAGAAAAACAGCTTGAAATAAAAGCCGATGGAACCCTGTATTTTGCTGGTAGGATATGGGTACCAAGACATGGTAACCTAAGGCAACTAGTACTAGATGAAGCACACAAAACGAGGTACTCAATTCACCCAGGAAATGGGAAAATGTACCACGATCTCAAGAGGTTCTATTGGTGGCCTAATATGAAGACATAAATTGCTACTTATGTAAGCAAATGTTTGACGTGTGCAAAGGTCAAAGCTGAGCACCAAAAGCCATCAGGATTACTGCAACAACCAGAAATTCCGCAGTGGAAATGGGAAAGAATAACCATGGATTTCATTACGAAATTGCCAAGGACTGTAAGTAGTCATGATACTATTTGGGTGATAGTTGATCGTCTAACTAAATCAGCTCACTTTTTACCAATAAAGGAGACAGACAGTATGGAGAAATTAGCACGCCTATATTTAAAGGAAGTAGTTTCCAGGCATGGTGTACCCATCTCTATCATATCTGATCGCGACACCCGATTCACATCACGTTTTTGGCAGTCATTACAAAAAGCATTGGGAACTCGATTAGATATGAGCACCGCTTATCACCCACAGACAGATGGTTAAAGTGAAAGAACAATACAAACATTGGAAGACATGTTACGGGAATGCGTGATTGACTTTGGAACCAATTGGGATCGACACTTACCGTTGGCAGAATTTTCATACAATAACAGCTATCATACGAGCATCAACGCAGCGCCATTTGAAGCAGTTTACGGTAGAAAGCGTAGCTCTCCTATCTGTTGGAATGAAGTAAGAGAAAGACAACTTACTGGACCAGAAATTATTCATGAAACCACCGAAAAGATCATTCAAATACAACAGCGATTGAAAACGGCCATGAGTCGCCAAAAGAGTTATGCTGATGTAAGAAGAAAACCGCAAGAATTTCAAGTGGGCGACAAAGTCATGTTGAAAGTGTCACCCTGGAAAGGCGTTGTACGATTCGGTAAACGAGGAAAGCTAAGTCCTAGGTACGTAGGACCCTTTGAAATCACCGAAAGAATTGGAGCAGTTGCTTATCGATTAAAGCTACCGCAAGAACTTAGTAGTGTTCATGACACATTTCACGTGTCAAATTTAAAGAAGTGTTTAGCTGAAGAGGATGTCGTAATTCCTCTTGACGAAATACGAATCAATGGTAAACTCTATTTAATCGAAGAACCTATTGAAATCATGGACCGTGAGGTCAAACAATTAAAACAAAGCAAAATACCGATAGTTAGGGTTCGTTGGAACGCTAGACGAGGACCCGAGTTTACTTGGGAACGTGAGGATCAAATGAAGCAAAAGTATCCACATTTGTTCACTGATATCGCTCATAAAACAGGTACTACTCAAAATTTCGGGACAAAATTTTCTTTAACGGGGAGGTACTGTGATGACCCGAAAAATTTTGACTTATTTAAATCAATTCTCTATACGATTTTTGAATTTTTGACACGTTAAACAAAGTCTGTTAGATTGAGTCTCAAAATTTTAGAACTGTTTCATATATACAATTACCTTTGACTACTCTCAACGATTCATGAACAATTATATGTATGTATATATATATATATATATATATATATATATATATATATATATATATATATATATATATATATATATATATATATATATATATATATGTGTGTGTACAAGTAAAAACGACTTTCCTACAGTAAAACACTATTTACTACAGTGAAACCGTACTTGCTACAGTAGCTACAGTGAAAATGACTTTGCTACAGTGAAACACTATTTGCTACAGTAAACACTATTTGCTACAGTAAAGACTATTTGCTACAGTGAACACTATTTGCTACAGTAAAACACTATCTGATGTCGACGAACTAGCAAACAAAAACGGATAAGGCGGCCATGCGATCGCATGGCAAAAACACTGAAAACTCATGCGATCGCATGAGCTACAGTAAATGGAAAAGTAATATAAATAAGCCAGTTTGTTCGACGATATTTTTCACAATAAATTTTCTCTCAATATTTATATTTATATTATAATTATAATTTTAAATTTAAGTTTAATAATAATAAGGTATATACGAGGGTGTTTTTAATTCGGGTTTCAAACCGCTTTAAGCTAAGGAAATATTCGGTATTGTTCGGGGTATTGTTCTTGAATCCAAGACCAACCATACAGTCATCTACCATCATTACATCTACGCAATTTGCCTACAATATTGAGTCTCAATATTGAACTGTGAGTTTATAGTCTCCCCTTTTAAATACTTTAAATATTTTTTGGGCTGAGAATACATGCAATTTATTTTAAACGCAATAAGACACAAGTACATACTAAATTCTACACTGAGTTAAACTGAAAATCCCTTAGCTTTGGTAACTAGTAGCTGCCAGTACATAGGATATGGAATGGTGGGCGCGAATAATTGTATATGGATCCATAGGGCTTGACATCTCCGTCCAAGCTAGAGCGCTACCCTTTTAACGGACGTATGTTATTTGAGTTTAAGACATGTTGGTTTGCGTGTATTAAAATGAATGGGGTAATTATCACTATAGCATTAAGTTTAGTTACCAGGGTGCTCTGTTACATAGAATCTATTGATAAACTTTTGATGAAATCTTGTGGTCTATCTTTATATATATTTATGACTCGAGCAATTAAACCTATAACTCACCAACATTCGTGTTGACCTTTTTAGCATGTTTTATTCTCAGGTCCTTAGACTGCTTCCGCTGTGATGTGCTTGTTGCCTGCATGGAGTCTCTCATGCTTTGTATAAAGTTTATTGCATTCTAAATAAAACTGCATTGTGTAATAAATAAGTGGACTGTGATGTTCACCTGTAAATTAAAGACTTATGTATTTTGAGGTTTTGCTTATACCTAAGCACTCGCCCACATGTTTATAACTTTCTATGTTTAGAAAGTCACTTATTTTAATGAATGCAATATTTTATCAAAACGTATCATATAGAGGTCAAAACCTCACTGTGGAATCAATGATTAACGTGCCGCGTCAATAGCGATTTTGACGGGTCGTTACACTTAATGGTATACGGAGAAAAGAGCAACGCAAAGTTAAATCTTATTAGTAATTTGAAGGCGCAAAAACTAATAAGAAAAGGTTGTTACATCATTCTAGCACACATCGAGGAAGTTAAACCTGAAGAAAAGAACATCAGTGATGTTCCTGTCGCAAAAGAATTTCCCGATGTATTTCCGAAAGAATTACCGGGATTACCCCCACATCGATCCGTTGAATTTCAAATAGACCTTGTACCAGGAGCTGCACCAATAGCTCGTGCTCCATACAGACTCGCACCCAGTGAAATGAAGGAACTCCAAAACCAACTACAAGAACTTTTAGAGCGTGGTTTTATACGACCAAGTACATCACCATGGGGAGCTCCTGTTTTGTTTGTCAAAAAGAAGGATGGTACATTCAGGTTGTGTATCGACTACCGAGAGTTGAACAAACTTACCATCAAGAACCGTTATCCACTACCGAGAATTGACGACTTATTTGATCAACTACAAGGCTCATCAGTTTATTCAAAGATTGATTTACGTTCTGGGTATCATCAAATGCGGGTGAAGGAGGATGATATTCCGAAGACTGCTTTCAGAATGCGTTACAGTCATTAAGAGTTTATGGTTATGCCGTTTGGGTTGACTAACGCACCAGCTGTGTTCATAGATCTCATAAACCGAGTGTGTAGACCATACCTTGACAAGTTTGTCATTGTTTTCATCGATGACATACTTATTTACTCAAAGAAAGATCAAGAGCATGAAGAACATTTGAGAAAAGTTATAGAGTTGTTGAGGAAAGAAAAACTATACGTTAAATTTTCAAAGTGTGCATTTTGGTTGGAAGAAGTTCAATTCCTCGGTCACATAGTGAACAAAGAAGGTATTCAGGTGGATCTAGCAAAGATTGAAACCATTGAAAAGTGGGAAACCCCGAAAACTCCGAAGCATATATGTCAATTTTTAGGATTGGCTGGTTACTACAAAAGATTCATCCAAGATTTTTCCAAAATAGTAAAACCCTCGACTGCATTAACGCATAAAGGGAAGAAATTTGAATGGAAGGATGAGCAGGAGAAAGCGTTTCAATTGTTGAAGAAAAAGTTAACTACGGAACCTATATTGTCATTACCTGAAGGGAATGATGATTTTGTGATATATTGTGATGCCTCAAAGCAAGGTCTCGGTTGTGTATTAATGGAACGAGCGAAGGTAATTGCTTTTGTATCTAGACAATTGAAGATTCACGAGCAGAATTATACGACGCATGATTTAGAATTAGGCGCGGTTGTTTTTGCATTAAAGACTTGGAGGCACTACTTATATGGGGTCAAAAGTATTATATATACCGATCACAAAAGTCTCCAACACATATTTAATCAGAAACAACTAAACATGAGACAGCGTAGGTGGATTGAGTTATTAAATGATTACGATTTCGAGATTCGTTACCACCCGGGGAAGGAAAATGCGGTAGCCGACGCCTTGAGCAGAAAGGACAGAGAACCCATTCGAGTAAAAGCTATGAATATAATGATTCACAATAACCTTACTACTCAAATAAAGGAGGCGCAACAAAGAGTTTTAAAAGATGGAAATTTAAAGGATGAAATACCCAAAGGATTGGAGAAGCATCTTAATATACGGGAAGACGGAACCCGGTATAGGGCTGAAAGGATTTGGGTACCAAAAGTTGAAGATATGGGAGAAATGGTACTTAGAGAAGCTCATAAAACCAGATACTCAATACATCCTGGAACGGGGAAGATGTACAAGGATCTCAAGAAACATTTTTGGTGGCCGGGTATGAAAGCCGATGTTGCTAAATACGTAGGAGAATGTTTGACGTGTTCTAAGGTCAAAGCGGAGCATCAGAAACCATCAGGTCTATTTCAACAACCCGAAATCCCAGAATGGAAATGGGAAAATATTATCATGGATTTCATCACTAAATTGCCAAGGACTGCAAGTGGTTTTGATACTATTTGGGTAATAGTTAATCGTCTCACCAAATCAGCACACTTCCTGCCAATAAGAGAAGATGAGAAGAGGACAAGATGGAGAAGTTAGCACGACTGTATTTGAAGGAAGTCGTCTCCAGACATGGAATACCAATCTCTATTATCTCTAATAGGGATGGCAGATTTATTTCAAGATTCTGGCAGACATTACAGCAAGCATTAGGAACTCGTCTAGACATGAGTACTGCCTATCATCCACAAACTGATAGGCAGAGCGAAAGGACGATACAAATGCTTGAAGACATGCTACGAGCATGTGTTATTGATTTCGAAAACAGTTGGGATCGACATCTACCGTTAGCAGAATTTTCCTACAACAGCAGCTACCATTCCAGTATTGAGATGGCACCGTTTGAAGCACTTTATGGTAGAAAGTACAGGTCTCCGATTTGTTGGAGTGAAGTGGGGGATAGACAGATTACGGGTCCGGAGATAATACAAGAAACTACCAAGAAGATCATCCAAATTCAACAACGGTTGAAAACCGCCCAAAGTCGACAAAAGAGCTACGCTGACATTAAAAGAAAAGATATAGAATTTGAAATTGGAGAGATGATCATGCTTAAAGTTGCACCTTGGAAAGGCGTTGTTCGATTTGGTAAACGAGGGAAATTAAATCCAAGGAATATTGGACCATTCAAGATTATTGATCGTGTCGGACCAGTAGCTTACCGACTTGAGTTACCTCAACAACTCGCGGGTGTACATAATAATTTTCATGTCTCGAATTTGAAGAAATGTTTTGCTAAAGAAGATCTCACCATTCCATTAGACGAGATTACAATTAACAAAAAACTACAATTCATTGAAGAACCCGTCGAAATAATGGATCGTGAGGTTAAAAGACTTAAGCAAAACAAGATACCAATTGTTAAGGTTCGATGGAATGCTCGTAGAGGACCCGAATTCACCTGGGAGCGTGAAGATCAGATGAAACTGAAATACCCTCACCTATTTCCAGAAGATGCATCAACACCTTCAACAGCTTAAAATTTCGGGACGAAATTTATTTAACGGGTAGGTACTGTAGTGACCCGAACTTTTTCATGTTTATATATATTAAATGAAATTGTTATTTACATGATTAAGTGTTTCCAACATGTTAAGCAATCAAACTTGTTAAGACTTGATTAATTGAAATAGGTTTCATATAGACAATTGACCACCCAAGTTGACCGGTGATTCACGAACGTTAAAACTTGTAAAAACTATATGATGGCATACATATGGATATATATATATATAGTTATCATGATATTATGATAAGTATGTACCTCATTAAGTATTTTAACAATGAGTTATATACATAAAAATGAGACTATTGAATTAAGAAACTTGAAAACTGTATATATAACGATTATCGTTATAACAACGTCTTACTAATTACATATGAATCATTTTAAGATATTGATACACTATATATAAACATATTAAATGATAAGTAAACATATCATTAAGTATAATAACAATGAACTACATATGTAAAAACAAGACTACTAACTTAAGGATTTCGAAACGAGACATATATGTAACGATTATCGTTGTAACGACATTTAACTGTATATATATCATATTAAGATATATTAATACATCATTATATCATGATAATGTAATAATTTAACATCTCATTATATATAATAAATAATGTGTTAACAACATTTAACAAGATCGTTAACCTAATGGTTTCAAATCAATAATTACATGTAACGACTAACGATGACTTAACGACTCAGTTAAAATGCATATACATGTAGTGTTTTAATATGTATTCATACACTTTTGAAAGACTTCAAGACACTTATCCAAGTACTTCTACTTAACAAAAATTCTTACGATTACATCCTCATTCATTTTCATCAACAATTCTACTCGTATGCACTCGTATTTGTACTTGTACAATACACAGCTTCTAAATGTACTTACTATTGGTATATACACTCCAATTATCAGCTCTTAGCAGCCCATGTGAGTCACCTAACCATGTGGGAACCATCATTTAACATCTAGCATGACTTATAAGCATGGAAACAAAAACAAGAACTCCTTTTAACCCCACTCACCTTCACCACTCACCACCTACTCCATTTCACTTCCAATTTTCTTCCCAATTCTCTCTCAAAACACACACACTCTTCCATGAACGTCTAAGTTACTATTTTTCCAGCAAAAATCATCAAATACAAGCTTTGGTTATTACCTATAATCATCATAAAAACAATTACTCAAGAACACATCAAGAACACTTCCAAGTTTACAAGTTTACTTCCAAGTTTCCTAATCCATTCCAAGCAATCATCTAAGATCAAGAAACCATTATTATTTACAGTAGGTTATCTTTCTAAATCAAGGTAATATTCATATTCAAGCTTTGATTCAATTTCTATAACTATAACTATCTTAATTCGAGTAATAATCTTACTTGAACTTGTTTTTGTGTCATGATTCTATTTCAAGAACTTCCAAGCCATCAAAGATTCTTTGAAGTTCAAGTTATTTTTTCATCATTTCTAGTAGGTTTACCTACTAAAATTAAGGTAGTAATGATGTTCATAACATCATTCGATTCATATATGTATAACTATCTTATTCGAAGATTTGAACATGTAATCACTAGAACATAGTTTAGTTAATTCTAAACTTGTTCGCAAACAAAAGTTAATCCTTCTAACTTGACATTTAAGATCAACTAATCACATGTTCTATATCTATATGATATGCTAACTTAATGATTTAAAACCAAAAAACACGAAAAACACCGTAAAACCGGATATACACCGTCGTAGTAACACCGCCGGCTGTTTTGGGTTAGTTAATTAAAAACTATGATAAACTTTGATTTAAAATTTGTTCTTCTGGGGAAATGATTTTTCTTATGAACATGAAACTATATCCAAAAATCATGGTTAAACTCAAGGTGGAAGTATGTTTTCCAAAATGGTCATCTAGACGTCGTTCTTTCGACTGAAATGACTACCTTTACAAAAATGACTTGTAATCTGTATTTACAACTATAAACTTATACTTTTTATGTTTATATTCATAAACTTAAGTTCAATATGAAACCATAGCAACTTGAATCACTCAAAACGGATTTAAAATGAAGAAGTTATGGGTAAAACAAGATTGGATAATTTTTCTTGTTGTAGCTACGTGAAAATTGGTAACAAATCTATATTAATCATATCCTATCTAACTCATATTGTATTATACATGTATTCTAATATATTATGTAATCTTGGGATACCATAGACACGAATACAATGTTTTGACATATCATATCGACCCATCTATATATATATATTTCGGAACAACCATAGACACTCTATATGCAGTAATGTTGGAGTTAGCTATACAGGGTTGAGGTTGATTCTAAAATATTATATATACTTTGAGTTGTGATCTAGCCTGAGGCTTGTATACACGAGGTCGTGGATTGATTCGAGATAATATATATTGCTTTATTTTTTATACATCTAACTGTGGACAACTAGTTGTAGGTTACTAACGAGGACATCTGACTTAATAAACTTAAAACAACAAAACGTATTAAAAATGTTGTAAATATATTTTAAACATACTTTGATATATATGTACTTATTTGTTATAGGTTCGTGAATTGACCAGTAGCCAAGTCTTATTTCCCGACGAAGTAAAAATCTGTGAAAGTGAGTTATAGTCGCACTTTTAAAATCTAATATTTTTGGGATAAGAATACATGCAACTTTCTAAATGTTTTACAAAATAGACACAAGTACGCGAAACTACATTCTATGGTTAGATTATTAAACCGAATATTGCCCCTTCAAGTCTGGTAGCCTAAGAATTAGGGAAATGGCCCCTAATTAACGCGAATCTTAAAGATAGATCTATGGGTCTAACCAACCCCATTCTGGAATTTGGAATGCTTTAGTACTTCGATTTAAATGGTGATTACGATTGCCAATATTTATGGTATACTTGCGAGTATGCGGGGGATATTCTATATGCATTATGTTAATGTCGGTTACCAGGTGTTCATCATACGAATGATTTTTATACACTTGCGAGTGTAGGATTATTGAATAAATGAAATCTTGTGGTCTATTATATTAATTTGATAATATATAGGCTAAACCTATAACTCACCAACATTTTTGTTGACGTTTAAAGCATGTTTATTCTCAGGTGATTATTAAGAGCTTCCGCTGTTGCATGCTAATATATGGACAAGACTTGGTGTCAGCATGCTTGTATAATATTGTTTAAAACTGCATTCGAGATTTACTTTGTTGTAACATATTAATATTGTAAACCAATATGTATTGGTAGTGTGTAAGTGTGATATTTTTAGATTATCATTTCTGATAATCTAGGTGGTGTCCTTTTAACCTTGTCGATAAAATAAAGGTTATGGTTTGTTTTAAAAACGAATGCAGTCTTTTAAAAACGTCTCATATAGAGGTCAAAACCTCACAACGAAATCAATTAATATGGAACGTTTATAATCAATATGAACGGGACATTTCAATATAATGTTTCATTTGGCTTTTGCGCGAACGTAACAATTTCTCCTTGAAGTCTCACGGCTTTAGATGCCGGAAAGAATCTTTTAAGAAATTTCTCAACTAACACATCCCATGTGTCAATCGCCCCTTCAGGTAACGATTCTAACCAATCTTTGGCTTTTCCCTTTAAAGTCCAGGGAAACAACATGAGATAGATCTGTTCATCCTCAACTTCTCTGATTTTAAATAAAGTATAAATCCTATTAAATGTTCGAAGATGTTCGTTTGGATCTTCTTTTGGCGTACCACTATATTGGCATTGATTAGTTACCATGTGTAGGATTTGTCCTTTGATTTCATAATCTGGCGCATTAATGTCTGGCTTAATAATGGCGTGACCTTGGCCCGTGCGTGTGTCTCTCATTCAGTCTTCCATACTTAGAGGTTCCGTTACTTCCATTTTTGAATTTGTTGAATACGAATCACTAAAGGATTCTGATTTAATGGTTTGTAGTTCAGGAGGAATGATTAGTGTTTCAGGATCTTGAATTGTCCTTGAATATCCTCTGGGTTCTCAATTGTGAGGTCGGGTTCAAAAAATGGATTATCGGAAATTTGAATTGGAGTACTTGGTTAACTTGATGATGATTCTAAAAAAAAATCAACGGCAACAATATTGTCTAGATGTCTTGATCGAGTTACAGGTGGTGAACGTATGAAAGGTGGTGAACGTTTTGCTCGGTGCATTCACTGAATATCCTACTAGAAATTATATAAGTTATTAAATTAATAGACTTTTCTGCTTTTGCCCACGTTTCGAATAGCCAAAAGATGCAGCAGGGAGCCAGGATCTTTTAAGTCGGAAAATCCACAACTCAGCCACTAACAAATCCAACTATTACTACGAAGCAGAAAATTTTGGATGTCTATCAATTTAATTGCTTAAAATAATTTTTCCGTCGAAATTTTGAAGATAAAATCTATGTCCTAAAAACTAGAGCGTAGAAACGAGAAAGAAAGAGCGCGTCGAAAAATAAGAGTCGAAAAACAAACGTCGAAAAACAAAAATAAGAAAGTAGAGCGTCGAAACTTAAAATTCTAAAAACTTAAGACTAAAAGTTGCGTCTAAAGGTATTAAAGCTTAAAAAGAATTCTATATCCAAAACGGCAATAACTTAATTAGGCACTAAAATCTATTTAAAACTAAAGCGATAAATGACGTCGTAAAATTCTAAAGCGCCTAAATCTTAATCTAAAGAAAATGCACTTAAGGGATTTTACGGCAAAGCTTAAGAATCTAGAAGTATAAAATACTACGGCAAAAACTATCTTAAAACTATATATTACGAACAACAATTTTTAAAAGTTACGAATTAATAAAAATAAAATTTTAAATAAAAATATTTATTTTTATACGTATTTTTTTTTTATAAAAGTATTAATCTAATTATTTAATAAAAATAATAAAATCTTAAAATTTAATATTTATTGTAAAACTTAAAATAATAACTAAACCCTAATTAATAATAATAATTAAATCTAACCCTAAAGATTAAATAATAATTATAAAATTAAAACCCTTGCTACGTAATTAATGAGTCCGAGGATCAGACCTATCCAGTCACACCATGCGACCGCATGGTTTTAAGTGTTGGGCTCATGCGATCGCATGGCCCAGCAAACTAGAATTGATTTCGGGCTTAGATCAGTTTCGGTCCAGTTTATTTATTATATATTTTTTTCTGTTTTTAATTTACAAAATATTTATAGAATATAATAAACTTATATTTTAAAATCTTAAAAATAAAAGTACTTTTTAATTTTATAAATAAAGTTCTTAAAAATATATATATAAATATTTTTTTTATTTTTTTATTTTTTTAACACTTAAAACAAAATATTTTTATGAAATAAGAAATAATATATTTTTACAAAAATATGGGTTTAATATAGCGTTTTTCACCGATTCCCCGACAGCAGCGCCAAAAACTTAATGTGTGCGAGGGGTAGTACGAAATACTATTATTGTTTATTACGAAATACGGCGAAATTACACAAGTTTTAATTATTTATTTATGGGATATACCTAAACCTTGCTATAACACTATAGGCAGTGTACCTAATCGTAGAGTAGTGTAGTTTTTAGTAAGTCCAGTTCGTTCCACAGGGAGCTAGCTGAGTTTAACGCTATATTTTTAACAACTATATTTATATAAAATATATATAATTATATATAGTAATATTATTATAAAAGGGGGTTTTTACCGTTTAATGACCGGTTTGTCGATTTTATATTTTAAGCGTAAAGATAAATGACGATAATATAAATGACAGAATTTAAATTACGATACAGTAAATTGTAGTAATTAAAATGACAGTAAATAAAGGTACGATGAAATATGAAATAAAAGTATTATGCTTATTTAAACTTCCGTAATCATGATGTTTGACGTTTTGATTTTAATTAATTGTTACCCGGGTTAATTGTCCTTTGTCCTGGTTTATTTGATACCTATCTGGTTTTTGTCCATAATAGTCTATCGGTCATAATTATAAAATGCTCATCAAATTAACCTTATTTCCGAAGTCAAATATTCCAACTAATTAGGGATTCGAACTGTAACAAGGTTTTAATACTTTGTTAATAATTACACCAGGTTATCGACTGCGTGTAATCCAAGGTTTTAATACTTTGTTAATAATTACACCAATTACCCTTGTATGTAATCCACCCCTGTTATAATTAGTCCATGATACGTTAATTTATTCACTCGGCCAAAATAAATAATCAATTACCCAATCCAATTGATTAATTAAATGATTGTAAACGATGTCGTATGAACGTCACTAAATAGGACATGCATAATTATTTAATAATTATTAGATTAACTAATTTGAAGATAGGTTCGACAGATTCCAACGAATTGTCATTCGATTAGACAATACCCCCCATCTATTAATAGTCCATAGTCCAATGTTTACAAGTGTCGGTCTTTTGTCCAAACCCAAATTATGGTACAAAATCCAATAACCCCGTCTTAATATTTAGCCCAACATCAGGATTACTTCGACTCAAATAAGCATAATAATAACTTAGTTACGCGACATTAATTTAAAAAGGAAGAACATAGCTTACAGTGGTGATTAATCGAGTAGCGTTACCCGGACAGAGTTTCAACTTACAAAACCTTAAAACATTTCTTGTATTAACCCAATTATTATTAAACTTAATTTAAACTTAAAATTATAAATATAAATATATATGTTTTCTTACAGAGGAAAAATAAAAGAGAGTGTGTAATACTCGTTCGAAAAATGTTGCAATTTATAGACTTGGCCAGAGATTTCACTCCATACGATCGCATGGAAAAGCTTATTCCAGGCCATTGGATCACATGGCCAGCCTGGATCAGCACACTTGCTTCCAAAACGTGGGCGGCTGCTCGATTTATTTAATATATAATATAATATATATAATTTTATATAATTATATATATATTATATTATATTCTTGTGCAATTTTGACTTGTAATTTTAGGTCCATTGTCTCGCGCATTGATGCTCGGTTCATGTCTCGGTTCTGGATTTTTGAACATCCTTTCGTACGCGTAGATATCTTGTACTTTGCATTTTGCAATTTGTAATTTGCACAAAAAATTATTTTCCTTAACTCCTAAATTCCGCGCAAGTCTTTATATCACTTTTAGTGGCACTTTTGAGTACACTATGGCTTTAGTGGCACTTTTCAAGCTTTAGTGGCCCTTTTTCTTCAATTCTTCAATCTTCGTGCTTCGTCTTCACATTTATTTATTTAAATGATTACAACTTAAAAATAGAATAATTACAACTAAAAACTTTACATATTGGTATTGTGGATTTATAACTATTCGTACTTTTTTTGAAAAAGAGTCCGTTTTGAAAGTAAGTTTTATTCAAATAAGTCTACTTTGAAATAAGCTTGTGTTAACATAAGTTTTACACATTTTGTATTATATATCTATACTAAATCGTACTTTTTTGTCAAAATAAGTTTGCTTTGAGAATAAGTTATATCGAAAATAAGTTCTTTTTGTAAAATGTATTTGCATGTCATACTATACTCTTGCATTTGTTATATCCGTTCACTGGGCTTTGGCTCAGTCGCATTCCGTTTTCTTTCTTATACGACAGGTATTCAGTGGGCTTTCGGATCGAGAGAAGAGTGTAGATTTGAAGTGGACTTAGCACCTTTACCTTAGAATTTTGTAAAGCTTTAGTAATTTTGGTTTAACGTCTATTTTCGTTAGCTTTGACTTTGGTTTAACTTTGAATAAGATTAGCGCCCTTGTGCCTTATAAGGTATTTTTATACGATTTATTAGAGTTTTGTAAGTTAGGGGCGTTTGATAATGTTAAAAACGAACATATATTTCATAGCATTATCCCTCAAGAAAGACAAGCTTTTAGTTGCAATTGTTCTATTTACAAGTAATATTCGTTTAAATAATAAAAGGTGAAGACAAAAGACAGATTCGACGATTTGAAGACGCAAACGACCAAAAAGCTCAAAAGTACAAAGTACAATCCAAGAGGTTCAAATTATTGATGAGAAACGTCTAAAAGTTACAAGAAAACGAGCCGCAAAACGCAAAGTACAAGATATTAAATAGTACGAAAGGACGTTCGAAAATCCGGAACCGGGACCAGAGTCAACTCTCAACGCGCGACTCAACGGACTAAAAATTACAAGTCAACTATGCACAAGAATATAATATAATATATAATTAATTCTTAAAAATTATATATATATATTATATTATATATTAAAACCGTCGGCAAACAAGAAAACAAAGTATGTGAGCTGGATCCTTGCTCCATGCGATCGCATGGCCTGGAGGCCTAATTCCCATACGATCGCATGGCCTACTTTTCCTGGCCACATTCCTATAAAAAGCAGTTTGGTGCTCGAGCTCAAAACACATCTTTTTCTATCCTCTCTATCTCTCAGGATATATATATATATATATATATATATATATATATATATATATATATATATATATATATATATATATATATATATATATATATATATATATATATATATACACATATATATATATATATATTATAATTTTAATTTTAATTTAATAATAATAAGGGTATGTTAGCGAATGTTGTAAGTGTGTAAGTCGAAATTCTGTCCGTGTAAAGCTACGCTATTATTAATCATTGTAAGTTATGTTCAACCTTTTTAAATTAATGTCTCGTAGCTAAGTTATTATTATGCTTATTTAAGCCAAAGTAATCGTGATGTTGGGCTAAATATTAAAATTGGGTAATTGAGCTTTGTACCATAATTGGGGTTTAGACAAAAGAACGACACTTGTGAAAATTGGACTATGGGCTATTAATGGGCTTTCTATTTGTTTAATTTAATGATAGTTCTTTAATTTAATATAAATATTTACAATTGGATGTAATTATAAATAACCACATACACTCGATCGGACACGATAGGCGGGATATTTATAAGTACTAATAATCGTTCATTTAACCGGACACGGGAATGGATTAATAGTCAATGGACTTATTAAAACAGGCGTAAATTACATACAAGGAAAATTGGTGTAATTATAGTTTAAGTCCCCAATTAGTTGGAATATTTGACTTCAGATATAAGGATAATTTGACGAGGACACTCGCACTTTATATTTATGACTGATGGACTGTTATGGACAAAAACCAGATGGACATATCAAATAATCCAGGACAAAGGACAATTAACCCATGGTAATAAACTAAAATCAACACGTCAAACATCATGATTACGGAAGTTTAAATAAGCATAATTCTTTTATTTCATATTTCATCGCACTTTTATTTATTGTCATTTTATTTAATTGCATTTTTAATTATCGTACTTTTTAATTATCCCAATTTTATTTACCGTCATTTTTATTTATCGCACTCTTATTTATAGCACTTTAATTTATCGTTATTTACTTTACGCTTTAAATTAAGTTATATTTATTTTTAATATTTTACATTAGGTTTTAACTGCGACTAAAGTTTTAAAATCGACAAACTGGTCATTAAACGGTAAAAATCCCCTTTTATAATAATAATACTACTTATATATATGTATATTTATATACAAATATAGTTTTAAAAATATAGCGTTAAACTTGGCTAGATCCCTGTGGAACGAACCGGACTTACTAAAAACTACACTACTGTACGATTAGGTACACTGCCTATAAGTGTTGTAGCAAGGTTTAGGAATATCCACTCTATAAATAAATAAATAACTTGTGTAAAATTGTATCGTATTTAATAGTAAATAGCAGCAAAACTATAGTTATTTCGTATACACCTCTGCACACATCAAGTATTTTTGGCGCCACTGCCGGGGACTCCTAAACGCCGAAAGCGCAACGCTATAAAAAAAAGATTTTTTTTTGTTTTAATTAAGTTTGTGTATAAAATATAAGTTTTAAATTTTTTTTAAAAAAAAAATACAAAAAAATACAAAAACAAGAAAAAGAAAAATATATCTATATTTTAAAGTTTAGTTAAATTAAAAAGTTTATATTTTTTATTTATTGTGAAAAGTTATAAAAACTAATAAGTAATAATTTTTTTATTTACTAATAATTTATATTTATATTTTATATATATTAAAAACAGAAAAAAAAATATAAAAATCAATCGGGCCCGAGAACTGTAGCAGCCCAAAATTTTTGAACCGGATCTGAGGCTCATGCGATCGCATGAGATTTTAACTATCAACCCATGCGATCGCATGGTTTGAGTTGACAGCCCTGAAACATTTGACTGCCGAATAGGTTTAGGGTTTAATATTAATTATAATTATTAATTAAAACCTAATTAGGGTTTTATTTATTTATTAATTAGTTTTAGTTTTATTATTTTGTATTTTTAGTTTTAAACTAGTTTTATTAAATTATAAATTAATACTTTTATAAGATAAATAATATAAAAATAATATTTTGATAAAAATTGTATTTTTATAAATTTAAGTTTCTTTTTATAATTATATCTTTTTAATCGTTTATTCATAATATTTGTATTTTTATCGCTCGTAACTAGTTTTAAGATATAGTTTTTGCCGTAGTTATTTTTATTTCTAGATTTTTAGGCTTTGCCGTAAAATCCCTTAAGTACTTGTTCTTTAGACTAAGATTTAGGTGCTTTAGAATTTTGCGACGTCGTTTTAAGATTTTAGTACTTTTTAAATAATTGCCGTTTTGGATATAGAATTCCTTTAAGCTTTAATACCTTTAGACGTAACTTTTAATTTTTAGTTTTTAGACTTTTAAGTTTCGACGCGCTACGTTCTTTTTATTATTTTTCGACCTTTTATTTTTCGACCTTTTTCAACGCACTCCTTTTCTTTCTTATTTCTCTACGCTCTAGTTTTTAGGACATAGAATTTTCTATTTCTTCTCTAAAATTTCTTTAAATTTCAACGAAAAATTATTTTGAGTGGTTAAATTGATAGACATCCAAAATTTTCTGGTTCGTAGTAATAGTTGGATTTGTTAGTGGCAAGTTGTGGGCTTCCGATTTAAAGGGTCCTGGCTACCTGTTGCATCTATTGGCTATTCGAAACGTGGGCAAAATCAAAAAAGTCTATTAATTTGATAACTTATATAATTTTTATCTTTTATAACTAATAGGATATTCAGTGAATGCACCGAGCAAAGCGTTCACCACCTTCTATACGTTCACCACCTGTAACTCAATCAAGACATCTAGCCAATATTGTCGCCGTTGATTTTTCTTTAGAATCGTCATCCAGTCGACCAAGTACTCTAATTCAAATTTTCGATAATCCATTTTTTGAACCCGACCTCACAATTGATAATCCGGAGGATATTCAGGGACAATTCAGAGATCCTGAACCACTAATCATTCCTCCTGAACCATAAATCACTCATCCAGAGATTGTCGAGGAAGAAACCATTAAATCAGAATCCCTTAGTGATTCAGATTCAACAAATTCAATCATGGAAAATCTGGAACCTTTAAGTATGGAAGACCGAATGAGAGCTAAACGCACTGGCCAAGGTCACGCAATTACTCAACCAGACATTAATGCGCCAGATTATGAAATCAAAGGACAAATCCTACACATGGTAACTAATCAATGCCAATTTAGTGGTGCACCGAAGGAAGATCCAAATAAACATCTTCGAACCTTTAATAGGATCTGTACTCTATTTAAAATTAGAGAAGTAGAGGATGAACAGATCTATCTCATGTTATTTCCCTGGACTATAAAAGGAGAAGCCAAAGATTGGCTAGAATCGTTACCTGAAGGGGCGATTGATACATGGGATATTTTAGTTGAAAAATTTCTTAAACAATTCTTTCCGGCATCTAAAGCCGTAAGACTTCAAGGAGTGTTACGTTCAAACAAAAGCCAAATGAAACTCTATATGAGGCATGGATAAGATTTGAAAAGTTATTGAGAGGATGTCCGCAACATGGTTTAGACACTTATCAAATAGTACAAATATTCTACCAAGGATGCAACATCACTACAAGAAAAGACATCGATATAGCAGCTGGTGGTTCCACTATGAAGAAAACCGCAACTGAAGCTTACAAAATTATTGATAACACTACTTCCCACTCACATGAGTGGCACCAAGAAAAATATATCATTAGATCATCTAAAGCGGCTAGAGCCGATTCTAGCCATGACTTCGATTCCATTTCCGCAAAGATAGATGCTGTCGAGAGACGAATGGAAAAGATGACTAAGGATATTCACTCAATAAGAATTAGTTGTGAGCAGTGTGGAGGACCACATTTGACAAAAGATTGTCTTAGTATTGAACAAACAATGGAACAGAGAGAGAATGTTTCATACATGAACCAAAGGCCTGAAAATAATTATCAGAATAATTATCAACCGCCAAGACCAATCTACAATCAAAACTAGAATTATAACTGAAATGTTCCATACAACAATCAACAAGGTCCTAGCAATCAACAAGTGTCCAATAATACTTACAATCAGCAAAGACTTATTTTTCAAAATAAACCACCACAAACCGATGATAAAAAGCCAAATCTAGAAGACATGATGTCGAAGCTAGTTGAATCTCAAACTCAATTTTTTACATCTCAAAAACAAACCAATGAACAAAATGCTCAAGCATTTAGAAATCAACAAGCTTCTATTCAAAATCTGGAACAAGAAGTAAGCAACCTAGCAAGGTTGATAAGTGAAAGAAAACTGGGAAGTCTACCTAGTGATACAAATGCTAACTCCCGGAATGAAACAGCTAAAGCCATTACCACAAGAAGTGGTATTACACTTAAACCACCTGAAATACCTGTAATTTCTGATGAAGCTATTCCCACTCCACAAGAACCACAATCTGAGCAAGAGAAGGAAACAGAACCGATAGTTGAAAAGGTTAATGAAGATAACACAGTTAAAGCTAAACCTTATGTTAAACCATATCAACCACCACTTCCTTACCCGAGTAAAATGAGAAAATAAAGACTTGAAGCCGAGCAATCCAAATTCTTGGATATGTTTAAACAAATAAATGTAAATCTTTCTTTCATTGATGTGATCTCAAGAATGCCTAGATATGCTAAATTTCTGAAAGATCTAACCACAAATAGAAAGAAAATGGAAGAACTCTCGGCTGTTACTATGAATGCTAATTGTTCTGCAGTACTGTTGAATAAGATACTAGAAAAATTATCATATCCAGGAAGTTTCACAATTCCATGTTTTCTGGGTAGTCTTAGTTCAATAGAAGCATTGGCAGACTTAGGTGCTAGTATAAATTTAATGCCATATTCACTATACGCTACACTAGACCTTGGAGAATTGAAACTAACAAGAATAAGCATACAACTAGCAGATCGATCAGTAAAATATCCTAGAGGGATAATGGAGAACATGCTAGTTAAAGTTGGTACTTTAGTATTTCCAGTAGATTTTGTTATTCTGGACATGGAAGAAGATTCTCGAGTTCCTCTCATATTAGGAAGACCATTCTTAAACACGGCTAAAGCAATAATAGACGTGTTCGTTAAGAAACTGACCCTAAGTATAGAGGATGAGAGTGTTACCTTTTCTGTTGATAGAGCCATGCAACAACCGCAATCTGCAAATGATACATGTTATTATATTCAAACTATAGATTCAGATGCAGAATTGTTAGAAGAATTTTCAGAAGGTCATAAAACGTATGTGCAACGCCAACGAAGACTAAATCCTAATATGCAAGATGTTGTTAAGAAAGAAATTATTAAACTGCTAGATGCAGGTTTAATTTATCCAATCTCTGATAGTCCATGGGTAAGCCCAGTTCAATGTGTACCTAAGAAGGGTGGCATGACTGTCATCACAAATGAAAAAAATGAGCTTATTCCTACTAGGACTGTAACAGGATGGCGTGTCTGTATTGATTATAGAAAATTAAATGACGCCACCAGAAAAGATCAATTTCCCTTACCTTTCATTGATCAAATGTTGGAAAGATTAGCCGAAAATAGTTACTATTGTTTTCTTGACGGTTTTTCGTGATATTTTCAAATTCCAATAGCACCCGAGGACCAAGAGAAAACCACATTCACGTGCCCTTATGGTACTTTTGCTTACAAACGCATGCCATTTGGACTTTGCAACGCCCCTGCAACCTTTCAAAGGTGCATGATGGCGATTTTTCACGACATGATAGAAGAATGCATGGAAGTTTTCATGGATGACTTTTCAGTCTTCGGTGATACTTTTGAAACATGTCTAGTTAATCTTGAACGAATGCTTATTAGATGCGAACAATCAAATCTAGTTCTTAATTGGGAGAAATGTCATTTCATGGTTAAAGAAGGCATCGTTCTTGGTCATAAAATCTCAAATGAAGGAATTGAATTGGATAGAGCTAAAGTAGATGTAATTGCTAAACTTCCACATCCCACCAATGTTAGAGGAGTTAGGAGTTTTCTAGGGCATGCCGGTTTTTACCGACGTTTCATAAAAGATTTTTCTAAAATAGCCACTCCTATGAATAAACTCCTAGGATAGGATGCTCCATTCATCTTTTCAGATGAATGTATCAAATCTTTTAATATTCTTAAAGAAAAACTCACTAATGCGCCGATCATGATAATGCCAAATTGGAATCTACCATTTGAACTCATGTGCGATGCAAGTGATTTTGCAATGGGAGCCGTTTTAGGACAAAGGATTGAAAAACGATTTCAACCTATTTATTACGCTAGTAAGACGTTACAAGGAGCACAAACGAATTACACAACTACTGAAAAAGAACTCCTTGCTATTGTCTTTGCTTTTGACAAATTTCGTTCATATCTCGTTCTAGCTAAAACGGTGGTCTATACCGACCATTCTGCTCTTAGATACCTATTTTCGAAACAAGATGCCACACCACAATTAATCTATTGGATCTTACTCTTACAAGAGTTTGATATTGAAATCCGAGACAAAAAAGGAGCAGAAAATCTCGCAGCTGATCATCTTTCTCGTCTTGAAAATCCTGAATTAGAAGTTCTAAATGAATCGGCCATACAAGATAACTTTCCTGATGAATATCTATTAAAGATAGATTATAATGAAATTCCATGGTTTGCAGACTATGTAAACTATTTAGTATGTGGATTCTTTGAAAAAGGGTTGTCATTCCAAAAACGAAAGATATTCTTTAGTGATATAAAACACTATTTCTGGGAAGATCCACATTTGTTTAAAAGTTATCCCGATGGAATAATACGCCGATGTGTATTCGGGGATGAAGCCAGTCAAATCTTAAACCATTATCACACAGGACCAACAGGAGGGCATTATGGGCCTCAACTCACAGCAAGAAAAGTTTACGATGCTGGGTTCTATTGGCCTACAATTTTCAAAGACGCACACCTTCTTTGTAAATCCTGCGATGCTTGTCAAAGGGCCGGAAAAATAAGTCAACGTGATGAAATGCCACAAAATGTCATTCAAGTATGTGAAGTATTTGACATTTGGGGTATTGACTTTATGGGTCCATTTCCAAAATATCATAATAATCTCTACATTCTCGTTGCCATTGATTATGTATCTAAATGGGCGGAAGCACAAGCTCTCCCAACTAACGATGCACGAGTTGTAGTTAACTTCTTAAAACGTCTTTTTGCAAGGTTCGGAACACCGAAAGCTTTAATAAGTGATCGGGGTACTCATTTTTGTAATAATCAACTAGAGAAAGTTCTCAAAAGATATGGAGTAACTCATAAAATCTCAACCGCTTATCATCCACAAACAAGTGGACAAGTTAAAAATACCAACCGAGCTTTAAAACGTATTCTAGAGAAAACCGTAGGATCAAATCCGAAGGAATGGTCCATAAAATTGGAGGATGCACTCTTGGCTTTTAGAACAACCTACAAAACTCCAATTGGAACCACAACTTTTAGACTCGTTTACGGAAAAGCATGTCACCTTCCAGTAGAAATTGAGCATAATGCATTTTGGGCTTTGAAGACATGTAATCTTGATTTACATGTGATGTTTTAGCAGAGTGGTATAAAATAGTTATTAATTTTAGCAGGAAATACTATTAAATACGATACAATTTTACACAAGATATTTATTTATTTAGAGAATGGATATACTTAAACCTTGCTACAACACTTATAGGCAGTGTACCTAATCGTAAAGTAGTGTAGTTTTTAGTAAGTCCGGTTCATTCCACAGGGAAATCTTTAAACAAAGCTTAACGCTATATTAGTTTACTTTTATAAAAATACAAATACATATATATAAGTAATATTATTATTATAAAGGGGAGTTTTTACCGTTTAATGACCGGTTTGTCGATTTTAAAACTTTAGTCGCAGTTAAAATCAAATGTAAAATAATAAATATAATACAAGACTTAAATTAAAGCGTAAAGTAAATAACGATAATAAAATTGCGAATAATAAAAGTGCGATAAAATAAACTTGCAATAATTAAAAAGTACGATAATTAAAAGTGCAATTAAATACAATAACAATAAAAATGCGATAATTAGAAGTGCAATTAAATATAAAATAAAGGAAATTAAATATGAAATAAAAGAATTATGCTTATTTAAACTTCCGTAATCATGATGTTTGACGTGTTGATTTTAGTTTTATGCCCATGGGTTAATTGTCCTTTGTCCTGGATTATTTAATATGTCCGTCTGGTTTTTGTCCATAACAGTCCATCAGTCATAAATATAAAGTGCGAGTGTCCTCGTCAAATTATCCTTATACCCAAAGTTAAATATTCCAACTAATTGGTGACTTAAACTGTAACAAGATTTTAATACTTTGTTTAATAATTACACCAGGATGTTGACTGAGTGTAACCCAAGGTTTTAATATTTTGTTATCAATTATACAAAGTGTCCTTGTACATAATTTCACCCCTGTTTTAATTATTCTAGTGGCTATTAATCCATTCCCGTGTCCGGTTAAATGAACGATTATTCGTACATATAAATACCCCGCCCATCGTGTCCGATTGAGTGTATATGGTAATTTATAGGGACGCCCAATTGTAAATCTTTATACTAACATTAACAAACTATCATTTAGTTAAACAAATATAAAGCTCATTAATAGCCCATAGTCTAATTTCCACAAGTGTCGTTCTTTTGTCCAAACCCCAATTATGGTACAAAGCCCAATTACCCAATTTTAGTAATTAGCCCAACATCATGATTACTTCGGATTAAATAAGCATAATAATAACTTAGCTACGAGACATTAATGTAAAAAGGTTGAACATAACTTACAATGATTAAAAATAGCGTAGTGTTACACGGACAGAATTTCGACTTACACCCTTACAATATTCGCTAACATACCCTTATTATTAGAATTATAATTAAAATTAAAATTAAAATATAAATTATAAATATAAATATATCGTATGAATGAGAAAAGAGAAAGATAGATGGATTTGTGGTGCACCAAAGCTCGATTTTTATAGGCATGTGGGCTGGAACTGGGGCTCATGCGATCGCATGGATTTATGCCTTCCAGGCCATGCGATCGCATGGCCAGCTGGGGAGGCTCATTTTTGGTTGTTTTCTTCTGCCGACGGTTTTATAAATAATATAATATATTAAATAATTATAAGAATTATTTAAATATTATATTATATTTATGTGCATAGTTGACTTGTAATTTTTAATCCGTTGCGTCGAGCGTTGAGAGTTGACTCTGGTCCCGGTTCCAGATTTTCGAACGTCCTTGCGTATAATTTAATATCTTGTACTTTGCGTTTTGAATCTTGTACTCTTGTAATTTCGAGACGTTTCTTATCAATAATTGGAACCTCTTTGATTGTATTTTGTACTTTTGAGCTTTTTGGTCATTTGCGTCTTCAATTCGTCGAATCTGTCTTTTGTCTTCACCTTTTATTATTTAAACGAATATCACTTGTAAATAGAACAATTGCAACTAAAAGCTTGTCTTTCTTGAGGAATAATGCTATGAAATATATGTTCGTTTTTAGCATTATCAAATATTCCCACACTTGAGCGTTGCTTGTCCTCAAGCAATATCGTCTTGAAATACTAGAATCACTTCTTTATTCTTCACACTTTGTACATCAGTGATTTCTATACAGCGGTATAAACAATGATAGTAACGATAGAACCATGGTTAAAGGTAGGTGTGTCATCCACAGTTGCCTCGGGTTTAGGTCAACGACACTTGCAATCAAATAGCCGATTTACTTTCGGTTTCCAAAGCAAAGTGCACATTTGAAAGGCGGTTTACAGTCCCACATGACTATGAAAATGTAGATCCTTAAGGAAATTGGATCTTTATGAAAATATTTGATCTTTTGAAAATTCAATCTAGCTTTTACCCTAGATAAGTTTTCCGGAATAACCCTTCACCGGTGTTTGCAAAATATTTTTGTGGGTTTGGTGGGTTTCAGATTTGAAAATTTTGGCTCAAAACTTGCAGTTTTGTGTCACCCACTTGCTAACCTTGTATTTGGAAAGCAACACGTCCAGTTTACTTGTCCCGTATATTACCTTTCGATAAACTACCGTCCGGTTGTAAAGGAAAGCGTTGAACAAGCAACTGTTAAGGCAATGTCCCCTGACATGCTTTTAATTATGGTCTATAACGTGTCGGATGCAATTACTATCCTTGGTAGGAGCAATAGTAAAGCTCACCCTTATGATTTTTCGGTCTGGCACAAGGTCCTGTCTTTGACCACTATGCAACCACCGTTCTTACGGTTGACACCCGATTTGGTTCAGGTGACCTAATGAATTCCAGGTGAATTCCTAGGATTTTACGTTCAATGGTAATGAACGCATTGAAAATGGGTTTTCAGAAAACAAATCGGTTTTAATTTGATCAAAATATTTTCTCGTTCAAGCTCGAGTTTAGATATCATCGAATTCCATGAGTTTGTAATTCTCAATCTTTAAAGTCAATCTCAAGGATTGAGTAATATCAGTCTTAAAAGCTGATTTTTGATCTTTTAAGGAGATTATCCTTTCTGGAGATCTGATTCATTAGTCTTATCAAGCTAATTTGCACGGTGCCCCCCCATTGTACGAGATAAATCCTTCTCATGGTTAGGATAAATCTGACCACTTGGCGACCCTGTTTGATGCTGAGGTCCGTGGATTTCCTGCTGATTTTAGAGATGACTTTTCTAGATTTTTCGTCAACCTACAGCTGGTCTAGACGACAACTTCTTGACTAAATCAAGAAGCGCGTGTCTTTTTCGGAAGACTTTACTTCCTTTTAATGATGGAATTGATTCATCGTGTAGATCCATCTCTTCTTTTCTTTCATCGGGTAAAATGGTTTAGTTTAGTCCAAAGCAAAAGTATTTTCAGTTATTTGTTACAGATATATGTGACATATGTTTAAGATAACTTGGTAAATTTTCCCACACTTGGCTTTTATTTTCCTTTTTATCGTCCTCTATTCCATTTTAAATGAATTTTAACATTTTGGTTTGTTTCTCAATTTATGTCCTTTCTGAGGTAACAATAATTTCGGTGTTAAAACCTAGTTTTATCGTTCATAAATATGTATAAACATGATTTTGAGTTCATTTAATTGAAAATTTTTAAAAATTTTACTAGAATTGGGTAGTCAGTATATAAGACTAGGGCTGTTCTTTATTATCAGAGAGCACTAGATTCTAATACAACTACTACTTTACTAGTATTTTTAATGGTAACCAAGTGTATAAAGATAAAAAATTTTAAAAAAATCCGAAAGAATTTAACCCCTTCCCACACTTTAGATCTTGCAATGTCCTCATTTGCAAGAAATCAGTACAATTTAAATTATTGAGGGTGATTAGCGTAGAAATGATTAAATTTTACCAAAGTTTCCAAATATATTGGCGTTTGTTTGCTGAATGATAAACGGTGCATATCATTTGTTCATTTCGTCTGTTGTTACATCACATTTATTTGTCATCTTGTCGTCAAAATTAGTAGCTTTTGCTGAACTTAATGCCAATCTTTGAAAATGCGTTGTTTTACCCTGTTTTGTACAATCGACAATATACATACATACAAATATAATCATGCATGGCAATTTGAAATGGGACTTAATATCCCACTTTCAAATTCTAAATATGAAATATTAGTACACAATAGTAATAAAAATAATAAAAATTACACAAATATATCCAATAACATAAGTTTAAACATGAAAAAGTCAAAAGATAAAAACATAAAAATCATAAAAATAACCAAATGGAACTAAATCAGTCTGGATAGGGGTTCCAGTTCATCTCATCGGGTGGGTTCCATTGTTGGTTATAGGTGTTCCGATAGGCTTGGTCATAGTCATACCGGTTAAAGGGTGGTCAGATATCGGGGCTATGTGGCGGAAAATGAGCAGGTCGAGTAGGTACATAGTTATTTGGTACCTGATATGATAGCTGGCTCATGATTTGGTGCTGATGAACTAACCAGCTATCGTGTTGGCGTCGCCTATAATCCTCGTATACTCGCGCGGAGTTCTACTGCTCATACATACTATGTCTTGCCGCGTTCGTCATTGCTTCTTCATCTATACCAACGTGGACGTCAAGAATAGCATCTCGAAAGACATCCCTAATGTTTTCCGCCTCCTCCATTTCCTCGTCTGAGCCTCTCTCTACCTGAGGATGAGATCCCTCATAGGGTACTGCCTGGTTACGTCTACTTTTCAATACCTTAGCACCCACATAAACTTTCAATCCTAAGGGCTCAACCTGTTCTCTACAAATCTGTAATGGACCCCCTTGGTTCCTATCAACACCTAAATACTCTCCAATGAGAGTAACAAAAATACCTCCTCCTATTATACTCCCGTCCTGCATTCCCTCTACCATTTTAGATAAATAAAAAGCAACACAGTAAGGGATATTGACAAAGCTTCTAGGATCCCGAATACACTTTAGGTAGAATAAATCATATAAGGTAATTTTTTCTTTATTATGACCTCTTTGTGTAATCGAGTTAGCCAAAAATCTATGAATAATACGAAGCTCGGCTCTGTCAATATGTGTATAGGAGTGTCCTCCTGCTCTTTTAAAAACATCAAAATGTGACATACGCCTCCAAATGGCGTCAGCGTCAAAGTTACTATCTACCCGTTCACCATAATGAATCAAGTTTGTACAATCGGGTAATAGCAACTCACCAGGAGTATATATCTGTAAGGCCCTGGCCATGTCCAGCATGGACATTCTGTACATCCTACCGCCAAGGATAAACCTAAGAAATCTTCTATCATCTATCCTAACTATATTTGTATCAAGTGATACAGTACTCATCAACTCAACACACCATTCCTTATATACAGGTCTACGAATGGTGAAAAGACGTTCCCAATCTGTAAAAGAAGAACTGCCATACCTTTGAACTAAAAGCTGTCTAACACGGTCAGCTAAATGGACCGTTTCCAAAGGGGCCCAATCAATTACTCTTGGCACCTCTACATTTTTTATTACCAATTTGAATTTGTTCCTTTGATATGTCTCGTAATCTCTCCATCTTCTATCAAATCTCAGATTAGGATGTAGAGTGTGCTCAGGAATCGTTGGGAATTCTACTGGCGGCCTCATTGGGAATACTATGAATTCATCAACAAACTGTACTGGATCATAATAAGGTATGTGCTGATCAGGCTGTTGTTGTTCCTGTTGTGGTTCTTGTTCGTGTTGCATTTCTGGTTCTGGTTCTGGTGCTGGTGCTGGTCGTCTAGATGATGATGCTCCTGAACCTCCAGTATCGGCTCTCTGTAAAACACATTAAACACAAAAATTGTGCATCCAAATATGCATTAGTGTTAGCAAAATAACAACTTAAAACAATCACTATAACATGTTAAATCAAAATTAAATTTATACACATTTTCACAATTTTTCACAATTCTATATTTTTCAAATAAGCACATATGAAAATGTATACAAAATTCATAAGCATTTAACTCAAATAACATGTCAAAATAGTCATTACTGATAATTAAACAAGTCTTATATGGCAAATATATCAAATTAATCAAGTTCATGAATTTTGGATTTAAAAAGTCCACTTTAATCTCCAAAAATCATGTTTAGGATCATTGTTTGGATCATTTAACTATCTAAACATGTTACACTACTCAATTTAGCAATAATTCATGACAAAAATCGGTCATAACCTGTTTATATCAAAAAGCCCCAAATTGCTCAAGAACACAAACCCTAGATTTCTAAAAATTTTGAAGTTTTTGGCTTCAAATCATGTTAAATAGCATCAATCTAGGTTATACATGCATAAAATACTAACAATTTAACACTAATTACACTAGAAATTAACAAAATTGCATTAGGTAAAAAATTGGTAATTATCACAAAAACTAGGAATTTATAGAGTTTAGGGGTGTAATTTTTACCAATTTGCTGAAGAATGGGAATCTAGGCATGATTAGAGCAAGAAAAATGACGAATTACGGTGAATTTTGGCGAAATTTGGTGAAGATTTGAGAGTTTTTTCGGGTATGTGTGTGTTTTTGTGGAGAAAGACAGACCAGTCGACTGTCTTTGTATCAGGCCTGGATTTCAGCTCCATGCGATCGCATGGAGTTGAAGTGTAAAACCCATGCGATCGCATGGGGGTCCGGGTACAGTGTTTTCAGCCTTTTTTTTTTTTTTATAAAACCTTATACTTTATAAAACTTATAATTATTTAAATTTTAAAAATTTGGTTTCCTTTAGGAGCGAGGGCGTTTCGGATCGTTGTCCTAGTCTGTCCCTCGACAAAATTTTAAAATTTGTCAAATCAAATCGCGGTTTTTTTTTTAAAAGTAAAGATTTTTGGGTTTTTTTTTTTAAAAATGTTTTTGGCATACTTTAATTCAATAAGATTAAAAATAATGATAATAAAAGTTCTCGTCCCTCCCTCGGGTAAAGCAATTTCGGTTTAAAGACCTAGTCTTCAACTTACGACGAATTTTAAAAATCATATTTTTAACTTAATGAGATAAAGTAAATTTTTGTTTTTAAATTCACACAACTTAAATATAAAATTCAAAATTAATATTAAAAATTCACACCAAACTTAAAATTTGAAATGCATAAAATTAAAAATTCATATTTTAAAAATTAAAAATTCACACCAAACTTAATTTAAAAATTCATATTATAAATTCTCATCAAACTTATATTAATTTTTCAAGTATTTACAATTTTAAATATATTGTTTTTACAAAGTTTACAATTTTAATTTTAGATTTAAATATTAATTTTAAAAACATGGTAAAAATAAAATTAAAAATCTTTTTGGCTTTTTATCCCACTTTAATCAATCAAATATTATCAAAAATATGCGCCCCTCTTTTCGGTAAAGTAATTTCGGTTCCAAGACCTAATTTAACTCATGACGAATTTTTGAAATATTTTGGGTTGATTGATTAAAGATATTTATACCTTAAGAATAAACGTTAAATTTCGCAGTGATGTAATAAATTTTTGAATGATATCAATAATTTCGGTCGCCAAACCTAATTTTATTCAATACCAATTTAATACTTTATAGCGAACAAATTAGCGTTTATTATCAAAAGGTTAAAAATAAAAAAAATAAAATAAAAACTGTACAAACATACCTGTGAAATAGATTTCTTAGTTATATGATCTATCTCATTCATAAGATAGTCGGTTTAATTGGTTTTCCATGGCTACATAGGCGTAACCTTGAGCATTCAGTGTCTTTTCTTCTAAACATATGAACGGTCCGTCTCTGCATAAAGTAACAAATTCGGTGTTTGAATAGGTTTGATTATTTGAACATTTACCTCCATGTGACCATTTTTCGCATTTGTGACATCTTTCTAGGTGTCGTGCTCTTCTTTTCGCTGCGGATTTTGATTTTCCTTTACCAAATTGTAACTTATTATCTTCGCATCTGGATTCTTTTCTAACTCCGTCCATTCTTTCTCTGATTACTGATACTAATTCACTCGGTAGTATGTCATTATTACGTTTAGTGATCAAAGCGTGTAGCATTAGACCATAGTTTAGTTCACAGGCAGTCTTCATTTTGTAAAAACCTAAAAAAAAATAAAAATTCAGAATGGGGGGAGAAGACTAGTTCTTTAGGGTCTGCTAGGGAAAGACCATTCGGGTTCCATTTTCGAGAACTACACGAAAACAGACAATCTAACTCTAACAGAGATATATATTATCCTTTAAAGACTTGATTCTCCCCACACTTAGTTAGCTGTGGTGTCGAAATTGTGATTAACTTCATTGTCGACTTCCATCGGACCATGTATGTAATGTTTAACTCTGTGACCATTAACTTTAAATTCAATCCCATTTGAATTTATTAATTCTATCGTTCCGTATGGGAAAACTCTTTTGACTATGAATGGTCCAGACCATCTTGATTTCAATTTTCCAGGAAATAGCTTGAATCGCGAATTGAAAAGAAGAACTCTGTCTCCTTCTTTAAATTCTTTTGAACTTCTGATTCTTTTATCATGCCATTTCTTCGTTCTTTCCTTATAGATTAACGAATTTTCGTATGCTTCATGTCTTAATTCTTCTAATTCGTTTAGTTGACTTAATCGTAGACGTCCGGCTTCATGTAAATCAAGATTACATGTCTTCAAAGCCCGAAATGCTTTGTGTTCAATTTCTACTGGAAGATGACATGCTTTTCCATAAACAAGTCTAAAAGGTGTGGTTCCAATTGGAGTTTTGTAGGCTGTTCTAAAAGCCCAGAGTGCATCCTCCAATTTAATGGACCATTCCTTCGGATTTGATCCTACGGTTTTCTCTAGAATACGTTTTAAAGCTCGGTTGGTATTTTCAACTTGTCCACTTGTTTGTGGATGATATGCGGTGGAGATTTTATGAGTTACTCCATATCTTTTAAGAACTTTCTCAAGTTGATTATTACAGAAATGAGTACCCCGATCACTTATTAAAGCTTTCGGTGTTCCAAACCTTGCAAAAAGACGTTTTAAAAAATTGACTACAACTCGTGCATCGTTAGTTGGGAGAGCTTGTGCTTCCGCCCATTTAGATACATAATCAATGGCTACGAGTATATATAGATTATTATGAGATTTTGGAAATGGACCCATAAAGTCAATACCCCAAATGTCAAATACTTCACATACTTGGATGACATTTTGTGGCATTTCATCACGTTGACTTATTATTCAGGCTCTTTGACAAGCATCACAGGATTTGCAAAGAAGGTGTGTGTCTTTGTAAATTGTAGGCCAATAGAATCCAGCATCATAAACTTTTCTTGCTGTTAGTTGAGGCCCATAATGCCCTCCTGTTGGTCCTGTGTGACAATGGTTTAATATTTTACTAGCTTCATCTCTAAATACACATCGGCGTATTATTCTATCGGGACAACTTTTAAAAAGATGTGGATCTTCCCAAAAATAGTGTTTTATATCACTGAAGAATTTCTTTCGTCTTTGGTACGATAATCCTTTTTCAAGGAATCCACAAACTAAGTAGTTTGCATAGTCTGCAAACCATGGAATTTCTTTATAATCTATCTTCAATAGATATTCATCAGGAAAGTTGTCTTGTATGGCCGATTCATTCAGAACTTCTAATTCGGGATTTTCAAGACGAGAAAGATGATCAGCGGCGAGATTTTCTGCTCCTCTTTTATCTCGGATTTCAATATCAAACTCTTGTAAGAGTAAGATCCAACGGATTAATCTTGGTTTAGCATCTTGTTTTGAAAATAGGTATCTAAGCGCAGAATGGTCGGTATAGACCACCGTTTTTGCTAGAACGAGATATGATCGAAATTTGTCAAAAGCAAAGACAATAGCAAGGAGTTCTTTTTCAGTAGTTGTATAGTTTATTTGTGCTCCTTGTAACGTCTTACTAGCATAATATATAGGTTGAAATCGTTTTTCAATCCTTTGTCCTAAAACGGCTCCCATTGCAAAATCACTTGCATCGCACATTAGTTCAAATGGTAGATTCCAATTTGGTGTTATCATGATCGTTGCATTAGTGAGTTTCTCTTTAAGAATATTAAAAGATTTGATACACTCATCTGAAAAGATGAATGGAGCATCCTTTTCTAGGAGTTTATTCATAGGAGTGGCAATTTTAGAAAAATCTTTTATGAAACGTCGGTAAAAACCGGCATGCCCTAGAAAACTCCTAACTCCTCTAACATTGGTGGGATGTGGAAGTTTAGCAATTACATCTACTTTAGCTCTATCCACTTCAATTCCTTCTTTTGAAATTTTATGACCAAGAACGATGCCTTCTTTAACCATGAAATGGCATTTTTCCCAATTAAGTACTAGATTTGATTGTTCGCATCTAATTAGCATTCGTTCCAGATTAACTAGACATGATTTAAATGTATCACCGAAGACTGAAAAGTCATCCATGAATACTTCCATGCATTCTTCTATCATGTCGTGAAAAATCGCCATCATACACCTTTGAAAGGTTGCAGGGGCGTTGCAAAGTCCAAATGGCATGCGTTTGTAAGCAAAAGTACCATAAGGGCACGTGAATGTGGTTTTCTCTTGGTCCTCGGGTGCTATTGGAATTTGAAAATATCCGGAAAATCCATCTAGAAAACAATAATAACTATTTCCGGCTAATCTTTCCAACATTTGATCTATGAAAGGTAAGGGAAAGTGATCTTTTCTGGTGGCGTCATTTAATTTTCTATAATCAATACACACACGCCATCCTGTTACAGTCCTAGTAGGAATAAGCTCATTTTTCTCATTTGTAATGACAGTCATGCCACCCTTCTTAGGCACGCATTGAACTGGGCTTACCCATGGACGATCAGAGATTGGATAAATTAAACCTGCATCTAGCAGTTTAATAATCTCTTTCTTAACTACATCTTGCATATTAGGATTTAGTCTTCGTTGGCGTTGCACATATGTTTTATGACCTTCTTCCATAAGGATTTTATGTGTGCAATACGAAGGACTTATTCCTTTAATATCATGAATCTTCCATGCAATGGCTGGTTTATGAGCTTTCAACACAGAAATGAGTTGTGATTTCTCATTTTCAGTAAGAGAAGACGATATTATTACAGGTAATTCAGATTCACCATGTAAATAAGCGTATTCCAAATGGTTTGGAAGTGGCTTTAACTCTAATTTCGGTGGTTCTTCTATCGATGATTTATATCGATATCTGTCTTCTTCTTTTAGCATTTGAATTTCTTCTGTTGTTGGTTCATATCCATTAGCTATAAGTGTAGCTAACATTTCAGCCTCATCAATTGGTTCATTACCTTCTCCTAAAGAACATTCTCCTGTTCCTTGTAATTTTGGAAATTCTTCTAATAATTCTGCATGTGCATCTATAGTTTGAATATAATAACATGTATCATCTGCAGATTGTGGTTGTTGCATTGCTCTATCAACTGAAAAGGTAACACTCTCATCCTCTATACTTAGGGTCAGTTTTTTACCGAACACGTCTATCATTGCTTTAGCCGTGTTTAAGAATGGTCTTCCTAATATGAGAGGAACTTGAGAATCTTCTTCCATGTCCAAAACAACAAAATCTACTAGAAATACTAAAGTACCAACTTTAACTAGCATGTTCTCCATTATCCCTCTAGGATATTTTATTGATCTATCGGCTAGTTGTATGCTTATTCTGGTTGGTTTCAATTCTCCAAGGTCTAGTTTAGCGTATAGTGAATACGGCATTAGATTTATACTAGCACCTAAGTATGCCAATGCTTCTATTGAACTAAGACTACCCAGAAAACATGGAATTGTGAAACTTCCTGGATCAGATAGTTTTTCTGGTATCTTATTCAACAGCACTGCTGAACAATTAGCATTCATAGTAACAGCCGAGAGCTCTTCCATTTTCTTTCTATTTGAGATTAGATCTTTCAAGAATTTAGCATATCTAGGCATTCCTGAAATCACATCAATGAAAGGAAGATTTACATTTATCTGTTTAAACATATCCAAGAATTTGGATTGCTCGGCTTCAAGTTTCTCTTTCTTCATTTTACTCGGGTAAGGAAGTGGTGGTTGGTATGGTTTAACATAAGGTTTATCCTTAACTGTGTTATCTTCATTAACCTTTTCAACTACCGGTTCTTTTTCCTTATCTTGATCAGGTTGTGGTTCTTGTAGAGTAGGAATGGCTTCATCAGAAGTTACAGGTATTTCAGGTGGTTTAACTGTTGTACCACTTCTTGTGGTAATGGCTTTAGCTGTTTCATTCCGGGGGTTAGCATTTGTATCACTAGGTAGACTTCCCGGTTTTCTTTCACCTATTAACCTTGCTAGGTTACTTACTTCTTGTTCCAGATTTTGAATAGAAGCTTGTTGATTTCTAAATGCTTGAGCATTTTGTTCATTGGTTTGTTTTTGAGATGTGAAAAACTGCGTTTGAGTTTCAACTAGCTTCGTCATCATATCTTCTAAATTCGGCTTTTTATCATCGGTTTGTTGTGGTGGTTTGTTTTGAAAATTTGGTCTTTGCTGATTGTAAGTATTATTGGATACTTGTTGATTGCTAGGACCTTGTTGGTTGTTGTATGGAATATTTCGGTTATAATTCTGGTTTTGATTGTAAATCGGTCTTGGCGGTTGATAATTATTCTGATAATTATTTCCAGGCCTTTGATTTATGTATGAAATATTCTCTCTTTGTTCCATTGTTAATTCAATACTGAGACAATCTTTTGTCAAATGTGGTCCTCCACACTGCTCACAACTAATTCGTATTGAGTGAATATCTTTAGTCATCTTTTCCATTCGTCTCTCGACAGCATCTATCTTTGCGGAAATGGAATCTAAGTCATGGCTAGAATCGGCTCTAGCTGCTTTAGATGATCTAACGATATCTTTTTCTTGGTGCCACTCATGTGAGTGGGAAGCAGTGTTATCAATAATTTTGTAAGCATCAGTTTCGGTTTTCTTCATAATAGAACCACCAGCTGCTATATCTATGTCTTTTCTTGTAGTGATGTCGCATCCTTGGTAGAATATTTGTACTATTTGACAGGTGTCTAAACCATGTTGCGGACATCCTCTTAACAACTTTCCATATCTAGTCCATGCCTCATATAGAGTTTCATTCGGTTTCTGTGTAAACGTAACAATTTTTGCTTGAAGTCTTACGGCTTTAGATGCAGGAAAGAATTGTTTAAGAAATTTTTCAACTAAAACGTCCCATGTATCAATCGCCCCTTCAGGTAACGATTCCAACCAATCTTTGGCTTCTCCCTTTAAAGTCCAGGGAAATAACATGAGATATATCTGTTCATCCTCCACTTCTCGGATTTTAAATAGTGTGCAGATCCTATTAAAGGTACGTAGATGTTCATTTGGATCTTCCTTCGGCGCACCACTAAATTGGCATTGATTAGTCACCATGTGTAGAATTTGTCCTTTGATTTCATAATCTGGCGCATTAATGTCTGGATGAGTAATTGCGTGACCTTGGCCAGTGCGTTTAGCTCTCATTCGGTCTTCCATACTTAAAGGTTCCAGATTCTCCATAATTGAATTTGTTGAATCGGAATCACTAGAGGATTCTGATTTAATGGTTCGTTCCTCAACAATCTCTGTTTGAATGATTGGTGGCTCCGGAGGAAAGTTTAATGGTTCAGGATCTACGAACCGTTCCTGAATATTCTCCGGATTCTCAATTGTGAGGTCGGGTTCAAAAAATGGATTATCGGAAATTTGAACTGAAGTACTTGGTTGACTGGATGACGATTCTAAAGAGAAATCAACGGCGGTTATATTTGCTAAATGTCTTGATCTAGTTACAGGTGGTGAACGTACAAAAGGTGGTGAACGTCTTGCTCGGTGCATTCACTGAATATCCTATTAGTTTTTAAAAGGAAAGAAAAATTATAATAAGTTATCCAATCAATAGACTTTTCTAATTTTGCCCACGTTTTGAATAGCCAAAAGATGCAGCAGAGGGGCAGGATTCGTTTGGTCTCAATATAATTGAGGACTGTTTGGCTCCAATAACCCGGTCCACGTACAAATCCAACTATTACTACGAACCAGAAAATTTTGATGTCTATTAATTTAACCACTTAAAATAAATTTTCGTAATTTTAAGAAATTTAGATAAGAAGTAGAATAAAAATCTATGTCCTAAAACTAGAATAGCGAGAAATAAGAAAGAAAAAGAGTTCGTCGGAAAAGGTCGAAAAAGAAAAATGGTTGAAAAATAAAAGGTGACGGAAAGATAAAAGAAACTTATAAAAATTAAAAATACTTGACTAACCTAACCTTATTACTACAACTAACTTAAAATTATAATCGCAAATTGAGATTACTAATTGGAATGATAATTGATACATAGGTAAAAGTCGTCTAAAAATATTAAAGCTTACAAGAAAAACTAAATCCCAAATGGAAATAACTTAAAAAGAAACCAAAACTTAAAAAGGCGTCGCAAAATTCTAAAGCACTTAAATCTTAGTCTAAAGAAAAAGCACTTAAGGAATTCTACGGCAAAGCCTAAAAATCTAGAAGTAAAAATAATTATGGCAAAAACTATGAATTAAAACTAAATATGAGCGAAAAATACAAATATTACGCTAAAACGATTAAAAAGGGACAAAATATAAAAATATATAAAAAGTTGTAAAAAGTACAATTTTTATAAAAATATTATTTTTTATATTATTTATTTTATAAAAATATTAATTTTAAAATTTAATTAAACTAAATAAACTAAATATATAAATTAAATAATAAAACTAAACTTAATTAATATTAAATATAAAACTAAATAGGGTTTTATAATTATAATAATAAATAATACCCGTAATTAATGCTGATTCAGGGCTACAGTTGGCGTGTCAGCAGGGCTCATGCGATCGCACGAGTCCTCAGTTTCCCAGCCATGCGATCGCATGGGCTAGGGTTTCGGGCCAAAAGCTGGGCTGCTACAGTGTTCGGGCCGAATTAAATTTTTTTTTTTTTCTGTTTTTGCTGTAAAAATATAAAATATATTTATTAATTAAATAAAACTAATATTTTTACAAACTAAAAAAATGGAAATAAAGAAACTTTATAAAACTTAAATATTTATCAATCTCCTAAAAATATTTATATTTTTGTTTTTCTTTTTATATTTTCGAATATTTAAAACGTATTTTTACAAAAGCGTACTAAAAGTAAAAATCTTTTTTTTTTATATTAGCGTTGCGCTTCCGGCGTTTAATAATTTCCCCGGCAGCGGCGCCAAAAATACTTGATGTTTTAGCAGAGTGGTATAAAATAGTTATTAATTTTAGCAGGAAATACTATTAAATACGATACAATTTTACACAAGATATTTATTTATTTAGAGAATGGATATACTTAAACCTTGCTACAACACTTATAGGCAGTGTACCTAATCGTAAAGTAGTGTAGTTTTTAGTAAGTCCGGTTCGTTCCACAGGGAAATCTTTAAACAAAGCTTAACGCTATATTAGTTTACTTTTATAAAAATACAAATACATATATATAAGTAATATTATTATTATAAAGGGGGGTTTTTACCGTTTAATGACCGGTTTGTCGATTTTAAAACTTTAGTCGCAGTTAAAACCAAATGTAAAATAATAAATATAAATACAAGACTTAAATTAAAGCGTAAAGTAAATAACGATAATAAAATTGCGAATAATAAAAGTGCGATAAAATAAACTTGCGATAATTAAAAAGTACGATAATTAAAAGTGCAATTAAATACAATAACAATAAAAATGCGATAATTAGAAGTGCAATTAAATATAAAATAAAGGAAATTAAATATGAAATAAAAGAATTATGCTTATTTAAACTTCCGTAATCATGATGTTTGACGTGTTGATTTTAGTTTTATGCCCATGGGTTAATTGTCCTTTGTCCTGGATTATTTAATATGTCCGTCTGGTTTTTGTCCATAACAGTCCATCAGTCATAAATATAAAGTGCGAGCGTCCTCGTCAAATTATCCTTATACCCGAAGTTAAATATTCCAACTAATTGGGGACTTAAACTGTAACAAGATTTTAATACTTTGTTTAATAATTACACCAGGATGTTGACTGAGTGTAACCCAAGGTTTTAATATTTTGTTATCAATTATACCAAGTGTCCTTGTACATAATTTCACCCCTGTTTTAATTATTCTAGTGGCTATTAATCCATTCCCGTGTCCGGTTAAATGAACGATTATTCGTACATATAAATACCCCGCCCATCGTGTCCGATTGAGTGTATATGGTAATTTATAGGGACGCCCAATTGTAAATCTTTATACTAACATTAACAAACTATCATTTAGTTAAACAAATATAAAGCCCATTAATAGCCCATAGTCTAATTTCCACAAGTGTCGTTCTTTTGTCCAAACCCCAATTATGGTACAAAGCCCAATTACCCAATTTTAGTAATTAGCCTAACATCATGATTACTTCGGATTAAATAAGCATAATAATAACTTAGCTACGAGACATTAATGTAAAAAGGTTGAACATAACTTACAATGATTAAAAATAGCATAGTGTTACAAGGACAGAATTTCGACTTACACCCTTACAATATTCGCTAACATACCCTTATTATTAGAATTATAATTAAAATTAAAATTAAAATATAAATTATAAATATAAATATATCGTATGAATGAGAAAAGAGAAAGATAGATGGATTTGTGGTGCACCAAAGCTCGATTTTTATAGGCATGTGGGCTGGAACTGGAGCTCATGCGATCGCATGGATTTATGCCTTCCAGGCCATGCGATCGCATGGCCAGCTGGGGAGGCTCATTTTTGGTTGTTTTCTTCTGCCGACGGTTTTATAAATAATATAATATATTAAATAATTATAAGAATTATTTAAATATTATATTATATTTATGTGCATAGTTGACTTGTAATTTTTAGTCCGTTGCGTCGAGCGTTGAGAGTTGACTCTGGTCCCGGTTCCAGATTTTCGAACGTCCTTGCGTATAATTTAATATCTTGTACTTTGCGTTTTGAATCTTGTACTCTTGTAATTTCGAGACGTTTCTTATCAATAATTGGAACCTCTTTGATTGTATTTTGTACTTTTGAGCTTTTTGGTCATTTGCGTCTTCAATTCGTCGAATCTGTCTTTTGTCTTCACCTTTTATTATTTAAACGAATATCACTTGTAAATAGAACAATTGCAACTAAAAGCTTGTCTTTCTTGAGGAATAATGCTATGAAATATATGTTCGTTTTTAGCATTATCAACATGAAGCTGGACGTCTACGGTTAAGTCAACTAAACGAATTAGAGGAATTAAGACATGAAGCATACGAAAATTCATTAATCTATAAGGAAAGAACGAAGAAATGGCATGATAAAAGAATCAGAAGTTCAAAAGAATTTAAAGAAGGAGACAGAGTTCTTCTTTTTAATTCACGATTCAAGCTATTTCCTGGAAAATTGAAATCAAGATGGTCTGGACCATTCATAGTCAAAAGAATTTTCCCGTACGGAACAGTAGAATTAATAAATTCAAATGGGATTGAATTTAAGATTAATGGTCACAGAGTTAAACATTACATAGATAGTCCGATGGAAGTTGACAACGAAGTTAATCACAATTTCGACACCACAACTAACTAAGTGTGGGGAGAATCAAGTCTTTTAAGGATAATAGTTATTTCTGTTAGAGTTAGATATTCTGTTTTCGTATAGTTTTCGAGAATGGAATCCGAATGGTCTTTCCCTAGCAGACCCTAAAGAACTAGTTTTCTTCCCCCATTCTGAATTTTTATTTTTTTTAGGTTTTACGAGATGAAGAATTCCTTTGATTTGAACCATGGTCTAATGATACACGCTTTGATTACTAAACGTAATAATGACACACTCCCGAGTGACCTGGTGTCAGTAATAAGAGGCAGATGTGATGAAGTAAGGAAAGAACTCAGGAAAGATCATCAAAAGACGCATTTTGGTAAAGGAAAATCAAAATCCGCAACAAAAAGAAGAGCACGACACCTTGAAAGATGTCATAAATGCAAAAAATGGTCACATGAAGGTAAATGTTCGAACAATCAAACATATTTAAATACCGAATTTGTTACTCTATGCAGAGAAGGACCGTTTATATGTTTAGAAGAAAAGATATTGAAGAATCGAGGTTACGCTTATGTAGCTATGGAAAACCAAATCACACGACTCTCCTATGAGTCAGCTAAAGCAGGTCTCAAAGAATTCTATCTCACAGGTAAGTATATGTACAGTTTTTATTTTTTTATTTATTGCTTTTAACCTTTTGATAATAAACGCTGAATCGTTCGCTATAAAGTATTAAATTGGTATTCAATAAAATTAGGTATGCGTAACCGAAATTATTGATATCATACAAAAATTTATTACATCACTGCGAAATTTACCGTTTATTCTTAAGGTATAAATATCCTTAATCAATCAATCCAAAATATTTCAAAAATTCGTCAGGAGTAAAACTAGGTAATATAGCCGAAATTACTTTATCGAAAAGAGGGGCGTATATTTTTGATAATATTTGATTGATTAAAGTGGGATAAAAGACAAAAAAGATTTTTAATTTTATCTTTACCATGTTTTTAAAATTAATATTATAAATTTTTAAAATCAATATATTTAAGTTTGTAAATATTTTAAACTACTATTTTTAATATAAGTTTGTAAAATTAAAAATATTAATTATATTTAAATGAATTTTTAATTTTATGCATTTTAAATTTAAGTTTGGTGTGAATTTAAAAACAAACATTTACTTTATTTCACTAAGCAAAAAATATGATTTTTAAAATTCGTCGTGAGATGAAGACTAGGTCATTGAACCGAAATTGTTTTACCCGAGGGCGGGACGAGAAATTTTATTATCATTATTTTTAATCTTATTGATCTAAAGTATGCCAAAAACATTTAAAAAAAACGCCAATATGTTTGGAAACTTTGATAAAATTTAATCATTTTTCTACGCTACTCACCCTCAATAATTTAAATTGCTACTGATTTCTTGCAAATGAGGGCATTGCAAGATCTTAAGTGTGGGAATGGGTTTAATTCTTTCGAATTTTTAAAAATTTTAATTTAAACACTTGGTTACCATTAAAAATACTAGTAACGTAGTAGTTGTATTAGAATCTAGTGCTCTCTGATAATAAAGAACAGCCCTAGTCTTATATACTGACTACCCAATTCTAGTAAAATTTTTCAAAATTTTCAAATAAATGAATTCAAAATCATGTTTATACATGTTTATGAACGATAAAATTAGATGTTAACACCGAAATTATTGTTACCTCGGAAAGGACATAAATTGAGAAACAACCTAAAATGTTAGAATTCATTTAAAATGGAATAGATGAAAATAAAAAGGCAAAGAAAGGAAAATAAAAGCCAAGTGTGGGAAAAATTTATCAAATTATTTAGAACATATATCACATATTTTTATACAAATAATTGAAGATACTTTTGTTTTGGACAATTTTATCAGTTTTACCCAATTTCTTATAATATATTTGAAAGAAAGATGGATCTACACGATGAATCAATTCAATCATTAAAAGGAAGTAAAGTCTTCCAAAAAAGACACGCGCTTCTTGATTTAGGTCAGGAAGTTGTCGTCCAGACCAGTTGTAGAGTCTACGAAAAACCTTGAAAAGTTTTCTCAAAAATCAGCTGGAAATCCACGGACTTTAGCATCAAACAGGGTCGCCAAGTGGTCAGACTTATCCTAACCATGAGAGGATCTGTCTCGTACAATGAGGGGCACCGTGCAAATTAGCTTATAAGACTAATGAATCAGATCTCCAGAAAGGATAATCTCTTTAAAGATCAAAAATTAGCTTTTAAGCCTGATATTACTCAATCCTTGATATTGACCTTAAAGATTGAGAATTACAAACTCATGGAATTCGATGATATCTAAACTCGAGCTTGAACGAGAAAATATTTTGATCAAATTACAAACCGATTTGTTTTCTTAAAACCCTATTTTCAATGCGTTCATTACCATTGAACGTAAAATCCTAAGAATTCACCTGGAATTCATTAGGTCACCTGAACCAAATCGGGTGTCAACCGTAAGAACGGTGGTTGCATAGCATGGTCAAAGACAGGACCTTGTGCCAGACCGAAAAATTATAGGGTGATCTTTACTATTGCTCCTACAAAGGATAGTAATTACATCCGACACGTTATAGACCATAATCAAAAGCATGTCACGGGACATTGCCTTAACAGTTGCTTGTTCAACGCTTTCCTTTACAACCGGACGGTAGTTTACCGAAAGGTAATATACGGAGCAAGTATACTGGACGTGTTGCTTTCCTAATACAAGGTTAGCAAGTGGGTGACACAAAACTGCAAGTTTTGAACTAAAATTTTAAATATGAAACCCACACAACCCACAAAAATATTTCGCAAACACCGGTGAAGGGTTATTCCGGAAAACTTATCTAGGGTAAAAGCTAGAATGAATTTTCAAAAGATCAAATGTTTTCATAAAGATCCAATTTCCTTAAAGGATCTAAATTTTCATAGTCATGTGGGACTGTAAACCACATCGTTACTATCATTGTTTATACCGTTGTATCAAAATCACTGATGTATAAAGTGTGAGAATAAAAAAAAAGTGATTCGAGTGAATTGTGATTTTATTTCAAGTTATGTATTGTTTGAGGACAAGCAACACTCAAGTGTGGGAATATTTGATAATGCTAAAAACGAACATATATTTCATAGCATTATCTCTCAAGAAAGACAAGCTTTTAGTTGCAATTGTTCTATTTACAAGTAATATTCGTTTAAATAATAAAAGGTGAAGACAAAAGACAGATTCGACGATTTGAAGACGCAAACGACCAAAAAGCTCAAAAGTACAAAGTACAATCCAAGAGGTTCAAATTATTGATGAGAAACGTCTAAAAGTTACAAGAAAACGAGCCGCAAAACGCAAAGTACAAGATATTAAATAGTACGAAAGGACATTCGAAAATCCAAAACCGGGACCAGAGTCAACTCTCAACGCGCGACGCAACGGACTAAAAATTACAAGTCAATTATGCACAAGAATATAATATAATACGTAGTATATAATTAATTCTTAAAAATTATATATATATTATATTATATATTAAAACCGTCGGCAAATAAGAAAACAAAGTATGTGAGTTGGATCCTTGCTCCATGCGATCGCATTGCCTGGAGGCCTAATTCCCATGCGATCGCATGGCCTACTATTTCTGGCCACATTCCTATAAAAAGCAGTTTGGCGCTCGAGCTCAAAACACATCTTTTTCTATCCTCTCTAACTCTCGGGATATATATATATATATATATATATATATATATATATATATATATATATATATATATATATATATATATATATATATATATATATATATATATATATACATATATACATATATATATTTTAATTTTAATTTTAATTTAATAATAATAAGGGTATGTTAGCGAATGTTGTAAGTGTGTAAGTCGAAATTCTGTCCATGTAAAGCTATGCTATTATTAATCATTGTAAGTTATGTTCAACCTTTTTAAATTAATGTCTCGTAGCTAAGTTATTATTATACTTATTTAAGCCAAAGTAATCGTGATGTTGGGTTAAATATTAAAATTGGGTAATTGGGCTTTGTACCATAATTGGAGTTTAGACAAAAGAATGACACTTGTGGAAATTGGACTATGGGCTATTAATGGGCTTTATATTTGTTTAATTGAATGATATTTCATTAATTTAATATAAAGATTTACAATTGGATGTAATTATAAATAACCACATACACTCGATCGGACACGATGGGTGGGATATTTATAAGTACTAATAATCGTTCATTTAATCGGACACGGGAATGGATTAATAGTCAATGGACTTATTAAAACAGGGGTGAATTACATACAAGGAAAATTGGTGTAATTATAGTTTAAGTCCCCAATTAGTTGGAATATTTGACTTCGGATATAAGGATAATTTGACGAGGACACTCGCACTTTATATTTATGACTGGTGGACTGTTATGGACAAAAACCAGATGGATATATCGAATAATCCAGGACAAAGGACAACTAACCCATGGTAATAAACTAAAATCAACACGTCAAACATCATGATTACGGAAGTTTAAATAAGCATAATTCCTTTATTTCATATTTCATCGCACTTTTATTTACTGTCATTTTATTTAATTGCATTTTTAATTATCGTACTTTTTAATTATTGCAATTTTATTTACCGTCATTTTTATTTATCGCACTCTTATTTATCGCACTTTAATTTATCGTTATTTACTTTACGCTTTAAATTAAGTTATATTTATTTTTAATATTTTACATTAGGTTTTAACTGCGACTAAAGTTTTAAAATCGATAAACCGGTCATTAAACGGTAAAAAACCCCCTCTTATAATAATAATAATACTACTTATATATATATGTATATTTATATACAAATATAGTTTTAAAAATATAGCGTTAAACTTGGCTAGATCCCTGTGGAACGAACCGGACTTACTAAAAACTACACTACTGTACGATTAGGTACACTGCCTATAAGTGTTGTAGCAAGGTTTAGGTATATCCACTCTATAAATAAATAAATAACTTGTGTAAAATTGTATCGTATTTAATAGTAAATAGCAATAAAAATATAGCTATTTCGTATACACCTCTGCACACATCAGCGTTACAGAATGGTATCAGAGCTTAGGTTCGAAACTGTAGATTTTCTTAAGATTGACCTGTGAGGATTGGGTAGATCAAGATTTAGGATTCGTTATCACTATATTACTATATCATATTTCCTTAGTTCATCCTATCATATTTGAATTTTCTGCATCTTGTCATCCTTCGTTTGATCCGTTTTTAAATCTTTTGTTCTCCGAATTTTTGTTCTCTATTAAGCGATATGTGATTTAGTATGTGTTTAGTTAGCTCCCGTGTGTTTTAAGTGTTTAATAAGCTATGTTATATAATATACAAAAATGTTAATAAGTCTTGAAAATCATACGAAGAAAAAAAAACATGTTCTATTTGAGATTTAATTATAAGGACCATAGTTTTATTCTCATGTAGGGATAGTGTTAACTTTGTTAATTGCTATATTACTTATAAGAAATTAGAGTATATATGGTTATGATCGATTAATGTATTTCAATTCAATACACCATACAAAAATTTATGTTTAATTATTTGCATGTACATATCTATTATTATAGCAAGTATAATGATGATCATGATAAATAAATTAGTTAGTCACATTTGGTAGTTTATAAATTATAACACGCTAAATATAGCTTATTAATATGTCTAAATTTATACCTTTCTATGTTCATGAATCATATCGGTAATTGATATATGTAGGATGATATACAGTGAAATTATAAATATGTTATTGACTCTCACATTATTATTAATATATTATACGAGTAATATGTTAAAATAATTAACAATTTATTTGGCATTTTATCTCATGTATTTAAATGGTAAATGCAATTATTGTAATAAAGAGAAATCAACGTAAAAAAATTAATGATAAATAAATAGTCACTTTTAAAAGTAAATGTAATTATGATTAATTTGATATTATATACCTATGTTTGATTTGCGTGTTTTGGATTTATCTGGTTAATTTTATTTGTCATCGTATCTTTGCACGTTAATTTGTTTGAATAAAATAAATTAATATAATATAGTTTAAACATGCATTATATTAAATTTGATAATAATAACCAACTTTGCTAGATGATAAAGCTAGTTACGTATGTGAATATTTGAATTGTAGTATGAAGTGATAAGGATATGAACATACATGTACATAATAATCAGTATCACATCTGTCCAGTGTGATGGTGATTAAGTTGTAATGTATGGACTTATCGAAATCATGAAGTACTAATAGAAAATATTATATGATATATTTACTCTACTTGGATTAATATATAACGCTTATATGATCTCACTTATGTAATGTTTATTTACTTAGGACGTGTTAACAGTAAATTTTTTTCTATCGATAAATATGTTCTTTGAGTCTTAAATAATAACTATGATTGAAATTGACATATATGTTACATGCGTTAGAAGAATTTGACATTTTATATATAACTATTAATAATGGACCCTTAATAATTATTACTCTTTAAGTTACAAAAGTTAATAACATTATACAACTTAATATTGCATTAAAATTCTATTATATCTTTGTGAACAAGGTTAACGCGCAAAACCTTCGTCTGTTTGCTATTTTGTATGTCTTTGTTTGGTAACCTATTTCAATTTCGAGGACGACATTTTTTTAAGTGGGTAGAATTGTAATACCTCTCAAAATTAATACTATAACTTTAATAATATTAAATACAAATATTTTGAGATAAGAAATAATTCATAAGTAATAATTACATTTAATCTTAAGTTTAATATAATTAACTAATAACTAATTCTAAGTTTGTTTAACAATAAATATATGATATGACTACTTATACTATATAGTTTTTTTTAATTCACTTTATAATCTATAAGTTTCAACTTTAAATTCTTTTATTATAAGCTTATAACTATAATCATCTACATACAATGTAAGAATTAACTTTGCATCTAATGTATGTCTACATTCATAAAGGAGACCTTTGGATACACTTTCATTATAACTTACTTGAAACTCTTGAAACTTACATGAATTAACTACCATTAATCATCTAAGTAATGATCTTTTAATACATCACAGTTAACTAAAATATGAAGTCACATTTACAAGACAAAATGTACGTGAGTCTTTTCCATCATCTTCTCTAGTTTAAACAACCTACTCATAACTTGAGTTTAATCACCATTTACCTACAAAGTAATTAGCCATCCATCTTAAAATGAAAGAGCTTTTATTATGAGACCCTTCATCATACTTAAGGTTACATTTGTATAACAAATTCTTGAGTTTCATAACTTTCTCTCATCTTTTTCTAACACAAAAAATTTTTGCACTATTCTACTTTCTAATTTGATAAGAGTTTGATACATTTTGGTGTAAATTCAAGGTTGTTTTGGTGTCCAAGTGTTAAGGTAATGTATCTATCTTTTGTTCAACATAATTAATAATATGTTACTATTTTATAACCTAAAAAATCTGAATTAGAACCACTTAAAAATTATGTCAAAACTTGACTAAACAATCACATTTTAGTGGTTAAAATGCAATGAAAATTATGATGTTTTAATCAAGCATATAATTGTTATAAAATATCTAGATTGGATGTTAATTTTATTATTATTATATTTCTTGTATAGTAATATTTTATACTATAAATAGACATGTATGGTAGCCATATAAGGTGCACCATTTCTCTTGAAATATCAATATCAATATTTCTTCTCTCCTTCTTCTATCTTTTTCTCTCTTTGTTCTTATAACCATTAAAGGTAGTTATAAGCCTACTGAATTATAACACGTTATCAGCACGAAGAGCTTAGTGTAATCAAAGGATATCTCAAACGATCACGAGTCACTAATCAAGGTATGAAATTATTAATAATTTTCAGACTCGAACATATCAAATTTTGGACTACTAACATTTTGAACTACTAATTTTTATTAAGTTCTTAGTGCATTTGTATTGTTCTTATTATATGGTTGGCTCTGCCACCTAAATTATATATGGTCGACACTGTCGCCTAACTATCATTTATGTTTAATAACTTTTATTAACTTCACTAACATTTATATTTATGTTATTTAAGTTATATATGGTCGGTTATACCACCTGAATTATATTTCTGTAATCTAACTTTTATTAACTTCACTAACATTTATATTTATGTTATTTAAGTTATATATGGTCGGTTATACCACCTGAATTATATTTCTGTAATCTAACTATTATTAACTTCACTAACATTTATATTTATGTTATATATGGTCGGTTATACCGTCTGAATTATATATTCTGTAATCTAACTCTTATTAACTTCACTAACATTTATATTTATGTTAATAAGACCTCATGATTGTACGCAACACGTCATTTGACAACACGGTACTTTATGTACGCAACACGTCATTTGACAACACGGTACCATGGGTCGAGATTAATTCCGATCAATACGAATACGATGGGGTCTTTATATGTTATCTAACATTTATGATTACTTATGCAATTAATCATTATTTATTTCATGCATACTAATGTTTATTCTTAAATTTATAATCTTAAAAGTTAAAATAAGAAAAAGTAGTTTGTACTTTTATTAAAAGTAAATCTTAAAAGTTAAAATATAAAAAGTAGTTTGTATTTTTATTAAAAGTAAATCTTAAAAGTTAAAATACAAAAAGTAGTTTGTATTTTTATTAAAAGTAAATCTTAGAAGTTAAAATAAAAAAAAAGGAATGGTAAAATGGTTTAGCTTTTTGTCAAAAATAATCTAAAGCACAATCTTCAAGGTCTTCTAAGTCACACTCTCAGTCCCCGAATCAATCCTGATTACCTGCCGTAGAAGAAAGGAAAAACTACGGCTGAGCCAATTGCCCAGTGAACGGATATAAAATAACGAACATAGTATAAGAAAATAATTTTATCTTTCTTGAACCTTGACGAGACGAACTCAGGAAACAAAGGAACGAACGAAAAGCTATCGTATATATAATTCTCGTAGGGTTTTAATCAATTCCCATGGTTTGAGATAAGTCTAAAAGTACACGGAGTAATTATAATTGATGAAAATTAAGGCTAAGAATTACAATGGTGAGCTGTAACTTATAATGCATGTCTATCCAGACACATATATATATATACACTTTAAAATAGAATAATTTCTTTTCCTTTGATTATTTAAAATCCACCGACTTGCTTTCAACCAAATGATCATGACATTTTTTTAATAATTAATTACTTTTGGTAGTTGAAACTAACCCACTAGTTTTTTTTTTTTTATGGAATCCTAATCATCCTCTCATTTTTTTAACTAATTATTAGTGATATATTGTGTCTTAGTTATTTGTCATGATTTATGGTTTACGGAGTACATTTATTTATATATAAGGATAAAGTGTATATATAAAAGGTTAACAAATAATTTGTTTAACGATATTAAAGGAGTTATGAGCTGTCAACTTACTCCCATATCATAAAATAAAGACTTGGGTCAACAAAACTACACCACCTATTTGTTTTCTAAATGGAAATCTGAAACCTGCTTTTATTATTATTTTTTTAAGATTACGAGTATTACACCCTTATAATATTAGTTATAGTAATATACACTTGAAACTAATACAAACTAAAATATGAACACATGGATGGAAAAATTTTAACTATGACTTTTTATTGAAATAAGAATTGGTGAAAGTGACTTGGTATCCATCCCCTAAGTTCTGACTACCCAATTATATATCTCTTCATCTTTGACAATTATTCATTATATAGACAATAAAATGACTACTACTCACACACACACCAAAATAATTGAGATTAAAATATTATTGATTATAATATTCTTCTTTGGTGAACCCGTGATCTAGAAACACCATCATTGTAGTGTAGTGGTGAACCCCCTTTGCTTTAAAATATTAGAACATCATCATTATACTAGTAAGAATGTGGATAAATCTCTGATTTAAATATGTGAATCCATGTGTGTTAAAAATTAGAGCATACGCTCATCTAACACTTCTTTCGGCTATTTTTTTAATTGTTTACATTTTATCTGTGTCAAAAGTGAGATTTAAAATAAGCAAAAGAAGCAATCCCATGTTCATATGTCAAAGATCAACTTTTATAATATAGTTTAATGTAAGGTGGCTGGAGTTGGTTTGAAAAAAATAAAATAATAATAATAATAATAATTCTGGCATACCGACACTGAACTCATGCTTCATGAATTTGTACTCTATGCTATGGTTGTTTTGTACTTTTTCGTGTTTTGACGTTTTCTTGATTAATTCTTCATTTTTGCACTCCGTTTTCAATTTTATTTATTTATACAATTACAAGTATAAATTACAACAAATACATTTAAAAAACGCATATGATGAAAAGCGCAGCGCATATGATAAAAAGTGCATATGATGAAAAGTGCATATAATGAAAAGTACAACACATATGATTAAAAGCGCATATGGTAAAAAGGATATATGATGAAAATCTCATATGGTGATTAATGAAAAAGCACATATGGTGATTAATGAAAAACACATATGGTGATTAATGAAAAGAATATTGAGAAAGAATCGCCAATGTTTCTTGAAAGAATTCAAGGTTATATATATATAGACCAATTCATCCATCATTTGAACCATTTTGATATTTCATGGTTCTAATAGACACATCTAGCGGATGGTCTCATATTTGTATGTTATCAAGCCGTAATATGGCATTTGCAAAGTTTCTTGCGCAAATTATTAAATTGAGAACACATTATTCTGATTACACCATTAAAAGGATGAGACTTGATAATGCTGGTGAGTTAACATCTCAAGCATTTAATGATCATTATATATCTACAGGGATTGTTGTTGAACATCCAGTTGCTCATGTGCATACACAAAATTGGTTTAGCTGAATCAATAGATAAACGCTTGCAGCTAATAACTAGACAATTGATAATGAGTACAAATCTCTCAATATTTATATGTGGACATATAAATTTACATGCCGCGACATTAATTCGCATTATACCATGTGGAAGTCATAAATATTTTCACTTAATACTTGATTTTGGCCAAGAGCCAAATATTTTTCACGTTAGAACATTGGTTGTGCAGTGTATGTTCCAATTGTATCACCACAACACAATAAAATGGTTCTTCAAAGAAAGACGATAATATATTTTGAATATAAAACATCTTCAATCATAAGATAGATTAAACCCATGATGGGTGATATTTTTACAGCACGTTTTGCTGATTGTCATTTTAATAAAACATTGTTCCCTAGATTAGGGGGAGAAATAAAAAATAAAATAAAATAAAATGATGCTTCATGATGTGAACATCAATTAAGGTATATTGAACTCGCACAAAAGAATGTGAAACGAAAGTTCAAAAATAATGCATATGCAAGAACTTGCAAATTAATTACTTTATGCATTTACAGATATAAAAAAAAGTGACTAAATCATATATACCAGCGATAAATGCTCCAGCTCGAACTGAAATTCCAAAAGCTGGCAATAATGTCACTGTTGAGTCTTTACCACGCATCAAACGTGGAAGATCAATTGGTTCCGAAGATAAAAATCCTCGAAAAAGAAAATCAGCTGATAATGAGGTAAAAGAAAGTGTTCAAGAAGAACCACAAATCAATATTCCTTCTGCAGAGGATATTGATAAATGTAAATACATAAATTGCGATAAATTATGCAATATTATGGAACCGAAATAAAAGGAAAAATCTTGATGAGATATTTTCATATAATGTTACAATGACATCATGAATAAAGATGATGATCTGGAACGAAAATCTGTCATTGAATATATAAAATGGACATGATTGAGCTCAATGGAAAGGAGCAATACGAGCTGAATTAGAATCGCTCGATAAAAGAAAAGTTTTCGGATCAATCGTTATCACTTTTAAAGATGTGAAACGTATGGGATACAAATGAATTTTTATCCGAAAAGAAATGTGCAAATGAAGTTACAAGGCAAAACTAGACTTGTAACTCAAGATTTCCCACAAAGACCATAAATGAATTAGGAGGAAAACTTATCCTCCTGTAATGGATACAATTACTTATTAGATACTTAATCAACCTGGTAGTTATTTAAATGCATCTCATACATGTTGTTACTACTTACTTATCTGTATGGATCACTTAATAGTGATATATATGAATATACCTAAAGGGTTAAGGTATCATAAGCATCTAATGTAAAACCTAAGGGAATATATTCCATTAAATCACAAAGATTTCTTAATGTGTTTATACAAACGGGACGTATGTGGTATAACCGATTAAATGACTACTTGATAAGAAAAAGGGTATACATATAAACTTATTTTGCACGTATGTTTTATAAAAATAATGTTCGGATATGTGATCGTAGTTGTTTATGTCAATGTTCTTAACATCATATGAACAAATAAAGAGATCTATGAAATCATTTAACTTCTAAAGAATTATTTTGAAATAAAAAATCTTGAAAAAACCAAGTATTGCCTTGGATTGCAAATTGAGCATATACCTAATGGTCTACTTGTACATCAAACAACTTATACTGAAAAGATTTTAAAACATTTTTTTTAAAGATAAAGCCAATTGGTTGTTAGATCACTCAATATTGACACTGATCTATTTCATCCCTGCGAAGATCATGAAAATCTTAAACAGATCGGAAGTTCCATATTTTAGTGCAATTGAGGTTCTTATGTATCTTATAGATTGTACAAGACCTGACATTTCTCTTGCAGTTAATTTGTTGGCAAGATTCAGCTCAAATGAAAATGGAGCGGGATCAAACACATATTTTGATACCCTTGAGAAACTGCTGATTTAAAATTATTTTATTCTAACGTTTCAAAACAAGATTTGGTTGATTATGTATATGCAGGTCATTCATCAAATCCTCATAAAGATAAATCTCAAACTCGATATGTATTCCTAAATGGAGGTACCACAAAAATCATGGCGTTCTTAAAACAAACACTTGTTGCAACATAATCAGATCATGACGAAGTGATTGCATTATATGAAACTACTCGAAAATGTGTTTGGTTGAGATCAATGACACAAATCATTATTGATTCTTGTGGACTAGAACGCTATAAAAGACTAACAACTATCTTCACCAACAACTATATATGAAGATAATGCAGCTTGCATAATACAAATGAAAGAAGAGTATCAAAAGTGACTGAACAAAATATAAATACTGACGAGGCGCCAAAGCCATAGACAGTCTTAACAGTCATAAGTTTGATGGAAAAGAATGGTATGTTGGTAAGGCTCAGAAAAGACTACAAGGGAATATGAATTGAAACAAGGGTTTGAGCAAACCATGAAGGAGATTGTAGACAAATCACAGGGGCTAAACTTCTACATAAAAGATTTAGATGATACAGTTTCAGATGAAAACCTCAGATTCTTCTCATATACTCAAGATCTCGTAAAAGACAACCAGATTAAAATGAGATACGTTCAATCAACAACTCTGCTGATCTTTATACCAAAGCACTGCCAACTGCTATTTTCAGAACACACGTTCATAATATTGGCATGAGGCATGTTCAGAAGATGTAACAACTCAGGCGTTGCCTACTTGAGGGGGAGTCAACTCTATGCTGCACTCTTTTTCCCTTAGCTAAAGTTTTATCCCAATGGGTTTTCTTTAGCAAGGTTTTTAACGAGGCAGTACTAGTTATTCTCTAATAAAATTGTCATCCAAGGGGAGTGTTATAAAATATCTAGATTAGATGTTAATTTTATTATTATTATATTTCTTGTATAGTAATATTTTATACTATAAATAAACATGTATGGTAGCCATTTAAGGTGCACCATTTCTCTTGAAATATCAATATCAATATTTCTTCTCTCCTTCTTCTATCTTTTTCTCTCTTTGTTCTTATAACCATTAAAGGTAGTTATAAGTCTACTGAATTATAACAATAATTATAATTTTGTAATAATAAGAAACACATAAATAAAATATATGATAATACTATAAAATAAAGGATATTACATAGTGGCTATTTGAATGTGTTTTGTGATCATCCTTGTATGTTTGTTAGATTCGTTCGGTTATCGTATCCTTTTGGTGATTCTCTCGTCTTTGGAATTTCGTGATTCGAGATAAGGTACGGATATTCTAGGTGGTACTGGGATCATTTTGGTAAATTCTTTCCTCTCAAAACTTTGTTTGAATTGTGTATAAATCTTATTGGTATCACATGCTTATTTGAAAAATTATTTTGTTTAATAGTCTTTGAAGTGTGTATAGAAAATTCGTTATGTTTATTATTCTATATATTGTGTTATGTTTTTCCTCATATTTCATGTACTAACGAGGTTACTTATTGTGTTTGATACTTGAGGAATCATAATATTTAGGTATTTGGAAATTGTGTCAAAACTGTGTCTCGAAAACCTCGTTCCAAAACAGCCCGAAATCAGCCGCGAAACTGTCACAAAACAGTCCCGAAATTAGCCCCTTAACAGCTGTAATTCAGTCCCGAAACAGCCCTGTATTGTCCCAAAAACAGCCCCGAAAAGTCCCGAAATAACCCGGTAAAGAACGTGTGTGAGTGTGGCGAGTGTTACGGTGATTCGTATCGAGTGTCCCTCATTCTATGTGGCTTTACATGTCGCGTTAAGTCCCGTTTGAGTTGTTAATTCGTAAAAGGGCAAAAATATTGTAATTCGACTCGTGACAAAAGTTAGACCGAATGGTTGGGGTGACACGTGAATTTAAATTAGAAAGATATATCATTATATGTAACATTTTAAGCGTTGGTCAAGCGTAAAATATTTAAGTTCGTTTTATTAATTTTCCTTAAACATATTTTTAAGTCGTTTAATCACTTATAAAGTATTTGATAAGTTGTAAAAATAAGTTTGTTAAAACGGTTTCTTAAAATGTGCCTAAAAGTAACCTATTCATGGAGGTCCCTTGAGCGCATTATTGTATCACCGATAATGTGGCATCGACCGTAGCAGTGTATTTTGTTATTTCTACGGCATCTCCTTTTGATTACCCGGTAGTGGTACGAGCTCTTTGTATTTGTTATTATATTTTGATAGGAGGCGTATGGATCGATCCTAGCTATTTTGTTTTGAATCTTAGTGCATTATTTTATGAAATTTGTGATATGTACTATACTTTGATATGATATAATGACATCTTTGGTATTGTGAATTTATAACTATTCATACTTTTTTTGAAAAAGAGTTCGTTTTGAAAGTAAGTTTTATTAAAATAAGTCTACTTTGAAATAAGCTTGTGTTAACATAAGTTTTACACATTTTGTATTATATATCTATACTAAATCGTACTTTTCTGTCAAAATAAGTTTGCTTTGAGAATAAGTTATATCGAAAATAAGTTCTTTTTGTAAAATGTATTTGCATGTCATACTATACTCTTGCGTTTGTTATATCCGTTCACTGGGCTTTGCCTCAGTCGTATTCCGTTTTCTTTCTTATACGACAGGTATTTAGTGGGCTTTAGAATCGAGAGAAGAGTGTAGATTTGAAGTGGACTTAGCACCTTTGCCTTAGAATTTTGTAAAGCTTTAGTAATTTTGGTTTAACGTCCGTTTTCTTTAGCTTTGACTTTGATTTGACTTTGAATAAGATTAACGCCCTTGTGCCTTATAAGGTATTTTTATACGAATTATTAGAGTTTTGTAAGTTAGGGGCGTTACATTACACCCCCAAGTAAATGAAAACTCACATAGTAAACCACTAGAAATTACCCTTTATACCCCCAAGTAAATTTAGATTTACCTTCTATACACTTGAATTTGGATATCGTTTCTCTTAGTTAAATGACCAAATATCAAGTGTTTAGTTAAATGACCAAATATCAAGTGTTTAATAGTATATAAGGGTAATTGGTATCTAATTATGGGTGAACTGATAAGGTTATCCTGTGTAGGTTATTCAGAGAAGATGATTATTTTTATTACGATGTAAATGCCCAAACATGTGACCGTTATGTTTCTATCTTTTATATTGATATTTTCGGATGTGCTGCTAGTGAAGTTTGAACATAAAATCTTTTTTTGAAAGGCAAGTTGTCGGCATCACACAAAGGGAACTTAACCACCTTCACATTCATTTGCCACACACGCACGCACTTTCGGGAGGAAACCCGAATCATATTGCAGGAACCTGATCCTTAAACCATCCCGAGGGGCAGGTAAATCGGGATTGAATCCTGAATGGATCCGGAAGAGACCCCCCCCCCCCTCTCTCCCTCTCATGGTCAATCTGGAGCTCCATTAAGAGAGTGAGGAGAGGGAAACTCGAACTTATGACCTCAATCCTAGCCCGCAAACATGAGATCTAATGTGAGATTATTATGATGTGAACCGGTAGAACAAGTTACGTTTAATATCTATTTAAATCACAAAAACTACTCCATATTTTTATCCATCCCTCTCTATTTTACATCCCCCCTCCATATATTTCACCACCATTATAAATCAAGTACAAAAGAAATAGTCATTTGTAATTAATGGTCATTTAATAACGACTTATTATTTGATCACTAATAATACTATTAAGTTACCATTAAAAAATTTGTCACTAAATTTTGGTCACTATACGATATTAGTGATCATACAAATGGTCACTATAGAGATCAATTTTAGGATCTTGGTCTCTAGTAATATTTTGTGACGGATCTATAGTGATGAAAAATGACCAACCTATTTTAGTCACTAACTTAATTTATTAACCAATTTAGTATTATTAATGACTAATAGCTCTTGTCACTAAAACTCATTCTTTTTAAAGAGGAGATGATATTTCCAAATTGTATTTTGATAGATCCACTTATATTTACTAACTTACCCTTAATTAACCCTTTGCACAAATCTCTTGCTAGTATCTACTGGAGGGTATTACTGAAACATTGCACACAATTATAGTGGATCTATCAAAATAAGAAGTGGAAATATCACCTCCTTTTTAAAGTGACCTTAATAGAAATATAATGGAGGCTAAATGTCTACCCTCACGATTTTCTAACATCACCACGAACACTGTATATGAAGATTCTTCTTTGAAAACAAATAAATATAAGATGATGATAAATTTTAGAAAATATTTTAATTCATTGATATGATGTTGATGTAGATAAAAGACTAAATCCATGATGAAGATGAAAATGATAATTGAAATTGTTATCTTCTCATGAAATGATAATTGAAATTGTTATTTTCACATGACCAAACACAGAGAAAAGTAAACGAATGTCCCGTAGATAATCAACATTCCATTAATCACAATTCATTAATTTTTTCGGACATAGTTTTCATGAAACGTGGCATGAGACATTTGTGGGCGGCATGTTTATATAGAGCTAGCGAGAGGTCAAACCAATCTCATTCAATCCTGATCTGATATGCTGAATTGATGTACATTTTTTCTACTCAAAACTTATTGTAATACCTTTGACTACCAAGATATATAGTGAAAAATATTTTTTTGTGGTGGAGAGTGAGAAGTGAAAACATCAATGAGCACCAAGAATGACTACAAGAACTTAAAGTCGTTAACATTTTATGAACGACGACTGATAAAGAAAGGCTTGACGCTATTCGAGTGGATGATCTTAGCATCAACGATGGTCCATGAAGTAAAATAAAAATGGAACATATGAACTACAATTTATTAGATGAAAAGTAAAAATAAAAATGGATATATTTCTTATCTATTTATGAAGCTCAAATTACACTAAAAGATGAGTATCGTTACTTTTAATGTTAGAACTCCGTCAAAGAATTATTTTATGAAGGTCAAATTTCTATTTTAGATAATTTTTATTTATTTTGACATTTAAAGAATTGTTTTATCAAATGTTAATAAAAAAGTGGAGTATCGTTACATTTAAATTAGAACTCTGTCAAAAAATTAACGATACTCTATTTTTTAAGTAAATCATATGCAAGTCTGATCGTTGGCACTTACATGATGATAACAAACACATGCAATCCTGATAATTGGTACATATGTGAGCCGTTAATCTTCTATGATCATCTTACAACATAACGAAAATTAAGTAATATCCAGTTCGTAAGAATCATCATTCACATGATATTTCATATCCTCAGGTAAGTACCAATGATCTGGTTTGCGTATGATTTACTAAAAAAATGGAGTATCATGAATTTTTTTAAGGAGTTCTAACTTAAAAGTAAGGTACTCATCTTTCTAATTAACATTTAATAAAACAATCATTTAAATGTAAAAATAAATATATATTGTTGTCCAAAAAAAATAATGAATAAATATAGATTGACTAAAATAGAAAATTGGGGGTATAAATGTTATATTTTAAGCCACTCCCTATCGTAACTAAACTATTCATCCTCTTAAACTTCCACATCATCGCCACATCAACACCAATATTTCTATAACTAACCCATAATTAAACACTCCCTATCATGGCTAAAACAATAACCCTCTTAATATACAACGTACAAGCAATAAAGCATTAAGTCCAACAATAAAAAGCCATTGGGATCCACAAATCTATAACTAAACCTCATACTTCCATTAAATTCATGGTGAAAGCGGATAACTAGCTCGTGCCTATGGTTAGTTACGGGTAATGACGGGTAATGAGCGGGTAACTAACGGTTAACTTGCTGTAGGGAGTGGTCTAATAGTATTTGTCCATTTATAAAGGGAGACTATTAATTTAGTTAACAGAAAACTAAACTATTAAATTGAATCCGAGAAAAGATAATTTTTAAATTAAAAGTAAAAATTAAAAATAAATATATTAAATAAAATTTTTTAAAAAGAAAATACACGTTGTTTAAAAAAAAGAGACACTACAATATATTAATCAAAACAAAAAAAATGATTCTGTTATAATTCAGTAGGCTTATAACTACCTTTAATGGTTATAAGAACAAAGAGAGAAAAAGAGAGAAGAAGGAGAGAAGAAATATTGATATTGATATTTCAAGAGAAATGGTGCACCTTAAATGGTTACCATACATGTCTATTTATAGTATAAAATATTACTATGCAAGAAATATAATAATAATAAAATTAACATCCAATCTAGATATTTTATAACACAATCTAGATATTTTATAACACTCCCCCTTGGATGACAATTTTATTAGAGAATAACTAGTACTGCCTCATTAAAAACCTTGCTAAAGAAAACCCATTGGAATAAAACTTTAGCTAAGGGAAAAAGAGTGCAGTATAGAGTTGACTCCCCTCAAGTAGGCAACGCCTGAGTTGTTACATCTTCTGAACATGCCTCATGCCAATATTATGAACGTGTGTTCTGAAAATAGCAGTTGGCAGTGCTTTGGTATAAAGATCAGCAGAGTTGTTGATTGAACGTATCTCATTTTAATCTGGTTATCTTTTACGAGATCTTGAGTATATGAGAAGAATCTGAGGTTTTCATCTGAAACTGTATCATCTAAATCTTTTATGTACAAGTTTAGCCCCTGTGATTTGTCTACAGTCTCCTTCATGGTTTGCTCAAACCCTTGTTTCAATTCCTATTCCCTTGTAGTCTTTTCTGAGCCTTACCAATATACCATTCTTTTTCATCAAACTTATGACCGTTAAGACCGTCTATGGCTTTGGCGCCTCGTCAGTATTTATATTTTGTTCAGTCACTTTTGATACTCTTCTTTCATTTGTATTATGCAAGCTGCATTATCTTCATATATAGTTGTTGGTGAAGATAGTTGTTAGTCTTTTATAGCGTTCTAGTCCACAAGAATCAATAATGATTTGTGTCATTGATCTCAACCAAACACATTTTCGAGTAGTTTCATATAATGCAATCACTTCGTCATGATTTGATGATGTTGCAACAAGTGTTTGTTTTGAGAACGTCATGATATTGCGGTGCCTCCATTTAGGAATACATATCCAGTTTGAGATTTAGCTTTATGTAGATCGGATAAATAATCTGCATCTGTATAACCAAACAAATCTTGTTTCGAGTTGTTAGAATAAAATAATTATAAATCAGTAGTTCCCCGAAGGTATCAAACTATTTGTTTGATTCCATTCCAATGTCTTTTGGTAGGGGCTGAGCTGAACCTTGTCAACAAATTAACTGCAAAAGAAATGTCAGATCTTGTATAATCTATAAGATACATAAGAACCTCAATTGCACTAAAATATAGAACTTCCGATCTGTTAAAATTTTCATGATCTTCGCAGGAATGAAATAGATCAGTGTCAACATTGAGTGATCTAACAACAATGAGTTTGTCTTTAAAAAAAATGTTTTAAAATCTTTTCGGTATAAGTTGTTTGATGTACAAGTAAACCATTAGGCATATGCTCAATTTGCAATCCAAGGTAATACTTGGTTTTTTCAAGATCTTTCATTTCAAAATAATTCTTTAGAAGTTGAATGATTTCATAGATCTCTTTATTTGTTCATATGATGTTAAGAACATTGACATAAACAACTACGATCTCATATCCGAACATTGTTTTTATAAAACATACGTGCAAAATAAGTTTATATTTATACCATTTTTTTTATCAAGTAGTCATTTAATCGGTTATACCACATACGTCCCGTTTGTATAAACCCACTTAGAAATCTTTGTGATTTAATGGAATATATTCCCTTGGGTTTTACATTATATGCTTATGATACCTTAACCCTTTAGGTATATTCATATATATCACTATTAAGTGATCCATACAGATAAGTAGTAACAACATTCATGAGATGCATTTAAATAACTACCAGGTTGATTAATTATCTAATAAGTAATTGTATCCATTACAGGAGGATAATTTTTCCTCCTAATTCATTTCTGGTCTTTGTGGGAAATATTGAGTTACAAGTCTAGTTTTGCCTTGTAACTTCATTTGCACATTTCTTTTCGGATAAAAATTCATTTGTATCCCATACGTTTCACATCTTTAAAAGTGATAACGATTGATCCGAAAACTTTTCTTTTATCTAGCGATTCTAATTCAGCTCTTATTGCTCCTTTCCATTGAGCTCAATCATGTCCATTTTGTATATTCAATGACAGATTTTAGTTCCAGATCATCATCTTTATTCATGATGTCATTGTAACATTATATGAAAATATGTCATAGAGATTTTAGTTTCATTTCGGTTCCATAATATTGCATAATTTATCGCAATTTTAGTATTTACATTTATCAATATCCTCTGCAGAAGGAATATTGATTTGTGGTTCTTTTTGAACACTTTCTCTTACCTCATTATCAGCTGATTTTCTTTTTCGAGGATTTTTATCTTCGGAACCAATTGATCTTCCACGTTTGATGCGTGGCAAAGACTCAACAGTGACATTATTGCCAGCTTTTGGAATTTCAGTTCGAGTTGAAGCATTTATCGCTGGTATATATGATTTAGTCACCCTTTTTTTATATCTGTAAATGCATAAAGTAATTAATTTGCAAGTTCTTGCATATGCATTATTTTTTGAACTTTCGTTTTACATTCTTTTGTGCGAGTTCAATATACCTTAATTGATGTTCACATCATGAAGCATCATTTTATTATTATTTTTTTACTTCACCCCCCTAATCTAGGGAACAATGTTTTATTAAAATGACAATCAACAAAACGTGCTGTAAAAACATCACCCATCATGGGTTCAGTATATCTTATGATTGAAGATGTTTTATATCCAAAATATATTACCATCTTTCTTTGAAAAAACATTTTATTGTGTTGTGGTGATACAATTGGAACATACACTGCACAACCAATGTTCTACGGTGGAAAATATTTGGCTCTTGGCCAAAATCAAATAGTAAGTGAAAATATTTATGACTTCCACATGGTATAATGCGAATTAATGTCGCAGCATGTAAATTTACATGTCCACATATAAATATTGATAGTTTTGTACTCATTATCAATTGTCTAGTTATTAGCTGCAAGCGTTTATCTATTGATTTAGGTAAACCAATTTTGTGTATGCACATGAGCAACTGGATGTTCAACAACAATCCCTGTAGATATATAATGATCATTAAATGCTTGAGATGTTAACTCACTAGCATTATCAAGTCTCATCCTTTTAATGGTGTAATCAGAATAATGTGTTCTCAATTTAATAATTTGTGCAAGAAACTTTACAAATGCCATATTACGGCTTGATAACATACAAATATGAGACCATCCGCTAGATGCGTCTATTAGAACCATGAAATATCAAAATGGTTCACATGATGGATGAATTGATTCATATATCTTACCTTGAATTCTTTCAAGAAACATTTGTGATTCTTTTTCACAATATACTTTTCATTAATCACCATATGTGCTTTCCATTAATCACCATATGTGTTTTTTTTTTTTTTTATAAATCACCATATGTGTTTTTTTTATCATATATCCTTTTCACCATATACGCTTTTAATCATATGCGCTGTGTTTTTCACCATATGCGCTTTTAATCATATGCGATTTTCATCATATGCGTTGTGCTTTTCATCATATTCGCTTTTTATCATATGCGCTTATCATATGCGATGCGCTTTTTATCATATGCGCTTTTTTATGTAAATAGTAAATTAATTAATTTCGTTTTACTATTCATATGAATTAATTTAGATTTACTATTTTGTTAATTGAGTAATATATATATACATCATATACTTGTGACTCCGAAGGCTCAAATGAATTTGACCATATAGTTATACGTTGTACCTTGCACATTAATTTTCTGTAGAAGCTTTAGATGCATATTATTTTTAGTAGAAGCTTTAGATGCACTTTTTTTTTTAATCTCCAAATACCACAAACACTTTGTTTGCGTTTGTTCATAGTCATCAATGAAAACCATTTTCTTTAATTTTATTTTATACAATAAAATTAACGCATCATTATTCTTTTTAAAAACAATAATCTATTGTTATTGTTCACTTGTGCCATGTTTAACAACAAAAGTCAACAACCTCTGTCTTGTTTGTTGTGGCAACCAAAAACAACCTTTGCTTTTGTTACCGAGAATCCAAGACCAAAAAAACAATTATTTTTTAATTAATCTTTTATCAAAACCATAAATGATTTTATTGATCTACGTTGATATGGCCATAAAGAATTGACGGCTGACCTACTTTTGTAAGTGTATTTCGGCTATCATCCCGAAAACGCACAACGACTTTTTTTTTTTAATTTATGAACTATTTGTTTCATATCTAGCTTAGGCAATTATTGTGAACATTTGGTCCCTATAAGAGCATTTATTTTTTAGACTTTTAGTTGATTCGTACTTATCACAATTAGGGATAGCACCCGCGGGTCGTGGATGCGGATCCATTGGATCCATCACCCGTACCCGTGGATTTTTTTTTTAAATCAAATAACTGGAAATTTGGATTTTTTTTTTTTTAAGAGACATCTAATTGAACCCTTGTTCGTTGAAACAATCTGACTATTTTTTTTTTAACTCCCCATTTATTTAACTTCGTCTCTTGACCTTGCCACATCACCAAAAAGTACATCACTTGCCTTTGATGTCACCGTCACGGTTAAAAACAGTCTAATATAATGCTTATGGCTCTTTGTATACACATAAATAATTTATGTCCATTTTCATTTCCTTACTTATTTTTTCTATTTTTGAAAGACAATTACACCGAGCAATCTTTGTCTCATTCTTTGAAACAATCTTCGTCTCATTTCTAAGATTTGAACATTATCTTCAAGGTTAGAAGGTTTGGCTCTGTACCGCCAAATCAGAGTCCCTTTTATTAGACAAGTTAGTGTCCCTTTTATTATTAGACAATTAGGCATTAGAAAATAGTTTTACATTACTATGCTTTGTTTGTGTACCCTTTTTATTTGGTTTGTTTATAAGTATATATGCAGTGTTTCTTTTCTTTATACTTCTCTTTCATCTTAATTAACACATATAATCTCTCATCATAAAATAAATAGTGTGAATTCTTTTAAGAAAATGGATTTATGTAAATCAAATTTATTTAGATATTGAACCAAATACCTATTGGAGTATGATACTAATTCAAATCGAGCGGAAGCATTTTTTAAAACTTTATAAAATCATACTCTTCCACGGATCATTGTACAAAACTTTAGTAAACAAAACAAATTAACGAAATCGAACGAGAGAAGATTAGAATACAACCTTTGTAGCCTTTTGAAAATCGAATTTGAAAACTCAAAGAAGAGTTCCTCTAAACGGTAGACACCCAAAGTTCCAACCTTGCTTCTATCTATACCTTCTACTTAACGGATCTTTTCTTCTTCCTTATTTCCACCAAAACCGAACCCAATTATAGATTTCAAGTATTTTGGTTACTTGAAAATGAGAAAGAAAAATAGCATTTTGTGTATGTGTGTTTTGTATCTCTTTTTTTTAACTTTTAAGATTTACTTTTAATAAAAATACAAACTACTTTTTTTATTTTAACTTTTAAGATTTACTTTTAATAAAAATACAAACTACTTTTTATATTTTAACCTTTAAGATTTACTTTTAATAAAAGTACAAACTACTTTTTCTTATTTTAACTTTTAAGATTTACTTTTAATAAAAATACAAACTACTTTTTGTATTTTAACTCTTAAGATTTACTTTTAATAAAAATACAAACTACCTTTTTTTTTTTTTTAACTTTTAAGATTATAAATTTAACAATAAACATTAGTATGCATGAAATAAATAATGATTAATTGCATAAGTAATCATAAATGTTAGATAACATATAAAGACCCCGTCGTATTCGTATTGATCGGAATTAATCTCGACCCATGGTACCGTGTTGTCAAATGACGTGTTGCGTACATAAAGTACCGTGTTGTCAAATGACGTGTTGCGTACAATCATGAGGTCTTATTAACATAAATATAAATGTTAGTGAAGTTAATAAGAGTTAGATTACAGAAAATATAATTCAGGTGGTATAACCGACCATATATAACTTAAATAACATAAATATAAATGTTAGTGAAGTTAGTAAAAGTTAGATTACAGAAATATAATTCAGGTGGTATAACCGACCATATATAACTTAAATAACATAAATATAAATGTTAGTGAAGTTAGTAAAAGTTAGATTACAGAAATATAATTCAGGTGGTATAACCGACCATATATAACTTAAATAACATAAATATAAATGTTAGTGAAGTTAATAAGAGTTAGTAAACATAAATGATAGTTAGGCGACAGTGTCGACCATATATAATTTAGGTGGCAGAGCCAACCATATAATAAGAACAATACAAATGCACTAAGAACTTAATAAAAATTAGTAGTTCAAAATGTTAGTAGAAGTTTGATATATTCGAGTCTGAAAATTATTAATAATTTCATACCTTGATCACTGACTTGTGATCGTTTGAGATATCCTTTGATTACACTAAGCTCTTCGTGCTGATAACGTGTTATAATTCAGTAGGCTTATAACTACCTTTAATGGTTATAAGAACAAAGAGAGAAAAAGAGAGAAGAAGGAGAGAAGAAATATTGATATTGATATTTCAAGAGAAATGGTGCACCTTAAATGGTTACCATACATGTCTATTTATAGTATAAAATATTACTATGCAAGAAATATAATAATAATAAAATTAACATCCAATCTAGATATTTTATAACACAATCTAGATATTTTATAACAGATTCAACGTTAAACGAATATAAAACTCACAAGCTTTACTATACTATATAGTAGAAAGTAGAATAATCAATAATCAATGGATACAAATGATTGGTGCGATTGTAATTAAAATGATTTTCAAATTCAGTACAAGAAAGTAAAATAGATTTTAGCTCACAACCACATCTCTAATACTACTTATAGGATCGATTCAGCTCATGCAACATATTCTACACATAAATCCATGAGCTCCCTATTATTTCAAAATCAATCAGTAATAAAACGAGATTCTCAAGTAAGAATAATAAACTAAAATGCAGTTCAAAATATCAAAAACTCGATTGACGAGACAGACCCAATAATGAAATGGGGCAAGCGGGTTAAAGTAAGCTCTGTATTCACACATGCCCTAATTTTGGGGTTCGATCTCGGAATTGCAAGCTTCGGTGACCCACCTTCTTACAACTGAAAAGCTCAGACTAATAGGTTCAGATACTTGGTGATTTAAAGTTATAAACAATTAAAATCCGGAGTTACATACTTTTTGAGGTTAGTAAATGGGACAAAAAGAAACATGCGGTTAGATCTAATATATGCATGTGGTTGGTAATTGAAGAATGTGTACTAGACATCAACTAGCTAAGAGTATGACTTTGGATAAAATAATAATCAAACAAGGTCGGACATTGAGGCGTGCAAATGGAAGGTGTGGAATCACACGATGTCAATATTTAAAAGAATTAAAAAATATATAATTCAACATTAGATACATATAGGCCCATATAATCTTATTATATATTTTTTTTCTAATTGTTATTTTGATCGATGCTAGTAATTATGACGTTTTTCAAGTATTATTGAACTTAATATTATTATTTTATAATTATTATATATAAAAAATTTTCCTATATAAAAAACTCATTTTATTTATTGAACATGACCCATAAATTGTGACAGGACGACCCTGTAACCAAATGGTATGGACAACAAAATCTGCAGCTCACCCACGACCCGGCTATAAGGTCAACAGCAGATCACGGTTGGTCAGATTTTTTAGCCGTTATTCTTAAGTGATAGAGCTTGAACACTAACAACGAAGGGACCAAAATAACTCAATCAAAACATGTATTCTCATTATATATAAGCAGGTTCCATAAAGTACACAATAACGTAGTCTCAACATGTTTTAATTTTAATTTGGCATGGCCATGATTTGAAAATATCAAATTTAGTCCTTAAAATTATAAAAATTACTAGAAAGGGCATAAGTTTTTGGGGGATCATGACCCACCCCAGCCCCTTAAATCCTGCGTCACTGAGTCTTATTCATGTACCTTTACTTCATCTTTTGACTTTAATACTTCTTACACAACGAGAGTGATGCGGGTGAGCTGGGCAATGTAATCAGTAACACAATCAACAACGCAACCAGCACAAGCTCAACATCTGTTATACCCGAAACTGGTCAAACAATGATCGTGCTACCATCTCTTTCTTATCACCTAAGTGTTTTTGGAGCTGGTTCAAGAGGCTCAGGGGTTACCCTACTTCAGTCCTTAAACTGAAGTGAAGTTCATGAATAAAGTTTTGATAGTTGAAGGCAAGCCAGCAATGAAGAAGAACCAGTAGCCGGACAAGAAAACGAGCTTTAGCTCAGCCAGTAAAGCTTTAATTCACTCAGGCGGGTAACCACCAGACGAACCAGTAGAGATTTACTTAGCCGATAAAAGCTAGTTCACCCAGCTGAAAAATTATAGCTTAACCAGCACACGACTCTTAGTTCATCCAGCAGACGACGCTGTTTTCTTTCTGAAGGGCCAGTATGCTGATACGACTCAAAGTTTAACTTATGCTTTCAATAAACTGGTCAAGTCATGTGCTTAACACGTGGGTGGCTGTTCTAGAATGTGGAGATGTCAAAGGAGGATTCTTGTCTATCATTGGTTGCTTTTATCATGAGAGGAGCACTACCAAATGGCATGCTTTTGCAGATTGTGTCATTTACTCTTATTGGCTAATTTTTAATTGTTTGTCCTTTGTGTCTCCTTTTCTGTAACACCCCGTTTTTCTAAACATGACGCTTGTGGCGTCCTACGGAGTCCAAGAATGAGTGTTTGATAGTTTGGATGTAATGAGTTGACCACGTTTGACTTTGGGATGTTTTAAAAGTGAAATTGGAGTACATCAGGTAAACAGTCGAGTTTGAAGGGGGTTTGTCGCGTTCTGGTGTGTCGCGATCCGTGACAAACAGGGTCAAAATGCGACAACTTCTGATGATGACTTCTGTCCCTTTTGTCGCGTTTAAATGATGTGTATCGCGTCCTAGTGTCGCGAAACGCGACGTAGTGTCGCGAAACGCGACAATTGTCGTTGTAATGACATTTTAACCCATTTTAATAGAATCTTTTGGGGGTGTTTTGGTGTAACAACCCGAGTTTTTCCGTTAAAACTTCCGTTAAATACTTGACGATAGTTAGTTAAATCATACAATTTTCATACGCCAAATTTTTTTTCCATAATAGTTAACAGTGGCTATGTGAAACTTTTTCGTATTTAAAGTAATTAAATGCGTACTTGATCCTTAGTGGATTACTTGAATTAATATGTTATATTAATTAGTGAACTTAATTCGGTTGACGAATTAAACTAGAAACGATACGATTAAAGTTAATCGCCTAGAAAACTTTTCAGTTAACGGAACTCGGAAAAACGATAGAATAATTATTCTTAATAATTATTGAACTTATGAAAGAAATTTAATTTATTATTTACTTAATGAATTAAACACGGTGATTTTGTTTCAACGACTAGTTAACGTTCCGGAGATTCGGTACGGTTAATGGCACTCGCAATGAACCACGCGCGAACGAGCTTTTACACAAAACGAGCCCGAGACCCGAGCCCGAGGCCACATGGCCATGACCTCATACCTCATCATCCTTGGTCCCATGAGTAGCCAATGCATGTTGACTATTAGTTTAGGCCCATGTTTGTTGACTTTTGGTTGTTTAGGACACTAACTATATTCTCTTAATTTCTAAGTAACAAGAGAACATGTCTCATTCTTTTTCCTATCATTCTTGCTCCATGATTGCAGCCCCATACACACCAAATAATCCCATACCTTCATCCCTACAATTCTCCGTCAAGTTTTGATCTCTTGTTTTTGCTTCTTTGATCAATATTGTTGCATGCATCGTTCTCTACGCGTTTGTATAAAAGATTTTGTGATCAAAGGTATAAACACATAAACTCTAATCTCTAAAATCAGATTGTTATTAAGGTTTCATGGATTAGGTTGTCTATTGCTCAAGTCTTGATGTTTGATGAATACTAGATGCGATAAATTGCTCGTCTTGATTGTTTTATGCGAAAACCGAATATGTATTTGATGTGTACAGTAATTTTAATTTTTCAATTGTATGATATTATATTATAATTAGATTCCTTGTGAAAAACTATTGATTTTAGGCTTTGGATTCGCTTGATTTCATTTCCGGATGATCAAGTTATGGTCAATTGAAATTAACGTTGTGTTTTTGTGATTGACCAGAAATCTGGGTTTGATAGACCACGAATTGGATTGTGAAATTTATACCATTGGATAGGTAATTTAAAACACTCAGTTTACACTAGGATATCATGTCGTTTGCTGAAAGGACCAGTTCATATACATTATAAACGATTCACAATAGTTGATTACATCGCGAGGTATTTGACCTCTATATGATACATTTTACGAACATTGCATTCATTTTTAAAAGACAAACTTTCTTTACAATGAAAGTTGACGGCATGCACACCATTTCATAATACATCCAACTATAATTGGCTTAATAATAATCTTGATGAACTCAATGACTCGAATGCAACGTCTTTCAAAATATGCCATGAATGACTCCAAGTAATATCCTTAAAATGAGCTAATGCACAGCGGAATATTTCTTTAATACCTGAGAATAAACATGCTTTAAAGTGTCAACCAAAAGGTTGGTGAGTTCATAGGTTTATCATAACAATCATTTCAATATATTAATAGACCACAAGATTTCCGTTTATAAATATATGTACACTCGCAAGTGTATAAAAGTATTCTATAAGTTGTAGGCACCTGGTAACAAGCCTTAACGTTCATGTTTTACCCTCTGAAGTACACCAGATCAGGTGTGTTTAAAATAACCTCGAAGTACTAAAGCATCCCATAGTCAGGATGGGGTTTGTCAGGCCCAATAGATCTATCTTTAGAATTCGCGCCTACCGTACATAGACAAGTAGTTTAATGTTACCAAGCTAAGGGTATATTTATGGTTTACACCCACATAGAATTAGTTTTAGTACTTGTGCCTATTTCGTAAAACATTTATAAAATAGCTCATGTATTCTCAGCCCAAAAATATATATTGCAAAAGCAATTAAAAAGGGAGCAAATGAAACTCACAATACTGTATTTCGTAGTAAAAATACATATAACGTCATTTAACAAGTGCAAGGTTGGCCTCGGATTCACGAACGTATCAATATTGAGATTCAATATTGCAGGAAAGTACGTAGACGCAACGGAGATGATAAACACTAGATTGACCTCACGAGCATACCCATGAACCATACCCATCACCTCCATAGCTATAACCCATAATTTTCTTAGCTTCGACTCATTAAAAAAAAACTATTTTGAAATCACTCGGACAGTACTCCGTTGTAATATTTTATGTATACTAATAATATCTTGAAATAATACAGAGCAAATATATATATATATATATATATAAATCGATTGAGAGAGTTTAGAGAAATATATTTTCAAGTTTCTATGAAATAATGAAACCTATTGAATTCTATTTATAATAGATTTTTGAATTATTAAAGTATGAATTATTAAAGTGAATTATTAAAGTATGAATTATTAAAGTGAATTATTAAAGTATGAATTATTAAAATATGAATTATTAAAGTGAATTATTAAAGTATGAATTATTAAAATATGAATTATTAAAGTGAATTATTAAAGTATGAATTATTAAAGTGAATTATTAAAGTATAAATTATTAAAGTGAATTATTAAAGTATGAATTATTAAAGTATGAATTATTAAAGTGAATTATTAAAGTTAAAGTAAAGTAAAAGTAAAGTAAAGGTAAAGTTAAAGTATAGTAAAAGTATAAAAAATATGTATGTATAATACGCGTATAAATATATATAATATTAATTTAAATTGTTATATATATTTAATGAAATAAAATATAAATATCGTTATATTTATTATACTGGTTAAGTAATGAGTTGTCAAAAGTGATTCTAGATATTTATAAAAGTTATATACGTTTTAATAATAAAGTTCTTTTTAAACTGAAAACGTCTTTGTACGTTTGAAAATAGATTAATAGAATATTATGGAAACCAATTCTGCACTAACTTTTGTCTAAATTTCGTAAATGATACTTTTTGTTTTTATTTATAAATAGCTTTACAAATTATTCTGAATATCGTTAAGAGGAATAGATTTTCTCAAATCATAGTGGACCTCTCAACAGAGACTTGTAATCATAATTCAATGTTTCTGATAATTCAATCATTTAATATATATATTTTTTAATTTCGTCGAAAATCATATTGAAACAAATACGTTCGTGTAAAGTATTATACGTTTAATACTTTATTAATATTCTCAAGTTATAATATATATATACATATACATATCTATTTATATATAACGGTTCGTGAATCGTCGGAATTTGGTCGAGGTTATAATGAATGTATGAACACAGTTTAAAATTCTAGAGATTTAACTTAAAAAACTTTGCTTATCGTGTCGGAATAATATAAAGATTAAAGTTTAAATTTGGTCGGAAATTTCCGGGTCGTCACAGTACCTACCCGTTAAAGAAATTTCGTCCACGAAATTTGATAGAGGTCGTCATGACTAACAATGAGAATGTTATTATAACGATTATAGAGTTTTATCATGTTCAAGAAGAATGGATAAAATAATTCAATTACTCGAAGCGTGTGAGTGAAGTTATCGTAAATGAATGAAATAAGATAATAGTGATTCGTCGTATCTTTTGACGTCATCACGATTGATCTCCGAAAAGAAAATCTTTGTAATCTATATTGGATTTGATTATTCGGCGATTAAGGAAATTATGATCCTCTTCGAATTAATGCGATAATCCATTTTGATTTCTCTGTCGGATATTTCACTATAATTCCACCTCATTTATTTTCTTACAACTCACACCTTCTCAACTCATATTTTAAAGTATTTGTCAATATGCTTCATCCAGTGCTGATTCTTGATATACTCCTCACTTTCATATCTGTCGCTCTCCTTTTTCATCTGCCTCTGGAAGAATCTATTTACTTCTACTATACTTTTGGTTTTATAGTGTTTTTAGTTCTCCCGTGTCTTTATATTGCTATATGCATTGATATATACGGTTTGTGATTTCTGAGTTGTTGTTGGGTTTTATATCTTCCCTTGTATTTCAAAGTCCTTGCTTCTTCTATAATCATTGTCATTCACAGTTAATGCTCTCTTCTATTTGCTATGATTTATACTCTCATTTCTAGTTCGGAGCTTTGTCCTTTCGTTTCTTCTTCTTGCGATTAAGCACCGCTTGTAATGGTCCAGAATTCGCAGATATAAATTTCGGAATGAACATTGTTAATGTTCTAGGAAGGAAATTGTAATGGCACGATCTTGACTTGTCAAATTACCAGAATACCTCGGAAAAGGCCGAATCATCAAGAAATATTTTCTTGATATTTAGAGATCAAAGAGAATACAAGAGTCGTGTAACATAGCACATGATGACGTTATGATCTGTGAATCATCATGTTCCATTTAGAAACTCAGCATGAATTACTGTAATATAATCACGTTGATCAAGTGTCATTATATTATACTAACTCATGCTTCAGCTCCCAACACTTCTTCAAGAATATTCCTATTTTAAACTCGAATGTTTCAGAATTTAGAAACTAAAATAGTTTCTTTTATGATATAATACAGATAGCGCGAAGAGGTAAATGATTTCAGATAAGAATAATTATAAAAATATCTTCAGAAGTATGGATGATATTTATAATGAAAGATACGATGATATCTTAGAATGTCTAATATCAGAGGATGATGAAGGATATTGTCCGCAGTGGTTTAGAGTCAGGAGCAAGGTATTCGTTAATGACTTCAGCAAGTACTGAATCATTTGGATTCTTTGAAGGCAGGTTCAGCCTTTGTGATTTGTCCACAGCCTCCTTCATACTTTGCTCAATCCGTTTTCCAGTTCCAAAGCTTCTCTTTTTCTGAGCTTTGCCAATATACTATCCTTTATCATCCAACTTTTTACTGTTAAGGTCGTTTACATTTTTGCTGCTTCATCAACATTTTTCAAAATTTCGAGAACTGGTTCGCAGTTTAGGGTGTTTTTCAGAAATTTCTCATTCAAAGAATGTAAGTCTTGGAGGTAGACGTTGTGTGTATATGTAATTGTTGATGTAGACATACTGCGAGGTTTCAAAATACTGATTGCTGATTCTCAATAATTGGTATGGCAATTCTTGTTATAAGGTACGAATGAGTATATGATAGGGTTTCGATAATTATAATGATTTTTTTTTTGAAAGTCAAAGATCAGTGAAGTTGTTGGTAAGTTTATTGCTAATGTGGTGAATATAAACGATTCCCCGGTAACGTTGGCGAAAGGACAACGTATCTATCGAGGTTATAATAATACTGTTTTGATTGAGAAGTCGAAGTTGACTTGCTGGAGCTGTGACAAAACTGCCTATTTTGAAACGGAATTGAAAAGTTATTTTAGCTAGTAAATGCCAAAGGGTCTAACACGGATACATGTCGAACTATGACTTGGGTTTTGAGAGTTTTTCAGGTGTATAACTGTGGGTAACATGTGGTTGGATCATCATCTCAATTGTTCCTTAGTTGAAGTGTCTTCAGGAATTTCGAAGGGTTTGAGCACATATTGTAATCGTTAATACATATGATGTTCTAACACAGTTTTGAAGTCAAAGTATAGCTTTGAAAGATATAGGAATCTAAGAGTGATGATACTGGTTATATTTCTAATTGAATTATGCGATTTCAAAATCAGAATATGTAATTGAATTTGAATGAGTATGATTGTTTTGATTTATATGAAAGAATGGATATTGTTGTGAAAGTAGAGAGTATAGTTGATGATTGCTGAATCAGTTTCGAAAAATGTAATATATTAATTGTGAATTTATATATCTCTCGGGTATTACCTACCCGTTAAAATTTTTTTTCACAATTAATATTTTGTACAAAAGAAGTTTATTACAGTCTTTATGAAAATATATGTGTATATTTTCTTTAGATGTAACATAGATTTAATGAGTTAATATTAAATTAAACTCATTTGTTTTATGGTTGGAACTAGAATTGAGTAATCCCTAAAACTTTATAAATTGCATAAGTATTTCTTCAATAATATTGAAATTATGAATCATTACTTTGTTATTTGTTGGTTTTCGTGAAATTCTTGTGAACTTCGCAAGGTACGAATGATGTTATTTGAAAAGTTTCGAGTACATCGATGATGAAAGTGTAAAATCAAACATATATTCGAATAATACACTTGATTTATTATGAATTAGATTTTTATTGAATTGAGACAGAGATTGTAATTAACGATGGTTAAATTGCGGACGAATGACGTACATCATTGCATATTTGTAATATGAATTAACTGAGTAGTTAAGATTCACACATAATAGCTTAGTACGGGAAGATTTATTATGGTTTAAAAATTTATACATATAAAATATACATATAAATCTTTCGATTGGAAATGAGTTAATATTTCATAACTCGTTAATACAATATATTTGTTGCTGATTCGTAAGGATGTCCACAATGATTCTTGAACTGACAGAGTTTGTGATGTTACAGGTGCTGTTGATTCTGACGATACTGACGGCACTGACTGTGTTGATGATGCTACGGTCCTGTTGATGCTGTTGGTAAAACAAATCTAGCTTGTAAATCGTACACCATTTTCGATCAAAGTTTCTACTCTACCATCTCCGTTCACTCATCCAATTTACGGTCATAATTAAATAATCTCTAAGATTTTAGAGATTATATAACTGCCGCAGAGATATCTCTTCAATGAAGTTTATGAATTAATACTTCATCGTTTGTTGTTGTTGATATTCCTGGATATTTACAGGGCGTATGACGTTGATGTTTGAGATACAGATTGTGATGTTGCGGTGTGGGATGTGGATGTTGTTTTTGGTGGTGGTGATGGTACTGTTGGTGTTGCTGATGGTGGTACTGTTTATGTTGCTGGTGCTGCTGCTGGTGTTTGTAACATTTGCACCATATTCTCCAAAGCCACTACCCGAGCGCGAAGCTAGTTGACTTCTTCTATTACACCGGGGTGATTGTCGGTTCGGACGAGCGGATAAATAAAATCTAGAATTTGGTGTAGTATGTAATCGTGACGAGATACTCTAGAAATAAGAGAGAAAATGGTGTTTCGGATAGGTTCTCCGGTAAGTGCTTCAGGTTCTTCACCAAGAGGGCAATGTGGTGGATGGAAGGGATCACCTTCTTCTTGTCTCCAATGATTAAGGAGGCTACGAACCCATCCCCAATTCATCCAGAATAGATGATGACTAATTGGTTGATCCATTCCGGTCACACTGCTTTCGGAACTTGAGTGGGATTCCATTTCGGAATCCGAGGGACTTGAACTAATGAAGAATTTCATTTCGTACGATTGAATAAAGAATTTTTCGATATGAAATGATTTTCCGGCTATCGGGTGGTATTATAATTATATAGAGCAAAAGGTTTCGTAGATTACGGAGGAATTTACCGAATATGTCAGGCAAAGTTTACAGTAACAGATACGCTAAGATATGAATTAGCAGATACGCTAAGATATGAATTTTGTCTATACACTATTCATGCAATCAATGCAATAAGATGTGTCTAGACTAAGAATGATAAGCAGGTAATTTCCGACAAAAATGATGAGCAAAACTTTTAACATGCAGACACGATCGAAGTCCAGACTCACTAATGCATCCTAACGACTATCAGTTAGACACACTAATGCAGACCTGGTTCACTAAGACCACCGCTCTGATACCAACTAAAAGGACCCGTTCATATACATTATAAACGATTCACAATAGTTGATTACATCGCGAGGTATTTGACCTCTATATGATACATTTTACAAACATTGCATTCGCTTTTAAAAGACAAACTTTCTTTACAACGAAAGTTGACGGCATGCACACCATTTCATAATACATCCAACTATAATTGGCTTAATAATAATCTTGATGAACTCAATGACTCGAATGCAACGTCTTTCAAAATATGCCATGAATGACTCCAAGTAATATCCTTAAAATGAGCTAATGCACAGCGGAATATTTCTTTAATACCTGAGAATAAACATGCTTTAAAGTGTCAACTAAAAGGTTGGTGAGTTCATAGGTTTATCATAACAATCATTTCAATATATTAATAGACCACAAGATTTTCGTTTATAAATATATGTACACTCGCAAGTGTATAAAAGTATTCTATAAGTTGTAGGCACTTGGTAACAAGCCTTAACGTTCATATTTTACCCTCTGAAGTACACCAGATCAGGTGTGTTTAAAATAACCTCGAAGTACTAAAGCATCCCATAGTCAGGATGGGGTTTGTCAGGCCCAATAGATCTATCTTTAGAATTCGCACCTACCGTACATAGACAAGTAGTTTAATGTTACCAAGCTAAGGGTATATTTCTGGTTTACACCCACATAGAATTAGTTTTAGTACTTGTGCCTATTTCGTAAAACATTTATAAAATAGCGCATGTATTCTCAGCCCAAAAATATATATTGCAAAAGCAATTAAAAAGGGAGTAAATGAAACTCACAATACTGTATTTCGTAGTAAAAATACGTATAACGTCATTTAACAAGTGCAAGGTTGGCCTCGGATTCACGAACGTATCAATATTGAGATTCAATATTGCAGGAAAGTACGTAGACGCAACGGAGATGATAAACACTAGATTGACCTCACGAGCATACCCATGAACCATACCCATCACCTCCATAGCTATAACCCATAATTTCCTTAGCTTCGACTCATTCAAAAAAACTATTTTGAAATCACTCGGACAGTACTCCGTCGTAATATTTTATGTATACTAATAATATCTTGAAATAATACAGAACAAATATATATATATATATATATATATATATATATATATATATATAAATCGATTGAGAGAGTTTAGAGAAATATATTTTCAAGTTTCTATGAAATAATGAAACCTATTGAATTCTATTTATAATAGATTTTTGAATTATTAAAGTGAATTATTAAAGTATGAATTATTAAAGTGAATTATTAAAATATGAATTATTAAAGTGAATTATTAAAGTATGAATTATTAAAGTGAATTATTAAAGTATGAATTATTAAAGTGAATTATTAAAGTATGAATTATTAAAGTGAATTATTAAAGTATGAATTATTAAAGTATGAATTATTAAAGTGAATTATTAAAGTTAAAGAAAAGTAAAAGTAAAGTAAAGGTAAAGTTAAAGTTAAAGTATAGTAAAAGTATAAAAACTATGTATGTATAATACGCGTATAAATATATATAATATTAATTTAAATTGTTATATATATTTAATGAAATAAAATATAAATATCGTTATATTTATTATACTGGTTAAGTAATGAGTTGTCAAAAGTGATTCTAGATATTTATAAAAGTTATATACGTTTTAATAATAAAGTTCTTTTTAAACTGAAAACGTCTTTGTACGTTTAAAAATAGATTAATAGAATATTATGGAAACCAATTCTCCACTAACTTTTGTCTAAATTTCGTAAGTGATACTTTTTGTTTTTATTTATAAATAGCTTTACAAATTATTCTGAATATCGTTAAGAGGAATAGATTTTCTCAAATCATAGTGGACCTCTCAACAGAGACTTGTAATCATAATTCAATATTTCTGATAATTCAATCATTTAATATATATTTTTTTTAATTTCGTCGAAAATCATATTGAAACAAATACGTTCGTGTAAAGTATTATACGTTTAATACTTTATTAATATTCTCAAGTTATAATATATATATACATATACATATCTATTTATATATAACGGTTCGTGAATCGTCGGAATTTGGTCGAGGTTATAATGAATGTATGAACACAGTTTAAAATTCTTGAGATTTAACTTAAAAAACTTTGCTTATCGTGTCGAAATAATATAAAGATTAAAGTTTAAATTTGGTCAGAAATTTCCGGGTTGTCACATTTGCTTATGTGAAACCCGAGATATGCTTGAATTAGTGTAAAAGTAGTTTTATACAGCACTTGCATGAAAACGACCTTGTATGATAAAATGTGTTAGCTTCTGTGATTAAAGCTTTGCATATTTGAAATCTACACAAAAAGTACTTCATCTTTCATGTAGATATCATAGGCTAATTGTATCTAGATCTTCAGCTAATCGCGTGCGAATGTGACTAGCGAAACTAGAATCGAATCTGTAAATTGCTCTCTGTTTTATACTCTGTGGATTGTGTTTATTGAATGAGCATGTAAGCTTCTGGAATATGAATTTTAACATGATATGTGACTTATTGTTAGTTTATGTCAATATCTAAAACCTTATGCATTGGGCACAATAGGGCCATACTTTATGTAAATTCTGATTTGAGCTGAAAAACTGAATGTTCAATTTTCATGAATAAACTGTACAAATTGGCTAAACCAAAATTGCTCAATTTATGATATGTGTTAGTTTAACTTGTTTTGAACTATGGCCACTGGTCTTGTATCGATTACATGTTCCTAACTCCGGCTATAGCTAAAACCAAATCAGTGCGCGGTCAGAAACTGAATTGGTTAACCCCAAATGTACCCCTTCTGATTCCTGACTTTTAATTGTCGTATGAGACCCTGGCCGGACTTTTTGGAATCAATTTTGAGTATACTTATGATCTGGAGTTTGCCATGTTTACTTGAATTTTGTACTATGAGATAATATGCTAAGTTTGCTACATGTACATGAACTTTGTGCACAACGATAAACTGAAATTGTGAAATTGACCAATTATGATCTAAAACGTGTTGTTTGACTTATGTTTGATATGCTGACCAACATTTGACATGAACCTACTGATTTTGACTTTAGTTGACTACTTTGACCAAGTTTGACTTTCGGTTTGACTTCGGTTGACTTTGTTTGACTTGCATGAATTAGTTGACTGTATGTTGACTTCTACTTTGAAACGCGTCGATTCGAGCAATAAGACAACTTATACTATGAAACCACACTTGTTTAAGACATATTTATTGACCAACCTAAATACATATGCTTAGGTTGCATTACTCGGCTATAAACCGTACAAGTAAATTGTCCACTTTTCAATCCGAGCTTTATTCAAAGGTGAGTCTACAGTCCTGCTTTTTACATGTTTTCAGGGATGAGAATACACGCTGTTATACTTATTTTATCAAATACTTTTTGTATTGACACGAGTACTATATCTGCATATTGAGTTTGTACACAAAGCCTCTAGCTTGAATACTTTAAATACCATCGGTGTAGGCACAATCTAGATGGACGGATCCGTTAGGTTGACAACCTCACCCGCTATAAAAACTGTGGTGCATTTACTTTGAACATAATACATTCGTACAAGTGTATAACATTTTTATGAGGTAAAGGCAGGTATAGTGGATTCTATACTTGGGTCATTGCTAGTATTCAGGTGCTCATAGATTATGCAAACGTTTCGCAACTTGGAGTTGTACTTGTAAAATCTCGTGGTCAAGGAAACTAAACTATATTTCTGATAACTATTTTTCAGATACTATACAATGTTATTTAAAACTGTGGTTTACGAACAAATGAGATAAAACTTGACATGGTATTGTCTACGAATATTTGAAACTTGACATGGTATTGTCTGCAAATGATTGAAACTTGACATGGTAGTGTCAACAAACTTTTGAAATAGGATACGGAGTTGTCTAACTTTTAACATTGAAACTTGATGGTCTTCCACTAATAACCGTTTTCGAAATGTATTACTTAAACATACTGTATTGTTTACCTAAAACCTGTAGATTCACTCAACATTGTTGTTGATCCGTTTTGCGTGTTTTATTCTCAGGTATTAATTGCTTCCGCTGTATAATATTGCTGTTACGTAGAAGTCAAGACAAGCACTGGGACCAGAGTTAACATTCCATTAAAGAGATTTTTGACGGGGTGTTAAAGATGGCATCAGAGCTGGTTTAACCTTAGCTGTAAAGGTAGTTATCGTTACGCGATCCGGCTGTCACGCCGGGCACCTGAACGGACTATGCTTTTTGGCGGGTTAATCGTAGAGGGGGTTCTCACAGTGTTACCTGTGACGAAGCATTGGCTATTACCCCTTGTGATCCCTTTGGAGGAGGGTTGGCCGGCTTGGCAGAGATGCGGGCTGTAAAATCAGTGTCTGAGGTACGCTCAGTGGTCACCCTGTCCGCGGGAAAGGCACTGGGTGGGTATTTACCCCATCTTTAATGGTATTAAAGATGGTATCAGAGCTTTGGCTATAGGGAACTAGGATACATTAGTGTGTCTAACCTTAGGGCGCATTAGTGAAGTCTAGTCTATAGCCGTGTGTCTTGGATGGCTTTTATACACCATACATGCACTATTTGCTTCACAATACGACATGTAGGGCTACACATTACATCACGTACATATACACCCTATACCCATATGATATGGACTTGAACTAAATGTTATACTACGAATCACATACGTACACGCGACACGAGATTTAACTAAATTAAGTTGATTATGCCATCTTGAACTTATGGAGTTATGTCGAATGGAAATGTGAGATAGCGTAATGTAATGACCGGGATTACATTACGGTAACTCATATAGAAGTTCCGACATCGCAAAATAAGGAATTGGGAGCGAGTCAAGTAGGTTACTTGGATAAATACCGTTTAGAACATAAACTGTTTAATTTCAAATATGAGTAGAAATTTACACCGTACGATTTAATTGTTATTATAACCTATAAGGAGCGTGTAATCACGTCACAATTCGTCACTACCCGACACTGTCCGTCACCCCTAATTTCTACTTGGCACTACGAAGACACTGCCTGGACATACTCATCATCTTATACCACTACTCCTTGCTATTTATCGTTGGTTACTACTACTCAACGCCGCCTCTCACAACTAGTCGCGACCGATCACTACTTCTCACTGCTTATCATTTTTGATCCACCGACATCTTACTGCAATTATTGTACCAATTACATATAGGCTAATCCTGTCGCTATCATACTTATTATATTAGATTTTGTCTGATATATTTCCTAAATTTCCTCCGTAAATTACGGAAATCTTTTTGCTATATACACGTATTCAAGGAGACAAACATAGCATCCAACACTCAATTCATATCAAACCCTATTCCAAACACATAATATGGATTTCTCATCTGATTCCTCGAGCTCCTTGGACAGCGTAACCGGAACGAACGAACCTATTAGCCATCATCTTTTCTGGATGAATTGGGGGTGGGTTCATAGTCGACTTAATCAATGGAGGCGAGAAGAAGGCGATCCCTTCCACTAACCGAATTCACCTCTTGGTGAAGAACCTAAAGCACTTACCGGTGAACCAATCCGGAACACCATTTTCACCCTCATTTCCAGGATATCCCACCACGAATATCTAATATCCAGAATTCTAGATCTTATTCATCCACTTGTCCGAACCGCCAATCATCCCGGAATAGTAGAAGAAGTCAACGAGCTTCGCGCTCGAGTAGTGGCTCTGGAGAATATGGTGTGAAATCTAAGAGCACCAGCAGCACCAGCAGCATAGCCAGCACCACCAGTACCATCAACATCACCACCAACAGCATCAGCTTCACCAACAACAACATCCGCATCCCACACCTCAACATCACACTCGGTACTTCGGATATCAACATCATACACCCATAGATACCAAGGAATATTAGTAATTGTGAGTTAAGATGTATTGACTCATTCTTCCTAGGAAAAAAAATTATATATGTATACTTTATATATATGGTTTGGAACAATAATAAATCTTTTCGTACTAAACTATTACGTGTGAATCTTAACTAGTATGTACTACTTGGTTAAATCATATCACTAATATGCTATGATGTACATCCTTCGTTAATGACTTAACAATCATTAATCACTGTTTCAGCACAATAAACTCCATTTCATAATAAACTAAGTGTATTATTCAAATACATGTTTGATTTTTCACTTCTATTTTCGATGTACTTGAAACTTTCTAGAAAACATTATTCGTGCCTTGTAAATTTCACAAGAACTTCACGAGCATCAATATCATATACCGAGGTATATCAATAAACAATGAACGATGAAGTATTGATTCATAACTTCATTAGCGACATATTTCGCGACAATTATGAAATCTCTAAGGTTTGGAGATTATCTTCAACCGTAAATCAAATGAGTTTAATATTATATTAACTCATTAAATCCATGATTACATCTGAAGAATATATACGAATATATATCTTCATAAAGATTGTAATTAAAAACTCTTCTGTACAAACTGTAAATTGTAAAAATATTTAACGGGTAGGTAAAACCCGAGAAATATTTATATCTCACATTAATATGTTACATTATACATTCTTCAAATTCTGATTCAATAATCAGTAACTATACTAATTACACTCATAAGATATGTGTATCCGTTCACTAAAGAACAACTACTACATATTCTGATTTTGACGTATCGAAATCTAAGTAAAGCTTTAGCAAGTGTTATCTTCCTAAAGATCACTACATTCATGAATTATATTCATTTGTATTCTATGATGAATTATCACATCAAACCATCGAAATTATCATTCATTACTTTTGAAATCAACAACGCCTATTCGTCAACCATTAGATCCGTTAATGATTACAATCAGCGTTTAATCATCTAGAAATAAAATCTCTTGAAACCATCTCGGATTGATAACCAACGATTCAGATTCGTTAACCTTGAGAATGCTGACGAAGCAGCAAAAGCTATAGATGGTCTTAATGGCCAAAAGTTTGATGATAAAGAATAACGTATTGAAAAAGGCTCAGATTTGGAACTGAAAAACGGATTGAGCTAACCATGAAGGAGACCAAGGACAAATACAAGGACCAAACCCTATATTCAAAGAATCCATGTAATTCTGGATCCGATGACATCTTTAGAGAATATCTTGCTCCGAAGTCATGTTGAATTTCTAATGAAAGATGATGATTCACAGACCTTACAATCATCATGAACCATGTTACATAACTCTTTCATTCTATTTAACTTCTAAACATATCAAGAAAATATATTTCTTGATGATTCGGTCTTTTTCGGATATTCTGGTAATTTGACAAATCAAATTGTGTTATTACCTTTCCTTTCTACTTTGTATATTATGATCATTCGAAACTCCATACCTACGAATTCTGGACCATTACTTGCTTGATTTAAAGTCGATAAGAGAAAACAAGGTGAAAACGGATACTATGACGATGAACAGCGAATGTTTCTGCATTATCACCAGCCATTGATCCGTATTATTTGACTATGTATAGAAGAACAAGTTGAAGATATTCTTGGATAAAAAACATGAGTCTTCGAAAAATAGGTCAGAATATAAAAGACAACAAACATGGAAGATCATAAACCATTTATATCAATAAGTATTGAAAAACAGAGGAGTGGTAGAATTAAAAATACTGTCACCCCTAGAGCATTATAGAAGAACAGAGATTCTTCTGGTGGTAGACTAAAAAGAAGAATGACTGTATACACAGTCAAAATAGTAACGAAAATCAAGAGTGGATGAAGCATCTTCACAAAATTTTCGAAAATAGAATTTTGAAAGTAAGAAGATTGAGGTTGAGAAAATAAGGATGCAGAGATGATTAATTTATATCAAAACTTTTTACCATAGCAACGCGTCAGCCGATTAAGATAATCGTATTAAATCAAAAAGAAAAGGATTCTAATTTCCTTAATTACCGAATCCAAATCTCACAGATTTCAAACGATTATATTCCAATCCCTTAAATTTAGGAGATTCAATAGTGATTACATCGAAAAGTCAAGGCGGACAACTATTACTTCAATACATCCGTTAGTGACATATTCAGTCGTATTTTTACACGTAACCGAATCATTTCATTCATATTCTTGATGATAAGAAATTCTATACACTTAACTCGTATTGATTACGAAACCGAACGTACCTTAGAAGTCCATCCGTTTAGAGATCTCGAAAGATTATTTAATCTTATCATATTATTTGACGAAACACTCGTATATGACCAAATTCTTTTATTAAAAGAATGTATGAAGGCTTACGTCTGGAAAGACAAACTATTCAAGCCAAGTATAAACTTTATTTGCAAACTTAGTTATATAATTCAAGCTCACGTTGAAACGTGGATTTCTAATGATACGAAAATATTTTATTTTCATCAATAACTGCCATCATCCAAATTTCGGTATGAAATTTTCAATAATAGGTGGGTAATGTAACAACCCGAGTTTTTTCGTTAAAACTTCCGTTAAATACTTGACGATCGTTAGTTAAATCATACAATTTTCATACGCCAATTTTTTTCCCCAGAATAGTTAACAGTGGCTATGTGAAACTTTTTCGTATTTAAATTAATTAAATGCGTACTTGATCCTTAGTGGATTACTTGAACTAATATGTTATATTAATTAGTGAACTTAATTCGGCTGACGAATTAAACTAGAAACGATACGACTAAAGTTAATCGCCTAGAAAAATTTTCAGTTAACGGAACTCAGAAAAACGATAGAATAATTATTCTTAATAATTATTGAACTTATGAAAGAAATTTAATTTATTATTTACTTAATGAATTAAACACGGTGATTTTGTTTCAACGACTAGTTAACGTTCCGGAGATTCGGTACGGTTAATGGCACTCGAAATGAACCACGCGCGAACGAGCTTTTACACAAAACGAGCCCGAGACCCGAGCCCGAGGCCACATGACCATGACCTCATACCTCATCATTCTTGGTCCCATGAGTAGCCAATGCATGTTGACTATTAGTTTAGGCCCATGTTTGTTGACTTTTGGTTGTTTAGGACACTAACTATATTCTCTTAATTTCTAAGTAACAAGAGAACATGTCCCATTCTTTTTCCTATCATTCTTGCTCCATGATTGCAGCCCCATACACACCAAATAATCCCATACCTTCATCCCTACAATTCTCCATCAAGTTTTGATCTCTTGTTTTTGCTTCTTTAATCAATATTGTTGCTTGCATCGTTCTCTACGCGTTTGTATAAACGATTTTGTAATCAAAGGTATAAATAAATAAACTCTAATCTCTAAAATTAGATTGTTATTAAGGTTTCATGGATTAGGTTGTCTATTGCTCAAGTCTTGATGTTTGATGAATACTAGATGCGATAAATTGCTCGTCTTGATTGTTTTATACGAAAACCGAATATGTATTTGATGTGTACAATAATTTTAATTTTTCAATTGTATGATATTATATTATAATTAGATTCCTTGCGAAAACTATTGATTTTAGGCTTTGGATTCGCTTGATTTCATTTCCGGATAATCAAGTTATGGTCAATTGAAATTAACGTTGTGTTTTTGTGATTGACCAGAAATCTGGGTTTGATAGACGACGAATTGGATTGTGAAATTTATACCATTGGATAGGTAATTTAAAAACACTTAGTTTACACTAGGATTTCATGTCGTTTGCTTATGTAAAACCTGAGATATGCTTGAATTAGTGTAAAAGTAGTTTTATACAGCACTTGCATGAAAACGACCTTTTATGATAAAATGTGTTAGCTTCTGTGATTAAAGCTTTGCATATTTGAAATCTACACAAAAATTACTTCATCTTTCATGTAGATATCATAGGCTAATTGTAACTAGATCTTCGGCTAATTGCGTGCGAATGTGACTAGCGAAACTAGAATCGAATCTGTAAATTGCTCTCTGTTTTATACTCTGTGGATTGTGTTTATTGAATGAGCATGTAAGCTTCTGGAATATGAATTTTAACATAATATGTGACTTATTGTTAGTTTATGTCAATCTCTGAAACCTTATGCATTGGGCACAATACTGCCATACTTTATGTAAATTCTGATTTGAGCTGAAAAACTGAATGTTCAATTTGCATGAATAAACTGTACAAATTGGCTAAACTAAAATTGCTTGATTTTTGATATGTGTTAGTTTAACTTATTTTGAACTATGTCCACTGGTCTTGTATCGATTGCATGTTCCTAACTCCGGTTATAGCTAAAACCAAATCAGTGCGCGGTCAGAAACTGACTTGGTGAACCCCAAATGTACCCCTTCTGATTCCTGACTTTTAATTATCGTATGAGACCCTGGCCAGACTTTTTGGAATTGATTTTGAGTATACTTATGATCTAAAGTTTTCCATGTTTACTTGAATTTTGTACTATGAGATAATATGCTAAGTTTGCTACATGTACATGAACTTTGTGCACAACGATAAACTGAAATTGTAAAATTGACCAATTATGATCTAAAACGTGATGTTTGACTTAGGTGTGATATGTTGACCAACATTTGACATGAACCTACTGATTTTGACTTTAGTTGACTACTTTGACCAAGTTTGACTTTCGGTTTGACTTCGGTTGACTTTGTTTGAATTGCATGAATTAGTTGACTGTATGTTGACTTCTACTTTGAAACGCGTCGATTCGAGCAATAAGACAACTTATACTATGAAACCACACTTGTTTAAGACATATTTATTGACCAACCTAAAGACATATACTTAGGTTGCATTACTCGGCTATAAACCGTACAAGTAAATTGTCCACTTTCCAATCCGAGCTTTATTCAAAGGTGAGTCTACAGTCCCGCTTTTTACATGTTTTCAGGGATGAGAATACACGCTGTTATACTTATTTTATCAAATACTTTTTGTATTGACACGAGTACTATATCTGCATATTGAGTTTGTACACAAAGCCTCTAGCTTGAATACTTTAAATACCATCGGTGTAGGCACAATTTAGATGGACGGATCCGTTAGGTTAGCAACCTCACCCGCTATAAAAACTGTGGTGCATTTACTTTGAACATAATACATTCGTACAAGTGTATAACATTTTTATGAGGTAAAGGCAGGTATAGTGGATTCTATACTTGGGTCATTGCTAGTATTCAGGTACTCATAGATTATGCAAACGTTTTGCAACTTGGAGTTGTACTTGTAAAATCTCGTGGTCAAGGAAACCAAAATATATTTCTGATAACTATTTTTCAGATACTATACAACTTTATTTAAAACTGTAGTTTACGAACAAATGAGATAAAACTTGACATGGTATTGTCTACGAATATTTGAAACTTGACATGGTATTGTCTACAAATGATTGAAACTTGATATGGTAGTGTCAACAAACTTTTGAAATGGGACACGGAGTTGTCTAACTTTTAACATTGAACCTTGATGGTCTTCCACTAATAACCGTTTTCGAAATGTATTTCTTAAACATACTGTATTATTTACCTAAAACCTGTAGATTCACTCAACATTGTTGTTGATCCGTTTTGCGTGTTTTATTCTCAGGTATTAATTGCTTCCACTGTAGAATATTGCTGTTACGTAGAAGTCAAGCCAAGCACTGGGACCAGAGTTAACATTCCGTTAAAGGGATTTTTGACGGGGTGTTAAATTTGGTAAATTCACTTATGGCCGGTTCTAGAGCCATAAGACTGATTCAAGGCTCATCTTATCCTCATTTTCACACATCAACATTCTCATCTTCAAACCCTAGAGAGAGAGGAGAGAGTTTAGAGAGAGAGCTCCATTTGGAGAAGAAGAAGGGTGTTTCGGGTCAAACCTCAAGTATATTAGTTGTTCTACTCGTCAACGGCATCATTTTGGCGATATTGGTAAGTTCTAACTCCGAGTTTCATTGTTTGATTTGAGATTCAATGTTAGGGTTTTGAACTTGATAGTTGCAAAACCCGTTTAAATGATAAAGTGGGTTTATGGAAACTTGTTATTGTTGATACTTGGCGGGTTTTAGGTTGGTTGATGATTTAACCATGTTTAAGGCTTGTAAATGGTGTATAATCACTAGTATTAGTGATTATGGAAGTATTGGAAACCATTTAGGTGTAATTGGGTTGACTAATTTTGAAATGGGTCAAAATTAGGGTTTAGGTGTCAAATTGGACAAGATTGGTGTTTAACACTTATAATTGGGTTTGATTGGTGAATTAAGACCATTCTCACTTGTGTTAGTGATTATTGGTTAGTTTGGGCGCGGTTTGAGCTTGGAAGTGCAATTGGGTCGAAATTGCACTAGTTGTCAATATAGGTTGGTTTGTAATCCACCCTAATTGTGTTATTTGTTATGTGATAATGGAATAGGTACGTTCCATTGGCGTTTGCAAATTTTAGTTTGGCATCCATCAAGATTTCAAGGTGAGTGTTAATATACTATGTGCATTTGTATATATAGGATGGGTGCGGGTCGAGTGAAGTGATTCTCGGCTATAGAGCTCACTTCACATATAGGTGTATTTGATGGACTTGTGTATAGGTCCAATGGGCACGGTTGTGCATCTTGGTTGACCAACTTTGGCGAGGTGCACACTTTGTGTGTACGTTATCACATGGACTTGTGATGTGGAGTTATATAATCCCGATGTAGTGGGATTGGTATTGAGTTGCGGTTGAGTAACCCCGATGATGTGGGTTTTGATTTGGGAAGTGAATCACGTGTGGATGCGAATTCGCGATGACACGTGTAGTTCGGTGATGTGTTAAATCTAGTATATAAATTATCTCTGGAAATATGCCTGGTTAAAGATTACTACACACTTACGGGCAGTGTACCCGATCGTGTAATAGTATAAAAATGGTAATTCCAAGTATCGTTCCAAGGACAGTATTAACGTGAGAATTAAGTTTGAAACTAATAAAAGTAAACTAAGTTAAACTATGAAAATTGAAATTACGAGATAGTTTGTTTTGCGGCTATTTAACGATTAGCCAAATCAAGATAGCTTTAAAAGTAAAAGACAATATTTTTGGATTTTTAAGTTTAGATAAAAGAAATACAGACTCAACGGAAAAATAAAGATATTTGAATTCAATGGATAAAAGAATGTTCGCCTAGATATCCTATTCGCAGTGTTGGATGATTTGTTATTAAGCACTAGTTCTATTAATCAATGCACGCAATTACAGAGTCGGTTTACCCAGAGTTCTCTTTTAGCAAACACGTCAAACTAGGATTAATTGGCTTAGGGTTCCCTTTTACCAAATACCATCTTTCGTTTGTGACTTAGTAACTAGCTAATTATAAGATTAAGATTCAATTGGTTACGCGTTCGCTCCACACAATTCACCCCTATTTTGGTTAATTACGTTACACGGTTTACCCCCTTGGTCCAGTAAGCACCCAATCGGTTAAGACAAATCAATTGGAAATTAGATCACTAAATTGAAACAGGGTTCCCTTTGTTCAAACAAGTTTCACTAATCAGCCTAGTAACAATAATTAACACCCACAAGAATGGTTCTTTAATCAAAACTCATAATTAATCATGCATCAATCAATAAAACATTAAAGTATCATCCAAACACTTGCAAATATTCAATCTAGACAAACATTAAAGGTTTAGCCTACAATCATGGCTGAAATCAAAATAACAATCAAAGACATAGAATAATTCATTGTTGATAACAAAAGAATAAAACTAATTAAAGATTGAATCCTGAAGAACACACGAATCAAGACTTGATCTCGGAATGATTGATACCTTAGAATGACCTTGAAGATCTCCAAAAATCACCTAAGTTCGTCAAAAAGTGGCTGGAATTCGTCAGGATACGATTATGAATAATTAGGGTTAAATTCGGGCTTAAATACTTGCCAAAATAGCTGAACCGACAGATCTGCCGCGCCGCGACCTTATTTGTCGCGCCGCGGAGAAACACGTGAAAATTGGACCTTCTTATCCCACATTCTGATCTGGAAACTAGTGAAATGCCGCGCCGCGGAGGCCTCTGTCGCGCCGCGGTAAATAACTGAAACTGAATCCTTCGGCTATTTTCACTATTTCTTCACTTAAATCCTTGAGAAACCATAAAACCTGATGTATACTTAATGTTTTCATCCTCGGTGCACCAGTAGTAACAAACGATTAACAAAGTGCCTTAAAAACATCATAAATCACCGCTTATCAACAATTACCTCTTCAAACTCGAACCTTCTCAATATCATCAATATAACCGCCAAATCGTATCCAAATGGACCAAAATGTAACTGATATCGCCAATGAAAATGTGTATAAAATACGCGATATCAAACCACCCCACACTAGAGTTTTGCTTGCCCTCAAGCAATAGAACTCGAAAATAATCTTCTACAATATAATAATGTCTTCAAATATGAATGTAGAACCAATGAATCAAGAAACCAAACAAGCATCTAGCGTGGGCACGATTTGGCAAAAATAACAACCATGGTTCCCACTTGCATTCCCCCGATGTAACTTCCCAAACCGCAATCAAAATGAATCATTATAGTAACCAAAAGTAATCTCGATAACGTACCATAATGATGAAGTAGAGAATCTCGAATATAATCTTCAATGGAACCGGAAATCAAGTGGGAACCAAGCACCAAAGATGTAACAATCGAACCATGTGTGCCAAGAGAACGTACGGGCTACCCCGCAACTGGTCAAGCCAAGCCTCCCACAGTACCTAACATTGCGAGATGTCGGTAGAAAATAATGTGCTTAGGAGGATACACATTACGTCCAGATATCATCGATGGTTATGAGGTAACCGTCTAATCCGTTAAGTCAACCATAAAGATTGAGGTTCATCAGGCTTAAAAGCTGATATCTTACCTTTCCGGAGGTTATCCACTGGGAATCTGATCAATCACTGACATTTTGTGTATCATGGTGCGCTTCCCATTTGGCTAGCAAATCTCCCTCATTGAGAAAAGCTTCGACTACCAGTTTCCCTGTTTGATGTTGAGGCCTGGTAGATTTCCAGTCGATTTTAGCAATGACTTTTCAAGATTTTTCGTCACCCTACAACTAGTCTGGACTACAACTTCTGAAATAAATCAGCAAGTGTGTCGTTCGGGAGACTTGACTCCCTTTAGGATGGAATGGATACATCCTGTATGGTCATAAAAGGTGGTCGAGCGCATACATTGTCCTTGTTAGGAGAAACAATGAAGACCGCCCTAAAAAGTTTTCGATCTAGCGTATGGCCCGGCTTCGACCACACGATCCAATCACCGTTCATACGGTTGACACCCGTTTTTGTACAAGTGACCTACGTATGAACTGAATGTTCATGTAGGATTTCACATTCAAAATAATGAACGTGTTTTGAAAGTTCAAGACTTTCTCCTCTAACAGTACCTCATCGTGATATGATGGATAATGAAATGGCACGCTTAAGAGGTATACGTACCAAGTAGGAAGGTCGGAAGACTTTACTTCCTTAATTGAGTGGATCTGAGTCACTCGGAAGTGCCAATCTGTTTCAATTGACACCGGTTTTGAAAAATCCCGAAAACCTTCGGGTTCCATAGCTTTTGGCTATGGGTTGTGTTGTCTAAGCAAACACAAGCACGTAGCTATTGCTTCTGAAAAGGACAGCACTGGTGAAGCTCAAGGCTCCTCTTCCCACAGTTTCACATCATTAAATGATGCAATAATAAAATGATATAGTTTCGGAAGTATGCTATACCAAGTAACCAAAAGTTTTTGATCTGGCACGTGATTCGGTCACAATCACGCTATGCAATCACCGCTCTCTCACGGTTTACACCCGTTTTGGTACAGGTGACCTACTATTTAGTTCCCCGAACTAGTAGGATTTCATGTTCAATGGTAATGAACATGTGGAACAACTTTGGCTTCTTTAAACATCATGAAATATAAAAAACCAAGCCATACTCAAACAAAGGTTTTGGTCGAATTTTTAACTATTTTTATATATTTTTTTTTCTCTTTTTTTAACTAACTAATTTTTTCATTTTTTTTTTTTCCCTAAATTTTTCAAATTTTTTTTTTTTTACGACCAAAACCCCGTGAAACGTTAAGTCTTTTAAATGTCAAAACCAAAATAATGATGATTCTATTAATAACCAACCCGAGAGATTTTACATCCCCCACCCCACACTTGAGATTAAGTAATGTCCCCATCACTTGAGATCAAAAATGGATTAAAATCAAAAGGGTAAGAAAAATAAAAACTTATCGAGCTTAACCACAGATCGTGGAATGACAGTGACAGATGGCGCTGAACTGACTGCCAGCATAAGAACATCGTCCATTCCCGATTCTCACACAAATATCATCACTCAAGTAGTTTTGCTGAACTTAATGCCAGACTTGAAAAACCGTTTCATCAACAACCTATTAAAAAGAAAAGCAAGCAAACTACATAAATGGGCAAGGTGGTACCACCCGGTACCGAAACGCCTTGCCCCGAATAAGTCTCAAGTACATCATACGAAAAATAAAAATATCAAGTACAACCAAATCGAAAAGAAAATAGTCTAAAACCAATACAACAAGATCAACGGGCACGCAGGCCCTCATCACTGAAACCCGTCATACGGCCAGCTGCCGTACGGGTACTGCTGCTCATATCTGCGCTGGGCATCCTGAAATCTCTCCCTCTCATCATAAATCGGGGCCTCAACTCGAGGCCTAACCTCACTCCGATAGTATACTGGTTGCTGAGCGATGGTACCAAAATAATTCTCTGGATCGTGGTAATAGAGGCGATCGTTGTGGCGTTGCCAGTCATTACCGTATGCAATCCACTGCTGATCATGGTTTATCTCATTTAACCTTTCCTCCTGCCTAGAATTACTCATCTCTATTCTCTGTTGGCTCGCCCACATTCTGTTATCATGTTCCCGCTGATCACTCCAGAAATCACTAAACCCACTCGACATACCAACCTGTATATTACCCACTGATGAAACCAAACCATCCCAAATGTCTTGGGTAATTTCCCATTGCTGCTCACCCCCAGCTTGCACATTTGGAGCAACCGGCTCCGGCTCATTTACACCCTGATTAGCACCCCCAACCTCGGGTGCTTGTGGCTCAACAAATGGCACCACAACATCTCGACTCTCATTCCACATAACGAAATTTGCATTAAAATAAAACCTTAGATTAAAAGGTTTCATAATCTGCAGCTGATCAGTCAATCTGGTACACCTGCTGAAATCTATATTGAAAAACTTTGCAATTCGCGTAACATAATGGCCACCAAGAATTGGCCGTGTGGCTCGAATCTCTCGTGAATGATTTGACAAATATGTGCCAATAAGATTGCACAAATCCACATGTGCACCTCGTGTATACCTAAACAAAATCCATAGCTCGGTGGAATTTACTTTATCATTCCCATTCCGTCGGGCACAAAAAGTACTTGATAAAAGCTTTTGAAACAACCGTAAGTCTTTTCGTTGAATATCAGAGCCCTTGGATTCATTTGACACAAAAGGCACCAAACCCGATATTTCCTCCCAAAAATCACGCTCAAGATAGCCTTCCTGATTACCAATAAACTCTGTCTCCTGTAAATACCGTTTCAAAAGATTATCCGTCCACCCTTCAAACAAATTCAACGCTCGCGCTAAATCGAATCGACTCATCGCTCTTCTCTCGCCCCCCAATCGAAAAGTTAAGAACCCTTTATCTTCCCCATTTCGTCTAGTACGAAAGCTAAGAGAGGAGAAAAATTCAACAATTAATTCCCTATAAAGATCCTCTCTTAGGGACATAGCGCGTTCCCATGCATCTAGTTCGAACCCACAATAAGACAACGACAACATGGAAGCAATTTCCTCTTTAACCTCATCAGATGCTCTGTCTAACTCATCCCAGCTGAAGAACCAAGTAGCTTGGATGTTTCGAACCGAAATAAATGCATAGTATTGAGGAAATTCTTCCTGAACTGTTTCCAACCACACTTCCGGGTCGGTTCGTCGTTCTTCCTCCATACGGGCCTGAGCCGTGGAGGATGATGGTGCACTCGATCTGTTTCTCTGCACAAATTAAACAAAAACAAATCCAAACACAAAACATTTAAGAGTTAGCGTTAAGCGAAATCAACATGTTCCACATACTTGCATCAATTGCCATCAAACTCGTTTCAACTTCAATTAAGCATTTAAACAATAGCAAGTATCCAAAACATATGCTTGTGTTTTATGTTATCACATTCAAACTAATTCCAAAACTATTAAAGCTTAAAAATTCCTCATTAAACAACTCACTTTAAAACTCCATATAACAAACTTCATCATATCAAACAACCAACTTCAATCCAAGTTAAACAACTCCAACATCCAAATAATCATCGCATGAATCACAATTCTTATCAAACTTAACCAATTTCAAAAACACAAATAAAACCCGCCCAAATTACCCCACACTATCTTAAAACATACCATCATTAACCATCAACACCCTTTCAAACAAAATCCCCAAATATTTAACATAAAATTCGGATTTAATCACTACCATAATTTCAAGAATAAATATCATGCATAATCAACACAATAAATCATGAAGAAACACAATAATATCATATTCATTAACAATTAATTCATATAAGAGCATAAAAGATTCAATTAACATAAACCCTTAAATTTTCAAACATAAACCCTAAAATTAACAAGATTAATCAAGATTAATGAAAGAAAAAGCAGAAGATTAGTTAAAATCGGACCTTGACCGGCATGTTGTAGCAATTAATTGAAGAAATTAAGAAGTGATTTGGGCTAATTGAATTTAGGGTTTGAAGCCTTAGGTGTTCTTGAGAGAATAGTGTGTGAATTTGTGGTGAAAAACTGAGACAAACACCCTAAAAAGGGGTTAAAAACGCGACGGGTCATGTAACTATTCGGGTTGGCCCATTTATTATAAACCAAATTCGGGGGTCAGAATCGTCGCGCCTGAAATGTCGCGCCGCGACATTAAGTGCCGCGCCGCGGCATTACACAGTACCTGACACAAATTCTTTTGAAATACGTAATACCCAAAAACCAGTTATTGCTCGCGCCGCGACCCAAATTGTCGCGACGCGGTAATCAACGTATTCATAAAATCAACTTTAAGCTTGTTTCTGTTACCAAAGTGTTTGCATCGTCGCGCCGCGAAGGCCCTTGCCGCGACGCGGCAATACACAGGAGACTGACACTTCTTTTTTTTATAATTCAGCATCCTTTTAAAAAAACCAATAACCAAAAACTACCACAAATCCAACTAGTAATCAATCAAAATCAATCATTTAGCAATTTGGACTCAACAAACCCGTGATCGCACCTAATTATACACACTATACAACAATGTGAACCTTATTTAACGAGTCGTTCACGCAACTCGTCCCCAACTTCAAGTGGCGTTGGGATCGGGTTCAACGCGAACCTCATCATCAATCACTAACGGACCATCAACATACTTCTTCACACGATGTCCGTTAACCTTAAAGGTGATACCATTCGCATTTTTCAACTCGACCGTACCGTATGGGAACACCTTAACAACCTCAAATGGTCCCGTCCACCGGGACTTGAGTTTTCCCGGTAAAAGCTTTAATCTAGAGTTAAACAAAAGCACTCGGTCGCCTTCGTTAAACTCCTTTGGACCCTTTAACTTCCTATCATGCCATTGCTTGGTCTTTTCTTTATAAATCAATGAATTCTCGTACGCATTAAGGCGTAATTCACCAAGCTCATTCAATTGCCCCGCCCTTAGGCGTCCGGCTTCCTTCAAATCTAAATTGCACTTTTGAAGTGCCCACATAGCCTTGTGCTCAATCTCCAACGGGAGATGGCACGCTTTCCCATAAACCAACCGATAAGGAGTGGTACCAAGTGGCGTTTTGAAGGCGGTTCTAAACGCCCACAAAGCTTCATCGAGCTTATTTGCCCACTCCTTCGGATTCGACCCCACAGTTTTCTCAAGAATACTTTTAAGAGCTCGATTGGTATTCTCAACTTGTCCGCTCGTTTGGGGATGGTATGAAGTAGAAACTTTATGGAGAACTCCATATCGCTTCAATACCTTCTCCATTTGAGCGTTACAAAAATGAGTACCCCTATCGCTAATTAAAGCTTTAGGAGTTCCAAATCGAGAGAATAAACGCTTAAGGAACGAAATCACAACTCGTGCATCATTTGTGGGTAAAGCTTGCGCTTCGGCCCATTTAGACACGTAGTCAATGGCAACGAGTATGTAACTATAATTCTGAGATTTCGGAAATGGCCCCATAAAGTCAATTCCCCAAACGTCAAATACTTCGCAAACCTGGATGCTTTGTTGAGGCATCTCATCACGTTTGGTGACTTTACCGGCCCTTTGGCACGAATCACAAGACTTACAAACCAGGTGGGCATCTTTGAAGATTGTCGGCCAATAAAAGCCGGCATCATAAACTTTACGCCCCGTAATTTGGGGTCCAAAATGCCCACCGGTAGGCCCACTATGGCACTCGGTCAAAATACGCAGACACTCATCACCGGAAACGCACCGGCGGATAACTCCATCGGGACAACAACGAAAAAGATAGGGATTCTCCCAGAAATAGTACTTAAGGTCACTGAAGAATTTCTTCCTCTTTTGATGTGACCACCCTTTCTCCAAGAATCTCCCAACTAGATAATTAGCAATGTCCACGTACCACGGCTCATCAACCTTATCCACCGTCATGAGATATTCGCCGGGAAAATCATCATGAATGGTCGTCTCATCGAGAACCTCACGGGAGGGGTTCTCAAGACGTGAAAGGTGATCGGCCGCCAAGTTTTCAGCTCCCTTTTTATCCCGGATCTCCACATCAAATTCTTGCAAAAGCAAGATCCATCTAAGAAGTCGTGGTTTTGCATCCGGTTTAGCAAAAAGGTACTTTAGAGCAGAATGGTCCGTAAAGACAATAGTCTTAGATAAGACTAAGTAGGACCGGAACTTATCAAACGAAAAGACCACCGCAAGGAGCTCTTTTTCAGTGGTAGTATAATTTAATTGCGCTCCTTGCAAGGTCTTGCTTGCATAGTAGATGGGTCGGAAATGCTTCTCGACCCTTTGACCCAAAACTGAGCCAACAGCGAAATCAGATGCATCGCACATAAGCTCGAACGGAAGGGACCAATTCGGAGCAATTATGATTGGCGCATTGATGAGTTTTTCCTTCAAAAGCTCGAATGCCTTTTGGCATTCGTCGGAGAATTTCCACGGGGTGTCCTTTTCAAGGAGTTTATTCATCGGGTTGGCAATCTTAGAAAAATCTTTAATGAATCGCCGGTAAAAACCGGCGTGCCCGAGAAAACTCCTAACACCCTTAACATCGGTAGGGGGTGGAAGGTTCTTAATAGCGGTAACCTTTGCGGGATCCACCTCTATACCGTTTTTAGAAATCTTGTGCCCGAGAACGATGCCCCCTTGAACCATGAAATGGCACTTCTCCCAGTTGAGCACAAGATTGGACTTTTCGCACCTGACCAACATCCGTTCTAAATTAAGAAGGCATGAATCGAAAGTGTCACCGAAGACCGAGAAGTCATCCATGAACACCTCCATGCAATCTTCGATCATGTCATGGAATATGGCCATCATGCACCTTTGAAAAGTGGCCGGAGCATTGCAAAGGCCAAAGGGCATGCGTCGATAAGAGAACGTGCCATACGGGCACGTGAAAGTAGTCTTCTCTTGGTCCTCGGGCGAGATAGGAATTTGAAAATACCCCGAGAAACCATCGAGAAAGCAATAGAAACTGTTTCCCGCCAACCTCTCTAGCATTTGATCCATGAAAGGTAGCGGGAAGTGGTCTTTACGTGTGGCGTCGTTCAACTTACGGTAGTCGATACAAACACGCCACCCCGTGACAGTCCGGGTGGAAATTAACTCATTTTTATCATTGGTGGTAACAGTCATACCACCTTTCTTAGGTACACAGTGTACCGGGCTAATCCATGGACTGTCAGAAATCGGGTAAATCATACCAGCATCAAGGAGCTTTATGATCTCTTTCTTCACGACATCTTGCATGTGCGGGTTCAACCTCCTTTGGCGTTGCACCACGGGTTTGGAGTTATCCTCCATTAGGATTTTGTGGGTGCAATAGGAGGGACTAATACCCTTAATGTCGTGAATCTTCCATGCAATGGCCGGTTTATGGGCCTTTAGCATGGTTACAAGCTCAGTTTTCTGACCTGCTGAAAGAGAAGAAGAAATAATTACCGGAAGCTTAGATTCCTCATGCAAGTAAGCGTATTCCAAATGATCTGGAAGTGGCTTCAATTCAAGCTCGGGAGGTTCTTCAATTGAAGACTTGCTCCGTTAATTTGAATCACGTTCGAGTTCTTTGAACTCCTCTTCAGTCGGCTCATAGCCGTTTTCCATCAAGGTGGTTAAAATATCCACCTCCTCAACCTGCACATCCTCATCAATCTCAACCAATGAGCATTCTCCTGAACCCTGTAACTCTGGGAATTCCTGCAAAAACTCAGACTGGACATTCACAGTGTTAAGAAAATAACATGTATCATCAGTGTAGCCAGGGTATTTTAGAGCATGGTCGATTGAGAATGTTGCACTCAAATCATCTATCCGAAGGGTCAGCTTTTGGCCATACACATCAATCATACACCTAGCAGTATTTAAGAATGGCCGACCCAAAATTAGTGTAATCCTTTCATCCACTTCCATATCCAAAACCACAAAATCCGCCGGAAAAACTAACGACCCGGTCTTCACTAGCATATTCTCTATGATTCCACGAGGGAATTTAATAGAGCGGTCGGCTAGCTGCACAGCCATACGCGTGGGTTTCAACTCCCCGGGGTCTAGCTTTAAGTAAATAGAATAAGGCATTAAATTAATGCTAGCCCCTAAATCCGCCAAAGCCCTCATACAGTCCAAATTACCAAGTAAACAAGGAATGGTAAAACTTCCAGGATCCTCAAGCTTCTCGGGAAGCTTGTTTGCAACAACCGCTGAGCATGCGGCATTCAACCTGACTGAAGACACGTTCTTCAGCTTCTGCCTGTTAGTCAGCAAATCCTTAAGAAACCTCGCATACTTAGGCACACCTGCAATAACATCAATAAAAGGCATATTTATGTTAACTTTTTTAATCAAGTCCATGAACTTGGACTTTTCGGCCTCTAGCTTCTCCAATCGCTGTTTCCTCGGGAATGGGAGCGGTGGTTGATACTCTCTAACTACCGGTTTAGCAGCAACAATAACCGGTTCCTTAACAACTTTTTCAGCCACCTGTTCCGGCTCCTTTTCCCTTGCCGGTTCACTTTCAACAACCGGCTCACTATCATTAACTAACGGTACCCTCAAATCATACTCGTCGGGCTTCCTCGGTGGATAATATGCTAAACCACTTCGGGTGGTGATAGCATTAACATGCCCGTTTTTCGGGTTAGTATCCGTCTTGCTAGGTAACTCTCCCGGTTTCCTCTCACTACTCTTATTAGCAAGTTGACCAATCTGCTGTTCAAGATTATGAATAGCTGCTTGTTGATTTCGAAACATTTGGTCATTCTTTTCATTATTCTGAGTAACGGTAGTGACAAGTTGAGTCTGAGATATCACTAACTTCTCGATCATAGCCTCAAGGTTGGACTTTTTCTCTTCGACCTGTGGTTTCTGAAAATAACCGGGAGCTTGCTGCTGAAAACCTCCACTAGAACCCGGTTGGAACCTCGAACCCTGATTACCTTGCGGATTATAAGGATTATTGAAATTCCTATTAAACTGAGCACGTCCCTGAAACTGATTGTTATTCTGCTGACTAATATAGTTGACCTCTTCTTTCTGATTCATAGTCAAACCCGCATCACAATCTTTGCCCAGATGCAAACCTCCACAGTATTCACAACCAACCTTCATACCATGAATATCCTTGTTCATCTTCTCCAAATTCCTACCAAACGAATCCAACTTAGCACTGATAGACCCAAAATCATCATAAGCACCTGTACCTGTAGTCTCTGTTCTCTTAACTGAAGCTGAAGGGTAAGATTCATGATCCTGATGCCACTCATGAGAATAAGCAGCTTGCTTTTCAATGATCTCTAACGCCTCTTCTTCAGTCTTATCCATTAACGTACCACCTGCAGCTTGATCAATACTCTGACGCGTAGGAATATCACAACCTTTGTAGAAAATCTGAACCTTCTGTAAATCATTCAACCCGTGTTGCGGGCACGAGCGTAACAAAGTAGCAAAACGGTCCCAAGCATCAAACAATGTCTCACTGCTCTTTTGTCTAAATTGAGAAATATCTGCTTGAAGTCGAGCAGCTCGAGATGCAGGGAAAAACTTCGACAAAAACTTATCCTCCAAAGTCTCCCAAGATCTAATCGTACCCTCAGGTTGCTTGTCTAACCATATCTTAGCTTCTCCCTTAAGAGTCCAAGGGAAAAGTCTTGTCTTAATTGAAGTGTCGGCAACCTCATGTAGCTTAAACAAGTTGCAAACATCATTAAAATTACGAAGATGCTCGTTAGCATCCTCGGTATCTTTGCCATAGAATCGGCAATCAGAAGAAATCAAATTCAGGATCGGCCCTGTAATTTGAAAAGGCTGAGTAATATTCGGCTGAGTAATCGAATTGCCTTGGCCTCCTCGGGTGGCCTTCAACTTTTCAGCCATAGTCTGAGGACGAGGTGGTTCTTCGGCCATTTCTTCAGTTTCTGTAGTATCAGACGAAGCGTAAGAGTCTTCTTCGTTAAAAATTTCAGGTGGTGTCTCGGGCACCACAGTCTCAGAAGTACTACCCAAATTAACGTAAGTATCACCCGATAAAACTGATGAATCCACTGTTAACTTTTGCTTCTGACTTAAAGCTTTAAACAACTCTCTTTCAGGCTCGTCAAATGGTTTAACAATTGGAGAATCTGAAGAACGCGTATGTTGCATGCACTACCTGTAACTGCAAGAACACAGCTAACAAACCGATTAAACGCACCGACTCAATTAGAATTAAATTAAACTAAACAGTTAAAATTAACTAAAAACAAACTTAAATATCAAACTTAATTTTCAACACAACTGTCCCCGGCAGCGGCGCCAAAAACTTGATGTGTTAAATCTAGTATATAAATTATCTCTGGAAATATGCCTGGTTAAAGATTACTACACACTTACGGACAGTGTACCCGATCGTGTAATAGTATAAAAATGGTAATTCCAAGTATCGTTCCAAGGACAGTATTAACGTGAGAATTAAGTTTGAAACTAATAAAAGTAAACTAAGTTAAACTATGAAAATTGAAATTACGAGATAGTTTGTTTTGCGGCTATTTAACGATTAGCCAAATCAAGATAGCTTTAAAAGTAAAAGACAATATTTTTGGATTTTTAAGTTTAGATAAAAGAAATACAGACTCAACGGAAAAATAAAGATATTTGAATTCAATGGATAAAAGAATGTTCGCCTAGATATCCTATTCGCAGTGTTGGATGATTTGTTATTAAGCACTAGTTCTATTAATCAATGCACGCAATTACAGAGTCGGTTTACCCAGAGTTCTCTTTTAGCAAACACGTCAAACTAGGATTAATTGGCTTAGGGTTCCCTTTTACCAAATACCATCTTTCGTTTGTGACTTAGTAACTAGCTAATTATAAGATTAAGATTCAATTGGTTACGCGTTCGCTCCACACAATTCCAAAAACTTGCTGTGTGAAATCTAGTATATAAATTTATCACTGGAAATATGCCTGGTTTAAAGATTACTACACACTAACGGGCAGTGTACCCGATCGTGTATTAGTATAAAAATGGTAATTCCAAGTATCGTTCCAAGGACAGTATTAATGTGAGAATTAAGTTTGAAACTAATAAAAGTAAACTAAGTTAAACTATGAAAATTGAAATTACGAGATAGTTTGTTTTGCGGCTATTTAACGATTAGCCAAATCAAGATAGCTTTGAAAATAAAAGACAATATTTTTGGTTTTTAAGTTTAAATAAAAGAAATGCAGACTCGACAGAAAAATAAAGATATTTGAATTCAATGGATAAAAGAATGTTCGCCTAGATATCCTATTCGCAGTGTTGGATGATTTGTTATTAAGCACTAGTTCTATTAATCAATGCACGCAATTACAGAGTCGGTTTACCCAGAGTTCTCTTTTAGCAAACACGTCAAACTAGGATTAATTGGCTTAGGGTTCCCTTTTACCAAATACCATCTTTCGTTTGTGACTTAGTAACTAGCTAATTATAAGATTAAGATTCAATTGGTTACGCGTTCGCTCCACACAATTCACCCCTATTTTGGTTAATTACGTTACACGGTTTACCCCCTTGGTCCAGTAAGCACCCAATCGGTTAAGACAAATCAATTGGAAATTAGATCACTAAATTGAAACAGGGTTCCCTTTGTTCAAACAAGTTTCACTAATCAGCCTAGTAACAATAATTAACACCCACAAGAATGGTTCTTTAATCAAAACTTATAATTAATCATGCATCAATCAATAAAACATTAAAGTATCATCCAAACACTTGCAAATATTCAATCTAGACAAACATTAAAGGTTTAGCCTACAATCATGGCTGAAATCAAAATAACAATCAAAGACATAGAATAATTCATTGTTGATAACAAAAGAATAAAACTAATTAAAGATTGAATCCTGAAGAACACACGAATCAAGACTTGATCTCGAAATGATTGATACCTTAGAATGACCTTGAAGATCTCCAAAAATCACCTAAGTTCGTCAAAAAGTGGCTGGAATTCGTCAGGATACGATTATGAATAATTAGGGTTAAATTCGGGCTTAAATACTTGCCAAAATAGCTGAACCGACAGATCTGCCGCGCCGCGACCTTATTTGTCGCGCCGCGGAGAAACACGTGAAAATTGGACCTTCTTATCCCACATTCTGATCTGGAAACTAGTGAAATGCCGCGCCGCGGAGGCCTCTGTCGCGCCGCGGTAAATAACTGAAACTGAATCCTTCGGCTATTTTCACTATTTCTTCACTTAAATCCTTGAGAAACCATAAAACCTGATGTATACTTAATGTTTTCATCCTCGGTGCACCAGTAGTAACAAACGATTAACAAAGTGCCTTAAAAACATCATAAATCACCGCTTATCAACAATTACCTCTTCAAACTCGAACCTTCTCAATATCATCAATATAACCGCCAAATCGTATCCAAATGGACCAAAATGTAACTGATATCGCCAATGAAAATGTGTATAAAATACGCGATATCATTCGGTCATCTAATTGAGGTAGTGATCTCGTGTGGATGCGAATTCACTAAGGTTCGTGTAGTTCAGCCAACCTCGATGTTGTTGTGGCATTGAAGATAGTAATCTCGTGTGGATGCGGATTTACTAAGGCTCGTGTAGTTCAGCCAATCTTCATTTTCGTATTTTGGTATTTGACTTTTGGTATTGGGTTAATGGGTTAACCTTGGGCATTTTACGCTTTATTGTTATATATATATCGTCGTATTGGTGATGTAGCTAGCCCTCCGGGTGTAGCTTGATGGCGTTGTTCATATCGTTGTTGGTGAACTTATATTGTTGATGTTATTAGCTTGTTGTATAGCGATCGTACGGTATGCTTAGATTAGCTTACCTTTATGCTTGGATGCTCCGGTATGTGCTATTTGTTTATTATCTTGTGGCGTGTCCATTTTATGCATATATACGTATGTAGTATACTTTCACTCACTAAGCGTTAGCTTACCCTCTCGTTGTTTACATTTTTATAGATTTGCATGGAGGCGGTGGCTCGAGTAAGCGTGGGGACTAGTGGACTTGCGTAGTTTGCTTTAGGAGATGTGCTTTTGGATTTATTAAAATTGGATAGCGTATCCCCAATCACCATGCTCGGTTTTGTTGGAAATTAAATTAGTCGGGTCGTGTATGCCCGTTTGGATATTTAACTCATGTATTAAATGTTTTAAAGCTTATTAAACTTAGTATTGTATTAAAGATGTTTTTGGAAACATAATTAGGACCAAAATGTTAACGATATTAATGCATTATAAAGAAAAAAATTTATGGGCCGGTTTAAATACGGGTTGGGTTGTTTCAAGTGGTATCAGAGCATGGTCTAAGGGATTTAGGCGACTTGAGATAGGTGCCTAGACTTAGACTTTTGTGTGTGTGCTTATCTATTGCGGGACTTGTAGGTGAATGGGTCGGACGAGGACTTGGTTAGTGCCTTAGCGTGTAGGTGAACTAACTAGGATTGTGACTCGTGTTATGATATTACTTCTTACGTGTGTTTTTATCGCGTAGAAATTTTGTTTGTGTTGGTTATATCATTGAGCAAGGCGGTGGTTATACTAACAAGTTGATACGGATGGCGCGCGTACTAAGGACTTGCAAACCTTATTACGGGTGCAAATCATGTCTGCAAGTGATGTACGACGAGTGTTGAGCAAGATGGGGCGATGTTGCGTGTGTGGTTTTACGTTCATGGTCTAATCGTTTTGCATTCCTTAGAATGAAGACGGAAGATGAATACGGAACGGAAGGGCTTACTCATGAAGGCGAGAATGGGTTAACGGTAAGGGTTGAAGCCGCGATCAAACACTATGTCTCGGGTTTGGCCAACGAAGTTAGACAAGTAGTCAAGGAGTCAATCGAAGGACGGGTAACCGAAATGGTCCGAGACCAAGTGGCTAAAGTCATAAGGGAAGAGTTTGAGAAGAGGTTTTCCAAACCTCGAGGTAGTGACAATGAAGAAGTACTTGCAAGGTTAGAGTCAGATGGTGCTCTGGGTAAGAGGGCGCGAAGTATGCTTGAAGGCGTCGGTAATGGGAATAACAAGAGTAATGGAGGTTACGTGCCTACGTGTTATAACTGTTCACGGCGGGGTCATTTGTCGCGTGATTGCACGGATGCGCCTTCTAACCATAACGCATGTTTTAAGTGTCGTAAGGAAGGGCACCGTAAGTCAGAGTGTCCCGAGTTGATTGCTGAGCAGACCAAAAAGTCGGGAGGTTACGGGCCTACGTGTTTAAGTGTGCAGAACAAGGTCACATGGCACGGGATTTTATGGGTGTACCTTCAGTCACGATCAGGTGCTTTGTTTGTCGGAAGGAGGGACACCGAAAGTCGAAGTGTTCCGAACCATTTAACGATCGGGTTAAGAGGTTAGAGCGTGACTACATGATGGGTAGTGGAGCACGGAAGTCCAACGATGTTGCGTCAGGTACTTTTAGTGAGATATTGTATATTGTTCAATAATAATAACATGCGGTGTGTACGTAAGTCTTAGCTAAATTTTTTTCTCCGCTGGAGATAATCCGTAGTGAGCAGGCGGTTTATGTTTATGGTATCGGGTCGTTAAGCTCGTTCGAGTGAGATCCTTAAGATTGCAATTGTGTTGTGCGTATTATTGTTATGGGTGACGTTCCTAATGGAATTACCCTATGGTGACGTTTTGATTGACGGACGAAGGGCGTAAGACTTGGTGCAACCAAGCATTCCATAGTGTTCGGAAATGTTTCTACCAAGCCATGGGTATGGGCTTTGGTGTTCGGTTGTTAGCGCGTGTTTACTTTTATGTTGAAGTTGATGACCATGAGGAACGACGGGTGGATGGAACCCTTGAGATCTAGTGTTATGGATCTCGATGTATGTTGGTAATGGAGTCTATGTGACGCGATGTTAGGTGCCTCTTTCATACCTACTAGCGTGGTATTCGACTCCGATGGTGTTGCGGTTACATTGTACTTAGGGTACCCTATAGAAACCCTTAGGTACATGAGTGACTAAACGGAATTTGACAAGCCATAGCAATCGGACGATTGCAAGGGTGAGGTTTTGTGTCCGTGTTAGTGAACGATTTGAATGAAGTGGAGAACGACGATCCAAAATCCTTCGTTTGCTCAAGGTTGGAGCAAGGTATCGTGATGGGTATGTTATGGAATACAAGACGGATGGATCTTGTTTTTCTTTAGCATGATGGTTGTATGAGTCTCGGTGAGACGGAGACGGACTCGACGTTGACTAAATCAACAATGAGTGAGTAGTGGATTCGCGGGATACCTTTATCTCGATGATGTGGTTATGGAACAGAGTTCTAAGTGGGGGAGTTTGAACTCTCGCACGAGGATGTTCTAGTGTGTTGATATTGGACGATGCTCGTATGGATTCGGAGCTAGCGTTGAGACCTACGTTGGTCGATTGAGGTAAAAGTACGGTTTGGAATAAATTGTACTTATGGTTTTGGAATTAAATTACTGCCAAGGTGGTAATGTGGTGAATCTCTTTGAGAGATAATGGACGTATTTGACGAGCAAAATGAGATCCCTCGGTTAAGGGATGTGCATATCGGATTCGCTTATAGAGAATTATTGTTTTGTGCCTATGTGCGATATAGGTATTTCTTGCTCGATTGTGGTGGCGTTGTGTACACGTACGTGTGATGCGTGTGCAAAGATTTTTGACGTGAGTGGAATGTTTCTAAGTATGTGTATATACTTGTTGTTTGGGATGGATGGTTAGTGTATTCCGTTAGGATTCACTATGGTGTAGCAGTGCGCTATGTTACACTACTCGTTGATTGAGGCCAAAAGAGCGTATGTGATTGGTGGGTTATGGCCGTTGACTCGGTCCGCTAACTTCACCATGGGAGTAGTTTTATATCGGTATGGTATAACGTTATCAGAATGGGAGTACCATTCCTGTGTTGAGATTTGGGAGGTGAATCACTTGTGGATGCGGATTCACGATGACGCGTGTAGTTCGGTCATCTTATTGAGGAAGTGAGTCTCGTGTAGTTCGGATTCACAATGACACGCGTGGATGCGATCATTCTATTTGGAAAGTGAGTCTCGTGTAGTTCGGATTCACAATGACACGTGCGGATGCGGTCATTCTATTTGGAAAGTGAGTCTCGTGTAGTTTGGATTCATAATGACACGTGTGGATGCGGTCATTCTATTTGGAAAGTTAGTCTCGTGTAGCTCGGATTCACAATGACACGTGTGGATGCGGTCATTCTATTGGTATAGTGACTCTCGTGTAGTTTGGATTCACTAAGGCGCGTGTAGTTCGGCCAATCCCGATTATTGTTCGGTGGAGGTGGTGAGTCGCGTGTGGTGCGGATTCACTAAGGCACGTGTAGATTCGGCCAGCCTTCATGTGGTTAGCATTGAGAACTATCGGTTGTTTTATACGCCGATGGTGGGGTCTTGAGGGCCATGTTGTGTGATTAGTGATGCAATAGTCGTATTTTGCTCACGCATTGCGGTAGTTGCGTATTAGCCGTGTTGCGCACTACAAGAGATGTTAAGTAGTAAGTGTTATCCGTAAGGATTCGCTTTGATTCGGTCTTCATCGGTTTGGTTGTTGACCTTGTTTTGGTATGTGGTTGTTACTAGCGATGTACTTGGCATGGTACGCAGGAGTTGATATCTCAGTTCGAGGTTGGTTGAATTTTCTGATGTAAGGAATAGTGCAAGTGTTAGTGCTCAGATTTGTGGATTTCGATAAATCGCGGGCGACGATTTAGTTGTAAAAGGCGATTCATTGAGGAGAATTGCCTAGAGGAGTTAGAAGAATACAAGGTGATCCTGTGTATTCTAGGTGACCGTTATAGACTTCGGATGTTGTGTGTGTTGTACGTCTCGGAATGCGTGCAAGTATGTATTTAGTTAATGGATTAATCTTCGGGTTAATGAGTAATGGGATGGAAGTCAGATTGAAACGTTTGTTGAGAACCATAGCGTGTAGGTTCGGATCGGTTAAGTGACTAGGATCACGAGGACGTGATCGAATTTAAGTGGGGGAGAGTTGTAACACCCCGTTTTTCTAAACATGACACTCGTGGCGTCCTATGGAGTTCAAGAATGAGTATTTGATAGTTTGGATGTAATGAGTTGACCACGTTTGACTTTGGGATGTTTTAAAAGTGAAATTGGAGTACATCAGGTAAACTGTCGAGTTTGAAGGGGGTTTGTCGCGTTCTGATGTGTCGCGATCCGTGACAATCAGGGTCAAAACGCGACAACTTCTGATGATGACTTATGTCCCTTTTGTCGCGTTTGAATGATGTGTATCGCGTCCTGGTGTAGTGAAACGCGACGTAGTGTTGCGAAACGCGACAATTGTCGCTGTAATGACATTTTAACCCATTTTAATGGAATCTTTTGGGGGTGTTTTGTTAAATTCACTTATGGCCAGTTCTAGAGCCATAAGACTGATTCAAGGCTCATCTTATCCTCATTTTCACACATCAACACTCTCATCTTCAAACCCTAGAGAGAGAGAGAGGAAAGAGTTTAGAGAGAGAGCTCCATTTGGAAAAGAAGAAGGGTGTTTCGGGTCAAACCTCAAGTATATAAGTTGTTATACTCGTCAACGGCATCATTTTGGCAGTATTGGTAAGTTCTAACTCCGAGTTTCATTGTTTGATTTGAGATTCAATGTTAGGGTTTTGAACTTGATAGTTGTAAAACCTGTATAGATGATGAAGTGGGTTTATGGAAACTTGTTATTGTTGATACTTGGCGGGTTTTGGGTTGGTTGATGATTTAACCATGTTTAAGGCTTGTAAATGGTGTATAATCACTAGTGTTAGTGATTATGGAAGTATTGGAAACCATTTGGGTGTAATTGGGTTGACTAATTTTAAAATGGGTCAAAATTAGGGTTTAGGTGTCAAATTGGACAAGATTGGTGTTTAACACTTATGATTGGGTTTGATTGGCGAATTAGGACCATTCTCACTTGTGTTAGTGATTATTGGTTAGTTTGGGAGCGGTTTGAGCTTGGAAGTGCAATTGGGTCGAAATTGCACTAGTTGTCAATATGGGTTGGTTTGTAATCCACCCTAATTGTGTTATTTGTTATGTGATAATGGAATAGGTACGTTCCATTGGCGTTTGCGGATTTTGGTTTGGCATCCATCAAGACTTCAAGGTGAGTGTTAATATACTATGTGCATATGTGTGTATAGGATGGGTGCGGGTCGAGTGAAGTGATTCTCGGCTATAGAGCTCACTTCACATATAGGTGGATTTGATGGAGTTGTGTATAGGTCCAATGGGCACGGTTGTGCGTCTTGGTTGACCACCTTTGGAGAGGTGCACACTTTGTGTGTACGTTATCACATGGACTTGTGATGTAGAGTTATACAATCCCGATGTAGTGGGATTGGTATTGAGTTGCGGTTGAGTAACCCCAATGATGTGGGTTTTGATTTGGGAAGTGAATCACGTGTGGATGCGGATTCGCGATGACGCGTGTAGTTCGGTCATCTTATTGAGGTAGTGATCTTGTGTGGATGCGGATTCACTAAGGCTCGTGTAGTTCGGCCAACCTCGATGTTGTTGTGGCATTGAAGATAGTAATCTCGTGTGGATGCGAATTTACTAAGGCTCGTGTAGTTCGGCCAATCTTCATTTTGGTATTTTGGTATTTGACTTTTGGTATTGGGTTAAGGGGTTAACCTTGGGCGTTTTATGCTTTATTGTTATATATATATATATATATATCGTCGTATTGGTGTGTAGCTAGCCCTCCGGGTGTAGCTTGATGGCGTTGTTCATATCGTTGTTGGTGAACTTATATTGTTAATGTTATTAGCTTGTTATATAGCGATCGTACGGTATGCTTAGATTAGCTTGCCTTTATGCTTGGATGCTCCGGTATGTGCTATTTGTTTATTATCGTGTGGCGTGTCCATTTTATGCATTTATACGTATGTAGTATACTTTCACTCACTAAGCGTTAGCTTACCTTCTCGTTGTTTACATTTTTATAGATTTGCATGGAGGCGGTGGCTCGGGTAAGTGTGGGGACTAGTGGACACGCGTAGTTTGCTTTAGAAGATGTGCTTTTGGATTTATTAGGATTGGGTAGCATATCCCCAATCACCATGCTCGGTTTTGTTGAAAATTAAATTAGTCTGGTCGTGTATGCCCGTTTGGATATTTAACTCATGTATTAAATGTTTTAAAGTTTATTAAACTTACTATTGTATTAAAGATGTTTTTGGAAACATAATTGGGACCAAAATGTTAACGATATTAATGCATTATAAAGAAAAAAAATTTATGGGCCGGTTTAAATACGGGTTGGGTTGTTTCATTTTCCTTTTTATATTTTTGTTTTATCTATAAAGTAGCTGTTATGCTTCTCCTATAAATAGAGAGCTCTTGCAATTGTAAAACTCAGTTTGATGAATGAATGAAAGTTTGATAGAACTTATCTATTTACAAAATCTCCGTGTCTTTACGAATCTTTGATTCTGGTGGCTAAGAGTGATTTCTTTATCAGTGTTTGTGGTGTTACTTTATCAAACATTGTGGTGAAATCCAAATATTCATATATGATATTATAGTTGTGGTGGAATCTTTATCAACTGTAATTGAAGGTTTGTAGTTGTGACGGCCCCGTCAAAACACTTAACGGCTCCGTCACTTGGTCCCACAGCTTGATCGAACTTAAATGAATTTAACAAACGACATTGCATTCTTTTATTTCAAAAGTTTCCCAAAAAGGAAAGCATACCAAAATATGTAGTTTAAAAGTAACCCAACATATTAATAATCCAAAGTTGACACAAAACATTGTCAACAACCCACAGGTAATAATTATTCAAAAACCGAATGCAAGCCAAAGTTTCATAAATTGTTTCATAAAAATCTGCCCAAATGCATGCAGACTCTTCTAAACACAGCGGAAGCATCACATAAACTCAAGTACCTGTGAAAACATGCCAGTAAACTGTCAACACAAAGGTTGAGTGAATTATAGGTTTAAATAATTGAATAAACTTTAGACCACAAGATTTAAAAATGTTAGAAAACATTAAACATTATTCCATTATCAACGAGCCACCTGGTAACCACTTAACCCTTTATTTACCCTTGCCAAACACAATAAAAATATACACTGGACAGTGTATCTACAACAAAATAGGAAGTACTAAACATTCCGATTATAAAGTGCTAGCGCGACTAGCTCAAAATGGGGTTGTCAAACCCGATAGATCTATCCGTAGGATTCGCGTTCACCGGTAGAAACAAATGATTACAGTTACCAGACTAGGGAATATTTTTGTCCAACTCACAATGAATAATTTAAATTTAATTGTCACTTGTGTCTAAACGTGAAATAAAATGCATGTAATCACATCCCAAAAATATACTTTGAAAAGTATGAAAAACGGGACTATAACTCACCTTAATAGTAATGAAGTAACCAACACAATTAAGTGAACAGCAAATGTAGTACAGTGATCAGGAATGATCACAACGTCGACCTATAAATAAAGCAGGTCGATATAAATAACTAACTTAGGTCAAGTCTTAGTATGATAGCTATTGTACATGTTGCAAGTAGTCATAGAATATTACTCAATATGCATCGGTTTGATCGGAACAGCTTACGGACACACACTTTCTATTTTTAGAAAGTTTCTATTTTTAGCAGGTTTCCATTTTTGGAAAGTTTCTATTTTTGGAAAGTTTCTATTTTTGGAAAGTTTATAAGTTAGGAAAGTTTCCTTAATTAGAAAGTCAACAAAAGTCAACTGAAAGTCAAAGTCAACCGAAAGTCAACTCAAAAGTCAACCTTGGTCAAACATGGTCAACGTAGATTTTAAAAGTATAAGTTACAATAATAATGTAAGTTATAACGTTTCTTAAAGTTAAATATGTCTAATTATGTCATAACATAAGTTTTATTAAATTAAAATGAATTATTAAAGTTAATATAAATTTAAAAGATAATAATTAGTCATAATGTAAGTATTATTAATTAATAATAAATTTTAAATCATATCATAAGTATTATTAATTAATAATGAATTATTAATCATATCATAAGTTTCTAATTATAATTATTAAATCATAAGTATTTAATAAGTAAATTATAATTAAATAATAATTAAGCCTTATAATAATTAAATAATTAATTAATCCTTATTATAAGTCTTATTACAATAATCCCATGATACAAGTTTAATACTTATCATAAGTATTTTCTATTAATAATGAAGTATTATTAATCATATGTTTAATTAAAATGTTAATAAAATCATAAATATTAATTAAATGATATAATAAATATATATCATAAGTCTTAAATAATAATAATTACTTTTTTTATCATAAGTAATTAAATGATATTGAAATCCATTATTTATATCATAAGTTTAATAGTTGGTCATAAGTTTTAAATCAAAAGTTCATCGGGTCGTATCCTGAGCCCCGGGTGTCAGTTTTCGGCGAGCCTTACATATATCTCCGCCTAATCAAACCACCCAACACTTTGGTATACTCAAGAACACACCATGAACAGCCCACAAGTCGTGATATACAGCCAATACACTACTTGGAACTTCAATTCAATCAAAAACGTGTTTTAGACGTAACGGGTGATTCGTGGCTCGGATTGAGATGACCCGAACATGAAATTTCGTCCCACCATCAGTCCTAACACACCAAAAAACCCTAAAGTCACCAAATATGGTCACAAAGTCGGACCAAACCTGGTTCATACCAAAATCACATTTCAATCTTAACAAAATACCACTTTGATCATATCTAGGGCTCCGGAAATCGAAACGACACGAATCCGGAGTCTAAAATTAATGTATTGATGAGAGGAACTCATTTATATACTTTATTTTATGATCAACATCAGTTACAATATCAGAAACACACGAAAAAACTGATGTCCCAATTTTATCAAACCGAAAAATATGCAATCGAGCAATTCTACGCATGCAATCAACATTACAACAACTAATAATCATCATACTAATAATATAAACATAAAATACAGAAAAATAAATAAAAATTAAAAGTTCTAGGGTTAGGGTTTATACCCTAATCAAGAAACAATTGGTATGATCGTGTAGAGAACGGAACGAGGAATGCGTTGGTATAGATGATCTCTTGATCCAAGCTTGAAAAATTGATGAAGATGATGATGTTATGGTGATGGTTGGTGACGGCAAAGAGAAGAGGGAGAGAGGAGAGAGCACCAAAAATAATATTAGGTTAAGGGATTTTGTGGAATGAAAAAATAAAATATCAAAAATAGAAATCAAGGGAGTAATACTCCCTCCCTCCCCCCATTCGGCCGAATATGGATGGTGTGGGCCCCATGGTGGGCCAACTTTCTAAAAGATTATTTCCTGATGGCCCGAAAGCCCGAACGAGTCCCGAAACGCGAAAACACACTTACGCGATTAAAAATCCGGAAAGATAACAAACGCGCGACGAAAAATAAATATAAATACCCTATATAATAATATGATCTTAAAATATCATATTTAAAATAATTAGGATTTAAATATCCCAAAAACGCGACCGTTGGTTTAAAAACCGAAAAGATTCGCCGGATAGAAATCCGCGACACGTAGAAACGTATAATTTAAAATACGAATACAAATATTCACATAACACTTAATAATTAATATATTATTATTAATATAATAATATAGGCCATAGAAATGACGTAGCACAATTAACAGTTAACGGTCGTTAAATAATTAACGATAAAAGATAACGGAAAAAGTAGGGTCGTGACAGTAGTGTTTCTAGATCTCTAAATGTGGTGGTATCTTTATGAATTAGGGTTTAGATTCTTTATCCTTTGTGTTCTTATTTTCAGAGTTTTATACTCTGTTTTTGGGGTGTTACTATTACAAATTGGGGGTTTTCTATTCTGATCTGTTGGATGAAGAAAGCTTGTTATAAATTGCGTTTTTAAAGCCATAATTACGCATCAGAGGGTCTCACCCTGCGCTTAGCTGCAGGTTTATCGAGCACAAAAGAAAAGTAAGAAAAAAAAAGTTTTAAAAAAGGAAGGTAAAAAGTTTTGTAAAAACAAATGAAAAATTTGCCCAAATCGTCCTTGTGTTCACAAAACTGCAATAATCATCCTTTTGTCCCATATTAGTCTCTTCCTTAACCTCTGTTAAACCTCGCCGTTAGTGTTAGTTATGTGCTAGTCACATGACATTAACTAACCAATATATCACATTTAAACAGAATGAGATGGCAATTTAATACTAGATTTAAACAGAATAAAACCCATTTCATATAAATATATCCAAAATTGTTAAAATAGCAGATGCCCTAACTTTATTAAAAGACGTATAATTACAGAATTAGGAAAAAAGTGACTAACAGAATCCAGTTTTAATCACAAAATACTCCACTGATCCTCCAATGGCTGCAAATACAACTGCAATTTTTAGATACCAATCCAGAAACTTCATTGATTAACTTCATCAACAAAAACTTCGTGATGCATCAGATTGCTTCTGTTTTCCTGGTTCGTCCAATAACTGATTGATTTCATTGTGTGAATATGATCATCATCTGCTGTCGCATCTCGTTTGAAAACTGCATTTGCAGTTTTGCATATCCGTTCTTCAATATGCTTATGAACATGAATTATGAATTGAACAAATTAGATCAAAAAAACAATTGTAATCTGTCACTTAAACAACGATTTTACCTTTTTGTGAACAATCATCGACCAAAAACATCATAAAATTTGATATTCATCGATGAACAACTAAGTTCTCCTTCATGAAAACCAAAACTTTGATTTCGCAAAATTAATGCATTTCAATTGATGAAATATGAATGAAACCTGCTCGAAATCGATCATAGAACACTCGTATATCATCAAACAAACCTGAAAATTACAGAATCATCTGAATTAATTTGTTGACCGAAAAGCTTTAAAGTTTGACTTTGAGATTTCAGATTTAGAAAGGTTTCTCCAATCGATTTGTTGATTCAGGTAGCATAAACATATGATAAGGATTCCATATCTATGCTCAGATCAAACTTTGGTGGAGTAGTTTGCTCAAAACTAATCGACTTGTATTTTTCGTTAAAAACAAAGAACATGATCAAATTATCATGAATATGAATCTGTTTAAGCAATCTGATGCATCACGAAGTTTTTATTGATGAAGTTGATCGATAATTAAGTTTCTTGACCAAATTTCTAAAATACTCCCTGTGTTTTTACAGGAGCCTCAAACTAACGGAGATAATAACCGGACGTTAAGACAAGGACTAAATTGGGACTTATTTTGGCATTTAAGGATGATTATTGCAGTTGTGTGAACACATGGAGGATTTGGGCAAAAATACATAAACACGTGGACGATTTGGGCAATTTTGTCAAAACAAATTGTCATTAAAGTTATAGGTATTTATCAAATTGCCATTGTAAATAGTATTTCACAATTAGTATATATATATATATATATATATATATATATATATATATATATATATATATATATATATATATATATATATATATATATACACACACACACACATTATATAAAGCGTGTGACAATAATTCTATGTGTACTCTTGATTAATTTCTGCCACATGTCAACTCCTCCTTTATTTCTGCCACGTATCAGTCTATCAGTTATTTTCATCTATTAATTAAATTATTAAATTTCTTAATCTAATTTAATATGCAGATTTCATTACCTAAAATATTATATTATATTACTATATAATATTAATATTAATATTAATATTATATTATTATTATAAAATTATTTTAAATTATCATAAAGTAGATTATTTTAAATGATACATTGATTTAATATATATATATATATATATTAAGAATATATATATATATATATATATATATATAAAATAATCATATATAGATAACTATTTACAATATATTTTATGGTAATAAAAGTTATAAAATATATTCTTTATTAATATTATAATATTATTTATGAATGATATTTTATATAATATAAAATTAATTTACAGTTTGTGCAAAAATTTTAAAAATTAAGTTAATATAATACTTGTAGAATATTATATAAACGCACAGGCTCATGTTATCAATTTAAGTTAAAAAAAAAGTTATTTGATAATCTTTATATATATTTAGATGTATCTCTGCTTTACTTCATATGAATTTTTGATATAATGGTATTAGTTTGTACTAAAAACATATACAATTAGAGATGACATAAAATATTATTCTTAACGATCAATTTTAAAACAACTTTTTAAAGGGCTCATGTTTGGTGTTTTATTGATTATTTGTCAATTGAAGCTACAATGATTCTAGCTCACGGGCTCATAATCTATGTGTTAGTATCAAATATTAATGTTTTCGATACAAATGTTATCGGTATCAATATTAATATTATTGTAATTGTATTATACAAATGTTTTCGATACAACTGTATTATACAAATCTATGTGTAAGTATCAATATTAACATTATCTTTAATTTATATAAATTTCGTCGCACGGATTTAAAAAACTAGTATGGTAATATAATTCATGTCAAATGTATAGCTTTTAACTTACCACAAGTGTTTAAATTCATATTGGTCCTTGCCCTTTGAATGACATCACATACTAAAGTGATAAACATCTTACCTTGGTTTAAAGTCACTATCTAATAAGGTATGTGCAGATTTTTGACAATCTTTAAACACAACAGACTAGATCATTCTGGATCATCGTGTACACTTGAATTACAAGAGGAATGCCTCCAACTAGGTATTTATGTGGCAATATAATTATGTATATGTGAATGTGAATATTTTTATCAACACTTCTAACAAATTACAAGAAAGCATTGAACATCTTTGAATTCTCAACACATTTAAAAGAAAAAGCATCTGATGCTGAGACTCGGTGACCATTTTAAAATATATATATTTAGAGGATGCTTAGTTGGGAGTATTGAAGGGTAGGGAATGTCAATGATAATGATTAATGATGGTTGGTTACTTATAATGGAATGAGTCATTGGCCAGTTTTAGGTAATGAGGTATTCCTCCATAAATTGAGAGTAAGGAATAATGAGTAATGCAAGTTTATAACCGCTTCAGTTTTTTACGTTTATTTAATTATCTTTGTTGTAACCGTTCCCACTATTGTTCGTTCTTTTCATCGAAAAACATGCAGCATATCTCTTGCTCTCTCAACTTGAATGATTTGAATTAAGCACGTATGTTAATAATCAAAATTGGTTGTATGTTCACTATTATTAGTTGATGATAAAAAGCAAGGTCGAAATGTTTTAGGAAAATGATTTTTTAACCTACCCAAATCAACCTACATATCAACCTACTCAATTAATAAATGACAAGTGTATTTTCTTTTCAAATTATTTTCATTAGTATTTAACTTTTTATATCATTCCCTAATTACCCTTTTCTAACTAATTAGCCCCATGTTCCTTAAAAGCCCTAATACTCCGTAATTTAGTTATGTTCTTCGCCTCTCTCATTCGCTATCATTAATTGCATAATTGTCTACCTTAGTTGCAGATTAAAAGAAATTCTTCAAGCCTTTTATATATTGTGTTACGATCTCACATCGCCCAAATATGGGATTGGGTGATGGCTTATAAGTCAAGGTGTTATCTCCTCCTTCAAGCTAGCTTTTGGAAGTGAGTTCTACACTTGAGCTTATGGCTAGTCCGAGCTCACCCCCGGTTCGTCCCCAGGTGAGAATTCGGGTCTTCCCCGGTTCGTCCCCAGAAGACCATGACAATTGGTATCAGAGCTAGCCCGCCTTTCGGGACCCGACACCTCGGAGTGGTGGCCTATGGAGTGGTGACTTGGACCCGAAGAGAGGGTGCCAACCGTGACCAACATAGCCGTGACCAACGAGGACGTTGGTTCTTTAAGGGTGGGGTATTTTTACGATCCCACATCGCCCAAGTATGGGATTGGGTGATGGCTTATAAGTCAAGGTGTTCCCTCCTCCTTCAAGCTAGCTTTTGGGAGTGAGTTCTACACTTGGGCTTATGGCTAGTCCGATCTCACCCCCGGTTCGTCCCCAGGTGAGAATTCGGGTCTTCCCCGGTTCGTCCCCAGAAGACCATGACATATTGATGCCATATTAATTGATATATTTACATCTGTTGTTACAATTTTGAGGCCACTTTTGCCTATGGTTACAACTAACGTCTCACCTTAATTTTTAAATATTCGTATACTTTTTGTACTGTAATTTGTAACAAACTGAGAACTTTATCTATCCCTTCCACTCGTACACATATACTGTAATGGTAGCCATAAGCATAATTTAATTATACATGGTGCAAAAATCAATTCGAACATATAAAATCCTACTCAAACATACTCATTTATAGTGATGTTCATCACCAAAATTGATACATACGCTGTGTTTAATACATACACGTGTTTAATACATACTCATGTCTTTTTATATACCTCGAGCTTTAAATTATTTAAAAGTTCTTTTTATATTTATGATGATTCTGAAAATTGTTAGATAAAATCACGCTTCCATATTTGTTGTCGTGTATGTTTGCATCTATAACATATATATTAGTGGGTCTATACGTAATATAAAATTGATGAAGATTAGAATGGTGGGCATTGTCTGAATTATTGGTTAGATGTGTAACATGTTTAGTTTTTGAAGAGTAAAAGATGAACGGAAAACTAATTAATTAGTAAAGGTTAGTTTAGGTAAAATACAAAAGTTTAAATGCTAATTAATGAAAATTGAAAAAGGTAATACACTTGTCAACTTTTGATTTGATAGGTTAATTCGTAGGCCTATTTGGTAGGCTAAAAAATCATTGAGTAAGATTTTATATCTCTGTTAGTTGGTTAGCTATTAGTTGAAAGCTGTTAGGTGATAGCTGTTAGCTGAAACTTTTTGATGTATTTAAGCGTTTAGTAAAGTAGCTGGAGCTGCTTAAAAAAAATGATAAAATGACAAAAATTGACACGCGTAAAAACACTTAATGCTAGATATAATTATTTTATTTTAATTAAACATAGTCATCAACAAACAATTAACAAACATAGTATAATAATTAAATTATTAACTTGCATTACAAATTAAAGTAACAATATTACAAAATATTAACGTTTGTTATCATAAAATGCATGGATCAAATTTTAAAGAAAATGGTTTCTTGGAAACTTGGATGTATTTCTTTAATCTATATTTAATTGCATATATCTATGTACACGTGTAACTGTTTGAATATATCTCTCTTTTGCAAGCTACGTTGGATTTATACGTGGTAGATTTAAGTTGGAAAGGCATTAGAGGTATTTTAACATCAAACGTTGTTGTTTTTCATAAACGCTACTTGATATAGCGTTTCAATTCAGAGCTTTTAGAAGCTTTTTCTAATCAACTAAAAGCTTCAAACTCTTTTAACCAAACGAAGTTATTTTATTAAATAGGAGATTTTTTATAAAAGTTAAAAACTAAAAGCTTAAAAAAAAAACTCTAAAAAACTTTGTGCCAAACATAACCATTATGTCTTTAAACCAAGCATTGTCAATGGAAAGGGAATACACATTCCATTCCTTTAATATTCCCATTACTATTGTTATTATCATTCCCTAAAATAAACCAAACACACCCTCAGATTTTTAATCACTTTTAAGCAACTAACCTTGCATTGTATGTGCGACTCTCGCCATAAGAGTTGTATTTTATATTATAAATTCATTTGCAACCAATTGACTTTCAGCCTTTAGGAGTATCAACAATATCCGTTTTCTTTCTTTTCTCTGGGTGAGAAATAATAATTTAAATTAAAAGCTCATAAGATCTAAAGTATTACAACTGATACATACTATCGTTTATTTGACAAGACCCCATAGACCTATTTGACACCATTATTGATCTAGACCCTAAAACAACCCACTTACATGCAATTGCATGAATACATTGCGCGCGCACAAATACAATATCTAACATCTATCTAACAATTGCGAACTATTCAAGAATCAAACAAAACGATGTGAGTCCATTCATATCCATCACTTGCACGCACCAATCTAAGAAACTAGGACACCAACCAACATCCACAACTGAAGCTCCAACAATCGAAGTCTCTAAATCATCCAGCACCCGATCAACATCAACAACAAAATCAATCGCAAACTACACCTAATCCGATAAAAGGAATCACCCAAAGTACCTAAACAACGCAGAATCACAACCGCGATCCAACCTAATAACACAAAGTAAACAAACTCAAAGGTGATCCTGATCGATTACCGAATGTTACTATCAAGAATAGTGTTGCTGAATTTCTCGACCTTTTTCTTTAAGATTAGTCAATACTATTTCTCGAAAGACATAGTAAAATTTTAGTTATCAAGTCATCTAACACGCGTATACGAGGGAGCAACCATATAACAAAACATTCATTATATAAAACATTCAAGAGGAATCACACAACCATTTATTCTTCGAATGCAATTTTTCTTCACAAGTGTGGCACAAGATTTTGAGTTTATGTTACTTCTCAAGTGATCCAGGGGGTTGGAAACAGACGGTGGCAAGCATGGCCCCATTAGCCCATCGAAAATATGTTCGGATAGTGGTTACAAAACTTCTTCTCGCTGCTACCGTCTACTATCTATGGCAAGAAAGAAATGCTAGATGTTTTAAGCAAGAGATCCGGTCCATTGGTAAGTTATATGAGGTGATTTATGCAACGGTCCGATTGAAGATCATGTCGTTGAAGTTCAAGGATTCGGATAAAGTCCGAAACATGAAAGCTTTATGGCGCATCCCTTAATGTGTTTCGGTCTTGTTGTGGGTTGGTTAGTCTTATTAGGCTTGCCTTTGGTAGTTAATTGGTTGTTAGCTGGGTTGGAAATGTCCTTCCAGTTATGAACTTTATTTGTATCATTTTTTTTTCGTATATAATATATTTCTCGGGGTAACCCTTTACCAAAAAAAGAAAAAAAAAAAAAAAACTGAGCATGCAAAATGCCGAATTAAAGGACAAGACAACAACAAAACTCAATCCCACATATGCGAGGTAGGGGGAGGTGAGATGTAGACAATTCTTCCCCTATCCTAGAATAATAACAAGTCATTTCTCCACCCGAAGTAAAACACTCCCAAGAGTAGAGAAATTCATCCCTGCAATGTTCTATGGATAGAGAGATTCAAATGAGACGCCATGAAAATGGTAGAAGAATGGAAAAGAAAATATCATGAATATTTTTGCAATATTACGGAGTATATAATTTGAAGATTCGGAAACGACCGTGTTTTTAGCTACTTTTCGATGAAACGTAGCGTGATTTTTGATCATATTGTAAACTTTATTTTTATCAGCTAAGACGCTAATGTCGTTTTAGTATTGATTAAAAGTAATTTGGAACATCTGACTTTTTTAAACTGATGTAATTATGTTTTTTCTTTAGTTTCTTGCTAGAGTCGTGTTGGTTGAATGTGAGTTAATATACTAAACAATAAACTTAAGTATAATTAACCAAAGTGTAATTAACAAAAGAATATGTTTTGATGATGACACACACATACGCATAAGTGATGACTGACATCTTAACATAAAACACGCAAGGTCACTAATCCATACTTTATCTTGCAAACGACCAAGTCAAACATAGGTTAAAGAATGAAATTAAAACTTCGGGTAAACACACGGTCGAGATACGGTAGACTGCATAGTCAACCGTAAAACCCCCAACTGAATTGCAACGCAGTTTTGTGAAAACAAGTTGCACGGTCGCCACCACGGTCAACCGCATTGCGACCGCAGTTTCTTCTGTCACCGTTTTTGACCAAATAAAGTTTGACTAGTTCCCTACATCTATAATTCATGAAACCTTTCTCAACATGCTTAGAATAGATGTCTTCTCCATACTCAATTGAGTTTTGGTCATAAAAACACTAATTGTGATTAATTATGCCTAATGACATCTTAATGACAAATTAACCAAGATTAGGCATAACACATAAGTGTTAATTAACAACTTGTAATCTTAATTCTTATCTAGATATCCTTAGTATGATCATCAAGTACCAACACACTTAAGCCAATATCACTAGAACAATAATTGCTATTAGAAATGACTTAGTGATTAATTAAGGCTAAATGAAGAACAATGCTCTCAAGGTTAAACTAGAAATGACTTGTAATCCTAAAACACACTTAGATACATTTAGGATGGTCACCAAGTACCAACTAGAGATTGCTCTTCCCTTGTGCATGTGTTGGACATTAATGTGTGCTTACACATTAATCATGTAATGTGTTATATTGCACATTAAACTTATTAAGTGCTTGAATTATAAGTTGTGCAAGTATCTATATGATTGATCCTAGAATAACTATCTCTTGCTATGTAAGTATTACTTGCTACTTGCTAATAATGCTTAATACTCATAAACTTGTCAACTTGATTAATATATTTATCATGTGCTCATTAGTTAGGATTCAAGTAACTAACCTACTCCAATAGATTAAGTGTAAAACGGTTCACAATGAAACTATAGTCAATTGTCTATTTGGTCTAGTCTAAGTAACTAAGTGTGATTGCTTGGTCAAGAATAACTTAACCTTAATGTCTCTACATACTTCATGATTATCTTATAGAGACATTATTCAATTAATCCCTAACTAAACTCAAATGAAACATGACTTGTGATTAATTAGAACTAGGAAGTTAATGATATAGTGACTAGCCATTAGAATTGAACCAAGAGCATTAATGTGACTAACTAAGTCTTGACCAAACTAAAATTTCCCTAAATATCAATCAAGACACTTCTCCAAGAATGTTGGGTTTGCCACTTTTGGAATGATTACTCACTTTTATGCAATAAGACCAAATCTCACACACTTAATGCATATAGTACTTGTATAGGATGTTTGGTTTCTTTTGCAGGTGCTAGAAGGAGTAAATGTGCCAAAATGTGGTGTTCAAATCTGAGTCAAACGGCTATACAACGGATACCAATTTTAGACTGAAGCACGCACGGTCGCACCACGGTCGACCGTGCAGGCAACCGTGTGTCAACGACTATTTTTTGAATCCCACTATAAAAGGCAAACATTTAAGAGCATTTGAAACAGACCCTCTTGCACATTTCAAAGGCTTATCTCCAGTGATCACAAGTGCATCAACTACTACTCAAATGTGATCAAGCAAGAGAAGAATTATAATCTTATAGATATAGAATTGGATTGTTATAAACTTACTAATCAAAAGCATTTATCGTGTGAGTTTACTTAATGTAATGTGTGTCCTAGTATTGTGTTAGGATCATCATTGCAGTGTATAAGTCTTGTAACTTCAATTAGTGGAAGCATAGGCTAGCTTAGTGATCTACTTCCTTAAAGGGACTTAGGAAGTTGATTAATCTTATTTGGAGATTAATACTTGTCCAAGGTGAAGACAAGTTGATCTAGGTTAGAGTTGATCTTTCAAAGGGATAGAAATATTAGGTTTGTTGTCTACTAAAGAAGATTGAAGACTTGTAAATCGGATCTCCACCGAGTTTGGAGAAAAGTGCTTAGTGAAGCAACAAATCTCGATTAGTGTAATCGGGGAGTGGATTAAGGTGGATTAGTTAACATCCACCCAAACCACTATAAATCCTTATGTCTATGTTCTTTACATTACTTCATTTATCATTTTGAACATATACACTACACACATTAAGTTTGAGTTAAGTTGGTTGATCAAAGTAAAATCGAATTTGGTGATCAATCGAAAAATTGTTAAAAACGTATTAAGTAACTATTCACCCCCCTCTAGTTACTTACAATTCGTATCAGAGCAGTTGCTCAAATCATTGTGCTACAAACGATCGCAAAAGCGTTAAAATTCGTTTTGTGCAAAAACTTGAGTCAACGATTCTCGGATCAACTCAAACTTTGGGATACTTGGAAGAATTGGTGAAAGAAGCACCAATCTTTGATAAGATGAATATTAATGTGTGGAAATCAAGATTTGAGTCTTATCTCAAATCCAAGGATTACTATTTGTGGAGAATAATAAAAGTAGGAGACTTTGTACCACAAGCTAGTTCAAGACTAGTGAAGTCCACTTTTCAAAACAGTGATGTTTTGAAACAATTTGATGCAATTTCACTATGTAACGACTCGGATTTTTCCGCTAATATATAGAAGATTAATATTTACATAATTAATGTTTCCAACATGTTAAGCAATCAAACTCATTAAGATTTGGTTATTTGAAATGAATTTTATACAAATGTTTGGCCACCCAGTTTGTCTGACGATTCACGAACGTCATAACTCGAAATAATTATATAATGATGTATATATGGTTATATATATACTTATGATTTGATAAAATGATATTTAAGTATCTCATTACATATAATAACAATTGGTTATATACATAAAATGAGATTACTAACTTAAAGACTTCAAGATTATATATATATATATATATATATATATATATATATATATATATATATATATATATATATATATATATATATATATATATATATATATATATATATATATATATATATATATATATATATATATATATATATACGATTAACGTTGTAATAACTTCTAAATTAAAATGTATGTATATGTATTGTATTAATATGTATTAATACACTTTTGAAGGACTTAAACATATATACTAACATACTTATACTCAACAAAGATAGCTATACTCATAATCTCATTCAATTCCATCAAGAATTCTATTCGTATTCATTCGGTATTTACACCTGTAACATACCCAGCTTCCATACTTAAATACTATGAGTATATACCAATATGAAATACCAATTATAGCCTCCTTAGCAGCCCTATGAGTCACAAGACAAGGATAAACATGATGGAGACTTGTGAGAACCAACATTTAACTTCTAGTTTGCATTATTATGCTATATTCCAAATTTTGATAAAGTCTCTTAACCATATGCATGAACCACGACTTTTAACACTCTTTTTACTCATTCATATCAGCTATTTAACTTACCTTCACTCTCATAATACTCACACACAAGAACTCCAAGTATTCTCTCCATTTCTTACTCTTTAAACACTCTTTAAACACACATACTTCAAGTACTAGAAAATCTTCATTCACTTTGATCATAAACTAGCTTCAAGAACACTTTATTAACTCATCTACTCTTCTTTATCAAGGTAAGAATCATATATAAGCTTTGGTTCAATTCATATACTTATAACTATCTTAATTCAAGATAGAAATCTTATTCAAACTTTTGTTCATTCTATGATTCTACTCCAAGGATTACAAGCCATCAAGGATATCTTTGATCACAAGATTATTATCTTATTTTCTTAGCAACTTTGTTCATTTAATTTTAGGTAGTCACCTTATTCATAATATTTTTCGATTCATATCCATATAGCTATCTAATTATGAGTTTATAACTTACAACAACAAGAACATAGTTTAGATTAATTCTAAACTTGTTCACAAACAAATTTAATCCTTCTAACTCGACTTTTAAAATACTTCAACACATGTATTATGACAGTATGTCAAGCTAACATAAGGATATAAAACTTGTAAACACGAAGAACACCTTAAAACTGAACATACGCCGTCATAGATCATCGGGGGCTGTTTTGGGTTTAATTTTAAAAACCTATCTTAAACTTTGAATTAAAAGATTTCCTTTGGTGAAAAATATTATTTTATATGGATATGAAATATATCCAAAATCCATGATTAAACTCTAAGTGGAAGTATGTTTTTCAAAAGGGTCATCTAGATGCCGTTCTTACGACGGATATGACTATCTTCTCTTATTTGACACCTAAGCTGTATTTTCAACTATAAACTTATAATTTTTCTGTTAATATTAATAATGTTGAGTTTGATACAAAACCATGGCAACTCGAATCACTCAAAACGGATTTGTAACGAAGATATTATGGGTAAAACAAAATTGGATATTTTTGCTTGTTTTTAGCTACGGTTTTGATTAATAAAAATGGATGCTAACCTTATCCTAGCTAACTTACTTTGTATCCTACATGTATTTATACATGTCTTGTTCCCGAACTTATGGAAATACAATTTATAATAGTCGTGATTAAGTTCTACGACAATATATTATAGTCTTAATAAAGATCGTAAGACACCATATATATATATGACTTGATCACCGTGGATCCGTATACAGCGTTTTGACATATCATTTTGATTTCTTCTATATATATTATTGGAACGAACTATAAGACACCATTGGCAGTAATTTCGAGTTAGTTGTGGGTCGAAGTGGATTCCAAAATATTATATACTTTGAGTTGTGATCAAGCCTGAGACATGTATACAGTGGGTCGCGGATTGCTTCAGACAATATACATATTATGTGTCTTATTATATTAAGACAATATATTATAGTGTTAGTGAATTCTAACACAATATACGCATTTATATTTATATATATATTTATACTGTTGGACTATTGGACTACTAACAATGGACAATTAAAATTATCACAAGTATCATAAGTATAGAATATTAATTATATATATATAATTATATATATATATATATATATATATATATATATATATCTTGACACAAGAATATTATTATTAGGTTCGTGAATTTGTCAAAAGGCCAAGTCTTATCACCATCTATTCGGAAATCATCACAAGTGAGTTATAGTCCCATTTTTAGTATCTAAATTATTTTGGGATGAGAATACATGCAAATTTATAAATGTTTTACAAAATAAGCACAAGTTCATGAAACTACATTCTACGACTGTTTTGTTATACCGGATATCTGTACTTATTATTATTATGCTTGGTAACCTAAAAATTAGTGAAAAACACTAATTGACGCGAATCCTAAAGGTAGATCTACGGGCACCAACCACCCCCATTTTCGAATAGTGGAAATGCTTTAGTACTTCGAAGGGTTCTTGTCATACATTTGAATAGTGGAATGTATGATGCCAGATATCTTAAGCGCTCTATGTTAAGGTCGGTTACCAGGCGACTCATCGTATGAATGATTTTTTTGCAGTTGTAATGATCCTGCGCATTTAATTAAATGAAATCTTGTGGCTTATTAAATGTTATGATTATTATATGGAAATTAAACCTATGACTCACCAACATATTTGTTGACGTTTTAAGCATGTTTATTCTCAGGTGAATATTAAAAACACTTCCGCTATCGTATACCAATCCAAGGTCAAGATTTGGAGTCAACATAATTGTTTATATTGTTTAAACTTGCATTTGGAGTATTTGTTGTAATATATTTGATCATATTGTAATGGGTTGTGTAAAAACTTATTTATTTGAGGAGATTGTCTTTGATAGACAATCTAAATTATGTCATTAAGACCTTTATTCAATATTAAAGGTTATGGTTGTTTTTAAAAAACGAATGCAAGATTTGATAAACGTCTCATATAGAGGTCAAAACCTCGCAAAGAAACCAATTAATATGAAACGTTTATAATTAATATGAACGGGACATTTCAGTTGGTATCCGAGCGTTGGTCTTAGAGAATCGGAAAATTTTTCATTAGTGTGTCTAACTGATTTTTGATGCATTAGTGAGTCTGGACTTCGACTGTAATTATTTTAAAAATGATTACTTAATATAATTGTTGGAAACATAAGATTAATAACATATAAATATTATAAGATATATCATTCTCTTAACGTGCCTGCTATTATGTGATAGATGACTTCATCCGATCATATAAGCATCTCTAGTGATTCAGATTTCATTTACTTATCAAGTGATTCGGAGGCTGAGTCAAAGCATACGACTTATGAACCAACGGAAAAGTTAACTTTTGGTGCTACCATTAAAGTGGAAAATTGTTGGGAAAATTGGGAAGATTCACAATTACCAGTAGAGGTTCCAAAAGAGGATCCAGAAGAAGATCCCGAAGAGGAACCCAAAGAAGAGGATCCTGAAGAAGTTGTGGAAATTACCGAACCACAACGTGATTTGGGAAAATCTTTGGCTGTTATACCCGATCCCAAACCCGATGAACCTATTATGACCAAAAATGTTTGTGATCATCCACCTGAACCACCTAAGAGACCAGTTTATAAAATGACCGCTCGTATAACGACTGTTGGTTTTGCTCCCAAACAATTAGCTGAAAGAACCAATTGGGAGGAATTGGAAAAAGAACTATCCAAACGAAAATCCAAACGTTTGGCCGAGAAAGAAACAACGTCAACATCTAAGAAATCTCGCTGTTCTTGAACCATCGGCAGCTATCATGTATTCCATGCATTGTATAATGTATTATATTGTGTGTTTAAGTTTGTAAGAAAATCCGCAATGTAATTTTCCTTATGATTGTATAATAATAAGAATAAGCATGGAAGGTTTATAATTATTATTACAACTTATTATTACGTAGTAACGTAATAACTTACCATAGTTTTTCATATTAGAATTTTAGTAGTTAATTTGTGTGTTAGCTGCTAAGTATGAACATTATTATAGTTATAAAACGCTAATACGAAGAAAAGGATTTTATAATAATAAGTTCATATTAAGCTACAAAATACTTTTTGGCTACTTCTAAAATTCTATATGATTAACTCAGTCGGCTTTTTTTGAAGGAAATGGCTCCTCCAGCTACTAGACAACAACAATTGAACACAGAAGAACTTCAAGCTTTCGCTACAAATATGGCTGCAGTGGTGAATGCAATGAACAACAATAACCAATCGGGTTCCAGCAGTGGAGGAAACAATGGCAACCGGGTAGGATGTTCCTACAAAGCTTTTATGGCCTGCAAACCCAGTGAGTTTGAAGGAACTGAAGGACCCGTTGGACTAAAGCGGTGGACAGAGAAGGTTGAAGCCGTGTTCGCAATCAGCAACTGCGCAGAAGAGGATAAAGTTAAGTATGCCACACATACTTTCAGGGGTACTGCTTTGACATGGTGGAATATCTACATGGATTACGTAGGACAGAATACCGCCTACGCACTTCCATGGTCCGCTTTCAAGCACATGATGACGGAAGAGTACCGTCCCAGAACCGAAATCAATAAGCTCAAGGCAGAGCTTAAAGCACTGACAACCCAAGGGTTAGATGTCACTACCTACGAGCGACGTTTCAATGAACTGTGTAATACCCCAACCCGTTATACAAACGATCACGCGGAAATATCGATTAAAAAAAATTTTCTTTGTGCAGGGACTTGCGCGGCGCGCCAAGCCATTGCGCGGCGCGCAGAATGGCCTGGACAGGCTGCTGTCCCAAAAAGTCAATTACGCGAAAAAGATTGACCACTTCCCAATATTTTTAGACGAAACGCTTTACACCACATATTCAAATATGTAAAACTAACACGTTCCATTAATAAAAAGGGTTTTACGACACCGGGCCCACATATGCCCAAATTACTCCTTTAAGTACAAATACGAGTTTTCGACCACAAGACTTTTAATACAAAATAAAGCCGAGCATGGCGATTGGGGATACGCTACCCAATCCTAATCAATCCAAAAGCAAGCCGTCTAAAGCAACTACGCAAGCCACTAGTTCCCATGCTTACCTGAGCCACCGCATCCAAGCGAATCTATAAAAAGGTAAACAACGAAAGGGTAAGCTAACGCTTAGTGAGTGATAATATACTACATATATATATATATGCATAAAATGGACACGCCACACAATATCAAATACCGCATACCGAAGCATTCATGAATAAGGCAACTACACTAAGCATACCGTACGATCTCTAAGCAACAAGCTAAAGATATCAACAAAATATAAGTTCACCAACGACGATGTGAACAACGCCAAATAAGCTACACATGGAGGGTTAGCTACATCACAACAATACGTCAATATATATATATATATATATATATATATATATATATATATATATATATATATATAACAATACAACACATAATTATGGTTAACCAATAACACAAGGGAATGGTACTTTGAATTTCCCATCGGTGTTCGTAACAACCGTTAGTGTACAACGAAATATATCACTAACCCCTAGGCGACAAGGACAACGAAATATCCGTTCAAGCAATCGTTAGTGTACAACAAAATATATCACTAACTCTTGGGCAATTTGGACAACGAAATATCCATCGTTAGTGTACAACGAACACTAACTCTTGGTGGTATAGACACGTATACCCGGCCCCATCCCCCACCCTACAAATAGATACATTATATACACACATGTATAATCATTCCACTCACAACCACTTGTGATAACGTACACCCAAAGTGTGTACTTCGCCAAAGGTGGTCAACCAAAACGCATAACCGTGCCAATTGGACCCATACACAAGTCCATCAAATCCACCTACATGTGAAGTGAGCTCTATAGCCGAGAATCACTTCACCCGACCCGCACCCATCCTACACATACATATGCATATAGGATATTAACACTCACCTTGTCGCCTTGAAGAATGCCACCGAATAATCCGCAATCGCCGATGGAATGTACCTATTCCATTTATCACATAACAAGTAACACAATTAGGGTGGATATACAAATCAACCCAAATTGACAACTAGTGCAATTTCGACCTAAATGCACTTCCAAGCACCAATCGCGCCCAAATTAACCAATAATCACTAACACAAGTGAGAATGGTCCTAATATGCCAATCGAACCGAATCATAGGTGTTAAACACCTATCTTGCCCAAAATGACACTTAAACCCTAATTTGACCCATAAGAATTCAATATCACGCCATTAGCAAGTTTTGACACCAAAACATATTTAACTCGGTTCTATGCTTCAACTTAATCCATTTTAAGTTTATAAACCTTATTAAATCGGCAATTGAGTCATAATCATCCACAAGCCCTAATTTTGACTCTAGTCAAAATTAGTCAACCCAAATTCACCTAAAGTGGTTCCAACACTTCCATAATCACTAAACCTAGTGATTAAACTCAAGATTAAAGCCTAATCAAGGCCAAATCGTCAACCAACCCAAAACCCGCCAAGTGACAAGAATAACTAGTCACCATAAACCCATTTCATCATCTAAGAGGGTTTCACAACAAATCAAACTCAAACCCTAACTTGAATATCAAATCTAACAAATGTAATTCGGAGTTTGAACTTACCAATACCACCAAAATGATGCCGTTGACGAGTAGAACAACTTTAAAACCCGAGCTTTGGTGAGAATCCAACTCCTTCTTCTCCAATTCAAGCTCTCTCACTCTAGAACCCTTCCTCTCTCTCTAGATATGGATGAGAGTGTTTGTGTGGGTGAGAAATGAGCTCCAATGGAGTTCTAGATCAGTTTTGGTGACCCTAAACCGGCCCTAAATAAAAAGAACAAAGTACCCCTCATTTAAACCTTTTAAAAAGGTTGAAAATTGCATCAGCAGCAATCGGAGCGCCGCGCCAAATGGTGGAGCGCCGCTCCAACCTGCAGGTCAGTTTTCAGAAACTTGTTTTGACCGTTGCTCCGTTTTCGATGAATCAAATATCTTTGGAAACGTAATAAGATTTCCTTTCCAATGGTAAGGCTTTGAAACATCAACACAATCTTTATTTGGGGTTGAAAAGATATGTACACACCTTATCACTTCAGACAACGTCCAGTTTCCTTCAGCGTTCGAGCAAGCAACACGTACACTTCATACACGCATCGTACACCATAAATACATTATGTACAATAAATATTTGGGTCTTACAACTCTCCCCCACTTAAACTCAATCACGTCCTCGTGATCTTCACCACTTAACCATTCCGGAACTACTCAACGGCCCTCAATCCTAAGTTCCAATCTGAACTTTCCTAGACAATTTTTCCCAATGAATCACCTTTAACAACTAAAATCGTCACCCGCGATTTATCAAAACCACTATCCGAGCACTAAAACCTGCTCTTTTCCCCATATCGGGAAAAACTCAACCAATCTCGTACCGAGATATCAATTCCTTAGCGTACCTTTACCAAGGACAACGCTAAAAGCGACCATGTCTCAACCTAAAGTCAACAATCCGAACGTTGAAGATCAAACCACATGAATCCTTACGGATTACACTTACCACTAAACATCCTTTGTAGCGCACAATACAACCAATACGCCACTAACCTAACATCTTAAGCAACGGCTAAGACCGATAGCGTCCAAAATGACTATCACAACGCTAAACCCAAGGTGTACAAAATCGACTATTGTCACACCCGTAATAACATGTGAGCGAAACACGGCTATCGCATCACTAATCACACAACACGGTCCTCACGATCCCACCATCGGTGTATAAAACAACCGATAGATCACACCACACGGTCCTTACGACCCCACCATCGGTGTATAAAACAACCGATAGATCACTCAACACCGGATGAAGTCAGCGGACCCCGTCAACGGTCATGCTTTACCGATATATCACTACTTCCATGATGAAGTTAGCGGACCTCGAACAGTCATGCTTCACCAATCACATACGCACTTTTGGCCTCAAACAACGAGTAGTGCAACATCGCGCTCTGCTACACTATAGTGAACCCTAATGGATACCACTAACCATCTACACAATCGAGCGAGAACCACCTATATCGAACATAGGCACACAAAAAAAATTCTCTAAAAGAGAATCCGACACACACATCCCTTAACCGAGGGATTTCACCTTGCTTGCCATACCCGTCCATTATCTCTCAACGAGATTTACCACATTACCACCTTGGTGATAATTCAAATCCAAAATCATAGGTACAATTTTACCGAAATTGTACTCCACCACAAATAGACCAAATCTAGGTCCCGACACAAATTTCGGATCTACCATAAGCATTGTCCGAAATCTCACACTAAAACCTCCTCGTGCGGGAGTGTAACTCCCCCACTTGGAATTACGTTCCATAACCGCATCTCGTACACCCGTACAATGCTACCAAAGGTAGACTTTACCAACAATTGGGTTCACACGACCCATCACTACATCTCGCTCCAATCTTCGGCACACGAAGGATTTCAACCAATCCTTAACACTTCGAACGAAAAGTGTACCGCAAATTACACAGCTCTACTCTCGCAATCATCCAATTGCTATAGCTTTTCAAACTTCACCGAGTCACTTATGTAACTAAGGGTTTCACTTCGGTACCCTAAGTACAATGTAACCGCAACATAATCGGAGTCGAACACAACGCTAGTAGGTATAAAAGAGGCACCTAATGTCGCGTCACGTAGAATCCTTTACTAACATACATCGAGATCCAAAACACTCGATTTCTCGGGTTTTATCCCACCCGTCGAACCTCATGGTTCATCAACTTCAACACGAGAGCGAACACGCTCTAACATCCGAACACCAAAACTCATTTCCATGGCTTGGTAGAAACATTTCCCAAATACTAAGGAATGCTTGGTTACGCCAAGTCTTAAGCCCTTCGTCCAGCAATCAAAACGTCACCATAGGGTACTTCCATTAGGAACGTCACACATATCAATAACATGCACAACACCATGCATTTAACCAACTCAAACTCAACGACACATAATAAATAATCAAAGGACATATTTATTAAAACGAAACGTACCTTAACGTCTCCTTGTCGCACCCATCCCCGCTAACTCGGGACATTCCGACTTACGATGTCCTTCCTCTTGGCAAACGAAGCACACCATGCCATCACCCTTTGGCACCGAACATTCCCAAGACTTGTGACCCCTCACGCCACAATTATAACACTTAGGCGCACTCGAGTCCGATATACCCGTCCGTGTACCACCCGTGCTCGCACTCGGACCCTTAGTCCTCTTACTTGGAGCACCATAAGAAACAACCCTTCTCTCACTTGAAGGTTCACCAACCTTCGATCGCGAATACGACTCGAAACCTCTAGCCAAGGCGAATAACTCCGCAAACGATTTCGCCTGAACTCTGCTAATCTTACTCTTCAAGTCATCATTCAAGGTTCGATAGAAATCTTGCATCAACAAATGATCATTCCCCAAATACTCCGGGAAAAAATGAGCCTTCGCCATAAAGGTCGTCCTGAGAGTATTCAAGTCCATAGAACCTTGTTGCAAATTTCGCAATTCATTACGCATTTCCGACGAATCGACTGAAGTTCGGAACTCCTCGAAGAATTCCTTCTTAAACTCGTCCCACGATAACACCATAAACGTTTCACCACCTACAAGGTCAATCTTACCATCCAACCAATCCTTCGCCCTACCCTGCAACAAACTAGTAGCGAGTCTCGTCTTCTTCTCGGGAGGGCATTCAATAGTGCGTAAACACCCTTCGACAGCCGAGATCCAAGTTTTGCTCACTAAAGGATCCAGTTTTCCGTCATACATCGGGGGCTTAGTCCTCATGAAGCTCTTAAGACAACGCTCCATTTCACACTACTCCGAGATTCGGAATACTTCCTATCCATTTCTTCCCGAATCTCACTCATTTGCTCCGCAACTCTAGCATTAAACTCCAAATCGTTCATCTCGATCCCATTTCCCGTCGCCATTCTAAGGAATGCAAAGCGATTAGATCACGAACGTATAAAGCACACACACAATACCGCCCCATCTTGCTAAACACTCGTCGTACATCACTTGATAGACACGATTTTCACCCGTAATAAGGTTTGCAAGTCCTTATTACGCACACACGCCGTATCAACTCGTTAGTACAACGACCGCCTCGCTTGATGATATAAACAAACACAAACAAAATTCTACGCGATATGCACATACGCGAGAATTATTATCAGAGCACAATTAATATATTAATAATATCCGCATTACTAATATAAACGTTAGTCCACCTACAAACAAGGCACTAACTATAACCTATTTCGACCCGTAATCCTACAAGTCCCGCAACAAATTAAGCACACACAAAAGTCTAAGTCTAGGCACCTATCTCAAGTCACCTAAATCGCTTAGACCATGCTCTGATACCACTTGTAACACCCCAACCCGTTATACAAACGATCACGCGGAAATATCGATTAAAAAAAATATCTTTGTGCAGGGAATTGCGCGGCGCGCCAAGCCATTGCGCGGCGCGCAGAATGGCCTGGACAGGCTGCTGTCCCAAAAAGTCAATTACGCGAAAAAGATTAACCACTTCCCAACATTTTTAGAAGAAACGCTTTACACCACATATTTAAATATGTAAAACTAACACGTTCCATTAATAAAAAGGGTTTTACGACACCGAACCCACATATGCCCAAATTACCCCTTTAAGTACAAATACGAGTTTTCGACCACAAGACTTTTAATACAAAATAAAGCCGAGCATGGCGATTGGGGATACGCTACCCAATCCTAATCAATCCAAAAGCAAGCCTTCTAAAGCAACTACGCAAGCCACTAGTTCCCACGCTTACCCGAGCCACCGCATCCAAGCGAACCTATAAAAAGGTAAACAACGAGAGGGTAAGCTAACGCTTAGTGAGTGATAATATACTACATACATATATATGTATAAAATGGACACGCACAATATCAAATACCGCATACCGAAGCATCCATGAATAAGGCAACTACACTAAGCATACCGTACGATCTCTAAGCAATAAGCTAAAGATATCAACAAAATATAAGTTCACCAACGACGATGTGAACAACGCCAAATAAGCTACACCCGGAGGGTTAGCTACATCACAACAATACGTCAATATATATATATACAACAATACAACGCGTAATTATGGTTAACCAATAACACAAGGGAATGGTACTTCGAATTTCCCATCGGTGTTCGTAACAACCGTTAGTGTACAACGAAATATATCACTAACCCCTAGGCGACACGGACAACGAAATATCCGTTCAAGCAATCGTTAGTGTACAACGAAATATATCACTAACTCTTGGGCAATTTGGACAACGAAATATCCATCGTTAGTGTACAACGAACACTAACTCTTGGTGGTATAGACACGTATACCCAGCCCCATCCCCCACCCTACAAATAGATACATTATATACACACATGTATAATCATTCCACTCACAACCACGTGTGATAACGTACACCCAAAGTGTGTACTTCGCCAAAGGTGGTCAACCAAAACGCACAACCGTGCCAATTGGACCCATACACAAGTCCATCAAATCCACCTACATGTGAAGTGAGCTCTATAGCCAAGAATCACTTCACCCGACCTGCACCCATCCTACACATACATATGCATATAGGATATTAACACTCATCTTGTCGCCTTGAAGAATGCCACCGAATAATCCGCAATCGCCGATGGAATGTACCTATTCCATTTATCACATAACAAGTAACACAATTAGGGTGGATATACAAATCAACCCAAATTGACATCTAGTGCAATTTCGACCCAAATGCACTTCCAGGCACCAATCGAGCCCAAATTAACCAATAATCACTAACGCAAGTGAGAATGGTCCTAATATGCCAATCGAACCCAATCATAGGTGTTAAACACCTATCTTGCCCAAAATGACACTTAAACCCTAATTTGACCCATAAGAAGTCAATATCACGCCATTAGCAAGTTTTGACACCAAAACATATTTAACTCGGTTCTATGCTTCAACTTAATCCATTTTAAGTTTATAAACCTTATTAAATCGGCAATTGAGTCATAATCATCCACAAACCCTAATTTTGATTCTAGTCAAAATTAGTCAACCCAAATTCACCTAAAGTGGTTCCAACACTTCCATAATCACTAAACCTAGTGATTAAACTCAAGATTAAAGCCTAATCAAGGCCAAATCGTCAACCAACCCAAAACCCGCTAAGTGACAAGAATAACTAGTCACCATAAACCCATTTCATCATCTAAGAGGGTTTCACAACAAATCAAACTCAAACCCTAACTTGAATATCAAATCTAACAAATGTAATTCGGAGTTTGAACTTACCAATACCACCAAAATGATGACGTTGACGAGTAGAACAACTTTAAAACCCGAGCTTTGGTGAGAATCCAACTCCTTCTTCTCCAATTCAAGCTCTCTCACCCTAGAACCCTTCTTCTCTCTCTAGATATGGATAAGAGTGTTTGTGTGGGTGAGAAATGAGCTCCAATGGAGTTCTAGATCAGTTTTGGTGACCCTAAACCGACCCTAAATGAAAAGACCAAAGTACCCCTCATTTAAACCTTTTAAAAAGGCTGAAAATTGCATCAGCAGCAATCGGAGCGTCGCGCCAAATGGTGGAGCGCCGCTCCAACCTGCAGGTCAGTTTTCAGAAACTTGTTTTGGCCATAACTTTTTGATCGTAGCTCCGTTTTCGATGAATCAAATATCGTTGGAAACGTAATAAGATTTCCTTTCCAATGGTAAGGCTTTGAAACATCAACACAAACTTTATTTGGGGTTAAAAAGATACGTACACACCTTGTCACTTCAGACAACGTCCAGTTTCCTTCGGCGTTCGAGCAAGCAACACGTACACTTCATACACGCATCGTACACCATAAATACATTATGTACAATAAATATTTGGGTCTTACAAACTGGCTTTAATGTTTCCTGGAGCATTTGAGGACGAAGAAGCAAAAATTGAAGCATTCATAAAAGGGTTACCGGAACGAATCCAAGAGCATGTAGGTGCTAACGACCCTGCAACAATGCAGAAAGCGAGCCGTATAGCCCACAAATTGATAGGCCAAATTACAGGAAGGATAAAGAAAGAAGCGGTCGAGGAGGCCATAATGAAACAGGGAAAAAGAAAGTGGGAGGAATGCAGTAATCAGGGTCGCCAGTACAACAACAACAATCAAAACAACAACTACAACAACAATCGCAACCACCCCAACAACAACAATAATCGCAACAACAACCGCAACAATAACCGCAACAACCATCCCAATAATAATAACAACAACAATTCCAATTACAACAATAACAACAACAAACGACTCAACAACAATAACCCTAACAACAACAACAACAACAACAACAACAACAACAACAACGACAACAAAAGACAAAGAACTATATGCCCCAGGTGTGATACGTTTCATCCGGAATGGTTTTGTAGAGAATTATGTACCAAGTGTAATAGGAATGGCCATATTGAGGCAAAGTGTGAAGTCTACGGACCAAATAGAAACAAAGGAGTAAATAATGCCGGAACAAATAATAACGGCGTTGTTTGCTATGTGAAATGTCCCGTTCTTATTGATTAAAAACGTTCCATATTAATTGATTTCGTTGCGAGGTTTTGACCTCTATATGAGACGTTTTTCAAAGACTGCATTCATTTTTAAAACAAATCATAACCTTTATTTCATAGATAAAGGTTTTAAAAAGCTTTACGTAGATTATCAAATAATGATAATCTAAAATATCCTGTTTACACACGACCATTACATAATGGTTTACAATACAAATATGTTACAACAAAATAAGTTTCTTGAATGCAGTTTTTACACAATATCATACAAGCATGGACTCCAAATCTCGTCCTTATTTAAGTATGCGACAGCGGAAGCTCTTAATAATCACCTGAGAATAAACATGCTTAAAACGTCAACAAAAATGTTGGTGAGTTATAGGTTTAACCTATATATATCAAATCATAATAATAGACCACAAGATTTCATATTTCAATACACATCCCATACATAGAGATAAAAATCATTCATATGGTGAACACCTGGTAACCGACATTAACAAGATGCATATATAAGAATATCCCCATCATTCCGGGACACCCTTCGGATATGATATAAATTTCGAAGTACTAAAGCATCCGGTTCTTTGGATGGGGTTTGTTAGGCCCAATAGATCTATCTTTAGGATTCGCGTCAATCAGGGTGTCTGTTCCCTAATTCTTAGATTACCAGACTTAATAAAAAGGGGCATATTCGATTTCGATAATTCAACCATAGAATGTAGTTTCACGTACTTGTGTCTATTTTGTAAATCATTTATAAAACCTGCATGTATTCTCATCCCAAAAATATTAGATTTTAAAAGTGGGACTATAACTCACTTTCACAGATTTTTACTTCGTCGGGAAGTAAGACTTGGCCACTGGTTGATTCACGAACCTATAACAATATATACATATATATCAAAGTATGTTCTAAATATATTTACAACACTTTTAATATATTTTGATGTTTTAAGTTTATTAAGTCAGCTGTCCTCGTTAGTAACCTACAACTAGTTGTCCACAGTTAGATGTACAGAAATAAATCGATAAATATTATCTTGAATCAATCCACGACCCAGTGTATACGTATCTCAGTATTGATCACAACTCAAACTATATATATTTTGGAATCAACCTCAACCCTGTATAGCTAACTCTAACATTCACATATAGAGTGTCTATGGTTGTTCCGAAATATATATAGATGTGTCGACATGATAGGTCGAAACATTGTATACGTGTCTATGGTATCTCAAGATTACATAATATACAATACAAGTTGATTAAGTTATGGTTGGAATAGATTTGTTACCAATTTTCACGTAGCTAAAATGAGAAAAATTATCCAATCTTGTTTTACCCATAACTTCTTCATTTTAAATCCGTTTTGAGTGAATCAAATTGCTATGGTTTCATATTGAACTCTATTTTATGAATCTAAACAGAAAAGTATAGGTTTATAGTCGGAAAAATAAGTTACAAGTCGTTTTTGTAAAGGTAGTCATTTCAGTCGAAAGAACGACGTCTAGATGACCATTTTAGAAAACATACTTCCACTTTGAGTTTAACCATAATTTTTGGATATAGTTTCATGTTCATAATAAAAATCATTTTCTCAGAATAACAACTTTTAAATCAAAGTTTATCATAGTTTTTAATTAACTAACCCAAAACAGCCCGCGGTGTTACTACGACGGCGTAAATCCGATTTTACGGTGTTTTTCGTGTTTCCAGGTTTTAAATCATTAAGTTAGCATATCATATAGATATAGAACATGTGTTTAGTTGATTTTAAAAGTCAAGTTAGAAGGATTAACTTTTGTTTGCGAACAAGTTTAGAATTAACTAAACTATGTTCTAGTGATTACAAGTTTAAACCTTCGAATAAGATAGCTTTATACGTATAAATAGAATGATGTTATGAACATCATTACTACCTTAATTTCCTTGGATAAACCTACTGGAAAATAGAAAAATGGATCTAGCTTCAACGGATCCTTGGATGGCTCGAAGTTCTTGAAGCAGAATCATGACACGAAAACAAGTTCAAGTAAGATCATCACTTGAAATAAGATTGTTATAGTTATAGAAATTGAACCAAAGTTTGAATATGATTATTACCTTGTATTAGAATGATAACCTACTGTAAGAAACAAAGATTTCTTGAGGTTGGATGATCACCTTACAAGATTGGAAGTGAGCTAGCAAACTTGAAAGTATTCTTGATTTTATGTAACTAGAACTTGTAGAATATATGAAGAACACTTAGAACTCGAAGATAGAACTTGAGAGAGATCAATTAGATGAAGAAAATTGAATAATGAAAGTGTTTGTAGGTGTTTTTGGTCGTTGGTGTATGGATTAGATATAAAGGATATGTAATTTTGTTTTCATGTAAATAAGTCATGAATGATTACTCATATTTTTGTAATTTTATGAGATATTTCATGCTAGTTGCCAAATGATGGTTCCCACATGTGTTAGGTGACTCACATGGGCTGCTAAGAGCTGATCATTGGAGTGTATATACCAATAGTACATACATCTAAAAGCTGTGTATTGTACGAGTACGAATACGGGTGCATACGAGTAGAATTGTTGATGAAACTGAACGAGGATGTAATTGTAAGCATTTTTGTTAAGTAGAAGTATTTTGATAAGTGTATTGAAGTCTTTCAAAAGTGTTTAAATACATATTAAAACACTACATGTATATACATTTTAACTGAGTCGTTAAGTCATCGTTAGTCGTTACATGTAAGTGTTGTTTTTAAACCTTTAGGTTAACGATCTTGTTGAATGTTGTTAACCCATTGTTTATTATAACAAATGAGATGTTAAATTATTATATTATCATGATATTATGATATATAATATATCTTAGTATGATGTATATACAGTTAAATGTCGTTACAACGATAATCGTTACATATATGTCTCGTTTCGAAATCATTAAGTTAGTAGTCTTATTTTTACATATGTATTTCATTGTTAATGCACTTAATAATATATTTACTTATCATTTAACATAATTAACCAAGTGTATCAATATCTTAATATGATTCATATGTACCTAGTAAGACGTTGTTATAACGATAATCGTTATATATATCGTTTTCGAGTTTCTTAAATTAATAGTCTCATTTTTATGTATATAACTCATTGTTAAAATACCTAATGAGATACATACTTATAATAAAAACATGTTAACTATATATATAACCATATATATGTCATCGTATAGTTTTTAAAAGTTTTAACGTTCATGAATCACCGGTCAACTTGGGTGGTCAATTGTCTATATGAAATATATTTCAATTAATCAAGTCTTAACAAGTTTGATTGCTTAACATGTTGGAAACATTTAATCATGTAAATATCAATCTCAATTAATATATATAAACATGGAAAAGTTCGGGTCACTACAGTACCTACCCGTTAAATAAATTTCGTCCCGAAATTTTAAGCTGTTGAAGGTGTTGACGAATCTTCTGGAAATAGATGCGGGTATTTCTTCTTCATCTGATCTTCACGCTCCCAGGTGAACTTGGGTCCTCTACGAGCATTCCATCGAACCTTAACAATTGGTATCTTGTTTTGCTTAAGTCTTTTAACCTCACGATCCATTATTTCGACGGGTTCTTCGATGAATTGAAGTTTTTCGTTGATTTGGATTTCATCTAACGGAATAGTGAGATCTTCTTTAGCAAAACATTTCTTCAAATTCGAGACGTGGAAAGTGTTATGTACAGCTGCGAGTTGTTGAGGTAACTCAAGTCGGTAAGCTACTGGTCCGACACGATCAATAATCTTGAATGGTCCAATATACCTTGGATTTAATTTTCCTCGTTTACCAAATCGAACAACGCCTTTCCAAGGTGCAACTTTAAGCATGACCATCTCTCCAATTTCAAATTCTATATCTTTTCTTTTAATGTCAGCGTAGCTCTTTTGTCGACTTTGGGCGGTTTTCAACCGTTGTTGAATTTGGATGATCTTCTCGGTAGTTTCTTGTATAATCTCCGGACCCGTAATCTGTCTATCCCCCACTTCACTCCAACAAATCGGAGACCTGCACTTTCTACCATAAAGTGCTTCAAACGGCACCATCTCAATGCTTGAATGGTAGCTGTTGTTGTAGGAAAATTCTGCTAACGGTAGATGTCGATCCCAACTGTTTCCGAAATCAATAACACATGCTCGTAGCATGTCTTCAAGCGTTTGTATCGTCCTTTCGCTCTGCCCATCAGTTTGTGGATGATAGGCAGTACTCATGTCTAGACGAGTTCCTAATGCTTGCTGTAATGTCTGCCAGAATCTTGAAATAAATCTGCCATCCCTATCAGAGATAATAGAGATTGGTATTCCATGTCTGGATACGACTTCCTTCAAATACAGTCGTGCTAATTTCTCCATCTTGTCATCTTCTCTTATTGGCAGGAAGTGTGCTGATTTGGTGAGACGATCAACTATTACCCAAATAGTATCAAAACCACTTGCAGTCCTTGGCAATTTAGTGATGAAATCCATGGTAATGTTTTCCCATTTTCATTCCGGGATTTCGGGTTGTTGAAGTAGACCTGATGGTTTTTAATGCTCAGCTTTGACCTTAGAACACGTCAAACATTCTCCTACGTATTTAGCAACATCGGCTTTCATACCCGGCCACCAAAAATGTTTCTTGAGATCCTTGTACATCTTCCCCGTTCCAGGATGTATTGAGTATCTGGTTTTATGAGCTTCTCTAAGTACCATTTCTCTCATATCTCCAAATTTTGGTACCCAAATCCTTTCAGCCCTATACCGGGTTCCGTCTTCCCGAATATTAAGATGCTTCTCCGATCCTTTGGGTATTTCATCCTTTAAATTTTCCTCTTTTAAAACTCCTTGTTGCGCCTCCTTTATTTGAGTAGTAAGGTTATTATGAATCATTATATTCATAGATTTTACTCGAATGGGTTCTCTGTCCTTCCTGCTCAATGCATCGGCTACCACATTTACCTTCCCCGGGTGGTAACGAATCTCAAAGTCGTAATCATTCAATAATTCAATCCACCTACGCTGCCTCATATTCAGTTGTTTCTGATTAAATATGTGTTGAAGACTTTTGTGGTCGGTATATATAATACTTTTGACCCCATATAAGTAGTGCCTCCAAGTCTTTAATGCAAAAACAACTGCGCCTAATTCCAAATCATGCGTCGTATAATTTTGTTCGTGAATCTTCAATTGTCTAGACGCATAAGCAATCACCTTCGTTCGTTGCATTAATACACAACCGAGACCTTGCTTTGATGCGTCACAATAAATCACAAAATCATCATTCCCTTCAGGCAATGACAATATAGGTGCCGTAGTTAGCTTTTTCTTCAATAACTGAAACGCTTTCTCTTGTTCATCATTCCATTCAAATTTCTTCCCTTTATGCGTTAATGCAGTCAAGGGTTTTGCTATTCTGGAAAAGTCTTGGATGAACCTTCTGTAGTAACCAGCTAGTCCTAAAAACTGGCGTATGTGTTTTGGAGTTTTCGGGGTTTCCCATTTTTCAACAGTTTCTATCTTTGCCGGATCCACCTTAATACCTTCTTTGTTCACTATGTGACCGAGGAATTGAAATTCTTCCAACCAAAATGCACACTTTGAAAACTTAGCGTACAATTCTTCCTTCCTTAATACTTCTAACACCTTTCTCAAATGTTCACCGTGTTCTTGGTCATTCTTTGAGTAAATAAGTATGTCATCAATGAAAACAATGACAAACTTGTCAAGGTATGGTCCACACACTCGGTTCATAAGGTCCATGAACACAGCTGGTGCATTAGTTAAACCAAACGGCATGACCATAAACTCGTAATGACCGTAACGTGTTCTGAAAGCAGTCTTTGGAATATCATCTTCTTTCACCCGCATTTGATGATACCCGGAACGTAAGTCAATCTTTGAATAAACAGACGAGCCTTGTAGTTGATCAAATAAGTCGTCGATTCTCGGTAGTGGGTAGCGGTTCTTGATGGTAAGTTTGTTCAACTCTCGGTAGTCGATACACAACCTGAATGTACCATCTTTCTTCTTGACAAACAAAACAGGAGCTCCCCACGGTGATGTGCTTGGTCGAATGAAACCACGCTCTAAAAGTTCTTGTAATTGGCTTTGCAGTTCTTTCATCTCGCTGGGTGCGAGTCTGTAAGGAGCACGAGCTATTGGTGCAGCTCCTGGTACAAGATCTATTTGAAATTCAACGGATCGATGTGGGGGTAATCCCGGTAATTCTTTCGGAAATACATCGGGAAATTCTTTTGCAATGGGAACATCATTGATGCTCTTTTCTTCAATTTGTACTTTCTCGACGTGTGCTAGAACAGCATAGCAACCTTTCTTATTAGTTTTTGTGCCTTCAAATTACTAATAAGATGTAGCTTCGTGTTGCCCTTTTCTCCGTACACCATTAAAGGTTTTCCTTTTTCTCGTATAATGCGAATTGCATTTTTTGTAACAAACGATCTCTGCTTTCACTTCTTTCAACCAGTCCATACCGATTATCACATCAAAACTCCCTAACTCTACTGGTATCAAATCAATCTTAAATGTTTCACTAACCAGTTTAATTTCTCGATTCCGACATATATTATCTGCTGAAATTAATTTACCATTTTCTAATTAGAGTAAAAATTTACTATCCAAAGGCGTCAATGGACAACTTAATTTAGCACAAAAATCTCTACTCATATAGCTTCTATCCGCACCCGAATCAAATAAAACGTAAGCAGATTTATTGTCAATAAGAAACGTACCCGTAACAAGCTCCGGGTCTTCCTGTGCCTCTGCCGCATTAATATTGAAAACTCTTCCGCGGCCTTGTCCATTCGTGTTCTCCTGGTTTGGGCAATTTCTAATAATGTGGCCCGGTTTTCCACATTTATAACAAACTACATTGGCATAACTTGCTCCGACACTACTTGCTCCGCCATTACTCGTTCCGACACCATTTGTTCCTTTCGTTCTATTAACCCCTGGTCCGTAGACCTCACACTTCGCCGCGCTATGACCATTTCTTTTACACTTGTTGCAAAATTTGGTGCAGAACCCCGAGTGATACTTTTCACACCTTTGGCATAGCTGCTTCCGATTGTTGTTGTTGTTGCGGTTATTATTGTTGTTGGGATGATTGTTGTAGTTGCTGTTGTTGTTGTTGTTGCTGTTGTTGTTGGGCCGTTTGTTGTAGTTGCGATTGATGTTGCGATTGTTGGGATAATTGTTGCGATTATTGTTGTAATTGCTGTTGTTGTTGTATTGGTGATTCTTATCACCGTTTTCCTCCCACTTTCTTTTGAATTGCTTCACATTGGCCTCTTCAGCAGTCTGTTGTTTAATTCTTTCTTCAATCTGGTTCACTAGTTTGTGAGCCATTCTACATGCCTGTTGTATGGAGGCGGGCTCGTGTAAACTTATATCTTCTTGGATTCTTTCCGGTAATCCTTTCACAAACGCGTCGATCTTCTCTTCCTCATCTTCGAATGCTCCCGGACACAATAGGCACAATTCTGTGAATCGTCTTTCGTACGTGGTAATATCAAATCCTTGGGTTCGTAACCCTCTAAGTTCTGTCTTGAGCTTATTGACCTCAGTTCTGGGACGGTACTTCTCGTTCATCAAGTGCTTGAATGCTGGCCACGGTAGTGCGTACGCATCGTCTTGTCCCACTTGCTCTAGATAGGTATTCCACCATGTTAACGCAGAACCTGTGAAGGTATGCGTAGCGTACTTCACTTTGTCCTCTTCAGTACACTTACTTATGGCAAACACCGATTCGACCTTCTCAGTCCACCATTTCAATCCGATCAGTCCTTCGGTTCCATCAAATTCCAAAGGTTTGCAGGCAGTGAATTCTTTGTAGGTGCATCCTACACGATTTCCTGTACTGCTAGATCCAAGGTTATTGTTGGTATGTAGCGCATCCTGTACTGCGGCTATGTTTGAAGCTAGAAAAGTACGGAATTCCTCTTCATTCATATTCACGGTGTGTCGAGTAGTCGGTGCCATTTCCTTCAAAATAGTCAAATGGAACAAGTTAATCATACAGAATATTAAGAGTAGTTAATTGTATTTCGTAGCATAATATGAACTCATTTATAAAAGCTTTTTCTTCATATTAGCGTTTTATAAGTTTAAATTCGGGTAGTACCTACCCGTTAAGTTCATACTTAGTAGCTAATATACAATTCAACTACTACAATTCTATATGAAAAACTGATTATAATAATATTTCGCGTTCAAACTTTTACACAATATTTTACAAACTTACAATACCGCTTATTTTACATATAGCATGAAATATAGCACACAATAAATTTGATACAAGATGGTTGTGAAGATAATTCTAGCTAGTACACAAGTCGTTCAGCAAAGGCAATAAAGACACGTAATTCATACGTCCAGAAACAAGTCATGCATTCTGGTTTTACTAGGAAAACTTCCCATCCTTGGTCTTGTGGAACATAACCGTTATGGCCGTTGATAAGACTGCGTGTTGTAACGTCGTCAAAGGGACGAGGGTTACGTAATGTCCAACAGTCCCGTAACAATCTAAAAACCTCATTTCTTACCCCAATTACCGACTCCGTCACTTGTGGGAACGTTTTGTTTAATAGTTGTAGCCCGATGTTCTTGTTCTCACTTTGGTGAGAAGCGAACATTACTAATCCGTAAGCATAACATGCTTCTTTATGTTGCATGTTAGCCGCTTTTTCTAAATCACGAAGTCCAATATTCGGATATATTGAGTCAAAATAATTTCTTAACCCATTGCGTAAAATAGCATTTGGGTTCCCCGCAATATATGCGTCAAAGTAAACACATCGTAACTTATGGATTTCCCAATGTGATATCCCCCATCTTTCGAACGAAAGCCTTTTATAAACCAAGGAATTCTTGGAACGTTCTTCGAATGTCTTACAAACTGATCTCGCCTTAAATAGTTATGTCGAAGAATTCTGACCGACTCTAGACAAGATTTCATCAATCATGTCTCCGGGTAGGTCTCTTAAAATATTGGGTTGTCTATCCATTTTGTACTGTAAAATAGACAAGAGTTAGATTCATAAAAAAAAAATACTTATTAATACGAGCAATTTTTACATATATCATAAAGCATAAGCACACTATATTACATATATTACACCACACGAATACAACTATCTTATTCCGACTCGCTTGTTTCTTCTTCTTCGGTTTTGGTTCGTTTTGCCAAGTTTCTAGGGATATATGATGTTCCCCTAATACGAGTCGTCGTTTTCCACATTGGTTTAGAAAAACCTGGTGGTTTAAAGGTTCCCGGGTCATTGTTACAACTTAAGGACTTCGGGGGTTGACGATACATATAAAGTTCATCGGGGTTGGAATTAGATTTCTCTATTTTTATGCCCTTTCCCTTATTATTTTCTTTTGCCTTTTTAAATTCAGTTGGGGTAATTTCTATAACATCATTGGAATTCTCGTCGGAATCCGATTCATCGGAGAATTGGTAATCCTCCCAATATTTTGCTTCCTTGGCGGAAACACCATTGACCATAATTAACCTTGGTCGGTTGGTTGAGGATTCTCTTTTACTTAACCGTTTTATTATTTCCCCCACCGGTTCCGATTCTTCTTCCGGTTCCGATTCTTCTTCCGGTTCCGATTCTTCTTCCGGTTCCGACTCTTCTTCCGGTTCCTCTTCGGGAACTTGTGAATCAGTCCACGAATCATTCCAATTTACATTTGACTCTTCATTATTATTAGGTGAGTCAATGGGACTTGTTCTAGAGGTAGACATCTATCACATAATATCAAACACGTTAAGAGATTAATATATCACATAATATTCATATGTTAAAAATATATAGTTTCCAACAAAAATGTTAAGCAATCATTTTTAAAGAAAACACGGTCGAAGTCCAGAATCACTAATGCATCCTAACAAACTCGATAAGACACACTAATGCAAATTTTCTGGTTCTCTAAGACCAACGCTCGGATACCAACTGAAATGTACCAAGTGTAATAGGAATGGCCATATTGAGGCAAAGTGTGAAGTCTACGGACCAAATAGAAACAAAGGAGTAAATAATGCCGGAACAAATAATAACGGCGTTGTTTGCTATGTGAAATGTCCCGTTCTTATTGATTAAAAACGTTCCATATTAATTGATTTCGTTGCGAGGTTTTGACCTCTATATGAGACGTTTTTCAAAGACTGCATTCATTTTTAAAACAAATCATAACCTTTATTTCATAGATAAAGGTTTTAAAAAGCTTTACGTAGATTATCAAATAATGATAATCTAAAATATCCTGTTTACACACGACCATTACATAATGGTTTACAATACAAATATGTTACAACAAAATAAGTTTCTTGAATGCAGTTTTTACACAATATCATACAAGCATGGACTCCAAATCTCGTCCTTATTTAAGTATGCGACAGCGAAAGCTCTTAATAATCACCTGAGAATAAACATGCTTAAAACGTCAACAAAAATGTTGGTGAGTTATAGGTTTAACCTATATATATCAAATCATAATAATAGACCACAAGATTTCATATTTCAATACACATCCCATACATAGAGATAAAAATCATTCATATGGTGAACACCTGGTAACCGACATTAACAAGATGCATATATAAGAATATCCCCATCATTCCGGGACACCCTTCAGATATGATATAAATTTCGAAGTACTAAAGCATCCGGTTCTTTGGATGGGGTTTGTTAGGCCCAATAGATCTATCTTTAGGATTCGCGTCAATTAGGGTGTCTGTTCCCTAATTCTTAGATTACCAGACTTAATAAAAAGGGGCATATTCGATTTCGATAATTCAACCATAGAATGTAGTTTCACGTACTTGTGTCTATTTTGTAAATCATTTATAAAACCTGCATGTATTCTCATCCCAAAAATATTAGATTTTAAAAGTGGGACTATAACTCACTTTCACAGATTTTTACTTCGTCGGGAAGTAAGACTTGGCCACTGGTTGATTCACGAACCTATAACAATATATACATATATATCAAAGTATGTTCTAAATATATTTACAACACTTTTAATATATTTTGATGTTTTAAGTTTATTAAGTCAGCTGTCCTCGTTAGTAACCTACAACTAGTTGTCCACAGCTAGATGTACAGAAATAAATCGATAAATATTATCTTGAATCAATCCACGACCCAGTGTATACGTATCTCAGTATTGATCACAACTCAAACTATATATATTTTGGAATCAACCTCAACCCTGTATAGCTAACTCCAACATTCACATATAGAGTGTCTATGGTTGTTCCGAAATATTTATAGATGTGTCGACATGATAGGTCGAAACATTGTATACGTGTCTATGGTATCTCAAGATTACATAATATACAATACAAGTTGATTAAGTTATGGTTGGAATAGATTTGTTACCAATTTTCACGTAGCTAAAATGAGAAAAATTATCCAATCTTGTTTTACCCATAACTTCTTCATTTTAAATCCGTTTTGAGTGAATCAAATTGCTATGGTTTCATATTGAACTCTATTTTATGAATCTAAACAGAAAAAGTATAGGTTTATAGTCAGAAAAATAAGTTACAAGTCGTTTTTGTAAAGGTAGTCATTTCAGTCGAAAGAACGACGTCTAGATGACCATTTTAGAAAACATACTTCCACTTTGAGTTTAACCATAATTTTTGGATATAGTTTCATGTTCATAATAAAAATCATTTTCTCAGAATAACAACTTTTAAATCAAAGTTTATCATAGTTTTTAATTAACTAACCCAAAACAGCCCGCGGTGTTACTACGACGGCGTAAATCCGGTTTTACGGTGTTTTTCGTGTTTCCAGGTTTTAAATCATTAAGTTAGCATATCATATAGATATAGAACATGTGTTTAGTTGATTTTAAAAGTCAAGTTAGAAGGATTAACTTTTGTTTGCGAACAAGTTTAGAATTAACTAAACTATGTTCTAGTGATTACAAGTTTAAACCTTCGAATAAGATAGCTTTATACGTATAAATAGAATGATGTTATGAACATCATTACTACCTTAATTTCCTTGGATAAACCTACTGGAAAAGAGAAAAATGTATCTAGCTTCAACGGATCCTTGGATGGCTCGAAGTTCTTGAAGCAGAATCATGACACGAAAACAAGTTCAAGTAAGATCATCACTTGAAATAAGATTGTTATAGTTATAGAAATTGAACCAAAGTTTGAATATGATTATTACCTTGTATTAGAATGATAACCTACTGTAAGAAACAAAGATTTCTTGAGGTTGGATGATCACCTTACAAGATTGGAAGTGAGCTAGCAAAGTTGAAAGTATTCTTGATTTTATGTAACTAGAACTTGTAGAATATATGAAGAACACTTAGAACTCGAAGATAGAACTTGAGAGAGATCAATTAGATGAAGAAAATTGAAGAATGAAAGTGTTTGTAGGTGTTTTTGGTCGTTGGTGTATGGATTAGATATAAAGGATATGTAATTTTGTTTTCATGTAAATAAGTCATGAATGATTACTCATATTTTTGTAATTTTATGAGATATTTCATGCTAGTTGCCAAATGATGGTTCCCACATGTGTTAGGTGACTCACATGGGCTGCTAAGAGCTGATCATTGGAGTGTATATACCAATAGTACATACATCTAAAAGCTGTGTATTGTACGAGTACGAATACGGGTGCATACGAGTAGAATTGTTGATGAAACTGAACGAGGATGTAATTGTAAGCATTTTTGTTAAGTAGAAGTATTTTGATAAGTGTATTGAAGTCTTTCAAAAGTGTATAAATACATATTAAAACACTACATGTATATACATTTTAACTGAGTCGTTAAGTCATCGTTAGTCGTTACATGTAAGTGTTGTTTTTAAACCTTTAGGTTAACGATCTTGTTGAATGTTGTTAAACCATTGTTTATTATAACAAATGAGATGTTAAATTATTATATTATCATGATATTATGATATATAATATATCTTAGTATGATGTATATACAGTTAAATGTCGTTACAACGATAATCGTTACATATATGTCTCGTTTCGAAATCATTAAGTTAGTAGTCTTATTTTTACATATGTATTTCATTGTTAATACACTTAATAATATATTTACTTATCATTTAACATAATTAACCAAGTGTATCAATATCTTAATATGATTCATATGTACCTAGTAAGACGTTGTTATAACGATAATCGTTATATATATCGTTTTCGAGTTTCTTAAATTAATAGTCTCATTTTTATGTATATAACTCATTGTTAAAATACCTAATGAGATACATACTTATAATAAAAACATGTTAACTATATATATAACCATATATATGTCATCGTATAGTTTTTACAAGTTTTAACGTTCATGAATCACCGGTCAACTTGGGTGGTCAATTGTCTATATGAAATATATTTCAATTAATCAAGTCTTAACAAGTTTGGTTGCTTAACATGTTGGAAACATTTAATCATGTAAATATCAATCTCAATTAATATATATAAACATGGAAAAGTTCGGGTCACTACAGTACCTACCCGTTAAATAAATTTCGTCCCGAAATTTTAAGCTGTTGAAGGTGTTGACGAATCTTCTGGAAATAGATGCGGGTATTTCTTCTTCATCTAATCTTCACGCTCCCAGGTGAACTCGGGTCCTCTACGAGCATTCCATCGAACCTTAACAATTGGTATCTTGTTTTGCTCAAGTCTTTTAACCTCACGATCCATTATTTCGACGGGTTCTTCGATGAATTGAAGTTTTTCGTTGATTTGGATTTCATCTAACGGAATAGTGAGATCTTCTTTAGCAAAACATTTCTTCAAATTCGAGACGTGGAAAGTGTTATGTACAGCTGCGAGTTGTTGAGGTAACTCAAGTCGGTAAGCTACTGGTCCGACACGATCAATAATCTTGAATGGTCCAATATACCTTGGATTTAATTTTCCTCGTTTACCAAATCGAACAACGCCTTTCCAAGGTGCAACTTTAAGCATGACCATCTCTCCAATTTCAAATTCTATATCTTTTCTTTTAATGTCAGCGTAGCTCTTTTGTCGACTTTGGGCGGTTTTCAACCGTTGTTGAATTTGGATGATCTTCTCGGTAGTTTCTTGTATAATCTCCGGACCCGTAATCTGTCTATCCCCCACTTCACTCCAACAAATCGGAGACCTGCACTTTCTACCATAAAGTGCTTCAAACGGCGCCATCTCAATGCTTGAATGGTAGCTGTTGTTGTAGGAAAATTCTGCTAACGGTAGATGTCGATCCCAACTGTTTCCGAAATCAATAACACATGCTCGTAGCATGTCTTCAAGAGTTTGTATCGTCCTTTCGCTCTGCCCATCAGTTTGTGGATGAAAGGCAGTACTCATGTCTAGCCGAGTTCCTAATGCTTGCTGTAATGTCTGCCAGAATCTTGAAATAAATCTGCCATCCCTATCAGAGATAATAGAGATTGGTATTCCATGTCTGGATACGACTTCCTTCAAATACAGTCGTGCTAATTTCTCCATCTTGTCATCTTCTCTTATTGGCAGGAAGTGTGCTGATTTGGTGAGACGATCAACTATTACCCAAATAGTGTCAAAACCACTTGCAGTCCTTGGCAATTTAGTGATGAAATCCATGGTAATGTTTTCCCATTTCCATTCCGGGATTTCGGGTTGTTGAAGTAGACCTGATGGTTTTTAATGCTCAGCTTTGACCTTAGAACACGTCAAACATTCTCCTACGTATTTAGCAACATCGGCTTTCATACCCGGCCACCAAAAATGTTTCTTGAGATCCTTGTACATCTTCCCCGTTCCAGGATGTATTGAGTATCTGGTTTTATGAGCTTCTCTAAGTACCATTTCTCTCATATCTCCAAATTTTGGTACCCAAATCCTTTCAGCCCTATACCGGGTTCCGTCTTCCCGAATATTAAGATGCTTCTCCGATCCTTTGGGTATTTCATCCTTTAAATTTCCCTCTTTTAAAACTCCTTGTTGCGCCTCCTTTATTTGAGTAGTAAGGTTATTATGAATCATTATATTCATAGATTTTACTCGAATGGGTTCTCTGTCCTTCCTGCTCAATGCATCGGCTACCACATTTGCCTTCCCTGGGTGGTAACGAATCTCAAAGTCGTAATCATTCAATAATTCAATCCACCTACGCTGCCTCATATTCAGTTGTTTCTGATTAAATATGTGTTGAAGACTTTTGTGGTCGGTATATATAATACTTTTGACCCCATATAAGTAGTGCCTCCAAGTCTTTAATGCAAAAACAACCGCGCCTAATTCCAAATCATGCGTCGTATAATTTTGTTCGTGAATCTTCAATTGTCTAGACGCATAAGCAATCACCTTCGTTCGTTGCATTAATACACAACCGAGACCTTGCTTTGATGCGTCACAATAAATCACAAAATCATCATTCCCTTCAGGCAATGACAATATAGGTGCCGTAGTTAGCTTTTTCTTCAATAACTGAAACGCTTTCTCTTGTTCATCATTCCATTCAAATTTCTTCCCTTTATGCGTTAATGCAGTCAAGGGTTTTGCTATTCTGGAAAAGTCTTGGATGAACCTTCTGTAGTAACCAGCTAGTCCTAAAAACTGGCGTATGTGTTTCCGAGTTTTCGGGGTTTCCCATTTTTCAACAGTTTCTATCTTTGCCGGATCCACCTTAATACCTTCTTTGTTCACTATGTGACCGAGGAATTGAACTTCTTCCAACCAAAATGCACACTTTGAAAACTTAGCGTACAATTCTTCCTTCCTCAATACTTCTAACACCTTTCTCAAATGTTCACCGTGTTCTTGGTCATTCTTTGAGTAAATAAGTATGTCATCAATGAAAACAATGACAAACTTGTCAAGGTATGGTCCACACACTCGGTTCATAAGGTCCATGAACACAGCTGGTGCATTAGTTAAACCAAACGGCATGACCATAAACTCGTAATGACCGTAACGTGTTCTGAAAGCAGTCTTTCGAATATCATCTTCTTTCACCCGCATTTGATGATACCCGGAACGTAAGTCAATCTTTGAATAAACAGACGAGCCTTGTAGTTGATCAAATAAGTCGTCGATTCTCGGTAGTGGGTAGCGGTTCTTGATGGTAAGTTTGTTCAACTCTCGGTAGTCGATACACAACCTGAATGTACCAACTTTCTTCTTGACAAACAAAACAGGAGCTCCCCACGGTGATGTGCTTGGTCGAATGAAACCACGCTCTAAAAGTTCTTGTAATTGGCTTTGCAGTTCTTTCATCTCGCTGGGTGCGAGTCTGTAAGGAGCACGAGCTATTGGTGCAGCTCCTGGTACAAGATCTATTTGAAATTCAACGGATCGATGTGGGGGTAATCCCGGTAATTCTTTCGGAAATACATCGGGAAATTCTTTTGCAATGGGAACATCATTGATGCTCTTTTCTTTAGTTTGTACTTTCTCGACGTGTGCTAGAACAGCATAGCAACCTTTTCTTATTAGTTTTTGTGCCTTCAAATTACTAATAAGATGTAGCTTCGTGTTGCCCTTTTCTCCGTACACCATTAAAGGTTTTCCTTTTTCTCGTATAATGCGAATTGCATTTTTTGTAACAAACGATCTCTGCTTTCACTTCTTTCAACCAGTCCATACCGATTATCACATCAAAACTCCCTAACTCTACTGGTATCAAATCAATCTTAAATGTTTCACTAACCAGTTTAATTTCTCGATTCCGACATATATTATCTGCTGAAATTAATTTACCATTTGCTAATTCGAGTAAAAATTTACTATCCAAAGGCGTCAATGGACAACTTAATTTAGCACAAAAATCTCTACTCATATAGCTTCTATCCGCACCCGAATCAAATAAAACGTAAGCAGATTTATTGTCAATAAGAAACGTACCCGTAACAAGCTCCGGGTCTTCCTGTGCCTCTGCCGCATTAATATTGAAAACTCTTCCGCGGCCTTGTCCATTCGTGTTCTCCTGGTTCGGGCAATTTCTAATAATGTGGCCCGGTTTTCCACATTTATAACAAACTACATTGGCATAACTTGCTCCGACACTACTTGCTCCGCCATTACTCGTTCTGACACCATTTGTTCCTTTCGTTCTATTAACCCCTGGTCTGTAGACCTCACACTTCGCCGCGCTATGACCATTTCTTTTACACTTGTTGCAAAATTTGGTGCAGAACCCTAAGTGATACTTTTCACACCTTTGGCATAGCTGCTTCCGATTGTTGTTGTTGTTGCGGTTATTATTGTTGTTGGGATGATTGTTGTAGTTGCTGTTGTTGTTGTTGTTGTTGTTGTTGTTGTTGGGCCGTTTGTTGTAGTTGCGATTGATGTTGCGATTGTTGGGATAATTGTTGCGATTATTGTTGTAATTGCTGTTGTTGTTGTATTGGTGATTCTTATCACCGTTTTCCTCCCACTTTCTTTTGACTTGCTTCACATTGGCCTCTTCAGCAGTCTGTTGTTTAATTCTTTCTTCAATCTGGTTCACTAGTTTGTGAGCCATTCTACATGCCTGTTGTATGGAGGCGGGCTCGTGTGAACTTATATCTTCTTGGATTCTTTCCGGTAATCCTTTCACAAACGCGTCGATCTTCTCTTCCTCATCTTCGAATGCTCCCGGACACAATAGGCACAATTCTGTGAATCGTCTTTCGTACGTGGTAATATCAAATCCTTGGGTTCGTAACCCTCTAAGTTCTGTCTTAAGTTTATTGACCTCAGTTCTGGGACGGTACTTCTCGTTCATCAAGTGCTTGAATGCTGGCCACGGTAGTGCGTACGCATCGTCTTGTCCCACTTGCTCTAGATAGGTATTCCACCATGTTAACGCAGAACCTGTGAAGGTATGCGTAGCGTACTTCACTTTGTCCTCTTCAGTACACTTACTTATGGCAAACACCGATTCGACCTTCTCAGTCCACCGTTTCAATCCGATCGGTCCTTCGGTTCCATCAAATTCCAAAGGTTTGCAGGCAGTGAATTCTTTGTAGGTGCATCCTACACGATTTCCTGTACTGCTAGATCCAAGGTTATTGTTGGTATGTAGCGCAGCCTGTACTGCGGCTATGTTTGAAGCTAGAAAAGTACGGAATTCCTCTTCATTCATATTCACGGTGTGTCGAGTAGTCGGTGCCATTTCTTTCAAAATAGTCAAATGGAACAAGTTAATCATACAGAATATTAAGAGTTGTTAATAGTATTTCGTAGCATAATATGAACTCATTTATAAAAGCTTTTTCTTCATATTAGCGTTTTATAAGTTTAAATTCGGGTAGTACCTACCCGTTAAGTTCATACTTAGTAGCTAATATACAATTCAACTACTACAATTCTATATGAAAAACTGATTATAATAATATTTCGCGTTCAAACTTTTACACAATATTTTACAAACTTACAATACCGCTTATTTTACATATAGCATGAAATATAGCACACAATAAATTTGAAATAAGATGGTTGTGAAGATAATTCTAGCTAGTACACAAGTCGTTCAGCAAAGGCAATAAAGACACGTAATTCATACGTCCAGAAACAAGTCATGCATTCTGGTTTTACTAGGATTACTTCCCATCCTTGGTCTTGTGGAACATAACCGTTATGGCCGTTGATAAGACAGCGTGTTGTAACGTCGTCAAAGGGACGAGGGTTACGTAATGTCCAACAGTCCCGTAACAATCTAAAAACCTCATTTCTTACCCCAATTACCGACTCCGTCACTTGTGGGAACGTTTTGTTTAATAGTTGTAGCCCGATGTTCTTGTTCTCACTTTGGTGAGAAGCGAACATTACTAATCCGTAAGCATAACATGCTTCTTTATGTTGCATGTTAGCCGCTTTTTCTAAATCACGAAGTCCAATATTCGGATATATTGAGTCAAAATAATTTCTTAACCCATTGCGTAAAATAGCATTTGGGTTCCCCGCAATATATGCGTCAAAGTAAACACATCGTAACTTATGGATTTCCCAATGTGATATCCCCCATCTTTCGAACGAAAGCCTTTTATAAACCAAGGCATTCTTGGAACTTTCTTCGAATGTCTTACAAACTGATCTCGCCTTAAATAGTTGTGTCGAAGAATTCTGACCGACTCTAGACAAGATTTCATCAATCATGTCTCCGGGTAGGTCTCTTAAAATATTGGGTTGTCTATCCATTTTGTACTGTAAAATAGACAAGAGTTAGATTCATAAAAAAAATACTTATTAATACAAGCAATTTTTACATATATCATAAAGCATAAGCACACTATATTACATATATTACACCACACGAATACAACTATCTTATTCCGACTCGCTTGTTTCTTCTTCTTCGGTTTTGGTTCGTTTTGCCAAGTTTCTAGGGATATATGATGTTCCCCTAATACGAGCCGTCGTTTTTCACATTGGTTTAGAAAAACCTGGTGGTTTAAAGGTTCCCGGGTCATTGTTACAACTTAAGGACTTCGGGGGTTGACGATACATATAAAGTTCATCGGGGTTGGAATTAGATTTCTCTATTTTTATGCCCTTTCCCTTATTATTTTCTTTTGCCTTTTTAAATTCAGTTGGGGTAATTTCTATAACATCATTGGAATTCTCGTCGGAATCCGATTCATCGAAGAATTGGTAATCCTCCCAATATTTTGCTTCCTTGGCGGAAACACCATTGACCATAATTAACCTTGGTCGGTTGGTTGAGGATTCTCATTTACTTAACCGTTTTATTATTTCCCCCACCGGTTCCGATTCTTCTTCCGGTTCCGATTCTTCTTCCGGTTCCGACTCTTCTTCCGGTTCCTCTTCGGGAACTTGTGAATCAGTCCATGAATCATTCCAATTTACATTTGACTCATCATTATTATTAGGTGAGTCAATGGGACTTGTTCTAGAGGTAGACATCTATCACATAATATCAAACACGTTAAGAGATTAATATATCACATAATATTCATATGTTAAAAATATATAGTTTCCAACAAAAATGTTAAGCAATCATTTTTAAAGAAAACACGGTCGAAGTCCAGAATCACTAATGCATCCTAACAAACTCGATAAGACACACTAATGCAAATTTTCTGGTTCTCTAAGACCAACGCTCGGATACCAACTGAAATGTCCCGTTCTTATTGATTAAAAACGTTCCATATTAATTGATTTCGTTGCGAGGTTTTGACCTCTATATGAGACGTTTTTCAAAGACTGCATTCATTTTTAAAACAAATCATAACCTTTATTTCATAGATAAAGGTTTTAAAAAGCTTTACGTAGATTATCAAATAATGATAATCTAAAATATCCTGTTTACACACGACCATTACATAATGGTTTACAATACAAATATGTTACAACAAAATAAGTTTCTTGAATGCAGTTTTTACACAATATCATACAAGCATGGACTCCAAATCTCGTCCTTATTTAAGTATGCGACAGCGGAAGCTCTTAATAATCACCTGAGAATAAACATGCTTAAAACGTCAACAAAAATGTTGGTGAGTTATAGGTTTAACCTATATATATCAAATCATAATAATAGACCACAAGATTTCATATTTCAATACACATCCCATACATAGAGATAAAAATCATTCATATGGTGAACACCTAGTAACCGACATTAACAAGATGCATATATAAGAATATCCCCATCATTCCGGGACACCCTTCAGATATGATATAAATTTCGAAGTACTAAAGCATCCGGTTCTTTGGATGGGGTTTGTTAGGCCCAATAGATCTATCTTTAGGATTCGCGTCAATTAGGGTGTCTGTTCCCTAATTCTTAGATTACCAGACTTAATAAAAAGGGGCATATTCGATTTCGATAATTCAACCATAGAATGTAGTTTCACGTACTTGTGTCTATTTTGTAAATCATTTATAAAACCTGCATGTATTCTCATCCCAAAAATATTAGATTTTAAAAGTGGGACTATAACTCACTTTCACAGATTTTTACTTCGTCGGGAAGTAAGACTTGGCCACTGGTTGATTCACGAACCTATAACAATATATACATATATATCAAAGTATGTTCTAAATATATTTACAACACTTTTAATATATTTTGATGTTTTAAGTTTATTAAGTCAGCTGTCCTCGTTAGTAACCTACAACTAGTTGTCCACAGCTAGATGTACAGAAATAAATCGATAAATATTATCTTGAATCAATCCACGACCCAGTGTATACGTATCTCAGTATTGATCACAACTCAAACTATATATATTTTGGAATCAACCTCAACCCTGTATAGCTAACTCCAACATTCACATATAGAGTGTCTATGGTTGTTCCGAAATATATATAGATGTGTCGACATGATAGGTCGAAACATTGTATACGTGTCTATGGTATCTCAAGATTACATAATATACAATACAAGTTGATTAAGTTATGGTTGGAATAGATTTGTTACCAATTTTCACGTAGCTAAAATGAGAAAAATTATCCAATCTTGTTTTACCCATAACTTCTTCATTTTAAATCCGTTTTGAGTGAATCAAATTGCTATGGTTTCATATTGAACTCTATTTTATGAATCTAAACAGAAAAAGTATAGGTTTATAGTCGGAAAAATAAGTTACAAGTCGTTTTTGTAAAGGTAGTCATTTCAGTCGAAAGAACGACGTCTAGATGACCATTTTAGAAAACATACTTTCACTTTGAGTTTAACCATAATTTTTGGATATAGTTTCATGTTCATAATAAAAATCATTTTCTCAGAATAACAACTTTTAAATCAAAGTTTATCATAGTTTTTAATTAACTAACCCAAAACAGCCCGCGGTGTTACTACGACGGCGTAAATCCGGTTTTACGGTGTTTTTCGTGTTTCCAGGTTTTAAATCATTAAGTTAGCATATCATATAGATATAGAACATGTGTTTAGTTGATTTTAAAAGTCAAGTTAGAAGGATTAACTTTTGTTTGCAAACAAGTTTAGAATTAACTAAACTATGTTCTAGTGATTACAAGTTTAAACCTTCGAATAAGATAGCTTTATACGTATAAATAGAATGATGTTATGAACATCATTACTACCTTAATTTCCTTGGATAAACCTACTGGAAAAGAGAAAAATGGATCTAGCTTCAACGGATCCTTGGATGGCTCGAAGTTCTTGAAGCAGAATCATGACACGAAAACAAGTTCAAGTAAGATCATCACTTGAAATAAGATTGTTATAGTTATAGAAATTGAACCAAAGTTTGAATATGATTATTACCTTGTATTAGAATGATAACCTACTGTAAGAAACAAAGATTTCTTGAGGTTGGATGATCACCTTACAAGATTGGAAGTGAGCTAGCAAACTTGAAAGTATTCTTGATTTTATGTAACTAGAACTTGTAGAATATATGATGAACACTTAGAACTTGAAGATAGAACTTGAGAGAGATCAATTAGATGAAGAAAATTGAAGAATGAAAGTGTTTGTAGGTGTTTTTGGTCGTTGGTGTATGGATTAGATATAAAGGATATGTAATTTTGTTTTCATGTAAATAAGTCATGAATGATTACTCATATTTTTGTAATTTTATGAGATATTTCATGCTAGTTGCCAAATGATGGTTCCCACATGTGTTAGGTGACTCACATGGGCTGCTAAGAGCTGATCATTGGAGTGTATATACCAATAGTACATACATCTAAAAGCTGTGTATTGTACGAGTACGAATACGGGTGCATACGAGTAGAATTGTTGATGAAACTGAACGAGGATGTAATTGTAAGCATTTTTGTTAAGTAGAAGTATTTTGATAAGTGTATTGAAGTCTTTAAAAAGTGTATAAATACATATTAAAACACTACATGTATATACATTTTAACTGAGTCGTTAAGTCATCGTTAGTCGTTACATGTAAGTGTTGTTTTTAAACCTTTAGGTTAACGATCTTGTTGAATGTTGTTAACCCATTGTTTATTATAACAAATGAGATGTTAAATTATTATATTATCATGATATTATGATATATAATATATCTTAGTATGATGTATATACAGTTAAATGTCGTTACAACGATAATCGTTACATATATGTCTCGTTTCGAAATCATTAAGTTAGTAGTCTTATTTTTACATATGTATTTCATTGTTAATACACTTAATAATATATTTACTTATCATTTAACATAATTAACCAAGTGTATCAATATCTTAATATGATTCATATGTACCTAGTAAGACGTTGTTATAACGATAATCGTTATATATATCGTTTTCGAGTTTCTTAAATTAATAGTCTCATTTTTATGTATATAACTCATTGTTAAAATACCTAATGAGATACATACTTATAATAAAAACATGTTAACTATATATATAACCATATATATGTCATCGTATAGTTTTTACAAGTTTTAACGTTCATGAATCACCGGTGAACTTGGGTGGTCAATTGTCTATATGAAATATATTTCAATTAATCAAGTCTTAACAAGTTTGATTGCTTAACATGTTGGAAACATTTAATCATGTAAATATCAATCTCAATTAATATATATAAACATGGAAAAGTTCGGGTCACTACACTATGGATGTGGAAAACAGGGCCATACCATAAACCAGTGCAGGAATGGAAATAGGCAAGGCCGTGGGAGAGCCTTCAACATTAATGGGGAGAAAGCAAAGGAAGACCCGGAGCTTGTTATGGGTACATTTCTTATCAACAATACACCTGCTTATGTTCTATTTGATTCGGGTGCCGATAGAAGTTATATGAGTAGAGAATTTTGTGCCAAATTAAATTGCCCGTTAACACCTTTGGATAAAAAGTGTATAGTTGAAGTAGCAAATGGTAAACTAATTAAGGTTGATAAAATTTACCGAAATCGAAAAATTAGTTTAATTAGCGAAACGTTTGTAATTGATTTAATACCGGTGGAATTGGGAAGCTTCAACGTAATTATTGGAATGGACTGGATGTCCAAGGTGAAAGCCGAAGTTGTTTGTCATGAGAAGGCGATTCGTATTCCGAGAGAAAACGGGTTACCCTTAATGGTGTACGGAGAAAAGGGTAATGCCAAATTATATCTTATTAGTAGTTTGAAGGCACGTAAACTAATAAGAAAAGGTTACTATGCCATACTAGCACACATCGAGAAGGTTGAAAAAGAAGAAAAGAAAATCGATGACGTTCCCGTTGCAAGAGAATTTCCTGAGGTGTTTCCGGACGAATTACCGGGACTACCTCCACACCGATCCGTTGAATTTTAAATAGATCTTGTACCAGGAGCCGCACCAATAGCTTGTGCTCCATATAGACTTGCGCCCACCGAAATGAAAGAATTACAAAGTCAGCTACAAGAATTATTAGAACGTGGTTTTATCCGACCGAGTACGTCACCATGGGGAGCTCCAATTTTGTTCGTTAAAAAGAAAGATGGGTCTTTTCGCATGTGTATTGATTACCGTGAGCTGAACAAAGTAACCATAATAAACCGATACCCTTTACCCCGAATCGACGACCTATTTGATCAACTCCAAGGTTCGAGCGTATACTCCAAAATCGACTTAAGATCGAGTTATCATCAACTGAGGGTTAAAGAAGCCGATATACCAAAAACAGCCTTCAGAACTCGTTATGGCCATTACGAATTCATGGTTATGCCATTTGGTCTAACCAATGCACCCGCAGTTTTTATGGATCTCATGCATCGAGTATGTAGTCCATATTTAGATAAGTTTGTTATTGTCTTTATTGATGACATTCTTATCTATTCGAAGAATAACCAAGAACACGAACAACACTTGAGACTTGTATTAGAGTTGTTAAGAAAAGAACAACTTTATACAAAATTCTCTAAGTGAGCTTTTTGGTTAAATGAAGTACAATTTCTTGGCCACGTAGTCAGTAGTAATGGAATCAAAGTTGATCCCGCCAAGATCGAAGCCATCAAAAATTGGGAAATCCCAAAAACTCCAACGCAAATACGTCAATTTTTGGGTTTAGCCGGTTATTATAGGAGATTTATTCAAGATTTCTCCCGAGTAGCCAAACCTTTAACTGCCTTGACACACAAGGGGAAAAAGTATGAATGGACTTCCGAACAAGAGGGTGCCTTCCAATTGTTGAAAAAGAAGTTGACTACGACACCTATTTTATCGTTACCTGACGGAATGGAAGATTTTGTTTTCTACTGCGACGCATCAAGAATGGGTTTTGGGTGTATTCTTATGCAACGGAAGAAGGTGATTGCATATGCTTCTCGACAACTCAAAATTCATGAACAAAACTACACCACACATGATCTGGAATTGGGCACTGTTGTTTTTGCATTAAAGATGTGGAGACATTATCTATATGGGGTCAAGTTTATTGTATACACCGACCACAAAAGTCTCCAACATATTTTAAATCAAAAGCAACTAAATATGAGGCAGCGTAGGTGGGTTGAGTTGTTAAATGATTATGATTGTGAAATCCGTTACCACCCGGGGAAAGCGAATGTGGTAGCCGATGCCTTGAGTCGAAAGGAAAGAGAATCTATTCGAGTAAAAGCTATGAACATGATTATTCATACTAATCTTACTACTCGAATAAAAGAGGCACAACAGGAGGTTTTGAAGGAAGGAATTTTTTGAAAGGAAATACCCAAAGGATTAGAAAAACAGCTTAATATTTGGGAAGACGGAACCAGATATTTAGCTGAAAGAATTTGGGTACCAAATAATGGGGATTTGAGGAAAGTGGTACTAGATGAAGCACATAAAACCAGATATTCAATACATCCCGGAGCGGGGAAAATGTACCAAGACCTCAAGAGAAACTTTTGGTGGCCAGGAATGAAGGCCGTTATAGCCACATATGTAGGAGCATGTTTGACATGTTCTAAAGTCAAAGCTGAACATCATAAACCATCGGGTCTACTCCAACAACCTGAAATCCCAGAATGGAAATGGGAAAACATTACCATGGATTTCATTGCTAAGTTACCGAGAACCGCAGGTGGTTATGATATGATTTGGGTAATAGTCGATCGTCTTACTAAGTCAGCACACTTTCTGCCAATAAAAGAAGAGGATGGTATAGAGAAATTAGCACGATTATACCTGAAAGAAGTTGTTTCTAGACATGGTATACCAATCTCTATTATCTCTGATCGTGATAGCAGATTTACTTCCAGATTCTCGCAGGCATTACACGAAGCGTTGGGAACTCGTCTAGATTTAAGTACTACCTATCATCCACAAATTGATGGGCAGAGTGAAAGGATGATTCAGACACTCGAAGACATGCTACGAGCATGTGTTATTGATTTTGGAAGCAGTTGGGATCGACATCTACCGTTAGCTGAGTTTTCCTACAACAACAGCTACCATTCTAATATTGAGGCGGCACCATTCGAGGCACTTTATGGTAGGAAGTGCAGGTCTCCGATTTGTTGGAGTGATGTGGGGGATAAATAGATTACAGGTCCAGAAATTATCCAAGAAACCACCGACAAAATCATTCAGATTCAGCAACGATTGAAAACAGTCCGGAGTCGACAAAAGAGCTATGCAGATGTTAGGAGAAAACCTTTAGAGTTTGAGGAGGGTGATATGGTTATGCTTAAGGTATCACCTTAGAAAGGTGTTATTCGTTTTGGAAAGCGGGAGAAATTGAGCCCAAGATACCTTAGGCCATTCAAGATTGAAAAACGCATTGGGCCGGTGGCCTATTGATGTTATGCGAGGTGTATATAAAATAGCTTTATATTTTACAAGGAAATACTATTAAATACGATACAATTTTACACAAGATATTTATTTATTTAGAGAATGGATAAACTTAAACCTTGCTACAACACTTATAGGCAGTGTACCTAATCGTACAGTAGTGTAGTTTTTAGTAAGTCCGGTTCGTTCCACAGGGAAATCTTTAAACAAAGCTTAACGCTATATTAGTTTACTTTTATAAAATTACAAATATATATATAAGTAATATTATTATTATAAAGGGGGGTTTTTACCGTTTAATGACGGGTTTGTCGATTTTAAAACTTTAGTCGCAGTTAAAACCAAATGTAAAATAATAAATAAATACAAGACTTAATTTAAAGCGTAAATTAAATAACGATAATGAAATTGTGAATAATAAAAGTGCGATAAAATAAACTTACGATAATTAAAAAGTACGATAATTAAAAGTGCAATTAAATATAATAACAATAAAAATGCGATAATTAGAAGTGTAATTAAATATAAAATAAAGGAAATTAAATATGAAATAAAAGAATTATGCTTATTTAAACTTCCGTAATCATGATGTTTGACGTGTTGATTTTAGTTTTATGCCCATGGGTTAATTGTCCTTTGTCCTGGATTATTTAATATGTCCGTCTGGTTTTTGTCCATAACAGTCCATCAGTCATAAATATAAAGTGCGAGTGTCCTCGTCAAATTATCCTTATACCCGAAGTTAAATATTCCAACTAATTGGGGACTTAAACTGTAACAAGATTTTAATACTTTGTTTAATAATTACACCAGGATGTCGACTGAGTGTAACCCAAGGTTTTAATATTTTGTTATCAATTATACCAAGTGTCCTTGTACATAATTTCACCCCTGTTTTAATAATTCTAGTGGCTATTAATCCATTCCCGTGTCCGATTAAATGAACGATTATTCGTACATATAAATATCCCGCCCATCGTGTCCGATCGAGTGTATATGGTTATTTATAGGGACGTCCAATTGTAAATCTTTATATTAAAATTAACAAACTATCATTTAGTTAAACAAATATAAAGCCCATTAATAGCCCATAGTCTAATTTCCACAAGTGTCGTTCTTTTGTCCAAACCCCAATTATGGTACAAAGCCCAATTACCCAATTTTAATATTTTTAGCCCAACATCATGATTACTTCAGATTAAATAAGCATAATAATAACTTAGCTACGAGACATTAAATTAAAAAGGTTGAACATAACTTACAATGATTAAAAATAGCGTAGCGTTACACGGACAGAATTTCGACTTACACCCTTACAACATTCGCTAACATACCCTTATTATTAGGATTTAAAATTAAAATTAAAATTAAAATTAAAATTAAAATATAAATATAAATATTACGTTGAGTGAAGAAGAAAAAGATGTGTTTATTTTGGCCAAAACGCGTTGAATTTATAGGACCTGGGCTGGATTTCAGAGCCATGTGATCGCATGGCTTTTGTGCCTCCAGGCCATGCGATCGCATGGCCAGCTGGGAGAAGTCACATATCTTTGTTTTCTTTCTTGCCGACGTTTATAAATAATAATATAATATATAAATAATTATAAGAATTATTTAAATATTATATTTTATTTATGTGCATAGTTAACTTGTAATTTTTAGTCCGTTGCGTCGAGCGTTGAGAGTTGACTCTGGTCCCGGTTCCGGATTTCCGAACGTCCTTGCGTATAATTTAATATCTTGTACTTTGCGTTTTGAATCTTGTACTCTTGTAATTTTGAGACGTTTCTTATCAATAATTGGAACCTCATTGATTGTATTTTGTACTTTTAAGCTTTTTGGTCGTTTGCGTCTTTAATTCGTCAAATCTATCTTTTGTCTTCACCTTTTATTATTTAAACGAATATCACTTGTAAATAGAACAGTTGCAACTAAAAGCTTGTCTTTCTTGAGGAATAATGCTATGAAATATATGTTCGTTTTTAGCATTATCAAATATTCCCACACTTGAGCGTTGCTTGTCCTCAAGCAATATAGTCTTGAAATACTAGAATCACTTCTTTATTCTTCACACTTTGTACATCAGTGATTTCTTTACGGCGGTATAAACAATGGTAGTAACGATGTGGTTTACAGTCCCACATGACTATAAAATTTAGATCCATTAAGGAAATTGGATCTTTATGAAAACAGTTGATCTTTTAAAAATTAAATCTAGTTTTTACCCTAGATAAGTTTTCCGGAATAACCCTTCACCGGTGTTTGCAAAATATTTTTGTGGGCTTGGTGGGTTTCAGATTTGAAAATTTTAGCTCAAAACTTGCGGTTTTGTGTCACCCACTTGCTAACCTTGTATTAGGAAAGCAACACGTCCAGTTTACTTGTCCCGTATATTACCTTTCGGTAAACTACCGTTCGGTTGTAAAGGAAAGCGTTGAACAAGCAACTGTTAAGGCAATGTCCCCTGACATGCTTTTAATTATGGTCTATAACGTGTTGGACACAATTACTATCCTTTGTAGGAGCAATAGTAAAGCTCACCCTTATAATTTGTCGGTCTGGCACACGGTCCTGTCTTTAACCATGCTATGCAACCACCGTTCTTACGGTTGACACCCGATTTGGTTCAGATGACCTAATGAATTCCAGGTGAATTCCTAGGATTTTACGTTCAATGGTAATGAACGCATTGAAAATGGGTTTTCAAAAAACAAATCGGTTTATAATTTGATCAAAATATTTTCTCGTTCAAGCTCGAGTTTAGATATCATTGAATTCCATGAGTTTGAATTCTCAATCTTTAAGGTCAATCTCTAGGATTGAGTAATATCAGGCTTAAAAGCTGATTTTTAATCTTTAAGGAGATTATCCTTTCTGGGGATCTGATTCATTAGTCTTATCCAGCTAATTTGCACGGTGCCCCCCCATTTTACGAGATAAATCCTTCTCATGGTTAGGATAAATCTGACCACTTGGCAACCCTGTTTAATGCTGAGGTCCATGGATTTCTTGCTGATTTTAGTGATGACTTTTCTAGGTTTTTCATCAACTTACAGCTGGTCTGGACGACAACTTCATGACCTAAATCAAGAAGCGCATTTCTTTTTCGGAAGACTTTACTTCCTTTTAATGATGGAATTGATTCATCGTGTAGATCCATCTCTTCTTTTCTTTCATCGGGTAAAATAGTTTAGTTTAGTCCAAAGCAAAAGTATTTTCAGTTATTTGTTACAGAAATATGTGACATATGTTTAAGATAACTTGGTAATTTTTCCCACACTTGGCTTTTATTTTCCTTTTTATTGTCCTCTATTCCATTTTAAATGAATTTTAACATTTTGGTTTGTTTCTCAATTTATGTCCTTTCTGAGCTAACAATAATTTCGGTGTTAACACCTAGTTTTATCGTTCATAAATATGTATAAACATGATTTTGAGTTCATTTAATTGAAAATTTTGAAAAATTTTACTAGAATTGAGTAGTCAGTATATAAGACTAGGGCTGTTCTTTATTATCAGAGAGCACTAGATTCTAATACAACTACTACGTTACTAGTATTTTTAATGATAACCAAGTGTTTAAGATAAAAATTTTAAAAATCCGAAAGAATTTAACCCCTTCCCACACTTAAGATCTTGCAATGCCCTCATTTGCAAGAAATCAGTAACAATTTAAATTATTGAGGGTGATTAGCGTAAAAATGATTAAATTTTACCAAAGTTTCCAAACATATTGGCGTTTGGTTGCTGAATGATAAATGGTGCATATCATTTGTTCATTTCGTCTGTTGTTACATCACATTTATTTGTCATCTTGTCGTCAAAATTAGTAGCTTTTGCTGAACTTAATGCAAGTCTTTGAAAATGCGCTGTTTTACCATGTTTTGTACAATTTACAATATACATACATACAAATATAAACATGCATGGCAATTTGAAATGGGACTTAATATCCCACTTTCAAATCCTAAATGTGAAATATTAGTACACAATAATAATAAAAATGATAAAGATTACATAAGTATATTCAATAACATAAGTTTAAACATGAATAAGTAAAAAGATAAAAACATAAAAATCATATAAATAACCAAATGGAACTAAATCAGTATGGATATGGGTTCCAGTTCATCTCGTCAGGTGGGTTCCATTGTTGGTTATAGGTGTTTTGATAGGCTTGGTTATAGTCATACCGGTTAAAGGGTGGTCGGATATCGGGGCTATGTGGCGGAAAATGAGCAGGTCGAGTAGGTACATAGTTATTTGGTACCTGATATGATAGCTGGCTCATGATTTGGTGCTGATGAACTAACCAGCTATCGTGTTAGCGTCGCCTATAATCCTCGTATACTCGTTCGGAGTTCCACTGCTCATACATACTATGTCTGGCCGCGTTCGTCATTGCTTCCTCATCTATACGAACGTGGACGTCAAGAATAGCATCTCGAAAGACATCCTTAATGTCTTCCGCCTCCTCCATTTCCTCGTCTAAGCCTCTCTCTACCTGAGGATGAGATCCCTCATAGGGTATTGCCTGGTTACGTCTACTTTTCAATACCTTAGCACCCACATAAACTTTCAATCCTAAGGGCTCAACCTGTTCTCTACAAAGCTGTAATGGACCCCCTTGGTTCCTATCAACACCTAAATACTCTCCAATGAGAGTAACAAAAATACCTCCTCCTATTATACTCCCGTCCTGCATTCCCTCTACCATTTTAGATAAATAAAAAGCAACACAGTAAGGGATGTTGACAAAGCTTCTAGGATCCCGAATACACTTTAGGTAGAATAAATCATGTAAGGTAATTTTTTCTTTATTATGACCTCTCTGTGTAATCGAGTTAGCCAAAAATCTATGAATAATACGAAGCTCGGCTCTGTCAATATGTGTATAGGAGTGTCCTCCTGCTCGTGTAAAAACATCAAAATGTGACATACGCCTCCAAATGGCGTCAGCGTCAAAGTTACTATCTACCCTTTCACCATAATGAATCAAATTTGTACAATCGGGTAATAGCAACTCACCAGGAGTATATATCTGTAAGGCCCTGGCCATGTCCAGCATGGACATTCTGTACATCCTACCGCCAAGGATAAACCTAAGAAATCTTCTATCATATATTCTAACTAAATTTGTATCAAGTGATACAGTACTCATCAACTCAACACACCATTCCTTATATACAGGTCTACGAATGGTGAAAAGACGTTCCCAATCTGTAAAAGAAGAACTGCCATACCTTTGAACTAAAAGCTGTCTAACACGGTCAGCTAGATGGACCGTTTCCAAAGGGGCCCAATCGATTACCCTTGGCACCTCTACATTTTTTGTTATCAATTTGAATTTGCTCCTTTGATATGTCTCGTAATCTCTCCATCTCCTATCAAATCTCAGATTAGGATGCAAAGTGTGCTCAGGAATCGTTGGGAATTCTACTGGCGGCCTCATTGGGAATACTATGAATTCATCAACAAACTGTACCGGATCATAATAAGGTATGTGCTGATCAGGCTGTTGTTGTGGTTCTTGTTCGTGTTGCATTTCTGATTCTGGTGCTGGTGCTGGTCGTCTAGATGATGATGCTCCTGAACCTCCAGTATCGGCTTTCTGCAAAACACATTAAACACAAAATTTGTGCATCCAAATATGCATTAGTGTTAGCAAAATAACGACTTAAAACAATCACTATAACATGTTAAATCAAAATTAAACTTATACACATTTTCACAATTTTTCACAATTCTACACTTTTCAAATAAGCACATATGAAAATGTATACAAAGTTCATAAGCATTTAACTCAAATAACATGTCAAAATAGTCATTACTAATAATTAAACAAGTCTCAAATGGCAATTACATCAAATTAATCAAGTTCATGAATTTTGGACTTAAAAAGTCCACTTTAATCTCCAAAAATCATGTTTAGGTTCAATATTTGGATCATTTAACTATCTAAACATGTTACACTACTCAATTTAGCAATAATTCATGACAAAAATCGGCCATAACCTGTTTATATCAAAAAGCCCCAAATTGCTCAAGAACACAAACCCTAGATTTCTAAAAATTTTGAAGTTTTTGGCTTCAAATTATGTTAAATAGCATCAATCTAGGTTATACATGCATAAAATACTAACAATTTAACACTAATTACACTAGAAATTAATAAAATTGCATTAGGTAAAAAATTGGTAATTATCACAAAAACTAGGAATTTATAGAGTTTAGGGGTGTAATTTTTACCAATTTGCTGAAGAATGAGAATCTAGGCATGATTAGAGCAAGAAAATTGACGAATTACGGTGAAAAATGGCGAATTTTAGAGGTGATTTGGGAGTATTTTCGTATGTTTTGTGTGTGTGTTGGTGTGAGGCAGAACAGATAGGCTGTATGTATCAGGCCTGCATTTGGTCCCCATGCGATCGCATGGGTTCCAAGTGCAAACCCCATGCGATCGCATGGGGTGCCGGCTACAGTACTTTCAGTTTTTTTTTTGTTTTTTTTTTATTTTTTATAAAACCTTATACTTTATAAAACTTATAATTAATTAATTTTAAAAATTTTGTTTTCCTTTAGGAGCGAGGGCGTTTCGGATCGTTGTCCTAGTCTGTCCCTCGACAAAATTTTAAAATTTGTCAAATCAAAGCGCGGTTTTTTAAAAGAAAAGATTTTTGGATTTTTTAATTTTTTTTGTCATACTTTAATTCAATAAGATTAAAAATAATGATAATAAAAGTTCTCGTCTCTCCCTTGGGTAAAGCAATTTCGGTTCAAAGACCTAGTCTTCAACTTACGACGAATTTTAAAAATCATATTTTTAACTTAAGGAGATAAAGTAAATTTTTGTTTTTAAATTCACACCAAACTTTAAAAAATACATAAAATTCAAAATTAATATTAAAAATTCACACAAAACTTAAAATTTGAAATGCATAAGATTAAAAATTCATATTTTAAAAATTAAAAATTCACACCAAACTTAATTTAAAAATTCAAATTATAAAATTACACCAAACTTATATTAATTTTTCAAATATTTACAATTGTAAATATATTGTTTTTACAAAGTTTACAATATTAATTTAAGATTTATATATTAATTTTAAAAACACGGTAAAAATAAAATTAAAAATATTTTTGGCTTTTATCCCACTTTAATCAATCAAATATTATCAAAAATATACGCCCCTCTTTTCGGTAAAGTAATTTCGGTTCCATGACCTAATTTAACTCATGACGAATTTTTGAAATATTTTGTGTTTATTGATTAAAGATATTTATACCTTAAGAATAAACGTTAAATTTCACAGTGATGTAATAAATTTTTGAATGATATCAATAATTTCGGTCGCCAAACCTAATTTTATTTAATACCAATTTAATACTTTATAGCGAACAAATTAGCATTTATTATCAAAAGGTTAAAAATAAAAATAAAAATAAAAACTGTACAGACTTACCTGCGAGAAAGTATTTTTAGTTATATGATCTATCCCATTCATAAGATAGTCGGTTTAATTGGTTTTCCATGGCTACATAGGCGTAACCTCGAGCATTCAGTGTTTTTTCTTCTAAACATATGAACGGTCCGTCTCTGCATAAAGTAACAAATTCGGTATTTGAATAGGTTTGATTATTTGAACATTTACCTCCATGTGACCATTTTCCGCATTTGTGACATCTTTCTAGGTGTCGTGCTCTTCTTTTCGCTGCGGATTTTGATTTTCCTTTACTAAATTGTAACTTATTATCTTCGCATCTGGATTCTTTTCTTACTCCGTCCAATCTTTCTCTGATTACTGATACTATTTCACTCGGTAGTGTGTCATTATTACGTTTAGTGATCAAAGCGTGTAGCATTAGACCATGGTTTAGTTCACAGGCAGTCTTCATTTCGTAAAAACCTAAAAAAATAAAAATTCAGAATGGGGGGAGAAGACTAGTTCTTTAAGGTCTGCTAGGGAAAGACCATTCGAGTTCCATTTTCGAGAACTACACGAAAACAGACAATCCAACTCTAACAGAAATACATATTATCCTTTAAAGACTTGATTCTCCCCACACTTAGTTAGCTGTGGTATCGAAATTGTGATTAACTTCATTGTCGAATTCCATTGAACTATCTATGTAGTGTTTAACTCTGTGACCATTAACTTTAAATTCAATCCCATTTGAATTTATTAATTCTATCGTTCCGTATGGGAAAACTCTTTTGACTATGAATGGTCCAGACCATCTTGATTTCAATTTTCCAGGAAATAGCTTGAATCGTGAATTGAAAAGAAGAACTCTGTCTCCTTCTTTAAATTCTTTTAAACTTCTGATTCTTTTATCATGCCATTTCTTCGTTCTTTCTTTATAGATTAATGAATTTTCGTATGCTTCATGTCTTAATTCTTCTAATTCGTTTAGTTGACTTAATCGTAGACGTCCAGCTTCATGTATATCAAGATTACATGTCTTCAAAGCCCAAAATGCTTTGTGTTCAATTTCTACTGGAAGATGACATGCTTTTCCATAAACAAGTCTAAAAGGTGTGGTTCCAATTGGAGTTTTGTAGGCTGTTCTAAAAGCCCAGAGTGCATCCTCCAATTTAATGGACCATTCCTTCGGATTTGATCCTATGATTTTCTCTAGAATACGTTTTAAAGCTCGGTTGGTATTTTTAACTTGTCCACTTGTTTGTGGATGATATGCGGTGGAGATTTTATGAGTTACTCCATATCTTTTAAGAATTTTCTCAAGTTGATTATTACAGAAATGAGTACCCCGATCACTTATTAAAGCTTTCGGTGTTCCAAACCTTGCAAAAAGACGTTTTAAAAAGTTGACTACAACTCGTGCGTCGTTAGTTGGGAGAGCTTGTGCTTCCGCCCATTTAGATACATAATCAATGGCTACGAGAATATATAGATTATTATGAGATTTTGGAAATGGACCCATAAAGTCAATACCCCAAATGTCAAATACTTCACATACTTGTATGACATTTTGTGGCATTTCATCACGTTGACTTATTTTTTCGGCCCTTTGACAAGCATCACGGGATTTGCAAAGAAGGTGTGCGTCTTTGTAAATTGTAGGCCAATAGAATCCAGCTTCATAAACTTTTCTTGCTGTTAGTTGAGGCCCATAATGCCCTCCTGTTGGTCCTGTGTGACAATGGTTTAAAATTTTACTAGCTTCATCTCCGAATACACATCGCCGTATTATTCCATCTGGACAACTTTTAAACAGATGTGGATCTTCCCAAAAATAGTGTTTTATATCACTGAAGAATTTCTTTCGTTTTTGGTACGATAATTCTTTTTCAAGGAATCCACATACTAAATAATTTGCATAGTCTGCAAACCATGGTATTTCATTATAATCTATCTTCAATAGATATTCATCAGGAAAGTTGTCTTGCATGGCCGATTCATTTAGAACTTCTAATTCGGGATTTTCAAGACGAGAAAGATGATCAGCGGCGAGATTTTCTGCTCCTCTTTTATCTCGGATTTCAATATCAAACTCTTGTAAGAGTAAGATCCAACGGATTAATCTTGGTTTAGCATCTTGTTTCGAAAATAGGTATCTAAGAGCAGAATGGTCGGTATAGACCACCGTTTTTGCTAGAACGAGATATGAATGAAATTTGTCAAAAGCAAAGACAATAGCAAGGAGTTCTTTTTTAGTAGTTGTGTAATTTGTTTGTGCTCCTTGTAACGTCTTACTAGCATAATATATAGGTTGAAATCGTTTTTCAATCCTTTGTCCTAAAACGGCTCCCATTGCAAAATCACTTGCATCGCACATTAGTTCAAATGGTAGATTCCAATTTGGTGTTATCATGATCGACGCATTAGTGAGTTTCTCTTTAAGAATATTAAAAGATTTGATACATTCATCTGAAAAGATGAATGGAGCATCCTTTTCTAGGAGTTTATTCATAGGAGTGGCAATTTTAGAAAAATCTTTTATGAAACGTCGGTAAAAACCGGCATGCCCTAGAAAACTCCTAACTCCTCTAACATTGGTGGGATGTGGAAGTTTAGCAATTACATCTACTTTAGCTCTATCCACTTCAATTCCTTCCTTCGAAATTTTATGACCAAGAACGATGCCTTCTTTAACCATGAAATGGCATTTCTCCCAATTAAGTACTAGATTTGATTGTTCGCATCTAATAAGCATTCGTTCCAGATTAACTAGACATGATTCAAATGTATCACCGAAGACTGAAAAGTCATCCATGAAAACTTCCATACATTCTTCTATCATGTCGTGAAAAATCGCCATCATGCACCTTTGAAAGGTTGCAGGGGCGTTGCAAAGTCCAAATGGCATGCGTTTGTAAGCAAAAGTACCATAAGGGCACGTGAATGTGGTTTTCTCTTGATCTTCGGGTGCTATTGGAATTTGAAAATATCCGAAAAATCCATCTAGAAAACAATAGTAACTATTTCCGGCTAGCCTTTCCAACATTTGATCAATGAAAGGTAAGGGAAAGTGATCTTTTCTGGTGGCGTCATTTAATTTTCTATAATCAATACATACACGCCATCCTGTTACAGTCCTAGTAGGAATAAGCTCATTTTTTTCATTTGTAATGACAGTCATGCCACCCTTCTTAGGTACGCATTGAACTGGGCTTACCCATGGACTATCAGAGATTGGATAAATTAAACCTGCGTCTAGCAGTTTAATAATTTCTTTTTTAACTACATCTTGCATATTCGGATTTAGTCTTCGTTGGCATTGCACATACGTTTTATGACCTTCTTCCATAAGGATTTTATGTGTGCAATACGAAGGACTTATTCCTTTAATATCATGAATCTTCCATGCAATGGCTGGTTTATGAGCTTTCAACACAGAAATGAGTTGTGATTTCTCATTTTCAGTAAGAGAAGACGATATTATTACAGGTAATTCAGATTCACCATGTAAATAAGCGTATTCCAAATGGTTTGGAAGTGGCTTTAACTCTAATTTCAGAGGTTCTTCTATCGATGATTTGTATCGATATCTGTCTTCTTCTTTTAGCATTTGAATTTCTTCTATTGTTGGTTCATATCCATTAGCTATAAGTGTAGCTAACATTTCAGCTTCATCAATTGGTTCATTACCTTCTCCTAAAGAACATTCTCCTGTTCCTTGTAATTCTGGAAATTCTTCTAACAATTCTGCATGTGAATCTATAGTTTGAATATAATAACATGTATCATCTGCAGATTACGGTTGTTGCATTGCTCTATCAAATGAAAAGGTAACACTCTCGTCCTCTATACTTAGGGTCAATTTCTTACCAAACACGTCTATCATTGCTTTAGCCGTGTTTAAGAATGGTCTTCCTAATATGAGAGGAACTTGAGAATCTTCTTCCATGTCCAGAACAACAAAATCTACTGGAAATACTAAAGTACCAACTTTAACTAGCATGTTCTCCATTATCCCTCTAGGATATTTTATTGATCGATCGGCTAGTTGTTGCTTATTCTTGTTGGTTTCAATTCTCCAAGGTCTAGTTTAGCGTATAGTGAATACGGCATTAGATTTATACTAGCACCTAAGTCTGCCAATGCTTCTATTGAACTAAGACTACCCAGAAAACATGGAATTGTGAAACTTCCTGGATCATATAATTTTTCTGGTATCTTATTCAACAGCACTGCTGAACAATTAGCGTTCATAGTAACAGCCGAGAGTTCTTCCATTTTCTTTCTATTCGAGATTAGATCTTTCAAGAATTTAGCATATCTAGGCATTCCTGAAATCACATCAATGAAAGGAAGATTTACATTTATCTGTTTAAACATATCCAAGAATTTGGATTGCTCGGCTTCAAGTTTCTCTTTTTTCATTTTACTCGGGTAAGGAAGTGGTGGTTGGTATGGTTTAACATAAGGTTTAGCCTTAACTGTGTTATCTTCATTAACCTTTTCAACTACCGGTTCTTTTTCCTTATCTTGATCAGGTTGTGGTTCTTGTGGAGTAGGAATAGCTTCATCAGAAGTTACAGGTATTTCAGGTGGTTTAAGTGTTGTACCACTTCTTGTGGTAATGGCCTTAGCTGTTTCATTCCGGGGGTTAGCATTTGTATCACTAGGTAGACTTCCCGATTTTCTTTCACCTATTAACCTTGCTAGGTTACTTACTTCTTGTTCCAGATTTTGAATAGAAGCTTGTTGATTTCTAAATGCTTGAGCATTTTGTTCATTGGTTTGTTTCTGAGATGTGAAAAACTGCGTTTGAGTTTTAACTAGCTTCGTCATCATATCTTCTAAATTTGGCTTTTTATCATCGGTTTGTTGTGGTGGTTTGTTTTGAAAATTAGGTCTTTGCTGGTTGTAAGTATTGTTAGATACTTGTTGATTGCTAGTGTAGTGACCCGAACTTTTCCATGTTTATATATATTAATTGAGATTGATGTTTACATGATTAAATGTTTCCAACATGTTAAGCAATCAAACTTGTTAAGACTTGATTAATTGAAATAGGTTTCATATAGACAATTGACCACCCAAGTTGACCGGTGATTCACGAACGTTAAAACTTGTAAAAAAACTATATGATGACATATATATGGTTATATATATAGTTAACATGATATTATGATAAGTAAACATATCATTAATTATATTAACAATGAACTACATATGTAAAAACAAGACTACTAACTTAATGATTTTGAAACGAGACATATATGTAACGTTTATCGTTGTAACGACATTTAATGTATATATATCATATTAAGAGATATTCGTACATCATAATATCATGATAATATAATAATTTAAAATCTCTTTTGTTATTATAAACATTGGGTTAACAACATTTAACAAGATCGTTAACCTAAAGGTTTCAAAACAACACTTACATGTAACGACTAACGATGACTTAACGACTCAGTTAAAATGTATATACATGTAGTGTTTTAATATGTATTTATACACTTTTGAAAGACTTCAATACACTTATCAAAATACTTCTACTTAACAAAAATGCTTACAATTACATTCTCGTTCAGTTTCATCAACAATTCTACTCGTATGCACCCGTATTCGTACTCGTACAATACACAGCTTTTAGATGTATGTACTATTGGTATATATACTCCAATGATCAGCTCTTAGCAGCCCATGTGAGTCACCTAACACATGTGGGAACCATCATTTGGCAACTAGCATGAAATATCTCATAAGATTACAAAAATATGAGTAATCATTCATGACTTATTTACATGAAAACAAAATTACATATCCTTTATATCTAATCCATACACCAACGACCAAAAACACCTACAAACACTTTCATTCTTCAATTTTCTTCATCTAATTGAACTCTCTCAAGTTCTATCTTCAAGTTCTAAGTGTTCTTCATAAATTCCAAAAGTTCTAGTTTCATAAAATCAAGAATACTTTCAAGTTTGCTAGCTCACTTCCAATCTTGTAAGGTGATCATCCAACCTCAAGAAATCTTTGTTTCTTACAGTAGGTTATCATTCTAATACAAGGTAATAATCATATTCAAACTTTGGTTCAATTTCTATAACTATAACAATCTTATTTCAAGTGATGATCTTACTTGAACTTGTTTTCGTGTTATGATTTTGCTTCAAGAACTTTGAGCCATCCAAGGATCCATTGAAGCTAGATCCATTTTTCTCTTTTCCAGTAGGTTCATCCAAGGAACTTAAGGTAGTAATGATGTTCATAACATCATTCGATTCATACATATAAAGCTATCTTATTCGAAGGTTTAAACTTGTAATCACTAGAACATAGTTTAGTTAATTCTAAACTTGTTCGCAAACAAAAGTTAATCCTTCTAACTTGACTTTTAAAATCAACTAAACACATGTTCTATATCTATATGATATGCTAACTTAATGATTTAAAACCTGGAAACACGAAAAAACACCGTAAAACCGGATTTACGCCGTCGTAGTAACACCGCGGGCTGTTTTGGGTTAGTTAATTAAAAACTATGATAAACTTTGATTTAAAAGTTGTTATTCTGAGAAAATGATTTTTATTATGAACATGAAACTATATCCAAAAATTATGGTTAAACTCAAAGTGGAAGTATGTTTTTTAAAATGGTCATCTAGACGTCGTTCTTTCGACTGAAATGACTACCTTTACAAAAACGACTTGTAACTTATTTTTCCGACTAGAAACCTATACTTTTTTTGTTTAGATTCATAAAATAGAGTTCAATATGAAACCATAGCAATTTGATTCACTCAAAACGGATTTAAAATGAAGAAGTTATGGGTAAAACAAGATTGGATAATTTTTCTCATTTTAGCTACGTGAAAATTGGTAACAAATCTATTCCAACCATAACTTAATCAACTTGTATTATATATTATGTAATCTTGAGATACCATAGACACGTATACAATGTTTCGACCTATCATGTCGACACATCTATATATATTTCGGAACAACCATAGACACTCTATATGTGAATGTTGGAGTTAGCTATACAGGGTTGAGGTTGATTCCAAAATATATATAGTTTGAGTTGTGATCAATACTGAGATACGTATACACTGGGTCGTGGATTGATTCAAGATAATATTTATCGATTTATTTCTGTACATCTAACTGTGGACAATTAGTTGTAGGTTACTAACGAGGACAGCTGACTTAATAAACTTAAAACATCAAAATATATTAAAAGTGTTGTAAATATATTTTGAACATACTTTGATATATATGTATATATTGTTATAGGTTCGTGAATCAACCAGTGGCCAAGTCTTACTTTCCGACGAAGTAAAAATCTGTGAAAGTGAGTTATAGTCCCACTTTTAAAATCTAATATTTTTGGGATGAGAATACATGCAGGTTTTATAAATGATTTACAAAATAGACACAAGTACGTGAAACTACATTCTATGGTTGAATTATCGAAATCGAATATGCCCCTTTTTATTAAGTCTGGTAATCTAAGAATTAGGGAACAGACACCCTAATTGACGCGAATCCTAAAGATAGATCTATTGGGCCTAACAAACCCCATCCAAAGTACCGGATGCTTTAGTACTTCGAAATTTATATCATATCCGAAGGGTGTCCCGGAATGATGGGGATATTCTTATATATGCATCTTGTTATTGTCGGTTACCAGGTGTTCACCATATGAATGATTTTTATCTCTATGTATGGGATGTGTATTGAAATATGAAATCTTGTGGTCTATTGTTACGATTTGATATATATAGGTTAAACCTATAACTCACCAACATTTTTGTTGACGTTTTAAGCATGTTTATTCTCAGGTGATTATTAAGAGCTTCCGCTGTCGCATACTTAAATAAGGACAAGATTTGGAGTCCATGCTTGTATGATATTGTGTAAAAACTGCATTCAAGAAACTTATTTTGTTGTAACATATTTGTATTGTAAACCATTATGTAATGGTCGTGTGTAAACAGGATATATTAGATTATCATTATTTGATAATCTACGTAAAGCTTTTTAAACCTTTATTGATGAAATAAAGGTTATGGTTTGTTTAAAAATGAATGCAGTCTTTGAAAAACGTCTCATATAGAGGTCAAAACCTCGCAACGAAATCAATTAATATGGAACGTTTTTAATCAATAAGAACGGGACATTTCAGTTGGTATCCGAGCGTTGGTCTTAGAGAACCAGAAAATTTGCATTAGTGTGTCTTATCGAGTTTGTTAGGATGCATTAGTGAGTCTGGACTTCGACCGTGTTTTCTTTAAAAATGATTGCTTAACATTTTTGTTGGAAACTATATATTTTTAACATATGAATATTATGTGATATATTAATCTCTTAACGTGTTTGATATTATGTGATAGATGTCTACCTCTAGAACAAGTCCCATTGACTCACCTAATAATAATGAAGAGTCAAATGTAAATTGGAATAATTTGTGGACTGATTCACAAGTTCCCGAAGAGGAACCGGAAGAAGAGTCGGAACCGGAAGAAGAATCGGAACCGGAAGAAGAATCGGAACCGGATGAAGAAATAGAACCGGTGGGGGAAATAATAAAACGGTTAAGTAAAAGAAAATCCTCAACCAACCGACCAAAGTTAATTATGGTCAATGGTGTTTCCGCCAAGGAAGCAAAATATTGGGAGGATTACCAATTCTCCGATGAATCGGATTCCGACGAGAATTCCGATGATGTTATAGAAATTACCCCAACTGAATTTAAAAAGGCAAAAGAAAATAATAAGGGAAAGGGCATAAAAATAGAGAAATCTAATTCCAACCCCGATGAACTTTATATGTATCGTCAACCCCCGAAGTCCTTAAGTTGTAACAATGACCCGGGAACCTCTAAACCACCAGGTTTTTCTAAACCAATGTGGACAACGACGGTTCGTATTAGGGGAACATCATATATCCCTAGAAACTTGGCAAAACGAACCAAAACCGAAGAAGAAGAAACGAGCGAGTCGGAATAAGATAGTTGTATTCGTGTGGTGTAATATATGGAATATAGTGTTCTTATGCTTTATGATATATGTAAAAATTGCTTGTATTAATAAGTATTTTTTTTTATGAATCTAACTCTTGTCTATTTTACAGTTTAAAAATACAAAATGGATAGACAACCCAATATTTTAAGAGACCTACCCGGAGACATGATTGATGAAATCTTGTCTAGAGTCGGCCAGAATTCTTCGGCACAACTATTTAAGGCGAGATCAGTTTGTAAGACATTCGAAGAACGTTCCAAGAATGTCTTGGTTTATAAGAGACTTTCGTTTGAAAGATGGGGGATATCACATTGGGAAACCCATAAGTTACGATGTGTTTACTTTGACGCATATATTGCGGGGAACCCAAATGCTATTTTACGCAACGGGTTAAGAAATTATTTTGACTCAATATATCCGAATATTGGACTTCGTGATTTAGAAAAAGCGGCTAACATGCAACATAAAGAAGCATGTTATGCTTACGGATTAGTAATGTTCGCTTCTCACCAATGTGAGAACAAGAACATCGGGCTACAACTATTAAACAAAACGTTTCCACAAGTGACGGAGTCGGTAATTGGGGTAAGAAATGAGGTTTTTAGATTATTACGGGACTGTTGGACATTACGTAACCCTCGTCCCTTTGATGACGTTACAACACGCTGTCTTATCAACGGCCATAACGGTTATGTTGCACAAGACCAAGGATGGGAAGTAGTCCTAGTAAAACCAGAATGCATGACTTGTTTCTGGACGTATGAATTACGTGTATTTATTGCCTTTGCTGAACGACTTGTGTACTAGCTAGAATTGTCTTCACAACTATCTTGTATCAAAGTTATTGTGTGCTATATTTCATGCTTTATGTAAAATAAGCGGTATTGTAAGTTTGTAAAATATTGTATAAAAGTTTGAACGCGAAATATTATTATAATCAGTTTTTCATATAGAATTGTAGTAGTTGAATTGTATATTAGCTACTAAGTATGAACTTAACGGGTAGGTACTACCCGAATTTAAACTTATAAAACGCTAATATGAAGAAAAAGCTTTTATAAATGAGTTCATATTATGCTACGAAATACTATTAACTACTCTTAATATTCTGTATGATTAACTTGTTCCATTTAACTATTTTGAAGGAAATGGCACCGACTACTCGACACACCGTGAATATGAACGAAGAGGAATTCCGTACTTTTCTAGCTTCAAACATAGCCGCAGTACAGGCTGCGCTACATACCAACAATAACCTTGGATCTAGCAGTACAGGAAATCGTGTAGGATGCACCTACAAAGAATTCACTGCCTGCAAACCTTTGGAATTTGATGGAACCGAAGGACCGATCGGATTGAAACGGTGGACCGAGAAGGTTGAATCGGTGTTTGCCATAAGTAAGTGTACTGAAGAGGACAAAGTGAAGTACGCTACGCATACCTTCACAGGTTCTGCGTTAACATGGTGGAATACCTATCTAGAGCAAGTGGGACAAGATGATGCGTACGCACTACCGTGGTCAGCATTCAAGCACTTGATGAACGAGAAGTACCGTCCCAGAACCGAGGTCAATAAGCTCAAGACAGAACTTAGAGGGTTACGAACCCAAGGATTTGATATTACCATGTACGAAAGACGATTCACAGAATTGTGCCTATTGTGTCCGGGAGCATTCGAAGATGAGGAAGAGAAGATCGACGCGTTTGTGAAAGGATTACCGGAAAGAATCCAAGAAGATATAAGTTCACACGAGCCCGCCTCCATACAACAGGCATGTAGAATGGCTCACAAACTAGTGAACCAGATTGAAGAAAGAATTAAAGAACAGACTGTTGAAGAGGCCAATGTGAAGCAAGTCAAAAGAAAGTGGGAGGAAAACGGTGATAAGAATCACCAATACAACAACAACAGCAATTACAACAATAATCGCAACAATTATCCCAACAATCGCAACATCAATCGCAACTACAACAAACGGCCCAACAACAACAACAACAACAGCAACTACAACAATCATCCCAACAACAATAATAACCGCAACAACAACAACAATCAGAAGCAACTATGCCAAAGGTGTGAAAAGAATCACTCGGGGTTCTGCACCAAATTTTGCAACAAGTGTAAAAGAAATGGTCATAGCGCGGCGAAGTGTGAGGTCTACGGACCAGGGGTTAATAGAACGAAAGGAACAAACGGTGTCGGAATGAGTAATGGCGGAGCAAGTAGTGTCGGAGCAAGTTATGCCAATGTAGTTTGTTATAAATGTGGAAAACCATGCCACATTATTAGAAATTGCCCGAACCAGGAGAACACGAATGGACAAGGCCGTGGAAGAGTTTTCAATATTAATGCGGTAGAGGCACAGGAAGACCCGGAGCTTGTTACGGGTACGTTTCTTATTGACAATAAATCTGCTTACGTTTTATTTGATTCGGGTGCGGATAGAAGCTATATGAGTAGAGATTTTTGTGCTAAATTAAGTTGTCCATTGACGCCTTTGGATAGTAAATTTTTACTCGAATTAGCAAATGGTAAATTAATTTCAGCAGATAATATATGTCGGAATCGAGAAATTAAACTGGTTAGCGAAACATTTAAGATTGATTTGATACCAGTAGAGTTAGGGAGTTTTGATGTGATAATCGGTATGGACTGGTTGAAAGAAGTGAAAGCGGAGATCGTTTGTTACAAAAATGCAATTCGCATTATACGAGAAAAAGGAAAACCCTTAATGGTGTACGGAGAAAAGGGCAACACGAAGCTACATCTTATTAGTAATTTGAAGGCACAAAAACTAATAAGAAAAGGTTGCTATGCTGTTCTAGCACACGTCGAGAAAGTACAAACTGAAGAAAAGAGCATCAATGATGTTCCCATTGCAAAAGAATTTCCCGATGTATTTCCGAAAGAATTACCGGGATTACCCCCACATCGATCCGTTGAATTTCAAATAGATCTTGTACCAGGAGCTGCACCAATAGCTCGTGCTCCTTACAGACTCGCACCCAGCGAGATGAAAGAACTGCAAAGCCAATTACAAGAACTTTTAGAGCGTGGTTTCATTCGACCAAGCACATCACCGTGGGGAGCTCCTGTTTTGTTTGTCAAGAAGAAAGATGGTACATTCAGGTTGTGTATCGACTACCGAGAGTTGAACAAACTTACCATCAAGAACCGCTACCCACTACCGAGAATCGACGACTTATTTGATCAACTACAAGGCTCGTCTGTTTATTCAAAGATTGACTTACGTTCCGGGTATCATCAAATGCGGGTGAAAGAAGATGATATTCCAAAGACTGCTTTCAGAACACGTTACGGTCATTACGAGTTTATGGTCATGCCGTTTGGTTTAACTAATGCACCAGCTGTGTTCATGGACCTTATGAACCGAGTGTGTGGACCATACCTTGACAAGTTTGTCATTGTTTTCATTGATGACATACTTATTTACTCAAAGAATGACCAAGAACACGGTGAACATTTGAGAAAAGTGTTAGAAGTATTGAGGAAGGAAGAATTGTACGCTAAGTTTTCAAAGTGTGCATTTTGGTTGGAAGAAGTTCAATTCCTCGGTCACATAGTGAACAAAGAAGGTATTAAGGTGGATCCGGCAAAGATAGAAACTGTTGAAAAGTGGGAAACCCCGAAAACTCCGAAACACATACGCCAGTTTTTAGGACTAGCTGGTTACTACAGAAGGTTCATCCAAGACTTTTCCAGAATAGCAAAACCCTTGACTGCATTAACGCATAAAGGGAAGAAATTTGAATGGAATGATGAACAAGAGAAAGCGTTTCAGTTATTGAAGAAAAAGCTAACTACGGCACCTATATTGTCATTGCCTGAAGGAAATGATGATTTTGTGATTTATTGTGACGCATCAAAGCAAGGTCTCGGTTGTGTATTAATGCAACGAACGAAGGTGATTGCTTATGCGTCTAGACAATTGAAGATTCACGAACAAAATTATACGACGCATGATTTGGAATTAGGCGCGGTTGTTTTGGCATTAAAGACTTGGAGGCACTACTTATATGGGGTCAAAAGTATTATATATACCGACCACAAAAGTCTTCAACACATATTTAATCAGAAACAACTGAATATGAGGCAGCGTAGGTGGATTGAATTATTGAATGATTACGATTTTGAGATTCGTTACCACCCGGGGAAGGCAAATGTGGTAGCCGATGCCTTGAGCAGGAAGGATAGAGAACCCATTCGAGTAAAATCTATGAATATAATGATTCATAATAACATTACTACTCAAATAAAGGAGGCGCAACAAGGAGTTTTAAAAGAGGGAAATTTAAAGGATGAAATACCCAAAGGATCGGAGAAACATCTTAATATTCGGGAAGACGGAACCCGGTATAGGGCTGAAAGGATTTGGGTACCAAAATTTGGAGATATGAGAGAAATGGTACTTAGAGAAGCTCATAAAACCAGATACTCAATACATCCTGGAACGGGGAAGATGTACAAGGATCTCAAGAAACATTTTTGGTGGCCGGGTATGAAAGCCGATGTTGCTAAATACGTAGGAGAATGTTTGACGTGTTCTAAGGTCAAAGCTGAGCATCAGAAACCATCAGGTCTACTTCAACAACCCGAAATCCCGGAATGGAAATGGGAAAACATTACCATGGATTTCATCACTAAATTGCCAAGGACTGCAAGTGGTTTTGATACTATTTGGGTAATAGTTGATCGTCTCACCAAATCAGCACACTTCCTACCAATAAGAGAAGATGACAAGATGGAGAAGTTAGCACGACTGTATTTGAAGGAAGTCGTCTCCAGACATGGAATACCAATCTCTATTATCTCTGATAGGGATGGCAGATTTATTTCAAGATTCTGGCAGACATTACAGCAAGCATTAGGAACTCGTCTAGACATGAGTACTGCCTATCATCCACAAACTGATGGGCAGAGCGAAAGGACGATACAAACGCTTGAAGACATGCTACGAGCATGTGTTATTGATTTCGGAAACAGTTGGGATCGACATCTACCGTTAGCAGAATTTTCCTACAACAACAGCTACCATTCAAGCATTGAGATGGCGCCGTTTGAAGCACTTTATGGTAGAAAGTGCAGGTCTCCGATTTGTTGGAGTGAGGTGGGGAATAGACAGATTACGGGTCCGGAGATTATACAAGAAACTACCGAGAAGATCATCCAAATTCAACAACGGTTGAAAACCGCCCAAAGTCGACAAAAGAGCTACGCTGACATTAAAAGAAAAGATATAGAATTTGAAATTGGAGAGATGGTCATGCTTAAAGTTTCACCTTGGAAAGGCGTTGTTCGATTTGGTAAACGAGGGAAATTAAATCCAAGGTATATTGGACCATTCAAGATTATTGATCGTGTCGGACCAGTAGCTTACCGACTTGAGTTACCTCAACAACTCGCGGCTGTACATAACACTTTCCACGTCTCGAATTTGAAGAAATGTTTTGCTAAAGAAGATCTCACTATTCCGTTAGATGAAATCCAAATCAACGAAAAACTCCAATTCATCGAAGAACCCGTCGAAATAATGGATCGTGAGGTTAAAAGACTTAAGCAAAACAAGATACCAATTGTTAAGGTTCGATGGAATGCTCGTAGAGGACCCGAGTTCACCTGGGAGCGTGAAGATCAGATGAAGAAGAAATACCCGCATCTATTTCCAGAAGATTCGTCAACACCTTCAACAGCTTAAAATTTCGGGACGAAATTTATTTAACGGGTAGGTACTGTAGTGACCCGAACTTTTCCATGTTTATATATATTAATTGAGATTGATGTTTACATGATTAAATGTTTCCAACATGTTAAGCAATCAAACTTGTTAAGACTTGATTAATTGAAATAGGTTTCATATAGACAATTGACCACCCAAGTTGACCGGTGATTCACGAACGTTAAAACTTGTAAAAAAACTATATGATGACATATATATGGTTATATATATAGTTAACATGATATTATGATAAGTAAACATATCATTAATTATATTAACAATGAACTACATATGTAAAAACAAGACTACTAACTTAATGATTTTGAAACGAGACATATATGTAACGTTTATCGTTGTAACGACATTTAATGTATATATATCATATTAAGAGATATTCGTACATCATAATATCATGATAATATAATAATTTAAAATCTCTTTTGTTATTATAAACATTGGGTTAACAACATTTAACAAGATCGTTAACCTAAAGGTTTCAAAACAACACTTACATGTAACGACTAACGATGACTTAACGACTCAGTTAAAATGTATATACATGTAGTGTTTTAATATGTATTTATACACTTTTGAAAGACTTCAATACACTTATCAAAATACTTCTACTTAACAAAAATTCTTACAATTACATTCTCGTTCAGTTTCATCAACAATTCTACTCGTATGCACCCGTATTCGTACTCGTACAATACACAGCTTTTAGATGTATGTACTATTGGTATATATACTCCAATGATCAGCTCTTAGCAGCCCATGTGAGTCACCTAACACATGTGGGAACCATCATTTGGCAACTAGCATGAAATATCTCATAAGATTACAAAAATATGAGTAATCATTCATGACTTATTTACATGAAAACAAAATTACATATCCTTTATATCTAATCCATACACCAACGACCAAAAACACCTACAAACACTTTCATTCTTCAATTTTCTTCATCTAATTGAACTCTCTCAAGTTCTATCTTCAAGTTCTAAGTGTTCTTCATAAATTCCAAAAGTTCTAGTTTCATAAAATCAAGAATACTTTCAAGTTTGCTAGCTCACTTCCAATCTTGTAAGGTGATCATCCAACCTCAAGAAATCTTTGTTTCTTACAGTAGGTTATCATTCTAATACAAGGTAATAATCATATTCAAACTTTGGTTCAATTTCTATAACTATAACAATCTTATTTCAAGTGATGATCTTACTTGAACTTGTTTTCGTGTTATGATTTTGCTTCAAGAACTTTGAGCCATCCAAGGATCCATTGAAGCTAGATCCATTTTTCTCTTTTCCAGTAGGTTCATCCAAGGAACTTAAGGTAGTAATGATGTTCATAACATCATTCGATTCATACATATAAAGCTATCTTATTCGAAGGTTTAAACTTGTAATCACTAGAACATAGTTTAGTTAATTCTAAACTTGTTCGCAAACAAAAGTTAATCCTTCTAACTTGACTTTTAAAATCAACTAAACACATGTTCTATATCTATATGATATGCTAACTTAATGATTTAAAACCTGGAAACACGAAAAAACACCGTAAAACCGGATTTACGCCGTCGTAGTAACACCGCGGGCTGTTTTGGGTTAGTTAATTAAAAACTATGATAAACTTTGATTTAAAAGTTGTTATTCTGAGAAAATGATTTTTATTATGAACATGAAACTATATCCAAAAATTATGGTTAAACTCAAAGTGGAAGTATGTTTTCTAAAATGGTCATCTAGACGTCGTTCTTTCGACTGAAATGACTACCTTTACAAAAACGACTTGTAACTTATTTTTCCGACTAGAAACCTATACTTTTTTTGTTTAGATTCATAAAATAGAGTTCAATATGAAACCATAGCAATTTGATTCACTCAAAACGGATTTAAAATGAAGAAGTTATGGGTAAAACAAGATTGGATAATTTTTCTCATTTTAGCTACGTGAAAATTGGTAACAAATCTATTCCAACCATAACTTAATCAACTTGTATTATATATTATGTAATCTTGAGATACCATAGACACGTATACAATGTTTCGACCTATCATGTCGACACATCTATATATATTTCGGAACAACCATAGACACTCTATATGTGAATGTTGGAGTTAGCTATACAGGGTTGAGGTTGATTCCAAAATATATATAGTTTGAGTTGTGATCAATACTGAGATACGTATACACTGGGTCGTGGATTGATTCAAGATAATATTTATCGATTTATTTCTGTACATCTAACTGTGGACAATTAGTTGTAGGTTACTAACGAGGACAGCTGACTTAATAAACTTAAAACATCAAAATATATTAAAAGTGTTGTAAATATATTTTGAACATACTTTGATATATATGTATATATTGTTATAGGTTCGTGAATCAACCAGTGGCCAAGTCTTACTTCCCGACGAAGTAAAAATCTGTGAAAGTGAGTTATAGTCCCACTTTTAAAATCTAATATTTTTGGGATGAGAATACATGCAGGTTTTATAAATGATTTACAAAATAGACACAAGTACGTGAAACTACATTCTATGGTTGAATTATCGAAATCGAATATGCCCCTTTTTATTAAGTCTGGTAATCTAAGAATTAGGGAACAGACACCCTAATTGACGCGAATCCTAAAGATAGATCTATTGGGCCTAACAAACCCCATCCAAAGTACCGGATGCTTTAGTACTTCGAAATTTATATCATATCCGAAGGGTGTCCCGGAATGATGGGGATATTCTTATATATGCATCTTGTTATTGTCGGTTACCAGGTGTTCACCATATGAATGATTTTTATCTCTATGTATGGGATGTGTATTGAAATATGAAATCTTGTGGTCTATTGTTACGATTTGATATATATAGGTTAAACCTATAACTCACCAACATTTTTGTTGACGTTTTAAGCATGTTTATTCTCAGGTGATTATTAAGAGCTTCCGCTGTCGCATACTTAAATAAGGACAAGATTTGGAGTCCATGCTTGTATGATATTGTGTAAAAACTGCATTCAAGAAACTTATTTTGTTGTAACATATTTGTATTGTAAACCATTATGTAATGGTCGTGTGTAAACAGGATATATTAGATTATCATTATTTGATAATCTACGTAAAGCTTTTTAAACCTTTATTGATGAAATAAAGGTTATGGTTTGTTTAAAAATGAATGCAGTCTTTGAAAAACGTCTCATATAGAGGTCAAAACCTCGCAACGAAATCAATTAATATGGAACGTTTTTAATCAATAAGAACGGGACATTTCAGCTAGGACCTTGTTGGTTGTTGTATGGAATATTTCGGTTATAGTTCTGGTTTTGATTGTAAATCGGTCTTGGCGGTTGATAATTATTCTGATAATTATTTCCAGGCCTTTGGTTTATGTATGAAATACTCTCTCTTTGTTCCATTGTTAATTCAATACTGAGACAATCTTTTGTCAAATGTGGTCCTCCACACTGCTCACAACTAATTCGTATTGAGTGAATATCCTTAGTCATCTTTTCCATTCGTCTCTCGACAGCATCTATCTTTGCGGAAATGGAATCTAAGTCATGGCTAGAATCGGCTCTAGCTGCTTTAGATGATCTAACGATATCTTTTTCTTGGTGCCACTCATGTGAGTGGGAAGCAGTGTTATCAATAATTTTGTAAGCATCAGTTTTCGGTTTTCTTCATAATAGAACCACCAGCTGCTATATCTATGTCTTTCCTTGTAGTGATGTCGCATCCTTGGTAGAATATTTGTACTATTTGACAGGTGTCTAAACCATGTTACGGACATCCTCTCAATAACTTTCCAAATCTTGTCCACGCCTCATATAGAGTTTCATTCGGTTTCTGTGTAAACGTAACAATTTCTGCTTGAAGTCTTGCGGCTTTAGATGTAGGAAAGAATTGTTTAAGAAATTTTTCAACTAAAACGTCCCATGTATCAATCGCCCCTTCAGGTAACGATTCCAACCAATCTTTGGCTTCTCCCTTTAAAGTCCAGGGAAATAATATGAGATATATCTGTTCATCCTCAACTTCTCTTATTTTAAATAGTGTGCAGATCCTATTAAAGGTACGAAGATGTTCATTTGGATCTTCCTTTGGCGCACCACTAAATTGGCACTGATTAGTCACCATGTGTAGAATTTGTCCTTTGATTTCATAATCTGGCTCATTAATGTCTGGATGAGTAATTGCGTGACCTTGGCCAGTGCGTTTAGCTCTCGTTCGGTCTTCCATACTTAAAGGTTCCAGATTCTCCATAATTGAATTTGTTGAATCCGAATCACTAGAGGATTCTGATTTAATGGTTCGTTCCTCAACAATCTCTGTTTGAATGATTGGTGGTTCCGGAGGAAAATTTAATGGTTCAGGATCTATGAATCGTCCCTGAATATTCTCCGGATTCTCAATTGTGAGGTCGGGTTCAAAAAATGGATTATCGGAAATTTGAATTGGAGTACTTGGTCGACTGGATGAAGATTCTAAAGAAAAATCAACGGCGGTTATATTTGCTAAATGTCTTGATCTAGTTACAGGTGGTGAACGTACAAAAGGTGGTGAACGTCTTGCTCGGTGCATTCACTGAATATCCTATTAGTTTTTAAAAAGGAAAGAAAAATTATATAAGTTATCCAATCAATAGACTTTTCTGATTTTGCCCACGTTTCGAATAGCCAAAAGATGCAGCAGAGGGGCAGGATTCGTTTGGTCTCAATATAATTGAGGACTGTTTGGCTCCAATAACCCGGTCCATGTACAAATCCAACTATTACTACGAACCAGAAAATTTTGATGTCTATCAATTTAACCACTTAAAATAAATTTTCGTAATTTTAAGAAATTTAGATAAGAAGAAGAATAAAAATCTATGTCCTAAAAACTAGAATAGCGAGAAATAAGAAAGAAAAAGAGCGCGTCGAAAAAGGTCGAAAAAGAAAAGAAAAATTGAAAAAGGCGTTGAAAAATAAGAAATAAAAAAAGTGACTTATAAAACTTTAAAACATTCGCCTAACCCAACCTTATTACTACCACTAACTTAAAATTATAATCGCAAATTGAGATTACTAATTGGAATGATAATTGATACATAGGTAAAAGGTGTCTAAAAATATTAAAGCTTACAAGAAAAACTATATCCCAAATGGCAATAACTTAAAAAGAAACTAAAACTTAAAAAGGCGTCGCAAAATTCTAAAGCACTTAAATCTTAGTCTAAAGAAAAAGCACTTAAGGGATTTTACGGCAAAGCCTAAAAATCTAGAAGTAAAAATAACTATGGCAAAAACTATGAGTTAAAAATAAATACGAGCGAAAAATACAAAAAATTACGCTAAAACTATTAAAAAGGGACAAAATATAAAAATATATAAAAAGTTGTAAAAATTACAATTTTTATAAAAATATTATTTTTATATTATTTATTTTATATAAACTATTAATTTTATAATTTAATTATACTAATTAAACTAAATAATACAAATTAATAATAAAAACTAAATTAATAATTAAAAATTAAACCCTAATTAGGGTTATAATAAAAATAATTATATATTAATTAAAACCCTAAACAGGCGGCTGAGGTTACCAGGCCTGTCAAATCACCTCATGCGATCGCATGAGGTGTTAGTTGATTTTCCATGCGATCGCATGGCTTGCGAAATTGGGCCAGGCTCTGGGCTGCAACAGTGATCGGGTAGAGTATGTTTTTTATATTATTTTTTTTCTTCTTCTTTTTTTTCTGTTTTGCTGTTTTAATAAAATTATGTAATATATTTATATAAATTAAATAAAACTTATATTTTTATAAAATAAAGATAAAGAAACTTTTATATAACTTACAAACTCTTAAAAATATTTATATTTTTGTTTTTCTTTTTATATTTTTGAATATTTAAAACGTATTTTTACAAAAGCGTACTAAAAATAAAAATCTTTTTTTTTTAAATGTGTGGCGTTTCGCTTCGGCGTTCCCCGGCAGCGGCACCAAAAATACTTGATGTTATGCGAGGTGTATATAAAATAGCTTTATATTTTACAAGGAAATACTATTAAATACGATACAATTTTACACAAGATATTTATTTATTTATTGAATGGATATACTTAAACCTTGCTACAACACTTATATGCAGTGTACCTAATCGTACAGTAGTGTAGTTTTTAGTAAGTCCGGTTCGTTCCACAGGGAATCTTTTTCACAAAGCTTAACGCTATATTAGTTTAAATTTATAAAAATACAAATATATATAAGTAATATTATTATTATAAAGGGGGGTTTTTACCGTTTAATGACCGGTTTGTCGATTTTAAAACTTTAGTCGCAGTTAAAACCAAATGTAAAATATTAAATAAATAAAAGACTTAATTTAAAGCGTAAAGTAAATAACGATAATGAAATTGCGAATAATAAAAGTGCGATAAAATAAACTTGCGATAATTAAAAAGTACGATAATTAAAAGTGCAATTAAATACAATAACAATAAATAAAAATGCTATAATTAGAAGTGCAATTAAATATAAAATAAAGGAAATTAAATATGAAATAAAAGAATTATGCTTATTTAAACTTCCGTAATCATGATGTTTGACGTGTTGATTTTAGTTTTATGCCCATGGGTTAATTGTCCTTTGTCCTGGATTATTTAATATGTCCGTCTGGTTTTTGTCCATAACAGTCCATCAGTCATAAATATAAAGTGCGAGTGTCCTCGTCAAATTATCCTTATACCCGAAGTTAAATATTCCAACTAATTGGGGACTTAAACTGTAACAAGGTTTTATTACTTTGTTTAATAATTACACCAGGATGTCGACTGAGTGTAACCCAAGGTTTTAATACTTTGTTAACAATTATGCCAAGTGTCCTTGTACATAATTTCACCCCTGTTTTAATAATTCTAGTGGCTATTAATCCATTCCCATGTCCGGTTAAATGAACGATTATTCGTACATATAAATATCCCGCCCATCGTGTCCGATCGAGTGTATATGGTTATTTATAGGGACGTCCAATTGTATATCTTTATATTAAAATTAACAAACTATCATTTAGTTAAACAAATATGAAGCCCATTAATAGCCCATAGTCTAATTTCCACAAGTGTCGTTCTTTTGTCCAAACCCCAATTATGGTACAAAGCCCAATTACCCAATTTTAATATTTTTAGCCCAACATCATGATTACTTCGGATTAAATAAGCATAATAATAACTTAGCTACGAGACATTAAATTAAAAAGGTTGAACATAACTTACAATGATTAAAAATAGCGTAGCGTTACACGGACAGAATTTCGAGTTACACCCTTACAACATTCGCTAACATACCCTTATTATTAGGATTTAAAATTAAAATTAAAATATAAATATAAATATAAATATTACGTTGAGTGAAGAAGAAAAAGATGTGTTTATTTTGGCCAAAGAGCGTTGAATTTATAGGACCTGGGCTGGATTTCAGAGCCATACGATCGCATGGCTTTTGTGCCTCCAGGCCATGCGATCGCATGGCCAGCTGGGAGAAGTCACATATCTTTGTTTTCTTTCTTGCCGAAGTTTATAAATAATAATATAATATATAAATAATTATAAGAATTATTTAAATATTATATTTTATTTATGTGCATAGTTAACTTGTAATTTTTAGTCCGTTGCGTCGAGCTTTGAGAGTTGACTCTGGTCCCGGTTCCGGATTTTTGAACGTCCTTGCGTATAATTTAATATCTTGTACTTTGCGTTTTGAATCTTGTACTCTTGTAATTTTGAGACGTTTTTTATCAATAATTGGAACCTCATTGATTGTATTTTGTACTTTTGAGCTTTTTGGTCGTTTACGTCTTCAATTCGTCGAATCTGTCTTTTGTCTTCACCTTTTATTATTTAAACGATTATCACTTGTAAATAGAACAGTTGCAACTAAAAGCTTGTCTTTCTTGAGGAATAATGCTATGAAATATATGTTCGTTTTTAGCATTATCACCTATCGACTTGAGCTACCTCCACAATTAGAAAAGATTCACAACACCTTTCATGTTTCGAACCTGAAGAAATGCCTAGCTACCGAAGATCTCATTATCCCTTTAGACGAAATTAAGATTGACGAGAAACTAAATTTCGTCGAAGAACCCGTCGAAATTATGGATCGTGAGGTCAAACGACTCAAACAAAGTAAGATACCAATCATTAAGGTTCGATGGAATGCTCGTAGAGGACCTGAATTTACTTGGGAACGAGAAGACCAAATGAAGCTGAAGTACCCACATTTGTTTATCGATATCGCACGTTAACTAGGTACAATTCTAAATTTCGGGACGAAATTTAATTTAACGGGTGTGTAATGTAACGACTCGAATTTTTCCGCTAATATATAGAAGATTAATATTTACATAATTAATGTCTCCAAAATGTTAAGCAATCAAACTCATTAAGATTTGGTTATTTAAAATGAATTTTATACAAATGTTTGGCCACCCAGTTTATCTGACGATTCACGAACGTCATAACTCGAAATAATTATATAATGATGTATATATGGTTATATATATACTTATGATTTGATAAAATGATATTTAAGTATCTCATTACATATAATAACAATTGGTTATATACATAAAATGAGATTACTAACTTAAAGACTTCAAGATTATATACATATATATATAACGATTAACGTTGTAATAACTTCTAAATTAAAATGTACGTATATGTATTGTATTAATATGTATTAATACACTTTTGAAGAACTTAAACATATATACTAACATACTTATATTCAACAAAGATAGCTATACTCATAATCTCATTCAATTCCATCAAGAATTCTATTCGTATTCATTCGGTATTTACACCCGTATCATACCCAGCTTCCATACTTAAATACTATGAGTATATACCAATATGAAATACCAATTATAGCCTCCTTAGCAGCCCTATGAGTCACAAGACAAGGATAAACATGATGGAGACTTGTGGGAACCAACATTTAACTTCTAGTTTGCATTATTATGCTATATTCCAAATTTTGATAAAGTCTCTTAACCATATGCATGAACCACGACTTTTAACACTATTTTTACTCATTCATATCAGCTATTTAACTTACCTTCACTCTCATAATACTCACACACAAGAACTCCAAGTATTCTATCCATTTCTTACTCTTTAAACACTCTTTAAACACACATACTTCAAGTACTAGAAAATCTTCATTCACTTTGATCATAAACTAGCTTCAAGAACACTTTTTTAACTCATATACTCCTATTTATCAAGGTAAGAATCATATATAAGCTTTGGTTCAATTCATATACTTATAACTATCTTAATTCAAGATAGAAATCTTATTTGAACTTTTGTTCATTCTATGATTCTACTCCAAGGATTACAAGTCATCAAGGATATCTTTGATCACAAGATTATCATCTTATTTTCTCAGCAACTTTTTTCATTTAATTTGAGGTAGTCACCTTATTCATAATCTTTTTCGATTCATATCCATATAGCTATCTTATTATGAGTTTATAACTTACAACAACAAGAACATAGTTTAGATTAATTCTAAACTTGTTCACAAACAAATTTAATCCTTCTAACTTGACTTTTAAAATACTTCAACACATGTATTATGATAGTATGTTAAGCTGACATAAGGATATAAAATTTGTAAACACGAAGAACACCTTAAAACTGAACATACGCCGTCATAGATCATCGGGGGCTATTTTGGGTTTAATTTTAAAAACCTATCTTAAACTTTGAATTAAAAGATTTCCTTTGGTGAAAAATCTTATTTTATATGGATATGAAATATATCCAAAATCCATGGTTAAACTCTAAGTGGAAGTATGTTTTTCAAACGGGTCATCAAGATGTCGTTCTTACGACGGATATGACTATCTTCTCTTATATGACACCTAAGCTGTATTTTCGACTATAAACTTATACTTTTTCTGTTAAGATTAATAATGTTGAGTTCAATACGAAACCATGGCAACTCAAATCACTCAAAACGGATTTGTAACGAAGAAATTATGGGTAAAACAAAATTGGATATTTTTGCTTGTTTTTAGCTACGGTTTTGATTAATAAAAATGGATGCTAACCTTATCCTAGCTAACTTACTTTGTATCCTACATGTATTTATACATGTCTTGTTCCCGAACTTATGGAAATACAATTTATAATAGTCGTGATTAAGTTCTACGACAATATATTATAGTCTTAATAAAGATCGTAACACACCATATATATATATGACTTGATCACCGTGGATCCGTATACAGCGTTTTGACATATCATTTTGATTTCTTCTATATATTATTGGAACGAACTATAAGACACCATTGGCAGTAATTTCGAGTTAGCTGTGGGTCGAAGTGGATTCTAAAATATTATATACTTTGAGTTGTGATCGAGCCTGAGACATCTATACAATGGGTCGCGGATTGCTTCAGACAATATACATATTATGTGTCTTATTATATTAAGACAATATATTATAGTGTTAGTGAATTCTAACACAATATACGCATTTATATTTATATATATATTTATACTGTTGGACTATTGGACTACGAACGTTGGACTACTAACAATGGACAATTAAAATTATCACAAGTATCATAAGTATGGAATATTAATTATATATATATATATATATATATATATATATATATATATATATATATATATATATATATATATATATATATCTTGACACAAGAATATTATTATTAGGTTCGTGAATTTGTCAAAAGGCCAAGTCTTATCACCATCTATTCGAAAATCATCACAAGTGAGTTATAGTCCCATTTTTACTATCTAAATTATTTTGGGATGAGAATACATTCAAATTTATAAATGTTTTACAAAATAAGCACAAGTTCATGAAACTACATTCTACGAATGTTTTGTTATACCGGATATCTGTACTTATTATTATTATGCTTGGTAACCTAAGAATTAGTGAAAAACACTAATTAACGCGAATCCTAAAGGTAGATCGACGGGCACCAACCACCCCCATTTTCGAATAGTGGAAATGCTTTAGTACTTCGAAGGGTTCTTGTCATACATTTGAGTAGTGGAATGTATGATGCCAGATATCTTAAGCGCTCTATCTTAAGGTCGGTTACCAGGCGACTCATCGTATGAATGATTTTTTTTGCAGTTGTAATGATCCTGCGCATTTAATTAAATGAAATCTTGTGGCTTATTAAATGTTATGATTATTATATGGAAATTAAACCTATAACTCACCAACATTTTTATTGACGTTTTAAGCATGTTTATTCTCAGGTGAATATTAAAAACGCTTCCGCTATCGTATGCCAACCCAAGGTCAAGATTTGGAGTCGGCATAATTGTTTATATTGTTTAAACTTGTATTCGGAGTATTTGTTGTAATATATTTGATCATATTGTAATGGGTTGTGTAAAAACTTATTTATTTGAGGAGATTGTCTTTGATAGACAATCTAAATTATGTCATTAAGACCTTTATTCAATAATAAAGGTTATGGTTGTTTTTAAAAAACGAATGCAAGATTTGAAAAACGTCTCATATAGAGGTCAAAACCTCGCAAAGAAACCAATTAATATGAAACGTTTATAATTAATATGAACGGGGCATTTCACACTACTTCATGGAATTCTTCCTAGTAAAGAAAGATTAAAGATAATCTCATGTAAATGTGCAAAAGAATGTTGGGACTCACTATGTTCTCAAGAAGATTTAAACTCTAGGAGTTTAAAGGGCAAAGGAATAGAGAAGGGTTTGGAAAGGGTTGGTGATTTTCAAGCAAAAGGGTTGAATGAAGATGAAGACTTTTGCCTCATGAGTTCTTGGAATGATGTGCATCAAGATGGTCAAAGTGAAGAAGAGGTTGAATCTCCATTCAAAGAAGACGATGTCTCAAGCATGGATTGCAATGAGGTACATGTATTCTATCTTTCTAATTATGAAGAATTGTTAGATGATTACATGACTATTAAATTTGTGTTTGATAGTAGTCGTGACAAAGTAAAACTTTTGGAGAAAGAATTACACAAAGTTAGATAACTTAACAAAGTTTTAATTGATGAAAATAACTCTTTGAAAAGAAAACTTGAAAGGATAACTATTTGTGATTCATCAAGAGGTAAACATGAAATGAATGTATGTCACGACTGTAGCAAACACAAATCTTGTAATCAAAGTCCATTGTCTATTATTAGGAAAATTGAAAACATGGGAAAAATGGACCAAGCTAGCAATTCCATGGCAGGGATAAGTCAAGAATTGGGTAATCTTAAAATCAATTAAAATCAATGATCAAAATGCTAATGAGAATAACCTTCTCAAAAGACTTTGTATAAAAGAAAGGTTTTTCTTACAAATGCAAATTGTTTTTGAAAAATGATTTTAAAAGATCAAGTGTAGGAAGCTTACTTGCCTTAGGATTGTGTGTTTATGTGAAAATATATATTGCATGCTAAATACTAGATTGATGCATTTTGTGTATACTGTGTGTGATTGAATATAAATATATATACATATAAATATAGTATATTACGTGTCATTGATGATTAAACATCGGGAGGATGTAATCATTCAATGTTAGGAAAAGAAAACTTGTCCTCAAATATTCTATAGAACCTAAAAATTGTTAAAACGCGGTCGAAGAAATAAAAAGTGAAGAAACGAGTGATCAGAAGGATCCACGGCAGCACCATGGCTGACCGTATACTCGACCGCAGACTCCTGTCCTGTGCGTGGAAAAATATCTACACGGCTAACACCACAGTCGACCGTGCTTCGACTGTGCGTGGTCTGATTCTGTTTTAAATTAAATTAAACCCTCACTTTTATTTCTTTTCAACCCACTTCAAAACACACACCTACACACGGCTGAGGAGATCGACTGCACGGAGAAGAACGCTCATTCCCTCAATTTCAATTCCTACTTTCGGTATGATTAATCTTTACTTTTCTAACATTCAATTGTGTTTGTATGATGAATAAGGGTTATGAAGAAACCCTAACTAGAATGAATCAAAACCTAAATTGATGCAAACAATTGAAATTGTTCTTGAAGAACAATTTAGAAACGATTGTTGTAATGATTATTGTATGCATTGACTTAACTTTGGATAATTCTAGGGTTCATTATACATCTAGGTTAGATTTTCATAGAAGCATTGTCCATATGATATGAATGACATTGTTGCAAATTGAGTGTAATGATGTTGAATGTCAAAACATGTATTGATGATAATTTCAAAAGTCTAGAACACATATGAACTTTGTGAAAATCTTAATCTAGTTGCAAACTCATTGACACTAATGAAGAGTGAAAATGTGAAGAACATTAACATCAAAACGTCTAAGTATTGATGATAATTAAAGTTTGCAAAACTTGTTGCCTACAATTGAATTATGCACTTTGAATTAATTAAAAGTGTCAATGTGCAGAAAATGGCAAATTGAGGAGAAAGCTCATCTAACTTTCGCCCACACCAATCAACACTTAACAGAGAAAGAGTGTAAGATCGAACAATAGCAGAAGGAAGGAGAATTGAAGCAAAAGATTTTCCTGAAATGGTGGCAGCTTTCTCAGATTTAAACTCGAATGTATTTCTTGATCTAGATGGACCAATTTATCCATCACTCGTTCGAGACTTTTACTCTAGCTTCGTCTATACCAACGGTTCAGTTACCTTTAGGCTAAAAGCTTCAAGAACTACAGTAACACTGCAAGATTTTGGAAAACTTCTAGATGTTCCAGCAAATGGAGAAAGGTTCTTCAACACAGGACACAGTCTGACCTATCTTTCTAATTTCATCAATAAAGATGATGATATTCGAACACTGTGTGAAGACAATGCTTCGAGAGGAGAAATTCTCAATCGAGGAGTGTTGAGCAAACACCTGCGAAAGAAGTTCCGAATATGGAGCACAGTGATAGACTACAATGTGTACTGTAGAATGGGAAATCGCTCACATATTCATGCTGTTCATATGGCTCTTCTTTGGTGCCTAGAAATGCAAATTCCAGTAAACATGGCATACTTTATGGCCATATGAAGGAGCAATGTGCCAAAGGACTTAACAAGAGCTCTTCCTTATGGAATGCATCTTACGAAGTTATTTGTCAAATTAAAGGCAATAGATGACATTCGCATAAATCCAACCTATCAAATATTTAATCATCATACATTAACATTGATGGGGTGGGATGATGAAGATGACTCTGATGAGATTGAAAGGGTTTATGAAGCCATGACCAACTCTCAAATCAACTTGGAAGATATATCCGATAGTGATGAAGAATAGTTTCCGGATGAAGCTAATGATCCTTTTTATGGCTTGGATCGTGATTCAAAAGCCGAACGAATCTACTTAAATCAAGCTAAGATAAAGAAGTATCAATCCAAGATCAGCCGGCTACTAAAGAAAGCGAAAAAGGCGTTTTCATGTCGAAGTAGTAGTGATGTGAGAGTTGGAAGGTGAAGAAAGTGAGAGAGGTTAAAATGTTGGTTGAATAACTTGTTTGTAATAATTGAATGTGTGACTATTTGAATATTTCTTGGTTAGAATCTGTTTAATTTAAGTTAGTTAATTTATGCTTCTAACAGTTCTCACATGGTCAACTACACGGTCGACCGTAGCATCGACCGTGTATGTGTCTGACACTTCTTCTTCTCTCTCCTGGAAAAATAAATGCACATTGAACCTCTCAAAACTAATTGGATCTGGTTTCAAAGTATCATTCACAAATTAGCATACTTGAATATGATCAAAATTCTCAAAAGATTCAATTACTCCAAAAGGGAATGAAAGATTAAATGAAGGTTCATCTTTTTCCCTTTAAATTGAGTAGATTATGATGCAAAACTCACTACACCATCTCACTCAAAATGAGTCAAGCAAACAACTCTCCTAACAATCCTTTTGTGATTGACTTGTCATCTTCAGTTTCTGACTCCTTTGACAATCACTTTCCTAACACCCAAGAAGAACGAGATGTGATCAACCGCAACCGACAAATGGTTAGCACTAGACCAATTGTCGAAGGTTGTATGGTCACTATTGAGCATTTTTTGAAAGAGCTTCTTGAAAATTTTGCTCACATAAAATGGGATTCATTCTTAACCTTAAAAGGTCCCATTGACTCCACTCTTGTTCGTGAATTATACGCTAACTATGAATTCACTCCCCTAAAAAACGCCAAATTTCGGTTGTTTGACAAAGGGTTTTCCATGTCTCTTAAGGACTTTGGAAGATTCATGCATGTTCCCGATAAAGGCGTGGAATGTTTCTCCTATAGTCCATATCTCCTCTGTCTTCCCGAATTTGTCACAAAAGGTGACATCATCAACACCTTTTGTCATAGGCCAATCAATTACATTGAAATCCAAAGTGATGGTCTTAAGGCAAATCATCTTGCGCCTAAGTTTGACCTTTGGCTCAAAGTCATAAGTCACAATATCTACTGCAAGGGGGAAACACTATCCACAAACGTTCATGCCTGTGAAGCCTCACTACTCTGGTGTCTCCAACACCGAATTCAAGTCAACATGGCACTATTCATGGCAAAGAGGATGAATGGATTGGTGTACAATGAATCTATCTGTCTTCCCTATGGAGCACACTTAATGAAGCTCTTCACACAACTGTGTGTTCGTGACGTACATCCTGTTGTCTAACCTCCCTCCCAATCAACTACGATTCGGTTCGACCTTTTAACGAAGAAACAGAAGGAGAGATCACACCTGCCTGGAGTGTTACGAGATTTGATGATAGTGTGGAAGATGACCAGTTCATTGCACTATTATCCTCTACTCAAATGTCTATCCTTCATCGTCAGAATCGTTAAACTCACAAGATCCTGCGACGCTTTCTGAACAATCTTGTTTGTGAAAAATGCTCATCTCACCCAAGCACATCTCATCCCAAGTAGAACAAACTTAGTATTGATCCACTGTACCCTCCATGCATATTTTCATATATGCATCACTATGTTTCGTGCTTGCTTTGAATAAAATGTGTGCTTGTTATGTTTTAATATATGTTTTTCCAACGTGCACAATTTAAGGGGGAGTTTTGTTCTAAGGTCGAGCTTAGTTCTAGGGGGGGCTAACCTTTTTGCTTCGAAAAAAGGGGGAGAAAGATGGATACAAGTGATCGTTAACACTTGCGTATTTATAGCAAAATGTCCCTCATCACTTGTATGTTTGTCATCATCAAAAAGGTGAAGAATGTTGGTTGAATGTGGGTTAATACACTAAACAATAAACTTAAGTATAATTAACCAAAGTGTAATTAGCCAAAGAATATGTTTTGATGATGACACACACATACACATAAGTGATGACTGACATCTTAACATAAAACACGCAAGGTCACTAATCCATACTTTATCTTGCAAACGACCAAGTCAAACATAGGTTAAAGAATGAAATTAAAATTTCAGGTAAACACACGGTCGAGGTACGGTCGACCGCATAGTCAACCGTGAAACTCCAAACTGAATTGCAACGCAGTTTTGTGAAAACAAGTTGCACGGTCGCCACCACGGTCAACCGCATTGCCACCGCAGTTTCTTCTGTCACCGTTTTTGACCAAATAAAGTTTGACTAGTTCCCGACATCTATAATTCATGTAACCTTTCTCAACATGCTTAGAATATATGCCTTCTCCATACTCAATTGAGTTTTGGTCATAAAAACACTAATTGTGATTAATTACGCCTAATGACATCTTAATGACAAATTAAATAAGATTAGGCATAACACATAAGTGTTAATCAACAACTTGTGATCTTAATTTTTATCTAGATATCCTTAGTATGATCATCAAGTACCAACACACTTAAGCCAATATCACTAGAACAATAATTGCTATTAGAAATGACTTAGTGATTAATTAAGGCTAAATGAAGAACAATGCTCTCAAGGTTAAACTATAAATGACTTGTAATCCTAAAACACACTTAGATACATTTATGATGGTCACCAAGTCCCAACTAGAGATTGCTCTTCCCTTGTGCATGTGTTGGACATTAATGTGTGCTTACACATTAATCATGTAATGTGTTATATTGCACATTAAACTTATTAAGTGCCTGAATTATAAGTTGTGCAAGTATCTATATGATTTATCCTAGAATAACTATCTCTTGTTATGAGAGTATTACTTGATACTTGCTAATAATGCTTAATACTCATAAACTTGTCAACTTGATTAATATGTTTGCCATGTGCTCACTAGTTAGGATTCAAGTAACTAACCTACTCCAATAGATTAAGTGTAAAATGGTTCACAATGAAACTATAGTCAATTGTCTATTTGGTCTAGTCTAAGTAACTAAGTGTGATTGCTTGTTCAAGAATAACTTAACCTTAATGTCTCTACATACTTCATGATTATCTTATAGAATCATTATTCAATTAATCCCTAACTAAACTCAAATGAAACATGACTTGTGATTAATTGAAACTAGGAAGTTAATGATATAGTGACTAACCTTTAGAATTGAACCAAGAGCATTAATGTGACTAACTAAGTCTCGACCAAACTGAAATTTCCCTAAATATTAATCAAGACACTTCTCCAAGAATGTTGGGTTTGCCACTTTTGGAATGATTAGTCACTCTCATGCAATAAGATCAAATCTCACACACTTAATGCATATAGTACTTGTATCGGATGTTTGGTTTCTTTTGCAGGTGCTAGAAGGAGTAAAGGTGCCAAAATGTGGTGTTCAAATCTAAGTCAAACGGCTATACAACGGATACCAATTTTGGACTGGAGCACGCACGGTCGCACCACGGTCGACCGTGCAGGCAACCGTGTGTCAACGACTATTTTTTGAATCCCACTATAAAAGGCAAACATTTAAGAGCATTTGAAGCAGACCCTCTTGCACATTTCAAAGGCTTATCTCCAGTGATCACAAGTGCATCAACTACTACTCAAATGTGATCAAGCAAGAGAAGATTCTATGATCTTATAGATATAGAATTGGGTTGTTATAAACTTACTAATCAAAAGCATTTATCGTGTGAGTTTACTTAATGTAATGTGTGTCCTAGTATTGTGTTAGGATCATCATTGCAGTGTATAAGTCTTGTAACTTCAATTAGTGGAAGCATAGGCTAGCTTAGTGATATACTTCTTTAAAGGGACTTAGGAAGTTGATTAATCTTATTTGGAGATTAATACTTGTCCAAGGTGAAGACAAGTTGATCTAGGTTAGAGTTGATCTTTCAAAGGGATAGAAAGATTAGGTTTGTTGTCTACTAAAGAAGATTGAAGACTTGTAAATCGGATCTCCACCGAGTTTGGAGAAAAGTGCTTAGTGAAGCAACAAATCCCGATTAGTGTAATCGGGGAGTGGATTAAGGTGGATTAGTTAACATCCACCCAAACCACTATAAATCATTGTGTCTATGTTCTTTACATTACTTCATTTATCATTTTGAACATATACACTACACACATTAAGTTTGAGTTGAGTTGGTTGATAAAAGTAAAATCGAATTTGGTGATCAATCGAAAAATTATTAAAAACGTATTAAGTAACTATTCACCCCCCTCTAGTTACTTACAAGTCGTTTAATAAAATTATATCGGTTAAAAAAGGAAGAATAATAATAATAATAACATAGTATAATCCTTGTGTTGTTGGTCCAATGGTAATGAACCATACATCTTTGTTAGAGGTTGGGAGTTCTATTTTATGTGGTGCAACATTGCACACAAGAATATTATCTTGAATTTGAAATCCATTCAAGGTCGCTTTTTGCACATCTCGTTGCGGAGGTAGTGGAGATGAGGGGTTTTATCTGTCATGTCTCGAATAAGGATGGCACCCGCAGGCGAAGGGCACGGATCCTTAATACCCGCGACCCGCCCGCCAAAATTTTCCTTTACCCGCGGGTACCCGTTTACCCGTTAACGGGTAAATTTTTCTGCCCGTACGCGCGACCCGCGAGTACCCGCAACCCGCGGATAAACCCGCGAATTTACAGAATGTGCACTTCTAACTAACTTTTAGTCACGGATACCCACCACCCGCGGGTAAACCCACGAATAATTATAAAAATATATTAAAAAATAAATTATATAATATATAATTAAGTATATGTATGCGGGTAAACGGGTATACCCGCGGGTAGCTCAAACGGGCATCACGGATTGACGGGTCGGGTTTTACCCGCGACGGGTATCAAATACTCGTGACCCGCCCGCGACCCGCCAACGGGTACAAAATTTTACCCGACCCATGCCCGCGGGTACATTTTTTCGCAAATACCCACCCGTCACGGGTAAGGATACCCGCGGGTCACGGGTTTTTTTCCGCCCATTGCGATCCCTAGCCTCGAATTAATCCAAGTTTTCTCCGAGACAGCAGTTGAGGGCGGGTTACGCAACTGCAGAAGATGATTACGTGGGTGGTTTAGTCCCTTTGTTGATCCCAATATGTTGTAAAAAAATGGAGTATATAATTATATTTATAAGCAAGGTTGTAAAAGTCGCGAGTCGGGGACGAATCGGTTGAGACTTAAAAAGGACGCGTCGGCCGAGTCGGCGACGCGTCGGGAACGCATCGATCGTTGACCAACGGTGACTTTATTAATAATTTCTAAAATATATATTTATATATGTATAAAATAGTTGATTCTGTACCATAAATTTCTTAAATAAGAATGTGAATTTAAATACAATCAAACTTCAAATTCAATTAATGTTACCGAGTACATAATCAGTAAAGATACAGAGAAAAGAGCAACCCAAAAAATGAAAACAAACCCTAATTTTAAAACATATCACGTCTTGACGAAAATTTGACTGATTTTGACCGTTTTTGACCAACTTTGACCGTCTTTTGAGTCGTTTTCAGAAAAATGGGACGGAGAACTCAAAAAAACGACGCATCGTCCGACGCGTCGACCAAGTCGACCGACTTTTACAACACTGTTTATAAGTATAATCATAATTATAATTATAATATCTTTATATTTATTTATATTTTTATATTTTTAGATTTATATTTATAATTTATATAAACTTGAATTGAACGCCAAAAAATTTCAATTACTTCATCTCTCCCCCTTTATTTTTGTACCATCCTTTTTTTTTTGGGAGTGATTCGTACACCATCAGTTTTTAACCGTACACCACTAAATATGTATTATGATGTTGTACTGTACAACAATGTAAAACATATTTGGTGGTGTACTGCTAAAAATTTGTGTTAGTACTAATCATCACTTTTTTTTTTTTTCCACAAAACAAATGGTAGTACTAATCATCACTTTTTTTTTTTTTTTTTCCACAAAACAAATCAAACGCATATTCCCAAAGCAAAAACTCACCTATTTCAACTGAGATTTTACATTTCACACCTAAATTTGTTGTATTATTCATCAAATCAATCAATGGCAGCAGCAGCAACAGCAGCAGCTAATACATCTTCATCTTATTCCTCGCACACACTTGATCCTATCAATAACCTTAATCATCTTCATCGTACTCGTTTCTTGAAATTAACAATTCACCCTCATTATGATCATAAACTGCGATCTGTTGTTCGTTGTCAAATCCCTAAATTTGAACCCAAAATATCAACTATTAATTCAAATGTTACAGAACCCACATCTTCTAGCATTGATTTCCTCACTTTATGTAATAGCCTTAAGGTAAATTCTTTTATGATCTTTTTAAACCTGCTTGTTGTTCATTATTGGTTAATTTTATATCTGAATGTCATTTAGGTTCAATTATTTTGTGATATTTGCTATATGTAAATTAGGGCTTGATAAAAAGTTAATATTTTATTATTAAGATTTATGATATAAGGATATATGAAACCTAAGGTTTTTGGTATTACATTTTTGGTACTACATTGGATATTTTGGGAATCTAGTTAGTTTGTGGTGGTTCATTGTTTATGTTTAAAGAAAAATAGATTGAAAAATAGTTAGTTGATCACTAAAGATCACACTTTGAGTCATAAGCTTCTTTTTTTTTTTTTTCCCTATTTTTTGTATCAAAATGTTAGCTTCAAAACAAATGAACGTAGGTATTGAAGCTCATAAAAAGCCACATTATCGAGGTTGATCTCCAAACGAAGATTGATTTAACCATAAGAGTAGCACGTGAGATGTAAATCAAGCTCACTTAGCAGCCCACTTTGATATTGTCATATTGACCAACCATATAATCCACCCTTACCATGGAATTTTTCTAAAATTTTAACATTTTACAAACATTGAATTCTATTTCCAATAGTATATAACAAGGTTGCAAAAATCGCTACGCGGGGAGTACTCAGTCCGGAAATTTTAGGGAGTACACGGCAACTCGGGAGTACTTGGGGATGCTTGGATGTTGAGCCAGTTTGACTTTGACCGATTTTGACCGAGTTTTGACTAATGTTGACCGATTTTCTGAGTAACCCAGAGTTTTGGCTGAGTTAGATTTAACTGAGTGTGACCAAGTTAGACTGAGTAATCGTGGTACTTTTTTGCGGAGTGCCCGCCGTGTACTCTGATGCCATATAATATTCGTATGCTCTGTTGAAAAGTTTGTTAAATTATATGAAAATTATTCAATGTTTCTATATAATTATAATGTAGACGACAAAAAGGAAAGGATGGGTGAACCATGGAATCAATGGTCCCGAATCTATCGCTGATCATATGTATCGTATGGCATTAATGTCTTTAATTGTTGGTGATCTTCCTGGTATTAATAGAGAAAGGTTTGATACTTTCACTTTGCTATTTTATTTGTAATTTTACAACTAAAGATATAAATCAAAGAATGATATCTTTTTACTTTTACAAAAATCATATTTTTTTAACTCCTTGTGCCGTATTCACTTGAATAGGTGTATCAAAATTGCAATTGTGCATGACATTGCAGAAGGTACATGTTTAGTACTCATTTTCTGTTACGTGTATGTCTTTCGATTTGTATTTTAGCTCAAGATTTTTTTTGATTTTTAATTTAATTTTTATTAGCAATTGTGGGAGATATAACACCGTCTGATGGTATACCTAAAGTTGAAAAAAGTAGACTTGAGCAAGCGGCTTTACATGAAATGTGTAACGTTCTTGGCGGTGGGATGAGGGGTAAGTTCTGTCTCATATGTATATATTGTTTTTCTTTTTATTTTTTGTTTCATGCAATGGGTGTGAGTCGTTTATATATTTCGTAACTTGCAGCCGAAGAAATTAAAGAACTTTGGAGGGAATACGAGGATAACGCTTCACTTGAGGCTAACCTTGTGAAAGATTTTGATAAAGTATGTTTTTTTGTCATCCTTTTTAGTCAATTTTATGATTTATGATGAAAGTTTTTGTCTTTTTCGGAACATCTATTCTTGATATACAATTATAGAGTTTTCTTTCGACAGGTCGAGATGATTTTGCAAGCCCTTGAATATGAAACTGGTATGTTCAGTTTAAAAACATTTTAAGTCTAAGAAACAGTAAATAACTAGAACTTGTTACTATGGCATAATATATGTCTATGTGTGTGTTCGTTTACATGCTCATCTGTTCGATACGAACAGCATGCTCATTACGTACTAAACACTCAGTTACAGACAACTGATAATCTACATGCACGCACGAATTGTTAATTATATGGCCCAAACGGCATTGTACTTCAACTTATTATGTGAAATCTGTTGAAAAAGTTGGGTTCATGACTTATAATGGGTGCGTGCTAACTAAACATAAACCTTTCGAAAATACAGTCATTATGTGTGTACTTGCAAACTTTAACATCATCAACATTAGTATTAGTCTATAATCGTATTTAATGGATTACAGTGTATTCGTGGCAAGTTGGACGGGTCAGGTAATAGGTCAAGACAGGTTCAGGTAAAAACGGGTCATATTAAATTGTGGTTCTTGATTTATTTCATAAATATAAAGTAAAAAAGGTAAAAAGGTAGAAGGTTTTTCATGTTCGGGCTACCCGGGAGCGCGAGTAATCCGACCCATACTGATATACGCAGCCCATCAGGATTACTCCCTGTCTGTTTTCAAATCTTCCCTGGCCACCACAAAATATCAATCCTAAACATGATTCGAATCTGAGACTTCTTACAAGGAACACAGGCTTCGACCACTGGGCTATCTTGTGATGGTTTAATAGATATAAAGTAGGAGGTTTGAAAGCAGAAGAATGAATGAATTTTAACCTCTTTGACCCGCTCCATAGCTATTTACCGTTTCATTGGATTCATTTATTAAGATAGAACATAAACTATTTTGACTCATTCATAGCACTATTACGTGTCTCCTAAATATATCTTGTCGATGGGGGTGCGATTCGCCAAATAAAATGATGTTTTTGTTTTGTTACTTTTTGAGATATATTGCTAATATAATATGTTGGTATTACAGAACACGACAGAGTTTTGGACGAGTTCTTCGTCTCGACAGCCGGTAAGACTAGATTTTTTACACCTTGGCCATCATTTAAAAAAAAAACATAATGAATGTTTATCTTGCGGTTGTAATTTTTGCATTGATGGTTGTACTGCAGGGAAGTTTCAAACGGAAATCGGCAAGAGTTGGGCAGCGGAGATCATTGCCAGAAGAAATTCAAGGTTGGCTAAGAAGCATAACTAGACTTGTCACCTTTTAATCCATGACGTGCATTCTTTTTTTAGTTTGTTTAACTTATAAGCAAAAACCTCATGCACACACTATAATCTGTAAGTTGTTGCAATAGTTAATTTTAAGATATCAAAGTTTTGAAACTACCTTTTTTTATGGGTTAAAGCCAAAAATAGGCTACAAACTTACACAAATGTACCGATGTCGCCCACAAACTCATTTCTATCCTACTGTCGCCTACAAACTTTCAAAAAATGTGCTAATATCAAAATTTTATAGTTTTGACCTGTTACATACTATTTTTGACCTGATTTGAGATTTTTTTTTTTTTAAGAATTAAGATCCAATCCACGAAGGACACGTGTTGATTTTAACCAGTTTAGCCGGTAACAAGTCATTTTTGTTTACATTAGTACACTTTTTGAAAGTTTTTGTTTACATCGGTACACTTTTTGAAAGTTTGTAGGCGAGTAGGACGGAAATGAGTTTGTGGGCGACATCGGTACATTTGTGTAAGTTTGTAGCCTATTTTTGGCTTTAACCCTTTTTTTATCAATGACTTTTAACAGATCTATCTCGAATTTGGCATCACCAAGTGACCTATACTTTGAACATAAAAATTCTTGTTATTTGTTTATCCGTTTACCGCCACTTGAGTGATCTAGGGAAAGGCGTCCAAATTTTTCATAAGAGGTCTGACGTTCAAACGTTTCTCTCTAAACATACTCGAGTGATTTTAAGAGGGCTAGAAACAGTTATGTAAATAGTTCGATTAGGTCACACACATTTGAGAATAAAAATAATGCAACATAATACTATATCCAACATGTATATTACCCGCTTTGCCTATTAAGAAAAAATAAAAGTAGTTACGGAGAAAATGATCTGATAATTATAATTCATAGATAAACATTATCCGTATGGGTGAAAACACGTATAATTATCAAATGTATTAGGATAATAAGTTATTATAAAACTATACATATAAGCACAAAACCTACTGTAAATATTCATGTTGACTAATAATATATATATATTTTTTATTTTTTTATTTTTGAAAAGCCAAAATATATTACCACAACAAAGAATTACAACACAAGAGCATAGGGGCCTTACAAGCTATGGCCTCCTAAGCATAACCAGAAAAAACAAATAGATTACAAAGCTACGAGAAATAAACAAAACACGAAACTAAAACTGAGGTGCAGAGGCAGCAACTCAGAATACTAGATGACAAAACTACGAGTTGAGATACACGTTTGGGGAGGATAACCACACATGTCATTCAATCTTCTTTCCTTTCACTCTATTTGAAATCCAATCGAACGATTTTGTTTGAATCTCGTTTAGAGCACTCGGGGCATTCCAAAATTTACCTTGAAACGCCGCGTTGTTACGATTACTCCAAATGAGATACGCACATACCCATTGAAGAGCTTGCCAAATTTGTTTCCCCAAAGTCGTCATTGAATGAGAACCCACATCATTGAAAATCTCGACTAGACTAAATTTCCCGAAATTACCCATGTTCCACCAATTAAACACACGATCCCAAACTTCGAGAGCATGTTTGCAAGAAATAAGCCAGTGAGCCACGGACTCCAAATCATCATCACAAAGAGGGCATCTTACACTATGGAAATCGATGCCTCTTTTGTTAAGTTCTAGTCTGACCGGCAACCGTTTCTTTAGCGCTCGCCACACGAAAATCTCTATCTTTTTTGGAACTAAATTGTTCTGGATCGTTTCTTAGACAGAACAGCTTGTAGCTAATAATTTCTCATTGATGATGGATGCTAAATTCTTGACTCTAAACAGCCCGTCTGAAGTAAACGATCAGAACCACCTGTCAGCAGAATCACGCGCAGGTGAAAAGGAAACAAGCAGATTCTGGAGTGCTTCAAACTCACCTGCAGTTCTACCAATCGGCTCATGCCTCCAATTCCAAACCCACGAAAAAATAGGACTGTTATCAGCAGCTGCAACAAAACGTCCCTGGACAGTTACATTCTGATCCTGTTCAAGCTTGTAAAGTCTCGGAAATGTCTTAATTTATCTTCGCCAATCCAATGATCGTTCCAAAATGAAGTTGACCCGCCATCTCCAATCTTTTTTGAAAATGAATCTTTGAATTGAACCTGTAAGTCTTCCAGAGTTGTACCTGCTAGAATGATGTTATACCACACGCCCATTGTCGGAGAATGAGAATCATTTTCCGACAACAAGCCACCAAAAGGACCATGGATACTACAAATGACTTTGGCCCAAAGTGAATCGGTTTCGGTTTTAAACCTCCACCACCACTTTCCCAAAAGTGCAAGATTTTTACCCCTTAAAGACTCGATGTTTAACCCCCCATTCCCAAAAGAATTTATTATGTTTTCCCATTTGACCCAAGATATTTTTGAACCCGAACCCGAACCGCCCCAAAAGAAATTACGCCTTACACTCTCAAGAAGTTTAATCACACAAGGCGGAGCACGAAAGAGCGAGAAGTAGTACAACGGAAGACTTGATAAAACCGATTTAATAAGGACAAGTCGGCCCACAAAAGACATCGATCTCATTTTCCAACCCGAAAGCCTAGTATTAAATTTCTCAATTACCGCACTCCAATCATTTAATTTTTTCATTTTCGACCCGATTGGCAACCCTAGATAAGTAAACGAGAATGTACCCACTTTACAACCCATGTGATTAGCTAATAAAGTCAATTCCATCTCATCGATCCCTACTCCGTAAATGCAACTCTTTGTACATTGACTTTTAACCCGGATGCAAGCTCGAAACATTTTAATAAATTCATCAACTTAATTGCATTTGTCCGACTCCTTTCCCCGAAAAAGATTGTGTCATCCGCGTATTGTAAATATGAGATCAAGACTTTATCTTTCCCCACCTCGACACCTTTAAAAAGTTTTTTGTCTAAAGCCGCCTTTGTAAGTATATATTAACCCTTCTGCCGCAAGGATGAAAAGTAATGGTGATAACGGGTCTCCTTGTCTAACGCCTCTACCAAGTGAAAATTCATTAGTGGGAGCACCATTGACAAGTATAGATATAGAAGCCGAACTAAGACACGTCATTATCCAATTTTTCCATCTACACCCGAACCCCATACTCTTCATGACTTCATCCAAAAACTTCCAATTTAGACTATCGAAGGCCTTTTCAAAGTCCGCTTTAAATAAAAAAAATCCTTTTTTACCACTAGATTTCAAAAAGTCCACTGTTTCATTTGCTATGAGTGACCCGTCAAGAATATAACGACCTTTAATAATATATTCGCATGTTTCAAATTTGTAAAGGTAAAGTAATCATATATAATAATTAATATTTAATATTTATAGGATTAGAAAAAGAAAAAACTTAGATATAATTTGTTTGAATATTAAATATATATAAATATAAATATATTATTTGCATGTCTTAATAACAAAAATTCATGATTTGTTTATAAAGTTACTTAATTACGCCATATGTAAATTTTGTGAATAAATTCGGACTTAATTGCACCATTGATCCTTAAAGTTTACCTATTTTTCATCCTCGTCCCCAAAGTTTGTTTTTTTCATGGCTACCCTTAATGTCTGAATTCTGTTTCAAATTAGTCCCTACTGCTAACTATCGTTATATCAACTTCGTCTATCTTTATCATGTGCTTTCCACCTGAGGGCAGTATGGTCTTTTTGAGTGTATGTCTGTATATATTATATACTATCACGTAATCCCTACTGCAGCTTCTAATCGTCCCTTTCAAACCCTAGTTCCCAAATTTTCAATTGTTCCTTTTCGAAACCCTAATTCCTAAATTACTAAAATGGTTAATTGTTGGAGTGGTAGACAAACGGTTCTTCACACATCAGAGACTTCGAAAAACCCTGGAAGGAGATTTTTCTTGCTGCCCAATTTCCAGTATGTATTATATTTTAATTTTAATTTCATTTTGCGAATTTGTTTCTAATATGATTTGTGGTTTGGATCAATATAGTATTTTTGTATAGTGGTCCAATTGCAAATTTTTACAATGGTATGATCCACCTGTGATGGATCGAGAAGCTTTATTGGAGATGAAGACCATGCTTAAATTGAAACTCAAGAATGAAGAACTAAAATGGAGATGTCTCCAGTTTGCATTCATATTATTATTATTTTTTATTTTTTTTTTGTAAACGAGAAGTTTCAGTTTGTAATTTGAATGTAGTGTGATCGATTAATGAATGTACTGTGATCCATTACTTTGTTCATCAATGAAAAGTTTCAGATTGGTATTGATCCATCAGTTTGAATGTTATTAGTATACAACTGCACAATTTGAATGTACACACTTTAAGTGGAGTCCATATGTAGCTTGCGCAGTACATGTAGTATAGCTAACTGCAATTTCATCTTTAAACTGCAATTTCATCTTTAAACTTCTCGATAGTTTGTGCAGTATATTTAGACTTTCATGTGCAGTACATGTATAGTTTGTGGAGTATATGTTGTGACTTTTTTGTGCAGTCATGTAACCATTTTTTGACATGTAGTGACTTTTTGTGCAGTCATGTAACCATTTTGTTGACATGTAGCGACTTTTTTTTACATGCAATACATGTGACTTTTTGTACATTAAGTAAAGTTTGTGCTAACCATTTTGCAAGAGCTTTAAACTGCATATAACCACTTTGCAAGAGCTTTAAACTGCATGTAACCAATTTGTGTTATACATTTTTTGACCAAATGCATGTAACCATTTTGTGATGTACATGTAGTAAACGTGTGTTTTTCTTTTAACTAGGCGGCATGTTTAGACGTGTGTTGGTTTACCACACATTACACATTAACGCAAACAGACTAAATTAGCCTTGGTTAAAAATAGGTGAAGAGGCACTAACGGAATGTACTTAACGGATGTTAATCCTGGGGATCAATATGAAACGAAATCATAAGTTAGAGGGTTAGGATAAAAAAATAAACTTTAAGGACGAGGATGAAAAAGAAGGTAAACTTTAAGGATCAATGGCACAATTAAGTCATAAATTCGTGACTCGTGAATATCCCCAGTCCGCGAGAATGAGTATAAAATTTATTCATCTACCTCATAGCAAAACGGGTTTAAAGAAAATCAACAAATACGAATAATTGGTCTAGTGTATGCGGCCCACAATCTATGAGTGTCATCTGTAACTATTTTCAAACCTAGTTTGCATTCTATAATAATTCCTCAATTAAAATATTGAAAAAATTATTTGAAAATGTATTAAAGTTTCACCAAGTATCTATTATATGCATCCAATTATCAAATCTCATATTATATGCATTCAACTATCTAAATTGTTCTATTTTATGTATTTAACCTGTTATAACAGATAATCTTTTTAGTCATCTCAATTTCATTTCGAGATATTTACATCTTTGGTCCCTTATATTTGCAAACTCTAATTTCATTGATCCCTCCTTCCAACTTCTCAACTTCCTTCCAACCAGACCTGCAACATCCCAAATTCACAAATTAACATTCAAAACAATCTCATCTAATCAAAATCCAAACAAAAGTATGGATAAATAAGCAAAAAACAACACTTCTTATTTGTCAATTCAAATTGAATTCTTACAAGTGCTTTATACCCATGAATTATCCACTTTCACCTTCTAACTTCAAACACATATCCTTCAATTTTTAGGTTTTAACCCACCACCACCCCCACCTCCTCAATCCTTCACCTCCCACCCTTCACCTACTAACCGTCCTATATCTGCAACCTACAGCGTCGCCGATCTGTTTTATTATTTAAAGAATAAAAGAAACCCAAAATTAAAACTCAAGATCTTGAGATACAAATCGAAACCCAAATTGGGTTCCTTACGATTCTATTTACGAAGGATGCGTTTGGAGATCTGCGTTTAGGGAAGTTGATGAATAAGATTTTTACAAAAAGCCCTTATTTTTACACGATGCTATTTGTGATGACCCGTCCAAATCCATTTGGACGAATACATCATTCATCGATTTCACAGTGAGGTACTGACCTCTACATGATACGTTTTGTAAACATTGCATTCTTTTGAAAAGGCACACCATAATTGAATATCAAATTCCAAGATTTTTGACATCTGATGATTTCTACGTATAGACAATCACAGTATATAATAGTTTTTAACAATACATCTGTTGACAATACAGTCAAATAAGATACATGGTTATGATTTTGTGAATGCAAAGTTTTCTTGAATAAAGCATGTATGACTCCATGCACATAGCTTGTACAACGTATAAGCAAACAGCGAAAGACTTCTAGGAACCTGAGAATAAACATGCTTAAAAGTGTCAACACAAATGTTGGTGAGTTCATAGTTTTAATGTTGCGCATAATCTGTACATAAAGGTGGATCACAAGATTTCAGTTGTTTCATCCAGAAACGTTTATCAAAATATTCTACAAGATTGAGCACCCTGGTAACTAAGCTTTAACGTTATAATAAGTACCCCTGTTTTAACATACATGCAACCAGCATGTATAATACACGCAATCCAACGTGTACTAAACTCAAATAGCATACGTATGTTTTATAGTTCAGGCTAGGGTTTCTATACCTGGAACAGACGGGGATGTCAAGCCCTATGGATCCATATACAACTACTCGCACCCACCAGTTCTTATAACCGACAGTTACTAGTTACCAAACCTAAGGGATTTTTGGTTCAATCTCGGTGTAGAATTTAGTATGTACTTGTATCCATTGCGTTTAAAATAAAGTGCATGTATTCTCAGCCCAAAAATATAAATTGTAAAAGCAATTAAAAAGGGAGCAAATGAAACTCACCTTAGCAGCACATAAGGTCATTCACCGAAATGTGACCGAAACTCAGAATGCAAAATAATCGTAGATCTCAACCTAGAGAATATATGTTGGTCAATACATGTCTAACAAGCTAGGTCTGGTCATAGTGTATCATAATCCTAATGCTCGAGACCGTCATACAAAAGTTAACAAAAGTCATCTCAAAAATCAAACTGACCCAATATGATCTTTAAATCTATACATGTTTATTAACATAGTATAAGTCTTGATAATTGAACGAATTTATAGTTTATCAAACTCAAAATATTATTTATTTCAGGAGCTATATTATATTTGAATTATCATGGCAATCGAAAATATTTTATTATTTCATATAGTTTTCCAATACTTGTTGTAACGACCCTGGATTTTCCGACTTATATATATTAATATTTATTAATAATACTTGCGCTTTAATAAATGTATTCTTATACATTTACTTGTTACTGTACTTTACTTTCCATGTCCCGACTTGTCTTTGTGACACACGTGCTTTTCTCGAATAATATTTCGAATATTATTTACGTTCATGATTAATTATTATTAATCATTTTTAATTAACTAATATAAGTAGTTAATTACTTGGGCTTTTTATTTATTTATTGCATACTTATACTTGGGCCTTTATTCTTGGACTTGGAAGCCCACCCTACTTCACTTAATGGACTACTAGTAAGCCCACTTTTATGTTAATGATCCATTAAGACTAAACATGGATTAATTAGTTAAGTTAGGAGATAAAGTTTGCAAGCATGCATGACCACCTCTTTCTCATGTATTTGACTTATACACCTTCCTAGCATACACCAAGCTCCCATACATGAAAGTTGCAAGTTGACTACCCCCTTTGGGAGCTCCAATACCGTCGGCCAAATGGGGAGGGGAGGGAGTTCATTTTTCAATTTTTTTTTTGTTACTTATAAGCTAGTTTCTACCTCATTTTACACACACATACTTGTACCACTTTTACTCTCAACTTTCTCTCTAAAATTGTAAGCAATATATCTTTTTCTTTCTTTCTTTTTTCCTTTGAAAACCGATTTCTATCATCATCATTCTTACTAGTTGTTGTTTATTGTTCAAGATCAAACTTTATAGTTTGTATCTTCATGAATCTTGTTTCTTCCATCCTTAGTTTGATGAGAAGTCAAGAACAAGAATCTAAGCTTGTTAGCTTATGGTTCTACACTTGAAGTTCATCTTTTCTTTCTTTTAATTTCGTGATTTACATATATTGGTCAAGTATTACTAGTTAATCTTGATCTCATTTTTCTTGAAAACTAAAGTTAAACTTTGTAAGTTCAAGAACATGGAAGTTTAACTTTCTAGTTATAACTTCATACACTTATGTTAGATCTAAGTTTTTATAGCTTATGGTCTTTCAATTTTGTTGTAAACAAAAGCTTATAAGCTTACATACATTTTCAAGATGAAAATCTAAGTTTCATAACTTATGGTTTCATTAAAGTAAAGATCTAAGTTCTATAACTTAGGGTTTAACTTAAGAACACTAGATCTAGACTTTTTAGTCTTGGATCTTTAAGATCTAACTAAGATCTAAGTTCTACAACTTAAGATCTTATTTATTTAGTTTACATTCAAGTTTATAGCTTAATATTATTATTAGAACTCATGTATGTGTCGGATCTAAGATCTTGATGTAACTTTGGTTCATCAACCTACTTGCAACCCTTAAATGGGTTGTGCTACATATCTTAGACGTACACTAGTGTCATGATGGTCAAAACTTGGTTAAGATGATGCAAACACATCAACCAGTTGTACACTTGAAGCTATAAGCATCAAGGATGAGAACCGTGATGAGCATCAAGCACCAAAAACCCACTAGAGCACATTGTTTACTGTTTTCTAGGTCTGATCAGGCTACCTGTGTAGTGACCCGAACTTTTCCATGTTCATATATATTAATTGAGATTGATATTTACATGATTAAATGTTTCCAACATGTTAAGCAATCAAACTTGTTAAGACTTGATTAATTGAAATATGTTTCATATAGACAATTGACCACCCAAGTTGACCGGTGATTCACGAACGTTAAAACTTGTAAAAACTATATGATGACATATATATGGATATATATATATAGTTAACATGATACTATGATAAGTAAACATATCATTAAGTATATTAACAATGAACTACATATGTAAAAACAAGACTACTAACTTAATGATTTTTAAACGAGACATATATGTAACGATTATCGTTGTAAAGACATTTAATGTATATATATCATATTAAGAGATATTCATACATGATAATATCATGATAATATAATAATTTAAAATCTCATTTGATATTATAAACATTGGGTTAATAACATTTAACAAGATCGTTAACCTAAAGGTTTCAAAACAACACTTACATGTAATGACTAACGATGACTTAACGACTCAGTTAAAATGTATATACATGTAGTGTTTTAATATGTATTTATACACTTTTTTAAAGACTTCAATACACTTATCAAAATACTTCTACTTAACAAAAATGCTTACAATTACATCCTCGTTCAGTTTCATCAACAATTCTACTCGTATGCACCCGTATTCGTACTCGTACAATACACAGCTTTTAGATGTATGTACTATTGATATATACACTCCAATGATCAGCTCTTAGCAGCCCATGTGAGTCACCTAACACATGTGGGAACCATCATTTGGCAACTAGCATGAAATATCTCATAAAATTAAAAAATATGAGTAATCATTCATGACTTATTTACATGAAAACAAAATTACATATCCTTTATATCTAATCCATACACCAACGACCAAAAACACCTACAAACACTTTCATTCTTCAATTTTCTTCATCTAATTGATCTCTCTCAAGTTCTATCTTCAAGTTCTAAGTGTTCTTCATAAATTCTACAAGTTCTAGTTACATAAAATCAAGAATACTTTCAAGTTTGCTAGCTCACTTCTAATCTTGTAAGGTGATCATCCAACCTCAAGAAATCTTTGTTTCTTACAGTAGGTTATCATTCTAATACAAGGTAATAATCATATTCAAACTTTGGTTCAATTTCTATAACTATAACAATCTTATTTCAAGTGATGATCTTACTTGAACTTGTTTTCGTGTCATGATTCTGCTTCAAGAACTTCGAGCCATCCAAGGATCCGTTGAAGCTAGATCCATTTTTCTCTTTTCCAGTAGGTTTATCCAAGGAACTTAAGGTAGTAATGATGTTCATAACATCATTCGATTCATACATATAAAGCTATTTTATTCGAAGGTTTAAACTTGTAATCACTAGAACATAGTTTAGTTAATTCTAAACTTGTTCGCAAACAAAAGTTAATCCTTATAACTTGAATTTTAAAATCAACTAAACACATGTTCTATATCTATATAATATGCTAACTTAATGATTTAAAACCTGGAAACACGAAAAACACCGTAAAACCGGATTTACGCCGTCGTAGTAACACCGCGGGCTGTTTTGGGTTAGTTAATTAAAAAATATGATAAACTTTGATTTAAAAGTTATTATTCTGAGAAAATGATTTTTATTATGAACATGAAACTATATCCAAAAATTATGGTTAAACTCAAAGTGGAAGTATGTTTTCTAAAATGGTCATCTAGACGTCGTTCTTTCGACTGAAATGACTACCTTTACAAAAACGACTTGTAACTTATTTTTCCGACTATAAACCTATACTTTTTCGGTTTAGATTCATAAAATAGAGTTCAATATGAAACCATAGCAATTTGATTCACTCAAAACGGATTTAAAATGAAGAAGTTATGGGTAAAACAAGATTGGATAATTTTTCTCATTTTAGCTACGTGAAAATTGGTAACAAATCTATTCCAACCATAACTTAATCAAATTGTATTGTATATTATGTAATCTTGAGATACCATAGAAACGTATACAATGTTTCGACCTATCATGTCGACACATCTATATATATTTCGGAACAACCATAGACACTCTATATGTGAATGTTGGAGTTAGCTATACATGGTTGAGGTTGATTCCAAAATATATATAGTTTGAGTTGTGATCAATACTGAGATACGTATACACTAGGTCGTGGATTGATTCAAGATAATATTTATCGATTTATTTCTGTACATCTAACTGTGGACAACTAGTTGTAGGTTACTAACGAGGACAACTTACTTAATAAACTTAAAACATCAAAATATATTAAAAGTGTTGTAAATATATTTTGAACATACTTTGATATATATGTATATATTGTTATAGGTTCGTAAATCAACCAGTGGCCAAGTCTTACTTCCCGACGAAGTAAAAATCTGTGAAAGTGAGTTATAGTCCCACTTTTAAAATCTAATATTTTTGGGATGAGAATACATGCAGGTTTTATAAATGATTTACAAAATAGACACAAGTACGTGAAACTACATTCTATGGTTGAATTATCGAAATCGAATATGCCCCTTTTTATTAAGTCTGGTAATCTAAGAATTAGGGAACAGACACCCTAATTGACGCGAATCCTAAAGATAGATCTATCGGGCCCAACAAGCCCCATCCAAAGTACCGGATGCTTTAGTACTTCGAAATTTATAGCATATCCGAAGGGTGTCCCGGAATGATGGGGATATTCTTATATATGCATCTTGTTAATGTCGGTTACCAGGTGTTCACCATATGAATGATTTTTATCTCTATGTATAGGATGTGTATTGGAATATGAAATCTTGTGGTCTATTATTATGATTTGATATATATAGGTTAAACCTATAACTCACCAACATTTTTGTTGACGTTTTAAGCATGTTTATTCTCAGGTGATTATTAAGAGCTTCCGCTATCGCATACTTAAATAAGGACGAGATTTGGAGTCCATGCTTGTATGATATTGTGTAAAAACTGCATTCAAGAAACTTATTTTGTTGTAACATATTTGTATTGTAAACCATTATGTAATGGTCGTGTGTAAACAGGATATTTTAGATTATCATTATTTGATAATCTACGTAAAGTTTTTTAAACCTTTATTGATAAAATAAAGGTTATGGTTTGTTTTAAAATGAATGCAGTCTTTGAAAAACGTCTCATATAGAGGTCAAAACCTCGCAACGAAATCAATTAATATGGAACGTTTTTAATCAATAAGAACGGGACATTTCAGTTGGTATCAGAGCGTTGGTCTTAGAGAACCAGAATTTTGCATTAGTGTGTCTTATCGAGTTTGTTAGGATACATTAGTGAGTCTGGACTTCGACCGTATTTACTTGAAAAATGATTGCTTAACAAATTTTGTTGGAAACTATATATTTTTAACATGTGAATATTATGTGATATATTAATCTCTTAACGCGTTTGATATTATGTGATAGATGTCTACCTCTAGAACAAGTCCCATTGACTCACCTAATAATAATGAAGAGTCAAATGTAAATTGGAATGATTTGTGGACTGATTCACAAGTTCCCGAAGAGGAACCGGAAGAAGAGTCGGAACCGGAAGAAGAATCGGAACCGGAAGAAGAATCGGAACCGGATGAAGAAATAAAACCGGTGGGGGAAAAAATAAAACGGTTAAGTAAAAGAAAATCCTTAACCAACCGACCAAGGTTAATTATGGTCAATGGTGTTTCCGCCAAGGAAGCAAAATATTGGGAGGATTACCAATTCTCCGATGAATCGGATTCCGACGAGAATTCCGATGATGTTATAGAAATTACCCCAACTGAATTTAAAAAGGCAAAATAAAATAATAAGGGAAAGGGCATAAAAATAGAGAAATCTAATTCCAACCCCGATGAACTTTATATGTATCGTCAACCCCCGAAGTCCTTAAGTTGTAACAATGACCCGGGAACCTCTAAACCACTAGGTTTTTCTAAACCAATGTGGAAAACGACGGCTCGTATTAGGGGAACATCATATATCCCTAGAAACTTGGCAAAACGAACCAAAACCGAAGAAGAAGAAACAAGCGAGTCGGAATAAGATAGTTGCATTCGTGTGGTGTAATATATGTAATATAGTGTGCTTATACTTTATGATATATGTAAAAATTGCTTGTATTAATAAGTATTTTTTTTTATGAATCTAACTCTTGTCTATTTTACAGTATAAAAACACAAAATGGATAGACAACCCAATATTTTAAGAGACCTACCCGGAGACATGATTGATGAAATCTTGTCTAGAGTCGGTCAGAATTCTTCGGCACAACTATTTAAGGCGAGATCAGTTTGTAAGACATTCGAAGAACGTTCCAAGAATGCCTTGGTTTATAAAAGGCTTTCGTTCGAAAGATGGGGGATATCACATTGGGAAATCCATAAGTTACGATGTGTTTACTTTGACGCATATATTGCGGGGAACCCAAATGCTATTTTACGCAATGGGTTAAGAAATTATTTTGACTCAATATATCCGAATATTGGACTTCGTGATTTAGAAAAAGCGGCTAACATGCAATATAAAGAAGCATGTTATGCTTACGGATTAGTAATGTTCGCTTCTCACCAAAGTGAGAACAAGAACATCGGGCTACAACTATTAAACAAAACGTTCCCACAAGTGACGGAGTCGGTAATTGGGGTAAGAAATGAGGTTTTTAGATTGTTACGTGACTGTTGGACATTACGTAACCCTCGTCCCTTTGACGACGTTACAACACGCTGTCTTATCAACGGCCATAATGGTTATGTTCCACAAGACCAAGGATGGGAAGTAATCCTAGTAAAACCAGAATGCATGACTTGTTTCTGGACGTATGAATTACGTGTCTTTATTGCCTTTGCTGAACGACTTGTGTACTAGCTAGAATTATCTTCACAACCATCTTGTATCAAATTTATTGTGTGCTATATTTCATGCTATATGTAAAATAAGCGGTATTGTAAGTTTGTAAAATATTGTGTAAAAGTTTGAACGCGAAATATTATTATAATCAGTTTTTCATATAGAATTGTAGTAGTTGAATTGTATATTAGCTACTAAGTATGAACTTAACGGGTAGGTACTACCCGAATCTAAACTTATAAAACGCTAATATGAAGAAAAAGCTTTTATAAATGAGTTCATATTATGCTACGAAATACTATTAACTACTCTTAATATTCTGTATGATTAACTTATTCCATTTGACTATTTTGAAGGAAATGGCACCGACTACTCGACACACCGTGAATATGAATGAAGAGGAATTCCGTACTTTTCTAGCTTCAAACATAGCCGCAGTACAGGCTGCGCTACATACCAACAATAACCTTGGATCTAGCAGTACAGGAAATCGTGTAGGTGCACCTACAAAGAATTCACTGCCTGCAAACCTTTAGAATTTGATGGAACCGAAGGACCGATCGGATTGAAACGGTGGACCGAGAAGGTCGAATCGGTGTTTGCCATAAGTAAGTGTACTGAAGAGGACAAAGTGAAGTACGCTACGCATACCTTCACAGGTTCTGCGTTAACATGGTGGAATACCTATCTAGAGCAAGTGGGACAAGACGATGCGTACGCACTACCGTGGTCAGCATTCAAGCACTTGATGAACGAGAAATACCGTCCCAGAACCGAGGTCAATAAGCTCAAGACAGAACTTAGAGGGTTACGAACCCAAGGATTTGATATTACCACGTACGAAAGAAGATTCACAGAATTGTGCCTATTGTGTCCGGGAGCATTCGAAGATGAGGAAGAGAAGATCGACGCGTTTGTGAAAGGATTACCGGAAAGAATCCAAGAAGATATAAGTTCACACGAGCCCGCCTCCATACAACAGGCATGTAGAATGGCTCACAAATTAGTGAACCAGATTGAAGAAAGAATTAAAGAACAGACTGCTGAAGAGGCCAATGTGAAGCAAGTCAAAAGAAAGTGGGAGGAAAACGGTGATAAGAATCACCAATACAACAACAACAGCAATTACAACAATAATCGCAACAATTATCCCAACAATCGCAACATCAATTGCAACTACAACAAACGGCCCAACAACAACAACAACAACAACAACAACAACAACAACAACAATAACAACAAGTACAACAATCATCCCAACAACAATAATAACCGCAACAACAACAACAATCAGAAGCAGCTATGCCAAAGGTGTGAAAAGTATCACTCGGGGTTCTGCACCAAATTTTGCAACAAGTGTAAAAGAAATGGTCATAGCGCGGCGAAGTGTGAGGTCTACGGACCAGGGGTTAATAGAACGAAAGGAACAAATGGTGTCGGAACGAGTAATGGCGGAGCAAGTAGTGTCGGAGCAAGTTATGCCAATGTAGTTTGTTATAAATGTGGAAAACCGGGCCACATTATTAGAAATTGCCCGAACCAGGAGAACACGAATGGACAAGGCCGCGGAAGAGTTTTCAATATTAATGCGGCAGAGGCACAGGAAGACCCGGAGCTTGTTACGGGTACGTTTCTTATTGACAATAAATCTGCTTACGTTTTATTTGATTCGGGTGCGGATAGAAGCTATATGAGTAGAGATTTTTGTGCTAAATTAAGTTGTCCATTGACGCCTTTGGATAGTAAATTTTTACTCGAATTAGCAAATGGTAAATTAATTTCAGCAGATAATATATGTCGGAATCGAGAAATTAAACTGGTTAGCGAAACATTTAAGATTGACTTGATACCAGTAGAGTTAGGGAGTTTTGATGTGATAATCAGTATGGACTGGTTGAAAGAAGTGAAAGCAGAGATCGTTTGTTACAAAAATGCAATTCGCATTATACGAGAAAAAGGAAAACCCTTAATGGTGTACGGAGAAAAGGGCAACACGAAGCTACATCTTATTAGTAATTTGAAGGCACAAAAACTAATAAGAAAAGGTTGCTATGCTGTTCTAGCACACGTCGAGAAAGTACAAACTGAAGAAAAGAGCATCAATGATGTTCCCGTCGCAAAAGAATTTCCCGATGTATTTCCGAAAGAATTACCGGGATTACCCCCACATCGATCCGTTGAATTTCAAATAGATCTTGTACCAGGAGCTGCACCAATAGCTCGTGCTCCTTACAGACTCGCACCCAGCGAGATGAAAGAACTGCAAAGTCAATTACAAGAACTTTTAGAACGTGGTTTCATTCAACCAAGCACATCACCGTGGGGAGCTCCTGTTTTGTTTGTCAAGAAGAAAGATGGTACATTCAGGTTGTGTATCGACTACCGAGAGTTGAACAAACTTACCATCAAGAATCGCTACCCACTACCGAGAATCGACGACTTATTTGATCAACTACAAGGCTCGTCTGTTTATTCAAAGATTGACTTACGTTTCGGGTATCATCAACTGCGGGTGAAAGAAGATGATATTCCAAAGACTGCTTTTAGGACGTGTTATGGTCATTATGAGTTTATGGTTATGCCATTTGGATTGACTAACGCACCAGCTGTGTTCATGGACCTTATGAACCGAGTGTGTGGACCATACCTTGACAAGTTTGTCATTGTTTTCATTGATGACATACTTATTTACTCAAAGAATGACCAAGAACACGGTGAACATTTGAGAAAGGTGTTAGAAGTATTGAGGAAGGAAGAATTGTACGCTAAGTTTTCAAAGTGTGCATTTTGGTTGGAAGAAGTTCAATTCCTCGGTCACATAGTGAACAAAGAAGATATTAAGGTGGATCCGGCAAAGATAGAAACTGTTGAAAAGTGGGAAACCCCGAAAACTCCGAAACACATACACCAGTTTTTAGGACTAGCTGGTTACTACAGAAGGTTCATCCAATACTTTTCCAGAATAGCAAAACCCTTGACTGCATTAACGCATAAAGGGAAGAAATTTGAATGGAATGATGAACAAGAGAAAGCGTTTCAGTTATTGAAGAAAAAGCTAACTACGGCACCTATATTATCATTGCCTGAAGGGAATGATGATTTTGTGATTTATTGTGACGCATCAAAGCAAGGTCTCGGTTGTGTATTAATGCAACGAACGAAGGTGATTGCTTATGCGTCTAGATAATTGAAGATTCACGAACAAAATTATACGACACATGATTTGGAATTAGGCGAGGTTGTTTTTGCATTAAAGACTTGGAGGCACTACTTATCTGGGGTCAAAAGTATTATATATACCGACCACAAAAGTCTTCAACACATATTTAATCAGAAACAACTGAATATGAGGCAGCGTAGGTGGATTGAAGTATTGAATGATTACGACTTTGAGATTCGTTACCACCCGGGGAAGGCAAATGTGGTAGCCGATGCCTTGAGCAGGAAGGACAGAGAACCCATTCGAGTAAAATCTATGAATATAATGATTCATAATAACCTTACTACTCAAATAAAGGAGGCGCAACAAGGAGTTTTAAAAGAGGGAAATTTAAAGGATGAAATACCCAAAGGATCGGAGAAGCATCTTAATATTCAGGAAGACGGAACCCGGTATAGGGCTGAAAGGATTTGGGTACCAAAATTTGGAGATATGAGAGAAATGGTACTTAGAGAAGCTCATAAAATCAGATACTCAATACATCCTGGAACGGGGAAGATGTACAAGGATCTCAAGAAACATTTTTGGTGGCCGGGTATGAAAGCCGATGTTGCTAAATATGTAGGAGAATGTTTGACGTGTTCTAAGGTCAAAGCTGAGCATCAGAAACCATCAGGTCTACTTCAACAACCCGAAATCCCGGAATGGAAATGGGAAAACATTACCATGGATTTCATCACTAAATTGCCAAGGACTGCAAGTGGTTTTGATACTATTTGGGTAATAGTTGATCGTCTCACCAAATCAGCACACTTCCTGCCAATAAGAGAAGATGACAAGATGGAGAAGTTAGCACGACTGTATTTGAAGGAAGTCGTCTCCAGCCATGGAATACCAATCTCTATTATCTCTGATAGGGATGGTAGATTTATTTCAAGATTCTGGCAGACATTACAGCAAGAATTAGGAACTCGTCTAGACATGAGTACTGCCTATCATCCACAAACTGATGGGCAGATCGAAAGGACGATACAAACGCTTGAAGACATGCTACGAGCATGTGTTATTGATTTCGGAAACAGTTGGGATCGACATCTACCGTTAGCAGAATTTTACTACAACAACAGCTACCATTCAAGCATTGAAATGGCGCCGTTTGAAGCACTTTATGGTAGAAAGTGCAGGTCTCTGATTTGTTGGAGTGAAGTGGGGGATAGACAGATTACGGGTCCGGAGATTATACAAGAAACTACCGAGAAGATCATCCAAATTCAACAACGGTTGAAAACCGCCCAAAGTCGACAAAAGAGCTACGCTGACATTAAAAGAAAAGATATAGAATTTGAAATTGGAGAGATGGTCATGCTTAAAGTTGCACCTTGGAAAGGCGTTGTTCGATTTGGTAAACGAGGGAAATTAAATCCAAGGTATATTGGACCATTCAAGATTATTGATCGTGTCGGACCAGTAGCTTACCGACTTGAGTTACCTCAACAACTCGCGACTGTACATAACACTTTCCACGTCTCGAATTTGAAGAAATGTTTTGCTAAAGAAGATCTCACTATTCCGTTAGATGAAATCCAAATCAACGAAAAACTCCAATTCATCGAAGAACCCGTCAAAATAATGGATCGTGAGGTTAAATGACTTAAGCAAAACAAGATACCAATTGTTAAGGTTCGATGGAATGCTCGTAGAGGACCAGAGTTCACCTGGGAGCGTGAAGATCAGATGAAGAAGAAATACCCGCATCTATTTCCAGAAGATTCGTCAACACCTTCAACAGCTTAAAATTTCGGGACGAAATTTATTTAACGGGTAGGTACTGTAGTGACCCGAACTTTTCCATGTTCATATATATTAATTGAGATTGATATTTACATGATTAAATGTTTCCAACATGTTAAGCAATCAAACTTGTTAAGACTTGATTAATTGAAATATGTTTCATATAGACAATTGACCACCCAAGTTGACCGGTGATTCACGAACGTTAAAACTTGTAAAAACTATATGATGACATATATATGGATATATATATAGTTAACATGATACTATGATAAGTAAACATATCATTAAGTATATTAACAATGAACTACATATGTAAAAACATGACTACTAACTTAATGATTTTTAAACGAGACATATATGTAACGATTATCGTTGTAAAGACATTTAATGTATATATATATATATATATATATATCATATTAAGAGATATTCATACATGATAATATCATGATAATATAATAATTTAAAATCTCATTTCATATTATAAACATTGGGTTAACAACATTTAACAAGATCGTTAACCTAAAGGTTTCAAAACAACACTTACATGTAACGACTAACGATGACTTAACGACTCAGTTAAAATGTATATACATGTAGTGTTTTAATATGTATTTATACACTTTTTTAAAGACTTCAATACACTTATCAAAATACTTCTACTTAACAAAAATGCTTACAATTACATCCTCGTTCAGTTTCATCAACAATTCTACTCGTATGCACCCGTATTCGTACTCGTACAATACACAGCTTTTAGATGTATGTACTATTGGTTTATACACTCCAATGATCAGCTCTTAGCAGCCCATGTGAGTCACCTAACACATATGGGAACCATCATTTGGCAACTAGCATGAAATATCTCATAAAATTACAAAAATATGAGTAATCATTCATGACTTATTTACATGAAAACAAAATTACATATCCTTTATATCTAATCCATACACCAACGACCAAAAACACCTACAAACACTTTAATTCTTCAATTTTCTTCATCTAATTGATCTCTCTCAAGTTCTATCTTCAAGTTCTAAGTGTTCTTCATAAATTCTACAAGTTCTAGTTACATAAAATCAAGAATACTTTCAAGTTTGCTAGCTCACTTCCAATCTTGTAAGGTGATCATCCAACCTCAAGAAATCTTTGTTTCTTACAGTAGGTTATCATTCTAATACAAGGTAATAATCATATTCAAACTTTGGTTCAATTTCTATAACTATAACAATCTTATTTCAAGTGATGATCTTACTTGAACTTGTTTTCGTGTCATGATTCTGCTTCAAGAACTTCGAGCCATCCAAGGATCCGTTGAAGCTAGATCCATTTTTCTCTTTTCCAGTAGGTTTATCCTAGGAACTTAAGGTAGTAATGATGTTCATAACATCATTCGATTCATACATATAAAGCTATCTTATTCGAAGGTTTAAACTTGTAATCACTAGAACATAGTTTAGTTAATTCTAAACTTGTTCGCAAACAAAAGTTAATCCTTCTAACTTGACTTTTAAAATCAACTAAACACATGTTCTATATCTATATGATATGCTAACTTAATGATTTAAAACCTGGAAACATGAAAAACACCGTAAAACCGAATTTACGCCGTCGTAGTAATACCGCGGGCTGTTTTGGGTTAGTTAATTAAAAAATATGATAAACTTTGATTTAAAAGTTTTTATTCTGAGAAAATGATTTTTATTATGAACATGAAACTATATCCAAAAATTATGGTTAAACTCAAAGTGGAAGTATGTTTTCTAAAATAGTCATCTAGACGTCGTTCTTTCGACTGAAATGACTACCTTTACAAAAACGACTTGTAACTTATTTTTCTGACTATAAACCTATACTTTTTCTGTTTAGATTCATAAAATAGAGTTCAATATGAAATCATAGCAATTTGATTCACTCAAAACGGATTTAAAATGAAGAAGTTATGGGTAAAACAAGATTGGATAATTTTTCTCATTTTAGCTACGTGAAAATTGGTAACAAATCTATTCCAACCATAACTTAATCAACTTGTATTGTATATTATGTAATCTTGAGATACCATAGACACGTATACAATGTTTCAACCTATCATGTCGACACATCTATATATATTTCGGAACAACCATAGACACTCTATATGTGAATGTTGGAGTTAGCTATACATGGTTGAGGTTGATTCCAAAATATATATAGTTTGAGTTATGATCAATACTGAGATACGTATACACTGGGTCGTGGATTGATTCAAGATAATATTTATCGATTTATTTCTGTACATCTAACTGTGGACAACTAGTTGTAGGTTACTAACGAGGACAGCTGACTTAATAAACTTAAAACATCAAAATATATTAAAAGTGTTGTAAATATATTTTGAACATACTTTGATATATATGTATATATTGTTATAGGTTCGTAAATCAACCAGTGGCCAAGTCTTACTTCCCGACGAAGTAAAAATCTGTGAAAGTGAGTTATAGTCCCACTTTTAAAATCTAATATTTTTGGGATGAGAATACATGCAGGTTTTATAAATGATTTACAAAATAGACACAAGTACGTGAAACTACATTCTATGGTTGAATTATCGAAATCGAATATGCCCCTTTTTATTAAGTCTGGTAATCTAAGAATTAGGGAACAGAAACCCTAATTGACGCGAATCCTAAAGATAGATCTATCGGGCCCAACAAGCCCCATCCAAAGTACCGGATGCTTTAGTACTTCGAAATTTATATCATATCCGAAGGGTGTCCCGGAATGATGGGGATATTCTTATATATGCATCTTGTTAATGTCGGTTACCAGGTGTTCACCATATGAATGATTTTTATCTCTATGTATGGGATGTGTATTGAAATATGAAATCTTGTGGTCTATTATTATGATTTGATATATATAGGTTAAGCCTATAACTCACCAACATTTTTGTTGACGTTTTAAGCATGTTTATTCTCAGGTGATTATTAAGAGCTTCCGCTGTCGCATACTTAAATAAGGAAGAGATTTGGAGTCCATGCTTGTATGATATTGTGTAAAAACTGCATTCAAGAAACTTATTTTGTTGTAACATATTTGTATTGTAAACCATTATGTAATGGTCGTGTGTAAACAGGATATTTTAGATTATCATTATTTGATAATCTACGTAAAGCTTTTTAAACCTTTATTGATGAAATAAAGGTTATGGTTTGTTTTAAAATGAATGCAGTCTTTGAAAAACGTCTCATATAGAGGTCAAAACCTCGCAACGAAATCAATTAATATGGAACGTTTTTAATAAATAAGAACGGGACATTTCAACCTGGGCTACTGGAAAGTTGATTTCCAGTTAGTTCGGTTCGAGTAGATGATTTTCCGTTTAGGCCTCGTCTTAATACGAGTTACGGTTTAGGATTTATAGCCTTCCGAAAGTCACTACACCCTTGTAATGTTGTGCTGAAATATCTGACCTACGCGCACTTAAACCATCACCACAGTCAAACGAAGACGAGTTTGGTTCTGGAAATTGGTCAGCAACTAGGGGACTCATATACGGAGCCATGGCCACTGGTCTCACCTCATTTCAGTTTGTATAAAGGTCGTGGCGACTGAACGAAGTCAGCCTTTGTTTTGAACTCTATTCTTGATTGAAACTTACTTTACACTTTTTGATTAATGATGAATGATGATGATACTTAAGACTAAATTTATATACTATTAAACCTTTGGGAACGATTTACTGACTTAGTAACTTTTGACTTAGGTTGAGGACCTTTCGGACCAACTACTTGCTTACTTATCTCGTACCGACTTTACTACTTTTCACTGTGAGTTATAGCATCCCTTTTTACTTTAACTATTTTGGGAACTGAGAATACATGCGCGTTTTATGTTTTACATACTAGGCACGAGTACTTAAACTTTATATATGTGTGGGTTATTGTAAGACCCAAATATTTATTGTACATAATGTATTTAAGGTGTACGATGTGTGAATGGAGTGTGCACAGCATGTAGGTGTTGCTTGCTCGACCGTCGAAGAATACTGGACGTTGTTTGAGGTACAAGGTGTGTACGTACCTTTTCAACCCCAAATAAAGTTTGAGTTGATGTTTGAAAGCCTTACCATTGGAAAGAATATCTTATTACGTTTCCAACGATATTTGATTCATCGAAAACGGAGCTACGGTCAAAAAGTTATGGCCAAAACAAGAAACTGAAAACTGACCTGAAGGTTGGAGCGGCGCTCCACCTTTCGGCGCGGCGCGCCGAACCCATCTGATGCAATTTTCAGCCTTTTTAAAAGGTCTAAATGAAGGGCACTTTGGTCTTTTCACTTGGGGTCGGTTTGGGGTCATCAAAACTGATCCTTTGATCAGTTTGGATCACATTTTCACTCATCAAACACTCCCAACCTTATCTAGTGAGAGAGTAAGAGTTTTAGAGAGAGAGAGAGGTGGATTTAGAGAAGAAGGAGGCGGATTCTCATCAAAGCTCGAGTTCTAAAGTTGTTCCTCTCGTTCTTGGCTACGCGGTGATAGTATTGGTAAGCTCAAACTCCGAATTTCATCTAATTGATTTGATATTCAAGTTAGGGTTTGAGTTAGTTTGATGAAAAACCCTTTTAGATGATGAAATGGGTTTAGTGATGCTAGTAATTGGGTTTATTGTTAATTGTTGGTGGATTTTGGGTTGGTGAACTAATTGGCCATGTTTAGGACTTGAAATTGAGTTTAATCACTTAAGTTAGTGATTATGGAAGTATTGAAACCCATTTAAGGTTGTTTGGTTGACTAATTTTGACTTTGGGTCAAATTAGGGTTTGGTGGTGATTATGACCCATTTGGCGATTTAATGAGGTTTATAAACTTAAAATGGATTAAGTTGAAGTATTAAATCGAGTTAAATGTGTTTTGGTGTTAAAACTTGTAGTTGGTGAGATTTTGACTTAATGGGTCAAAACTAGGGTTTTAGTGTCAAAATGGGTATGACGCGTGTTTAACACTTGAGTTCGGGTTTAATTGGCGTATTAGGACCATTCTCACTTGTGTTAGTGATTATTGGTTAGTTTTGGGCACGGTTTGTGCTTGGAAGTGCATTTGGGTCGAAATTGCACTAAGTGACGAATTGGGTTGATTTGTAAATCCACTCTAAGTGTATTGTTGTAATTGTGATAATGGAATAGGTACTTTCCATTGGCGAGTTGCGGATTACTTGGAAGCATTCTTCAAGACTTCAAGGTGAGTGATAATATCCTATGTGCATATGTATGTGTAGGATGGGTGCGGGTCGGGTGAAGTGATTCTCGGCTATAGAGCTCACTTCACATATAGATGGATTTGATGGACTTTTGTATGAGTCCAATTGACACGGTTGTGCATTTTGGTTGACCATCTTTGGCGAAGTACGCGTTCGCGTGTACATTATCACACGTGGTTGTGATGTGGTTGATATAACCCCAATGGCGAAGGGTATAATATTGAGAAGTGAATCGCGTGTGTATTCTGTAGTGACCCGAACTTTTCCATGTTTATATATATTAATTGAGATTGATATTTACATGATTAAATGTTTCCAACATGTTAAGCAATCAAACTTGTTAAGACTTGATTAATTGAAATATGTTTCATATAGACAATTGACCACCCAAGTTGATCGGTGATTCACGAACGTTAAAACTTGTAAAAACTATATGATGACATATATATGGATATATATATATAGTTAACATGATACTATGATAAGAAAACATATCATAAAGTATATTAACAATGAACTACATATGTAAAAACAAGACTACTAACTTAATGATTTTTAAACGAGACATATATGTAACGATTATCATTGTAAAGACATTTAATGTATATATATCATATTAAGAGATATTCATACATGATAATATCATGATAATATAATAATTTAAAATCTCATTTGATATTATAAACATTGGGTTAACAACATTTAACAAGATCGTTAACCTAAAGGTTTCAAAACAACACTTACATGTAACGACTAACGATGACTTAACGACTCAGTTAAAATGTATATACATGTAGTGTTTTAATATGTATTTATACACTTTTGAAAGACTTCAATACACTTATCAAAATACTTCTACTTAACAAAAATGCTTACAATTACATCCTCGTTCAGTTTCATCAACAATTCTACTCGTATGCACCCGTATTCGTACTCGTACAATACACAGCTTTTAGATGTATGTACTATTGGTATATACACTCCAATGATCAGCTCTTAGCAGCCCATGTGAGTCACCTAACACATGTGGGAACCATCATTTGGCAACTAGCATGAAATATCTCATAAAATTACAAAAATATGAGTAATCATTCATGACTTATTTACATGAAAACAAAATTACATATCCTTTATATCTAATCCATACACCAACGACCAAAAACACCTACAAACACTTTCATTCTTCAATTTTCTTCATCTAATTGATCTCTCTCAAGTTCTATCTTCAAGTTCTAAGTGTTCTTCATAAATTCCAAAAGTTCTAGTTTCATAAAATCAAGAATACTTTCAAGTTTGCTAGCTCACTTCCAATCTTGTAAGGTGATCATCCAACCTCAAGAAATCTTTGTTTCTTACAGTAGGTTATCATTCTAATACAAGGTAATAATCATATTCAAACTTTGGTTCAATTTCTATAACTATAACAATCTTATTTCAAGTGATGATCTTACTTGAACTTGTTTTCGTGTCATGATTCTGCTTCAAGAACTTCGAGCCATCCAAGGATCCATTGAAGCTAGATCCATTTTTCTCTTTTCCAGTAGGTTTATCCAAGGAAATTAAGGTAGTAATGATGTTCATAACATCATTCGATTCATACATATAAAGCTATCTTATTCGAAGGTTTAAACTTGTAATCACTAGAACATAGTTTAGTTAATTCTAAACTTGTTCGCAAACAAAAGTTAATCCTTCTAACTTGACTTTTAAAATCAACTAAACACATGTTCTATATCTATATGATATGCTAACTTAATGATTTAAAACCTGGAAACACGAAAAACACCGTAAAACCGGATTTACGCCGTCGTAGTAACACCGCGGGCTGTTTTGGGTTAGTTAATTAAAAACTATGATAAACTTTGATTTAAAAGTTGTTATTCTGAGAAAATGATTTTTATTATGAACATGAAACTATATCCAAAAATTATGGTTAAACTCAAAGTGGAAGTATGTTTTCTAAAATGGTCATCTAGACGTCGTTCTTTCGACTGAAATGACTACCTTTACAAAAACGACTTGTAACTTATTTTTCCGACTATAAACCTATACTTTTTCTGTTTAGATTCATAAAATAGAGTTCAATATGAAACCATAGCAATTTGATTCACTCAAAACGGATTTAAAATGAAGAAGTTATGGGTAAAACAAGATTGGATAATTTTTCTCATTTTAGCTACGTGAAAATTGGTAACAAATCTATTCCAACCATAACTTAATCAAATTGTATTGTATATTATGTAATCTTGAGATACCATAGACACGTATACAATGTTTCGACCTATCATGTCGACACATCTATATATATTTCGGAACAACCATAGACACTCTATATGTGAATGTTGGAGTTAGCTATACAGGGTTGAGGTTGATTCCAAAATATATATAGTTTGAGTTGTGATCAATACTGAGATACGTATACACTGGGTCGTGGATTGATTCAAGATAATATTTATCGATTTATTTCTGTACATCTAACTGTGGACAACTAGTTATAGGTTACTAACGAGGACAGCTGACTTAATAAACTTAAAACATCAAAATATATTAAAAGTGTTGTAAATATATTTTGAACATACTTTAATATATATGTATATATTGTTATAGGTTCGTGAATCAACAGTGGCCAAGTCTTACTTCCCGACGAAGTAAAAATCTGTGAAAGTGAGTTATAGTCCCACTTTTAAAATCTAATATTTTTGGGATGAGAATACATGCAGGTTTTATAAATAATTTACAAAATAGACACAAGTACGTGAAACTACATTCTATGGTTGAATTATCGAAATCGAATATGCCCCTTTTTATTAAGTCTGGTAATCTAAGAATTAGGGAACAGACACCCTAATTGACGCGAATCCTAAAGATAGATCTATTGGGCCTAACAAACCCCATCCAAAGTACCGGATGCTTTAGTACTTCGAAATTTATATCATATCCGAAGGGTGTCCCGGAATGATGGGGATATTCTTATATATGCATCTTGTTATTGTCGGTTACCAGGTGTTCACCATATGAATGATTTTTATCTCTATGTATGGGATGTGTATTGAAATATGAAATCTTGTGGACTATTGTTACGATTTGATATATATAGGTTAAACCTATAACTCACCAACATTTTTGTTGACGTTTAAAGCATGTTTATTCTCAGGTGAATATTAAGAGCTTCCGCTGTTGCATACTAAAATAAGGACAAGATTTGGAGTCCATGTTTGTATGATATTGTGTAAAAACTGCATTCAAGAAACTGATTTCGATGTAACATATTTGTATTGTAAACCATTATGTAATGGTCGTGTGTAAACAGGATATTTTAGATTATCATTATTTGATAATCTACGTAAAGCTTTTTAAACCTTTATTTATGAAATAAAGGTTATGGTTTGTTTTAAAAATGAATGCAGTCTTTGAAAAACGTCTCATATAGAGGTCAAAACCTCGCAACGAAATCAATTAATATGGAACGTTTTTAATCAATAAGAACGAGACATTTCATATTCGGATTCACGATGACGCGTGTGGTTTCGGTCATCTTATTGTATTGTGGAAATGAATCTCGTGTAGTTCGGATTCATGGTGACTCGTGTAGTTCGGTCATCTTATTGAGGTAGTAATCTCGTGTGGTTTCGGATTACTAAGGCTCGTGTAGTTCGGCCAACCTCGATGTTGTGAAGATAGTAATCTCGTGTGGTTTCGGATTACTAAGGCTCGTGTAGTTCGGCCAATCTTCATTGTGGTATTTGGTTCTCGGTATCGGGTTAAGGTGTTAACCTTGTTCGTTTATATTGTTATATATTAATGTATTGTTGTGTTGTAGCTAACCCTCCGGGTGTAGCTATTTGGCGTTGTTCACATCGTCGTTGGTGAACTTATATTGTTGTTGTATCTTTAGCTCGTTGCTTAGAGATCGTACGGTATGCTTAGTGTAGTGCCTTATATATGGATGCCTCGGTATGCGGTATTTGATATTTTGTGGCGTGTCCATTTTATACATATATATGTATGTAGTATATTATCATTCACTAAGCGTTAGCTTACCCTCTCGTTGTTGACTCTTTTTATAGATTGCATGCGGATGGTGGCTCGGGTAAGCGCGAGGATTAGAGGACTTGCATAGTTTGCGTAGAAGGCTTGCTTTTGGATTTATTAGGATTGGGTAGCGTATCCCCAATCGCCATGCTCGGCTTTGTTTTGTATTAAAAGTCTTATGGTCGAAAATTGTATTTTGATACTTAAAGGGTAATTTGGGTCGATGTGGGCCCCGCTTCGTAAACATAATTTTATTAATAGAACGTGCTAGTTTTTATATATAGAACATGGGGTTAAAAGCGTTACGCCTAAATATGTCGGGAACTAGTCAAACATTTTCGCGTTTAAAGACTTTCCGGACAGACAGGTTTGGCGCGTCGCGCACCGCTGGTGGCGCGCCGCGCCAGGTGGCAGTTCAGCAAATTTTTTTTTGATTTGTAATTTTACACGGTTTAATCACGGGTTGGTTTGGGTTGTTACAAGTGGTATCAGAGCATGGTCTAAGGGATTTAGGTGACTTGAGATAGGTGCCTAGACTTAGACTTGTGTGTGCTTAAATTGTTGCGGGACTTGTAGGATTACGGGTCGGAATGGGTTTGGTTAGTGCCTTGGCTATAGGTTGACTAACGTTTATATTAGTAATGCGGATATTATTAATATGTTGTTGTGTTGTGATAATAATTCTCGCGTGTGTTTGTACCGCGTAGAATTTTGGTTGTGTTTGTGTATATCATCGAGCGAGACGGTCGTTGTACTAACGAGTCGATGCGGCATGTGTGCGTAATAAGAACTTGCAAACCTTATTACAGGTGCAAATCGTGTCTAACAAGTGATGTACGATGAGTGTTTAGCAAGATGGGGCTGTGTCGTGCGTACGGTTTTACACGTTCGTGGACTAATCGTTTTGCATTCTTTAGAATGACGAAGCGAAACGAGACCGAGGCGAATGACGTGGAGTTTAACGCTAGGGTTGCGGCCGCCGTTGCGGAGCAAATAGGTGCGTTAGAAGAAAGAATGTAAAGGAGGTATTCCGAACTTCAAAGTAGTGGTGAAATGGAGCGTTATCTTAAGAGCTTCATGAGGACTAAACCCCCGATGTATGACGGAAAGCCGGATCCTTTGGTAAGCACAACTTGGATTTCGGACGTCGAAGGGTGTTTTCGTACTATTGATTGCCCTCCTGAGAGAAAGACGAGACTCGCTACGAGTTTGTTGCGGGGTAGGGCAAGGGATTGGTTGGATGGTAAGATTGATCTTGTCGGTGGCGAGACGTTTATGGCTTTATCGTGGGACGACTTTAAGGAGGAATTCTTCGAGGAGTTCCGGACTTCGGCCGATTTGTGGGAATTGCGTAATGAGTTGCGAAATTTGCGACAAGGATCTATGGATTTGAGTACTCTCAAGACGACCTTTATAGCGAAGGCTCGTTTTTGTCCGGAGTATTTGGGGAATGATCGTTTGTTGATGGGAGATTTCTATCGGACCTTGAATGATGACTTGAAAAGTAAAATTAGCCGGGGTCAAGCGAAATCGTTTTCGGAATTATTCGACTTGGCTAGAGGTTTCGAGTCGTATTCACGATCGAAAAAGGGTGAACCTTCAAGTGAGCGAAGGGTCGTTTCTTATGGTGCTACGAGTAAGAGGGCTAAGGGTCCGAGTGTGAGAACGGGTGGTACGCGAACGGGTATGTCGGATTCTAGTGCGGCTAGATGTTACAATTGTGGCATGAGGGGTCACAAGTCTTGGGAATGTTCGGTACCAAAGGGTGATGATATGGTGTGCTTCAATTGCCAAAAAGAAGGACATCGTAAGTCGGAATGTCCCAAGTTAGCGGGGACGAGTGCGACCAGGAGACGTTAAGGTACGTTTAATTTTGATAAATATGTCTTTTGATTATTTATTAAATGCCGTTTGAGTTTGAGTTGCGTGCCTTTGTTGTGCATGTTATGCTATGGGTGACGTTCCTAATGGAAGTACCCTATGTTGATGTTTGATTGACGGGTGAAGGGCGTAAGACTTGGTACAACCAAGCATTCCTTAGTATTTGGAAAACGTTTCTACCAAGCCACGAAAATGGTTTTGGTGTTTGGTTGTTAAGCGCGTGTTCGCTTTTATGTTGAAGTGACGAATCATGAGGTTCGTCAGTTGGTTGGAACCCTTGAGATCGAGTGTTTTAAATCTCGATGTGTGTTGGTAATGGAGTCTTTATGACGCGACTTTAGGTACCTCTTTTATACCTACTAGCGTGGTGTTCGACTCCGATTGTGTTGCGGTACACTTTTCGTTCAAAGTGTTTAAGGGTTGGTTAAAATCCTTCGTGTGCTCAAGGTTGGAGCAAGATGTGGTAATGGGTCGTGTGAGCCCAATTGTTGGTAAAGTCTACCTGTGGTAGCATTGTGCGGTTGTACGAGTTGTGGAAATGGAACGTGGTTCTAAGTGGGGGAGTTACACTCCCGCACGAGGAAGTTTTAGTGTGAGATTTCGGATGATGCTTTTGGTAGATCCGGAAAATGTTGTCGAGACCTGGTTTGGTCGATTTGTGGTAGAGTACAATTTCGGATAAATTGTACTTATGGTTTGGATTTGAATCATCACCGAGGTGGTAACGTGGTAAATCTCGTTGAGAGATAATGGAGGTGTTTGGCAAGCAAGGTGAAATCCTCCAGTTAAGGGAGGTGTGTGTCGGGTTCTCTTGTGGAGAATTATTGTTTGGTACCTATGTTTGGTATAGGTGGTTCTTGCTCGATTATGGTATGGTTGTTTGATGAAGCATGATCTTTAGGGTCCGCTGACTTCATCATGGGAATACGTGATTGGTGGAGCATGACTTTCGGGGTCCGCTGACTTCATCATGAGCGTGGTGTTATATCGGTGAAGCATGATCTTCGGGTCCGCTGACTTCATCCGGTGTTGAGATTGGTGGAGTATGACCTTTGGGGTCCGCTGACTTCATCAAGGGAGTAGTGTTATGTCGGTATGGTGTAACACTATCGGGAAATGCGAGTACCGGTGGGAAATGCGAGTACCATTCCTATGTTGAGATTGTGAATCGCGTGTGGTTTCGGATTCACGATGACACGTGTGGTTTCGGTCATCCTAACTAAATGAATCTCGTGTAGTTCGGATTCATGGTGACTCATGTAGTTCGGTCATCTTATTGAGGTAGTAATCTCGTGTGGTTTGGGATTACTAAGGCTCGTGTAGTTCGGCCAACCTCGATGTTGTGGAAGTGAATCTCGTGTAGTTCGGATTCACGAATGACTCGTGTGGTTTCGGTCATTGTATTGAGGAGTGAATCTCGTGTAGTTCGGATTCACAATTGACTCGTTTAGTTCGATCATTCCTCTGGGATAGTGACTCTCGTGTAGTTCGGATTCACTATGGCGCGTGTAGTTCGGCCATTCCCGATTGTTGTTGTGGTGAAGGTAGTGAGTCGCGTGTAGTTTGGATTCACTAAGGCGCGTGTGTTTTCGGCCAGCCTTCGTGTGTTGTGTGATTAGTGATGCGATAGCCGTGTTTCGCTCACGTAATGTTACGGGTGTGACGCTCGTCGATTTTGTACACCATGGGATTAGCGTCGCCATAGCCGCTTGGGAGCTACCGGTTCCTAACCGTTGGATTATGATGTTACGATAGTTGCGTATTGGTCGTATTGCGCACTACAATGGATGTTTATTGATTGATGGGATCCGTAAGGATTAGTTTGGTTCGGTCTTCATCGTTTCGGGTTGTTGACCCTAGGTTGAGACTTGGTTGCTTCTAGCATTGTACTCGGTAATAGTACGCTAAGAGATTGATATCTCGGTACGAGATTAGTTGAGTTTCTCCCAATGTTGGGGTAGGAGCATGGTTTTAGTGCTCGGATTGTGGTTTTGATAAATCGTGGGTGACGATTTTAGTGGTTAAAGGTGATTCATTGGGAAGAATTGTCTAGGAAAATTCATATTGGGACTTATGATTGAGGATCGTTGAGTAGGTCCTGATTGGTTAAGTGGAGAAGATCACGAGGACGTGATCGATTCTAAGTGGGTTATTGTAAGACCCAAATATTTATTGTACATAATGTATTTAAGGTGTACGATGTGTGAATGGAGTGTGCACAGCATGTAGGTGTTGCTTGCTCGACCGTCGAAGAATACTGGACGTTGTTTGAGGTACAAGGTGTGTACGTACCTTTTCAACCCCAAATAAAGTTTGAGTTGATGTTTCAAAGCCTTACCATTGGAAAGAATATCTTATTACGTTTCCAACGATATTTGATTCATCGAAAACGGAGCTACGGTCAAAAAGTTATGGCCAAAACAAGAAACTGAAAACTGACCTGAAGGTTGGAGCGGCGCTCCACCTTTCGGCGCGGCGCGCCGAACCCGTCTGATGCAATTTTCAGCCTTTTTAAAAGGTCTAAATGAAGGGCACTTTGGTCTTTTCACTTGGGGTCGGTTTGGGGTCATCAAAACTGATCCTTTGATCAGTTTGGATCACATTTTCACTCATCAAACACTCCCAACCTTATCTAGTGAGAGAGTAAGAGTTTTAGAGAGAGAGAGGTGGATTTAGAGAAGAAGGAGGCGGATTCTCATCAAAGCTCGAGTTCTAAAGTTGTTCCTCTCGTTCTTGGCTACGCGGTGATAGTATTGGTAAGCTCAAACTCCGAATTTCATCTAATTGATTTGATATTCAAGTTAGGGTTTGAGTTAGTTTGATGAAAAACCCTTTTAGATGATGAAATGGGTTTAGTGATGCCAGTAATTGGGTTTATTGTTAATTGTTGGTGGATTTTGGGTTGGTGAACTAATTGGCCATGTTTAGGACTTGAAATTGAGTTTAATCACTTAAGTTAGTGATTATGGAAGTATTGAAACCCATTTAAGGTTGTTTGGTTGACTAATTTTGACTTTGGGTCAAATTAGGGTTTGGTGGTGATTATGACCCATTTGGCGATTTAATGAGGTTTATAAACTTAAAATGGATTAAGTTGAAGTATTAAACCGAGTTAAATGTGTTTTGGTGTTAAAACTTGTAGATGGTGAGATTTTGACTTAATGGGTCAAAACTAGGGTTTTAGTGTCAAAATGGGTATGACGCGTGTTTAACACTTGAGTTCGGGTTTAATTGGCGTATTAGGACCATTCTCACTTGTGTTAGTGATTATTGGTTAGTTTTGGGCACGGTTTGTGCTTGGAAGTGCATTTGGGTCGAAATTGCACTAAGTGACGAATTGGGTTGATTTGTAAATCCACTCTAAGTGTATTGTTGTAATTGTGATAATGGAATAGGTACTTTCCATTGGCGAGTTGCGGATTACTTGGAAGCATTCTTCAAGACTTCAAGGTGAGTGATAATATCCTATGTGCATATGTATGTGTAGGATGGGTGCGGGTCGGGTGAAGTGATTCTCGGCTATAGAGCTCACTTCACATATAGATGGATTTGATGGACTTTTGTATGAGTCCAATTGGCACGGTTGTGCGTTTTGGTTGACCATCTTTGGCGAAGTACGCGTTCGCGTGTACATTATCACACGTGGTTGTGATGTGGTTGATATAACCCCAATGGCGAAGGGTATAATATTGAGAAGTGAATCGCGTGTGTATTCGGATTCACGATGACGCGTGTGGTTTCGGTCATCTTATTGTATTATGGAAATGAATCTCGTGTAGTTCGGATTCATGGTGACTCGTGTAGTTCGGTCATCTTATTGAGGTAGTAATCTCGTGTGGTTTCGGATTACTAAGGCTCGTGTAGTTCGGCCAACCTCGATGTTGTGAAGATAGTAATCTCGTGTGGTTTCGGATTACTAAGGCTCGTGTAGTTCTGCCAATCTTCATTGTGGTATTTGGTTCTCGGTATCGGGTTAAGGTGTTAACCTTGTTCGTTTATATTGTTATATATTAATGTATTGTTGTGTTGTAGCTAACCCTCCGGGTGTAGCTATTTGGCGTTGTTCACATCGTCGTTGGTGAACTTATATTGTTGTTGTATCTTTAGCTCGTTGCTTAGAGATCGTACGGTATGCTTAGTGTAGTGCCTTATATATGGATGCCTCGGTATGCGGTATTTGTTATTTTGTGGCGTGTCCATTTTATACATATATATGTATGTAGTATATTATCATTCACTAAGCGTTAGCTTACCCTCTCGTTGTTGACTCTTTTTATAGATTGCATGCGGATGGTGGCTCGGGTAAGCGCGAGGATTAGAGGACTTGCATAGTTTGCATAGAAGGCTTGCTTTTGGATTTATTAGGATTGGGTAGCGTATCCCCAATCGCCATGCTCGGCTTTGTTTTGTATTAAAAGTCTTATGGTTGAAAATTGTATTTTGATACTTAAAGGGTAATTTGGGTCGATGTGGGCCTCGCTTCGTAAACATAATTTTATTAATAGAACGTGCTAGTTTTTATATATAGAACATGGGGTTAAAAGCATTACGCCTAAATATGTCGGGAACTAGTCAAACATTTTCGCGTTTAAAGACTTTCCGGACAGACAGGTTTGGCGCGCCGCGCCAGGTGGCAGTTCAGCAAATTTTTTTTTGTTTGTAATTTTACACGGTTTAATCGCGGGTTGGTTTGGGTTGTTACAGTTATACAACGGCATAAACTTTCCCCTTAGCTCGGTAACGTTTAATCATTGGTCTTTGAACCGGTGAACGCGAATCTTAGATATGGATCCATAGGGTTTGACATCCCCACTCGGGCTAGTAGCGCTAGCATTTAACGGGTGTTTAATACTTCGTAAAATTACGCACTCGCCAAGTGTACTTTTAGGGGGTGATATTACGTTAAGTTAGTTACCAAGTGCCCACGGTTGAATATATACTTTTCATACTGTTTTGAAACACTGAAATCTCGTGGCCTACCTTACATTATTGTTATACTTAAACTATAGCTCACCAACATTCGTGTTGACGTTTTTAAGCATGTTTTCTCAGGTGCTTAGAGGTTTGATTGCTTCCACTGTTGTAGTATTGCTGTGTAGACACCCGCTGCTTCTGTTAGAGATGTCTCCGCATGAAATATTTATTTTGCATTCAAACTATGTTACTTTTGAAACAATGAATTTGTAATGACCATTGGGTCATGTACCATTATTATTGCCTTCTATTCGTAGAAGCACGCTATCGTATGTTAAACATTTGAAATTGGTTATGACGTCACCTTTTCTTATGAATGCAAACTTATTTTAAAACAGCATATAGTGTTTGACCTTGTAATGATCCTGTTGTTGATGATCCGTACACGTTAATTTTGTATGGGGCGTCACATTTGGTATCAGAGCCTTGGTTGTAGGAAATTAAGTTGCATTAGTGAGTCTAGACCGGACCGAGTAGGATTCACTAATAGGACTAATCTACAACTTGCTAGTTCACTTGTTTCTGCGGAACTTGCTGCATGCTGCTGCTTACTTTTACTGCTATATGCCGTATACTAATACTTGCTTTCACTACTGCATGCTATTATCTGCTTTCGATTGCATGATACTTGTCATTATTGCCATGCTACTTACTGCTATAGATGATCTAGACTGTCATAGTTACTTTGCCTAATACGTGCTTGTTATATGACTTACTGACATGGAAAAAGTTATTTTTCCTTGTTCAGTTGTCGGATATCCCGCTCATCATCATTGACTTGGATAGCGACTCAGATTCATCTGCCACCTCACCTGCTATTGCCGCCGACTCACAGATCTCGTCGTCGCTACCCTCCAGTGACTCTGGCGATTCATCCTCTGGGGACAGTAGCCACACACCTAACCTGATGATCATCTCCGACGGAGACGAGGACCCAGAGGAGATTCCAGCTCCACCTAGCCCAGGACTCCCGGAGCCACAACACCATTCCAGTGGTGCTGTGATTCCTGGGGAAAATAGGGACGGTCCTTTCCGTAATAAGCGAGGACATTAGGTCAGATGCCTTCCTGATGGACGTGTCGTGCCGATCCCGCCTTGCAGATACCGACTGATGACCACCGGTCGAGCAGATCCACCTTCAGATGATTCCGACGATTCATCATCCGACGACTCCAGCGAGGAGGATTCCGACGAGGATTCTGATGAGGACCCTGAGGAGATGCCCGTGCAGCAGCCCTCTACCCTACCGAAGAAGTGGTATCGTTTCGATGGTACTGTCATTCCGGGGGTTAACGGAGGTAGGTCGTTCGTTAACGCACATGGACTGAAGGTTATAGTTACCGCCCGTAAGCGGGTTGTGCCTTACCCTGCCGATCCATTCGTGCGTAAGGCTTCCCGTTACGCACCATCCACTTCTGGTGCTGGACCGTCTGCACCACCAGCTCCACCAGCATCATCTGCACCACCAGCTCCACCTGTACCATCTGCACCGCCTGCCCCACTAGCATCCCCTGTTGTCGATGAACTGATGAGGGAAGTGCATATCCTCCGTGCTCGGGTATCCGAGCTCGAGGATCAGGTGTCCCACATACTGGACATCCTTTACCTACCGTCACCATAGGGCTATTGTATTAGATTTCATTATGTAATCCCGTTTGTAGTTTCATGTTTTACTCATGTATTGTACAAACCTTATGTATGCAACTTTCTTATTTAATGAATGAAACTTGGTGTTGTTTAATTTCTGTACGGTGTTCTATTTAAGTTACTATATGATAATTTTGTGGTATCTGTATCTAGTTGCATTACTTAATTAACATGCGATGTGTTCATTCCATGTTGGTTACCATATACTGTATTACTATTTATTGAATGCTGGATTTTGACTTAAGTCGAAATTTCTGTTTCGAAGATCAATGGCAAACGGAAGATCAACGCCCACAGCAGCACAGATTGAGGAAATGATAACTGAACAAATAGCTGCAGCAATTGCGAATGTCAACCCCCAAGCTCCACCGGTTAACCAGAACAATCATAAAGGGTGTACCTATAAGGAATTTCAAAGCTGCAAGCCCCACAATTTCAGTGGTATTGAGGGGCCGATTGGACTGACGAGGTGGTTTAAGAAATTGGAAGCTGTGTTCCGTGTGAGCAACTGCTCAGAAATGAACAAGACTAAGTATGCCTCCTGTACACTATCGGATGGCGCTTTAACATGGTGGAACACACTTGCTCAGGATAAGGGTATTGACGAGGCTTATGCTACACCGTGGGAGGAATTTAAGGGGGCTATGATCGAGGAGTACTGCCCCAGAACAGAGATTCAGAAAATGGAAGCTGAGTTTTGGGAGTTGAAGGTTGTGGGAACCGATCTTGACGGTTATAACCGAAGGTACTTAGAACTAGCTTTTATGTGTCCCACGATGGTCACCCCAGAATTTAAGCGAATGGAACGGTATTTGTGGGGACTTCCCAAGTCCATCCAAGGAAGTGTCACCTCTTCAAAACCAGCTGATGTCCCGGAAGCTATGCGCATGACGCACACCCTGATGAACCAAATTACCAGCAAAGAACCAGAAAAGGGGAAATCCGAATCGGGAGCTATTAATGGTAAGTGGGACAGCAACAAGGGAAGGGTCTTTGATCAAAACCCAGCTAAGAGGCATGAAAGTTTCAAGGGAAACAACTCCAACCCGAACCCTAGCTCGAACCCTAACTACAAGGGTAGTCTCCCGCAGTGGAAGAGATGCTACAAGCATCATACCGGGTACTGCAACGTGGTCTGTAAAAAGTTTAAAAGGACTAGGCATATTGGCAAAGACTGCAAGATCACTACCCCAACTGTGAAGACAAACCCTGTTGGGCTAAGGAAGTGCTATGAGTGTGGACAATAGAGCCACTTCAGGAATGAATGTCCCAACAAGAGAAAGGACGGCGGGCCAGTGCGTGGAATGTAACATCCCACGTTTTTCCGTTAAATTTATTTTAACACCGTCTTTTTTTAGATAATATCTTTCGTTATCTACATTCGTATCTTTCGTTAACTAACATTCGTGATATTTCCATTATTCGATTATAACATCTCCCGTATATTCTAGCATTTTTAAAATATTCGTTCGGTTGATTCACGCACCCGCTTTCAAACTCGAGGGACCGAAGTTGCCAAGGGGCCAAACTAGTTGACTAGGTCAACTAGTCAACCCACCTTTCTCATCCATTCATTTCATTCATCTCCCACCTCCTCTTTCTCTCTTCTCTACTTCCATTTTTGGAACTTAAACACCCAACTCACAAAATCATCATCTAAATCCGGATCAAGAGGCAAACATCAAAACAAATTATATTTTCGTGATCCTCTCTTCATCCTCTACATTTTGGTACCAATTTCATCACATTTGGGTAACATTTCTAAAACACTAGATTTCTCTAAATTCGTTTTATATACTTGAAATGGTGTTAGTTAGTGTCTATGGCTCGTGTATAACATGAATATATGTTTTGTTTGCTCGATTTGTTGTTTTGGAGTAACTAGCATGAACTTGAAAATGGGTGTGCTTAATCTTTGATTTTGGATGACTTAATGTTGTTAAATTGTTAAAGTTCATGTTTTAATTGTGTTACTAGTATCACTAGCTTCGTTTTGATGCGTAGGTTGATTAAGAAAACTTCAAACACATGATTATTGATTTTTGTGAATTTTGGTTAGGGTTTGGTAGACTTAAAACGAACTTTCGATGTTTTGAATGCCATGAATTGTTATTAGTAAGTGTTTAGTTGTAATGTATGTTTCATTACCTTCAAAACGGCATATCATATGTGTGAATTGGATTCCTGAATCTTAAAATGCATTTTGTGAACTTGAACTTTGAAAATAAACCTTTAATGATCATTTGATGAGATTTCGGTTATTGCAATTGATGTTTTTGCTTGATGAAAAGTGGTTAGTTGTGTTCCTCGTCAAAATACCTTTCCAACGTTATAAGATACGTGTTGTAAGTGTTTAAGGTTTGTGATTTGTGCTAAATTGAAGTTTGGTTGAGACTTAAACTTTTGAAACAGACCAGGCACCAGGCCAAGCCTATTGGCGCGGCGCGACACCAGGGGCCGCGGCGCGGCATTTGCCGTGTTTGGCTTCTGACCTACTTTGTCAAATTTTGAAAAATGTTTGCTATGCTACGCACCTCCGATTCACATGTAACTTGTTCTAACATGCTTATATATTATTAAAAACCTCAGAAAAATAGTTCGGGACCCGACCCGAACTTGTTGACTTTTTCGTTGACTTTGACTTGACCGAGTTTGACTTTTAGTCAAACTTAACCAAACACTTATGCAATCGTTCAAATCTTATTTTATACTTGATTCTTGCATGAAACTTGACAACGTGATGCTATATTTAATCGAGTCGGTACGAGCCATAGGACTAATTGAGCACATTTCGCCTGACCTTGTGACGTAACCGGTTAATTGATACAACTTACTTGTTTAGGTCAAGGCTAAGCAACTTTCATGCACACGTTTACTTTGTGAAGTACATTTATACTCGTGTACTCGAGGTGAGATCATAGTCCCACCTTTTCAACAACTTTTATACTTTTAAATCGTGGGCTGAGAAACATAAACTTTGTTACATCTTGTACTGCTTACTTTTATGTTTTGAACACAAGTCCGATGAAACAAACATTCTACAGCGAGTTTAGAACAAAATCCTTAATTCGATTATCATTAGTTACACTTGCCGGGTGTAAGCGAAACTTATGTTGTATGGATCCATATGGATTTGACAAACCCTCATTCAAACGGTTCGCTACCGTTTACGAATGAAATATATTTTCTAGAAACAGTGTATGTTCTAACACTATTGTGATGGGGTTCTATGGAAGGAATGTTAAGCATTGATAATTGGGTGCTCGCGAACAAACTTTTGAAATGCAACTTTTGGATGATCAATTTTATGGAAATACTTAATCTTGTGATTCAAAAATAACGTTTATTACTACATCTATGATTTCACCAACATTTTTCGTTGACAGTTTTCTATATGTTTCTCAGGTTCAAAGATGGCTATTTGATACATGCTTCCGCGTACACTTTGATTACTTACTTGGGGTCAAACATACATGCATACACTAGTGATAGCATCTTTGGATTCAAACTTAAAGCATACATACTTACGCTATTTATAGCAACCGTGACTTTCAACTTATATTATGTCGCAAGTTTATTTCATTTATACATTATACTTTTGTAAGCTTAAACTTGTTGTCGATCCGTTTGGTAAACTAAACTTTGTAAGTCTTGTACGTTTCAAATGAATGCGACATAATTTTGGTCAAACGCTTCTCATATAGGGACTATGACCACGCAACGGGACCTAAGTTAATGGCGCCGTCAATGACGATTTTGTCAGGTCGTTACAGATGGTATCAGAGCATTGGTTGTAGGGAACTAGGATATGCATTAGTGTGTTTGACAGAGTCGTTATGACGCATTAGTGAATCTAGACTACAACCGGATAGTTAGCCATTGCATTCTGACATACATTTGCTATAGATAGCACTTACTTGACTGCTTGTGCATTATACTTGAATCATTCTTAGGCAAACTTTTTAATGGTACCAATTTTTCATCATACGAATATGTAATCTACCACTTTCGAGTAACACTCGTAAACTTAAGATTCATACGCGTAAGGACGACGACGACTTCATTAGTCATACTTGTTAGGGAACTCTGTCTCCCAGATTGTTATTCGCCACCGTTTCAACTTACTATCGGTGTCACACCGGTGTTCCTTACTATCTACCACTTCTTGTTACTACCATCACTACTCTAGGTGAGTATCATCATCACTATTAATCACTACATTTGTGTACTATTCGTTATCATGATTCGTTACACTTCTCGTACCGGAATACATTATTGTTTGACTTGAATGGCATTGACGTGAACAATCATTTATACACATCCCTCGGGGAACACTTCTTTAGAGTTGCACTAATTCTTTTGATTCAACACGAGTCACGTTAGAGACGTCGTTACACTTTGTTCATTTTAAAACTTCACGATTACACGAACTTGAATCTATGGAGTGATGTGGGAATGGAGGTATGAGTTAGCGTAATATAACGACACTCGATCAACGTGGTTATATTACGGTAAGTCATACCAAAGTTCTAATGACACGTGATGGTGGTTGGACTCGATCAACCTAATCACCACCATGTGCCATGTACATGACTTTATTTTTCTTGTTTGGATATCTGAAGACTCTGAGAATATTGATAATAACCGTACCCGGGACACATCGTCGATTATTGTCGAACCATATTTATGCTTCCGAATGAATGACAAATTCTTTCAACTTTAAACATATGTTATACGTGTATACTATCTCGTTTTCGCACCGTTTTATAGACGAACTACAAAATGCTTGGTATGCTCACATCGAGGCGGAAAGTTCTCTCGCCTTACACTCGTATTTCCGTTTAAGGAAATATTTTATCTAAATTCTCAATGGAGAGAGAGACTCTTCACACTATACTAGTATTCGCCTCGAGGGTGAATAGTCCTAACGAACGTTTTCGGAAACCGATAAATCTTCCGCGGCGCGAGATTCTTGAGAAACAAAAACTTGTTCAAAATATATCTTGAGGAGATGTACTTCGTTTCGGATCGAGATCCTCGTTTCACTTCTAGATTTCGGGGTGCCTTACAAAAAGCCTCAGGACCACGTTTAAACATGAGTACAACACATCAACCATAACCCGACTGACCGAGCAAACATACGATTCAAACCTTGGAAACGTAATACGAATTTGCGTTATCAACTTCAAATTTACTTGAGAAAAGTAGTTGCCTTTAGCCGAATTCTCTTACTACAATAATTTTCATTCGAGTATTAACGTCACACTTTTCGAGGACCCGTATAGCTGCAATTGTCGTTTTCTTAAATTGTTGAAACGAAGTAGGTGACAAGCGAACCACCGGACCCGAACTCATTCATGAAAAAACCGGAAAATTATTCAAATCCAAGAGAGGCCCAAGGCGATTCGTAGTCGCCAAAAGAGCCATGCAAATGTTAGACGTAAACATTTCAAATTCCAAGTGGGAAATCGCGTAACGTTAAAAGTCGCACCTTGAGGAGGTGTAATCCGTTTCGGGAAACGAAGAAAGCTAAATCATATTTTAATCCTTTGAAAATCTTGGGGCGTTTTGGGCCCGTTGCTTACCGGTTAGATTTTCAGATTCATTTGAGTCTCCGTTCATCCTACATTCTATGTATCAAACTTAAAGACGTGTCTTGCGAACAAGAACTTGTTATCCTTTTCGATGAGCTTACTATCGATGATAAACTTCCCTTCCTAGGAAGATCGGTTGAAACTATGAATCGTGAAACCAAATTTTGAAACAAAGTAAAACCCCCGATTTTCGAAGTTTGTTGAAATGCCCAAGGAAGTACCTTCACTTATCCGTAGAATTAACTACACAAGATCTCGAGGAAGAAACAACGATGACTACTTCCAACTAAATTTCGGGACGAAATTTCTTTTAAGGTGTAGGTAATGTAACATCCCGCGTTTTTCCGTTAAATTTATTTTAACACCGTCTTTTTTTTAGATAATATCTTTCGTTATCTACATTCGTATCTTTCGTTAACTAACGTTCGTGATATTTCCATTATTCGATTATAACATCTCCCATATATTCTAGCATTTTTAAAATATTCATTCGGTTGATTCACGCACCCGCTTTCAAACTCGAGGGACCGAAGTTGCCAAGGGGCCAAACTAGTTGATTAGGTCAACTAGTCAACCCACCTTTCTCATCCATTCATTTCATTCATCTCCCACCTCCTCTTTCTCTCTTCTCTACTTCCATTTTTGGAACTTAAACACCCAACTCACAAAATCATCATCTAAATCCGGATCAAGAGGCAAAAATCAAAACAAATTATATTTTCGTGATCCTCTCTTCATCCTCTACATTTTGGTACCAATTTCATCACATTTGGGTAACATTTCTAAAACACTAGATTTCTCTAAATTCGTTTTATATACTTGAAATGGTGTTAGTTAGTGTCTATGGCTCGTGTATAACATGAATATATGTTTTGTTAGCTCGATTTGTTGTTTTAGAGTAACTAGCATGAACTTGAAAATGGGTGTGCTTAATCTTTGATTTTGGATGAGTTAATGTTGTTAAATTGTTAAAGTTCATGTTTTAATTATGTTACTAGTATCACTAGCTTTGTTTTGATGCGTAGGTTGATTAAGAAAACTTCAAACACATGATTATTGATTTTTGTAAATTTTGGTTAGGGTTTGGTAGACTTAAAACAAACTTTTGATGTTTTGAATGCCATGAATTGTTATTAGTAAGTGTTTAGTTGTAATGTATGTTTCATTACCTTCAAAACGGCATATCATATGTGTGAATTGGATTCCCGAATCTTAAAATCCATTTTGTGAACTTGAACTTTGAAAATAAACCTTCAATGTTCATTTGACGAGATTTCGATTATTGCAATTAATGTTTTTGCTAGATGAAAAGTGGTTAGTTGTGTTCCTCATCAAAATACCTTTCCAACGATATAAGATACGTGTTCTAAGTGTTTACGGTTTGTGATTTGTGCTAAATTGAAGTTTGGTTGAGACTTGAACTTTTGAAACAGACCAGGCACCAGGCCACGCCTATTGGCGCGGGGCAACACCAGGGGCTGCGGTGCGGCATTTACCGTGTTTGGCTTCTGACCTACTTTGTCAAATTTTGAAAAATGTTTGCTATGCTACGCACCTCCGATTCACATGTAACTTGTTCTAACATGCTTATATATGATTAAAAACCTCGGAAAAATAGTTCGGGACCCGACCCGAACGTGTTGACTTTTTCATTGACTTTGACTTGACCGAGTTTGACTTTTAGTCAAACTTAACCAAACACTTATGCAATCGTTTAAATCTTATTTTATACTTGATTCTTGCATGAAACTTGACAACGTGATTCACATGCTATATTTAATCGAGTCGTAACGAGCCATAGGACTAATTGAGCACATTTCGCCCGACCTTGTGATGTAACCGGTTAATTGATACAACTTACTTGTTTAGGTCAAGGCTAAGCAACTTTCATGCACAAGTTTACTTTGTGAAGTACATTTATACTCGTGCACTCGAGGTGAGATCATAGTCCCACCTTTTCAACAACTTTTATACTTTTAAATCGTGGGCTAAGAAACATAAACTTTGTTACATCTTGTACTACTTACTTTTATATTTTGAACACAAGTCCGATGAAACAAACATTCTACATCGAGTTTAGAACAAAATCCTCAATTCGATTATCATTAGTTACACTTGCCGGGTGTAAGCGAGAACTTATGTTGTATGGATCCATATGGGTTTGACAAACCCTCATTCAAACGGTTCGCTACCATTTACGAATGAAATATATTTTCGAGAAACAGTGTATGTTCTAACACTATTGTGATGGGGTTCTATGGAAGGAATGTTAAGCATTGATAATTGGGTGCTCGCGAACAAACTTTTGGAATGCAACTTTTAGATGATCAATTTTATGGAAATACTAAATCTTGTGATTCAAAAATAACGTTTATTACTACATCTATGATTTCACTAACGTTTTTCGTTGATAGTTTTCTATATGTTTCTCAGGTTCATACATGGCTATTTGATACATGCTTCCGCGTACACTTTGATTACTTGCTTGGGGTCAAGCATACATGCATACACTAGTGATAGCATCTTTGGATTCAAACTTAAAGCATACATAGTTACGCTATTTATAGCAACCGTGACTTTCAACTTATATTATGTCGCAAGTTTATTTCATTTATACATTATACTTTTGTAAACTTAAACTTGTTGTCGATCCGTTTGGTAAACTAAACTTTGTAAGTCTTGTACATTTCAAATGAATGCGACATAATTTTGGTCAAATGCGTCTCATATAGGGACTATGACCACGCAACGGGACCTAAGTTAACGGCGCCGTCAATGACGATTTTGTCGGGTCGTTACATGGAAGAGCTTTCAAAGTAAACGCAAGGGATGCCCGTGAGAACCCTGACTTGGTTACAGGTATATTCACTATCAACAATCTATTAGCTTCTGTCCTATTTGATAATGGTGCCGATAGGAGTTATGTATGTAGACACTTTTGCTCTAAGATAAATTGGTCATTAGTTCCTTTAAAGGAGAGTATGCTTGTTGAGGTAGCCAATGGAAAACTTGAGAAAGTTGACCAAATTAGCCGAGGAGGTATTATCAACATAGCTGATGTGGATTTCGAGATTGACTTGATACCCATCAAATTGGAAAGTTTTGATGTGATTTTCGGTATGGACTGGTTGACCAAGGTAAGGGCCGACATTATCTGTGGAGATAAAGCTATTCGTATACCACACGGAGATGGTGAGCCACTGATTATTTATGGAGAGAGATGTAACTCGAAGCTGAACCTCATTAGTTGCATGAAAGCACAAAAGATCATGAAGAAATGACATCTTGCCGTTTTAGCACATGTGAAAACATTAGAAACCGAGGTGAAGAGCGTGGATGATGTACGAATTGTGAGCGAATTTCCCGATGTCTTCCCAGAATAATGGCCAGGATTACCGTCAACAAGAGCAGTGGAGTTTCAGATCGATTTAGTGCCAGGAGCTGCACCGGTAGCTCGCGCACCTTATCAACTCGCACCTTCCGAAATGCAAGAGTTGCAGAGTCAACTACAAGAACAGCTAGACTGTGGATTTATCCAACCAAGTTCTTCGCCTTGGGGTGCACCTGTTTTGTTGGTGAAGAAGAAGGACGAATCTTTCCGCATGTGTATCGATTATCGCGAGCTGAATAAATTGACGATCAAGAATCGGTATCCCCTTCCCCGAATTGACGATCTTTTTGATCAGCTGCAAGGATCAAGCGTTTACTCTAAGATCGATTTGCGATCCGGTTATCACCAGTTGACGGTGAAGGAGAGTGATGTGATGAAAAATGCATTCAGAACCCGTTATGGTCATTATGAGATTCTCGTGATGCCATTCGATTTAACCAACCCACCTGCTGTATTTATGGATCTCATAAATCGTGTATGCAAGCCATACCTGGATAAGTTCGTTATCATCTTCATAGATGATATTGATGTTATGCGAGGCGTATATGAAATAGCTTATATTTTACTAGGAAATACTATTAAATATGATACAATTTTACACAAGATATTTATTTATTTATAGAATAGATATACCTAAACCTTGCTACAACACTTATAGGCAGTGTACCTAATCGTATAGTAGTGTAGTTTTTAGTAAGTCCGGTTCGTTCCACAGGGAAATCTTTTAAACAAAGCTTAACGCTATATTAGTTTTATCTTATAAAAATACAAATATATATAATTAATATTATTATTATAAAAAGGGGGTTTTTACCGTTTAATGACCGGTTTGTCGATTTTAAAACTTTAGTCGCAGTTAAAACCTAATGTAAAATATTAAATAAATAAAAGACTTAATTTAAAGCGTAAAATAAATAACGATAATGAAATTGCAATAAATAAAAGTGCGATGAAATAAAATTGCGATAATTAAAAAGTGCGATAATTAAAAGTGCAATTAAATACAATGACAATAAATAAAAATGTGATAATTAGAAGTGCAATTAAATATGAAAATAAAGGAATTATGCTTATTTAAACTTCCGTAATCATGATGTTTGACGTGTTGATTTTAGTTTATTCCCATGGGTTAATTGTTCTTTGTCCTGGATTATTTAATATGTCCGTCTGGTTTTTGTTCATAACAGTCCATCAGTCATAAATATAAAATGCGAGTGTCCTCGTCAAATTATCCTTATATCCGAAGTCAAATATTTCAACTAATTGGGGACTTAAACTGTAACAAGGTCTTAATACTTTGTTTAATAATTACACCAGGATATCGACTGCATGTAACCCAAGGTTTTAATACTTTGTTAACAATTATGCCAAGTGTCCTTGTACATAATTTCACCCTTGTTTTAATAATTCCATAGACTATTAATCCATTCCCGTGTCCGGTTAAATGAACGATTATTCGTACATATAAATATCCCGCCTATCGTGTCCGATTGAGTGTATATGGTTATTTATAGGTATGTCCAATTGTAAATCTTTATATTAAAATTAACAAACTATCATTTAGTTAAACAAATATAAAGCCCATTAATAGCCCATGGTCTAATTTCCACAAGTGTCGTTCTTTTGTCCAAACCCCAATTATGGTACAAAGCCCAATTACCCAATTTTAGTATTTAGCCCAACATCATGATTACTTCGGCATTAAATAAGCATAATAATAACTTAGCTACGAGACATTAATGAAAATAACATAAACATAACTTACAGTGGGTGTTATTAGCGTAGTGGTACACGGACAGAGTTTCGACTTACAAAACCTTAAAACATTCGACTAATCGATCCTTATTATTATCACTAACTTAAAATTAAAATTACAAATTGAGATTACGATTTGGAGTGAGACTTGATACATAAAAATGGGGAAAGAAAAATATATATAAAATATAAAAGGTATATATAAATCGTCGAAATGCATGTTCTTTTATAGGCAGAGAGTGCTCTGCAAGTGCGGTGCATTTTGGTCTTCAAAGCTTCGCGAGTGCGGAGCTGTGGATTCCAGCTCACACTTTTGGAATCCAAGGCTGCCGACGGTTTTTATTATAAATATAATATAAATATATAATTTATATAATTAATTATATATTATATTATATTTATATACATAATTAATTTATAATTTCCGATCCGTTGCGTCGTACGTTGAAAGTTGGTTCATGTATCGATTCCGGATTTTCGAACGTCCTTTCGTATAATTTAATATCTTGTACTTTGCGTTTTGCGTCTTGTACTCTTGTAATTTTGAGACGTTTCTCATCAATAATTTGAACCACTTTGATTGTACTTTGTACTTTTGAGCTTTTTGGTCGTTTGCGTCTTCAATTCGTCGAATCTGTCTTTTGTCTTCACCTTTTAATTTTTAAACAAATATTCCTTGTAAATAGGACAACTGCAACTAAAAGCTTGTCTTTCTTGAGGGATAATGCGATGAAATATATGTTCGTTTTTAGCATTATCAAATATTCCCACACTTGAGCGTTGCTTGTCCTCAAGTAATATAGTCTTGAATAAAAACATACTAGAATCACTTCTTTATTCTTCACATTTTGTACATCAGTGATTTCATTACGGTGGTATAAACAATGGTAGTAACGATGTGGTTTACAGTCCCACATGACTATAAAAGTTTAGATCCATTAAGGAAATTGGATCTTTATGAAAACATTTGATCTTTTGAAAATTAAATCTAGCTTTTACCCTAGATAAGTTCTCCGGGATAACCCTTCACCGGTGTTTGCAAATTCTTTTTGTGGGTTTGGTGGGTTTCATATTTGAAATTTTTAGCTCAAAACTTAAGGTTTTGTGTCACCCACTTGCTAACCTTGTATTGGGAAAGCAACACATCCAGTATACTTGCTCCGTATATTACCTTTCGGTAAACTACCGTCCGGTTGTAAAGGAAAGCGTTGAACAAGCAACTGTTAAGGCAATGTCCCCTGACATGCTTTTAATTATGGTCTATAACGTATCGGATGCAATTACTATCCTTGGTAGGAGCAATTGTAAAGCTCACCCTTATAATTTTTCGGTTTGGCACAAGGTCCTGTCTTTGACCATACTATGCAACCACCGTTCTTACGGTTGACACCCAATTTAGTTCAGGTGACCTAATGAATACCAGGTGAATTCCTAGGATTTTACGTTCAATGGTAATGAACGCATTAAAAATAGGTTTTCAGAAAACAAATCGGTTTGTAATTTTTATCAAAATATTTTCTCGTTGAAGCTCGAGTTTAGATATCATTGAATTCCATGAGTTTGTAATTCTCAATCTTTAAGGTCAATCTCTAGGATTGAGTAATATCAGGCTTAAAAGCTGATTTTTGATCTTTAAGGAGATTATCCTTTCTGGGGATCTGATTCATTAGTCTTATCCAGCTAATTTGCACGGCGTCCTCCCCATTTTACAAGACAGATCCTCTCATGGCTAGGATAAGTCTGACCACTTGGCGACCCTGTTTTATGCTGAGGTCCGTGGATTTCCTGCTGATTTTAGAGATGACTTTTCTAGGTTTTTCGTCAATCTACAGCTTGTCTGGACGACAACTTCATGACCTAAATCAAGAAGCGCGTTTCTTTTTCGGAAGACTTTACTTCCTTTTAATGATGGAATTGATTCATCGTGTAGATCCATCTTTCTTTCAAATATATTACAGTAAATCGGGTAAAACTGATTAAAGTCGTCCAAAACAAAAGTATCTTCAGTTATTTGTTACAAAAATATGTGACTTATGTTTTAAATAACTTGGTAAATTTTCCCACACTGCTTTTATTTTCTTTTATTTGCCTTTTTATTGTCCTCTATTCTATTTTAAATGAATTCTAACATTTTGGTTTGTTTCTCAATTTATGTCCTTTCCGAGGTAATAATAATTTCGGTGTTAACACCTAGTTTTATCGTTCATAAATATGTATAAACATGATTTTTAATTCATTTAATTGAAAATTTTGAAAAATTTTACCAGAAGTGGGTAGTCAGTATATAAGACTAGGGCTGTTCTTTATTATCAGAGAGCACTAGATTCTAATACAACTACTGCGTTACTAGTATTTTTAATGGTAACCAAGTGTTTAAGTTAAAAATTTTAAAAATTCGAAAGAATTTAACCCCTTCCCACACTTAAGATCTTGCAATGCCCTCATTTGCAAGAAATCAGTAACAATTTAAATTATTGAGGGTGATTAGCGTAGAAAAATGATTAAATTTTACCAAAGTTTCCAAACATATTGGCGTTTGTTTGCTGAATGATAAATGGTGCACATCATTTGTTCATTCCTTCTGTTGGTACATCACATTTGTTTTTCATTTTGTCGTCAAAATTAATAGCTTTTGCTGAACTTAATGCCAGTCTTTGAAAATGCGCTGTTTTACCCTGCTTTGTACATGAGATAAACTACAAACATATAAATACATATTTTTGAAGTTGGGTTTTCACACCACATTCAAAAATTATTAAAATCTAATAAAGTTAGAAAATTATAAAAGCTATTATAATAATAAAATAAGAAATAAGAAATAAGAAAATTAAGAATTAGTAACATTATAATAAAATAAACAAAAATAGAAAATTACGGATGAGGAGGATGGTTCCAGTATGGGTCCCAAGCGTATCCATAGATGCTGTAAAATGCTTGGGCCGGGTCATATGTAGGATATGGTGGTCGGCTCTCTAAAGTCCAAGGAGCAAATTCGTGCATAACGGTAGGAATGTAGTTTCTACCTACGTGTGTACAATGACTTATGATTTGGCTTTGATGATACTGCCAATCTTGAAATGCTTTTTGTCTAGCCATTTCATACTCGTGTTGAGACATAAAAATTTGCATTTCCGTCATTGGATTACCCCCTCCCGGTTGACCTTGCTGTTGATCTCTCTCAACCTGTGGATGCCTGCCATCATAACGTGCTGCCGCATTGTTTCGTTTCTTTAAGACCTTAGCACCATGATAAATACGCAAATCTATTCTATCGCGGGGTTCTGGTTCTGCCATTAATATTCCCCCCCGACTTCTATCCACACCGAGATATTCAGCAATTAAAGTAATAAATATACCACCTCCTATTATGCTACCATGCCTCATACCCCTAACCATAGTCAATAAATAATAACCCACACAAAAAGGTATACTTACAGCGCTCTGTGGGTCTCGAATACACATGTGGTAAAACAAATCCTGTTCATTTACCTTTTCCTTATTCTTACCTCGTTGTGTAATTGAATTGGCTAAAAACCTATGGATTACTCTTAATTCAGCTCTATCAATATCAAGATAAGAGTATAATCCCCCCTGGAATCGGCGATGGCTAGTCATCCTACTCCATACGTCATTCGTATCAAAATTCTCATATACCCTCCTACCATAAACTATTAACCTCTGACAATCATAAGATGCTAGCTCCTCGGGCGTATATATACGTAAAGCCCGAGCCATATCTACTAAAGACATATGGCGCATCTCTCCTCCTAATAAAAATCTAAGAAAACTACGATCGGTTAAAGTATCTACCCGATCATTTATTTCAACAGTACATAATAACTCTATACACCATTCTCTATACACAGGTCTACGCATGTTGAATAAACGTACCCAATCACTAAAAGTAGAATTACCATACCTTTGAGTAAGTAATTCCCTGATTGGCTCGGCCAATTCCACTACCTCTAATGGTTCCCAATCTATAACTCTGGGTACCTCAACATTATTAGACACAAGGTTGTGCAGGTTCTTTTGATATTTTGGATAACCTATCCAATATCTATCAAATCTTAAATTCGGATGTAAATCTGCCTCATGAATGTTTGAATATGAAACAATTGGGTGAGGCATATCTTGTCTGTATTGGTTATTAATTTCCTATTGATCTGCATCTTCCGGAGGAGCGTTGCGAGCCTGGGATGAAGATTAACCCCTTTCAGTCTGCAAAATAAACACAATTTTTGTGCATCCAAATATGCATTAATTTTAGAAAAATCATAAATCTAAACAATTACAATGATATGTTTAATCCATATTAAACTCTATACACATTTTCAAAAAATTAACAACTCTACACTTTTACAAATATACTTTTACAAAAATGTATACAAGATCCTTCGCATTTATCTTTTAAAACATGTCAAAAACAATCATTATAACAATTAAATAAGTTCCTCATGGCATTCATATCAATTAAATCAAGTTCATGCAATTTTGGTTCAAAAAGTCCATTTTAATCTTCATAAATCATGTTTATGATCAAAGTTTTGACCATTTAGCAACCTAAACATGTTACACTACTCAATTTAGCATAAACTAACAACAAAATTCGGCCATAACCTGTTTATATCAAAAAGCCCTAATTTTGCTCAAGAACACAAACCCTAGATTATTCAAAAATTGAAGTTCAAAGCTTCTAATCATGTTAAATAGCATCAATCTAGGTTATACAAGCATAATACACAAACAATTGAAGCATTATTACACTAGAAAGCATCAAAATCGAACTAGGCATGAAATTGTTCAAGAAAACTAAAAATTCGGATTAAATGGTGTTTAGGTGTAGAAATTTATCGATTTTCTTGAGTAATTCCTTGATAATAGTCTCCTCATTGTGATTTTATGAAAGATTTGATGAAAAATGGTGAAAAATTACGAATTTGGGCGATTTTTTGTGTGTGTTTTTTTGCAGAAAATGGGTGTGGGTGGTGTACAAACTGGTCTGTTCGACCAGTTATATATTTTTTTTTCTGGATTTTATAAGCTCCGCGAGTGCGGTGGTGGTCCCACTAAAACCTCCGCGAGTCGCGGCTTTTTTTTTATATATATAAAACCTTATACTAACAAAACATAAATTAAATTTAAAATTTTGTTTTTCCTTTTATTTAGGACGAGGTTGTTTCGGAACGATGTCCTAGTCCGTCCCTCGACAAAATTTTAAAATTTCGTCATTTCAAAACATTGTTTTAAAAGCAAAGATTTTTGGGTTTTTTTAATGTTTTTGGCATACTTTAGTTCAATAAGATTAAAAATAATGATAATAAAAGTTCTCGTCCCTCCCTCGGGTAAAGCAATTTCGGTTCAACGACCTAGTCTTCAACTCACGACGAATTTTAAAAATCATATTTTTAACTTAGCAAAATAAAGTAAATTTTTGTTTTTAAATTTACACTAAACTTAAATTTAAAATGCATAAAATAAAAAATTCATATTAAAAATTCACACCAAACTTAAATTATATTTTTGTTTTCATACAAATTTATATTAAAAATATTAATTTTTCAAATATTTACAATTTTAAATATATATTAATTTTAACAAATTTACAATATTATTTTAATATTAATTTTAAAAACAAAGTAAAAATAAAATTAAAAATCTTTTTGGTCTTTTATCCCACTTTAATCAATCAAATATTATCAAAAATATACGCCCCTCTTTTCGGTAAAGTAATTTCGGTTCAACGACCTAATTTAACTCATGATGAATTTTTGAAATATTTTGGTTTGATTGATTAAAGATATTTATACCTTAAGAATAAACGGTAAATTTCGCAGTGATGTAATAAATTTTTGTATGATATCAATAATTTCGGTCATGCATACCTAATTTTATCGAATACCAATTTAATACTTTATAGCGAACAAATTAGCGTTTATTATCAAAAGGTTAAAAATAAAAAAACTAAAAACTAAAAACTGAAAATTGTACAAACTTACCTGTGAGATAGTATTCTTAGTGATATGCTTTAGCCCACTCAGAAGATAGTCGGACTAATTGGTTTTCCATATCTACATAGGCGTAACCTCGAGCATTTAACGTTTTTTCTTCTAAACATATGAACGGTCCATCTCTGCATAAAGTAACAAATTCGGTATTTGAATAGGTTTGATTATTTGAACATTTACCTTCGTGTGACCATTTTCCGCATTTGTGACATCTTTCAAGGTGTCGTGCTCTTCTTTTCGCTGCGGATTTTGATTTTTCTTTACCAAACTGTAACTTATTATTTTCGTTTCTGGATTCTTTTCTTACTCCGTCCAATTTACCTTTGATTAATGACACTATTTCACTTAGAAGTGTGTCATTATTACGTTTAGTGATCAAAGCGTGTAGCATTAGACCATGGTTTAATTCACAGGAAGTCTTCATCTCGTAAAACCTAAAAAAAATAAAAATTCAGAATGGGGGGAGAAGACTAGTTCTTTAGGGTCTGCTAGGAAAAGACCATTCGGGTTCCATTTCTGAGAACTACACGAAAACAGAAAATTTAACTCTAACAGAAATACATATTATCCTTTAAAGACTTGATTCTCCCCACACTTAGTTAGCTGTGGTATCGAAATTGTGATTAACTTCGTTGTCAACTTCCATCGGACTATCTATGTAGTGTTTAACTCTGTGACCATTAACCTTAAATTCAATCCCATTTGAATTTATTAATTCTATTGTTCCGTATGAGAAAACTCTTTTGACTATAAATGGTCCAGACCATCTTGATTTCAATTTTCCAGGAAATAGCTTGAATCGTGAATTGAAAAGAAGAACTCTGTCTCCTTCTTTAAATTCTTTTGAACTTCTGATTCTTTTATCATGCCATTTCTTTGTTCTTTCCTTATAGATTAACGAATTTTCGTATGCTTCATGTCTTAATTCTTCTAATTCGTTTAGTTGACTTAATCGTAGACGTCCAGCTTCATGTAAATCAAGATTACATGTCTTCAAAGCCCAAAATGCTTTGTGTTCAATTTCTACTGGAAGATGACATGCTTTTTCGTAAACGAGTTTAAAAGGTGTGGTTCCAATTGGAGTTTTGTAGGCTGTTCTAAAAGCCCAGAGTGCATCCTCCAATTTTATGGATCATTCCTTCGGATTTGATCCTACGGTTTTCTCTAGAATACGTTTTAAAGTTCGGTTGGTATTTTCAACTTGTCCACTTGTCTGTGGATGATATGCGGTGGAGATTTTATGAGTTACTCCATATCTTTTGAGAACTTTCTCAAGTTGGTTATTACAGAAATGAGTTCCCCGATCACTTATTAAAGCTTTCGGTGTTCCAAACCTTGCAAAAAGACGTTTTAAAAAGTTGACTACAACTCATGCATCGTTAGTTGGGAGAGCTTGTGCTTCCGCCCATTTAGATACATAATCAATGGCTACGAGAATGTAGAGATTATTATGAGATTTTGGAAATGGACCCATAAAGTCAATACCCCAAATGTCAAATACTTCACATACTTGAATGACATTTTGTGGCATTTCATCACGTTGACTTATTTTTCCGGCCCTTTGACAAGCATCACAGGATTTGCAAAGAAGGTGTGCGTCTTTGTAAATTGTAGGCCAATAGAATCCAGCATCATAAACTTTTCTTACTGTGAGCTGAGGCCCATAATGCCCTCCTGTTGGTCCTGTGTGACAATGGTTTAAGATTTTACTAGCTTCATCTCTGAATACACATCGGCGTATTATTCCATCGGGACAACTTTTAAACAAATGTGGATCTTCTCAGAAATAGTGTTTTATATCACTAAAGAATTTCTTTCGTTTTTGGTACGATAATCCTTTTTCAAGGAATCCACATACTAAGTAGTTTGCATAGTCTGCAAACCATGGAATTTCATTATAATCTATCTTCAATAAATATTCATCAGGAAAGTTGTCTTGTATGGCCGATTCATTTAGAATTTCTAATTCAGGATTTTCAAGACGAGAAAGATGATCAGCGGCGAGATTTTCTGCTCCCTTTTTATCTCGGATTTCAATATCGAACTCTTGTAAGAGTAAGATCCAACGGATTAATCTTGGTTTAGCATCTTGTTTAGAAAATAGGTATCTAAGAGCAGAATGGTCGGTATAGACCACCGTTTTAGCTAGAACGAGATATGATCGAAATTTTTCAAAAGCAAAGACAATAGCAAGGAGTTCTTTTTCAGAAGTTGTGTAATTTGTTTGTGCTCCTTGTAACGTTTTACTAGCATAATATATAGGTTGAAATCATTTTTCAATCCTTTGTCCTAAAACGGCTCCCATTGCAAAATCACTTGCATCGTACATTAGTTCAAACGGTAGATTCCAATTTGAAGTTATCATGATCGGTGCATTAGTGAGTTTTTATTTAAGAATATTAAAAGATTTGATGCATTCATCTGAAAAGATGAATGGAGCATCCTTTTCTAGGAGTTTATTCATAGGAGTGGCAATTTTAGAAAAATCTTTTATGAAACGTCGGTAAAAACCGACATGCCCTAGAAAACTCCTAACTCCTCTAACATTGGTGGGATGTGGAAGTTTAGCAATTACATCTACTTTAGCTCTATCCACTTCAATTCCTTCCTTTGAGATTTTATGACCAAGAACGATGCCTTCTTTAACCATGAAATGACATTTCTCCCAATTAAGTACTAGATTTGATTGTTCACATCTAATAAGCATTCGTTCAAGATTAACTAGACATGATTCAAATGTATCATCGAAGACTGAAAATTCATCCATGAAAACTTCCATGCATTCTTCTATCATGTCGTGAAAAATCGCCATCATGCACCTTTGAAAGGTTGCAGGGGCGTTGCAAAGTCCAAATGGCATGCGTTTGTAAGCAAAAGTACCATAAGGGCACGTGAATGTGGTTTTCTCTTAATCCTCGGGTGCTATTGGAATTTGAAAATATCCGGAAAAACCATCAAGAAAATAATAGTAACTATTTCCGGCTAATCTTTCCAACATTTGATCAATAAAGGGTAAGGGAAAGTGATCTTTTCTGGTGGCGTCATTTAATTTTCTATAATCAATACAAATACGCCATCCTGTTACAGTCCTAGTAGGAATAAGCTCATTTTTCTCATTTGTGATGACAGTCATGCCACCTTTCTTAGGCACGCATTGAACTGGGCTTACCCATGGACTATCAGAAATTGGATAAATTAAACCTGCATCAAGCAGTTTAATAATTTCTTTCTTAACAACATCTTGTATATTAGGATTTAGTCTTCTTTGACGTTGCACATATGTTTTATGACCTTCTTCCATAAGGATTTTATGTGTGCAATACGAAGGACTTATTCCTTTAATGTCATGAATCTTCCATGCAATAGCTGGTTTATGAGCTTTTAGCATAGAAATGAGTTGAGATTTTTCATTTTCAGTAAGAGAAGACGATATTATTACAGGTAATTCAGATTCACCATGTAAATAAGCATATTCCAAATGGTTTGGAAGTGGCTTTAACTCTAATGTCGGTGGTTCTTCTATCGATGATTTATATCGATATCTGTCTTCTTCTTTTAGCATTTGAATTTCTTCTGTTGTTGGTTCATATCCATTAGCCATAAGTGTAGCTAACATATCAGTTTCATCAATTGGTTCAGTTCCTTCTCCTAAAGAACATTCTCCTGTTCCTTGTAATTCTGGAAATTCTTCTAACAATTCTGCATGTGATTCTATAGTTTGAATATAATAACATGTATCATCTGCAGATTGCGGTTGTTGCATTGCTCTATCAACTGAAAAGGTAACACTCTTGTCCTCTATACTTAGGGTCAGTTTCTTATCGAACACGTCTATCATTGCTTTAGCCGTGTTTAAGAATGGTCTTCCTAATATGAGAGGAACTTGAGAATCTTCTTCCATGTCCAGAACAACAAAATCTACTGGAAATACTAAAGTACCAACTTTAACTAGCATATTCTCCATTATCCCTCTAGGATATTTTACTGATCGATCGGCTAGTTGTATGCTTATTCGTGTTGATTTCAATTCTCCAAGGTCTAGTTTAGCGTATAGTGAATACGGCATTAGATTTATACTAGCACCTAAATCTGCCAATGCTTCTATTGAACTTAGACTACCCAGAAAACATGGAATTGTGAAACTTCCTGGATCAGATAATTTTTCTGGTATCTTATTCAACAGCACTGTAGAACAATTAGCATTTATAGTAATAGCCGAGAGTTCTTCCATTTTCTTTCTATTCGTGATTAGATCTTTCAGAAATTTAGCATATCTAGGCATTCCTGAAATCACATCAATGAAAGGAAGATTGACATTTATTTGTTTAAACATATCCAAGAATTTAGATTGCTCGGCTTCAAGTCTCTCTTTTCTCATTTTACTCGGGTAAGGAAGTGGTGGTTGGTATGGTTTAACATAAGGTTTAGCTTTAACTGTATTATCTTCATTAACCTTTTCAACTACCGGTTCTTTTTCCTTATCTTGATCAGGTTGTGGTTCTTGTGGAGTAGGAATAGCTTCCTCAGAAATTACAGGTATTTCAGGTGGTTTAAGTGTAATACCACTTCTTGTGGTAATGGCTTTAGCTGTTTCATTCCGGGAGTTAGCATTTGTATCACTAGGTAGACTTCCCGGTTTTCTTTCACCTATTAACCTTGCTAGGTTACTTACTTCTTGTTCCAAATTTTGAATAGAAGCTTGTTGATTTCTAAATGCTTGAGAATTTTGTTCATTGGTTTGTTTCTGAGATGTGAAAAACTATGTTTGAGATTCAACTAGCTTTGTCATCATATCTTCTAAATTTGGCTTTTTATCATCGGTTTGTGGTGGTTTGTTTTGAAAATTAGGTCTTTGCTGATTGTAAGTATTATTGGATACTTGTTGATTGCTAGGACCTTGTTGGTTGTTGTATGGAACATTTCGGTTATAATTCTGGTTTTGGTTGTAAATCGGTCTTGGCGGTTGATAATTATTCTGATAATTATTTCCAGGCCTTTGGTTTATGTATGAAACATTCTCTCTTTGTTCCATTGTTAGTTCAATACTGAGACAATCTTTGGTCAAATGTGGTCCTCCATACTGCTCACAACTAATTCGTATTGAGTGAATATCCTTAGTCATCTTTTCCATTCGTCTCTCGACAGCATCTATCTTTGCGGAAATGGAATCTAAGTCATGGCTAGAATCAGCTCTAGCTGCTTTAGATGATCTAACTATATCTTTTTCTTGGTGCCACTCATGTGAGTGGGAAGCAGTGTTATCAATAATTTTGTAAGCATCAGTTTCTGTTTTCTTCATAATAGAACCACCAGCTGCTATATCGATGTCTTTTCTTGTAGTGATGTCGCATCCTTGGTAGAATATTTGTACTATTTGACAGGTGTCTAAACCATGTTGTGAACATCCTCTCAATAACTTTCCGAATCTGGTCCACGCTTCATATAGAGTTTCATTTGGCTTCTGTGTGAACGTAACAATTTCTCCTTGAAGTCTTATGGCTTTAGATGCCGGAAAGAATTGTTTAAGAAATTTTTCAACTAAAACGTCCCATGTATCAATCGCCCCTTCAGGTAACGATTCTAACCAATCTTTGGCTTCTCCCTTTAAAGTCCACGGAAATAACATGAGATATATCTGTTCATCCTCCACTTCTCTTATTTTAAATAGAGTGCAGATCCTTTTAAAGGTACGAAGATGTTCGTTTGGATCTTCCTTCGGCGCACCACTAAATTGGCATTGATTAGTCACCATGTGTAGAATTTGTCATTTGATTTCATAATCTGGCGCATTAATGTCTGGTTGAGTAATTGCGTGACCATGGCCAGTGCGTTTAGCTCTCATTCGGTCTTCCATACTTAGAGGTTCCAGATTTTCCATGATTAAATTTGTTGAATCTGAATCACTAGAGGATTCTGATTTAATGGTTGGTTCCTCAACAATCTCTGTTTGAATGATTGGTGGTTCCGGACGAAAGATTAATGGTTCAGGATCTATGAATTGTCCCTGAATATTCTACGGATTCTCAATTGAGGTCGGGTTCAAAAAATGGATTATCGGAAATTTGAATTGGAGTACTTGGTCGACTGGATGACGATTCTAAAGAAAAATCAACGGCGACAATATTTGCTAGATGTCTTGATCGAGTTACAGGTGGTGAACGTACAAAAGGTGGTGAACGTTTTGCTCGGTGCATTCACTGAATATCCTATTAGTTTTTAAAAAGAAAGAAAATTATATAAGTTATCAAATTAATAGACTTTTCTGATTTTGCCCACGTTTCGAATAGCCAAAAGATGCAGCAGAGGGGCAGGATTCGTTTGGTCTCAATATAATTGAGTACTGTTTGGCTCCAATAACCCGGTCCATGTACAAATCCAACTATTACAACGAACCAGAAAATTTTAATGTCTATCAATTTAACCACTTAAAATAAATTTTCGTAATTTAAAGAAATTTTAGAGAAGAAGATAGAAAATTCTATGTCCTAAAACTAGAATGGCGAGAAATAAGAGAGAAAAAGAGCGCGTCGAAAAACGTCGAAAAATAAAAGATTGAAAAATAATAGGCGTTGAAAAATAAAAATAAGAAAGTAGCGCGTCGAAACTTAAAAAGGAACTAAAAACTAAAAATTAAAAGTTGCGTCTAAAAATATTAAAGCTTAAAAGAAATACTATATCACAAATGTCAATAACTTAAAAAGGAACTAAAAACTAAAAACGGCGTCGCAAAATTCTAAAGCATCTAGATCTTAGTCTAAAGAAAAAGCACTTAAGGGATTTTACGGCAAAGCCTAAAAATCTAGAAATAAAAATAACTATGGCAAATACTATATTTAAAACTAAGTACGAACGATAAAAAAAATACAAATTATGCTAAAACAAATAAAAAGATACAAAATATAAAAATAAACTTAAAGTTTATAAAATTATAATTTTTATAAAAATAATATTTTTATATTATTTATTTTATAAAAGTATTAATTTTATAAATTAATAAAACTAATTAAACTAAATAAACAAATTAATTAAAACTAAAACAAATTAATTAAATATTTAAAACCTAATTAGGGTTAATAATAATTATTATTATTAATAAAACCCTAAACTGTAATTAATGCGTACTATGTTGACCTGTCAGAGGACCTCCGCGAGTGCGGTTAGTCCCAGTTCAAAAGCTCCGCGAGTCGCGGAGGGTTCAGTTTCAGCTGAGAAAGATTCGATTTTTATGCAGGTTCAGATTTTTTTTTTACTTTTTCTGTTTTTCTATTTTATAAAATATAAAAAATATAAATATAACTTAAATAAAAATTTAAATTTAATTTTAAAACTAAAATAAAAATACTTATTTACTTTATAAATATTATAAACTCTTAAAAATATAAATATATTATTTTTTTTTCTTTTTGTATTTTTATATTTTTATTATTTTTAAAACTTATATTTTTATAAAAAGAACTTAACAAAAACTTTTATAAAAACTTTTTTTTTCTTATTTTTAACGTTACGCTTTCGGCGTTTAAGTTCCCCGGCAGCGGCGCCAAAAATACTTGATGTTATGCGAGGCGTATATGAAATAGCTTATATTTTACTAGGAAATACTATTAAATATGATACAATTTTACACAAGATATTTATTTATTTATAGAATATATATACCTAAACCTTGCTACAACACTTATAGGCAGTGTACCTAATCGTACAGTAGTGTAGTTTTTAGTAAGTCCGGTTCGTTCCACAGGAAAATCTTTTAAACAAAGCTTAACGCTATATTAGTTTTATCTTATAAAAATACAAATATATATAAGTAATATTATTATTATAAAAAGGGGGTTTTTACCGTTTAATGACCGGTTTGTCGATTTTAAAACTTTAGTCGCAGTTAAAACCTAATGTAAAATATTAAATAAATAAAAGACTTAATTTAAAGCTTAAAATAAATAACGATAATGAAATTGCAATAAATAAAAGTGCGATGAAATAAAATTGCGATAATTAAAAATTTGATAATTAGAAGTGCAATTAAATATGAAAATAAAGGAATTATGCTTATTTAAACTTCCGTAATCATGATGTTTGACGTGTTGATTTTAGTTTATTCCCATGGGTTAATTGTTCTTTGTCCTGGATTATTTAATATGTCCTTCTGGTTTTTGTCCATAACAGTCCATCAGTCATAAATATAAAATGCGAGTGTCCTCGTCAAATTATCCTTATATCCGAAGTCAAATATTCCAACTAATTGGGGACTTAAACTGTAACAAGGTCTTAATACTTTGTTTAATAATTACACCAGGATGTCGACTGCGTGTAACCCAAGGTTTTAATACTTTGTTAACAATTATGCCAAGTGTCCTTGTACATAATTTCACCCTTGTTTTAATAATTCCATAGACCATTAATCCATTCCCGTGTCCGGTTAAATGAACGATTATTCGTACATATAAATATCCCGAACATCGTGTCCGATTGAGTGTATATGGTTATTTATAGGTATGTCCAATTGTAAATCTTTATATTAAAATTAACAAACTATCATTTAGTTAAACAAATATAAAGCCCATTAATAGTCCATGGTCTAATTTCCACAAGTGTCGTTCTTTTGTCCAAACCCCAATTATGGTACAAAGCCCAATTACCCAATTTTAGTATTTAGCCCAACATCATGATTACTTCGGCATTAAATAAGCATAATAATAACTTAGCTACGAGACATTAATGAAAATAACATAAACATAACTTACAGTGGGTGTTATTAGCGTAGTGGTACACGGACAGAGTTTCGACTTACAAAACCTTAAAACATTCGACTAATCGATCCTTATTATTATTATCACTAACTTAAAATTAAAATTACAAATTGAGATTACGATTTGGAGTGATACTTGATACATAAAAATGGGGAAAGAAAAATATATATAAAATATAAAAGGTATATATAAATCGTCGAAATGCATGTTCTTTTATAGGCAGAGAGTGCTCCGTGAGTGCGGTGCATTTTGGTCTTCAAAGCTCCGCGAGTGCGGAGCTGTGGATTCCAGCTCACACTTTTGGAATCCAAGGCTGCCGACGGTTTTTATTATAAATATAATATAAATATATAATTTATATAATTAATTATATATTATATTATATTTATATACATAATTAATTTATAATTTCCGATCCGTTGCGTCGTACGTTGAAAGTTGGTTCATGTCTCGGTTCCGGATTTTCGAACGTCCTTTCGTATAATTTAATATCTTGTACTTTGCGTTTTGCGTCTTGTACTCTTGTAATTTTGAGACGTTTCTCATCAATAATTTGAACCACTTTGATTGTACTTTGTACTTTTGAGCTTTTTGTTCGTTTGCGTCTTCAATTCGTCGAATCTGTCTTTTGTCTTCACCTTTTAATTTTTAAACAAATATTCTTTGTAAATAGGACAACTGCAACTAAAAGCTTATCTTTCTTGAGGGATAATGCGATGAAATATATGTTCGTTTTTAGCATTATCAGATATCCTCATCTACTCCAAAAGCGAAGAAGAACATGAGCAACATCTTCGATTAGTGTTGGAACTCCTGAGACAAGAGCAACTTTATGCCAAATTCTCCAAGTGTGAGTTTTGGTTGAAGAAAGTCCAATTCCTGGGTCATATTGTGAGCGATCAAGGTATCAAAGTTGATCCCACAAAGATTGAAGCTATCAGCAAGTGGGAAACCCCCACTACTCCGACTCATATCCGCCAATTTTTAGGTCTCACCGGTTATTACTGAAGATTTATTGAAGGTTTCTCTCTGATTGCGCGTTCTTTGACCGCGCTGACTCACAAAGGGAAGAAGTTCGTTTGGGAAACTGAACATGAATCAGCATTTCAAACCTTGAAGCAGAAATTGACCACCGCGCCTATGTTATCACTTCCTGAAGGCAGTGACAATTTTGTCGTATATTGTGATGCCTCGAAAAATGGTTTTGGTTGCGTATTGATGCAAAGAACGAAGGTCATTGCTTATTCTTCTCGTCAACTGAAGATTCACGAGCGAAACAACACTACTCACGATCTCGAACTTGGAGCCGTTGTCTTTGCGCTCAAATTGTGGAGACATTATCTTTATGGAACTAAAAGTACTATCTTCACCGACCACAAAAGCCTCCAACACATATTCGATCAGAAACAACTGAACATGAGATAGCGACGATGGATCGAGACGCTGAACGACTATGATTGTGAACTTCGTTACCATCCTGGCAAGGCCAATGTTGTAGCCGATGCTTTAAGCCGAAAGGAGAGGATGGCACCTCTTCGTGTTCGGGCACTGAACATCACCATTCATTCGAATCTCAATAGCCAGATTCGAGTAGCCCAAGATGAGGCTCTCAAGGAGGAAAATATTTCTCATGAACACTTGAACATTCTCATCTCTCGATTCGAGGCTAAGGAGACTGGACTCCGATACTTCGCCGGAAGAATTTGGGTGCCTAGTTATGGAGATTTGCGAAGCCTCATTCTAGACGAAGCCCACAAGTCAAGATATTCAATTCATCCAGGAGCCGGCAAAATGTACCACAATCTCAAGGAACAGTATTGGTGGCCTAAACTTAAGAAGGATGTTGCAACTTATGTTGGGAAGTGTTTGACTTGCTCGAAGGTTAAGGTCGAACATCAAAGGCCATCTGGGTTCTTCGATGAAATATTCTTAGACGACTAAAATCTTTCCATTAAGAATCTAAGTTCAAATTTGGTACTGAAACATTCTCGATTTCAATTCCAACTATCACCACTCAAATTTCGGGACGAAATTTCTTTAACGGGTAGGTACTGTGACGACCCGGAAATTTTCGACTAATTTTAAACCAAACTCTCGATAAGATTTAATATTTTTGATACGATAAGCAAAGTCTGTTAGGTTGAGTCTCAAAAATTTTGAACTGTTTTATGTATCCATTTGACTTTCGACCACTTCTGATGATTCACGAACAATTGTGTGTAAATAAATGTGTATAGATGTAAGTATACATACATATATATATATATATATATATATATATATATATATATATATATATATATATATATGATGTCTATATAATCAATAATGATATGTATATTTTAATATACTAAATATTCAACATATGTTAATATATAATTATTAAATATTAAATAATTAATAAATTATAATATTAATATATGTAATTACAAATTAAAATATAGTTATATTATTATTATCACTTTCATTATCAATCTTAAAATTAATATTAATGTTAATATCATTATTATGAATATTATCATTTTAACATAATATATAGATATAAAAATTCGATACATTTAATTTGTCATATTATTATTACTACTAATATTATTGTTATCATTATTAATATCATTATTATTATAATTATGATTTTTTGTTATTATTAAGATTATTAATATGATAAGTTTATAATTACCATTATGATTAAAATCATTATTAATATTGTAAATAATATTGTAAAAAAATAATACAATCTATCCTTAATATCATAAATAATAACATTTTTAATATTGTTATTAATAATTATTAATTATATAATAATTATTATTATTATTATTATTATTAGTAATATTAGTAATATATTTATTTATTTATTAATACTAAATTGATAAAACAGATATAGAATTGGAATCAGTTTTACATCACAATCAAACTGTAATCTATTTTGTTTCATGCCTCTGAATTTGTTAATACATTCAAATCACTCGTACAAATCAAATCCCTATCAATAACAGTTAAGCGTACAAATTTGTTACAGATCACTATCTGATTTGTTTTTCTTTCTTGACTTCCTCTACTAGAATATTATGTCGACAATCATACGAGTACGGTTCTTGGTTTCTTCTTGAACCTTGTCAATCACTGAAGAAAGAAAAGCAAAACAAATCAACGATAGATATAATAATTCAGTAAGATACAAAGATTTCTTGATATTAATCAGATATAAAACAAATTTGAATAGAAATCAGTAACAGAAAAATGTACGAATTTGTTACCTGTCATAATTTACTTTATATTTTTCTTTGTTTTCTCCTCCTGGCTCGAATATTTTTGACAACATTCTCTATCTATTTTCTTTTATTATTTTGTTGGTATCTCTTCGGATTGATTCTTCTTGTCTACCTTAAATCACACTACAATACAATTGTTTTTTTCTTTTCAAATCTTGTTACACGTCGATCTCAATTCAATAGAAACCGAATTCAAACTATAATATAAAACAAAATGGGATCAAATTAATTTGCGGTATCACCCACAATATATATATAATTACATATAGAAATGAGATACATAAACCAAATCATCACCTCTTGAATTACGTGTGCCATCTTCAATCGTTTCATTTCTTCAACACAAAACCTACCAAAAACGTGCACTTCCCTTTCGGTGTTATCAAACTAAATCAACACCACACTTCAATCTCCGCTTCACCTTGTGCTATCGACCGGATACAACCTTTAATCTACACTAAAACCACGATCACCCTACATCACCATGATAACCACGTGACCCATCATCACCCTCTTGAAGTTTTAATCGACCACCATGTTTTTATTTCTCGATCATCATCACAATCTT